>NC_071575.1:54413642-55880923 GCF_024509145.1 Vidua macroura
ACAGTGTATATTCAAAGCCAAACCATTTTGATGTTGCCTTTTCAGGTACATACATTTAATATCTGTGTTTTCTGCATTGAGTTTAGATGTATTCCTTAAACCCATATATTCCTTTATACCTTTGTAGCCCTGCTTATGTAAATATTAAATGAAACCAGCTTCCCTTTGATTTTCAGAATAATGCGTTGCTTTACTTGAGCAAAGCATAATGACATGTTATGCTTTTTGGTGATGGATTACCACCTGGCCCTTTCTGGCATAGTATTACATTCCTCACTGCTAAGAGTTAAAATCTCTTTTCCATTTTAAACAGCTCACATATTCTGGAGGAATATGTAAGAAGTGTGGAGTCGCCACACAGGAGTATGTCAAACCAAGATGCCTGATAAATAACCTGTACTTACTGTTGCAAAAAGATGGTAAAATATAATTAAATGCTAAGAAAGATAAAATTCATGAATTTGTGAACAGTCCTTGAAATGAAAGAGTAGCTAAGATTTGCAAAGGGAGATACTTTTCCATGTGCATGAAGGCATGATTCTTAAAATTCATGGAAAATTTTATCAACAGTTTTATGAAAAGCAATAATGCATTCCTGGAATCAGTGCTTTAATGATGCTACTGAATTTGGCTGAAATGAAATAATTTTTGGTTGCCACCAGAACACTGGGCTCATGGTTTCTCCAATTCTGTTCTCACATGAACTGTCTCCTGCAGAATTGTGCCCTCACTAAAATAAAATAGGGGTTTTTTTTTCATTTGCCTGCTCACTCCTAACTTTTGTGTGTCAAACACACTACTGGAAGTTCTAATTCACAGACTAATCAGTCCACAGCAGATGCAATATGCTTTTCTGACCCCAATGTAGGGAATTTTGAAGGTATCTTTGTCATGTGGGACTAAGTCCAGCTTTGGTTTTCTTCCACATACTAACAGATTGGTATGATCCAATATTTTTTTCAATATCTCTTCTATTGATATTGCCTCAAATACACGATCAATTTTTCTAGACAGCAAATTGTTAATTCCTTGACCTCAGGTGGGTGCAATAGCAGTGGTGGGAGCAAGATATAGCAGCTCTCCCTGGAAAGTGAAACCGATGTTTTCACACACATCTATATATAAGAATGGTTTTAAGACTTGATTCTGATATGCCAAGCCCTGAATTTTCTTGCAGACAATCAGTTTTGTAATTCTAGCACTTTTTCAGTTCAAAGAACTATTTCAGGGAACCAGGCAGCATTTCTCACTGATTTATACATCTGACTTTCCCTGACCCTGTTGTATTGGCATTCCACCATACAGAGCTGGGAGCTGGAAAGGATGAGTGTTTCCCATCCAGCTCTGAGAAATGCTGGGCTGACTCTGGGCTGACTCTGTGACAATTGCAGCACATCTTTAACCACAAAGGCTGACATCTAATAAACCAAGAGAGCTGCAGAGATGTATAAAACCAGTCATTTTTGTATCTTATGAAAAGTGTGAAAGAGTAACAAAATATGTGAGATATGACTAACAAGACTGCAGCTGATGTGGACTTTCTGATGTGGAATGACATCTTTTTACTTGGGAACTGAACCCATGTCATATAGAATCATTAATTTCTTGAGTGCTAAGAATAGCCACGAAACTTTGTTGCATAACATCAAATGATCCTATTCTCACTGTCACTATCTTGCCAGAAAGAGTCTATATCAACCACACAATTAGATTCTATCAGCTTTAATATCCTAGGTAAGCATTTATGGATATAATTGTTAATGAGCAGAAATTATTTCTATCAAGATCGTCCTCAGTTTAGTTAAAGTCTTTTAAAATGAAGTCCAATATAGCTGTCTAGTTGAGCTATGGTTTATCCTAGCATGACCAATAAAATGTTCTTTATGGCAGATTTTGGCTAAAAAACCTTCAGGAATCTTGGTGTAGATCTTACAGTCTCTAGGTGTTATGTTTGTTTGTTTGTTTGCTTGCTTGTTTTGTGTGTGCATGTGTGCTTCTACAGCTTCTTTTGTGAAAATTGTAAAGAATTTTAACTTAGAAGAACCTTTTATGCCTTCTTTAAAACATCTCAGATAATTAATTGAATTCCATAATTCTTGTGGATCTTGAATCTAAAGAGAGAAAAGGCTAGACATTGTCATAAGATGATGAAAATTTAGCTCTCACAATCCTTTGCACTCCAATAATTACTTGCTGAAGTTAATCTCTTCCTATCTATTGCCCTCAGGAAAAAAGAACTACAGACACAAATCCTGGGCCCAGTGACAACTCCCTTCCCTCTGGACAGATAATATTTATGGATGTAAAAATTAAAAGCAATAGGTAGTGGTCTTTATTCTAGACTTTTTAATTAGCAAAACCTATTCTCACTTATTTGACTTAAAAAATCAACTAGAAATATTAAGTTGCCTAATGTAATTAAAATTTCTTATAGAAATTACAGCTGAATATGAAAATATTTCAACAGTTTAATAGTAATCAGATATTTTTAACCACAAATACTTGGGGGTTTTATTTAGTTTCAAAAATAGATACTTACAAAATGCAGAGAAATGTCTTCAGGTTTGGTCATTTGATATTTACGATTGGGTTCAGTACTACAATTAGTTCCAGTTTGTCTCTTGAGAAGAAAGTATTGACAATGTATTTGAAATAACATAAACAAGATGATAATGGGACTGCCATGCTTTTTTTTTTTTAATGCAAAGAATCTTCAAAATATAATCTTATGTGGAGGAAGCAGTAATGCTGTGTAGAGGCATTCTAACTAGTTGGTTTAAGCTGCCAATTACTGTAGATGCTAATTTTGCAGTGCTGCCAGGATTTTATGTTAATGTTATTGAACAAAAGCCTGAAGTATTTTTTAATTTAAAACTACTGAACTATAAAATTGAACTATTAGACTTTCCATGAATTTAAGTGGACAAAGAGAATATTATGTCAAAGGCTCAATTCAGTCACCTTCAAGCCATTACACCTTTTGAAATCTGATGCAGTAAGTTGCTGTGGTCTATTATTTTAGGCTGAAGTCCTCCCATGGTCCCTGCTACTACCCTTAAATAAACTGCATTCATTCTTCCCTGCACTCAATGCCAAAGATTAACATAGAGGACTTTAAATGAATACACCCCCTTCTTCTACGGGGTACTCTCAGCATGCTCAGACAACTTGTTTCAGGGCAGCCTAATCACATGAAAATGAAGTATTTGGCTGCCAACTTCACCCTTGCATAACCTTTCAATTCTCCACACCTTAGCAAGCACAGGATTCCAGAATAAGGTGGAACAGGCTGTGGACACCCTGTCCTCTTTCTTGCCTTCTGGATGTAAAGCAAAACTGGAACTGCACTACCTGAGCATTTACACGTATGTATTCTGTTCTCTGCTTACTGTCTACAAAATAGACAAGAAAGCAGTAAGTGTGTCATTGACAGGCACACTCTTGTGTGCCTAGTCATGAAGTCTGATGGCTTAATTGACTTTGTGCTACAGCTGGAACAATGTAAGAGGAAGGGACCTAGGAACTGATGTTGTGCACTTTGCAGTGTGAACTCTCAGTCTTTTCCAGAGTTTGAGAATGTGAGTTTCATCTCCAGAGAACAGAGTGTGAAATTGAGGTGCCCTCAGCACCAAGGGCCAGGGCACAGAAGATGTCTTTGATTTCTGTAGCAGACTCTGAACTGCAGAACTAAATGCAGAGTCCTATTTATAAAACTAGACAAGAGTGTTTATGCAGTTGTAAAGAGCAATGGCACACTTGTGGGAGCAAGCTGTGCCTCATTGTGCCCAGCACCCTTTCCCCTTCTGGCAGAACTGAGCCATCGGGTAAATTACTGTGGTTTAACTCCAGCTGGCAACTAAGCCCCATGCAGCTGCTTGCTAAGTGTCCCCATTTGTCATCACTTGGTGGGATGGGGGAGAGAACCAAAAGACAAAAAGGGAGAACACCTGTGGGTTGAGCTAAAGACAGTTTAAAAGGTAAAGCAAAAGCTGCCCACACAAGCAAAGCAAAACAAGAAATTAATTCACCACTTCCCACAGGCAGGCAGGTATTCAACCATTCCCAGGAAAGCAGCAATGTGTGACAGTTACTTGGACAGACAAAATGCTGTAACTCTGGATGTCCTTCCTTCCTTCTTTCCCCAACTCTTTGTACTGAGCATGACACCATATGGAAGAGAATGTCCCTTGGATCAGCTGGGGTCAGCTGTCCTGGCTGTGTCACCTCCCAAATCCTTGTGCACCACCCCCAGCCTCCCTGCTGATAGGGTTGGGTGAGAAGGAGAAAAGACCTTTATGCTGGGTAAGCTCTGCTCAGCAGTAGCAAAAACATCCCAGTGTTATCACCCTTGTTATCAGCACAAATCCAGAACACAGCACCATGCTAGCTACTATGAAGAAAAGTAAATCTATACCAGTCAAAACCAATACATACAGTAAGTGATTTTTCTGACCTTTACATGTGTCTGAATTTAGAGACTGTAGCTGCAACAAGAAAGATATACACACATATAAATTTTTAAGAGCCTATCTCATTTGTTGCTGCACAGTAATTTTAGAAAGAGACCTAGACAGATTGCAATGCAGTCACGTGTGAAGATGGGACAGTGGAGTGGATCAATGATTTAATCAAAATGTTTGAGCCTTTTATTGCATTCCAGTGGAGGAAAAATGCTTTTGAGCACCATGTGTTCAACACTTGCAACCAAATAGAAGATGAAATATTTGATTCATTTGCAGCAGACCTTTGGTTACTTTCCAGAAAATGCTCAACTGTTTTTTTGATAATATCACTGCTAAAGTTGTTGTTGAGGACATATTGTGGTACAGGCTGAATGTTATTCCAATTCCAGTTTTCTACGTTTTTTCCTCTTGAGGAAGAGTAGGCTACAAGTTTTATTATCTTCTAGTGATGTAAGCAGTTAATATTTGAATTATGTTGACTCTAGTGTATAAAACCTACAGGAGACTGATTGGCTCAAGCTACAATTCATAGACAGGATAAGCTGGAGAGTTTATGTGTCCTCTAGAGAGAGGCCAAGGGTCTGCATCTTTTGACCCTTGAATCCAGTACTCCATCTTGTATTTTTCGTTCTCTGTAGAAAAATAGCTGACCCCAGTTCTGTACCTATTGCTGACATCAGCAAGAGTTAGGTGTAGATGCTGCGTGCTTCATTTAACTAGGACAGGAAATAGTGCATCTTGGCTCCCCCTGTGAATCCTACTCTGGGCTACAAGATCCTCAGAAAAAAAAGTGGCATCTCTTTCCTTTATCTATATGAGGCAGTGCATGATTCACATGTGATTAATCTAGGGAAAGGAAATAGGATAAAGTAAAAGTAGGGCAGCAGAAAGTACACAATAGATGTAAACTCTAATGATTACACAACAAATCCAGTTCAGAGAACATCATATGATATGAAAAAATTACACTAGGCTGAACAGTGAGTGTTTGAAAAGGCACCTCCTTTGTCTGTGAATTTAATACAGAAAGCTATATGTGAGTAAAACAGAACTCAGCTGTGGCCATATATGTCTTATTTTTCTGTGACATTTCTCACTGAAAGGAAAGATTTGTTGTTTCTTTTGAAAATATTTGTTTTGTGAGCTAATGATTTTGCAAAGGTGTTTCCATCTACATTGTTCCTTAGGAAGAGGTCCAGGAAGGTGATGTTTTATGTTCTCCATTCCTGTCTGGCCTTGATTTTTATCCCACCAGGGAAATCTGAAGCAAAAAGGGACAAAATTTAGTTCTGCTTAACTGTGGCGGAATGTGCAAAATGCTGCAGATCTATTCAGAGGTAAAATGTGCCACACTGGTACCTAAAGAATTAGCTCTTCTCTTCCATGTCTCTATAATTTATTCAAGGATTTTTATGTCTTCCCCCACCCCTTCCCCAACTTTTTGGGCATGATATTAGGTAGGATCAGATATTTGTTGCCATCTGTCTTGTAAAGTCAAGGAATGGGTAACAGCTTAACTTGTCTGTTCTACCTGTGTATTTGTATATATTGAATAAATTTACCTAAGACTCCAGAAAAAGTTCGATTTACAGGAGAAGAGCATCTTTATTGGAACCATACATGTACACATAGATTCAGTAATGTGTGGAAGAAAGTGAAAAGAGGGATTAAAAAACAGGATGTTACTTCTCTACTAAATAGCAGCAGATGCCAGGGGCTAGCAAGTCAATTTAGTTTCCTGTTGGGGGATTAAAAAAAATCAGTGATTCAGAATCTTCATAATTTCTATTTTTCAGTAATGTTTTCTGGTTCCCAGAGAGAGTTGTTGACACTTTGTTTGTCCCTTCATGAACGAATGAATCTCAGTGAACAAGTCAGCTCCAAGAGTAAGATTTGAGAAACTGTGTCTCCCTGAACTGCCTAAGCCATTCTCAAACTGAACTCACCTTGCCACTACATGTAAAGTTCTGTAAGTTTTCTTAGAAACTGAGTTCTGTGGAAAAGTTTTGGCCTTTCTGAGATACTGAGCCCAGTTCCAGGTCAGAATGTAGCAAATCATCCTTCTCTTTCATAGGTATAATCAATACCTATGCACTCAGTATCCTAAACATGTGAAAGTCAATAACACAAACCAAACCACCAGGAAAAAAAAAAAAAATTTCCTCCCACTTTTTATGTCCTTTTCTTCACATCTTTAAATTACAAAGTTACCACTTCCTGCCCACAATTTTTCCAGAGTTGCACTATTTCTAAAATTCCTTTTTTAGTCTTTTCCTCTCTTCATTGAGTTTTGCAAATGTTTTCTCCACCTAGCTTTTCAGAACTCTACCTCATAGATGAGACTAAGGAAAGGGAGACACAATTTCAGTTCCTCTGCACAGGATATGTCCCTTCATGGCTGGAGGAGAGCTGCACAATGCTGCTGGTAGAAGGAACATGCTGCAGAATGCGCTGGAGTAGGTCATGAATGATGGAATTGCTGAGTGGCTGGAAGGGAAGGGTATAAAACCAAGCAGCGTCAGGAGAAGGCTAAGAAGGTTTCCACAAGTTTAAGCGTCCGAATAGTAATTTGAAGTTCATAATGTAGAATAGTCTTGCAAACAAAGTGTGAAAAAATTGAAAGCCTTCCTAGTAGAAAAAGAAAGTCACAAAAGTTGGATAGACTTTGCTCTGTAAAGGTGAAGAATGGCACTGAGCTTGCCCATTAAAGTATCTATGTTCAGATGTCTCCTTGAGAGTGAGATGTCAAGGCCTCCATTAGAGGTAATAGTAAGCCAGTCAATACAATCCAGGGAAACTTGAGAACAATTTGGATGACCAGCTGACCTGTCAGTTCCTGTTTTAGAGCAAGCTGAAAGTATAGACTAAATTTCAGTTGACTAGAATGAATGTCATTTTGGATGCAGTCTAAGCTTTCAGCCAAACTCTCTTTGCTGTCAACAGAGAACAATCAGTCTTGCAGAACTCTTTCATCATAATCAGTCTGTTATCCTCTATTTTGGGCTATATGACTCACTCAAATTAAAGCCTTGATTCTGTTCCTCATCCACTAGCATTCAATGCCATTTGAGATATTTAAAGGTATCTTGTCTGGTTGCCAGCCACCACACCAGAAAGGCATGGGTTTTCTGTGGCTAATATGTCATATCTGTCAGATCTAGGCCTTTCAAACAGGACTAAATAACTATATGTAGATGGTGGAACTCAGCCTGAAGGTCTAATTTTGAATTATTAATTGAAGTGACTTTCATCCTTAATCCTCACTGTTTTATGACATGGGTGTTGGAATTATTCAGTCATGAAAACTACTTTTCATCTTACTGCTAAAATGTAACTGATTGAATGAATATTTTATCTCTGTGTATATCAACTGAGAAGAACCCAAGACCTTGTGTCATAACTAGAGAGATCATCCTTCCGGCGACTGTTTATTACAGGTGGTGTGGTATAGACACAGATTTGGCATAACTGAAAGCAGTTACAGATTTCAGTTTTGTTATAGGTTCATGAAAAAGTAGTCCATTGAGTGAAAGCAAAGTTGCTATTTACAACAGGATCTCAAGAAAATACTCAGTATTTCTTCAACAGTCATAATATACACACTTAGGAAAAGGTCTTGTTTTGGATTTTTATATATTAATTGATCTTATTATAAACCCAATACATGTAGAGATATTAAGTGAAAATACTGTAGTGTCCTTTTATTGCATTTTCTGTAGGGTAGATTCTGCATTCTGGTGTATGCAGCAAAAAATTACCCCCTAAGAGTCTGTGTGCATCACTGTTCTAGAATATCCCTTGGTTTTCACTATGACATAAATGAAAATGTTCAATTTCCGTGTGCTAGAAAAGGATATTACAAAATGATGAAAATAAAGTAAAAGTGATCATTATATGTTTTAAATAGAAAGTAATTGCATGGTAACTTTAAAATTACTGTCTCACTCATGAAATTGAAAATCTCAGATCAGTACTGTTCACAATGTAGGGAATTTGAGATAATTTTTCTTAATATGGGTTAGTTGGGGAGAATAAAGGCCTAGTTTTAATGGGAAGGATTAATGCCACAACCTTAGTGATTTAGTTGTTGAAAATGACACTGGCAATGGATCACGTTCATAATGACATTCTTTAGACGTAGTATTCAGATCAAAAATTCTCATTGAAGAAATAAAAAACCCCACACTTGCATCACACAGAAAATAGAAATTTCCTTAATAAATTAGTTTGCTCCAGGCCAAGTTAGGCCAAGGAAATCTTAAGCATCTTACTCTGCCTGCTGTTCCAAATTAGTATTTTATCATATTGTTTAGTCTGAAACATAACTAATTCGGCAGAGATAAAACACATTATTTCTCCACCAGACATCTCAGACAATAAAAACAAAGGTGTTTGGGGGGCTTCTCTGTGACAGTTTCAAACAAAGCTACAGTGACTATAGGTTTGAGAAGGAAATGCATTACAGAGATAAGCAAATTAAGTTCCACACTATTAGATACTCAATGTATTACACATTAGTGGATAAAAAGCACAATCAGGAGAGAGTATTAAGAGCCCAAACACTACAGATTGCCTCAATTTTTGTTTTATTCTATGAACAGTTCATCAGATATCAGAAAACATAATACATTCTATTTCGATTTAGAAATGACTGTGCACTTCTGTATATTTCACAGTGGGTGACTTGTAATTAAAATCATTGCTTCTGTTAATGACAATGAAAATAAGCTATATAACTGTTTACTATCAGCAGAATAATAAACATTTTTTTCTTCAAAGTATGCAGAACAGGACCTAGTCAAAAAAGAAAAGAAGACTGGTGTTTTTAGTTAAATCATAACTTGGAAATCACCCAAAGATGACACAATAATTGACAGGAGATATGATACAACAAGCCAAGGAGTAACACAAAAGGTTGGCACGTCTGGGTGTGAATTGTATGACATGTTTTGTTTTCTGTGCTAAAAGAATATTTCTCCAGAAAGTGTTCGGAAAAAAGTATTTTAAAAGACCCTCATTGAGATAATGAGGGACATGCCTCATTTTTATATATTCTATCTTTCTGTCTCCTTGTCCCAGTCTCTTCAATCAGATTGTCACAACATTTTCATAACTTTGTCATTATCATACACAAGTGGAATAGCAAAGATGAAAGAAGGGATAGAAATTAGATGGCTGCAGAGTATGCATGTCATTTGGTCATGTCAGTAGTTGCTAATTATCCCATGTCTTATCACTGTATGGTACAAGCCATACATACAGCCCAGCGACAAGCTGCTCATTGAGTATTCTGTTAAAATTAACTGTGGCATCTTAAACCACAAAAGCAACCAGTTTGAGAAGAGAATATTGTCAATATTTATGTCCTTTCACCACTGTACTTACTTACCTGAACTGGTAACTACCCAGAATGGTATCAGGCACATCTTACACAGCCTGTTTTTTTCAGCATTTCTCTCAGTTTAGTCCTGCATGATAATATCAAGGTGTATTGAATATGGATCTCTTCTGCTGACTAGGTTCTCCTTTATCAACTTTTTTAAAACGTTTGCATAATTTTGGTAAGCCTTGAAGTGTTTGATCTCTGCTCTCTCCTGAAAAAGGAATGTCTGAGATTGTATGGAGTTATTTTCTTTTATCAGAAGAGATCATGAAAATAGAGAGATTTAAAGTTTATTAAATTATAAAATAGGAATTTGTACCTTAAAAAAAAGTGAGGCAATTTATGGTGTCATTAGAATTGAATAATCTGGTCCATACTGACATAACTGAAACAGTGTGGAGAATAGAAATACAGACATGCCTAATCTTTCTTATGAAGACCCTACTGGCAAACTAACCAGGCTTTTAAAATTACCATGGACAGGATGGTTGTTTTTATGTGATTTATAATGTCTTAGAATATTACTGTGCTTATACTCCTTGTGGTTGTGCTGAGGAAGGATCAGGGAGTCATGTACTGACCTTCTGCCTCCAAATGCCTCCAGAGTTCTGGCAAGCACTTTTTTTCTTTCCATCTAGCACCTCATCACATCTGAGTAAAACTGAACAAAACATTTCTGATGATATTTCCTTTGGGTAACACTAGCTCTGTAGAGGTAAAAATTTTTGGTAAACTGTGCCAATAGTGTCAGATCTCTGAGAGGGGTTAGTATTCGGAAACAAGGACCTGGCAGCCCAAAATTCTCCATCTCCTCAACAGCTGTGGTGCCAAGGGACCACCCAGGCAGCCACAAGCATGTTTTGGATTTTCCCAAACTCTACTTTTTAAAATTTCTGTTATGCATCCAATTCCTATATGTTTTGATCTTTGAATGCATATTTTAAATTTTTTTTCTCAAAGCCTTCACTGATTGAAGTTGAGGAGTTGCTGGGTTGAAAAGGAGAACTCACACATAGCTGCCATTGAGTCGTGCATGTGCAGTGCTGGGGACTCTGAAAGCCTGTCTCATGAGGAAACTGCTGCTCTGTGGCAGGGTTTCAATATTGAAATCCAACCATATGTACAATACTTCTGCATCAAAGAATGTCTTACCTTTTCCACTGTATTTCGAAAAAAGCCTTCCAATCACAAAACCTCTCCTTTCACCTTTTTGATAATGATTCTTGCAGCAAAAAATACTTAATATCAGAAAAAAACACTTAATATCAGAATCGTTCTAATGGAGTGGAGACTCTTTTTTTCCTCCCTATTAACATGACATGTTCTACCTCACAAATATAGGCACAATAGTCTCAAAATATTGACAAGCAGGTAATAAATAATAAGCAAAATGACCACCTCCCTACCACCTTACCCTGGACAGTTTTAGTGGCAGGGGAGATGTATTTATAAGGGGAATGTGACTGGAACAGTCGTACATGTGCAGGCCCTCTGCTCTTGGAGTGCTCCTGTACCAGTAGGACAGTGGTGAGTTTGTTACCCTTAAAGAGCAGTTTTGCTAAGAACTGAGGCAAAAACAAATGCCGTAAAGGTTGAGAATAAATTACCAGTGGACAGAAAGCCTTAACAAAGGTGATGTTTGCTTCCTTTCACGAGTGGGCTGTGAGGATGTGAGATTTGATCTTCCTGGCTCTGATTTACTTCTCATGGCTGACCAAGGTGAAGTGTTGGAGTGTTGTTTAGAAGATTATCTGAGGTAAATGCAGTCATGAACTAATTACTCAGATTGTATCCCCTAATAATTGGGTTTTCATTTGATGCTGGGTGTCACTCAGCTCCCACTGAAGTTGGGGAAAAGGCACTCTTTGAATTCAGCTGCTGTTGGATAAGACTGTGGATGTAGTGCACTGGCACCTATTTCAGCTGTCAAAAATTTCAGCCCCTGCCATACAAGTGACAGTAGATAAAGCAGGATTTAAAGATTGAGAAAGAGTCTTGGTTTGAAAGACAGGTGTCTGCAAGGGAAGGCAGGAGCCTCCCTTGGAATGGAGAATGTAAACTTCCTCTCTCCAAATTGTTCTAATTCTGAAATTAAGGGGCTCTCAGGCAAAGATATGAGAACAGGAATAACAGTTCTTTGCTAGTATGTATAACAAGGCAAACAAACAACAACAACCACGGCATTAACACCGAACAGAGCCAGGAGCCCAATCCCGGCCTTTTGGCTGCGGCACTTTCCCTTCGGTGCAGTTCCGGGCATGGCCAGCAGGGGCGCTGCTGGCTCCCGGCGGGCGGGGCAGGTGTGATGATTCCCCCGCGGCTGCAGGGGGCGCTGCGGCGCGGGCTCGGGGTGCACGCGGCCATGGCGGCTTTGTCCTAGACGGGAAGGGACGCAGGAGAGGCTTTGCTCCACAAACCCTGGAGCAGCCCATCCCGGTGCCCCAGCAGGACTCTGGGAAACAGCAAGCTGGAAGGGCAGATGAGCAGAAATCCCAGGGCTGTGGACAAGATGTATCGGAAACTCCACAGCAATAGCTGGAAGCTGCGGCACATCCCAGCAGGGCAGGGGGATGCGGGGCCCAGCAGCAGAAGAAAAGCAGCTCCCAGCTGGGTTATGGTGGTGGTAGCGAATTCCTTTCCCAAGCTGCAGGTCCGACTGTCCTCATTCGAGGCCCAGAGGGAGAGAGAGTCCCCAACCCCCCAGCCCTCCTCTTTCCTGCCTCTATTCTCACCATATCTCTGTCCCCCCGCTCAGAGAAACTGCCAAAAACCAGAGGAGTTCCCCTCCCCGCCACTGTCCCAAGCACCCAGTCATCAGTGCTTGAAAAAATTCCACAAGTAACAAGGAAAGAAAAGGAAAGAAAAACCCAACCCCCAACAGAAGAAAATTTAAATATGCTTCAACATTTGCTGCATTTGGAAGCTGAAATGCTGCCAGCAATGTGATGTGTGTTTTCATATGCTGTACAAGCTTACATTTTTGTTTGTTTTTCACAATAGAACAATAATCAACAGACTGTGGCCTTAGACTGGGGCTCTGACAATTCTTTCTGCTTCCACTTTATGATCATATGGAGCTCTGGCTTTGCACATTTGGTATTTCATTCTTATCACAGCATAATTATTCAGATATTGGTCTGAGAACCACCAGTAATATATAAAATTCTGCCATTTATGATCCTGTGGTTTTGCCTAATTTTTCCTCTCTCTTCTACTTACTATTAAAATGGTGGTAGTCTGTGACCACTGACCCTGTTCCTGAACTGTAGTTCCCTGTACAATTTCTGAACTGTAGTTCTAGGAACTACATGCAAATACACATATGTATGCTCGTGTGTCTGTTTATAAATAGTGCAGACAGCTAAACATATGCACCTGAGGTTTCAAAATGAAACTATGAGTTGAAAAAACTGATGGCTGCAGTGAAGAGATGGACAAAGTGCAGTGTGACACATTTATTACCTTCTTTTTCACTCCAGTGGAGGGAAAAAATGGTCTAGCTGTTCTGTTGTAGGCAGCCGTGATGTATTTCAAAGAGGTACAACTATTGTCTGTTGATTTGCAGAAAAAACATTAGGAAGCCAATTTAATTACCATAAGCTTGTAAACCCTGAATCCAGGGGCAGACATTATGAAGTTTCACACAAAGTACTAGAGGCTTAGTTTAGAGTCAGGCAGAAATATCAATATACTAATCACAATGTTTAATAAGTTTAATAGAGTAGACAGATGAACTTAGAATCATACAATAGAATAGTTTAGGTTGGGAAGGACCTTTTAGAGGTCACCTAGTCCAGCTTCCCAGCAGTGAGCAGGTACTTCAAGCTCTGTTGCTCAGATCCCTGTCCTACCTGAACTTGAATTTTCCAGGACAATGAGGCATCCACCACCTCTCTGGCAACTTGTGCCAGCATTTTACTACCCTTGTAAAAGCTTACTTCCTTATATCTATTCTAAAACTACACTCTTTTAGTTTAAAACATTACTCCCTGTGCTACCACTACAGGCCCTGCTAAAAGTTTGACTCCACCTTGCGGCGTTGTGCTCTTCTCGCCCCGGTCTCAGGCGGCCGGGGAGCCCGGCTAGGTTCTGCCTTATGGCCGGACCGGGGTTGCCGTGTGTTTGCAGAGCTCTGGGGTTGAACCTCCGGTGTGGGCTAGCCGTGTTCTATAGCCAGCACTGAGAGGAGATAAAGGGGCGAGGGAAGGCACACCTTGTCCTGCGTGGCTGGAGAACTTTTATTCTTGCGTGGCTGCTGCTGTGGCTGGAGCGGCGTCTCCTAGTGCGTGCATGGTCAAGATGGCAGTGAGACAAAGGAACCATGGGGTTATATAGGGGGCGGGCAGACAGGGGCGGAAGCCCCCCTCGCCCAATGGGGACAGGCAACGGGGGAGTGACGTGGACCATGGCAGCCAACGGGAACACAACAGGGGTGGGTACAGGGTTCCAGGACAAATGGGATTGCAGGGATGGGGTGACTGGCACAGAACCTTCAGGAACAGGGGGTGGCTACAAGACTGACGTGGGAATGCTCCTATGGCAGACAACCTGGAGCAGACCATTGTGAGGGGAAAATGGGGGTACATAGAACCAGCTAACTAACATTATTAAAACCCCTAACTGAACCAACCTGGGATGCAACACATCTGTCTTATAAACTCCCTTCAGTTACTGAAAATCCATAAAAAAGTCTTGCTAGAGCCTTCTCCAGGCTGCTCTGTCTTCACAGCAGACATGCTCGTCCCTCTGATCATTTTTGTGGCCCTCCCCTGGACTCAAAACAGGTCAATCTTCTTCCTGTGCTGAGGACGCCATACCTGGATACAGCACTGCAGGTGAGGTCTCACAAAAGCGGTGTCAGGATCATCTCCCTTGCCCTGCTGGGCATGCTGCTTTTGATACAGCGCAAGATCTGAATGACTTTCTGGGCTGCAAATGCATATGGCTGGCTCATGTGCAGCCTCTCATCTACCAGCACCTCCAAGTCCTTCTCAGCAGAGCTGATCTTGATCTGTTCTTCCCCCAGCCTTTTTGAATACCAAGGGTCGTCCTGACCCAGATGCAGCACCTTGCACTTGGCCTTGTTGAATCTCATGAGGTTTCTGTGACTCACTACTGGAGCTTGTCCAGGTCCCTCTGGATGGCATCCTGTCCCTCAGACATATCAACCACACAACACAGCTTTCTGCTGTCCTTTTCTGTAAAAGAAAGGGAGGGAAAATGAGTAACTAACATGACATTAGCTCCTAAATTTTCCCTGTAATCAAATTACATCGCTAAAACTGTCCTTGTTTTGAAAATGTAGATGTTCCTGTATAATAAACTTTCTCAGTTTGCGTGCAGAATAAATTGACCTGTTTACCCCCCAGGAAGCTGAGCGTAATTGTCTGTACACAACATTTGGCAACTCCTGCTCTATCAAATGTGAAGGAGTGACAGTTGCACACTGTGATACTGGCTCTTCAAAATACTGTGTGCCTTCGAACTACTGCAGTCCCTGCACTGAAAGATGTGTAGATGCATGCTTCTAACCAAAACCTGTCTGTAAGAAAAGAAAGAAAGCAGGTAGGTAATCTGGTGATAAACGTATTATGTGTGTTTCTATAGTATCTGTACCTGCATGTGGAGTTCCAAAATGAGCAGTGGCTAAAATTTTTTGAAAAAGAGTAATTGCCTCAGAGCTATCAACACATTTGCTTTTATTTCCTTAATTACAGTACCTTGCAACTGCCACTGCTTTATGGTTAAGTTTCTCACTCCCTCTTTAATACTTTGAATTTTCAACTACACAGAAATGATGGAAATCTTTATTTGGGAGAAGGGAAGTATTTTAGAAGGACTCAGAAATTAATTTTATGGAAAAAAACCCCAAGCAAGCAAGCAGACCCTCCCCTCTCCTCCCCCAACAGTTAAAACAAAAATTAAAGGTCTAAATATGAGGGTTAGCCAGAACTGGAATTGGTAACCTAGATATTATTTATAAAAATTCTGTTGTGTTTTTATTTCTGTCTGGAACAAACTTGGAAAGGATTAGAAATATCAGGGAAACGGGACCCCTGCCAGCTGGGAATTTATAAAGAACAACATTTTATTGTACTCACACAGGTTTCCTTTAGTCTTCTGAATTATGTTTAGAGACAGATTGATTTAGAATACTTTTTTAGAACCTGAGGGTAGAAAGCTTATTTTATTTTGCCAAAAAAATGTTGTATATGTGGGAAGAAGAGGGGAATCTTGTAAAGGAGGGAGACCAGTGTATTGTACACGAGGACCACCCTTCAGTGAATGAAAAAGCAAAAGTTTAGAGCCTTTCAGATCTTTCTTAGGCAGGGTATGGAGCTGTCAGCATTGTCAGTACAATTTATTCACACTGTTCCAGTGCTTATGGAAGCTACTGAGCAGCCTGATCTATAAGTGATTGAACAGAACAATACTCTGGAGCTTTGAGTACAAATAAAAAGCCACTATTTCAGGCTCCATGCATCACAACTAGTGCTTTCTAGGAACACTGCCAGTCTAAATAAAACACAATCTTGCTGTAATTTTATACAACACTAGAAAAGAAGACTAAGGCAGTGCCCTTCATGAATGCTGCTCTACCACATTTTTCCATAACCAAGTGATATTTTGACTTGATGATATGCATGCCAGATTTAATTGTGCTTTCATATTCTGCTCTCCATCAACTGTTGCACTTGTCTTTGTTAGCTGATTATGACACAGAATTTCACTTTATTATGCCAGGATTTCTTGATGCCTCATTTACTCAATTGACTTGAAAAACTAACATCTAGCTGAGATGTTTGATCCATTATGCATGTGAGGAGTGTATGTGCTATACAACACACATTTCATTCATCAAGTCTGGCTATTCTTCATAGTATAAGCCTGAAAGTGCAAATGCTTAAGTCTGAAACTAAGACACCAGTGACAATCCTTTTATCTCTGTTGGGTCCTTATAATACTCTCACTTGAGGTGAGGCTGGAAGTAGCCATGGAGGACAAATTCTTAGTCCTCATTCACCTGAGAACAACTCTCTGTAAAGCACACAACTTACTCTTTGTGTGTCACCTTTCTGTTCAGAAGAGCTCTAGCAGAAAAATTTTAGCAGACTATTCAGAGGATAGAAACTTAGCTGATGACATGCAACAGTTTGACAATCAATGAATTTGATATAACTTTGAAGATGTACATTGGAATGCAGCTGTGGCAGTTATTTTTAATTCAGTTGATAATACAAAGGCTTCACTTGTATGCTTAGATAGTTTTCTGTTAAATTTAATGAAAGATTTCATGAGTAGAGGCTTTGTGAAATTCTCAAATTTTTGTTCATTTACATTTTATAGTCAAGACTTAAAATTTTGTGACTGTCATGTAACCATGCTTTTCCAATGTTAGAGAATAGTGTGTCTCTATAGTGAACTCTTCAGAAAAATATTGTAATTGCAGTTTCTTGGAAATTCCAAATTGTTGGGGTCTAACCTGACATACATATTCTTGCCCCAAATATATTGGGGCAATATATATTCTTGTCCCAGATACAGGTCTTCAAAATAATTAGTTTAGTCTGTGAAATAATTTGTGATCATATATTGATAAACCAAACACATTTTTAAACTGTTCTTTCAAATTGCAATCCCTGGTGTTAAAAAATAATGGTACTGACTCAAAAATTATGAGCTGAAAACAAATTGCAGACAATTTTTTATTTAACTTGTGTTTTGATCATTTAAATTTCATATTTTCAGGAGTTTTTTTTTTCTGAAACTGCAAATTTATTTTAACAGAACAAAGATGACAAGAGATAATCGTAATAACATGACTTCAGAAGGAGAAAACAATTCTCATGAGATTAAGGTATAATTGTGAAAATTTGCACTGTTGTAATCTTCAAAAAAGCTGCTTTTTATTAAGATGTTGAAATAACTCTTTAACTGTAGCAGGAATCTAGTTTTCTCTGTAAACAAGATTAAGCTGAAATTGGCTTCCATTAAATAAGTAATGAACATCAAGACTTACTGACATGAGTGTTAATATTTTGCTGAAGTAAAGCCAAAGTCTACATTTATTTTGAAGGACACTAAATCTTCAGTTTCCCACATTAAGTTAGTAAATGTCATATACTAATTTCCTTAATTTATCTTATTACTACCAAGACTAACTAAAAAGAAAATATTCTGCATAGTGAAATAAGGTATTGAAGTACTTCACAAACATCGGGCAACAGTGAAGTAAATAGATGGTCTTTGAAGAAACTAAGCAGTGGTGCTTCCTGAGCTTGATAGCTGTTATCTGTTACTAAAAATGCACTTCTTTATGTTAACTCTTATGCAGTGCTGGTGTCACGGTATTTCCCAGGTGACCAGGAACACAGCCTGCACTCCGTAATCATCAGTAACACTTTGTGTATGCCAAACGAAAGGCAATGGAACCTATGGCAGGGTCTTGTTTTGCTCATGGGGAAATCCAGACTGTGCATCAGATAGAATAAAGAGTGTAATTCTTAAGTTAAAATGTATATTTAAAATTGTTCTGAAGTATACCCATTATTCTCACTGTTTGTAAAGGGAGCCCAGAATAGCTGGGTCATTTCAGAAGCCACTATTTCTGTAAGTAGATGTATGAAGAAGACGAATGCCCCTCTAAGTCTTCCTCTTATCAATCTCTTTTGTTTTTTGTTTGATTCTGGAGATCTGAGCAGCTGGATGAAGTTGCCCATTGGCTAGCTCAGCTAATATCGACCTGACATGGCTGGGCTAGGACACAGCCAGTTTGCTGTGTTGTTTAGTGTTCTACTGTTAAAATAAGAGTTCTCATGAATTTATATAGTGATTAAAATTTACTGAAAAAAGTAATTAGAAAAGAAAATCTATTGGATGCCTTCTGAACCTTCTGCCCCAACCTAATAATGGGCAAATAAATGATTTATGATTAAAAAACCTGCAAACATTGGCATGCTAATATAAAAATTCCACTTCCTCCTATTTTTAAAGAGAAACTAATTAATTATGGTTGACTTTTAACTGACTTATTTTATTCCTACAGCATGAAAATAGCTGAATAGAAGCTACTGTGTTATAAAAATGTCTAGACTCCAAAATAAAAAAGCTGTTTAGAATGCTGTGATAATAAGGAAAAGAATGGGAAATATGATGTGACACAATCTTAGCTCTTGAAGTGGCTTTATGTTTTCATTGCAATGAAATTCTTAAAAATAAAAGGACCTTGTGGTGATTTCACCTAGTTTATTTGCACACTATTATAGATATCTATAATTTCACTCACTTTCTTAGCTGTAGTTTCCACTGCTTATATATTATCTCATTACTAGGACCAAAATCTGCTTCTTTGTGTCTTTCCTCTCTCTATCTTCCTCAGTGATGTAAAAAAAAATAAATTAGGGCATAAGTAATATAAATCTGTTAGTTACAGAAGCTGTGAAAAATATAGATAATGAATTTCATAGCAAGTCTTAGGCCTTGAAGACTGAAAACAACTGTGTAGCAATATGCAAAGGCATGAAAACAGGTCTGATTGATAGGCTTCACAGAAGGTGACATCTTGAGGTGATGGAAATTTTACCAATGATTGTTGATAATAGGTCCATATTTCCTATGGGAATATGGAGGTTTATAGCAATGTTAGTGGAGGATTATCATTGTCTAAGTTTCATCACTGTTGCTAAAATTGTACGTGCTGCAAAGGGTTATGCTATAAACTGAAGGTAACCTGAGAGCATCCTCTGAAGAAGCACAGTTAATAGGAAGGAGGGCTGCATTGCAGGCTTTACTCAAACTACTGATGTTTGAGTAAGCTGACTCATGACATCCTTTTACTCTCTGAAGTTGGTTACATCTGTTTGAACACCTGTCCAAAGAAGTTTTGAGAGGAACCCTTTCTATTCCTGGAAAAAGCAGTATGTTTTGCACCACTAACCACATGTTTTGTGCTTTGTGGTTGATAAAATCTTTGACATGTGTGTTTCCTTCTTTGTCTTGTAAGATTGTCCTCTATAGTAGAAAAGATTTTGAAGCCTGTGGAAGTGTGTGAGAATACTGTGTATTTCCCATCCTGCAAAATTTGTTTTGGAAAAGTCTAGAAAAAGGAGAAAGAGGTTTGAAATGAGAAGCAACCTGAGAATAATAACGAGTAATAAAAATTGCTGAGACATGTGGTGTTGAAGGGAGGGAATTAAAAACTATGGTGAAAGGAGACTCAATGGCATCCTGGTGTGGGGCAAGAAAAACTATTTGGAAATATTTTCTTGCTGAGACCAAAATAGTTTTGAGAGAGAGAGAGATGTTTAAATCCTCTCCATCAGGAAGAAAGACTTTTAGGTTTTGAAGAAGATACTATGACACTGTTTTGATTTGTTTGCTTGAAAGTATGTAGATGATTCAAGTAAACTTGGCTGAGAAGACTAGAAAGAAAGATCATGAAAATCAGGACAGGGCTGAGGCATAAACATAGGAATATTTGTAATACCTGTTTCAGATATTACTTAGGGACTGGCTTAGGGTAAACTATACTATACTATAGGCTATATACTATACTATAGTAATCCTGTACTACAGGAGGAGAATTTATTGTTAAAAGGTGATTAAAAACATTCTATGGTCTCAAAATTCGGAGGAGCTGTCTAAGCAAAATGACTGAGAATATGGTTGGAGGTGACTGTTTCTCATGAAACACTCATCTTAGGAGTCCATGGCTCTTAATGTCATCAGACTAGGACTTTGAATAATAAAATAGTCCAAGAGAAGAGAGAAAAAATGTTGCAGAAGATCACACAAACTAATATGGAATAAAAAGAAATGTACTAAGATAGGTGTGGTTTAATAAGGTCTGTCTACTGACTGATGTGAGAACTACAGAGGAGCTAAATAGTCTTTCTTATAACATAAAAAATATATGGACTATTCAATGTAATTATAAGCCAGCAAGCCTAAAATAAAGGAAAAGAAGCATTTCCCCCCATAACATGTAAGTAAAGAAAAACCATAACTTGTCACCACAATGTGTTGTGATAGTCAGAATACAAACTGATTGAAAAGAGCATTAGGCAAATTTATGGAATAAATCTTGGTCACAGAAGTCTAATTGAAACGTTCAGCTCAGGAACTTCTTATTTCCAGAAAATGAGTTAAGTGAGTCAAAGCTGTATTCACTACCTATATGGTTTCTGTTAAGCTTTTCATGTCCATCTGCCACTGGCTACTATCAGAAACAAGATTGGAGTAAGCAGAAAATTTAGTATTAAATAACGGAAAACTGAGTATGTCCTAAACTAAAAAATGATAGACTACTTTTCTCAAAACAATACACTTATAAAAACAGAAGACTTAGAGATGAAAAAAATGGCTTTTTTTCTCAACAAGAGGAGTTGAGTGAAAAACCATTTGAGTTGAGTATCCCTTTTCTTAAGGATATTATAGTAAATGTTACTGACCTGCCAGGATATAATTTTCTTCCTTGTCTGTGTTTAGAAACATTAAAGCTGAAATAAGTAATCAGTTAAAATATTTTCTATGGATTTTTTCTCTAATGAGAAAAGAGAAATATATTGCTTTTGACTGTTAGAAAAATACCGGTCAAGTGAGATGGGTAGCAAAAAGTGGCCATCTGTCACATGTTATTTTAGTGTTAACCTCAGTCTCATAAAATGGGGCCCTCCCAACCCTCCTGTAGTAGTGTAAAGCTATTTCAATTCTTTTCACACCCTCTGGGCATCAGTGTGGTTTGGAAACCTAATAAAATAAGTCATCAAAGAACAACCCATGTGTCCAGAATTTGTATTACTACACTATGGGGAGCCCAAGCAGTGCTATCCTTTAAGCCATATGTCTTCTAAAGCTTCTTTTAATGACATAGAAATCAATGTGATTTTGGTGAAAAGCACCAAAAAAGACTAAGTAAGAAACATTACACAGGATGCTGACTCTGCACTAAAGTACTTATTCTAGAGGAGCAGAAATGTACTGGAAAGCTCTGACGGCCAGTTGTTCCATCGTCTTGAATCAGAGGAATCAGCCACTGTCCATTATTTCTGAATTCAAGAATGCAAAAATGAAACAAGGCTTTTCCTCCCCTGACCCACATTTAAAGTTATTTCTGGAAGGAGAAAAATGAAAACCCCTTAACTTCTGCATTTTGGTGTGACAGCTAAAAGAGTCTTTGCTCATTATCTTCATAGGATATATTTGGAAAGCCTCTTAATAAGAAATTTGACTTGTCAAGAAGAGACCTGAGAATATCCTGTGCTGCAGACAGTAGTTATTTCATGTCAACACATAGACTTAGACTTCCTTGATTGCCATGGGAACCTAGTCATTTTAGCAAACTACAATAATTATTTTCGTCCTGAACTAGCAGTTTAATAGAGATTAGATGAACTACATGCTGAAGACTTTAATTTTCCTTCATCAGCTGTAATGGGAATATATGATGACTAGCTAAGATGCAGCTGTGTGTATTCTAGATGTGTAAGCATATATAAGATGAATCTTTCATGTATTGTTCTCCATTTTTCCATGCCCACCTCCTGAAGCAGGGGAAATCTTGTGGAACTGCATAAGGATTTGACATGAAAGTCCCTTATTGATCATGAACCCAGTCAATAATAGGTTTAAAGATACATCTGGCAACAAAAGCAAGATGATTTTGGATGATCAGCACTCTCATTTTCTATGATCAGTGAACTATTAAAAACTTTAACATTTGGGAGGCTCTTTCTCCTTCTGGAGTGCTTTATCAGCCACAATTGCTACAAGTAAGAAGACTGTTCAGTTCATTTAAGGGTCTTAATACCTAAGATCCTCCACATAATTTCACTATGCGACAAGAGTCCCTGGATGACAAAGGGATCCAGATTCATGGGAAGATCACCTGTAACAATGATGACAGACATATCATTACATACAAACCGTCCAGGTCTTGAATGATCCTTCAAATTAATTCCTTTAGAATTGAGGATGAGCATAAATCCAATTAATAGGTAAATAAGCCTACAACATGCCCTTTAATTCAGTATTATTCTGAATTAGGCTTCAGAATATTTTTCCACTTTCATTACAAATTCATCTTGTAAATCTTTAATGAAAACACATGCATTCTTCAGAATGACATTATTATAGTTACGCTTTTTGAATACACTCGTTTATATAAAAGATCTAATTCCCAAGGAGAGTGTTGTAGCTCTTTCATTCCATTTGTATGGTGCACAAACATTTCTGAAGCTATATATTCTCAGTTTTCTTCATAAATAATAAAGTTGAATGCTGAGTGAAGCTAGAGCTGAGTCAGCATTTGTTAACTTTTGTTTGAACTCTCACAGACTGGCAGGTTTAACAGTGATTGGAGTAGGAGATTACATATCCAGATTTATAGGCTCTTTTCTTTTAAATTTTCTTAATTTTTTTGTCTTTGACATATAAATAAAATTATGTAGCCTCTTAGGACCTACAAAAGGCAGACAAACAAACCCTCCCAGTTCCTCAGCTTTCAACTACAAGAAAGCCATGTGAGGGAACCTTAAGATAGTACTGAGTTTAAGTGCTGATTCTAACTGGAGTTCATGATTTTGTATCCTTCTTTGATCTTATGTTCATTGAACCTAGAGATTCTTAATATGTGGTCCTAGGATGAGGTCAGGACCTTCTTGCTGAAGAACTTCAGTGGTGCCAAGGTTTCTGTATTCTCTATAGAGGAAATCAAAGCAAACCTTTCAAAAGGTCTGGTTCATTACATGCCTACAACTTTAGGGCAAATTTAGTGTCTATGTTAAATGAATTGGATCATATCTTTGAAGTTCATCTCATTTAAACATTTTGACAATACTGCTAAAGAAACTTTCTTCTTTTTGAAATGCCAAGTCACTTCTAAAATAAAGAAAATTATTTTCATTGCCATGGGAGATTTAAAAATCCCTAAAATGTCATCTAGTATTTAAAATAATTAATTTGAAACACAAAAGCATTAAAAACATTTTTTGAGAATAAAAATATTTGTTTTCAAAATTACATGAAATGACACTTCTGTATGAATTTGGGAATCCTTTTTTTGTGTGAAAAATGTTTTCATCACTTTTCCAAAAGTTTTAAAGTTAGTCATTCTGATCACCTGATTTTCTGATGGATGTTACTGATATTCAAAGTAGGAAGAGTAGTTGAAGAAGAAAACACCATTAAATTTTTTGCCCAAGATGGGGAAAAGTTGTGGCATTAATTTTGTTACTTGTTGTTGGAAGCAAGACAATTTTTTGTCATTAAAACAAAGAAAACTAGGAAACCTGTATGCCTGTGGTGTTCCTGTTGATTTCATGCCAGAAAACTCACAGTGAGACAGGGCAAGCAATGAAGCTCTGTCTGAACCTTCTCTTCTAAGCATCATGATTCCTGAGACCATAAAACTCTGAACATGTCATAATCAAAGCAGTTGACATACAATATATCCTGGGTGTTTTATCCTCTCTCTGTGGAGGCAGATTACCAGGAGCTGATAGAAAGCCAACTGAATTCAATATGGATCTTTTAAATGACATCTATAGGCTTGGAATGGGTTCTTACTTCAAACCCTTTGTAGCTCAGAGGAAAGTGTTTACACGTTATCATCACTAACATGTCACCAGTTTGAAAATGGCATTTGCTCAGAACAAGATCTTCTGTGCAATAAATTAGAAGATGTATTTATATTTTGGAGGAAATTCACAGACTTGAAGAGGGAAAAAAACTATTTTGCCAGTAGATGGAATTTTTGCTTAAGGGAGGTTTTTGGACTATCGAAATCAGTCTGGTGGAAGTGGACTAGCACAAGTGGAGTGGGAAATAGAATAAAATATACTATGGCACATTAAAATTATGTTTAAGAAACTTACAGCCCTGTTTATTCCAACAGCATTAGCTTTGAGTGGCTGTGACTTTTTGCCAGTCAGAAATTATCAATACTCTGTAGATTATAGCAATCCATTTTGGTACAAATAATTATATTAATCTATGCTGGTAGAGATAATACAATTGTAACTAGAATAATTTACATATAAATGTTAGACAAATCCTGCATAATATGTCAGAGTGTAAGAGTGCAATAGAAGATTTTAGGACCCTGACAAGTGAGACTGCCACTGGCCTTGGAAGGCTGATCTACAGGCTTTCAGCTTGATTGCTTCTGTGAGAGAGAATGCTTTTCTATAACTGTTCAAGCAAGACAGTCAACCAACTGTGACCCACTGGGTGATCCAAAGACTCGTGTGTTACACAAAAGATGTGCAAATTTTAACACAGTCTTAAAATGGTCTCCAGGGTTTAATCATAATAGCAGTACAGGAAGCAACAGCCTCTGCTCTGGGTTTTCAAATCTCCTTAAATCTCTTTCTGTAATCTGCAGTGTATGGCCAACAAAAAGTAATTTATATGGCTACAGTGCCAACCAAAATGAGGAGGGAACTATTTATTATAGGAGGAATCCCTTCTGCCATCTTTAGATGCTGCAAACAGCGCTGGATAGATGCCATTTAATATGACTAATTTCCTTATAATTTCAAATTGATATGCACTGTTTCTTAGATAAGAAATATACAGAAATTAAGTTATAGAAAGTAGTGCCTAAGATAAGAAGACTGTTCTAGTTTTTGTTTGAGGAAGCCAAGAAAATTCCCTATCTAAATTCAGGAATTAGAAGTAGGTATTTAATAATTCTAATTTTTGTAGCTTTTTTTTAACCTTTTTGCATTTAATTAAGCTCTTTTGCTTTAAAAAGATATTTTAAAATTTCATTATAATCTAAAGTAGACAGTTATATCTCTGTAATTGTATGAAATTGTGAGTGGGAGAACAAAAGCTTAATGTTGTTTTGGGGGAAGCAAGCCAAATGTAAATTTATCCCTGCAGCTGATTCCTCAAGGGCATTGGCACGTGCCACTGTGTATAGCAAAAGGAACATGACCCACCTAATGCATGCATGATCTCCATAATGGAAAAGAAAAAAGACTAAGGTCTATTGAGGTCTAATAGAGGGCAGGGACCAGAATTTTGAGCAGATGGTATTCAGGGGCCCACCGGCTGCTTGAAAGCCAGGGAGTGGAGAGAATAGGCAGATAGTAATTAGCAGAAGGTGATAAAAAAAAAAGGGCAGCCAGGATCCCCCAAACATCTGTTTAAAAGAATAAAGAGCCTGGTCTGACCCTGAGCCTTAATGATCTTAAAGGATACAATTAAATTGCTTGGAAAAAAAAAATGCACACACACAACTCTGAGCTATAGTGAATCCTGTTTTGAGAGCATTGCAGGAGTTTGAGTAATTATTAATTTGGTGTATTTGTTTTAGAAAGATTATATACAGCATTAAGTCAATAAATGAAGTAGTCATAATAAAAATGCCAACTGTCTTTTCTAGGAATCAGCAGGCACTTAACAAAAATTTGAATTTCAGATGGTTTACAAATGAATATTACTTGCACTGCATTCTAAAATGGCTATTTTGACTTCTTGTCTAACCATATTTATATGGCTACATCTGTCTTTTTTCCTGTGGTTTTTTTTTTTATGTTTTACATAGAAACAACCTAGATCCTTAGTTTGTTTATTTCAAGTATTTTGACCTCTGTAGATAGCTGCTATTACAGCACCCGAGACCTGATTGCAGATGTAGTAATTTACTAGTGACCAGTTGCTTAAGAATTACTGCGGAATGTGACCAAGTAAAGTGCTGATAAGGTTTCTCCTGATTTTCTCCCCATTTTGTTCTAGCAATAGTTGGATACCAAACTCCATGAACAAGGTGTCAGAAAGCATTGTTTACAAGATAGTTAATTCTTTATTTTACACAATCTTTGAAAATGTAGCTTTGCTATTTTTTTTTTTTTTTTTTTTTTTTTTTTTGCTTTCCTTGCTGTTTCCCAGAATGAATTGCTTAATTCAAAGGTATTAAAAACCCCCAAACCAAAACAACACAGACTCCAAACCAATGGTAAGCAGCAGTGCATTACAGTATAAAGCTAATGATTTTCTGAAAATATGTGCTTATGTATCAGTATGAATGCATGTGTAAGACCTGATCATATTGGATGTTTTCATTTGCATTCTGGAAACGGGGGTAAAAAACACTTTGAGAAAAATCACAGGTGATCCTAAATTGGATGGTGCTGTAAACATTAGAAAAGAGAAAAATAAGTTTAAAGGGATCTGAAAGAGATGAGAAACATGAGAAGAAAATAACAGGGTATGCCCTAAGGAGGTTGAAGTGTAGTATGGTTAGATGCAGTGGAGGTGAAGTAATTAAATGTGCATGGTTAGGACAGCTATCATATAAAGCTATTTCCCTGCTCAGCATTATTGAAGTCACCTTAACAACGATAAAAATAAGTAAATTTTAAACCAAACATTTCAGAAGTCAGGAATGCATTCAGAAAATCTGCAATGGCATTTGTGCAAATTAAGGATTAGCAAAACAGCATTTTCAAGATTCCTCATTAAAGCATTGTATTAAAAATATCATTTGCCACTGTTTCAGAGATGAATGTATATTAAAGGTTGCATACAAAGTTTGCTTCAAGACTCTGGAATATCAAATTTATTTATTTAATCTAAGCTTAGATTTAAACTCAACTTTCACTTATAAGCACATCATGAACCCATCACCATTGTGATCAGTTTACTGTGGATCATTCAAACCCATTTTATTTGTTAATTGTTAAAATTGGAAACAACCCCCAAGCAGTGAAATTCCAGTAGGTTTTAGAAATTATAAATTGAAGAACCTAAATATATTAAGGAAATGTCTCTAAATGTGACCAGCTCCCTTGAAAAGTCTTGACCTATGCAGTTTCTTTAGGATTATATCTCTGAAGTGAATGGAAAAATGTAAATAGATTCTTGGACACACACTGATCTCAGCAAAATTTAAAAAGAGCCCATGCTCTACAGGAGTCTTCTAAATTCAGAGTAGCATCAGATAAGAATGGAAATGTGATTGTGATAATATCATTTTGCTCTGTGATTCATTACTTTTGTAAAAAGCTTTCAGTACAATCAAAGGAAAATAAATGGGAAATTTAGCAATACAAAATGTTAATGAACTGAGACCCCAGTTTTGCATTGTCTTTTGTATGGATACATTACATGGAGTATCCTTTCCTTCTTTCATCTCATTCCAGCTTGGGAAGGAATTCTGCTTGGGAAATTGCAACACAAGAAAAGAGGTGCTATGAAATGGTGTGAGCCACACATTGGTAATTAGGTGCAAGTTAGTCTGACAGACTTTGTAAAAGACCCCACATCAATATAATTTACACTTTCTTGTACTCCTTGGCTGAGTTAACCATGGGCTGAAGTGACAAATATAACAGCATGGGTTTGCACAGCAGTCAGTACAGGAGTGCATCTGCACAAAATGCAAATTGTTTAAAATTTACACAGTTCTTGTTTCTTTTCATTTGTTGTTTATTAATTTAGGAAATTTTAGTAGTCTTAAAGGACTAGAAAAATAATTTTTTTTAGAAAATGCAATTTTCGTGTAATTTCTTTGTTGACAATCCAGGGCATAGAAAGAAATACTAGGAATGATGAAACTTATTAAATTAGGGAATCTGACCACAATGTGTACAATGTACAATGGCTGGAGGAGAAAACACACCAGCTCCTTTGTGTAAATCCTCTCTGAATTTTCTCCATATTTTATGAAAACTTATTTCCTCACTATTTTAATTTTTCCTACAGTTTCTAAGAATATTACATATTTGGGTTGCACTCCTTAAATACTCAGGATTTATAGCAAAAACAGAAAAAGAACATAAAAATAAAAAATTATTTGTGACTCTAATGATATTGCATTTATTTTTTCCTATTGCAGTACAACAGTCTAAACATTTTTTATCACTTGAAAGAATTTACATGAAGCTTCTGATTTTTCCTGGAATGTGGCTTTTTGTGATGTGCTTGCATTCTTTGTGTGTGAGCTTCACAGGCGTATTTTTCACATCCCAGGTGATGGAACTGCAGGCATAATTATTATAAACTTTGTAATACTTACATAATGATCAACATTTGTGGTATAAAGCACCTGGAATATATTTTGATAGTTATAAGAATACTTCAAATGATGAATTGAAAGGCTTTGATTAAAAAACAAAATGTAAGAGCCCCTGATTTTCATTTTCCCCTATATCACTTTGGCAGTGAACAGTTACTTTCAAGCCTTTTTCTGGTTGCAAAGCACTGGTAAAAGGCATTGAGGTAAATCTGCCTCAGAGTCTCCTGGAACTCTTATTTCTGTAGAAATACATGTGAAAATGTGGACACTTCACAGTGTCAGAGGTATACACCCCTTTGTGGGTGCTACTCTAGCTATGGTTGAAAACAATCCTGTCATCAGGCTGTTGCATGCCATCATCAACTCAGTGTGTCAGTTGGAGGATGTGACCTGGGTTGGAGGGCTCCAGGATGGATGGGGAGAAGAGGGATTGCACTGAGCTCTAGGGCAGCAGACAGGACATGCCTGCCCTGCCACTGTGTGCCTGGGGACTGCAGGGGTGAGAGGAGCTGGGCTGAGCCAGGGAGAGGCATGGCCGAGAGTGGCTCCTTGAGGACAGTGGGATTTTCTCAGGGAGAGCCCTGGCTCCGCCACCCAGTGTGGATGAGGAAGAGAGGCACGTTGTAGGTTCTGGGTGAGCCACATGGGGAAAACACTAAAGGCTGCTGGATGAGGTGGCTGGTAGCCAGGCAAGAACTGTGGGTCAGGAGGGCCTTGCATGCTCCCAGGCTCTGCCCTGTGCCCCTGCTGCTGCCTACCCTCCTGTTTCCCCACCTACCTGCCTTTCTGCCTGCCTGCCTGTCCACCTGATTGCCCACCTGCCTGTCCACCTTCCTGCCTGTCTGCTTACCCATCTTTGTGCCTTGCTGCCTTCCCACCTGCCTGACCACCCGAGGCTTGTCCATGGCTCCTGCCAGGGGCAGCAGGCGAGATCCCTCTCCAAGGTAAATCAACTTTCAAGTTACATAATCCTCTTGGCTGCCTTGGTGAATTAGACACACCTAATACAAGTAAATGAAGGCTGTCTCTGTCTTAGTGAATGAATTTAGTATCATTACCTAATGACCAGTTAATTACCCCAACTTCACCCTTTCACCTGCTCTGCCACCTGTGACAGAGGAGTCCCATGGTCAGAACACTCCTGGCAGGGTGGGCAGCATGGAACTGACACATCAAAGACACCAATACTAAAGACAAGATGATGGGGCTCAGGCACTCCTGGTTAGGTGAAACACCATCTGCTTAGAAAGTAAGTCACACATAATTTGCTTTCCCTAAATTCATTAAAAATCACTGGGTCAAAGTCAAATGTGACAGGTAAGAGGTAGAATGAGTATAAATCATGCTGAAAGGAGCATCATCTGAGAGAGCAGCTACTGTAGCTCATGTGTAGCAGGGACTTTTGGAGGATATTTATGCTACATTGTCTTAGTGCAGATGGGAACCAGTGTGAGCTATGAAAACAGACAAGGGAGACAAACAGTAAGCATTATTAAAGCACAGATGCTTTTTGCTCTGTAACTCTAGGATTGGGACTAGTATAATACAATTCTGATGTTTTTTTATACATATCTGTTAGAAATATATATTTATACACAAAAGAACTTTATATTTAGCTAGATGAAAGGAATCTATCTATATATATTCATGTAACAGATGTGAATAGTTCTCAAAGAATGAGAAATATATATTGGCATATATTAGGCCAGAAGTGACAATCCCCAGTCTGGGCATCAATTATCCTTTCCTGGTGAGGGACCAAGATACTCCAGCACTATAAAATCCTGCTTAGGCATGAGTCACTTGCTTTGCATTTCAAATTAATTTAAATGCAGTTCTTGCTTACTTGTTATACTCAGTACTTGGGCTTCTGTGTTTTCCTCACACCTGCTGATGACAGCATAATCCATCTTAAAGGAGGAAAAAAGTCACAGAAAAATGCCTGTATTCAGACTTGTTTGGAATGTCGTTAGTCATCAGAGGAATGCAAAATCTGCCAGAGTGAACACAGAATTTTGATTAGTCCTTAAATAATCAGAGAAGAATCTAACAAACTTTAAGTGCTATAAACAGTGTTAGGATGCAGACACTGGAGCTTAGCTTCAAGGGTTTCAGTAAACTAGGATCTGAAGAGTCCATTTATGTTTTCTACATGCTTATTTTATTCCACCTTTTTTTCTTTTTAATGTGTTAAAAGCTGTGCCATGCTGGATTTCAATATGCTTCAAGTAACCTACTGTACAGTACTTTGTGTAGCTATGTTCAGGAAATATATCTATACAGATGCCCTTGGAAATGTACTTGGATGAGTCTTGTCATGTTGGATTTATGGAGAAAAAAAGAAAAAGAAAATAAATCCACCACACCTGCACCTGGCAATCTGTAGAGAATGACTGAAGTAATGGTCCCATCATTGTTAAGTCTAGACTGGACATTCATGACCACAAGCTTAGGTCAGGTGTGAGCACATGTTTGTACAGTGATGTATTTCTGTTGAATCAGCCAGAGAGCCTGATGTGGTGTTTATGCTGGCTGATACTATGGCTGCCCAGGATACCAGATTAGTTACTTCCTAGCTCCAGCTCACTTGGTTGCTGTGTCCTTGGGAGGCTGTACTCGTGCACTGGACCCAGCAGATGTCTCCAGCTCATGGGTAGCCTGTGGTGAGGAGGCCCTTGTGATCAGTGTGCTGGGGTGCCACAACTCTGTGCCTTTGTGCAGCTCTAAGGCAGACCTTCCATGTCCATAGTCAGGCCCATCTTTGAAAGTGCTCCCTGGAAGATCAACATGAGGAGGATGCCTTTGCATCTGCCTTACACTGCTGTCCATAGCACACCCAGGCTGGCCGTTCTCCACTTCTTTGATCCCAGCTCCAGGACTCAGTACTATGCCACGTGAGTTCATGGTTGGCAAGGCCTGTGAAAGTCCCCGTTTCCAGAAGGATCAGGTGATGAAACTGTGTTTGAACAGGCTCCTCTGGGAGAAGCATTGCCTCCTTTTCATGGAAAGCATACAGTGACAGATGATAAAAGCTGGGAGAAAGAACAAGAGAAGAACCAGATGTCCTGCTAGGCTTTTGTTCCCCTGCTTGTTAAGCAATGCAATTAAGGCTGAAAAGCATGTTTTTCTAACTCCATGGGACACCTGCAGCCATGAGAAAAGCAGTGCCTGTGTAAAGTGTCATTCTGAAAATATGGGAAGAGCACCAGTGAATGGGAAATGCTGAGGTGAAAAGGTAATTTCATGAAGGTCTTTGCTGAGTGCCTTTGGCAATGCAGCAGTACATCCTATGATGCTCAATTTAGCATTGAGAAGAAGACAAACTTTTTCATTTTGGAAGATGACAGCTCCTGACATACAAGACAGCTCCTGATGTACTCCACTTCTACTAGCAGAGATCTGAGGTAGGAATGCTGAAATCTATGCTGTGAATTAGGAGGCAATATTTATCTCATGTAAGGTTCTTGGTCCGTGGTACTTGTGGGTCACATGCACCAAGTCACACACATCAATTACTCAAGTATTTCCTTAGTTTATGGGATGATCATCATATGTTCTGCCATTTCCCAGTTCTTATTTTACAAGGAGTGGTTCTCTGTTGTACTGTTGTCATTGTAATGATCAAAAAAATGCTTTGCTGTAGCTGTTCACTGCTTGATGACCCTACCTCTACTTATCTGGCCTTTTAGGTAGTACTCTGCTTAATGATGGAAGTTCCTGAAGATGGGTGATCTACACCTAACCATCGATGACACTCTTTACTTTTTGATGCACTTGCAAATGCAATTATTTGCCAGGAATCAAGCAGCTAGATCTCTGGAAGAGATTCTGACAGATTATCTTACAGTGTTATTCCTGTGATAACTGCAATGGTGCTGAAATACATTTTTAACCCATTAAAGGGGAGCAGAGGGAACTGATAGTCAAATTAAGCCTGATAATCATTTCCACACCAGGATGCTACTTTCTTACCTTAGCTGAAGCAATATGTGTGTGATCAAAGAGATGAATGGAAGATGGAAGCAGAAAGCCAACACAGGTACAATTGGCTGCTGAAGTTTATTCATCTTTCTCTGATCTGGCAGATAATTTGTGCTTGACTGCTACTTGTGATTTTACTGATAAATATACTGCTGAGTTGCCACAGCCTTCCTCAGGGCTCATCTCTGACCATCCAGGTCCATGTACATTCATTCCAACTCTGCCTGTCTTTGGCCACTCTCACCAGCAACTCTGCTTTTTCATTAGGCTCCCAAAATAACCTCTCTATGAATGGAAATAGAGAACTTTGAACAAATAAAGGAATAGTGTATTTGATTCAGAAAAAAAAAGTAATTTTATTTATGGAGAAGATATTATAATCCAGTCTAACATAAATCTGTAGGTTTTTAGCAGTGAAGATTAAAGGGAGAAATACAGGGATTTAGTAAATAAAAAGTGGCAGAAAACCCACATACTTTTTAGGGTTCCTACTAGAATTCAGGAGAAGTAAATTTTTCATCCATCTCTGAAGTGACCTAATGACTGTTTAAAAGACAGCAGAATGATGGGATGCTGTATAGAGGCAATGAATTTTTATAAATGCGAAAAATATCCTTTAGCAAGAATTACTTTAAAGTACTCCAATGCATTTCTGAGAGATGCTTTAGAGAAATCATAAAATACAGTCCTTAATCTAGAATTTTAGAGGGTTTTGAAATCATGTTCTTGACAGTAGCCACTTTATATTTACTGGCTTATGAACAGACTAAACCTTTGCAGGATCAGGACTGAAGGCCATAGTTCTGCAAATGTTTATGCATGAGTAGAAAGTAAGAACTGAGTCCTAAAAATCACAGCATGCTGTGGGTGAGGAAAAAAATGTAGAGGAAAAACAGAGAAAAGTGATATTTTTTAACCATAAATAATACAGTATCCTTCAAGACAACCCTTTCATAGAATTTATGTGTGAAATGAAACTTCTGCTTTCATAAATGAATGGCATTTTAGGATTATTACAATGGAAGAGAAAAATCTGCAGCCATTCAGCAACTCCTGAATGTTATTGAAAGAATACTTTAATTACAAACCTAGAGCATCCCCCACTTGCCTGCCCTGCTCCTGTCCTGAAAAGCACTCTCCTTGCTTTCGTGAGCACAAGCAAATCAACCCTGTTAGTACAAGGTAGCTCTTGTTTAAATTGTGTACCCTGGAGATGCATAATTAGTGCAAAGGAACTGTTCCTGGGGGGAGTTCAGATTCAGAGAAATGAGAGAAATTAAAGTGCCCTACATATGTGATCTGGATCCTGAGAAGAGGGTGAGATAAATTAAATATAAATAAATTTTGTGAATTTGAACTTCATGCATAAAATTTGGGTCAAAAAGCTATTCACCCAATGCTTTTTACAGCTGAAATTTCTGTCTGTGGTGGATAATTTTTTATGGATAGAAGGCTAATGACATTCAGTAAAGGTTCTGTTTGCTTCCAATGAGGTGCATTCACAGCAGTGTGTATAGATCCAAAACACTGTCTGTGACTCCTCAGAACTGGAGAATATTTAAGTCCATTAAATTAACCAGTAGTAAAGATGTATTTCCATAGTGAGTTGAAACACAAATTTCCATATTCTTTTGGAAAATGTCTACAATAATAAATTCAGAGAATCTAAAATCTTGAATTTTAGCTGAAGTACATTTTTTATTGGTAGGAATTATTTAACCCTTTTCAGCCTTTACTTGTTTTAAATTTCTGCCACTTGTAGAGTGAGAAAAGAAATCTGAAATAAGAATTCATAACTTCATATAGAAAATGCTAGAATATAGAAGCAAAATATATTGAAGGAAGAAGAAAGCCAGCCCACAAACACCAGTCTGCCTTTCTATCCTTTGCATGTTCCAAACTCTTCTGATTCCTTGCTCCTTGCACACAGGTATGCCTTCAGTACCAATCTACCCCTCAATTTGGTTGCAATCAGTCTGTTTCTTTTAAGTCACTAATTCAAGAGGCCTGGATATTATTTTGAAAGAAGCCAGCATGGATACTTACTTTCCAAGGAGATTGTCTGTTGCAGGCAGTGTTTAGAATTTCCCTTCTGTCTTCTCTTAAAGCAGCCCTATTCCTGTCCTAGGGACATCTCCTGCACCAAGGAGGGCAGCCCTGTCTGTGGCTCATTACATCAGTGATGTCTTATAGCCTCCAGACCCCTATAAAGCCAGAGGGCTTTTAATTACTTTAGCCAGAAAGAAAGGTTGTTAGGAGCTCTCTGTCTTCTAGAGGTATGGATGGCTTCTAGACTGGGTGCATTTCTGTAGTTTAGCCTCTGCAGTGTGTGTTGGACTTATCAGCTCAGTGTAGCTGTCTGGCCAGGGTAATCTCCTAGTGTAGTGAAAAAGGCTGCATTCTACAGCTGGAGTGAGTGCCCAGGCAGTGGCCCTGCATGGAGCCCTGTGCTGCCATAAGTATCTGTGCCACGGCAAGTCAGCTATTCCCAGAGAATTAGCATGGACATACTGACAGTCTCAGCAATGATACTACCTGCATATCTGATTCATGGCAGTCAATTACACCTTGCATTTATATTTCTCAAGCAAGAATTGCTTGCAATTGTCCCACATGTCCCACATGTCCTAAATGGCATAGCTGAAGCACCCTTTTGGTAACTTGTTCTGCCTGATGCAGCCACTGTCATAATAATTACTGAATAAAACTCATGGCCAACATAGATAGTATGTACTAGTGTAGAATAATCTGTTGGGTGAGGGGTGGTGAGTATGGTGCAGTGCTGAAGGCTCATATTTTAGTCTGAGTCAGCACAACCACACAGACCTGGCTCTGAAGGAAGGTATAAACCAAGAAGAAAGAGCAATGGTGGAGTGTATTCTGAGAAACAGATTTAGCACTGGAAACAACGTATCATCTCCTGCCCTGTTGCTGCATTCTCATCTCTGGCTGTTCTTTCTCTGTGTTAAACATTTTCTCTGCTAAGATAGTTTTTAATGTGTTTCATTTATAGTGACTCAATTTTCTTTTAAAGGAAGTGTAGTGAGTAAAAGCCTCTGTGATCAGATTCTAAGCATGCATAAACATACATATACTTTTGTTAATTCCACTTTGGGAATGGCAAGTGCCTTCTCAAATACCCAGCAGCTGCTTGAATATTCCATGGCTAAAAGTTCAAGATGATGACCCTGTAGCTCTCAATATATTGACCCACAAATGACATAGTTCTGTCAGTTTACAAAAAGAGTACAAAAAGAGTGTGTCTAAGAGTACAAAACACTAATTAGCATGCTACAGCATCAGGTTTCTCCATATTATTCTTATCTATTTGTTAAAAGGTACAGGCTTTTGCTATTCTCTGCCACTGAGTTTGTAATTTACCAAACTGATTTAATTTATGTGAAACTGGCAATTTTTAATGCTGACTTTTATATGGAAGAAATGGGGGAACTGGTGGTGTCTGAAGGGTTTTTGTAGCCCTCAAAACACTGGAAAATGTCTGCTTCACCCAGCTTACAGTCACACAATAAGCAGTCTCTAAGTATTTTGCCATGCCTAACATTTTGCTGCCATAGGCAACCACTTAATCTGCCTACACAGGAGCTAGCCCTGAGGGGATGCAATATGTGTTGGAAAGGGTAGATTTATACTAAAACATTAGTTTTCAGGGCTAGTAGAAAAAAATAGCTGTTCATTTGAGATTTCCTGCTTTATTCTCAGCTGCTCCAATAACTGAAGTGTTAAAGATTTCTACAATCAATGTTTCACATGGATTGCTTCTATAAGCAGGTTTGTTTCCACCTCAAAATCAGTACCGTATTTCTGCTTTGGGTTTTACCCTTTTATCATATAAGCATCTTCTGTATAAACCAGACTTGAAAGGGACCCTTGTGAACCATGAGGAGACCAAAGTGAAAACCTATGACAGCCAGTTGGAAATGAATTCAGCTCTCATGGTTTGACTCTCTTTTTTGTTTACATTTGCATTAAGTAGCACAGCAGAAGGAGGCACTGTGCCCAGGCTAGAGGGGGAACCCCTCTCCTTTGGGAGGCAAAGTAGACACTGAGTCTCCATTTAAACCTCATTATGACATCAATTCATGTGAAAAAAGAAAAATCACAGATTTGCGGTTAATGCCTGTAATAAGCCCTTTAGAAACAAGCTGCCCTGGCAACGTTATTTAATCCTTGCTACTTCCAGGCTTTTTTTATAATTACATATTCCTCTGCCGTAAGAGACCAGGATCTGTTGTGAATCAGGTCACCCTGTAGCTGTTTTCTTGAATGAAGAACTCAATTCACACTGCTTCTTAGAGTCTGTTATGACTCCTCTAATTTAAGACTATTACCTGAGACAGACATATTTTATTTGGCTTTTTCCATGTTGATGGAATGTGAAATCTTGCAAAATTGTCTCAAAGTGCCTCTATAGAATAAGACTCATAAGGCTTATTGTGATTAGTAAGAGCAAAGTAACCATAAAACCTCTCAGGTTGTCTGCACTCCACATGAGATATTTGGGTCTCAGTGGAATCAAGCATCCCACTCCTCTCACTGAGTGAAAGAAGAGTGGCTTGCTAAGATTTTTTTGTGAAAGATAGATTTTCCAGGAAAGCCTTGTTCTCCCAGATGTATGTTAAACCAGCCATGAATGACCAGAACTATTGCATTCCCATGTCTTGAGAAGGGTTGTGATTCTTGGAAAAATGAATTTTCAGCTTCACAATGTTTTATAAGTCCTATTCTTATCCTAATTAATTATTGTTATGATAGCTAATGAACATGCAGAATGGACAGGAAAGGTCTTCACTGGCAAAGAACAGCTTTGGTTTTTCTCTTGAAAAGAGCAGGCTGGATCTCTGGGTAGTGAACACATTTCTTTCCCCTTCTCCACAGGCTGTGGGCTTGATTTTTAGCTCAAGCTGAGATACAGACATTACAAATGAATGAGGACAAGTGTGGTTTTAGGCCACCTTTGTGCTTTGTTGTACTTGCACTCTGGCTGGTGGTGGGGTTGGCCTGAATTACAGCAACTCCAAGGCGAATCTAATTTACACTTGGATTGCCAAAAGTTGTTCTGGCAGTTGAAAATAGTGACATCTGCCAAGGGTGCAAATGCAGCCCTCTGTGCTTTTTTCTGATCACGTTGCATGGTATAAGAGCATATGCCACATCAACTGCTACTACTGGCAGCAAAAGCAGCCACATTTTCCTTCCATCAGCAAGCCCTCAGTCTCCTAGGCCTCACTTGAGGCATCTTTCACAATGGATGGAGTAATCATGAGTGTGCTGGCTTTGTTTCACTGAGAAAATTTTCATATAAGCAGGACATTTCTAATGTTCAGTCTTTTCAATCATGTGTCCTCTTAGGATCAAAGTATCAGAAAGATACCATTAAAATATTGGAAACTAAGAAATGATGCTCCTGTCTTGAATCTACAGATTTATGAGTCATGCGACTCCTATATCTCAGTAGAGGAAGCTGTTTGTATATATTAACAATAGTTCAATGTAAAAAAAGAAATGAAAATCCCTCCTTCAAAGAGTATTTTTTCTTTTTTATCTAATTCTCATTCTTAATTCTCCCCCAAAGTCTGGGACTATACTTTTGCTAGGTATTTGTGACTATCTGAAAGCTTGTTTTAGTCCTTCTGGAGAGTTAATGCATCTGAGCTTACAGATCCTGCTAACAAACATGATTCAAGCTTAGCATGTGTGTTAATACAGTAATCTTAATTTTCTGAGTTTGGAGATTTAGCAGAACAAATTCATATGCAAAATAATAGAGACCTGTGAAACCATGAAAAGCATAAAGAATCTGTATCAGGACCAATCACCTTCCCTTCCAACACAAGAACTCAAGGTTATTACATTAAACTAGGAGGAGGCAAACTCTGAGTGGACAAATGGAAGTGTTTTTTCAGTGTCTAGCTAAGCTGTGGAAATCCTTTCCACATGATTTGGGTGTACTAAAAGCTTATAGAAGTTCAATGGGAGTCTGGTGCATTTCATCGGGAAAAAATAAAAGGCATTATTAAACACATATTATTGAACACATAAACATCAAGGTTAGGAAGTCATTGGGGCCTTGGTAACTAGAGGCGTGAAGATTACTTAGGTCAAGGGTCATTTGTGTTTTCTTATACTCTTCCTTGAGCGTCTGATTTTGGCCACTTATAGATGCAGGGTGTTGGATTATATGTGCTTTTGGGCTGATCCACTGTGGCTGCTCTATGTTTCATTATGTTATTCGTTGCCCTACAGATGCCTACAATATGTTTGTGAAATACCCTGCATTGATGTGTAAGTCACATGCAATCTTCAAAGGGCCAGCTTCTTCCCAGGAACTAGCCTAAGGTGACAAGCTGAGATTTTTAACTCTTAGTTACCAAAGATTAGATGAAGTGAATTCTTCCCTGCATGACATAAACATTTCTTAGGGAAAAGAGTGTTTCTAGTTAAGGGAAACTTGATTGAGAAAAGCATCGCTTTCTCTCTGTGTTCATGAAATTCATTTGCACAAATAAAGCTTTGCAAGTAGGAACCTTCTCAAGGAATGAGCCCTAAATCAGTCTGAATAACCTGGATAAAAACTTATATTTGAAGTTAGCTAACTATTTATAAGCAGATTTTTATACTATCCAATCAACTCTAGACTTCTCTGAGCTTTTGGATTTTGGGGGATATGAAGGATATGTTGATATTAAATGTTTTTAATTTGTCTATGTCAATATAATATCCATCAGTCAAAGATCATCATCTAGCATTGTGAAATTGTCTGAACGAACTGCTTTGGTAACCTTCTTTTATATATATATATTTAATAGTCTTGAGACTTATATACAGTTTTATATTAAATTAATAATTTTATATAATATACAGTAAGTTAGAAATTAAGTGAGGTTACTAATATAAATCAGAAAAAAACCCTTCACTCTTTTGTTCCTCTATGGGAATGCTTAATAAAAAGTTCACATGACAATGTAAAAGGGAAATATGGTGTCTTTGCATGGCTTGATTGTCATAATTGTATGATATTTAATAAGGTGCAGAGGAACACCCTAGATCTTAGAGCATCTTAGAAAATTCCTTTTGATATCCTTGGCTGACCCTTTCTTTGCTGGTGACCCTAAATGACAGAGCAAGTAATGCTATTACTGTTTTCATGAAAGGTCTCAGAGTAATGGTTGAATGTTGACATATTAATGAGGTTTAGATGTAGGTGGAAAGACTGCAGGCTTTGGAGGCAGCTTGAAGTGTTATTTTCTAATTAGTGTCTTTCTGTAGTCATGCAGCCTTAGAGCTGATGCAGGGCAGGCCTGGAGTGGGATAGGACATACTTTGGTACAGATTTCTTGGCAGTAATCTGCTTTGCAACTATTCCAGATGGTTTACAGCTCTCGCTCTAGCTCTTTGAGTTTAAGAAAGTGTTGGATTAGCAGAGAGTATTACACATAAAAAGGGTGTTAGAAGCCTGTTAAGAATAGAAGCCAGGAAAGACCCAAAAGTTAGGAAATGTGGGAAATAAGGTTGTCTTGCATATTTTTACTGCTCTTTCTTTGTGTGCACATTATATCATCCTTAATTATAGGAACACATTATGTTTCATGGGATCCCAATCTCAGTCACTGCTAACTTACTGAGCAGCTATTCAGTATATTGTCTTTGTTCTTCAATGTCTGACCTCTCATTTATTTCACACCTCTTAAAATCCCCTCTAGAGCTTCCCGTTTTGCTTATCAATGTGATATTGCTGTTTTCTAGACATTAATGAGTCTATTTCCCTGTATTTGTGCAGCAAGAAGAGATGCTATTCTCTTTTCCATGAATGAAATCTAAGCATGGCAGCTATATCTGAGATGGTCAGTCCTAAATCAAGTGTGTGCTTTCCAGTTCTGTACCCATATCTTTCTGTTTCCCTTGAAGGGTACAGGATTCCTATGTGAAACATACCCATTTATTCCTTTGAAACATAGCCCTTCTAGAAGAATCTGGGTGAGGTTGTTACTAACTCAGTGCCAGTCATGTCCTGTTGCTGGCTATGTACTAATAACTTAGTAGAATCCAAACATAAAATAAAGCATGGGCTTGATTTGGCTTCAAATACTCAGTTTCTCAAGGACTGCATGGAAATCATTGATTGGTAGGAAGGAGAAAAGAGTGGTGCCTTGGCAGCTGCACCTTGGCAGTGGATGTCAGGGTCAACAAAGGGCCTGTTTGGTTCACCAAAGTATGTAGAGACATTGGAAAGGATTAATCTCTTCTAATTTATATCCATATAATCTTGGAACAGAACTTAGGTTACTTTTGAGCTAATCAGAAATATTAATCTTACACAGATTCTTAACAGAAAACAAGGTAGATAGTAACAAGACAAGTCTTGAGACCTTGAGACCACTGAATAAAGGCCATGGGTCTAGTCAGGAGATTTGATTTTAAAGGCCTATGAGACACAATTATTATTCTTTCAGAGAAGATTTAGAGGGATGTAATGTTAAATACATTTTCTCTGTACACGGAGTTTAAAACCAAACTCTTCTCAGAGTTGCATAGTGATGGGATGAGACACAATGGAATAGGTTTCTTTCCCAGCAGAGCCCTGAACTGTATCTGCTACATGATGCACTCCCAACCCTTGAGTCCCAACCACCCATAAGAGTGTGGTTGTGAGGAAAAACAAGGAAACCCAGGTGTCCTTGTAAGGACCAGGAAAGAGGATGCATGTTTGGGATATACATCTGCACTGTCTTTCTTGTTCCTACTCAATTTCTTTATTTCTCCTCATAGTTCCCTTGTCCAGCTTTTTCCCTCCTCTGGATGCTCAATCAGATAATAAATCAAGCATCTTCTTCCCCTTCCCTGTCGGCCCATCTCAGCAAAGATCAGTTCCCTCTCCTACTCTCATGTTGTAGTCTCCACAACTTGCGTAGAGTATCCGTGACCAGAAATGACAATAGAGAGGAGGGAAGGACTGTTTCTTCTAGGCTGCTCTCACAGTTGAAACTTGTGAAAAAGGCAAATTTTCTTGTAAATGGGAGAAGAAACAATTTGTGACTTGCCTCACCAAATTACAAACATGAATCATCCTCAGCTGCTCAAAGACAGTTTAGCAAATGTTTTAACATAGGAAAAATTTATACATTTTTCTACTTTAAAAAATATTTAATGTATTAATGTTTGTTTTTTTTTTAATTAAAAAAAAACACTTAGCAGGGAAAATTTCCAACTCAGTGCTTAAAAACTGGTAAAATTATAATTAAGATATGATCTCATAATGGAGCATGTCAAGTGATTTTAAATCTAGATTATCAGGGTTTAATGGGAACTATTATGCTTTCCTTAAGGCACTATTTATGTCACTCTGTAGAATACCAGAGTCTCTTGAATCTTGTGCATTTGTAGTATGGGTGGCATTGATCATGAATGAAAGTGGTGCTCCGTTCCTCATTCTGATGCACAGAGGGCATAGTAAAGCACAAGAACAGCTGAAAATGTGCCAGGCAGTAACTGGAAACAAGACAGCCCATAATCCTGCCACAATTACTCCTAGTTCACATTTTTGGTAGTTCTGATTGTCCTTTCTTACTGCCCCTTCAAGCCTGAGGGAAATTAAAACTGTTCATAAATGTTTCATAATGAAGACATTCAATTTATTGTTGTTTGTTGTTGTTGTTTTTTGCTGGCAGTATGCTTCAAGAGCCAGGTTTGGTATTACTCTAATTTGCAGATTAAATTAATGAGAGACAACTTTTCAAGCTTGGAAGAAATTTTCCCTTAGAAGTGTATTACATAATTTTCCCCTGTGGAGCATTTAAACTTCCTTATGGAGAAGTTGGTGTTCCTATTGGTAACACTGTAAGCTTTATTTTCAAAATAAACTTGCCAAATGAAAACTGCAGCTCCATCAAGCCCTTCTGTTTTCTCCCAAATTCCAGCTTGAACATCAATGAGTGCACTTAGTTGCTAATGCTGTGTCTTGTTCATAAGCAAAAAAGACCTGCTATTCATCTCCCATATTGTTGCTATCTTCTGAGAGCTACAATGGAAATATTTTAAGACTTTAGGAACATGAAAGAGTAATGCCAATTTTTATTTAACATTTTGACCCAGTAGCATGAACCATCAAATAGAACAGTCAAGTAATTCCTTCAAGTTGAAGACATTAGGCAATGTGACACACTGATCAAATTGCAGAGCACTTAGTGGACAGTAATGTATCTGAGCAAAACAGTAATGATTTTATATCTAGTGCTTTTGGAAATAGCTTAATCAAATTATAATCTTAAATAAAAAGAATATTGATGTATTTATTTCGGAAAGGATTAAAAAACCTATCACAAAATGATTTTCCTTGGCTAAGATTTCCTATGATTTAAATTTAAACTAAGCTCCAAACAAAATACCCTGCTGAAAGGCCCTCGGACATGTGCTGTTTACTTTAAAGTAAGGAGATGTATGTTCAGTTCTCCTCTTGAACAGTGCACAGTTTCCCTGTAATAACTTTGTAACAAATCAGTACCTTATTGAACCAAGGAAAGAAAGTGGTAGTGTTCTGTTACATGAGAGCGATGGCAATCTGTTTCTCTGAAATTTGTCTTGCTCCTGTGTTTCGATTAGATGATTACTGTATTTTTTTAATGTGGGGCCAAGTGTTTTGTAAAAGGGCATGTGCATTTTCACAGTTGTATTTATGCATGCCAAGAGCTCCCAGCTCTCTAACATACTGTTTTGCATGCTTAGATAGATACTAAATACGTGAATGTGGTTGCAGTAGTTGTGAACATAGCTTTGAGCATAGTTAAATGTGTCTGAAGTTACATGGCCTTAAGGAAAAAATGGTTTGCATGTTTGTACTTTGCTAGTTTATTGATAGCATTTAATATGATTTAACATGAACTTAATATGAAAATAATCACTTAACTTACCATCTTTTAGTAAACATTTCAGAGGCTTGGTTTCTATCTACCCTGAAGTATGTATTCTTATTTCAGATCCTGTAGCTAGGGTCCATAGTGACTTTGTACACCTATTAAAGAGCTAAGAAGCTCTGCCACGGTAGATTTTGTCTGCGGCAATTTTGTATTCTTTGCCTGCTCTTTCACACAGAATACACCAGATGGCAATTTCATTAATCCCAAATCACTTATGTATAGCTGGTCTTCTCCCTTCTTGCCCTTGTTGTGTTGATGTGTGGAAAGTGAAAGAAACAAGTACCACTGTAGCAGTGTTCATGACTGCATGAACTGCCCATTCCTGCTTTTGATTGATGTATCCAGTGTGAAGAACCCAGACCTGAAAGACAAGAGGTATTATTTTTTTCTTCTTCCCATATCTAGACTTTGAGCTCCCCTTGTAATCTCTTCCAAGAATAATGCAACACTATGCTCTCCCTAGCTTGGCTGTGATTTCCTGCAAAAACAAATAAGTTTATGCTAGCACAAAATACTGATCTCATATGAAGATAATTTCATAATAGCCATACCACAGCCATGCCTTTTGGATTTAGAAGTTTTTCTAGATGGTACCAAGGTATGGCATTTTGTAAGGCAAATAATGAGGATGTTGAAAATAATGTTTTTAATGTTGTCTTAAAAATGTCTATTTAACTTCATGGTTACCATTTAAACTGCTAGCTGCTGCTAGCAATGCAGTCAGCAAACACTCACTGCTGCATTAGTTGTAGAGTACTTAGCCACAGTGTGGCTAAATAGAGGGATGTAACAAAGTCCATTGCCACTAAGCAACCCCTTACTTAAGAGAGATTCTCTTGGTACATGGAGTTAATACATTGTGTTTGACAATTTTCAGTGTGGGCTCAGCGTCTGAGTAAAATTACTATTGTAGATGAGGCTAAAAAGACATCTCCCTGTCAAGCAGCCTGCGCTGTGTTGTGGACTTTGCTAAGAGGTGCAACTCTTCATGGAGCGCTTTGCTCTGCCGTGATCTAACAAAAGGCTTCTGTGAAATTCTCTCTCTCCTGCTGGTGTGTGATAAATTCCATGTGTCAGAAGTAGCAAAGGCTTTTAAAGAGGGTAGCTGCAAGTGCACAGCATCAAATAATTATTTTCCCATGTAAATGAAAATTGCAGGTTTTTTTGCATCTGAAATCAACAAGAGTGGCAAGACATCTGGCAAACTGCTTTATAGCAGTTTGACCTTAGTAAAAATGTTTCAATTTGATTGTAAAAGAAGTTAATTGGCTATATTGATTAATGTGCAACCTTCATTATGTGAAATTTCTGAGTACCTCCTAGTTCCAAACAACATCTTTTTCAGTGGTGGAAATTTTTGCTTTTTTCAAAGCTTAACTAATCACCAAGATAAAGCTCCCTGCTCTGTGAAGAAAGGATTACAAGTAAGGATTACCTTTTGGGGAGTGATTTAGCTGATTCAGCAGAGATAGTGAACTTCAACAGAGGAAAATTGCCTAATCCTTCTCTTTTCATTTAACTGCATAATTTTAGTATGAGACCAGGAGAAATGGGCAGAATATTGATAAGTTCCCAGATATGATAGCAATGAAGACTATAAATCTTTTGACAGAGAAATGTTTACAATGTAAAAGGATGAGAAAGGTTTATTTTATATTTACAGCTGAATTGTACTCATTGTAGAGAAAATTGTTGCTTTTTCTCTTTTTTATAGCTTCTTGGAATAGACTGATATGCAACTACTGCATCCTAAGCTATAGCTTATTTGTCATCTAGAACTTGATGCATGAGCAAATTATAATGACAACAGGAAGATGATGAAGCATTTTTTTACCAGCTAGAATGTGATCATTCTTCCTAATTATCCCCTTACACTTCCAAACTGGCTTCCATAAGACAAATAGACATTTGCACATGATGCAATAGATTTTGAAGTGACTGGGATGTACTTCACTTGTCTCAGTGATAGATTTCCTCCTGCTTATGAGTTTTATCACTTTCAACATTTTTGTTCTCTGGTGGAATGAAAAGTTTATATAAGGATACTGAGAATAGTCCTGAGTTTAGTTGTACAAAACCGGAGGATAATTTTGTTTATTGCATATGAAATTATAGCTGAAGTTCTTGGTCTGTCTTAATTACGTAACATTCGTACAATAGTAGAAATAAAAGTCTTAATAAAATTAGTCTTACTGAGAGAGACACTAAAGATTCAGGTAATATTTCTCACATTAGGATGCTTAAGCACAGATTTACAGATATTTTGATATTTACTTCCCTTTAGAATCCATAATATGTGTCATATTTAGCTCACAAGTGAGGAGACGAATTGGTATGTCCACATTCATGTCTTCCAATGTGCTAGGTGCCTCCAGCTTGCTGTAATCATAATCAGTGGGTATCAGCACTATGCCTCAGCTTCAGGAATATCGATATGAAATATAATGTAAGATGATCTATAGTATCACAAGTAGACTCCAGATGACAATCTGGAGGAACTCAGGTCTTCTGTAGGAAGTGGCATATTGCCAATATCTTAAAAACCCAGGGAATCTCAAATGTGTTCAATGATTTTGTTCAGCCAACTGAACCAAGTCCCTAGCTCGGGACTAGGGACCCCAGGAGAAGCACAGAGATCTATTCAGCTGACCAAATTTTAGTATCAAGTTTAAATTCCTAAATTTAAGCTAATTGCTATCTAGTTGTCATTTTTTTTTTAACTGAAAAATGCACTTGATACCACTTTTCTTTTGGTTTGTTATGGTTTAGGAATGGTTTTCTCTATTTTAGTGATTCCACTTAAAATGTGCCACTCCCTCACTGCCCCCCTTCCCCAGTCCCTCTCCAAAGGGTTCAGAGGAGGGGAGAATTGGACGTACAAAAGGTAAATAAAGATCATAGGCTGAGATAAGAACCATTTACTGGAACCAGCAATGAGATAAGAAAATGATCAGTAACAGCAACAAGGCTAATGACAGAGGGTACAAGAAAGGGGCAAATGATTCACACTGAATGCTTTACCAGCCCCAGGGGACACCTTCTCCCTGGAAGACTCCTTTTCCCTGCCAGCAATAATATCAGGTGGTATAGGATCACCTCCTCTCCCAGCTGTACCTACTCCTGGCTACTGCAAAAATTAACCTTGTCATGTAGAACCAGGACATGATGGTTCTACTAGCACATGGGCATTTTTTTCAGCTATAATAAACAGTCATTCCTTTTACCAGTAATTGAGGTGAAGACAGTGAATAACTGAGTTTTCCAGAATTCTCAAAACAGAGTCACCTGGATTGTTCACAGACTTGTCCAGGTGGCTTTTGAATATTTCCAAGGATGGAGAGTCAACAGCCTATCTAGGTAATCTGTTCTAGTTTTTGACCTCCTTCACAGTAAAAAAAAAAAAAAAAAAAAAAAAAAAAAAAAAAAAAAAAAAAAAAAATCTGATGTTCAAGTGGAATTTTCTGTATATCAACATCCTTCCATTGCCTCTAGTCCTTTGACAGTACCACTAATATGAATCTGACTCCATCCCCTCTACTGGCTCCCATGAGATTTTTATACACATGGATAAAATAATCCTAAACCTTGTTTCTTCTAGGGTGAAAAAGTCCAACTCTCTCAGTATCTTCTCATATATCAGATGATCTAATCCCTTAATCATCTCAGTATCCCTTAATCACTAGGTTCCTTCTATTCTCTTTAAAACAGCTGTCTTTCTTATGTACACCACATACTTTCAAAACCTATTTTAATTTGAAAATTCCCTTCCAGTATTTGTGAAGAGCAAACAAAATTTCCACTTTTAGTATTGCTTATTTTCTCTGATTTTCACCTCTAGGCATAGAATTTCCCAGCTGCCAAACTGTCTAAGGAAACTGGAAGCATTTCTGAAATGCCTGGCTGATTTTTCAGTGTCCACAAGCCAAATTATTTTGTTTTGGATACTTTCTTTTCAAACTGCATTAGTGAGCTTGGGAAATTATTTTTATGCTCAAACAATCTGCAAAGAAGCTTTTAGATGTAATTTTGAATTTTGTTCTCCATTCACAAGCTGCCTTTTCTCCCCAGTTCAGTTATTACCACCGTTGCCACCAACAAAGCTGGTATTCAAAAAGAGAAAGATGAAAAAAATAAATGCATAATATTTGCTGATGATTCTATGGGAGTAAGTATAATTTATGCAAGTTCCCTACAAAGACACTTACAAATGATTCTTTGAGGTGTAAAGACATAGCCCCATTGAGCAACAGGCCATCAAGGACAGCTAGTAATACAAGAAATATGTTAAACTGCTGCTGGAAAGACTTTTGTCAATCTTTTGATTTAAATCACGTCTAATCAGAGTTAAGAGAAATGTTACTAGGTAAATAAAAATTAGTCAGATCCCACTTTCCCAGCCTCAGAGTGGCTGATGATCTTAATGAATAACCAAAGCATCTTACTCTGTTCGCTTTCAGTTGTGACCTATTTTTACCTGCTGGGTTTGCGATTGGTCTCTAGGATCAAGCAAACAATGGCTACCTCAGTTTGATATCTTCCCAAGGTTTTGCAGTTTATCTTTCCACACTGTCAGTGGAAAGGAATTGCCATATCACCTCCTGTGTGAACCTCCATTTAAGGAAATATTTCATGGTGGTGGAAATATTCCATGTACATAGCTGAGAACCAGCTATGTACATCAGTGTTCGGAGATTAGCATCAATAGATTACATCCAAGAAACTTAAAAATTCATTTTGCAGTTAAGTTTAACTTCACCTTGCAGTTAAATATTTATTTTTTTCAACTGACATATAAATAATCTCATCCTATCAATCACATATGAGTGAATAAGAAAATGTTTCCCTGGTATACAGGCAAACAGGCCAATTCACAGGGACTCTAGTTAGCTTGTCTAGCATGAAGTTCATGTAGTAATGGAAATACGATAACATCTCTGGAATTGCTCTTTCACATGATATACCACAGCATTCTCTTAATTCTAATCAATAGTTTCAATATCCCTGTAAATTACAAAGCACCTATTTTGCTGAGGCAAGTACAAAAATGTAAGGGATTCTTCAGATAGGGAAGAGATATGAATAACTTTTTAGAAGTGGGAAAATGGAAAGATCTGTTGATCTGTTCTCATTTATTTATTTCTTTACTTGTAATTAGATGTCTTTGACAGGGAAGGATTTGCAGGCTTGTTTTTTTTTTTTTGTGTTTTTTTTGTTTTTTTTGTTTTATTTTTTTTTTTTTTTTTTTTTTTTTTTAACTATTATCTTAATGCACATAAGGACTTCTGAGCCCAGGATAAGAAATAAGTTTTGCAATTTAGAGTGTGCCTCTTTGGCTATCCTGTTCTTTGCCTATGTGCTGAAGGTGTGAAAAAGCTTAACTAATTAGACTCATTATAAGACCCTTGAGTTTTGGGAAAAAATTCTAGTCATTTTTAGTATTGAATAACAACAGCCTTGCTTGTGTTTATGGGGCTTGTCCTGAGACAAGAAATGAAAGAATTGAAATGTAGTCTTTTGAGAAAACCTTGCTGCTTGATATCTGCGTCTTACCAGACTTTAGAAAATAATAACAATTCTTATAAAACAGGTTTTACTGAAGACTATTACCCATATATTGCATATTATGCTCTTAATTTTCTGTTAATTGTGTCAATTATAGAGAGTTTTGTTCATTTCTACAATAACCTCAGACTTCAGTTCACTTATTAAGTTGTTTTGGTCCTGAAAACATGCAAGGAAATCAGTACCTTCGAAGAAGCAGAATGGTATTCTGAAATGTACTTTTCTCTATGGAATTTTGCATTGGAATCTACAAGGCAGCAATGGAAAATAAAAATAAGCAAACTACCTACAATATCTGTGATTAATTTTTTAATTTGAGACAGGTTGTTGATATTTCTTATATTCTACAGTAGGTTTTAAAATATTGTGAAAATATTTTGTTGATCCTTTTGTGGCTGAAAGGATCTGTTGCCTCCCTTTTTTCCCCCCCTCAGCTGACATTAGAGATTTCACTGATGAAATTTTCTCTCTTGATTTTCCCTAAGTGTATATTCACCTCTATTAAAGAAGATGTTTTCTTGGGAATAAATGTTTGTCAATCATCTTCTAAACCAAACTGTGCTGTACATTGTGCTCTGAAGGTATAGTAGTTGAATTTAAAGTACGGGGCAATATTTTTTTTGTTAATTTTTACTTGGATGATAAAAAAAATATGAAGTATGAGTTTCAGAGAATTTCCAGGTGAAATCCACTAAATTGCAGGAATATTTGAGAAATTACAGGGAAATGATATAATGACAATAAATTTGCATGTAGTGGTATAGCAGTGGAAGTTGGATATAATTGCATTTAAAAATTTTGATCATTTCACAGAAAAAATATTTTTAAATTTGAAAACCTATTTTCAACTTGCTCATGTTGATGGTCAATGATTATTCCTGGAAGCTGGCTTTAAATTTTGGTTTTTTTTTTTTTTTTTTTTTTTTTTTTTTTTTTTTTTTTTTTTTTTGTTTGTTTGTTTGTTTGTTTGTTTTGTTTTGTTTTGTTTTATCCAGAGATCCCATGGTAATAGTCACCAAAAATCAAATATAAGGGAATGCAGACGTGGTAAAGACTGAATGCTTTTACTATTTGTGCATCATTTGAATCATAGGTGTTCCAAGCTGGGATAAAAATAAATTTTGTAGTGGTATATTAATGAATCTGTCCTGAACAATTATCTTAAAATGATGAGGATATAAATTAAATTTTTCTCTACTGTTTTGGAGGAATCTTCCACTCAATTCAACTGTCAAATCAAGTCAAATGTCAGCATAATTGGTTGCAAAGTAGTCCTTAATAAGTCCTTAGTAATCAGTATTTCAACTGTCAGTCTAATTTAGTGTGACTGCAACGTTCATAATTACAAGAAGTTTTAGAGCTACAGTTAACCACTGGAGAGGCAGGGGGGCCCACAGAATGCTTTGGTGAGCTGTCAAGAGATCAGAAACATTTTAAAATTTGAATGTGCTTTTAACCATTTTACTGTGTAAAAGGAGTATGTTAAATGTCATCTTTAAAGGCATCTCTGTGATAATAGCATGGACCCAACGAGATGTGAATAATACAATAATTTGCTGCCATTTTACTAAGTGATATGATAATGACACTGTGCCATTACTTGGAATACTTCTTATTAAGTGCTTGCAGATTAAATATCAAATGCCCTATTGTTCTACCTAAACAACTTATCCATCAATTTTCTGATATTTTCATCCAAAAGAAAAGAAAATTTTATATGTTACCATAGAGTTCCTATAGTAACAGTTTTGAATGGAACACATCCACTGTGCTGATAATAGGAGAAAACAAAACAAAACAAACATTGCTGAATTAACATAATAGGCACCAAGCTGCAGGAAGATTTGCTTGTGTGACCTTGTAATCCCCGACTGTGACTTGTCTCAGGGAAATTAAGTATAGCATTTAGCATAATCTTACAGAAGGTGATTAATTTACAGGATTGCTTTCCCTTCCTTTCCTCTGGTATTATTTAATACTGTTTAGCAGTTCCATGGAAGAGATGATTCCAGTAGAATACGGAATTGTAATTCTTTGTATGTATTTCCACAGCCCCTAGAACAGAAACAGTCAGTTAACTGTTGTCATACTTTGCTGAGATTTGCTAATTTTTTGGCAAATCCTACTGGCTATTTAAGAAATTTTACTTGATGCGTCTCCCTCAGGGGTAGAGAAGTGGGGCCTTCTGGTTCCCGGCCACCTGGGAGAATATTGCAAATAATACTGGGCAGTACTTAGGGCAAGATACAGAGGATTCAGCTGACCAAACCCGGACCTCTATTAACTCTAGCATCTTTAAATTCTGGGAAATAACTCACAAAATTTTTGTGGTATATTTAATCTATATTTTTTAAATATTTGCAGATATAGGGAACAGATCATTAAAAGTACGTGTTCTTTCCATCAGCTCCAATCTAGGTGAGGTGAGTCCTATATTAAGAAGTTAGTTGTGTGTAATTAAGTGCAGCATTCATACATGCGCATTCCACATTCTGTTGGAATTTCTGAAAAGAAGGTAACAGTAGGAGACAAACATGGAAAATAAAATTCTGAAGATAAACATTCAACTGCAGTGTAAGCAGAATCATACTATGGCTGCAGCACTAATGTAAGGCAAAGGCTGCAACCTATGAAAGTGGGAGATGTTTTCAGTACTTTCTCCCTATAATTTGCAAATTTTAAATAAATTTTATAAATAGAATTCTACAGTTAAAAGTGTAGCTACAGCAACTGTATGGTTTTCATACACATAGTAGTAGTCCCAAGTCAAAAATTGGCAAATAGTTCAAATTGTACATTCATAGCTTTCAGAAAAACTTAATTAAGAACTTTAAGACTTAAGTTATGGTGTCAAGAAAGCAAAATCTACAAGCTCCTTACTTGTAATATTATTTTACTTTTTTTTAACAGGTAAGCAAAACCCCATAAATTTTTGTTGCGTAGTAGGCTGTAAATGGGAGTCATAGCTATGTGAATCAAACTCACAAGAACTGTGGATGACTTGTGATGATAGTGCCAAAGTGGAAGAACTTTCCCTTTAAAAATCTTATTCAATTTCTGCAACAATGACAGTAATTTTGAAGTAAGAGAATTTACACTTGTGGTTGGTAGAAGTAAGAGCAGAATCTAGCCCACCTCTTGCTTTTAAAGGTCTTGATCTTTATAAATTCCTGGAAATATTTGTTGTAACTTCTAGATTTTGATTGTTTTGATTCTAGATTTTTCTTTGGAATAGCCTGAAAGATTAATGTTAAGTAATCAATTCCACTTATGTAATGTCTCCGCTATAACGTAATTCCACTAACGTAATATCTCCACCATAACGTAATTCCACTAATGTAATACTAACATTATTAGTAATGTTTGGGGAATTTTTTTATGTTTTATAGCAGTAGGTCATGTTCCTGTTTGAGAGCTGTCAGAGCAACTTTAGCACATACAGATAGTAGCAATAATTATAGTACATCACAGGACTGCTTTTGCTCCAAAAAAACCTCACGGATTGTGAAATGCACTTATCTCTATTAAAAAAAAAACAACTTTCTGTGCTTTACTTAAAAGACTTGACTGCTTTTTTTAGGACAGCATGTAAAAGGTTTTATTTTAACTTGTAAAGCCAAATACAAATGATACAGTTTAGAAATTTGAATCAGAATTAATTTCTTTTGGTGCCAGATGGTGTAAAGCTGTCAGATTTATGTTTTTTTTTAAGATGTTTCTTTCAAATTGATAATGGGAATCTGTGTAGCCATTTTCCCTTGATTGCCAAAATATCTTTCTAGACATTACTGCACAGTGTGGCAGGGGCAGCATGGTGGGGGTCTGTCCACGCTAAAAACAACTGGCAGCTAAGGAATGTTTTCTTTTAATGATGCTTTGATGTGTTATAGCAATTCAGCCAGACATGTACTTTATACCACCTACTTTTTTAGAGATGAACATGCAGCAGGCAATTTCCAGCTGTGAATCTGAGATCTCTTTGAGATGGGAAAACAGGAAAAGGGAACAAAATGGAACCCATCTGCGGTGGCTTCCTGCTACGACCTCAAGCAGTCGAGAAGCGCTGGCTAGCGCTGCCTTTGTGAGGCTGAATGGCCGCCACGTGAGCGGGCACTCCAGGGTAATGGCGTCTGCCTCCCTGATAGTGCTGAGCACTGCGGCGTAGGTAACGCAGCTTTGGTGGCTTCACACGCTGAGAGGAGACGAAGGGATGAGAGAAGGACACTTGTTTGCTGGTCCAAAGAACTTTTATTCCCCCATGCGTGGCGGGATGCTCTGTGGACTGAATGCAGTGCAAATGCCGCTGGACAAAGAACTTGCAACAGATTAAGTAGGGGGTGAGCGGACAGGGGTGGAAACCTGCCTCGGCCAATATGGACAAAAGACAGGGGAGTGACATAGATTATAACAACCTATGGGAACATAACAGAGGTGGGAACAGCATTCTGGGACAAATAGCAGTGCTAAGGTGGGGTGATTGATGCAGAACTTTCATGAAGAAGCAGGGAGTGGTTACAAGATTGACACCCCGACAAGGAGTGAGCAAACCTTGACTGACAGAACCATGTAAGGAGAAAACTGTGTCAGGTGAGAAGATTGACAGGTTTGAGTGGCAGGAGCTCCTGTGGTAAACAACGTGGAGCAAACCACTCTGAGGGAAAATAGGGGTACAAGGAACAAACCTAACTAACATTAATAAAATCCCTGACTAAATCAACCCAACCTACATGTATCATTTTATATTTGTAAGTTTGATATATATATTACAGAATTAAAAAAAAAAAAAAAGCCTTCCTTAGGTGACTGTGTCATATAGATGCAAAAAGTCAAAAAACCCTTGCTTCTTTAAAGTTTGTTAGCTACCTCCTGAACTTTTTCTATTATTTTAAATTTACTGAGCATGTTGGCATTTCAGTTTAAATTATGAAGTGGTACAATCTCACCTCAAGTTCTGTGTGTGGTTTTGGGTTCCACAGCATAAAGAACATAGAAAGCTGTTGGAAACTGTCCAACAGCACCAGCCTGACAGAGCTCAAGAAACATTTGGGCAATGCTCTCAGGCACATGGTGTGACTCCTGGGGAATGGTGCTGTGCAGGGCAGGAGCTGGACTGGATGATGCTTGTGGGTCCCTTCCAACTCAGCATATTCTGTGATTTTATGCCTTATTTGAAAACTTGGTATATGAGGATTTCTTAATGTTTTTGAAACACAGTAATTAACACAAGTATAGTTTTATGAATGTCGTTCAAGTGAAAGTATTATCTGTTATATCTTGCGCAGAGATGTTTTTAATCCTCTTTTGCTGCAGAGGTGGTATCTATTGTAGATACATTTTACTTGCCATGTCTTTGTGATTTGAATAGCTATAATTATGTGAAGTTTTACATGGTCATAATATGGAGGGATTTTATTTTTCTAAAGTCAAAATAATAAGTTACAGAAAGCAGAAAAGCAAAACTCCAGTCCTTGGTGAAGATTCATGCAAGTGGAAGTCTGTATATGAAATAAATATTATTGGAGACAAGAATATTGTTATGGTGAGAATACAGACAACATGGTTCTCAGTGTGATTTTTTTGCTAGATTTTAAGCTATATAAAATGTCTGTGCTGTGAAAACATGAGCATCTTATGATTAACATTGTCTATTGTTTGGATACAGTTTTTATACGTAAGCCGGGATTTTGTTTCATGCATTTTTTATTTATTTTGTGCCATTGTTAGTGACTTGCTTCTACAGACAAAAATAGTCCATTATATAATTAAGAATAGTACCAGAGTGCAGCTATCAGGGTGTATGAACTTCAGAGTAACTGTATAAATTACAAGTCATTTCACTTCCATCTGAGATTTTCAGGCATTTCAGTTTAGGCTACTTTGAAGATAACCAGGATGACACAGTGGATCACTGACTATTTAAAGGGCCATCAGGGGAAACAAGGCATAATCAGGATAGGGTTTATTCACTGTCAGTGCTATGTACTCCATTGCTAGAAAGCCTGCCAGCAAAAGTTGAGGCTAAGGCAATACGTCCCTTTAAAGCACCTGGATTTGAAACCAGAGTTTCTCTCCTCTCCTTGAAGCCATAACAGTTCTTCAGGGCACTGGTCAGCTTGCTGCTCACCTGAGTAATTTAACCACCAAAGAAATACAGTTGGGTTTCTATTTTTAGCCAAATAACTTATTTTTAGCTCTCTCCCTTACAAATGTAGTCTTGCAAATGAGTTAGAGAAAAATGATGTCTGAAAGCTGAACAGAGGAAACATTCATTTTAGCCTCCAAAGCCTAGCTAGTGTCCTCTATATATCTATTTAAATGTCTTCCTTTGAGAATGAAGTTATATGTCACCCTATATGTTAATTAATTTGGGGGCTTATATTACCCAGCCATCACTCTTCTATAGCTTTTAAGACAATTTCCTGTGCCAGTTTCAAGAAACCATTTAAGAAAAACTGGTAAAAACAAATAACTTCTCAGACCACCTCAAAATCCTCAGACCAGATCTGCTGTTTGGAATCTTGGTCTGGGTCCAGCCAGAGAAATATCAGCTGTCATGAAAATGCCATGAATTATCTTAGATTCCTCGAGTCTAGTTATGAAACTAATATTTTATATTTCAGCATAATTGAAAATGACAGGAACATTTTCACTGTCTTTGTGTGTGTTATTTTTAAAAATTCTATGTGTGACTGCTGTGGTTTTCCTGTATTTTGTAGTTTCATATGTCTTCTGGGAAAATTAGTTATATGCTAATAAAGAATGTTAGAATATATATTAACAAAAATTAGTATTTTGGAGAAGATTCTTTTTGTTTTTCTGAATGACAAGGATGCTTTATCACAAACTTTTAAGGCTTCAAAGGTAAAATCAATATTAATCCCCCAGTGAAAAGTAGAAGCATCCATTTTGTGATAGTCTAATCTGCCACATTTGACACAACTGCCTGTTTAATGAGAAAACGTCATTAATACCAATGAGATATTTTCTAAAATAATTTCTTGAATTGGTTAATGTTCATATCTTGAAAAAAAAATATGTTATATTCCTTAGTTTGGACATAGTTACAGCTTTTTTTTTTTCCTTTGAGTCCTATTGCAAAATGAATTTGAACTGTATCAGCAAGCAATAAATAAATCTTGTAGCTTCATGAAAGTGATAGAATTACAACATATCAAAAGGTACAGGTTTCAGAAATCATATTTTGCATACTTATGAGACCTTTTTTTAATTAAACTGATGTTTTATTATCAGCCATTTTTAGCTTTTCTGGGGATGGGGAGAGTTTGTGGTTGTTTGGGATTTTTTTAGAACTTGCAATACAGATTACAAAACCGACAAATGTTCATACCTTTCAAATTTATCCCTTTTTAGTAGTGGAGTTTAGGAATGCAAAATAATCTTTTTTTAATCTTAACTAATGTGCCTGTTTCCTCACTACTATGGAATTTACTACCCCAATATCTTCAAATTTAAATGCAGCATTTCTTATTATTTACCAGAAAGTACCACCTGGTTATTTATATGTAAAGTGACTAAAGTAATTTAAAATTATCACTTTTCAGTCTCATAATTAATGCAAAGATATAATATGCTTTATTGTCACGTGTGTGACAGTGCAAAAAATCAAATCAAAATACTTGTAATAATATATTGTTTACTGAATTTTAATAAGAGCACCTATCTAATGTAATAAAAACAAGTTCCTTAGTGCACATCTGCATCCTCTTTCTTTCAATCCTTCTCAACCTTTATGCATTTTTTAAAAAAAGGACATTTAGAATTTTTTTCACGTGTAATCACACAAGTCTTTTGTTTGATTACAGCTATGACATTCTGAATTATGATGAGCTTTTCTCCTTCATGCATTTTCTTGAACTTTTTTTTTTTGTTAAGCTAATAGAATATACTGAACTATTACTTTAAAATCCTATCATAACAATAAAAAGTACCACTTACCATGCTCTTTTATGCTTCTTAGTCTTCCTCGTGCCAGTGGAGCTTCACCAAGCAGTATAGTTCTTAAATAAAAACAATCAAGTTAGAACACCTTTCAAATGGAAATCCTAAATGATGGATTGTTACAAGCAGGGGGTCTATGCAGGCATCTTATAAGCTTATATTAATGGCCTCACTCTAAAATCTTGCATGGTTCTAATTGCATGACATATAAATAGGGTGCATATAAGAACTGCAGAATTTTCAATAGAGGAAAATGATTACCAAGCTTTAGGAGAATTCTCTAATAGGAGTAAAGTATGCTATGAAGAAAATCTATTGGAAATAAACTGGTTTTTTTGGTTCTTCACATTCAAGAATGGTTTTAAGGTCCCTATATATGGACCTGAAAATTGTCATGCTTTGTGCAATTTTACAATCTACTCTGCTTATTTTCAGTATGTAATGAGTATACAATTTCAAAAAGTGTCTGATTATCCTAATGTAAGAATGATGGTTGTTTATTTTCAGTGGAGAGGAGTAGGCTGTAGAAAACTAAACGAGGCCAAAATCTAGGGTGAGGAACAGACTCCAAATACCTGCTCAGTCCTGGGTACGCTAGACCTGCATATTTTTGTCAAGGATCACAACCTTTTCTTTACAAACTTCTGAAATGGTTTTGCGGTTGGTAAGATAGATAATTTGGTTTGGGGGTTTTACTGGGTGGTTTTTTTTGTTGTCTTTTTTTTTTTTTTTTTTTTTTTTTTTTTTTTAGCAGGAGAAGGAGAAGATGAAAAATCAATACTGTAATCAATCAGAAGGGCACTGAATGATTCCTCTGGCAGTCCCCTATAACAGCAGTTGATGAGGTCAGATAAGGACATGACAGACTGTCAGTGCTGGGTAAACCATTTCTCCTGGGTGAATTAATACAATATTTGCAGCTGCAAGGAAGAACAGCCATTTCTGAATGGTCTTTGAAGGGGTTGCAAGAAGGGTCAAATAAAAGTTATTTCAATTAGCCCTATAGTTAAATAACAAGTCAGTTAGGTGACCTTAAGTCAGTCAAGATGGAAAAAAAACCAAAACCAAATAAATAAAATGGCAGATCGAAGTATGAAATTCCAGCTTCCCTGAATTTTGTCATGCCCTCTTTTTACTTTTCTAGTCTGGTTTTTAAGTGCAGTGTCTATTTGCCACCAGTTGTGAAATCAATGTGTGGGCTGTGTCAGTCAGTCACATCAGCTGCAGGCTCTTTGCTTTCCCTACAGGCTGCCTATTATGCTGTGTTATGTAAAGATTATGCATTAAGGAGTAAAGATGTCTTTACTATCTTCTGCCTTTGGTAACTTGGATTCTTTCAAATTATGATGATGATAAAAGGACAGAATCATCTCCCCCACTTTATGAATGAAACTACTCAGAAGACCCTTAATCTGTCAAACCCTCTCACAGGAAAAAAAAGACTGTGTAAGGTAAAGGCGAGAAGGCTTTTATAAAACCCTAGCTAGACTGCTACAGCCTGCATTCCAGTTGACCTTTATTTTTAACATTTGTGTATGTTTTAATGAGTGATAACAATGACAAGCTAAACCCCTGGAACCCCGTGTGCTCTGTGGAGTTGAATGCTGAGCTGGGGATTGGGAGAGGGAGGTTATCACAGGGCTGTTATCACTCAGATGTGTGGTCATTAGTTAGTAGGGCCCACTTGTGAAAACACTGCACTTGTCAGCCTTCTAGGTCACTGGCATGAGGGGATTAGCTGGTAGGATATGGTTTTATCCACAGCTATCTCGCTGGGTGCTACTGGATGCAGAAGAAGCAGATGATCTCTCGCTCTAAGAGCAGGTGTTGCAGTCCTGGTTATGTGTAAATGGCTCTGTAAGCACTTTTGCATATTTCTCCTTGGTGAGACAAAAGCCTGTAATGATGGCTAGGCAGAAGTGCACTGAGTTTAGCACTTGGCTTTCTGAGACACTGTACTTAAGAACACAAATGAACTGCAGAATTGCTGCCCTGAGGGTTTTTTTCCCTAAGAGAGAAGCTGTATTAAATACCTACACTACGTTACTAGAGTGTCTCACACAAATATTTGCCCACAAAACACCACCCTGAGACTACTTCAATTTATGTTTAGAAATAAGAATCAAAAAAGATTCAACAAAGAAAGTGTGCAAAACAATAATTTAAAATTGGTGTTCTGCATTTCCTCCTCTCTACATAAAAAGACTTGAGGAAATGAGATCCTTAGGCATCTGTGTCTGGTGATATGAAAACCCTTGTTGGTGTCCAAGGTGGGGATTTCTGTCTTCTGTCAGGGACAGCTAAAAATGTGGAGGCAAGTGATTAAGCTTCTTTCACAGCTGATGAAATAAACCCCTAAAGAGAGTGACCTATCTTCTGCTGCAATATCTTATCTAAAGTCAGATGAATCTCTTTCTGGAGGTGACTGTTTCACTAATTAATAAAGCAGGTAAGTCCCACTTTTGAATCCATATTTACCTAAAAAATCCTGTTTTGCTTCAAGTAATTGTAGCTAAATATCTGATACCTCCATTATCTGAGCACTCCCCAAGCATCATAGCTATTTTCTACTTCTATTTGTGCATGTACATATGTCCACTTAGTCTAGACAGCTACGATCCACTTATGAGAATCAAGAAATCAAGGCAAACTGTGCCTAAATCCTCTGATGCTCCATAAAATGACCACTGATTGCTAAGAGAGTACATCTATTTCAATTTCTGTAGAAATTTCTACTCACTTGAGATGCCTTATTTTTAGGTCTGTCTCTTCCAAAGCTGATCATACCTCAGATTTATCTCTTGAATGCATTTAGACATGAATGAATTGCAAAGACCATCAAGTTTTATATGGGAAGCATGTGAGATCCCATGTCACATCTCATCCTGAAACTATATTTTTTACTTGTCTGTCACTCAGAGGTGCAAAAAAGATCATACCTGCATAGGTCAGTGATTTTCAGAATGGGAATATTCTTTTTTTATTAGGAGCTGAATTAAAACACCATGCCAACGATCCTGCACAGCATTTGATGGTTAAAATTCTGGATTAAGCATGGGAGGGAACATACCCTTCTTTGTCAGTTAGAACAAGAAGTAGTTTCTAGTACGTGACAAATTACATAAACTGATCTAAGTAGTCCAGCAATGAGAAAGTGGTTGTTACAATAAGGGAATCTGATTATAAATCAGGAGAGTGTTTTCTGCCTGTCCCTTTTGGTACCATAATTTTGCTGCTGTCAGCCTTTCCTTCAAGAACTGAGCTCTGAGCTGCCCTAGAGAAAAGGGTTATGCCAATACTAATGAGAAGGGTAGGAATGTTTGGGACTAACTGGGGAATAATTCCTTTTTGTTTTGTTAGCTTGTGAAATAATGACAATAAAGATAATGCTAATGAGGTACAAATCTTCCAAGCATTAGTCCTATTTGACCTTGGCTAATGAAGAGCAGACAAATCCTCTTGAAAACTGAGATACGGAGATTGCTGTGAGATAATGACCAACCCAGTTGGGTAGCCTGAGTGGTCACACACTGGGATGCAAATAAAATGTGTGAGACAAGACTGGGTATGAAATCTAAACATATTTTTTAAAGTTAGTTATATCCCATGCAATATCAGAGACAGAAAACAAAAAGGTTGAGCTCCTGCAATAGTTCACACACCAACTCTTCTGTCACTGAGAGTGGATCTGTTTTTACAAAGATGCAAGACTGCATTTTTTAACACTGGGGGAAAACTGACACTGCCAGCAGAGGCATCTTTTTTTGGAAAAATGTCCCAGTGATAGCACTTACACTTGTGAGTGCCTTTCTTTCTGCCCCTAGTCTATGTTTTCATTATTCCAGTCAGTCTTAGAATGATGGGTGTCTGAGCAGGGTTTGCTGTGGTTCAAGGGAGTGTAGAAAAAAATAGGAAAGTCAGTTCAAAACTTAAATTATTACACTTTGGTCTTTGGCATAAAGCAGCAGAATTGTGTCCTGCTAAAAATATGTCAGTATTTTGATACCTCGGGTATGCCTTCTTTTTCCTCTTTATTATGTATGTCTTCAGAGCAATTTAGAGAAGTAATGTTGGATTTATGCCAGTGATGTTACATATTCCAGGGATTCCTTCAATCAGATAATGCTTTTCTGATCAGATATTCTGGCTTCACGATTGCTTTGTGTTTGCAGTCACAAAGAGCCATCAGAAGCCTACAAAAATGAATTTCTGTCTTGTGATTTTTGGACTATCTTACTTTTAATATTTTGGTTAAGGATGTAAGGATGGGTTGAAGGGGACATCAGTGAACTTTGCCTATGCTCCAGGATGCTTAAACAGGATGCAGAAACCACATAATATTAGAGACCTATATAATCCTATGTCCCTAAGGTGTCTTGTTGGAGATTGCTCTTGATAGTTTCAGTTTAGCTACTTACCCATGAGTGAATATTTTTGAACCCTGGCTGACTGACACTGGTTATTTATAAAGAAAGGCCAAAAAGTTCATTTTTAGACATATATTAGCTTTTTGTTTGTTTTCTGTGCAGAAATCCTTTATAGTATTTGAAAAAATACAGAGGCCAGATAACCCCTTTCCATGTGTCCAAAATCTGGAGTTCTGGATTAAGCCTGACACTAATGATTGTCACTGAAGTGAGAGATGGGTGCATTAAAGTAGATTAATCAAACTTAAACTTTGTGGATTTTACTGTAAACACAGGGAGTTTTAGTGTATATAGCTAGGTTTTTCTCCAGCAGTTGTTAAAAGAAAACATCTTTATACTGAAGAGCTGCACATTAGACCCATGGAGAAAACCTTATCCACTGAAAATTTAAATAAGTTTTATTCCACTTTTTCCCTTAACATGCTTACTATGGCTACTCTGTTACTGTGAGAACTTGCTGTATTACCATTTAAAGACATGGATTTTTACAATAAGTAAGACAGAAATGCCAGTTGACTTACAATTGTATATCAAGGACAAAGGTTTCAAGATGCCCTTCTATTCTATTTTTCTCTTAGTAATTTTAGCCTCTGCTAAATCAGAAATTTCATTATGCATATTTGTTATCAGTGATTAATTTCACAAAAGTATATCCTACAAAACAACTTTAATCCTAGGCATAGGGATCATCACATATCTTTGTGTTAAAAGGCAGAATTAGAGAAGTTAAGAGAATCTTCCAATTATTGCATAATCATGACACAACTGAATCTTTTAAGAGGAAATATTTTAAATCAATGTGACACCTGAAAATTGTTTTAAATTACTTCATACATTTTGATCTGTGAAATTATTCTTGAGGCACAACGGATGAAAAGAAATATGACAGTAAAAAAATTGAAGGAGCTTATTTTTTTCATTAAATATTTACCAGCAATTCAAACTTTAGTGGGTTTACTCTGCAACTGAACAAGAGACCTCAGGGTTTGCATCTGTAAATCTTTGTGCTGGTGCCTACCAAAAGTGATTAAGCCCAAGGCAAGTGTCTGACACAGTTGTAAGTTATTTAGTAGAGATATTTAGAGGGCAAGTGCTCTCCTGTGAGTTTTAATGGTTGAAATAAACCTAGAAGTATTAAATAAAAATTAATAACCAATTCCTTGAGTGCAACAAAAATTATGGATGCACTGTATTTGCATCATAAAAGAAATATGATAAGCACATGTGTGCAATCTTTCACTGGCTCTTCAGGGTCACTCACTCCTCCTTGGAAAAGAAGACAGAACACTGGAAAGGAGAGAACTGTTTTTCCCAATGCACAGCTTTTCAGATGGGGCTATGCTGAACTAGTGAAACATCTTAAATTTTTGGTTCATAATATATTTTTCAATTGCAGTCAAAGATACCACATTTACTTGCTTTAAAAGATACTTTCATGTTTTTCATTTTTTTTCTTATCTAGAGGCTTCATCTTCCAGATCAACAGCAGCTGGCATTTAGGCTGAAAATACTCTTTATGTATCTTATTAGTCATATTATCTGCATAATATTAAATACATTATAAATGTACACAGGAGCACACTTGGGTCATCATAGGACACCTTCTGTACTGTTGAGAGCAGTGTAATTTGTTTAACTGAAGAAAATCAACTGGACCACATTAGACTCTTACTCAGGATTTTTCCATATGGGTCTCAGTTGCAGGAATGTTGCTTTTATCTCAGTAAATGTGATTTTATAGATATTATTCTTAATTTTAATTATTGCTTTTTTGTCTCAATCTACAGAAGTCAGATACCATGGAAAAGTAACTGTTTTACTCACAAACCATAATGAAAGTCCCACAGAAGTCTGTAACATATCCTGTTCTGTCAGTTCTCTGCCTCCCATCACTTCTGCTTTCTCCCTTTATTGCTAGACACATTAATATAAGCATTTTAATGTGGGATACCATATATATATTTAAGATGGTTCCTAGTTATATAAGTATTTCTTGTTTCTATTGTTGGTGAACAATATTGATTTGAGGTAAAGGCTTTTTATTGAAAAGTAACTTTATTTTTCATGAAACCTGGCTGATGAGGATGGAATGGAGCTGACCAGAAAGTAGAATTTTTCTTTGTGAAAAGTTTGGAGTTATATGAATTCCTTAGATACTTTTCTTCAGTCTTTTCTAGAGATTTGAAGTTTCTGCCAAAGGAATTTCATGGATGAAATGGTCTATTTTTCTGGAAAAGTTTCATTGGAAACTTTTAGGACAGCTTTAGGAAAAAAAAATATAATTTAAGAATAAGCGGTCAATTTGTTCTGCATTTGGAGAAATACAATGCTGAGATAATACAAGAACATTTAATTCTGCCAAAGGGAAAAAGTGTAGCCATTACACCTGCGCTACTAGCCTTGTGGTGCTGGGGCAGTATTTTCCTGGAAATGCCCCATGCAGATGCAGACGTGTGCAGCACCCCCATCAGCCATGCAAAAAAGTCAGATTAAGTTTGATGAGAGATGGGAGGGAGAGCAGGAGTGCCTAGCATGTCAGTAGATAAGTTTTGGGGTAAAAAATGCATGGCAAGTATTAGAGTCCTTTCCGAAACTGTCTACCTCTCTTTGAATGTGAGAAGGAGAATGTAGCTGCATCTCCTCATACTATAATGAAAAATAGGTAGATTTTGACTGACTTGTCTAAAGGCTGTTTGCCTTCAATATCATCACATCCAGATGCAGAAAAGATCTTGGTCTGGATCTGATTCTTTATGTACTCCACAAAGCAGTGTCACCTGTCTTGAGGACACATGTGGGGAAGGTGTGTTCACTGTTCTGGTGTCTGCTCTAGAACACTCACCTTTCATCAGATAAAGGTGAAGGATCAGAGGCACTCAGCACAGTCTGTACTTCCAGGTGGTTTGTCCAGTAGGGGTGATGCTCTGCTTGCATCTGCTCTATCTTGTGGTTGGGATTCTTCTGTTCTTATTTTGTCCTCCAAAAATTCAACATGCTCTTACCAGATGATCTTTATAGTTAGAACAACTCACCCAATTTTTACAAGGGGTGACAATGCACTAAGGCACGAGATGTGGTTCTTGATACAGTCTTATGCAAAGCCAGGAGCTGGATTTTGATGATCCTTTTGGGGCCTTTCCATACAGGATATTCTATGATCCTAGTATTCACCTGAGCTTAAGTAATGTATCTAAAATAAATGAAGAGAGTCACCATTTGAAGACAACTTTCTTTAGTAATGAGAGCTGGAGAAGCAAACTAACTCTAAAAATCCTCCTTTTTGTCATCTAAGTTGTCTGAAGGTGATTTTCATCCTTCAGCTTGGACAGCTGGCATATCTGTGGCTTTTATCAATGGTAAGCACAAACAATAGTGGACTCAACCAGTTAACAGAGAAGAGCTTCCCAAGCTGTCTGTCTTCATGCCAAGGGCTGACACAGTTTGCACGTTGTAAGCTTTTGCCCTCTTTAGTCTTGTTCTGCCTTCAGTCAAAAGTGATTATCACTGTAATCCCACTGAGGTTCAGAGGTCCAGCACTACAGCGGCAGAGCAGTACTTGGGTGTGATGCCTTCCAGCAAAGCCTCGTGCTGCAGAAAATGTTTCCACATTACTGTGAAAGGTTCTCTTTTTTCTTAATAAAGCATGGTAATGATGGCAGGATGCTGTGGGCAGCAGTGGTGCCCCTGATACTTCTCCTGTTATCAAGAGCATCCAGCCATTCCCCTCAGCTGACCCCTCTGTGCAGCAAGGGGAGCCTGCAGGGCAATGCTGCCAGGGCTGGCTGCAGCTCTGGGGGTGTCTGGTTGCCAGCAATGGGGCAGGCAACAACCTCTAGTAAGCTGGCAGTGCTAAGGAGAAGTACACTTATAACTGTGTTTCTAAATTTTTTTTTTCTCAGCTGCTCTAGAAAGCAGTTTATGGAAATGCAAATGTTGTGATAACAGTTCTGTGCAAGCTGATGAAAATGTTTGATAAATTAGGTGAATTGCAGGCTAGGTTTTCTCAGCTTACAGGATTTTTTAATCTTCTGTCTCATTTCAACTCATTTTTTGGCACATACCGTGTAATTTTATTTCAGTAGTCTGCTTAAAATTTCTGGTTGACTTTTCACTCTTGATTCATATTAGTCTTCTGAATTGTGGTGTGTAAGCTGTGGTGACAGGGACTTTCTTTTGGGGGCGGTTTGGAACTGTAATCACATTTTCGCCTTATCACGTCTTCATATTCTCACTTTTTCAGTGTGCTGGCCCCTGGCAGTTGATTCATCATGCGTCCCTAAGCAAAAACATGGACTGGGACATAGAAAGCAATAATAGAGTAGAATAAATCATATTACAGTCTCATGTCTGGAGGGAAAAGATCAGAGAAGGCATGCTAGCTGTGAATGTAAATGTATTGTATGGCTTCTGGTTTGTCAGCTCAATTGGTGTGGTTGTGAATTTATTGAGTCTAGGTTTTGAAAAATGCAGCACTGTCTGCTTTGTTCAGAATCAATACCAGTCAACAGAATGAACCAGATTTGACTGGTCAAATACTCTGGCAAATTATTTCATGTGTGTTTCATGAGAGAAATATTTTATATGTTGTTCCCACTGTAGGAATAATTGCTGATATAAACTGAAATATTAGGTGTATGCCCATTGCACTGGCACATGCTTAATATTTTTATAGCTAGTACAGGCAAGAATACAGTATTAAAAATTGAATGTGAACAAGAAATAAATGGCAATTCTATAACAGATATTTATTTAGGCACTCATTTGTTTGTTTTGCTCCCCCTCCCCCACATAATTTAGTGCCTAATTGTGTGAGAAGACCTACTGAATTTTCATGTGTGAATAGCTGTGATTCATTGAAGAATACACTTGCTCTTAGCATTTGTAGTATATTATCTGGAAACCTGAGGTGAAAAATTATATTTCCAGATTTTCTCAAAGGAGTTCACAATTAAAAAAAAAAAAAAATCCTTGCTTTGAAAATTCCCACCACTCAATTTACAAATTTCATAGATGGGATTTAGTACTAGACATCATAAAATTAGAGGTAGTAGGGTTTACAAACTGTTAAGTTTCTTATCTATGTATCTAAAGATACAGCTGTCTGTTATGGTAAAATAAATTCAGTGCAGCCTTTACTTCTAATTTTTTTTTTTTATCCAAAATGTCCCCATACTATATTGCACTACCAAAATACATACAATAAGAGGGAAGATTTTTTTAGTCTGTACTCTTATATCATACACATTTGCTTTGCTTTGGAAAAATGAAAAGCAAAGGGCTACCTCTCCTCTCTCCACACAAATATGTATTTCATGAAAGTTTGACAGCATACTGTAATACCTAAATTATAATGAACACAGGCTGCAAAAATAAAATGTTAGCACTATTTGTTGAGATGACAATGTTTTCTGTTCAAGTAAGTAATCATAACAGAAGATTGGAATTATGCAGAATTGTGAGTAGCCCTGTCAGGAATATTAAACCCTTTTTTTTTTTTTAACTGTAGGTTTGCTGCTCTATTTTTTTTTTTTTTTAGCAATCTCTTTCTAATTTGCATGTCCAAAAGTCCTTGCGTACCAAATGGAGAACAAAGCTGTGAACATGATATGCTAACGACGCATACAGGGAAGACAGGGACATATTGGAGAGTCCATTGAAGGGCCACAAAGTTGATTAAGGTGTAGCCTTTGGCACAGGAGGATGGGCTGAGACAGTCAGACTTGTTCACCCTGGAAGAAACTCATCAGTGTGTACCTGGTGATGGGTAGTGGAGACAGGTTCTTTCAGGGGTGTGTAGTGATAGGACCAGAGAGGTTGTGGAGGATTGGTCCTTGGAGATGGATTGTCTGGGCACGGTCCTGGGCAAACTGCTGTGGCTGACTCTGCTGTGAGCAGGAGACTGGTCTTAAATTACAGAGGTCTTTGCCAACTTCAGACTTGCTCTGATCCTGTGATTTGTCCAGCCTTTCCACTTCCCATTTTCTCCCAAGTGTCATTACATGACAATCTTGATCTTTCTATCCTTTCTTTATTTTTTCTTTGCATAATTACGTGCAGTATATAGATTAACCTAAATTTTCCTGGAGGGTTCTAAATAGATGTAGGGTCTTCTTATGTCTGTCACTCTGGGCAATGTAACAAAGTGCAAAAATGCTTTTTTTGTTCGAAATGCTTTTTATGATTTTTTGTTTCTGTCATTTTTGCACTTCAAAATGGATTTTATTATATTTTTTTCCAAACAAAGGCTGTTTTCTTTTCCCAGGTAACAAGTGACAGGACAGGAGAAAATAGCCTCAAGTTGCTCCAGGGGAGGTTTACATTGGATATTTTGAAGAATTTCTACACTGAAGGTATGGTCAGGCTTTGAATCAGGATGCCCAGGGAAGGGGTGGAATCACCTTCCCTGGAAGTTTTCAGTTTTCAAAACCTCTGAATGTGGCCCTGAGGGACATGGTTTAGTGGTGAACAGGGCAGTGCTGGGTTAACAGTTGGACTTGATGAGCTTAGAGGTCTTCTTCAGACAATTCTGTTTCTGAGAGGGGCAAAATCTTACAAAATAGAAGGGGAAGAATCAATGGGTACAAGCTTTCCTGTGACTCCCCTTAAGTAACTACTCCAAGACATGGTCAGCAAGCAGGCTGTGGACATAACTTTTCTAAACAAGACAAAGAAGTTTTTTGTATTAGCTGTTTGTTTCCTCAAAAACAAAACAAAACAAAACAAAAACAAAAACAAAAAAAACAAATAAATAAAAAACCACCTACCCAAATTCATGGTTTATTTTACTATTTTTTTTAATTTGTGATCCCAGCTAGGCTCAGAACTACTTGAAATCTCTGGGATTGGAAATGAGGAAAATGAAGACTCTAAAGTGCTGGCAAAATCTTTTATTCAGAGAATTATGATTTAATAGAGTTAAGTTGTACTTGCAAATGGGCCATGAGTAGTTATAAGAGTATTCAGTTTTAATAAACAGGTGCTGGAAATACATGTATTTGCATTACCTCCCTTAAAATCCACAGTGGGGGTTATAATCAGTTTAATCTTTTGTTAGTCCCCCTCTCAGAGCGAATCTTGTGCTGTGCTTTTCACAGGGCCAGACATCTGGGGAGCAGTGACAGCAGTGAGGTCCAGGAGTTGAAGCAAAATGTTCTTTAAAGCTGGTGTGTTTCAAGTTTCAGAATGGAACCTGTGTAATATTTATATTAAAATATACTGCATCTTACTGGCAGACTTAGTGTTAGACTTTGAAACATTTATTTAAATTCTTTTTGCTTCTTTTGCACAATTGACTGATCCCTCTATTCGAATACATTAGGTCAGAAACCAAAATGCTGCCTCTACAATTTCACAATCTGTATGCAAAAAGAGCATGAATGGAAGTTATAAATACCCATTTGGTTTCCTGGATGGTGAAATCTTCCTTCAGGCTCTGCTGGCTTAATCAATGCATGAAATAGATTACATTTGTTTAGGGTGGTGATAGCCTGACTAATGCATTGACTTGTGCTGGAAAAAGAATAGCCAGCAATACTTAGAGGAGGAGCAGTTAATCCACCCACATTAAAGATGTAGCAATGTGATTTTGAATGAGAGTGCCTTGGAATTGCTATGCAAATTTTGTACATGTTAATGTGAAACAAAAAATAACTTAGTCATGTTTTAAGTAATAATAAATAAAACATTATCATAATAATGACTGTATTATGCTCAAGTATTGAAAGTATTGTTTTAAAAGGTTTGCTCTTCATTCCCAAACTCCTTACACTTGTCTAGATAAGGAAACTTGCATTATATTATTTATTATCTGCTGATGAAGCATGATGTGGTTTTCTGATTTACTTGCCAAGTGATTAGCAAAAAAACTGGATTATTTGTGATTGCTCCAGTTAGGGAGATTAATTAATAATAGAGGTATTTCTGTTTCAGGAAATAGACAGCAAACTTTTTTCTTCTGTCTGATTCCAGTGCGTTTGATGCTATTTTCATTAGAATTCAAGCCAATAAGGCTACTTTTTCAACCAGCCCATGAATCCAGAACTGGTTTCATAATGGAAATCACAATATTTCGGTTTCAAAAGGCCCTGACTGTGGTACAGTGAGGCATGCTGCTCAGACTTCAGCCAAGGAGGGTTTCTTCATCTCTGCTGGGAAATGGGAAGTGTTACAAATGGAGAATCACAGCCTCTTTGAAGTGCCCTTGAAGCTGGCATACAGTCTTGTATAACTGAAGAAATGTATAATATAGTGTTGCATTTGGAATAAGAATAGTTCCACAGCTCTGGGAATCCTGGGAAACAGGATTCAAAACTTCTCAGACCTTCCTGCCTGTCCCCTGCACTGGATGAACACACACATGCAGACCTGTATGCGTGTACACAGTCGTGCTCAGGCAGTGAGATTGCAGGTGCTACTGAGTAAGGAGAGAGCTTGGCTTTGTGTGACCAGCTCAACACTGTAGGAGACTAGGAAACAAAGATCCTTCTTGTTAGAAGCAGCAAATACTCAACTCGAAGTACAACTAAATAACTGATCTCCTTGCTAGTGTTTGCAGAACTGTAAAGAACAGCAAAGACCCTGAAAAGATGCTGGTTTTTACTGAAGATTTTGACCACGCATGTGGTGATAGATAGGGCAGGGAGATTCCAAGCAATGCAGACAGGCTTAGAGCTGGAGATCCCTCTGCAACGATGTCAGCACCTGGTCAATCCATTCCTCTGAGGTGCAAGCCTCTGAGAGAATGGCAGAGTTCAACAACATCTTCAAAACAATACTTGGAACTTGGTTCAGTTCCAGTTTGAGCTAAGGTATGTTTTTGAATGATATTAAAAGCCTGAGTCTATTTCATATCCTTATTTTGTTTTTCCAGAAATTTTATGCAAATTTCAAGTTTAATGAAAACAGGAAAAATAAGAACCTCTCTTGTGTCTCTGCACACGGTTTCAAGTCACATTTTTTATAATTCTATGACAGCATGTATTTTTCTTTAAGCTTTTTTCTTTTGGGTCCATGTTATTAACCTATGACTGGTGCTTCTTTTCCTATGATTATTTATTTTTCAAGTAAAATTATTCCAAAGCCACCAGCACATTCCAAAACCAAAAGCCAGTGGAAAACATTCCTTCATCATCATCCTTTTTTTTTCCTGAGAAAAAATCCCACCTCACTTGAAAGCTTCTGTGTTCTTGTAACCCTGCCTTTTCATTGCAGCCATGAGAAAGTTAGGTTAGCATTTTACATACATAATCCTCAAGTGTTTGAGCTCCTTCAAATTTGTCACATAATATAGGCAGAGAGACTTGTACACTCTAAAAAGGTGTCCCAGGTGCCCATGTTTTAGACTTTGTGTGTGAGACTTATGGGATATGTGATGACTGAAATCTGAGGTTTCTGCTCTATGAAAAAAGGCAAGATTCTACCTCCACCATTCACTCCCATCCCTGTCATGTGGAAATATTTATAGTTTTTTTATGGAATCATTCTGTTTGACATGAAACTGTGGCACTGTGGGAATAGTTCTGGCCTCCTGTGAGCTGGATCTACACTCCCCATCCCCTGTGGTGCTTCCATGGAACACGGCACAGTGTGTGGGGAGAACACAGTATAACACTGCATGGTGTGTGTTTCCATTAGGCTCACTGATAGGGAAAATGGGACCTAATGTGTGTGAATACTGAAACATGCCATGGCACCTTAACAAGTTTAATATCACATTGAAGGGAATGGTTCAGTTAAATTACAATCATGAACATATTTTTAAACATGTTCCAATAGAATATTATAATAACATGATCTATCTTAAGAGCTTCTCAAATTCATTTTTATTCTTTTTGTTCAAATGAAAAAGGTAATAGTCTGATATCTGATTTAAAGACAAATTCTGAAGGAAAGTCACAGCAGAATTTATAGCCAGCAAAGTGTACAAAACCAGTTTTCTTGCTTTTTGGGGACTTTTAAGCATACCAGCATTGCAGGTTAGATCTGATGAGTTGATTGAAGGTCAGATTAAGCAATTAGAGTAGCTACAAAATTTAAGAGGACATTTGGGTAAGCTGAGAAAAAAGTATAGAAAAGGGTAGAAAAAAGATCAGAGAACTTTGCTGGAAAACTAAAATATTTAATTTGTTAACAGGGATCTTAGGCAGTTAATGAAACCTAATATTCTTGAAGTTGCTTTCTGAGCTTCTGTTTGCAATAGCAAGCTCCACCTGGGTATTTGTTTGGTTCCTGTGCCTTATACTTTGAGGAAAAATATAAAAGAAGTAAAAGAAGATATTTCTGCTTCTTGCACACTGATAGCAAGAAAAGATGATTATACTTTGGTAATTATTCACTGAAATGGAATAATAAAATATGGCTATAACCAAAATAGCATATGAAATAACCTATATTTTTTTACTTCTAAGTTCTAATTTAGGGAATTTTCTCTGACATAAGAAGCTTTTTAATTCCTATACTATGAAAATTTCCCCTTCTGCTCTCCATGTGAAACACAGTTCTTCTCAGAGCATTTTTATTACTTTGACTCTCTCACTGATGGTACGCATTCCCATTCAGAATTGCTTGGGTACTATACTTTCCTGATTAAATTACAAACTCATTAGGTTTGGCAGGTTATTTTGTTATGCATTATATGAAATACCACATGTATCTAATATCTGATTTCACCCTCATTTTACCACCACAAAATGGCTAGCTGTGCCTGCTCTATCTGATTTACTAATAACTGTTATTGTCACAATATAGAGTTGCAGAACAAAAGCACCTTTTAGTAAAGACAGATGTGATGTTTTGAAGGAATTATCATTTATCTGCAAGACCTCAGATGAACCTCCTCTTTGCACAGGGGGAAACCTGAACGGTTCTAATCCTTACAAGTCAATTATCATCTAAACTGCTCATTTTCTGCTGCAATTCAAGATTCATAAAATCTGAATGGGTATGCATTTTTAATGTTATGGCAGGAACCATGAATATTGTTCGCCTTGTTTGCCAGAATCTTAATACAATAATGACTATAAAGCTGCAGGAAGGAAAAATATCTAAGATGCATTGATTCAGTTTCATAACCCAATAATTCTGACAACCTTTTCAAATGATTAAATGGGCCTGGAGAAATCCAGGCCCTGAAGTATTATCTCCATTTATGAAACCCTAAATGTTTTTCTGTTGATTATTTTTTTTTTTTTTTTGCTCCTTTCTTCTTTTAAATAATGCAGGAGCAGGTGCTGGCATTTCAGTTCAACTAATTAGTTTCTAATTTACTGTAAACATCTTAGAATTCCATGAGCATGTCTCAGTGGTATCTGAGAGGAAACAATCTACTGGTTCGATAAATCTCTCCTGAAATACCACTGAGAATTGACTGCATGAAGTGTATGGCCTTACTTAATATATCTGAGTTTTTTAGAATACACTGAAAAGCAAGATAACAGTTCCAGGCTTTCTCTGATATTATCATTATCTCTGTAAAGACAATCTGAAGGAACCTTGTGTTAATGACCCATTGTTTTAATTTTAAAAGCTATGAAATATTGCATTGTATTTCAATGTGCTATTGGAATTGGTCCAGACATTAAATGTGTTTGTAGTGATATTGCCACAGGAATCTTCAAAAATGCTTTGCAATATTTTTACAGTCATGTGATTTGTGTATCTAATTTAGAGATCAAAATGTAGACATAAGTATTAAAATATTTCAATTGTTTCTGAGTTATTGACCTCATAAAGTGGTTGCATTTGCAATGAGAAAAATTGTTTGTAACCATTCATTAAAATAAACTAGGAACTTTATCTAAATATCTTTGTTTTTAAAATGTTTATGAAGATGTTATATATATACACATCAAACTTAATTGCTCTTTTTTCAAGTTAACTAGAATTGGAAAAAATACTTGAATTTCTGTATTAGTACTTTTTATTAATATGTTAATTGTAGTGAAACATTTTAAAATGTTGTCTCCTTCTGTTTTTCTTTGTTAATTATTAATTATCTTTAAATTAAGATAAATGACACTTTAAACATACAGAAGGATACTAAGTGATACATGCATATTTTTTCTGACTTTGCCTTAAAAACCAAAGACAGTTGTCTTAGTACAGATGGTAGGATTTACATTTCACCATTTGGCTGGAGCCCTAACTTACCTCCCAGTGTGTTAGCAAATCCCTCAGGAATGCTCTGGAGCTGAACCAGCTTGGTGACACTGAAATCCCTCTCTTAGAATTGCTACACTTACCAACTGCTTGGCAACATATGCACCTTTCCTTGCTCCAGTGCTCATCAGCATCGTTTGCCCTGGTAGAAGAACTATTCTGGCAATTTGCAATGGACTGAGCAAAGGACTGCCTGAGGCTAACACTATTTTTGTCCACGGTTTCACTTATATTCTTTTATGTTCTGGAACCAGAAACAATTTTTCCAGGACACTTGAGAGGGTGATGAGGGAGGACTGAGTTGCTTAAAACTTCAGTGTCACCAGAGGAAATATATTTATAAGTGTACTTTTAGAGACAAAAAACTAGATATGCAGAGTCCTGCTGAAAATGTGTCAGAACCTATTAATAGAGGAGTATACCAGGCTTTTGGTGTAGCAATTGCTTCTTAAACCTCAAAGACACTAATTTTTTTTCATATTTGAGTAATTCACTCTTGTAAGAATGACGTTTTTCTGATATGTAAATTCCTTAACATTTCATTGGATATTATGTAGGAAAAAGTGAACACTGATATAAATGTTTAGTGTCTGTTTATTTACAGACATTTATTTGTTTTGACATTTTGAATTCTTAATCATAAAGGAAATCTTAAAAGTACCTACGATAGATTGTGTGAATGGTTAAAAAGTTGATACCAATTGGAAAGAAATTGTGTATAGACAACTCGGATGCATGTAGTGCTAATTCCTATGTTTTTATGCAGGTTTTTTATCTCTGCTTTCATTTGATATCTAATTTCTTTAAATAAATTCTATCTTGCTTAGTATAAGAAGATTAACATTGTCATTAAAGTAATGTGTGTTGAGAAAAAGAATCAGCTGAGAGATTAGGATCTATTTGGAAGAGAGCTGAAAAAAATTAAAATACATAGAAGTTCATGTGCAGGAAAAAAGTGTTAACTGAAAATTATGTTGATATACATAGGAGGAATCCAAATTGATATGGAGTGGAAAATTATGTAATTGCTACCCTTTATGTTGCAGGGCTTGACACATAAAGAGATAAAATCCTCAAGCTCTTTCAGATGGGTTTCAGTTACTCTGGAACTGGAGCTGCTATGTACTGCACTGTCCTTGTGCCAGCAAAAGAAGCTGCAGCCCTCTGGCTGGAAACATTTTTCTCATGCGATCACTTGTATCCCTGTTTCAAGGTTTTCTTGGCAGATAATCCCCTGTCCTATACCCTAATATAAATTAGCTTAACTCAATTTAACTAAGTTTAATTGATTAAACTGAGAGTGATGTGTGTTCTCAATGCATAGTCCATGGTAAAGGAGGAGCCTCTGTCCTACTTCACAAGTTTTAAACTACCTCCCATTGCTGATAACTCTGTTACAAGAACCAGAAAACAACATCCCTGCCAAGCTTAATTACACAGATGCAACTGTTTATGAGAGAAGGATTTCCCCCCTACAGTTATGATAGTTAGAAATTTTCTTTTTAATATCCTGCCAAATTTCCTGAACTGTTTCCAAACTGAGCTGGACTGTCATCCAAGTAGCCTCAGGAAATTTTATTGCTACATATCTTTATACTGAAAAATGCAAGTCTTTAGTTTTCATGAGGAAACATTGGATTTTGCTTCCATGCATAAAGGACCAGACCAAGTTGTCAGAAGTTACTGGTCTTCTTTCTATCCTTACCATAGATGCTGGGAATTAATGGGTTTTTTTGTAGAAATCTGAGTCAGAGTAGGTGGCACAATTAGACTGTGATGTTGAACAAGTAATTGAACATCATCTGCCTCTCTGTCTGTGAAACTGGGGCAAGTAAAGGCCATTTTAAGGCTAATAGCAAGCTATTAATTAGTGTTCCTAGAGCTACTTTGAGTTCTCATAAGGAAGATTTTATTTATATGAAATGATCAACTGGGATTCTCTTAGTGACCCTTTTTTGTTTCTCACACCCAATTTTCTTCTTTTTATAGCTAGGAAATGGAGGATTCTGGAGTGTGATAGATGGGTTATATCTTTGTGAAGAAAACAGGAGGGCCTAAGATTAGGTAAATCAGTCCTTACAAGCACCTCAGTGAAGCGGCACTGCAGTAGGAGGCTCCCTGCATCTTTGCAGAGCCGAAATCTAACAGAGTCATTTAGCAGGAGGCTGCTGGATTGGTTCGGTGCCTGAGATTTAACTTTTGCATCTGTCTGCAGTGTTTTTTTGTGTGGTAGTGGTTGTCATTCTTTCCGCACGAGTAGCTTTTTGCTACATGTACTTCTGTTATTAAGTCCTCAAGTTATGGCTTGATGGCAGTGGACAGAACAATTTCTTAGCAGAAAATTCTTAGCAAGTGCACAAGTGACTGCTCAGCGAAGCATTGTAATTAAAGTAGTGATGGTATACAATCTACTAAATTACTTCAGACTGTCAAGGTGGCAAAGCAAATGCCAACTCAGAGTAATAAGCTGAGTAGTAAACTCATAGAATAGTTATTCTTTGTTCTGACATGGCTCATTCAAATCTCTTTTTCTCCTAATTCAATACCTGGAGAGAATTCTATAAATATTTTGGGTAAACATAAAAACGTTTCTTTAATATAAAATTATTGGAGCCTTTTACAGAAGGCAGCAACTGATAGTTGTTCAGTACTGCATTCCTACTGATGAGGATTACTAGCAATGGGATAGTGCTAACCCTAACACACTGTGTTTTGTCGTGTGAATGTGAGAGACATGTGTATTCAACTATTAAAAATTTCTATTGCACTGGGGTCAGTGTATTTTGTTGGCTATTTTTTCTGTTTGTTTTTTATTACATTCAAACATATTATCCTAAAAGTATCTCTACACTATAATTTCATCCATCTTTTACAGGGCTATAACTTTACTAATTTAATTTCTTTTTTATATAATGAGTTTTTTTCTTTTTTTTTTTTCTTGAGTGTGTTTTGGCTTTTTGTGTTTTTGTTTGTTATTTTTTTAAATCAGAGCATGCTGTAGGAATAAAATAAATCTTGTAGGCTTAGTTTTCATACCTGTGTGTTTAATCGCTGTCCATACTCATTTTCAATATGTTCAATAGAGCAGAAGGTAATGAGCACAGAGTAGCTAAAGTGACTGGATCACAATGTCTGCCATTCATAGGTAAGAACATATACTGAAGATTTTTAATTTGTTTTAAACTGATGGTGAGTATGGAGGAGAAAAGATTAAATGGTACTTCTCCTGCAGGATATCCATTTGGTTTCCTGTATATTTTTGTACATTTGAACTTCTGGCCATTGGTGCTGTTTAATACCATTTAAAAGTAATGTTTTTAGCACTTTTCCCGTATAATTTAGGACTGTGTTATCCTCTTGGGTCATATGCATTTGTAGGTTTGAAAGAAGAAGCAATTATTTAACAAACTGATGAGCTCTCGGATCTCTGCTTTTTTTGAAAGCTCCTGGAATTGTGGCAAGAGTTCTTCTGTCCCAAATGTAAGTGTCTGAAAATTACTCATCTGATTCATGTCCTGGGGTATTCTCACAGTAAAAGCTACAAACTCTCCAAAAGGTGAGTCACACAAACTCTCCAAAAGGTGGGTCACCTTATTTTAAGGCTTGATGTGGAATTAATCTGTTCAGATGGCTGTAAATCTCCACAGAGACAGGCAGTTTTAGGGTAAGATGTCATATCTCTTAAAGTAAGCATCTAAAACAGATCAGATGAATCCACATTAGGAGAAAAGAAATATGCCCTAGTGCAAGGAAAAAAATACTGTTTCGTGGCATTCACTATCCAGAGGCTTAGATGATTAGCTTAGACTGGAAATCTAGCTTGGAAATGCATTAAGTTGATTGATACTTGCAACACAGATTGTAAACAACCAGCTCTGCATAATGTGGTAATTGGTTTGCATAAAGGATGCAAGTCCATGGAATTCAAAAGAACTCTGTGAATTTACGGCAGTGCCTACTCTTTTATTGGCACAAATCAGTGCAAGTTCATAGGACTGAAAACAGTCATGCTGCTTTACAAATGCTAAGAGGTTGATGTAATAAGTATATTGAAAATTTTGGTTAAACTATTTCAGAAAAGCTTAGAATAAGCTTGTTGTGCCATCTGACCAGCCATTCTCTAACATAATTATCTGAATACTGGAAACTTTGAGCTGTGTCATCAGCAAATGTTCCTTAAAATATATAAATGCATACTGATTTAATTAACTTTACACTAAGGTATAAAATACCCCATAGATGGATACTGAGATTCCAGAATTCTGGAATTAACACAGATTTCTATTGCCATTCCATTGTTGCAACCTGTATGACTCTGCTCTTTGGTCCTTCTGTAGCTGATAAAGGTGATATGAGCCAAATGTTCAGCAAGGACTACCCTATGACATTAACCTATGTCCCTACTCACCTTTATCTCCCTTCCTTCATACTCTTATTCCCTCTTTTTTTTTTTCTCCCAGCTTTTCCTGCAATACATGTGGGTGAGGCTGTCTGCCTTCAATGAAAGTATTGCTTTCCAGTAAGAGGAAACTCTGGAGAAAAACATGGCACATTGCTGACATTTCAGCTTAGGCTTCCTAATTTATTTCTGGTATTTTCTGGAGGGACATTCATAGGCAACATGCAGTAAATTCAAGAGATATTTGCCATACTGCTCTTACTGTTCATGTGCGGACCACCTGTGTGGTGTGTACTCGGTATGTCTGAGACCTTGGACTCCCTGGGTATCCGGTAAAGTTCATCTGCACATGAACAATGAACATTATCCCTGTTGGTCTAGCACCATGTTCAGAATCACTGCCCTGACTGTACTGCCCCATTTTCCCAGAAGGCCCAACCCTCAGATGCAAGTGTACATTTACTGCATTATATGAATATTCTCTATCCTACCTCCTGGTGATCCCAGTGGAAAGTTACCAAGTTCAATAAAAGCCTTCCTTCTTGATTTCTTGATTTTACAAATGGCCACCAATATCTTCCTTTCCCTTTCAGTTTTTGGCTGACAGCTGCTTCTCATCTTACTATAATTATCTTTTATCATGCTCCATTCATTTGAAAGCCAACTAAAGTTTTGATTAGGATGCATTGAAGCTACTCTTCCCCTCAGCAGGATAAATAAAAAAGAGAATATTAAATCTGCAATCTGATTGTGAAGTTCCTGCATTTTTCTTTTGTTTGAAAAGCAGAACATACAGATATTTATTCTGGGAATGAGTTTTCTGGGACTGCCCCTGGTACACTGATAGTTACAGCATCATTGCTGAAGACAACTCTAGTATGAGCAGGAGAAATGAAATAAAGAGCTTTAGGAAAGCTTAGTTAGATGTCTTGATTATACCCATTTGTGATCTGTGTCATGCCAGACCTGCTTCTTTTCAATTCATGCCATTATAATCTTATCTTTAGCCTGTATTTTAAATAATCAAGCCTAACTATGTCCTGTTTTTTCTTTTGAAATTGGATAAATTCATTTATACCAAGTAGTGTTTACTTTTGTTGCTTCAAAAGTGTGTGGGACTCAAATCACTAATTGAATAAACTAAATTGAATAAACTACATTTAAACATGAGCAAAACTGGTGCCTTAAAATATTAGAGCACAAAGTTTGCCTACTTTATTCTAGGTAATGTCATTCATGACAGGACTTATGCTCCTTGGGCTATCTTCCCTTCCCTTCCCTTCCCTTCCCTTCCCTTCCCTTCCCTTCCCTTCCCTTCCCTTCCCTTCCCTTCCCTTCCCTTCCCTTCCCTTCCCTTCCCTTCCCTTCCCTTCCCTTCCCTTCCCTTCCCTTCCCTTCCCTTCCCTTCCCTTCCCTTCCCTTCCCTTCCCTTCCCTTCCCTTCCCTTCCCTTCCCTTCCCTTCCCTTCCCTTCCCTTCCCTTCCCTTCCCTTCCCTTCCCTTCCCTTCCCTTCCCTTCCCTTCCCTTCCCTTCCCTTCCCTTCCCTTCCCTCTTTTCATCTTCTCTTTTTGTTCTTTTTCATTTTTCTATTTTTTTCGTATTGTGTTAGCTGAAATCCTGTCTGTACATTAAAAAGTCTTTTTTTTTTAGCATTTGGATAATGCGTATCTTGAAATATACTGTGCAGTGATTAATGTGTACAGCATATGCATATGTGCCAAGACTAGAAAGCTTCACAGCGTATGCACAAAAACCCCATACACTAGTTTTTAGTAGGATAATTTTTTTCAGAATGTTTATAGATTGTTACATTTGTTTAAAAATATTTTCATCTACAAAATGGTCATGAATAATTCAGCTTCCTAGTTGTGATATGATAATAAAATATTTATTTATATTTTAAATAAAGGAATTATTTAATTTAAAGGAAAGAATAGTAGGTAATTTTTATTTGACATCTTTACTATTCAAAATTGATGTGTTTGTTAATAACATCTTTTCTTTGAATCTTTTCAAACTTAAAGTTGTCCACTCAGACCACCTTCATGTATTTTAGGAACCTGGATTATGTTCAGTCCTATAAAACCTCCCAGACAGACCCATAAAAATGTAATAGATCATTTCAGGTGAACACCTCTGCTATTACAGTGTTGACAGCAAAAAGCGATTACATACATTTCATTGCAATGGTATTAGTAGTGACCTGCAGGAGATACATTTTCTCCCAGCACACTGTGAAGCCTGATGAAAAGTCATTAATATGGTCGATGGTCTGACTGCTATAGATACACAAACATAAACTGTTTGAGTGATGAAAATGTTAAACTAAAATGTTAAACTAAATCTTTATGTAGTATATAACCATGTCCAGTATTTCTGCAGGAGAAAAAGTGGCCAGTGATGTTGGACCTGTGCTGTCTTTCAACACATCAATAAATTTTGTCCTTTATAAATTATCCATGGCAAAGATATCTTTAAATGAATGAAGGATCCCAGTTATGAAGCAGGCCTTTCCCCACTGCTATCCTCACTGAGCAAATGTAGAGCTGAGAAATGTCTTTGATTGCTTTGTCAGCCTGTACAGAAAAAAAATCTGTTACACAGATCTGTTGTAACTGTTCTTGCCTACCTTCTCCTATGGGCATCCAAATTCCTACAAGAAGTAACTCATGGCTGATAGGAATAATCCACCTTGATTTTCCAGAACAGGGGAAATAGCCCTTACTATTGAATGCAGATTTACACTGAGAACAACACCAACACCTGCTTTGTACAATGCAGGAATGCTCCTGACAAATCCCAAACACACAAAAGCAGGCAACAGGTAGAGATGACAGGAAAGTGATGAAACAAAAGGCAATTAAAAGGCAACATTGGTCAGGATGATAAATAGCTGTCAATACAAACCATCTGCTGAAACAGTATAAAGAAATCTGTAGTCATAACACTGGAGCAAGTATTTGTCTCATTTGTATGGTGTGCCAAGCCACTCAATATCATTTGAAAGTTGGGCATCCTCCTCAGTAAACAGGAAAGTTAGGATATTATTTTAGGTTTTGTACTTTGACCACATAGCCCAGACCTCATGCACTGGTGGGTATTCCTGTCTGATCATTGAATATTTGAAACCAACAAATCCTGTAGAGATATTACACCTGTGTGAAGTGTGGAGATGTAATTTTATTGGCATCCAGTAACTCATGAAATAAGGATGGAATGGTATTAATCTTTCTTCTTTTTCTTTCTCCCCTCTCCTCCCACTTCCCACCCCCACCTAGATTTTATTGCTAAATTTGAACAACTTGTGGTTAAATCATATAGCTGACAAAATTAAACGGGACAACTAATTTTTGTAAATGTCCAGCTATAATTTTTTTGATCACTGCTATAATTTTAAAAAGTGAAGAAGTAAAGTTTTATCTGAAGTACAATAATAAGGTGCCCAAATGTAAAGAAGAAATTTTTTGAACTTTGGTCATTAAAGAATGGTCTATGAATCTGAGTTTGGGAGCTGTGCAAGACAAAAATGGCATTAACAATGGACTTGGAGAATTGCATCCTAAGTAGCACAGGAAAAGGTCCTGACTGAGCTATCTGGGATTAAAGCACTTGTGTAACACACAATTTTCTCTCAGGGTTTTCCTCCCAAAGAAAGCCATACCTTTAAAGATGCTTCAAAATAATGAGTTTTTAAGGAAACTGTTCTTTGAGGCTCTTCTGTAATCTGAATTAAGTGTTTCTGAGGTGATGTTCATAACAAAGGGTGATCATTACGGTTTTTGGGTTTCTCAGTGCTTTCATTTCAGAATTTAAAAACATATTTTAAATTACTTAATACTAAAAAGCAATACAAAATTTAGTTATATGACACTGTGTAAGTGTCCCATAACTAGCTACCTAGTCCTTTTAGAATTAATTTTTTTTGCTTCTTTTTTAATGGAAGAAACTCATTGCAATATCCAGAAGCACTGCCCAACTTTCTTTTTATTTTCTGTTCCCTATATTTTCTCCCTTTTAATTAAACTTTATTTCTGCAACCAAATATAGTCTTGCACAGGTAACAATCATTCTGCCGGTTTCCATCCAGGAGCCCATATTTGCAAAGAAAGTGGGCAGGACAATAGAATTGTCTCTGCATGTATTTATTAGAGATAATGAATATGCTGTTCTGACAGCAACTGAGAAGATGAAATTTCTAGGAAAATTGTGCATCCCTAAAGTTGTGGGTTGTGAGAAAGACAGCTCTCCTTACTTGTTCCAGTTCATGGGAGGTTTTGTTCTCTGTCCTTCTCCTTTCTCAAGAAAAGGTCTTTCCTTTTGGTCTTGTACAGAGAAAGCTGATATATGAACTTGACCCTGTCCCTAAGAAAGCTGTTATCTATCCCATGGCTGTCTGAAGTGTGACTTAGGTACCATGCAGTCAAGGAGAATGTCATAGAATGATGGAATCATGGAATGGCTTTGGTTGAAAGGCACCTTAAAGACCATCTAATTCCAACTCTGTGCCATGGACAGGGATACCTTTCACTAGAGCAGGTTGCCCAAAGTCCTGTCTGACTTGGTCAGGAATGGGGGGATGAGGCATCTGCAACTCCTGGGGGCAACCTGCTCCAGTGCCTCACGACCCTCACAGCAAATATCTTCAATTTCTTTATTCAGATATTCAGACAACTTGACAACCAAACTATTTTTTCTCTTTTATTTTTTTTCCCTGTGGAAAGGCATCCCTCTTTTGAGACTATTAGGTAACTGTGTAATAAAACCCAAAATCTTTGTTTTCACATGAAGTTTTAACATGCTTTAAGTTTTAAAGCAATTTGTATGTAATTTCATCCCACTGCATGATAGATTACCAATTCCAGCTTCCATTTACAGATTTAATTTTCCAATCCCCACCTTTTTCTTTTAATCTTGTTCAGTGTTTTTAAAGCAGTTACTGCAAGTCAGGCTTTTAAAGACGTAAATTAGGAGACACAATTGCTTTCAACCACATTATCAGCAAATGGTTAGAGTGCAATCAAACTAAGTGCTCCTTCCTGTTGTCTTTTGCACACATGCACTCACACATGCACCCAGGAAATGAAATCACACTCCAATGCACTCAGCTAAAGCAGCAGATGAAACCTTTTTTCTGCTATGCCCGTGTGGCAAGTGAAAATACAATGGTGTCCCTGTGTGCTGGTACCATTCCTTTCCCTGCAGCACTTCCTTTCCTTTGCATGGTTGGGTTGTCAGTCCCACTCAGGGGACTGAACACCACTTTAGAGGGGTCATGTTTCTCTCCCACAGCAGCTGCTGCTGTGCTTTCCCCCTTTCACCTTCTGTATTCAGTGGTCCTTTCATTAGTGAAAAAAATCAGACACCCCGGCACCCTCGGCCATGCCACTGTGTAAGAGTGGACACAAATCAAAGGATTTTTAATCCCTTTGAGCACAATACTGTGATCTCAATACAGGACACTTCCAGGCAGTGGTGGGAGCTGGTAAAGGTTGTTTAGTTGGGAAGCTGATTTTCCACACAGTGTCACTGCTATAATAAGCTGCTATATTGCAGGAATGTGGAAGAAGAGAGAAAGGACAAAGTACTTCTCACCTTGTGTGTTAGAAATCACTATCTCATACAATACTCCAATTTCTGACAGAATGCTTAAATTTAAAAAATGGCCATATTTCACAGACAGGCTGGCTTTATTCACTGAGATGGAGCAGTGTCAGGCAAGTGGTTTGTTGCATATTTTTCTTGATGATGGTGCTGATCTGATCACTAGGGAACTCTAGTAGTCAAAAGAGATATGGTAACTACATCCAGAACAGTACTTAAGTATGCTTCATTAAAGGTTGCAATGCTTACCCCCAGCATAGCCTGGTCCTTTTTTTCTTTAAATCCTGACCCTATCTAGTCTAAATCTTTGAATTCCTTCTAGGTCCTCATTTGGGTTCATGTGCTCACTTCCTTCTGCATTTTTCTGTGAATATATCTTCCTTTAGTCTTTCCCATTTTTGAGATTGTTTGACAGATGGTTCTCCAAGTACTGCACAATCTTCTGTGCAAATTTGTATCTAAAATAATGTGTGACTCCTAAATTTTTAGGTACATGGAGGTCAGGAACTGAGAGGTATGAGGTGGTATTCAAAACTGAAGTTTATAATCCAGCTGTACATCCTTTGTGCTAAGGTGTCTTGTATGGAAATGACAGTTCAAGATAGATCAAGCATTTCTTAATCAGAATGAACTTGCTTCCATTGTTTCTCAGGGAGAATTTTGCTTACTGATATAGTAAACAAAACAGTACAACAATTCAATTTTTCAATTACAAATTCATAAAGCTTTCAGGGACAAAAATTTTCTTACTTCTTCCAAAAATTTTCCTGTCTTATTTAATTTGCCAATGTAGCAGCTGTTATATTTTTTCCCCCACAACCTCTCATACCTAAAACTGTTACTCTTCTAACAGATGACTAATTTAATTTCATAGTCAATAGGTCAATAGAATTATATCTTTTTCCATTCAGAAATAGTTTTACACCACTCAAGTTGTGCTTGCTGAAATCTAAGCAGTTCCTCAAAGAAATAGTTAAAATAAAGGAGTAAAACCTGTGGGAAAAAATCTCCAATATATATATTGTCATTGTTTCACTGAATTGAAATCTGTCTGAAGGAATCTAAATTCATGACTTTATTTCCGTTTTTTACTTAGCAGCGCAGATGATTGGACTTGCCAGATGCTGTGCAAGTAAGATAACTGTGTAATATTCAAAATGTTGAGTCCCATGTTGATGCCCAACCACAAAGCCAAAGCTTTGCATCTGTTTAATGGCCTAATTGAAATTCAAGCTGCGGTGCCAAAAATTGCTCAAAAAATACTAGGTTTTATCCATCTTTACCAGTGGACTATAAATGAATATATGTCATGATTTTTCTTGAGCTGGTATACTCTGCACAGTCTTTCTGACAATATTTGCTTTCTGAAAACAGTCATTTGACAATATCCATGTTATGAAAGCATGCTGAAAACAGGGCTTTATACTATACTTTCTTTTAAACTCGACCCATGGAAGAGTGAATCTGTACTAATCAATCTGAGCTGGTACAATTATGTATTTTAGAAAAGTAACATGGTCTGGGTAGGAAGAGTGAATGAAAACATTAGGTGTGTGTGAGAAGCACTCCAAACTTTTTGTTCTGAAAAGAGCTTTGTCCAAAAACTGATGATGCCAGAAGGCAATGAAAAAATTTCAGATTGGCTTAAAGTGACCATTATCTAAACAGTAACCAAGGGACTAGCAATAAACTATCAGGAAAAGAGTTAGCTTGCAAAGCAGTACAGGAGAAATATGAAGATCTCTAAGAGTGGGGAGATCCCAGGGAGCAAGTGGGGCAGACAAGGTGGGCAGGCACTGCCCATGCTTTGTAAGGCAGGCAGTGCCTTTTCTATTGTGGATTCTTTTCCTGAATGTCGAGTTCTCCCATTGGTTAATTGCATCATTAGTAAATCAATAAACTGCTTCCATCCTGATTTCATTTAAACCATGCAAGTAAACCTGGTTTTCCCCATGAAAAAGAAGCAGTTCTGCTGTAGGAGCAGAACCTTTGATGCTGGAAAAACTGATCATTATAGCTACAGGGCTGGACTAGCTGCATTGGTATGTCAGTGACTGGCCATCAAATCTGTTTTCAATGCTTCTAGCAACTCAGTCCCTGTGATCACACAAATGTGGTTCAGTAGAAAAAGAGCTAACTTTTTGTTCTCCTCCCCATCTCCAAAGGCAGTGAAAGATATTCTGGGTTTCCCTGAGCAAACCCAGTGATTGAATACCTGCCAAAAAAAGATGTTTAATCTGACATTGCAATGCAGATGCAAAATATACAAGAAAGGCAACAATGCTGAGTTATGCTGGGATGCCCACATATTTATAGCTGTGAAATGTGCTGGCTTGACAAAGGCACAAAGGCAGCCAAGTGTACTCTAACAAAATTGCAGTGCTGGCAACTGTGTCCAGGGACAATAGGTACCAATAAAAGTTCCTCATGTGGAAATCATGGCTCTAGCACCTTGATATTTGCTTTCATTCTTTTTCTGATCTTTCACATTTTTCTACTGTCTTATCCAACTACCATTTATTTTTGTAACTCCCTGGCTGAAGAGGAGACTACATTTCAATGCCGTGTCCATTAAAAAGTGTGCAAATACTTATTCATGCTGTATGTGCACTGTGTTGAATCTATGCAATAGCAGTCAAAAAATACTGTAAGAAGCTGTAAGAGAATTAAGCTGAAGTCAAAAAACTCACATTCCTCTTCAGAGACTGTTTTGTCTGAAACCTTTTTGACGTAAATTGTGTTTTGTAACGATGGATTTTTGGGGGGCTGAAAATTTGCATTTGTTCTTAATTCAGCGAGCAAAATAGCATCATATCTGTGGACATGAAAATATGTTATACATTATTCTCTGTATAGAACAAAACCCAGGATTGTATTAATTGCCCATGGGTTGTAAACATGTTCTAGTCTTCTGCTTGTTCCATACTTATCTTTTCTTCCTTTCAATTGCACCACATCAAGCTTTATTATCTGTCTTGGTTTTATTTTTTATCCTCCAGAATAATTTAATATCTTCTTTTTTCATTTTCCTTTTTTCCTTACTATTAATTCTATCTGTCCAGCTTACTGTTGCGGCTGAGGATCCTCATAAAATCATTTTATAGATGCATTATATGAACTGTGGAGGTTGTATGCCCAACTCTGGAATCTGTGACCTATGCCATGAATGTGGCACTTGGTTAAATAGTGAACCTCTTTGTGACTCTAAACTAAAGATGCCAAAAGCTTTGATGGATTAAAAAAAAATAAATGGGTGGAGAAAAATATCCATCAAAGATAGTTGAACAGAAGAGTATTAAATTTGGTGTAGAAACCTCCTAAACAGCAGAATGGAATAACCTAAGATATTGTAGCCTGAAATGTATCACTGAATGACTGTCTCTTTCTTAAACTCCTCTTTAAGCATCCATTACTAATTATTTTTGAATGTGAGATAGCAGGCTGAGTGCTTAACTTGTTATGGTATGGCTGTTCTTATATAATCTTATGTAGATGCTTATGATGACAGATTGCAAAAGTGAATTAATGCTCGCCCATGGACTAAGAAGAGCGTGGACTCACTTGTTCACTGTCAGGTTATAATCATATTTTACATTCTTTCTTAAATATAGAACTGCTCTAGAGGAACATCTTGGGGCAAAACCCCTAATATTACAATTATTTATCATCAGCATATGCATGAAATATGAATTGTATATTTTAAATTATATTTTGCATGGTGAATGTGCATATGAATGGTATTCAGAGCTGGTTGGTGAAGTAATCAATGGTTTCAGTGCTGGTAGGGTACTGACCTGAGCACAAGAATAACACTGCTCCTCACTTTCACTCTAATGTACTTTTGAGTGTAAAGGTTACTTGTTGCATTTCCATATTGGTCCTTTGTTCTCTAATGATAGATGCTGGGTACGCATACAAACTTTGCTTCTACCTGTTTTGATTTTATCTAAGTCTTATAAAGGGCCGTGATGGGCTTTAAAGACCTTGGAATATCAGCTGTCTTCTTTATGTTATCAAACTAAATGAGAAATAATCCCTAACTGTGAAGAATGAAAGAATGGAGTATCTTTAAAAAAATATGGATTTCTTTCTTATTTTGCCTCATGTTTCTGATCTTTCCTGGAACACAGACCAGTTTTGCACAGATATGTTTTCCTATGGATCTAATTTTTTTGGTTACTGTTTGTTTTTTTAAGCTGTAACTAAGGCATAGTCATAAATATAGGATGGTCTCAGAAATGTAATGTAAAATACAGTGAAACTCAAGAACAGTAAGCAGTGTGGCTTAATACCCTTTGCTAAGGTGCACATGGAGTCAAGTAAGGCTTGTGGTAAAACATGGACATTACTGAAACAATATTGTCTCTAAAGCATTGATATCTTCCATTCTTTCATCTTTAGGAGTTTAAGCTATATAGGTGGACATTGCATGAATAATGTTTTTAAAAGTTCATGAACTTTATTCCTTTACTTCTGTAAAATATAACTTATTCTCCTGAAACCAGTCTGTTTCATCCATACTTGCAGCTGTCAGAGATTAGAATCTGGCTCTAAATTCTTACAAGAGCCATTAAGTCAAAAGTAGGTTTAGTTCAAGAGACAGCTGCTAAAAGGGCAATGGAGCTTCTCAGGACAGAAGAAGAGAGGAAAAAAATCTAAATTGTCAGGAAAATAGAAATTAGTAAAATCCTGATGAATAGTAAGTTGACTGGCTCATACCATGACATCCATTTCAATACATTTTGATTCAAATTCCATGAACAGTTGTTAGTTGAACAATTTTAACTAGAAAGAAAATATTACTGTTTGAAAACAATTTGTCCTTTCTTTAAGAAATAACTTACCTGTGGAAAGTGCAATTTATATGTACACTCTTTCCCACATGCAAATTCTCTGTTGTGGATTTCATACTGGTTGAAAGAGTTCATTGGACTAATTGATCTTCCCAAATCTTTCAGAAATTCATTTATGTAGAATCCAGCAGATTAGAGGAGTCAGGGCTGAGAGCGAGCACTCAACAGTAATGTCAACAGCCCAGGTCTCCCCAGCAGTAAAGGCCAATGCTGTCAGCTCAGTCTGAATTGCCTCTTTTCAGTTGAGAAATCTGTGGCAGACGCTCACTGCAGCCGTAGTTTTACTGACAGTAATGATATTTCTGTTTTCAAATGATGGAAAATATGTTTGTTGCTTTCAGATTTGTTTGCCTTCGGGTCAGAGATCTTTTCACACCTCTCATAAATGATCAAAAAATACAAATTAATTTGTCTAAAATATTAGACCTACAGATTATCTTCAATGTTTGAGTAACAAGTTTATTCTTACCAGAACTTGGTACTGAAATATTCTACACAAACATTTTATGTTTATGAGTTAAATAATTCTGTAGTTCTCACTACTCATATTTACAGAACTGTAAATTATCTGATTATAACAATAAAACGTATCTACTATGGTATTTAGTTGTCATGCCTAATAGTATGAAATTGTTAGTGAAACAATATAAATATTCCAAGTTGATACAATATAATTTTTTATTCCAAATATCAAAATAAACATGTAATTTCCTTGAAAAGGGAAAAATAAATGATTATAATGGCACTTTATAGACAGAAGATTGAAGCATAGTTAAATTAAATTACTTAATCTTGTGAGACAGCAGTTAACTGAGATCCTCTAGTTTAGAGTCTATTGTCTGAAATCCAGCAATATGCATACAACACTCCATCTGTTTTATTCTTCCATCCACCCAGCCACCCTTTTGTTTCCACTTTCTTTACAGTGTACTAAATAGTGTCTGATTCACAAGGACATGGAAAGAAATTACTCTGGAGAAAGGGAAAACAAGTAAAAGGAAGACTGTAAGGATAGAATTATCTCAAAAGCTTTTTAAGCCCACTGATATTACTTTTTTCAGGTGTTTGTCTAGCCTGTCTCTGTAGTCTTCCTATGATGGAGATTTCCATCATCTTCTAAGGCTGTTGCAGTGCTTCAATATTTTTCATGTTTGAAGTTTTTATCATGTCTCATTTTCAATCTAAGTAAATAATTTCTTTTTTATTCTTCTATTTGTGTTGAAAACTCATGTTTGGACAACAGCTTGCACAGAAGAAGAAGGTTACCATGTCTCAACCTTGTCCTGTAGGAAGTTATGGAAGTAGCATCATGAAGTGACAAACACAGCTAACAAAGAGGAAAACTGTTCTTAAAAGGTAAAAATGGGTTAAGGATGAAAATGTCAAAAAATAAAAAGAAAAAAAATAAGCTTGGATTACAGTGGTCTGTAATGCCAGTGAAAATCATCTGAAAATATTTATTGGTTCTACTGCTACACTAAAATGCTAAAAATCTAGTTTTAAGACAGTTGAATAATATAGATAATTCCTAAACCTTTACAGTTGCAAAGAGGTGGAATATTTATGGTGTTTATCTTTGTAAGTAAGGAATAGTATTTTAAAATAATGTGTAAAGTGGCAGATTTATACAGGAGATAATGAATTCAGGCTCAGTTGCATCATTTGAGAATCATTCCTTCTGTCTAAATTCAGAATAAAAGCTGGTCCACAAACCATATAAAATCTACTTTTACTTTTTACTAACCATTAAAATACTAGCTTTATTTATTTTATTATTTATTATTAATTTGATATTTTAATATTTTAATGCATAGCCCTATCATTATGACAGAAATTTGGACTTTGAGGCTGGACTCAAATGAATCCCATACAGTATAATCCTAATTTTATACTGGGGAAAGTAAGAGGAAAAACTAGGTTATTAATAACATGATATAACATCATATAATGTAGTTGAAATATAGATAACTTGACCTCAGTGCTTTATCTCTGAAGCTCAGTTTAGACTAGAAGTCAAATGGAGCAATCTTGCTGTAATTTACACAAAGAGAAGAATACTGTGATTCTGAACTTCCAGTTCCTCAGATGTATTTTGGTTTCAGTTGGTGCTGAAAAGATGGATTTCCCAGCCTATGCTGGTTTATTCCCAGTGCAGTGTGACACTGAGAATTACTAGAAGGATTCCTTTGATTAGAGTCCCTCAGGTCTCTAATCAATGGAACAGCCTCTCTAATGGAACAGCCTGTTCCATTGCAATACAGCACTGCTTTTATTCACCTCGGACCTTTTTCAACAGCAGGGCTTGCATTAGCAGCAAAGCCTAACAAGTTGCAATAAGTCTCTCAAAGTCTTCAATCACATTGTAACTAGATGGGAGAAGAAAAGGGTGAAAAAAGTGGTAGAATTTGCTGTCAAGAAGTAGCTGGATACTGCTCCATTTAAAACAATAGGAATTATTCTTATTTACCATTAGAGGGCATACATACAGTATAAAATACAAGATTAAAAAGAATTCCAGTTTACTAAGTGAAAGGTCTATTCTGTCATAGAATAGACATACACTAAAGTCTCCACTCAAAGTTGTTATGTCTAAAGAATCTCAGACTCTCTAAATTGAACAGTTAGATGACAGGACAAATAAGTCAGTGCTGCCAAAAGTTCTGTGGCAGTCAACTCTGCAGCACTGCCGTGTTTGCAGCTCCTGCAGCTCTCTTTCACATTTGCCCAGTTCAACAAGGATTTGCCATTACTTTAAGTTCTGTAACAGGCTCACAATATTCTCCATCCCTTTCTAGTTTGTGTCTGAGAAAAGGAATCACAAAAATAAATTTGTGTATCAGTAGTCCACAACAAATAAATTAAATGAATACCTAATAAAAAAGAAATGCCTGAAATTCTTCTCCCATTGAGAGTGTTCTTCTAAATTTATAAGTATTCTAAGACAATCTGTCATACCAATGTAGTATTTACTGCAACAAGGTGACCTACTAAGCACGAGGAAGATACTGCTCTAAACAGTGAGGACTTGACATGTATTTTGTGGTCATCACATTTTAAGATGAATACTGCCGTGGTTTATGCTATGAGACATTCCTCCTGGCTGAGTCAGAAAGGAGGGAATACAGCTCAAGGCTGCAGTGGAGAAAAGGGTTTGGTAGGATCATCTTTTTTGCTCTGAGAGCCTTTGTGACAGGTATATTTCATGTATATATATAGAAATATACCTGAATTAATGAAATATAGATTTCATTTTATATTTTGGTGTGTTAGGCAGCTGTTTTTGGCTCATTGGGCTGAGAAATGGTCAGTGTCGTGCTTCAAATGTGGGGTGCACTTGGTTAAGAAGTGGGAAAGGGGAGGAGATTAATGTAAAGCTAAAGCTTTCTTTCTTAAATATATGGAGACACAATTTAAGTCAGGAGGAGACCTAGTTTAGACAAAAACTTAATAGAGGCAGCTTGTTTACAAAAAAGACCCCACTGAATGTGTGATCTGTGAGTGTAATGAAAGAACTTTTGGAGGATAAAAATAGATATAGTCTCTCTCATGACATTATTCTCTCCTGCTTCTTAGCTGGTGGTCAGGTCATCATTACTCATCAGATAATATCTTAGTAGCAGATATCTGATGCACAAAATGTCAGGATGTCTTAAAGTTGTCTCTAAATGAAACAGTTTCTTCCCTTGTGCTGGAATGGAATTTGTTGAAAGTTGAGGCAGTATATGAACACATTCCCACAGAGATGCATACAGCAAACTAGATGATTTACTGATATTAAAGGAAATGGCTAGGGTGGTATGTTGCACAGTGCCAAGTTTTAGTACAGCTTTGTGTAGTCCAAAGAAGCTCTTTCAATTAAGGGTACTGTGGATCTGAGAAATAAACATTTTCTCTAACAGCCTAACAATGATACAGTGAAACACATTCTGGATGGACAAATAAAAGCCTAAAGTAGCCTGGAATTAAAGTGTAGGCGTATTAGGGATGAATAGATGCCAGACTAACCAATGTGTTTTCTTGCTTGGTTTGGAGAGTTATTTTTCCATATCTACCATCATTTTTCTTGATTTCTGTCACCCAAATGAGGATATTATTAAAAACAACCTTGTCTGCATTTCCGAGGTCTAGGACCTGAACTTCTGAATTCTAACCTAAAAAAGGGGCAAGTGCAACAGGTGCTGCACTTGTTATATAATGGAATTAAGGGATTCCCCCTAAGTGTGGGACTATTGGAAAACAGAGGTTGTGGAGGGCTTCAGTGAACAGGAAGACTAGAAATATTTCTTGATTTTTATTAGGTCTTGTTGCAAGGAAAACCTATTGAAATAATGTAGTTCAAATTAAAACAGTACCAAAGCAGGTTATTGATCCACTAATGACATATAATTAGCTACTAAGCCTTAGAGAGAATGATTGCTTTTTGGGAAAGGGTGAAGAGAAGAGGGGAAGTTAATTTATTTTTTCTTATCAGGTCCCATCTTGGCAGCACACTGCTTTAGGACTTGAGGGCCTAAGACATGGGAACTGAACAGTCCTTGCTCTCTGGAAAGATCATGGGAGTCTGAGCTGTGTAAAAACACTGGTTAAGTCACAAAAGCATATTTGGTAAGCTGATAAAATGCAGGGGCGCTGCAGCAATTTTTTGTTTCATAAATTGAATTTCTGACAGAGGAGGAAAATGTCAGTGTTCATGAGTTTTCTTATTTGACTGAGTTTGAACTGTAATCGTTATTATGTTTATCTCAGTTCATTTATAAATTGTACTTTCTTGAAGGGAGTGGAGAGAGGGACAATCAAGAGTAGTGCAAACACAGTAACACAGTACAAAAACTGATATTAGAAACTGGATTCGATTTTATTTTTTGTTAAAACCACCTTCTCTGCTCAATTTTTCCAAACCTGCAGATGCATTTTCTTTCATGTCCTCTATAAAACAATGTCTGTCCTTATGAGTAAGATTTTCAAGGTTGAATTTATCCAGCTCTTCCTTTCATTTATTTTCTCATACATTTTGTCAGCAAGGCTGAAGAATCCCTCTTTTTGTCACAGGCTTTTTTTTTTTTTTTTTGAATGCAAAATATCTCTACAGAGTAATCACTTTCAACCTTTTCTTTTCTGATAACTCCTGAAATTGTCCCTTAGAGACCTTGTTTTTCAGTGCTCGACCCATTCTGTATGAGTGTCTTTTCTCTGAACTCTCTCCAGCTGATTGTACAGCTCTCTTGAAATGCAGATTCAAGGCTGAGCAAGAGAAATTTCTCCACGCTGTAATTTACTTTATTTTTAAGAGTGTCAATTGTCGTTTGGTTGATTTTCTTCTTTCTTATCAGAACAGTACTCTGGATGTTCATGTTAAAGTTAAGAACAAGTTTTGAAATGTATCAATTTAAAAATTAAATAATTTTTCCTCTCTTGATTTTTTTTTTAACAGATGATCTTGAAATACTGTCACTTCCTGTAGGATAGAAATCCTGTTTACTTTTTCAAGGCCATTGTCCTATTAGACGGGCACCCTTTAAAAATGAAAACTCTTTCCTGCTTTGTAAGAGGAAATAGGAGAATACCATTTCATCTCAATTAATAAAAACTTAGTAAAATTAAAAAAAAAAAAAAAAAGAAAAAATATTCACTGAGTTGGAGAAGAAAGAGGAGGGTGAGGATTGTGACAGAGGGTAAGAGAAATAGTGCTTGTGTTATGTAATATATGGCCATACCTGACCTCAGAGGTTTACTTCCGAGACTCATTTGTGTTTCAATAGAATTTAGTGATTCTCAGGGGAAAAAAATTAGAAATGAGTCATTATTAAACTATTGTACATCCAGCCTAACTTATTTTCTTGTGACATTTCTGCTAAAAGTTTTTTGTGGTTTTTATAATGTATACTGAGGGATTCAAGCATTTTAAATCTTAGCAATTCTCAGGTGGCTTACGGCAAAACCAAACTGACAAGTATAAGTGACATAAGGCTGTTGTGATCACTGCTTTCTTTACATGCTCATTTAAGTGATTATTTGGTACAGAATTAGGGAGGCCATAAGGACTTGTCCTAAAAAGAAAAAAAAAATCTTTACAATTCATAAAGGCTTCAAGTTTCAAGCTTCTTTTTCTTTGCCTTTGCTATGAAAAGTTGGAAAGAAAAATGCTAAATATTCAGTTTACTCACTGAAAGTTCTGTCAGGAGGATCAACAAAAAAATTACAAACCTAAAATCCAAGTTCCAGCTAGTGGGGTAGGGAGCAGAGATGCACAGCTAGCAGGAGAGGCTTTGAGGGTAGGCAAGGAAAGGTCCAGCTAGTGGAAGCAGGACTAGGAACCAGAAGATTCAGGAGGAATAGGAGTGGCTGTTGAAGAAAGGCTCACTGCAACATCAATGGCAGCCTAAATCAGATCTTGCTACCCAGCAGGATTTACTAATTATGCTGAATGTGATACAGCTGCAGAAAAGGGAAAGTAGCTGGTGTGTTTGCATCCAGTGGCTGCACTCAATGATTTCAAAGTAATATAGCTGTACTTTAGGTATCAGTTACTGCAAGCTGCCCTGTTATGTGTAATCCTTTTTTCCTTCCTTTAGTAAATCTACTGTTTTTAAGGCATGTTTTAAAATGTTAAGTTTTAAAAATTCATAATTGTCCTGGAAAAAACTAGCTCACAGAGCACCAGAAAGCTTAATATAATTTTCTGAGTATTCTGAACCAAATGAAGGTATGTTAGTAGTAATGCTTTTAAACATTAACTCAGCCTTTGATGCTGTTTGTAGGTTACTGCAGAAGGACTTCAACAATAAGGTCTATTATTATACATGTAAGAAAAACATAAATGACAGAGAAAAGTAAAATAGTTTCTCAAACTACTGAAACTATCGAGTGTGACTAGAGGCTTAATACCAATTTGTAAAGCAAAGAGAATACAAGTAAAATCACTAAATTAAAGAATATTTGAATGTGAAGTATGGCTAGACTAATGACATTCCCCTTTAAGCATCAGTGAAACAAGATGGTGTATTTTTTGCATTTTTTGTATTTAGAGAACAATGGCTGAAGAGTAGAGAAGAATAAAAAATTAACTGTTACAAAGAAAAGGACAAGTCTAGCCTTTGAGACTGAAATCTACCCCAACCAGAAAAGTGCCAAAACAAAAGGTATGCTCTGTGCATGTCTGGAGAGTCATATGGTTATAAAAAGCAGTCAAGTAGTCTCATTTTCTACCCGTCTTATTAATTAGTCCAGCAGGTAGAGGAAAACGAGAGATGAGATTTGTTTTTTCTTCAGTAGGACTGCTGACATAATCCTGCACATGCAAAATAGGAAGACATGGTTGGGTGAAATTAGTGTAGAGTAGATAAACAGCTGTTTGAAAACCTATGCAGCTCTCCTTACCTTTTTGCCTAATATGGAAGGAAAAAAGAAATGAGGATTTTGATGGACCTATTACCCGTTGAATGTTACTTAATCATAACTGTTATATGAATGGCATAATAGGAAATATCCTTTAAAATGCCAATACAATGCAGGTTAAAATTAACAGAGGGAGGAGGAGAGAGATACAAGTTAAGATTTTAAAATTTTGTGAAAATTTGGTAAAGTGTTTCTAATATATAAGATGAAATTCAATACAGCAATGTAGAATGACTCTTTGTAGGACAAACAAAATATGCAAATACAAAATGGGCAATGACCAGCTAATGATCTGTGCTGCAAAAACTGAACTGAGACTTGAGATCTGAGCTCACAGGTGCTAGTTAATGCAGTGTTCTCTCAAAGAGTCAAATACCTTACGGGGATGCCTCAGTAAAACATCCAGCATCCAGTTACACTTCATCCAGCAGATAATTCTGTCACTAAATAAGTGCAGTCTCAGCTGACACCTCCAGGTCTGGGCTCCAGATCAGAGAGTATCAATAACAGAAATAAAATGACATGTGAAGGAAGCTTAACATAGTGAGAATAGGGATGGAAGATGGGGTGCTCAAAAGCCAAAAAACCTACCAGAATCTTCAGAGTGAGACAAGGAATTTGAATATTCCTAATAATTAATAATTAGTCATGTAACTAATCACTGGCTTCATTGTCCTTCTCATTCACTGGAGTGGGAAAAGTAACTGGCTTATTTATCAACACCAAAGGTAAAGGAGAGAAGAAAGTGGGTAAGAGCAAGAGCTGTGAGACAGTGAGGAGGCTGCCCAGGGCCAAGGTTGAAGGTGATGTGACCCAACTGCAAGCTGTCTGGATCACTCCCATCAATTCCAGGCTGGGAACCATGGTCAGGGAGAAAAGGGGGTGATTGTGGTGGATACAGGAAACAACTGTCGGGGAAGCACAACAACCAAGTGTCATATACATATACAGTCAGGAACATATGACAGGAATGTCTAGGCCTAATATTCAAAGGGGTTTGATCACCCACACCCCAAAAAATTCTCCATGATCTGTTCAAGGTATAGTTGATGCCTTAAGGCAATTTCAAAGGGATGCAAAGTACAGTTTAGCCTGATGCTGCAATGCTTGCTATGGCATTAACAGGCTTTGCAGGGGAATCCTGGGTGTGGTGCATACTAGACAATCTACTTTCATCATTACCTCTAACAAGAGATTTATTTTTTTATAACAGATGGAGTGCAAATCGAATTCAGATGCCAGATCCTTTTCTGCCTCCTGGCCAGGAGGTCTGAAATTCCTCCTTATGTCTGGGAAAAGTGGGAAACCTGGCTGACTGCCAGCCTGCAGATTAGGGCTGCTGAGATGCTGTCAGCAGCAGTCTTGATGGTAAATATTCATGAACCAAATTGTGCCAATATTCATGTTTGCATATTCAATGTTATTATCTATACCACTTTGTAAAGGTCATCCTGGCATCTAAAGTCAACAGAAATGACTGATTCACTGTAAAAGATCACCATTCTCTTAGAAAGTGTGAAACCTGTGCATTTTTGAGTAGTCTATGTGGACCACTTGTAAACACTTCTGTTTCTATTATCAGGTGACAGTCCCAACATATAGAGTAGCTTTAATTTAGCAAGAACAGCTGTTAGTCCTGCCCAGCCTTTCTTGATTATTGTTATGCCTTATTTGACTTTGACATCACACTAAACTGCATCTAGAATCTCATAATTTCACTCCCTTGTACAATGAGCTTTTATCTGCAATGTGACTCAGAAAATCTGGCTCTCCAGTTTTTGAATATTGAACACATTTTATTAAAAAAAAAATTAGAAATTACTCTACTTAGCTTTAATTCACGAACTTATTATTATAGGAAGGAGCAGGGAAATCCCACATTAATTTTCAGCAACAGGAAGATATTGCTGTGGGTGAATTTCTGTCAGAGCCAAGGAAATGATTTTTTCAGCCACAAGAATTCAGTGCTGCAATGTCATAGGAGCATGTAGTTATTATTCTGAATGCTATGCAGACTGTAACATAAGACAGAAAAAAGTGCTCACGAGGAACATATTGAATTATAATAAATCTGTCTCGTCTGGAGACAATGATGATCTGGCACATTTTGTCAAGTGGCAGTCACATAGGATGCTGTGCACTGCATACATATTACTGCATTAGCCATAGGCAGTGAGAGGATGGCACCAACAGGGAAATTGCTCGGACAGATAGGTTGATCATTTGTATTCCAGAGCTCAGCAAGTGCTCAATTCACTGATCCAAGCCAAACATGTTGAAGTCAAGGCCTGTTTCTCTAACATGTTTGATATACAGCTGAGCAGTAACTGAATCAAAACAGCATCTCACTATTGCTGTCTGGTGTCATACTGGGTGGTAGAAGCAAGTGAAGCTTTTCCTGGCACTGGGGGTATGTTGTATGCAAATGGACCATCTCAGTGGTAAATCCTTAATGTGGCAGACCGAACATTAATTGCATAGCTCCCCAGGATCATGTTGCATGCCCAGTTTCCTAAAGTTAAATTATTCCAACGATTCTTCTCTTGATGGAGAATTCCAGGCGTTGCAGTCCTACTGTGTGCCATAAATTAACTCTTCTGCTGCTCAGCTTCAAGTCCTGCCTAAATCCTGGGGCAAATGCCATTCATATTCACAGTGTGTCTCTAACTGGGACAACCCAGTGTCTTTGCTACTGTCCATATTAATATTCTGAAATACAAACTAATCAGTAGTCATAATATAATACACCTTCATTTACATCTCCTTTTTGTAGGTTACCTATTCATCTTATGAAAATGAAAATGAAAATCCTGCTTATTCAAATCTTTAAACAAGAGAATGCCTGAAGTGCTCTCCCCCTACATCTTATATAACCAGTTCCTGACATGTACACCATAAGGATCAGTACTTTGCCCTTTGAGTCAGTACTACATTGAGGCCATACAAACATAGACAGATGTGTACACACAAGTACTCACATGCTTTGGTCTGGCAGCCTGCACTGAGAAAGCCTTCCCTTTTATTGTCTGCCCATAATTTAATACAAGCTTAGTTTTTGCCATGAGCAGGGTACAGCAATTCACCAGAGTCAGGGGTTAACAGCATGGCAATGAAATCCTTTATTTTCTCTGAACATTTTCACCTCTTCTAATCTACTCCCATCTCCACAGAAAGGTGAAGATCTCTCAGAAAGAAACTCCTTTTAAAAGCTGCTTAAATTTCTATGTATCTGTAGCAAATGGTCCCTTTTGCTCTTCTAGGGAGACTTCTAATGTAGTCCTTCGCACTGTAATGAAGATGCACTAATTTAGACTATTAGTTCCATTTGCAAAATGAAAAAGAAAGCTCAATCCTTTTCAAAAAGAAAAAGCTCAGCATCTCCTCAGATAGATTTTATTTGATAGTCTAATACCTTGGCCTTGTTCCCATGGTTCCTTATTACAGTATACTTTTATCCTTCAAGAGAATTGGTTCTCTTGAAAACACAGCAGGTGGAAAAGAAAAGCAGACAAAAAAAGAGACATTATTAATAAAATGTTGGACAAAAAAATACATGGTTAAAAATGGGGAAAGATGAGGATTCTAAAGAAAAAATACAAATCTTATTTATACAAACCTTATTTACCAAACTAAGATTATTTTTAGGCTCCAGTGAATTGCCTCACACTCCTTCAACAATACATGAGATGGAGGTGCAAGACTGTCCACAATAACAAGCAAGCAAGGAAGCCATGTCCTTCTGACAAACATGTCTGGTAGAAGGGCTGCCTTCTGTGACCAGATTTATGTCCAAGACAAGCAGCAGTAGGTACAGAAGTGATGAAAAAAGCTTAGTTTAAGCATGGTTTAGTTAAAAATTAAACAAACCAACTAGATTATATATAAAAGGCCAAGAAAGCCTAAATCAAAATGGAAAGTATTCCCTGACCCCATGGGTGTGGGCTGAGCGCAACATAAAGAGAAAAATACATCAGTAAATGTTCTTGTCAGCTTGACTTAGTTAATCTAGATGTTTGGAAAGAGAAAGTGCCTTGAGCTATGCAATGAACTGTCTGCTAGATTTGGACTTGCAATATTGAACACAGGTTCAGTCTATGGTTAACTCAAACTTCTACAACAAAGGTAAGGGACAAATAGTACTTTTTGTGCAAATCTACCTGCTTATAACTTGTCTGATAGTTAGATCAGCAGCTTTTAATTTGTATTGATCATATAAAAGAGAATGTCTGTTTGCTTGACCGTATTAAGCTCCTTGTAGGAATAGGATGCTACTTTATGCATTCTTTGGAACTGTTAATCTTACACCCATTAAAGAAAATTTATGTCTTAAATTGCCCCCTGCATTTATATCCTGCACTACTAAATCTTTTCCAGACTTTCATCTAACTTCCAGTGGAAATTATTCTAAAGTATAAAAAGCTTGTGACAAATTTTTTCCTCAGACAAAGAGATTGCTTAGAAGCAGGTCCAGACTAGGGCATGGAGATTATAAGAGCTGGGATTTTCCAGTCTGGAGAAGTGAACGTTTCAATGAGACTTTATAAGAAAGGTGGGGACTTAAAAGAAAATGGAGGCAAACAGTTTAGCAGGGCCTTTTGGGAAAGAACAAGGGGCAATGGTTGTAAGCCAAAGATTGGTGGATTTAAGTTAGATATAAGGAAGAAGGGTTTTTTTGTGATCAGGAAATTTTTATAATGGTAGACACTGAAACAGAGATGTGTTAGATACCCCATCCCTGGAAACATTTGAGATTAGATTGGAATAGGCTCTGAGAAACCTCACTTGGAGGGGTTGGATAAGATGACCTTTAGAGGTCCTTTCCAATACAAACTATTCTAAGATTCTATGATTTATGTGTTTCTATATCTCTGATTCACGTACTTGTGCTCTCAGGCAGGGGGAACCTCAGAAAGGCCTCAGAAGTGATACAAAGAGAGATGGTTTGAAGGCACCAATATTTAGTTGTCAGCCAATTCCCATAGCTGCCCATATTCCTAGGTATAAGAGGAAAGAGAGGGAAGTGTGTTAACTTCTAAAGCCATTTGTTCAACCTCCAGGGTTCCCTTGTGGAAGTGCTGCTCCTTGGCGTTTCTAATGCAGTCCTGTGCCTAAAGGTATTTGTTACAAAAAGCAGCATAATGTGTGCAACACTGCAGTCATTTTTAAGACTGCACAACATCAGCTTGAAGAGGTTTCTTTATAACATATTTAATGGCTGATTATGTAAATAGAATCAAGTTTATTTTTTTGTTACATGAGTATGTAATCTTTAAATGTTTACAATCCAAACAACTTGAAAATGTTGTTTTTTTTCTAATTTTAAAGGTTAAACACCCCAGTAATCTCCACAAATACCAAACTGCAATAACATGTATTTAAACTTCAAATGTATCTGGCAAAAGTTCTGGTTTTAATCACACCCTGGAAAATGTAAATGTAGTTTCAGGGTGACAAATGGCTTATGGCAAGCCAGGTTCTCCCTCCTTTACTCCTACAAATTTGGGCTTAGAAAAAAATCATTCTATTTCAGGAGTAAAACACTTCATAAGTGAATAAAAGTGGTAGGAATACTTTCCCTGTTAGCAGATGGCATTTTGATGGCTCTAGATATGGCTCTAGATATCCCTCTCCCTGGAGACAAGAGCTATAATTTCATTACAGTGTTCTGAAAAATGGCACAGAGACATTGCATGGTCTATAAAACCTCTAAACGCAGCAGTGATACTTATGCCAGCTCTTCCCTTTCCTCAGACTTTATGTGAAATATAGACATTGTTGGTTGGAAAGATTGACAATCTCCATTAGTATCTGATCAAGCTGCTGAAATGACATGATTTGACCCTGGGTACCTGCTTGGACATCGATGTGTGTGATTTCTGAAACAGTATATTCTGATCCCAAATCTCTGTTTCTCTTAATAGCTACAAATGCAAAAAGAGATTGGGAAGATAAGAAGGAGCCACATTAACATGAATTATTTCCTGTTGCCTCTGTAGGTCCTCTCAGTTCTTCCACATCTGTTCAAGCTGTGCACGGTTTTTATTTACCAGTCTAGTGGTCAATATACATTTTCAATAGCAGGTAACAACCTGACCCCCACCAAATGGACAGTTTCTTTCCCCCTCTAAATTAATCTCTTCTCCTTAAAGGCAAGACTAGTATGAATCAGAAGTGAGAACAGAAGACATTGGTCACTCCACAAAACTTAATTCTTATTTTTTCACATGGATGTAGAGGGAAATGATGAATGATCAAAATATTTGGTCTTAAAACTTACTGAATTAAAATCACATCTCATCTGCCTTCAATATGAATTGATCTGCTTATTGAGAGTGACTAGTTTTGTCCTTTTCACTAAATAATATCACTGGCTATTTGGTAGATGAGGAAGAAAATCAGATGCTTAGGAAAAAAATATAAGGCATTTTAAATTCTAAGCTTTCCTTCATAATTATACTTTCCTTCAAACTCTGTTTTTAAAGCTTGAGTGTAATACCTGTTTCAATAAGCAAGTATAGACTACATCTATGTGAAGTATCTATTAGGGTAAACCAAGGCAATTCATTATTTTATCACAGAGCAGGAGTTCATGTCAGAAATTTAAAAGTAGGACAGAATAATATAGGTCACTGCGGCGTGGGTTTTCGCTCTCCCCGGCTGCACATGGCTCTTGGGAGCCCGGCTGTGGCGTAGCTTCCACGTGCTGCCAGGGTTTGCTGCCGCGGGTTCCCGGACACAGCTCCGTGTCTCGGGCGCGTGGGCTGGCCAGCCTCTGTTACCGTGTGCTAGGGACCCGGTAAAGAGGTAAGGAATTTGTCCATTTACTCCGTGCTTGGCAGGAACGGTTTATTGGTCACACATGGCGCGGTTCGATGGAAAGACGCGACCGCTCCAGGCACTCGCATGGGAGAAAATGGCGCCTGGCTGCCGGCGGGATAGGGTTTTATGGAGGGGCGGGGCGGGAAGATCCACGGCCTGCCGGCCAATAGGGGCGGCTGCCGTGGCGGTGACGCCAGCAACAGCGACCAACCAGAGAACCCCGCAGGGGTGGGCACCGAGCTGCGGGCTGAGCGGGACCGTGTGGCTTGGGGTGGCCAGCATGGGGTTTCCCGGGGCCGGACGGCAGGGTGGTTACAGGAGTGGCACAGGGGTAAGGATCCGGCAGCAGGCAGCGTGGGGCCAGAAACCGCGGAGGGGGGAACAACACGGGGGAAACGCGGGATTATAGAACTTGACTTATTTTAACATAAATTAAAAACCCTAATCTAAACCCAAACTCCGGGATGCAACATCTCCCCGCTTAATAAAATATAAAAAGAAAGCAGTGGTGTTGATTCAGTCTCTCAAGCGGTGGCCTCTTCTCCCAGCTTCTGCTGCTGTTGCAACTGCGGTGACTGCTACACAGGTGGAGAGGGCCTGGAGATGGTGCTGGGGCTGGTTCTTCTTAGGGTGTTTAGGGATAGGGAAACTGGGACAACTTTATTACAAACACGGGGATTTGGGACACACGCAGACTGGGGTGGCTGGAAAGTTTTCCTGGGGCTTTGGGGAAAAACATTTTTTGAGGAGATCGTAGGGTCCTTTTTCTTTTGCGTTGCCTGTGGTTTGATGCAACCCCCCGATTGGTGGGGTCATCTGCCACACTCAAAGGCACCCTGATGTTTTGGATTACCACCTGCACAATTACTTGATAAATCACAGCTCCCCTTAAGGGGCTGTGGCCTGCCTTACTTTTATCTTCACGCGAGGCAGGTGCGTGTTGTTTCTTCAGTTTTTTGGGGGAATGGGGTCTCCCTTCCCCCCTCTCCGCCCTCCCACTGTCCCTGGGGGTGCCCTGCCTAGAAATGGACATTGAACAACAAAATGTCCTCTCTGATTACAGTGGAAGCACTGGTGTCTTGCTGGAGGCTGCTTCGGACCAGCGTTCTTTGGAGGCATGGCATCCAAGGCAGCAGTGTTCATGGATGCCGCTTCCAGGACAAACTTGTCCTGAACCTCCGATCCCTCTACATGCCTCTCATCTGTCGGCTCGACCTGTTCCACGGAATCTGGAAAATGCTCAGAGACCCACATCCCCCTGCTTCCCTCCCTCCCGTGTCTCCGGGAACCATGGGACTGCAGAGTCGGGGGCTCTTGTTCCCCCCTCCCTCCTCTTCCCTCCCTCCCGGGTCTCCGGGAACCATGGGAATGTGGAGGCAGGGGCTCCGATTCCCCCCCCACTCCTTTTCCCTCCCGCCCAGACGTCTGGGGCCCATGGGAACTTGGAGGTAGGGATTCCTGTCCCCCCCCCCCTCCTCTTCCCTCCCGCCCGGCTCTCCGGGGCCCATGGGAAGATGGGGGTAGGAGTTCCCGCTCCTCCCTCCCCCCTCTTCCCTCCTGCCCGGATCTCCGGGACCCATGGGAAGATGGGGACAGGGTGCGGGCAACAGGACGGGGGCTGCCTCCCTCAGGCAGCGGGGTGGAGATGGCAGAGCTCTCCCTGGTGGGGGAGGGCGGAGTCGATGACTCAGCAGGGACGACATGCAAAGGACTCGAGGGAACACCCATTCGAGGGAGAACAATGGGTGAGGGAGTAACCTGACCTCCTGTGGGGGCGGCGCCCACGCCCACAGGGAGGCAGGTTGGGGCTGGATCAAAGGCGGGGACACCAGGAACAAAGAACAGAAAGGGGTTGTGGGAAGAAGAGACCCTGCCATGTGGCTGCCCTCCATCTTGGGAAGACAAAGGGATCAACCACGTGGCCTCGGCCTCCTCAGAGGAACAAAGAAAGGGGTTTAAAGAAACATAACTGCACGGGGTAGTGCCGAAACTGGGATTTTCACCTGGGAAAAAGGGATTGGAAGGAGGGTTTAGGGTCGTGGCCTCAGCGAATTGACTGATCTCGCTAAGGCGGGGATGCCGGAGTGGCTTGGGGAAGCCAGGAGCACGGTCCACGTTTGTGGAGCTGCCCTGCGTCTCAGATCAACGGGGTGCCCCCCCTTGCCCCCCTGGGTTAGGGGAAGAAGGGTTAGGAGAAGGGGATGGGGAAACAGATTCAGAGGGAGTAACAGATTTTCTGGATGGTTCTTTCCTTTCCCCAACCGAGTTTCGCGCGGGGTCTGATTTTACTACATCTGAGATCAACAAATGGAATTTAGGGAAGCAGTCTTCTATGGAGGGATCCCTACCGATCCCCTCTGCTAGCCTTTTCCCCACTTGCTCCCAAAATTCTGTTTTCCGCGCGTCCTCGGTAGACAGATGGGGGAAAGCAAAGAACAACCACCGGACAAATTTCTTCACTAAATTTTTTGGGTAGGGGCCCTTCACCACAAGGATTTCCTTAACTTGGGAATAAAATTCCTTTTGTTGGGCAGATAGCACGGTCCCCATGCTTCTTCCACCCAAACCACCTCATCCCTGGGGCAGTAAAAAAGAAAAAAAAGCAAAAAACCGCAGGCGACTCCAGCGGCTGCCGTTCGTGCTGCGCGCCACACGTCCCAACCTCGGGAACACGGCCAGCCCTCCCCGTATTAGCTGGACACGTTTCCACGACTAATACTTACCAGACTGAAGTCTCTGCAAAGGAAAGCTGCCACCAGGGTCCGGGAGTCCCAAGAAGTGTCCTTTCTGCTGCCCTCTTGGCTGCGAAAGTTTGCACTTCCTGTCCCACGCAGGACACACTGTCTGGTCCCTCGTGGGCGACGGAGACTTCACTGATGTACTTTGGAGAGCCCCTGCTCTCGGTTTCCGTCCGGCATGGAGCTGTGATCTGGCGCGGACCGCTGCCTGCTCTGGCTTGGCGGCGGCGCTCCCCCCTTGGCGGCGGCGCAGCCCCAGGCCGGCGGCGGCGGCTCCCGGCGCTGTTCCTGGAGCTCCACGGTGAACCTCCGTCCACGCGATCAGCTGAGTGCTGGCCTCGGCCCCACATTGGGGCGCCAATTGCGGCGTGGGTTTTCGCTCTCCCCAGCTGCACGCGGCTCTTGGGAGCCCAGCTGTGGCGTAGCTTCCACGTGCTGCTGAGGTTTGCTGCTGCGGGTTCCCGGACACGGCTCCGTGTCTCGGGCGCGTGGGCTGGCCAGCCTCTGTTACCGTGCGCTAGGGATCCAGCAAAGAAGTAAGGAATTTGTCCATTTACTCCGTGCTTGGCAGGAACGGTTTATTGGTCACACATGGCGCGGTTCGATGGAAAGACGCGACCGCTCCAGGCACTCGCATGGGAGAAAATGGCGCCTGGGTGCCGGCGGGATAGGGTTTTATGGAGGGACGGGGCGGGAAGATCCACGGCCTGCCGGCCAATAGGGGCGGCTGCCGTGGCGGTGACGCCAGCAACAGCGACCAACCAGAGAACCCCGCAGGGGTGGGCACCGAGCCGCGGGCTGAGCGGGATCGTGTGGCTTGGGGTGGCCAGCATGGGGTTTCCCGGGGCTGGACGGCAGGGTGGTTACAGGAGCGGCACAGGGGTAAGATCCGGCAACAGGCAGCATGGGGCCAGAAACCGCGGAGGGGGGAACAACACGGGGGAAACGCGGGATTATAGAACTTGACTTATTTTAACATAAATTAAAAACCCTAATCTAAACCCAAACTCCAGGATGCAACAGTCACCACTTTGTTTTTTTAATTAATATTATTTTTGAAAATAAATCTGATGGCCCAGTCCTCTGTAAAGCATGTGAAATAATTCAGTTTTTTCGAAGACGGTTAAAGATTTTTATCTTATATATTTATTTATGAAATATATATTGATATATTTCATAAATTGATTATGAGTTTCTAAAGCAAAGGATGTCAAGCATGTTTTCTGCTACAGAAAAACACACAGCAGTCTCAAAAATGTGTATGTACCATATTGAATATTAATTTTGAAAGCTGGGACTGAAGTATTTGGACTTACTCTAATCTGCAAATATTTTTCATCAGGAAAATTTATGAAGACAGACTAAACCTCGGCAGTTTATATATCCTACCAATTTGCTTTAGGTGACAACAAAATCTCTGTATAAAGCTATCAGAAATTATTTGTAGATAATTGCTTATGACTTAATGATGATCTCTGCAGTCTGAGACTCCAGGCATCTGTTACTTTTTGCCACACTGTCAGCCATCTTGATCAACAGATTTGAAAACTCAGAAACTTGTACAGCTTTGAGAAAACAGTGATAGACCTAAATTTTGTGACATGGTCTGTGTGCAAGTGGAACATTTAGCCTGAACACTTTGTCAAAACCCAACAGAAATAGAAAAAAAAATTGCGAAAAGTCTCCTCTCTTACTGAACCCTATTAGCATTTCATTAAAAATTGACTTGGTGGAATCTTATTCAAACTGTCTGCAACAGCTCCCATATTATCCAAATCAAGATTAAATCTTGACAGAAGAATCAGACCTGTGCCCAGGTATAGTTCTGCTGGGTAGCAAGCGGCACTTTCAAGGCTACTGTTTCTGTCCCAGTCCTGAAGCTGGGACAAAGCACAGATTGCTCAACTGAAACTATAGTTTCAGTGGAGTGCATAATGTATGCTAAAGGGTTCAAGGAAATAAAGAGAGGATAATGGGTCCTTTGTTCTGCTGTAGCTCTGTACGATTTGCAAAGAGTTGTTTAATTCTAATTGATTTTCTCTTGATATCATGTTTGCATGTTTTTAACCTTGTCTATGCTAGTGAGCTTTCAGTTCAGTAGTGGACAATATTCTACTGGAGTTGAATGCTTATCCTGCAATTTTCAAGTTATTGCATGCAACTTGCAGAAGGATTTATTTTGTTAACTCTCCCAAGTGCATAAATACTATTAATGACTAATGCTTCCCTATACTAGACTACTGACTTAATACTGACCTACTGACCATCTTTTCTTCATCTTAAACAGTAAGATTTTTATTTTTGTGTCTGCCTGACACCCCAATGGAAAATATTTTCATAGCCAAAACCTTTTTTGACCTGTCTTGCAAAACACAGAATTACTTGAGGAGTCTGAAGCTCAGCATTTGCAGATGTTTGTCACTTTCTATGAAATCTGCCCTGAGTAGTCATATCAACAGAGGTGCCTTTGTGATGCATATATGATATAAAATACAAACAGACAAAGGCATAAAATGCAATATTCAGAAATTAATATGCGACATAAAATACTATCTATAGATATACACATATGTATAGATAATATATATGTATGTATAGATGCTTTTATTTTTCTGAAGTGCAAAGCAGTTGTATATCTTGCTTTAAAACAAAGATGATTCAAGCCCAACAACTTTTTTGTTAAAAAGTAATGTGTTTCTTCACATTACTCAATCAACTCCCTAAGGAAATGAATGATCCTATGTTAATCTCTGGCCACTGGCCATGTGGTATCATTTGTTATATGTTACTTTCTGCACTCTCTTTAATTTTTTAATCTTACCACCTTATAGATAACCATTACTTAACTTTTTATGTACAAAGAATGTATTATCACTGCCCATGTTTGTAATTTAATATCCTTTTAGTCCAAGGAAGTGACCCAGGGATTTTCATTCCATAGTATTTTATTTGCTTCTATGAAGAACATCTCTATCATTGAAAACCGTGTTGTGCTAGCTGTGTTCAAATTTGTCTGTGTTAGCATATTCAAATTGCCTTTTCTCAGGCAGGACTTATAGTTCCCATGTGGTTTTTTTGAAGAAGAAAGAAATTGTTAAACTTTTAAATGGTTATATTCACTTCAGTGTTTACTGATCTGTTATTTGTGTTCATTATTTCCACCATGGTTGAGCAATAAACATGTCCCACACAATATGCTCTCACATCAAATTAGGTGGAGACACACTCTTTATTGTTGATAGTAAAAACTGACTCATTTGACATTGTCAGTTTTGAAATACACTTGGCTTCCCAATCTTAGAACCACAGTTTTGATGTACACAAATCAACTTTTTGTATGGAAAGGTCATGACATAGGGGAAGAATTTTTCTTATGGTGTATTTCTTAGATCATTAAATTATGTGAAGGATTTGATGACTGAACAGAAAAAGAAATATGTAAAATCTCTAAAATTTAAAATCAGAGTTCAAACTGGAAATCAAATTTCCCTTTTATTTTTTTTAAACGAGAATAACAAGATATCAAACATAACCCCCAGAGGGTAGGCTAAATCTCAGGTAGGAAAAACCTTTATATCTGAGCAACAGTCTAGGTAGATGCAAGAATCATTGTCTGAAAGCAATAAATAAGATTAGGCTGAATGACCATTGTGATCCCTTTGAAACTCACCTATCTGTGAAAAAGAAAATTACTGTCTCTGATTGTTGTTGCATCCTGGGATTGGGTTTTAGGGGTTCTTATTTGTGTTAGCTAGCCAAGTCCTGTGTACCCCCGCGCTTCCCCTGTGTTTTTCCCCCCCCCGCGGTTTCTGGCCCCATGCTGCCTGCTGCCGGATCTTCTCCCTCTGCCGCTCCTGTAACCACTCCCCCGTCTGGCCCCGGGAAACCCCGTGCCTGCCGCCCCAATCCCCACGATCCCGCTCAGCCCGAGGCTTGGTGCCCGCCCCTGCGGGGTTCTCTGGTTGGTCGCTGTCGCTGGCGTCACCGCCACGGCAGCCGCCCCTATTGGACAGCAGGCCGTGGATCCTCTCGCCCTGCCCCTCCATAAAACCCTATCCCGCCGGCAGCCAGGCGCCATTTTCTCCCATGCGAGTGCCGGGAGCGGTCGCGTCTTTCCATCGAACCGCGCCATGTGTGACCAATAAACCGTTCCTGCCAAGCACGGAGTAAATGGACAAATTCCTTACCTCTTTACCGGATCCCTAGCGCACGGTAACAGAGGCTGGCCAGCCCACGCGCCCGAGACACGGAGCCGTGTCCGGGAACCCGCGGCAGCAAACCCCAGCAGCACGTGGAAGCTACGCCACAGCCAGGCTCCCAAGAGCCACGTGCAGCCGGGGAGAGCGAAAACCCACGCCGCAGATTGTCTTGTGGCAATTTGGTCTGTCACATATTGTACATGATCTTGAGACAAATAAAACCATGGGAAGGAAAATAGGAAGCCAGAATTTGGACTAGAAAATGCAACAGATGTTAAAATGTTAATATCCAGTTATACTGGATATATCCTGCCTGTACAACATATGTCAAATCTTCAAGAATCCGGACACTCAAACGTGTAGTGATTGAACACATAATTATTTAGAAATAAAGCTCAAAGTTGTTTTAAACAAGCCAATAAAAAGGACAAAGCGAACTCTTATGTTTGGTCCTCTCTTTGCCCTGGTGGGTACAAAATATTGTGCTGTAGATATCCACATGCTTTTGAAGTATCTGAAAAACTTTGCTGGTATTCCCCTTAGCTTAGAGAGGTACAAGTACTGCTATTGGCACTGTAATTATGATGCCATATAAATGGTCTAGTCATGGTTCAATGCACAGTTTGATTTGTCATTGGCATGATCATGTAAAGTAAAGAGGTTGAATTTAACAAATCTATCAACAGTATGACTTTTTACACCTGCATAGATTTGGTAAATGAGTAAATGCTATAAAAGCTTTAATCCTGTTATTAAATTTTCAATTCAGTGGTCAGAATTAGAAGTCATGTCTCAAAAACTGCATCTGTGTGTGGTGGATAGAGAGAAAGAAAGAGAAATTTGCTGCCACATCTGTGAACTTTTTGAGAGCTTCTGAAGTATTACAAAAGTCCAAAGCACTCTGAGTTATATCCATAAGCAGAAGAACAGCATCTCTGCAACACCTCTGCTTGCAAAGATGAGGACCTGATGTGAGCACATTTCTTTTTATTCCGGACAACACGTATTAACAATTCTAAGAGTCTGAGGCAGTCACACTAATAAGGAAGGAAATGGTAGTTTTGAGGTAGCTGACCATCCCTTTTATCTCCTTGCCTTATTCACATCTGCCTCAGAACAGCTAGATGTGAAATGTTGCATTAAGTAGATTAAGTGACTTGTCTCATCTTACTGAACTCTGGAGCCACAATTTGTCTCGGCAGCTACACCTGAGTGCTGCCAACATCTCAACTTTCAGAGTCCCAGAGGGGCAGCTTGCTCTCTGTAGCAGTACTACTGGTCCAGATACTACTGGTCTAGACATGAGGTGTCTTTGTGTGAGGTGGTGTGTTAAAGAGAACAAAACTCTTCAAACTGCTCACTATCTACCACACATTGGCTATTGACTGGTCACAAGATTAGTCACAACCAAGTTGCTACTGCAACTGCATCTTCTGCAATAAGAAACAGGTAAGCAATGTTGTGCTATTTTTTAAATGTCATCATTCCCCTTCCCCCAAGCTTACAAACACTGGAACATAAAACAGCTGGTGGATTTTTATTTCCAGGGTGGTTAGTTGGTCCTTTTAGTAAACAGTTGAGAAATACCATTTAGTGTATTTGGTACTATTCCTAGCAAACCTATTTGCTGGTAACATGCACATCAATTGCTGGAAGCAGGTAGGGTGATCAAGAAATAAAAAGTGAAAAAACCCACTTTCTTCAGAGAAGTAACTAAAGAAGTAGAGCAGGAAAAAGAGAACAGGCTTGAATGAAATAAAGAATGGTGAAATGTATGCTTTAAACACATAATTGGCTGTGCTGCACTAGGAATTTTAAGTATTGCCTACCCTAGTCATGCTTAAAAGTTGGCCCATCTTTTTCTATGAATGTTGTCTCAGTTATTTAATGATTTTTACTTTCTCCTATTTTGTTTGTTGGCACTGACATTGACCCAGCCTACTGATCTTGTTGTCTTAAATAGCTTATCTAGGAGCCAGGTCTCATCAGACATTTGTGCAACACCTAGCACAATAATGTAAGGACCTAACACAAATTGTGAATAAATAAAATATGGATGCTGTTCATGTCTCTAGTTATGTTCTGGGGCAATGAAAGGTCAACATAAAATCTAATTCCTACCTGAATTGCTCCTTTAAAAAAAAATCTACTTTAATAGTACTAAGATTTCATGGTCAATTTTAAAGTTACAGCTGAAAGTATTCCCATTAAATTCCATATTGAGACTTAAATTCATGGTCTTTGTAAAAGGAAGGGATTTTTAAACTATGCTTTAATCTTTCAGTGGTGGTTTTGAGATCTGAAACCATCTTTGCTGTCAATAGGTGTAATTAAAAAAAAAAAAAGATTGTGGAAAGGGGAATCATCTAAGTTTTCTTGATGAAGAAAGCAAAATAAGACCCTGGATCTGATATGCCATAATTAGCAGTTTTATTTGGAAGTGTGATTGTTTCTGTGGGTTAAATTGTCAGCAGAATGTATTTGGCTATGTAGTAATTTTTTTTTTTTGTCTTTCAGGCTTAACTTGTTCAGGAAAGAAAACCCTTTGGAATGTCCATTTTCTGAATCTTCTGACAAAATGTAATTTAAAAAAAATATGTAAAAATATGTAATGACAACCCCACACAAACCTACATACACATGTACACACACACACACACACACACACACACGTACATGCATACACTCTTGGATGTTTGGATAAATTACACGCAAGGGGATTGTGTGGAGCATGTTTTTTTTTTTTTTTTAGGCTAATAAACCAGGAAGGTTGAGGTTTTGGCCCCAAGCCACTGCCCATTTCTCAGTGCAGCAGTCTCACCCTAGTGAGGCACACGATGTCTGCAAATGCAGAACTGCAGAGCTCTCAGCTTCCCAAAAGCAATTATCCTGACCTAACTGCACCTCCCAGGAGCTTTCCTGCAGCCTCAGCCCCATACTGTGGTTAGGTTGGCTTTCTGTAATGCATCACCACCTGCTTACTGACAAATGGTGTGGCCCTCTTTTTATATAGCGAGTTGTGTTTTTCACCTCTTTGAGAAGTGGTGGCCCTACTTTCTCCATTTTCTTCTTAAATGGGATATTTTTCAAGACAGTAGGGACTGCAGAGTACCAGGAGACTTGATTTTAATAAGCAAGTGACCAAATTAAGTGCAAAGACTTCAACGTTGAGTGTCCTGATTTGTTCATGCTATAACAAGGGAATAGATTCCACTTCTTTTAGAAAACTATTTTGAGCAGTCAGACTAAAAAGAGGACTACTGCTTTCCAAGACTACTTTTGCTCCTTCTGGCCTCTTCCTGACTTTGTTTCCTCACTACAGACTAAAACGATCACATTAGCTACACAGAGCTGTGCTGGCTTTATGAAGCTATTAGAGTGGACAGACAATATTTTTGTACATGTAAACCCAACAATAATTGTTTCATCCCCATTGATAAACTTTCCACTAATATGTGACTAGATTCCACTCAGAACACCATTGTGCATCAGACCTTTATAATGGTACATGCATAGAACTACAATCCATTGTCAGACAATACTATTCAATGTTTTCAACACTGTAAGTCTGCAGGAACTACAGCAGTCTTGTACAGGAATTTCTTCAGCTAAGGTTATCTCAGAACTGAAGAGTGAGGAAACAGTCTATATTTCATAGAATCCTAGAATCATTTAGGTTAGAAAAGACCTTTATGTTTAGAGATTCCAACTGCAAACCTAACATTGCTAAGTTGACCGTTAAACCATGTCCCTACAAGTCACATTTACACATTTTTTACATAACTCCAGGGATGGAGACTGTGAGAGATGTGGAAAAGTGTCAGCCTAAAAATTGCAACCCAAATGAATATATAAATCATATTTTTAAAGGAAATGTCTATATATGTTCAGTTTAATAATATTTATATGATTTCAATCAACTCATAATTTGGGTTGACTATTAACTTTTTTTTTTTTAAACTAGCTGAATCTTTAGCAATAAATAAATCTATTTTTGGCAGTTATGTTCCAGAATTGCAAATCATGTAGAGTAGCTCATTTACCTTTCAGTATGTTCTGCTTAAAATCCATACCTGTCTCCATACAGTTTTGCAGACTTTGCTTTCTGTATGTTTGCCATTATAGAATATTCTCTGGAAGCAAGCCTTTCAACTATAGGAAAGCTCCAAGATGGAATTTACAACAGGCTAGGGTATATTTAGTATCCTGCACTAAAACTGCTGAAGACTGGAAAAAACTCTTAATGTTTATTATTATCACCACACAGTAGAAATCACTAAGAAATGTTATAATGATTAGATCTATAAGGCTACAAAATATTGGGATGATTACTATGAGGTAAAAAATCAATAATATCCATCTGTAAAGATCACTTCTCTGTCTCTTGTACTAATTGCCATCATAGAACTCCACACTCTATTTCATGAGAACTTTAGCAAGCAAAAGCATCAGAAATTGCATCCATAAAAAGAAACAAAAATTTATGCTTTATGTAGTCTCCTACGTGTAATTTTTGATGTCCCTGATTCATGCATTTTAGATCATTGTACTTCTAGTGGATTTTTTTTTGGTCGTTGTTTATAGATTCCCAATGAACAGAACTGATTTTGTAAAGGGATGTCTCTAATGGAAATACTGGGCTGTTTTTAACTAGGCAAAGGGCGAAGCAGTATAATCAGCCTATATGCCCAGACCTGCTGGGGAATAAAGCAAGATCCCACAATAGAACAAAAAGAGTTTTCATATTTTCAGTGTCTCAGCTGGAAACCCAGCCAAGTAACACAGAAAACCAATTATACCTTTTTTTATTAAAACCTTCAGACTATTTCATGTTGTATTCGTTTTTATTAAAAACCCTCATATAGTCATAGATCTTCAATGCTTATAGATCAATGGAGTTTTAAATCAGAAAGTTAATGTCTCTGCAGGTGACAAGGGGTGCAGTGCCACACCAAGTATATGCCCAGCTGCATGTAAAGTATGTGCAGCCGATGGACACGTAGTTCATAACAGCAGTGTAGACAGAAACGTTCTTCATTTTACTATCAAGACACTGTAAATGTCTTTTGTGAATTAGAACAAAAATAGACAATGGCTAAAAATTTTCCAGCTACTACCTCAGTAATGTAGAAGTTGAGTTGGTTTTTTTATACTTCAAAAAGTACTGACCCAATGAACTGTCAGCAAATAACAACTGTTGATATAAACCTTCACCTCATGGAGGCAATTTCTGTTTCTTATAAAATGCTGTTTTTTGCTGTCACCTACTGAACCCAAATGCCAGATTGTGCTCTGTTCTGTGACACTAAGTGTCATGAGGTGTCTAGTTCAAGATAATTCTCTGTATAGAGGACGTGAACTCCTGATCTGACACAGATTTCTTCTAGACTTCACTAACAGAAGTTATTATTCTGCACCAGCTCATGTCTTGGGAGCAGTCATCCATACTGACTCTCCAGCCTTTAGGAGGCATCATCTGTATACTCTACACTTGAATTTTATAGGGAATTTCTTCACTTCCTAGGATAAGGATCTTGAGTACTTTACAGATCAACAGGCCAACAGCCTCTTTTGAATTTGCTTAAGCTAATCTACTGACTACTCTTGAATAAAACAGGACAAAAGTTATTTTTTAGCTCTGAGTTTGTGTCCTGTCTCACATTGGCCAGATTTTCATCTTTCCCAAACAAAATTGTCACACATCTTTAGGAATAGTTTCTGACATGTACAGCACATCCAAACAATGTCCAAATGTAATCTGAAAGAGGAGTAGTTTGCATGAGTCAAGTCTGTGTTAGGGACCATGCTGATTTTTAGCCAGTGTGGATGTTTGTGAGTTGTGGACTGTTTAGTAGTACATAGCCACAAGAGCCTCAGTTCTGCTGCTGTTTAAATAGACCTCTGAATGGGAACCTATTGCCTGGTCCTGCTCCCAAAGTGCTTAAATAATGAGAATATAAGCATACCCCAGAGAACTCAGCTGGACAAAGCCTCTCTTTATTGGGCTTCAAGCAACCTTTCTGCGCAAAGCATGTCTCACCACAGTTAGTCAAGAGGATTAGCTTGTCCTTCCATGGGTGGTGATGCAAAGAGAAACTTTAGCCTCAAAAAAATTTAGTGATGAGGGAATCTTGTGTCAGCAAAACCTAGTGAAAACAAAACTGCATTATCCTACATGGCATTAGCGCAGATATTACAATGAGGACAGAGCAATAAATTTCATATCAACTTTGTCCCTCTTAGTTAGCACAGACCTGAAAGTCAAAACAAGTTAACAGTCTCTCATTGTAAGGACCAGGGCAAAATAAAATGAACTAAAAATGTAGGATTTCTATATTTGCTCTACAAAAAGTGCCAGTAAAGACACTGGAATTCCAAGAAGGTTCCCTCAGTCAAAATATGTTAGTTCTGGTTCCTGGCCTCCAAGGGCATTCTGTCACCTGGCCAAATGGGGCAATTGCCTTGGGGACAGGGAAACTGTTGATAAAGTTTACACAGCAGTGCTAGCTATGAGAGTGCAGAAGGCACAAAATGATTTCTTCAGGGTGGTGCACCCTGAAGAAGGCAAGGTTCATCCAAGGGTCCTCTGTGGATAGTGTCTTGTACCCCATTGTGCTTCTTAATCATAGAGTAAATTAATCAATACTTCCGTTTTCTAATTACTAGAAGATAATTAGAAACAATAAAAAATATATATACTAAGGATATATATATATATATCTCCTTCTTTCGCTTACTTATTTCAATTATTAACATATTTTTAGGCATTTGTTATGCAATTAAAAGAAACCAATGAGGTAAGGAAAAGCAGCTCATTTTTGCCTCTATAATGAAACTCCTTACTAGCATAAATGGAGAAAGATGACAAATCTAACGTGAAGGTCTGTTTTTCTGTCCTTTTCCAATAGATCATTAGTCAGCTGGTCTTCTGTTTACTTAGTTTTTAAACTGATATATACAGGGAACAAGTATATATGTTTGGGTATGTCTGCCCTAAAAGAATCCTAAAAAAAGAAGCTGTAGCTCATAGAAGCTTATAAACTAGGAGCAATGCTGATGGGAAGAGAACAGAGATAATGTGGACAACAGTAAAGCCAGAAATAAGATGTGAGAACTTCAATTATAGACATCCCTGTCTTGTACTGTGTGTTCTATTATTTCATGTTCAGTCTTCCTGGCACCAACAATGGTTGCAGGAGAGTAATAGAAGCAGAAGTAGCAGCAGGTGGTGTGCTCCTCACAGCATGTGTTGGAAATTGCCTAAATGAAGCTCTGGGTGTTTTGTTCAATAGCAACAGCTCCCAGGTTCCAAGTGGACAACAAATTGAAGAATGCAAGTCTAAAAAATTTTATGCTCCTTATGAACAGTAAATCAGCAGTATGAAAAAAACCAAACCAAACCTAATAAAACTCAAAGACTGTGTTTGGTAAGAATTTTCTTTGCCTTCTTTGGTCCAACTTTGGCATTTTGCACTAAATTGGAATGACAAAACAAGCAATTTATGATATTTAATTTGTTTTATTTGCTTGCTCCTTGTTGTTTTTGCTTTCTCTTTTTGTCTTTGGACTAGCTACTTACCTATTTCTATAAGGTAAGCTAGCAGATGTTAAACATGCAGGAAGGAAATTTGCCATTGGAACCTGCAGGTATTCCCTCAGGAAAAAAACTCAGCAGCATTGTTCTTGGAAGACAACTACTCCTCTATAATATAGATTACAATTTAGTATTCAAAGTGTGGGGTTTTTTTCTAATTGATCCATAGTGAATTAAATACCAGACTCAAAGCAAAGCCTGGGGCCTGTTCTGAAAGTAGGCTGATTTTTCTTGTAAGTCAATGCCATTGCTGGGAATCTTCTAGAGAAAGTTAGCTTTTACTTTAAATGATTATAGATGAATTTTCCTTAGAAAATTAGGAGAAAGTGCATTCTCAAGAAAAAACATTTCAATTTGCTGAATTTACAAGCACTTTATACAAAGTAGAAATTTTAAAACTATAGTCTATATTAACACATAGTACAGACAAGTAGGAGCAGATGTGCAGAATGAAATAGTGATGAGGAATTATTTTACAAACATCAATTTCATGCTTTTCCTAAACTTCAGGCTCACTGTACTATGCTCCATTGGACTGAATGGCCATTGGTGACTAGAGCATGTGGTTTGATCCTGGATCACGTTCCAGATTAAAGTCATCCAGAAGGTTCAAGCTCAAGCTCACAGAACTCTGATATATGACCAATATCCAGATGACTGTCAGAAATGCACTCCTTCCCTGAAGTAAAACACTGCTGTTGATGAGTCCTAAGCTAACGTTAAGGTTAGGTTAACCTGGCCTGGGTTACCAGCTGCAGAACCTAAAACAGTTCAGAGTTCAGTACCAGAGCCTGCAATACCTTGTTTATTTGCTTCTCAGAAGCAGTACTTGAGATAATAAAAGACACTATTCTGTCATCTGCGACTTGTTTTTTTTTTCCCTCCTCTTCCCCTTTATGGGACACATACTGTTTACTTATGTGGAACCCCAAATGAAAAATATACTTCTCAGATGGATTTTATCCAAGATAAAGACTATGTAAATGAATAGATTTTCTCTGATATGATTCTTACACATTTTATGTGTGTTCTACTGATTTTTGTGTAAATAAGATTGTGATTAAAATTGTCTGGTCAAAGATATTTTAAATTTTACCAATAAAATTAAAAAGTAATTTTAACTTGGACTAACATTAAAACATATTTTGAAAGGTAAAATTCAGAGGCAAGGCCTTAAAATACCTTGAAAACTTTATTTCTTTTCCTGGATTAGTAAGACTTCATAACATCTTGTCTGCACTTGCAAATTACAAAGATGGTCCTTTTTAAATAGGGGAATCAAGAAAGTGTCTTCCAGCTCTACTTGCTTGGGTTTAGCTGCTTAGAGTTCTTTTGAGAACTTCACAATTAGTGTTTTTCATAATAAAATTAATGACCTTTAAAGAAGTCATATCAGTGAGGCTTTTCATAGGGTCTTAAATATCCACTTCCAGTTTATATAGGGGTTCATGCTTGATCTATAATTCCACTGGAGGATGCAGGCAATATAGGCTTTTGCAATACTCACCAAAACCAAGCAAACCAGAATGACACAGATGTAATATGATAAATTATTCTGATTTTCATAGAGATAAGTATTTTGCTTTTGATCTCTCCACCATTCCCAGACAGTGGACTTAGGTTTATGTGTATGTTAGCCATAATCACACAGACTTCACAAAGCATTATATGTGGTCCATATGGACACCATGTGAGTGTTTTTTGTGCCCATGCAATGATCACCTACCATAAGATAACTTACATTTGGTTTCCTCTGGAGTACATGAAATGTTGACAAAGGGAACAGCATGTGCTGAACATTAATTGGCACCAGACAAACTCATTATTCTCTGAAAGATATTGTTCATCAATAGGGAACCATCTGCATTGTATTTACATAAGTAACTATTGGTTTCTCTTTTAATACCATGCCGGATCTTTGGCAAAATAGCAAGATGTTCCTAATGCAACCACTTTGATTATACATTCAGGTGAACAAACCAGGCAGTAAAGATTTACGACTGTGAGTTAATTTTCTGATGGTCAAATGAATTTCTGTCAAAAACAGGATGGAAAAAAATGTAGTAAAACCTAAGAATGTTTGCTTTGGTGAAGTGAGGAGTCCTTCTGGTCAGAAACCTGTCCCTTGTTGTGACAACTAATATATATTTAAGTAAAGAATATAAAACAAAGGCAGTCCCTCTTCCAGCTTTTAATATTTGAACACTTAGAGATGAGATCTATGGTACTCTATTTGATAGCCCATGATATTGTTTTGCCTACATATGCTTTTTGACATGAATGAGAACATAGTCTTTAGTTTTTTTTCAGTTTTCTAGATTTTTTTTTTTTTTTTACTTTGTATAATTATCTCCAACTTCAACTGTATCTACTGCTGTATTATTTATGAGCAAAATGCCCTTGTGCCTAGACTTATGGATCTTAATGTGTGGACTTGAAAAATGCTCATTCAAATGTTGTCTAGTTAGATTCAGTCCTACCCTTCCCTCTATTGCTGGTATTCAAAAGTCACCCCCAACTCACTCCACTCTTGTCTAGATAACTTATGAAGTATTCCACTCTTTCCTCATGCAGGTGAATCTCTGTCTGGTCTTTTCTGGCATCAGAAGCCCATCTACTTAACTCTACATCTGGAATTGTAGGTGAGGATTTCTCAGCTATAAATAGTATAGTTTGATAGTAGAGAATTCTTCCTAGTAAGTGTGCCTAATTTTGTTTCATCTAAAAAGTATAAGATCCCATAATCATAAATTTTAAAATGTAACCTACAATTTCTGAACCTTTTGATTGAGACTGAGAAAAGAATTTATCACCCCATTTTGAAGATTAGGAAGTATCTCTTTTTTACTGGGCTTATTATGGATTTCTATTTTAAGTTCATGTCAGACATGGTGCAAATCATATAGGAAGGTCATGTTGACATTTATTGACATCCTAGTTCATTGGACAGTGGGAAGAAAATTCTTATGAATGAAAAATTATGCCACAATTGGCTAGCACCTTTTGTTTTTCTCAAAGAAACTATACATGACATCTAATGTTCAATTCTATTGAATAGTTAAAAATTTTTTAGAGTTCACTTTACTGTTAAAAATGTGTAAACCCTCTATAGTTCATTGGTTCCTGTCAATTTTTACAAAATATCCTGATGGTTCCTGAGGGGAAAAAAAATGTCTGAAGACCCTTTCAAGTTCTTTACTTTTATTCTCCTGGTGCTTAAAAACCAATTCATAGATTTTTTTTTTTTTTTGAGAAAAAGCAATAGAGAACAGTAAAAAATCCCTGTCAATCTGCATTACTTACTGTGACTGTACAGTGCTAATGAAACAAATTAGACACTGACAAACATTACAGATACAATGATGAGCTACATGGCAGAGTTCACACTGAAAAAAACCCATATCTTAATTAGCAATGTGGGTACACCAACTATACTTAATAGGCTTGGCATGCTTACATTTGCCTACTATTAAAAGGCATGGCTTTTCATTTAGTACTGGTGAGTGACTTCATTGTGAGTGGAACTTTTTCCTCCTGGTTTCATGTAATCTGGATCAGACATCTTATGTGGTTCACACTGCAGCTGCACAATGATCTTCACTGAACTAAAAGAGAGGAATAGGCATAGGAAGCAGAGGTTTGGTTGTTTACAGTGCCATATTAAAAAGTTTTATTGTGGTGGTGGAACTACAGCTTTGCAGTAGCTCCTCATTTCACTGTTCATCTCTAATACCTGAGTTTCTGAGCAAAATAGCACCTATGCCACAGCACTTACACAGAGGTTAACAGGAAAAGTAGCTTAACACTATTTTGTTTAAATTTGGCATGCTAATAAAAATAACTAACACAACAGTTTCCAAAGTTCAGCTATATCCTTTTGAAACCAAATGAATGCAAGGTGATCTTGGGAGCCGTGTTTTGGTCTTACACACATACACCTTAGAGCCACAACACGATGTTAATGTAATACTGTACCTTGTCTCCAGTCTTTGTACGGACATTATGGAAAGAAGTATTTTGTCCTAGACTTACAGGGACAAAGACAACGTGTAGGAGATGTTCTTTAATTAGGTCATAACTTTGTCAGTCTAACTCCCCTGGGGATCACCTCCCAGTGTTGCTTAGAGTATAGGTCTTTGTTTCTGTCTTGCACATTTCCATCTCCTAGCAGGTGGGGGGGTGGGCAGCTGTCATTCTTCACCACTCCAAACCCAATTTCAGTTCTTTATTTTGACCCCTACAGTCTTCCCATCTATAGAGGTTAAGAGGTGAGAAAAAAAGAGGTCATTATTTCATTTTCCTGTGTGAAGTGAGAAGTGTTGCTGCATACTGTTATCTTTGCCTGAATATGAATGAGCAGTTGCAAAGAAATGTTGTTTTAACCCAGACTTACCTGTTTTAATGTATGTAATTAAATAATATAGCCTGTTAATGGGAATCAAACTACTAAAAAAATGCAGGGTTTTCTTACTCAGGATGAATCACAGATGCTGATTTCTGCTCCCTCCATTACTTCTTTGATGCTGTTAAAATTACCTTTGACAGGAGTACTGATGATAAAAGTTTTTTGCAAAGTTTTTAATGCAGTCTAAGAATTAGAGCATTCAAAACTTTAAATTATCCTTATAAATTTCTTCTCCCATACAACTGTTTTTCAGAAAATTTAATGCAAATCAAAATGTCTAATCCTAGAGAAATTAAAGGGTCCAATTCCTTCTTAAATGAAACTAGAAGGCAAACAACTGGTTAAGAGTTTGAAGGCATTTTTCTTACTACAAAATATTAGAGTAAGGAATCTTCAAAAGGCTCATTGTTGGAATAAAGATAGGAAAAATATCTTTGTGGCCATACCTACTCTCACTTTTGAACTTGTTTTTTTTGCTAGTGCATGTATTTCTATGCATGAAAAGGAAATGAAGGGTGGGCACTGAGAAACATTTATTTTTGGGAGAAGAAAAATAAATTATGAAATTTGAATCTGAGGGGCAGAAGTCTTGGAGATATTTTGCAAACAAGGAGGATGGTATGATGTTATCTGCTTTTGGTGGTGTTCATGAGAAGCTGTGTTGCTGATTTTTGTATTTATGTCACAAAGCAAAACTGGGTAATACTTTGTATTAAAATACAATTTTAGTTTGATTGGTACAGTCTTCTGTATAAATTGTGAGTTTTAGTAATGCCTCTTTTCTCACTGAAGCATATAAAAAGACTATAAAACCATAAAATAGGGAAATTGATCAAAATGTTGCATTCTGATTCTGTTGTGTCAAATTTTGTCCTGGAGTTCTTGTAAACACTTTATCAATCAACTGAGTTTGAAGAACATAACGGGCATTTTTAAAATGGATTTTTTTTCCTACAGCCACTATAATTACTGAAGAATATAAATTCAGACTTGATAAATGACTCCCTATTTACAATATTCAGTGAGTAGACCAGTGCGGCGTTGGTTTTTGCTCTCCCCGGCTGCACACGGCTCTTGGGAGCCCAGCTGTGGCGTAGCTTCCACGTGCTGCTGGGGTTTTCTGCCGCAGGTTCCCGGACATGGCTCCGTGTCTTGGGCGCGTGGGCTGGCCAGCCTCTGTTACCGTGCGCTAGGGATCCGGCAAAGAGGTAAGGAATTTGTCCATTTACTCCGTGCTTGGCAGGAACGGTTTATTGGTCACACATGGCGCGGTTCGATGGAAGGACGCGACCGCTCCCGGCACTCGCATGGGAGAAAATGGCGCCTGGCTGCCGGCGGGATAGGATTTTATGGAGGGGCGGGGCGAGAGGATCCACGGCCTGCCGGCCAATAGGGGCGGCTGCCGTGGCGGTGATGTCAGCAACAGCGACCAACCAGAGAACCCCGCAGGGGCGGGCACCGAGCCTCGAGCTCAGTGGGATCGTGTGGATTGGGGCGGCAGGCACGGGGTTTCCCGGGGCCGGACGGCAGGGTGGTTACAGGAGCGGCAGAGGGGTAAGAGCCGGCAGCAGGCAGCATGGGGCCAGAAACCGCGGGGGGGGGGGGAACTACATGGGGGGTGCGCGGGATTACAGAACTTGACTTATTTTAACATAAATTAAAAACCCTAATCTAAACCTGAACTCCAGGATGCAACAGACCAGCTTGCTCAAAGCCCCATCCAATGTGCCCTTGAGGACTTTCAGGAATGGGGCATCCACAGCTTCTCTGGGCCACTTGTTCCAGTGCCTCACCACCCTCAAAACAAGGATCTTCCTCCTAATACCTGGTCTAAACTTACTCTTTTTTTGGTTGGAATTCATTCCCCCTTGTCCTGTCACTACATGCCTTTGTAAAAAACCCCTCTCTATCTCTCTTGTAACTCAGAATCATCTTGGGTATCAGTTGTGAAGGTGTTTTTACGAACGGATTACAAGAGTATGATGTGCGTGTACAAGATGTTCACAGATTAATTTTATCAGTCATGGAGCAGTGTAGTAAGTGGAGAGCTGAGACACTGCTAATTTTACATTGAAGCTTAAAGTTTATACTGGAGAACATCAATGGCCTGAGAAATTTTCACTGATAGCTTTCAAACATGCTTGAAGTTTATTTATCAACAGCAGTATTTGAACAAACAACTCAGAAAAGTATGTGCTGCCCTTGCTGCTTGGATATGAAGTCCTGTGCTGGCTAAGCTGATTCTTTATCAGGAAGCAAGGTCATGCTGCTGTCTTCTAATCCTGCTGACACTTCAAAGCCAGCCTGGTGTGTCCTTCCTGAGAGCAGAGAAACAAAAGGAGTTTTGTCATATCACTTCAATTTCCAAGGATGTATATTTGTGTTAACTGCCTTCTTCTATCTTCTCCGAAGAGGAAGAATAACAGAGTTTATTCTACAGGGAGGAGGAACCTCCATGCCTCACTCCAAATCTGTCCTGTATTTAAATAATTGGAAAAAAAAAAGTCAACAGAAATGCGCTTTCATTTCATTAGCTGTTTCTCATTACTTGTAGTGCAGGAGAAAGCTCAGAGGCAAAGAGAAGTCCCGGTGCCTCTACCTACTGATTACATATTACAGTGAAGGTTTAGATACAGCAGTGCTCTGCTACTCTGGCAGAACTCTTTTGGATTCTGCAACATGAAAAACAAGGCCACTGACACTCTTTCAATCTGTTTAAGGGCCTCTGTCCTAACATTTTCCATTGGCTGTATTTTCCTGTTGTTGTCTGCAAGTGGCCAGTCTTTTATCATACACATTGTCTTCTTCTCACTGAACCTTGGGAACTGTAAAGTTTTGAAATAAGGGGTATTTCATCTGTGTCATAGTGTGGCAGTGCAACATAAGTAGCATTGGAGATGAAAGATCTAAGTGCAGTTTAAATAGCATGTCTTCTACACCTGACACTTTAGGAGAGAAATGATAATACAAGTTACGCCTGAGGCCCCAAAACCTTTGGAAAACATTTTAAAATGTATTTTTTCTTTTGCAAAGTGAAAAAGCAACAAAGTAAATCTGCTGTTTTCTATTTCTGGAGAAAAGAGCCAACAACAAGCATGGTTGGTGTATTCCCTTTCTGCGGTAGTATCTCTTCCCACAATATCTTATCCATGTCTATGTCTCTCCTTTCCTTTAAAGTCCTGCTCCCCTTTTTCTCATGAGATTGTTGCCCTTTATCCTTTCCTCACAGGAAAGTCAACATCCCCTTCTTCCGCCTTTCCTGATACAGTAGCACCCACTCAGTTTTACCTGCCTCCACGTAATGTGTACCAGCTGAAACTCCCAGGAAGCTGTGGATTTTGCTAGCTGTGATTAGATGGATACATTTTCTTATTAGAGGGTTTCTGATTGGGACATAGGTCGGGGCAGGTCAAACAGTGTTCAATGCCTCTCAGGTGCTGGGAGATAAATGCGTTGCTTTCAAGATCATCTGTAGAAAACTTATGTAGGTCTGTGCTAGACTGAAGGCTAACTGAGGTACAGAGACATACAGGGCTGAAAGGTGGATACCTATCCCTTTGTTGAGAAAAAAGGGAAATTAGTAAGACAGATAGAACTGAGCATGAATGGAGACAGTCTTTACTCAGAGAGGTTGGAACTGAGAAGTTCCTACTGAGATGTTGGAAATGCAAATTTGGAGTAAGGCACAAGTTCTCAGAGCTGCACAGTGCCAAAGGGCAAATGTTAAGCTTTGAATTTTTTTTGATCCTTGTGCATCCTCACACATTTTTCATTAAGGACAGCACTACAAAACATTTACCACTGCTAGTGTTTTGCAAACAGCTAAATAAATTTGATATTTGCAAACAGCTTACAGCAAAGCAAGCATAACGATTACCAGACCTGCTTTTCTATTTACTGCATCCCATATTAGCAATAGAATATCCTGAACATATTACTGTAATCTTCTAGAAAGGAAATGTTTTGAAAGTTTTAATGATGTTTTAGCATGTAGATGTTCTAATGTGTATCAGGATCAATGCCTGATACTGAGATTGCATTGATGGCCTTTAAAGAAGATTAAAATTTATTACTAACATTCCTGAATATCCCTAGGATTTTTTTTTTAGTGTGAATGGGTATTTTTCAATTTGACACCAGAGTCCTCTCACTTTTCAATGTAAAAAATATTAATTCAAACAAAAGTAGTACTGAGCACACACTTTAGGAGTTGCAGTAGTTCAAACAAAAGAAATTGTGCACTTGCACACACAAACTAAGGACCTTACTTTTTGTTGCCTGTCAAATGCAAGGACATTGCAAGTTTTAAATAGTAGGTCTACTCCAGCTGTAGGAACATTTCTTTTCATCTGTTGCTGCCTTTGCCACACTCACATCAGAGATTCTTGGCAAATATATTTCTATTAAAAATTTGCAGACAGCTAACTCTCCTCCAGATTGTTCCTGTTCCTTAGATATGCTGACTTTTCTGGGCCCTCTGCAAAACACATCACTAGGGATTTTGATATAGACTCAGAATATTCTTGCTTCCAATAAAAGAGAGTATGTGTCCAGCTGTGTGTCTGGCTTCTTGAGCTTCAGGCTGATTCTTTAACTTAATTTTAATGTGTCAATAAGTTCCTTATGGGGGTTAGGGACTTTCAGGATTCATATTCAGTCCAGCTAAACACAATTAATGAAACAGAAACCATGATAAGAATAATGTTTTCTCTGTTTTGTTTTGTTTTGTTTTTTTGTTTTTGTTTTGAGGAGGATCAGAAATCTAATTATCTTACCCTCTGTTCCCATTCTTGCACAATGGAACAGTTGGAATGGTAATTCTTTTCTTCCAAAAAAAGAGCTGACCTGTCACTTACTGCACATTAAGGATTGCTTAGGACCTTTGCTCCAGTCATATTTGAATAATGTAATACTGGTTCTTGTTATAAACCGAAAGCTATTTGAAGACTGTTTTGCCAACCACTGGATACTGCAATGAGCTCTATGGGCCTGATTATGAGATCCTGAACTTGTACCAGTCAGAAACAAACCTTACTCAGCATTTTTGCAATGCATTCAAGGAATAATGAAAAAGCTTTAATGGAAAAACTTATTTTCTTTTGTTAGATTGAAGAAAGAGAATTATTTTTAGACAGCACCATTCAGACAAGGACTGAGTGATTTCCAGCAATTTACAAATATTTAGAAATATATGTAAACTTATGAATATTTTCAGCCTAAAATGTGCTATACAAAACTATATACATTTACACAAAATAACATGGTTCTTGAGCTCTGTAAAACTATTTATTAAAAGAGCTATCATTTGTGAGGAAGATGGAATTGTCAGTTTACCCACAGAAGGGCCTACCCTATGTCTGTCAGGCAAGTGAAATCTGATATATTGCTATGACTAAATGTATACATCCATAATGTGAGGGGACAGCTTAAAAAACTCAAGATGGAGGCTTTCCTAATATTTTCTTGAATTTATTTGCATCATCTGAATGAGTGTCTTGCTTAAATAGAAGCTTCTTTGTCCAATATAATTATTAAAATCCTGTTTATGGGCAAAAAAATAGTACACCAATATATAAAGGGAGGATTTATTGTTAGTAAAAATGAAATATTAGCAGTCTAATTGAAGAATATTTGCTAATTAAATTGTCAGCCAAAGTTATTTGTAACTTTTGAAAAAAAAAATCTAAGGAAAAAAATCAATTAAAATTGTTATGCATACCAGTTTCTATCCCACATCATGGTGTTATGCCTCATATTCACCTGCTGCTTTGGTCACCGAAAAAAAAATATGTTGTTCATGTTACCAGTTTCCCCTTTCTCGCTGTATGGCCTACCTGGAGTAATTTTAAAAAACTTGCTGGTGGATTTTCACACCTTTGCTCTTTCTTCAGTGGTGCGCAGCTACATGTTACACCTGAATTTACTATGAATGGCATGATGGTGCCATTTATATTTGTTAGATACTATGTGTTCATTCTCCTTGTTAATTCTAAAAATACATTTGTCCAGCTCCAAGTTTATATTTCTGTTAATTCACCACTGGCAAATTGGTTATAGTCATAAGGTTTCCAGGGCCAAACCCATGTCCCACTTCTTATCACCTTAATTCAATTTTGCTAGATAAATTGCTAGGTAAATGTCTCACCAGCCTAAAGCAATGTTTTTAAGTCAAGTAAGATTGAAAAAATGCTCAGTTGAAATTAGTTGCCATTTTTAACCTAATTTTAAGTAACTGCCAGAACTGCTGGCTTTGTTTGAAGTCATATCTCTTTGAGCTGGTTTTTACAGGTCAGCAACACCAACAATTTTTATGGGATTTTTGCTATGCAAGGAAATATGAAAAAGAAACAACAACCAACCTTTTTGTTTTGACACCTTTTTTCCCTATTTTTTTGTCTGTTGCATGAACAAAATACAGTTTCAGAGCAGGAAGCAATTTGGGCTTCTCTCTGGGAGACAGTTTGCTGAAATTATTTTGGCCTGAATTCTTTCATTTCTGGAATATACTCGATTATCTGGGCTTAGCTGTCTGCAGAGTTACCTACTCCTTTTATTTGCCTCCTCTTTTCTGCAACCATTATGACATGGCTTGGTTTTGAGAACTGTGCCAATTACAAAAAATAATTCAAAAGGCACCTTAATAACTGTAAAACAAATCTGTTTAACAGTGATTTACAACTGGTTGCTTTTGGTTGGTAGCTTCTTAGAAGACAGTATAAAATGAGGTTTATCTATAACTAAGTAGGATCTTTATTTTTCCAAAAAGCAAGGAGTCAATAGCTGGAAAGAGTAAGAGATAAATAGGAAAGATAGGAAGGGAGGAGCTCTTGTTTTTCTGCATGTGTAGAGGTGATGTTTAGTTTCCCTTTCTCTTTAGTTTTATCAATGTGCCTTTTGACTTTAAAGAAAGTCATATGATTTTTGTGCTAAAATCTCAAGTGTCATTTTAAACTGGAATATTTTTCCATGCCATTCAAAGTCTGAAGGTGTTCTGTTATGTTTAATTTGTTCTATATAGAAAAACTATGGCAATTTTGTTAATTATGAGAAGAGTCTGATGTTTGGCACAGACACACTTATCAAAAAGGTGTTTTCATTTTTTATCAAAGGTCTCATCTCCTCAGCCTGAGAAAATCTTAAATCTCAACTCAGTTTTCAGCTCATATAACCTGTATTGATAATTTATCTCAGAACCTTGTAATTTAATACCATAGTTATAAGTCAAAAATGGCCCTGTTCTTTTGCTACCAGAAATCCAGGTATAACAGAACAGTCCAGAGGACCATGTCTGCTTGTAGGCCTTATATTTTGATGCATTTTTTGTGATGCTCTGATACCGTGTGTTACAGAAGGACAGGCAACAATTGGAATACAGGAAAAAAAAGTTCTTAATTCAATTTTTTTTAGTCCATTGGAAATTTAAAAAGCAATAAGACAGGTAGACCTCACTCCAGAGGAAAAGTTTGAAAGAAATGCTATCAGACAGTTCTGTTGAATGACGCATTTTGTTTCAGTTCTGCAGGAGTGATGAAGTGGCAGGATAATTCTGTTCAATCCCACACCAGAAATGTACTTTCAGACTACACCTATATTCCTTGCTAGGCAAAATTTTCACCAAACATGTTCTTCCTTCAAAGTTTATCAGTGTGGCTTTTTTTTTTTTTCCTTTGAGAATCACTAGAGCTTCTGAAGAAAAAAATTCTTTATCCATGACAGCAGACAGGAAGATTAAAACCCAGTACTAATGACAGCCTGCTTAATGGTCATTACTCAGTGGAGGAGGTATCTAATCATGGGTGGTGCTGCTGAGTGAAACAACATCAATGAGATACATGCAATTACCCTTCTACATTTCATCTAGACTCATAGCCAATGCAGTAAACCTTTGTCAGTAACTTTTATGCTCTTTTTAAAAGGTCTCCACGCTTCTTATTTTAGTATAAAGTCTACCTTGGGTATTTTAAAGGACTCTTCAATTGTGTCAAGGTGAATAATTTAGAAAACGTCTCTTTTTGCTGTGGTTTTATTTACACTCCAAGTTTGGACTGTGACATAGAAGAATAAAACACTCACTATAATCTTCTGTATAATGAAATTTTGCAATAAATCAATTAATCTCAATAAAGTAATAAACTGAAAGAATGTATTTCTTTTATAACGATTTTATAGCACTGATTTTATATATTGGATTAGATGCAATAACTCCTCAGCACAGTTTTCTTAACTCCTGATTAAGAGTCATGTGGAAAATCATTCATGTAGTTAATGATAAACAAATCTATTCAGGAGGACAGAATGTTTATAGCTAATTTATCAGTGACCTGCAACACAGTGTGAAAATTAGTTATTAGTGATGTGTGATGCGCAATGCACAGGAAACAAGCACAACTATTTTTAGATTCTTATTAATTTGCTGTGATTATAAACGTGTGCCTCTTCAATAGCTAGTGAAGGCATATTTTATAGTGTGACTGAGCATTGTTTTTACACTCTCTCTGTTTTTAATTATAGTACCCTCACATGAGTGTATCTGGAATTAGAGCACTGTAGCTGTAGGCCAGCAATAGCTTAATTGTTCAAGATCCTACATAAACTAATTGTTGCTTGTGATGAGCTTTTTGATTGCATTTTCAGATTGAAGGAAGCAGGAAGTAAATGAGAGGATGCTAAAAATAATTATAATAAAAAGTCAGAAGTTTTCTAAATTAAGTTCCAGAAGGCTATTTAAAATCACTCATATGCTTTTCCATTTAACACTGCCCTTCTCGTAACTTCCATTTGACTATATCAATGCTAGTATATATCTTATGGTGCCTTAAGATTTTCAATATTCAGGACAGACATTTCAGACTACTGATTTTGATCCTGAAAATGAATATATATTTAATTGTTTGGAATTATCTAACACGTTAAATTTAGTTCTTAAAATTGCTGAAATTGGGAAAGCAATCAGTTATCACAGAAATTTAAAATTTAACAGAAATATCTAAAAGCCTTTTCAAAATATTTAATTGTTAAACAGCAATAAAAATAGATATTTGCTAAACAGCTTGATATCTACATTTTGCCTGTCCTGATAGAACCCATAATATTTACAAAACAATTTTTAAGGCAGGCATCATATTATACCTACTGAGCATTTTGACACTTCAGGCAACACCTGGCATTACAAGATATTTATAAAGCATATTAAAAATGTTTTCCTATGAAAAAGATATTAAAATTGCACTGAATAAATAGCAATAACTATTTATATTGTTTGGAAGTAATAAAAGATATGATTCTTCACATACTGAACATGTAAATGAGGTCTTCTCGATAATTGTGACTGAGAAATGTGTCAAGGGCATTTTTGTGAACAACATTACTGAATGCCAGTTGTTTGAAGATCTCAATGTTTTCATTTAAAGAATATCACTTTTAATAACTTTGATTATTTGCTGTGAGCCTGTTCTCTTCATTGTCTGAAAAGTTAATTGATTAAAATTACTAATTTTTGTAGCCTTGTGATCAGCATACCTGGCTGTGGATGCATGTGCTAAAGCAATTAACAGAAGACACACTTTCATTTCAGGTCTTACCTAAAAGTAGCATGAAGTCCTTTCCCTCTTCTTTGCTGAAAGTTGTGCATGAGTTAGAGGGAATGCAACACATACACTAACTAAACTCCACTAAAGAACTACTCAATCATTTGGAGAATACAATTATTAGATACTGTTTACATAGAAATGTTTTTGAAGACTAAGGCAGTGGCTGTTTCGGGTTAGATGAAGTTTGCTGACTACAAATCTGATATTGGTTTTCCACTTGAGTGCCCAGGTTCTTCTGCACAAAAGTCCAAACAAAGCAGGAGATGAACCTCCAGCCATTGTAGCTGTAAATTGACAAACCAAAACAAAATAACGGGAAGAAAAAATACAAGAGTGTTAGTTTGAAGATATTGCATAAACTTATCTTTTGCATGAAAAGTAAGAAATTAATATCTTTTTTAGGATTTAGAAAAGGGAAAGAACTTTTCATCTAATTTGTTATTATATCAAATAGAAAAGAAAGCAAAAGGAGGAGAGACATGCACAGACAAAGGAGAAGGCACTCCTTATTGCAGAAATCTAACATTCATCTCACATAAAGCCCTTACTGAAACTCCTTATGCAACCATTTATGTGAGCACACTCAACTAAACTAAAATTCAGCATCAGTGGCCTCTCTGCTTTTCCCACCATGATCTATTAATCTTTCTTCTCTGAAGTGCTTTACTGCTTTATCTAAGGAAATGAATTTGTCACTGACACTTCCTCAAATGGCTGCCAGTTCCTTTTTCACACAGACCACCTCAATAGCAGTTGTCTTTTGGGTGAATGCTGCGTCCAGCTAGCTGAAGTGTCAAGCCAGCTGACCCACTGCCTCATTCTCTACTCTGCATTCTGCTTCTCACAATTCTGAGTTCATTTCCCAGGCTTTTATTCTCTCAGCTATATTTATCATCAAGTTTTCTCTATCACTACTTTCGGCAAGGTCAGGTTGACCCATTCAACTAAATATCAGATTTCAAAGTTTTTTCCATTTTCCTTTATTTTTTTTCTCTCTGGTATATTTGACTTCAAATAAATTTCTATTCATATAATTCACATCAGTGGGAAGGCCTAGTCAGTAACTTTTGAGGATCCACATTGGAGCTGTTCATGGACTGCAGCCTGTGGGAAGGACCCACATTGTAGCACGGGAAAAGTGAGAGGAAGCATGGGCAGAAAGGAGCTCTTGTGAGCTGACTACAACCACCATTAGCTACTTGGAGCTGAGAATGAAGGCATGAAATTGATCCTGGGGAAAAAAAGGAGACGAAGGTATTTAGTTGTTTCTGTTTCTTGCTATCCAGATATATTGTAATGAGCAATAAAATAAACTAATTTTTCCAAGATCAAGTCTGTTTTGTCTTTGATGCTGACCTCCAAGTCTTCATATTGACCCATGGGCCTTTTCACATTTTTTCTTCCTTTATTTATTTGAAAATGGGAAATAAGAAAGTGGCTGTGGGAGTGTCTGGCTGCAAGTCAAGATTATCCATCACATGTGCATAAGCCCTGTAATCTTCCAGATATATTTGTTGCCTTTCAACTTGGTTGAAAATGAAGCACAAATGCTATCGAAATGGAAGCATGGCTGGATTCAATTTCTCTGCACTTTATAGGTGGAAAGATTGTTGATCGAGTTCTAAGTCCAAGTCTGACATTGAGTCTTCCCTTCCTTAGTCATGTCACTTGCCTTCAACAAAATTGCTAGCTTTCAGGGCTTACACTGTGCTTCATAAAACTTCATTATATGCCACTTGCAATACTTTGCTATGTAACAATGAAAATCCATCACAAAATTCCCCTGATATTTGTTTGGTTTGTAATGTACAACGCAGCTCCACTGCTGTAAACATGGAAGGACCCTGAGTTGCTCACAGTTGCCAAATAGACATTTTTCCCTTACAAACAGAGCTGAATAAAATACTACTCCTAAATTCTATGGATTTTTATTTCTGCATAAGAAAAATGTTAAAACTGTCCTAGAGATGCATGACCTACAGAAATTTTCCTATGCTTTTCTTCTTATTGATTTGGATTTCTGACTAAATGCAGCAAAGGCATTGGAAGAGGTTCTGTCAGCTGAAGAAACCTAAGATGAAGACCTTATTTTGGGATTTGGATTTCATAAGCATATGAATGCTTGAGTGGGCATTGTTAATTATGGATTAAAGTGACTTGAAATTAGTTTCGGCATAGGGTCTTTTGCCAGCTAGAGCCTCATGATCTTGGAAAATGTGAGTGCTTATGCTTTTCAGATGATGGGAAAGGCCAGAAAAGTCTAGGTGCCAAAGATGCAGGTTGCATATGACAAGCCCCTTATGTTAAATCTTATTTTAAAACCTGCAACATTTATCACACTGCCTGCTTGAAAAGAATATTTTTTGTTGCTCTCCTCTGAGGAATAGTTCTCCACATTATACAGCTGCAAGGTCTTATGATTAACTTTAAGCACTATAAACTTGCAGCAGGACTAGCATTCATATAGCTAAATTTAGCTATCATGCTGCTGTTGGTTGCTGATAAGCTAAAATTACATCCTTTTGATTTGTCTGCCATTTAAAAAATATTTTAGAGGATTATTAAGTTCATAATCAGAATTATCACCATCTCTCCACACTGAATTTAGGTCCTGTGGCTGACATGTGCTTTCATACTTGTCTCTGTTTTTACAGACAATATGCTTCATAAATTTAACTCAATGAATTAACGTTAAAAAGAGTGACAAAATGCATTCTTTTTTTTTTTAATTGTTAAAGGTTCTTCAGCATATTTTGTCAGAATAATGGAAAAATATGACAGAATATTATTAAATGTCCAGCAATCCCCACCATATGGAAAATAGTAGCAGTAGTTCCTATGATATTTTCTGGATGGCTGCTTATCTTATCTGTATAAATTAATAATGTCTTTGATAAATACATGCAAAGAGTTTTCTTAGGCAGAGAATTTCTGGAGCATGAAACCTGTTTTTACATCTAAACAATTTGCCAATGACGGACGCATCTTCTGTTCTTACTCTCCCATTCCTATCTGTCTCTTTCAGACATTTATAAATGTAACTCCCTAAGAAATCTCTAGTAAATCATATGCCTTTCCATTATTTACTGAGCTAAAAGGAGTCAGCAGCAGATGTCCTAGAAGTCAGTCAGCTATTTGGTGTTTCTTTTGTGACCCGTTTGTTTGCCACCTTTCGCAGACAGGGTGATAGCAGACCATGCTGCAGGGACAAGTGATGAACCTGTGAACTCCTTAAGATTCTCCCACTGGGCAGATGTTATAGTCCACTATGGAATCTCTAGGATACTGCAGTATTGTCCATGTCTTCTTTTCATCCCAGTGAACAGCCCCAGTTTGTGGAACTTTTGAAGTGGAAACACATGGGAAGAAGGTGACAAATTTTAGTCTTCCTGCCAAATAGTACGCTTAAGGTGGGATGGCAAAATAAAGAGGCTACAGCCCTGGCAATACACTCTTGCCTAAATTTCCACCTCTTCAGACTTGAATTAAGGCATGCTAATATTCTAACATAGCAAAAGATGAAAAGATTGTGTAAATTTTGCAAAACATAAAGGAGAAGACCAAGGCCCATGGGAGACTTCCGGACTGGCTTTCAAAGCAGACAAGATTTAGTCACAGCAGCTGTGTGCTGCCTTTCAACCTAGTGTAATAGAATCTGTATTAACTCTTTTGAGGTGCAAGAGTGGAAAATGTCCATGTTTAAATTATTTCTAAAAGCATCTGAGATTCTACTTAGCTTTGATTTGCAAGACTATAAAATGACTTTTCAGTTTTAGAGAGTTCTGAACAGGTCTAAATTAAGAGGATGATTTATTTAACATATTTATACTAGTAATAGTCCTTGGTTATAAGTAGACGGTAGATTAAGTTACCACTAATAAAAGTTCTAGGCTGAAAAGGGACAAGTAAATTCCTTCAGGTAAAGAAATAAATTCAGATTTAGCATTTTTTATCTCTGGAAAATAAAGACAACTACTATTTGTCATAGCTAATGTGGAATTTCTCAAGATATTCCAAATCATAAAACAGTCTAGCACAAGAATCACCTGACAATAGTCTGCTACCATGTCCTGCATTGAATGTGGGGATAGATTTCACTGGAAAACAATTCTCTCTTTTGTATTGCAGAAACATGTTTAGGTAAGTAAATAAGTTTTTGCGTCTCCTCTTCACTAAAGGGAGTCATGTTGATGCTGCCCTGGCATGAGTATGTCTAAGGTCTGCCTGTGAATCTGAACGAAGAACTCCCTTTAAATGAAGAACAACTGAGGGCTCAGAGGAAAGAATTTAGCTGAGCTTAAATATCATAGGCATTTTCTTGAAAATTAGTCTTCTGTGTTCTTTTGTGGTTTGGTTTAGTTTGGTATTAAGGGGCTTTTTTTAGTGCCAAAGTTTGCTATTCAAATCATTGCCTTAATGCTGAGGTCATAACCACTCAGATTAAAAAAAATTATAATTATATACTGTTGAACTTCAAAGAGTAGATGGGATAAAAATAAAATTAAGGTTAGGAATTGTCATGTATATTTTAAGGCTGAAACAGAAATTTACACAAATAGGGAGTTTTCTTCCTAATCTGTGAATTTGTGCCATAAAATCTTTAGCACAGGCTTTAAGCGTGGCAGAGCCATCTGTTTTCAATCCTAATTTGAGGATGTTTGATATGATTTGTAATAAATGCAGGTATCTTAAACAATTTTCTCACCTTAGAACAATCTTATTTGAAGGCCAGTTGTAGATATGGTAATGACCAGTAAATATTACCTGGACACTTGTAAAGAGTTTAAAATATCAGAATGATCTTTTCTCATTGTCTGTGCTTGGTTTGTGTTATAGTAGAATTTGTAGGTGTATGTGGCCTTTAACAGAGAGAAATATATATATTTTTAATATATGCTGAATACCCGCTGTTTGTTGCTGCTTCTGCTTTTTATCTCCAAGCTGTCTTTCTCTGTGCTTAACTCAGCTGACTAGAGAAAGGTGAGCTCTGAATATTTTATAGCCACATCTTTTTAGAAAACATAAGAAGGCTCCACATGTTATTTGGCTACAATTTCTGTCAAGGTATCTATGTCTTTCAGTTATTTTATCATCTTATTTTTGTCACACTGGAAATTAGGAACAATATATCTCAGTATGTAGGCAACTTCCTTCTTTTTTTTTGTAAAATCTTGATAAATGAGTCCTTTTCCCTCTCATATGGTGTAATGCAACAGATCCTAATTAGGTGAGGTGAAAGATGTTTGCCTTGTTCTATAAAGGCACTCATAGCCACAGCCAAGAGGCAGTGATCATCAGTGTGAGGAACATGTACAAAACCTGAATTAATTTTGGATCAAAATATAGCTGAAGTATGCTAGCTCTGATTTGTCCTCACATACATCAGAAACTTAAAGCCATCTGGATTTGAAGCAAGACCTTCAATCTTTTGCACTTATTCACTAAAAAACTTAAGGAACACCAAGCCAACAGTGCTGTGGTTGGTGGCTAGCCTGAGGCCCAGTTGCCACTCTTGATGCCTTGGTGATTATCTCCTTTTCAGAAAGTTTTCAAAAAGGATTTTTGATTGTCCTTATGGTTTTCTGTTCTTTTGGAAGAGAGAACTGGATGATGTGAAGTACATTTAATGCATATTATATACTAGCAAGTTCAGATATATTCCTGAATAAAGGAAATGTCCTACACCTATGGCAGTATATGTATCAACCACCAAAATGGACACGCTACTGATGAGCTGCTCTTCTGCTGAACCATGACCATCTGGAGGAGTGTGAGTTGGCTCAGGCTAAAAGTTTACCAGTGGCTGTTGACTGGCAGTCAGTTCAACCCAGCCAGTGTGAAGCACGTGCAGATGCACAATGTCTGCTCTTGCATCCAATTCTACCTCCATCATGCTCTCCAAAATATTCAGCTCACTCACCAACTTGTGGCACAGCTGTAGGAACAGCTCACTGTGGCCATGTAGCAGCTTCTTCCTCTGCTTGCCCTCTGCTCTCCAATTCTACTGCACTGAACCACAACAGAAGTCACATGACAGAAGTAATCTGTAATTTATGTATTTTTGCTGTCAGTGGATTCTCAGCTCTAACATCTTCATTGACCATGTAAAATTGAGATGCATAGCTATTTTTCTAGTGATGTAGGGTCAAAAGGCAACTCAGGGCTGAGGTTTCTCAGATATCATTTTTTGCTCCTTTCCTCTATACCTGGATTCAGGCATCCTTATTTTTGCAAGAGTTTTCTTTTTCTTTTTTTTTTTTTTTTTTTTATGAAGAGTACAATAGATCAGTCAGACAACATTATATCCACCATTGTAGGACATACAGAGTTACAGCTGAGTAAATCCCTACAGGTGAGTGGCAAATTGACCTCTGGTACGTACTGTGAGCTTTGGACTGCTGTTTTGTTCTTGTATAGCCTCATCAGGCTTAAATTTGTCATTAAGTTTAAAAAACTGCATCTGACTGCTGTATGGCCAACCTTCGTAAATGAGGCCTTTTATTCAACCTGAAGTTACTCTTTTACCACTACTAAAAGTTGGAAGTTTTATTTCTCTACAGTGAGACGCTTCAGAGTGAATATTTTCCTGCTGGTCAGATAAAGTTCCATCTTGGCTTCCTCCCTCCACCTGGGATTTTACCTTGCTTGTTCTTTCATTCCCTTTGATTCCTCTGCTTATCTTCTTAATTAGTTGTGATTCAGGTGAATGCAAGCTGAAGATGCTTCCCCTCTGGGAGTGCTATTCTGTCACTGGATCAGGTGCAGATGGCAGAGCTCTTGTTAACTTAATTGATTATTAAAATGCTGACATATGGAAGGAATTGCTTTCTTTCACTTTTCAGCTTGGGGAAATTGTCGTGCTATATGAATAAACAACTTAGGAAGTTCCTGAAAATAAGAGTTATCAATTTGTTAGAGAGATGCTTTTGGTCTTCTTATGAGTTCTTACCTCTCTAAAAATTGGAAGTTGGCATTTGTTACTACCATGTAGAGTTGCATTTCTTGTAAGTTATGTATGAAAGAAGTTTGTCTGCAGAATTAAAGAGCTGTCTTCAGTGTAGTTGGATCCTATGAAGAAAACAAACAAAAAAAATTATAGATGTAGTAGTCCAGGGAACACAATAAAGTTGGAGAGCGGATACTGTAGACAGAACCTGTTAATTTTATCACATATTATATTATCTGAAGTTTGTACTTCCTTATTGCTGTTGAAACATTCTGATTTTCCTCACTGTGTTTATAACCAAACTGACTAAAGCTCTCAGAAAGAGGTTCATTGGAACCTGAATGTGTTGAGATTGTATTCATCCAGCTTTCATTTCTGGATATGTACCTCTGCTCACATTACACATATATGAAGTATTATCATCATTAGGACAGTTCATGGACTATCCTCATGTACACACCAGGACAAATTCCAGGTAGGATCTTTCTCTGATGTCAGCTTGGATCACTTGTATGCTGAATTTTCTATTACCTTCACACTTTTTGTCATGTTGCCTCTCACACTTAGGAAGAACTTTCTGTAATATTCAAAAAACCACCACCTTCTTTAAATTATTAGTGAAAGTTTTCCTGTGAGAAATCTAATAGCCACTAACCTCTTAGAGAACTGATGTTTGGATTATTATGCTGAGATTTGTTTTTATCACAAATTTGGTATTGGAAAGACAGACCATAAACTCTCTGGGGTGGAAAAGAAATTCTTTCATCTGTAGGTTTTATAGGAGTTGGTATAGGAGGATCCTGGTCACTTGGTATTTCAAGAACTTACAGCTTTCATCTTCTCCTGTGAACAAATGAATAAGAAAATCTGCTCCCAGTGTCTTTCTTTTTTTCATAGTACCTAATAATTAAATGAAACCGTTAAATTTAAATTGAAAATTTCTGTCTGTTTTTTGCTTTGCTGCTTAAGGCAGCATGCCCATGCATGATTGTGTAGTGATTTTAAACTGAGTTAATACTGGGTGAATGGAAAGGGAATCTAACAGTGCCATGATTTCCTTATTCTGGTTGAAGGCCACAATGAAGACTTCCCAAAGACTTCTCTAGACCAAACTGAACACTCCCAGCTCTCTCAGACTGTTTTCATTGCTGAGACGCTCCAGCTCGCTGGTCATCTTCATGAAAGTTTCCCATAACTGCTCATTGGCAAGTTCCTGCTTGAAGGTGAATATCACCACAAATAATAAATACTGTTATAATAGGAATAAATGAGCAGCAGTGTTGACTATTGCTCAGGTACTTATAGAGCTGTCATATATTCTCTGAGAACCTTAAACCCTGGTGATTTCTTTTTATCTACTGGCGGTTGTCAAATGCGAAATATAAAATTTCAGATATGTGTTTTCCCTCACTAATTCTTCCTGAGAAGAATATAAAGTAGTGAAGAGGACAGAAAACAATTTAAAAAATGAATTCTGCAAAGCTACCCAGACTGTCCAGCTCCCCTGGGCCAATGGACAGGAGCTGTTGGCAGCAGTTCCAATAGAGGCTGGCCAGGGAAATTGAGGCACACTACTATACTCAGGACCCTAACCCATGCAAAGAATTATTAGTTTCATTCTAAAAAATATTTCTATGAAAGAATTTAGTGTACACATGCCATGATAGCAGAATATTCAAACTAAAAGCACACTTATGCAGTGTTGTAGGTGCACTGCAGGTATCCTCAGGGTATGAGACCAGTCCATATTCCTGAAGAATGTAGTGGTCCTCAGATTAAGACAGTTGGTTTGCAAACAAAGCTAAAAGAGTTTTGTTCTCTAATGATACAGCACAATCTGAAATGTGGCATAATTAGATATTTAAGGAATCTTACTCTCTGTTTAGAGTGAATTGACTCTTTATCATTGAGTTCAGTGTGATTAGTGTAAGACTTAATGCTCAGCTGGAACTAATAATTGTTTTTTTGGCAAAGGAAACTCAGTCTTCTTGATGTATTTAAAAAAAATAAGTTTTTTTGGCACTGAAATTTCAAAATAAATACAATATACATAATAGGTGAATTTTTATGCAGTTTAGTTTAATATTTATGCAGCTTGAAGATTGTATTTTTGACGTATAGGTCTTTTCAGTGTGGTTACAGATTGAACTGTGCGTGTTTTGCTATCATTTACAAGAAGTTCTATTCTTTCTGGAGAAGAATAATTACATCTGTTTTGAAAAGGAGAGGAAAGGAAGTATCCTACCCAGAATCATGCAGCAAATCAATTATGAGCAGGGAATTGACCAAGCTCATAACTGAGAAGAATGTTCACACTACACATTTAATAACTGATCTTTTTTTCAACTAATGGATTAGATCTGGTACTTATGGATGCTTGGAATAAATCTGTATAAATTATTCCTGACAGTAAGAGGATATGAGTGTGGCCAAAGGCAGAAAACCCCCAAAACTCAAAAGCTTCCAAGGGAAGCAAAGAAGGGTGGGAAAGGCTTCCTCAAGCTGAAAAAACTTGTCACACATAGTAGGTATGTAGTGAGAAAAGTGGCAAAAATATTTAGTGCTGGATATGATTCGCTATGGAATATCATGGTTTTCATAGAAGGCAGATGCACATTAAGCAAAATAGACATGCATGATAGTGATTTAAAAAATAAAAAAATGCTGCTAAGTATTCTGTATATTCTGTGGAAATGCACTGCTGTAATTGTTCATGTATCCCACCTCTCTTTCCAGGTTCACTTAAATGAGTGTCTTGTATGAGATGTATGCTTCCATTTATGTGTAAGTTAGTGAATAATTCAATTTACTTGACACATCTAGCCTCTTAACCACTTTGGCTTTCCAGCAGCATAACATGAGACCTATTAATTTACTTATTAGAACATAAATGGCTTTCTCTATGCTTGAATATATGGAAATAATGTTCTAGCTTTACAAAAAAGCTGTTTTCCTGTCTTCTTCAAGTGTTAACCATGTATTGTTAGAAATTCAAACATGTATTATGTTGTTTCTGTTTGTAATCAGAATTAAAGTAAGAGGTGCTAGTGAGTTTAATTTCTGATGACTGACTAGATTTTAGGAAAAAATAAAAACCATACAATTTAGAAATATTAAAATCATGTAGCATTTTATATAATGAATATATAATAAGTAAAATCAGTAAAAAAATTGTTGACCTTTCATCGATCATCTATCTAAGCACATAATTGTTTCTTTGCCTGTACTGTTAAAACTCTAGTAAATTTTGAATCAGGCTTTTTATTCCTGGGGTCACGTGCTACATTCCTATTCATACAAGCTATGAAGTCTGAAAGACAAAGTCCATTTCCCTCTGTTTAAAGTAGTGTGTATATCTTTACTTCAATGTTCATCACAGGGACACTGACATTTAATTCTTGAAGTAGCTTTTTAAAGAAGCTTATTTATGTATATATCCTCAGATTAAAAGCATGTATCCTCAAATTTAAAGCATTTTCTGAAATCATCTGTTTCTGGGCCACCTTTACCAAGAGAACAAGATTTTCCTGAAAACCTGGCAACAGGACCAGAAGGCAACACAAAAAAGAGATGGAGGAATGTGAGAATAAAGTACAGAAGGAAGTGCCAAGGGAAAACAGCTGTTAGACAGGGCTTCAAGGGAAACATGAAAAGACTGACAGATGTGCTGCACTTGTCAGAATTCAGAAAGCCCTCCATGGACTGAAATACAGCACTCACCTGCTTAATAAGGTCAGACTGCAACTCTGCATGCTTTCTTTTCTTTTTGATAAGACTCGGGGTATCTGAATCTACCTCTCTGCCACATCCATCCTCTTCTTTTCCATTATGTTTGAACATGTCACATGTGGCCACAGCTCTCTGGCTACAGAAAGCAGCACACAACTTTCCCAGGCATTGTTCTGGGGAAGGCTGTGAGAAGATCAGAGAAAAGAATGACAAACAATTCTTACCTCCACTTGCTGCACCTGTTGTAGTGCACATGTGGAATGTGTCATGGAGATTTGTTTACCAAAGGGTGATTTCTTAATTGGCCAATGGTGATGGTGTTTGGATTTCAAAGACGAATCTGGTCTGTCTGTATTGGACTGTCTGTAAGGGCAATGAGTTTCTTAATAAGTATAGTATAGTACAGTACAGTACAATAAAGAGATAGATCAGCTGTCTGGAATCATGGAGTCAATGCTAAGTATTACCCAGCTGGGACCCATGCTATGATATGTCACAGTCTCAGATCATAGTTTCACCTGAAAACAAAAGTAAGGGATGACACTCAACTCGTGTTCCAAAATACAAGTATTTTGCTTGTTTTTTTTTTTTTTTTTTTTTTTTTTTTTTTTTTTTTTTTTGTTTTTTTTTGTTTTGTTTTGTTTTGTTTTGTTTTGTTTTTGTTTTCTTTCTTTCTGGTATGGTAGGGTTTCAATGACAACCTCTGTTACTAGTCTCCATTTTTTTTTGGTTATATTCTAATAAAATTGTTTCTCTTTGTCCATAACAGAATTTACTTTTACATTACTGTCCTGTTTTCAGCTAGGGTAGAGATAATTTCTTCTCTGTAGCTGTTACAGTGTTGTATTTTGTATTTGTATTGAGGACGGTGTTGATAACACGCTGATGTTTTGGTTTTTTGCTAAATCACCTTTATCCTAAGTCAGGACTTGCAAGTATCCTACTTTCTATAAATATTGAATGCTTATATACTTCTGTGAAATATGAGATGTTTTTATTTTGGACATGGTTTCTAAACTACAGAATTAAAATGTTGTCCTAAGGTTCTCATCAATCTAATCCATTAGTTAAAAAAGAGGTCTGTTTTATACACAGAGTGTGAACAGTCTTTTCAGTTATGAGCTTGGTCAATTCCCTGCTCATAATTGATTTGCTGCATGATTCTGGGTAGGATACTTCCTTTCCTCTCCTCTTCAAAACATGTAATTCTATTTTTTTTTTTTTTCTTTGCAAAGCACTTTAGATCTGTCAAATAGAGAAGAGTTTAGTAGTAGTATTTTTATTCATTTTTTCATGTTGGCCTTTTTTTTAAAGACACACTTTAATTCCAAACATACTCTTCTAAGTATGTTCATACGCTTCTTCTAAGCGTTCAAAAACTGACCAACAGATATAGATTATTACAAGTTGAAATATTGGAATAACTAATCCACTGGTCAAAGGAGTTTATAGAACAAGAAATTAAATATAATTTAGGTAGGGAAGTTTCAGTGTATCAGATTCTCACAAAATGAAATAAGGAAATGGTGATGAGGGCAAGAGGAGTAGTTAACTCCTTTTCTGAAGAAAATTTGGGAAAGTTCTTCCTCTTCATTTGGAAAACATGGAGCAGCTAAATGTTTCCTCTAGTCTTGGGCAGATTGTAAAACCATTCTTATTGCAACTATTTGCAGTAAAAAACTGAATCTCCAAAGTTTACTTGCTGAGTGATAATGGAATTTATTCCATCTCTAAAAGCTTTCTCACGGTGCAGCTTCATATTCTGAAGCCCTTTAGTCCTTTTGTACCATGTCTTGCCATTTTCTCCAGTTCATGCTCTCCCATTTGGGATGCTGTTCCCTCAGAACAAATAGCCACTTTCCCCAGTGAGACAAAGTGACTTCAGCTTGGTGTACAATATCCAGAGCCAGATTTGTGCCTTCCATAGTCTCTTCTCAGTTGTGGGAATACAGTTTTTGATAAGGAATTTATGGAAGTATTTTGATATCTCTGTATAAGAGTGCAGATCTGTCTGTTATAAAAAGTTATAAAAAAAAATTCTAAGGAGCTACATATATTGAAGTTTTAAGGATAGGTTTTATGTTTAATAATATGCTCATTTAGAAAAAAAAGTAGATCAATAAAAATAACTTACCACAGTAGTTCGAGGATTGTCATGCATGCAGAGCAGAAAATGTAATAAGGTTCTGACACAGTGACTTTGTGACACTTTATTTTTTTAACTCAAGAAAAAAAAGCTTTAATTTCTCTCAGAAATGAACCCTGTCCTGAGTTGTTAGACATAACATGCTGGCTTTTGTGCATTTATAAACATATGTTTGAGCTTGTTGAGGTATCTTTCAAAGAAGAAGTATACTCAGGAGTAGCTTACAGACAGACTCTCTGGAGAAGGATTGAAATGGATGTGTCAAATTTAGAATAAAGACTACCATTTTTACACCTTTTGTAAATGCTACCCATATTTATTCCAGGACACAAAATTGTTACAAGCTTGTGGAAATTATAATTATGTGTCTGCACAATATTATTTCTATGTAAAGTAGTATCCACACCAGAGTAATATGTACAGTACTATTTTATAATAGTTTGAAATGAAGGTAGGTTGAATATTAAGATGCAATGGCTTGCTTTCAGACTACCAACCAACAAAACACCAATTTATTTTGGAGAGAATCAATGTCTCACTTGGCCAGCATGTGTGTGTACATGTGTGGGTGAGTGGGTGTTCAGTTTTGTTCTGATGGCTTATCATTTTCTCTGATTAATGCCAGTCAGATAAGTTCTGTCTTTGCACCTAGATGCCTCTAGACAAAGAATGCAAGTTTTCTTTTTTTTTTTTTTTCTTTTAGTCTTACTGATGTAAAGTAAAAAAATTCATTGATTTTACCCTTTATATAGGAAATGCATGCAGTATGTAGCTTTGAGCAGATCACATGTAGCTACAGCTCTCCTGTACATCCCGCTGGCTCTAGCAGTTGCTTTGTCATGTGTTATGTCTGATTTGCAGTGTGGAGTTGTAGGATTTTTGTAGTCCTTCATTTTTCTTTCAAAGTGGAACTGGGGCAAGGTAGAGAAAGGTGCTAAAGGCAGGTGGCGTTTCAGGAAAAGGGAAAGCAATAAAGCAGCAGTGCCCCTGCCAGGTGGGCAGCACAGCTTTTCCAGTGTCCCTTTGCATGACTGCCTGTCAAACCACAGCCTCTCCAGGCTGCCCCAGGCCTGGGTCTCAGAAAAAGGCAAAGGCATAGATTATGTCTTATGGAGGAGATCTCCACACACGCAGAGCTGCTCTCAGGGCTGTCACAGGGGGTGATTGGCCCATAAGAGGCTCATCCATACAAACATGAAGGAGCACAGATGTGGCAGGGAGAACAACCTCAGCAGCCCAGTCAGAGGTGGGAACATTGTGCCCTGGCTCCTTCCAGGAGAGCTTCAGCACTGATTGTGAAACACTTCAAGACAAGTCAACAAGAGCAGACCTTAGGAGGACTGCGCAGACTGAGTGACATTAGAGGATACAGTGAAGAGCATTTAGGGATTGTTCAAAGATTAGTATGGGTTGTTCAAGGGAAGGAACCAATGGTGAAGAAAGAGAGAGATGAAGGTGATTAGGGGAGGATCAGGCAAGGGAAAGTAAGAGGTTAAAAGGGTCTGGATGTGTTTAAACTGGACTTGTTGGTACCCTTGTCTCACAGTGTCCTGCTCCAGTCACTGCCATCTGACCTGGTGGCTCAGCAAACTCCATTTCTATTTTCCTGGGTGAGGGGGTCTCTATTCCATGTGCATCTTGTTAGTGGAGGTCTAGGTGTCAGTAACTGCAGTTGGAACAGTTTTCAAAGGGCTGGGACTTCTGGGATGAGCACCTGGGTGGTTGCTGGTAAATATCAAGCTGGATAGCTTGATATTAAGTAGCTTGGTAGCCAGGCTTTGAAGTGCTTGTTAGTCTAGGACATATGTGTGTGTGTCTGGGGAGAGGCTGACTGCTGGAAGGACAGGTACATGCCAGCTACTGGGGAGACTGTAGAGTCTGGGTATTGCTCAAGACACTCATTTGTATGCACCTGTGTGATGTTTGCGGAGTTGACATGATTTTATATAAGTCAATCCTTTTCTTTGAACTGGACATACTAACTCACATATATTAAATTGTGTGCACAGCATATAACCCAGCCATACAGTTCTTTCATGAAATACTTTTTGCTAGACTTGGAGGCCTAAATACTTCTGCCATCACAGGTCTTCCCATTTTCTCTATTCATTCTATTAATCTTTCTCTGCATCTGTTCAGATTTCAATATATCTTTTCTGACCATTAGTCAGTCCAGCCGTGCTGGTTTCAGCTGAGGTGTCATCAGTGCTTGCACAAGGCACTGAACTTTGAATTGATCTTTTTATGGAGTCACCAGGTGATGATGTCAAATATAATATTCTTTTCAACATACACCGCCCCGCCCTCCAATTCCTAATCAAAAATACACCATTATATTCACCAAGAGGATAGCTGGTAAAATATTCTTCCACTAATTAGCTGAAAATAGCTGAAATTGTTGCAGATTACAATACAATTTTTAAAAACTTATATTAGAAAAGTAAAAAAAAATCAGTTTGAAAATGATAATTCAAGCGTGATACAAAATTTTTTTATGTTTCCAATAACCAAATAGAAGCATCATGTGTTGTACTGCTTGCATTATTTTTCAGAATGATGAATGAAATCCAAGATGAAGGAAATCTTGACTCTACTACCAAAGAAACTTCAGAGTTAAAAAAATAAAGAAAAAGAAGAAGGACATATGAGGATATCTTTTTCCTATTTAAAATACCTTAATAAAAATGAATGTTGTTGCTTTTTTTCCTGCATATATGAAGATTTTGTCTGCTGAACAGCCTGTGGAATATCTTGATTCCCGTTAGAAGCGGATAGCTTCTTTTGGGAGTCTGGGTCCCAAGAACAAGCATCCAGCTACTGAGCATGCAATTTTGGGGGAAATTAGTTGATAAAGAGGTCAAGGTTCCAGTGGGGCTGTAGGGGATTATTGGCAGAGAACTCAAGGTTGCTGAAGCTGGTCATAGCACAAATAATAGTTACCATAGAATGCTAGTATTTCAAATTCTTATGGGTTCCACCAGAGGCTGCTTTTTCCAAACTACATGTGATTTATTTGCTCACATTTTTCAGTAATTTCCAACTACAGCTTATTGACATGAGAACATATGTATTGATATATTTTAATGTTCAAAATTACCTTATAAGATAGGTGGCTTCTTTTTCTTTGCTAGACAAAAAAAAAAAAAAAAAGTATGAAATGAATTCTTCATTTTTAAGTATTACTAGAGGGCAGAGAGGAAATTTTTGAACCTCTAACTAAAGCTATTTTTAGGAACTGGAATTCTTTTGCTTAGTATATAATAATACTTCTTGTGAACTTGTACTTAGTAAGAGATGCTTCAGAAAAAAACTCTTGACATACTTTTATATGAAGATTCTTTCCTGTGAGAAAAGACTGTAAGAACTTTTCAAAGCTCTCCTCAGCTAAATAAGGGCTAACATGTACCACTCAAAAGAGGAGAGAAAAAAAAGTCTGCTCATCTAACACATCCTACTGTAAACTGACAGTCGGAGAAGCAACTGAGTGGAGAAACCTTTGTTCTAACCCTCCCAGTTCCAAAGTACAGAAAAGAATGACTATACCTCAGATGAGTCAACTTATTGCTGCTCCTTTCTCAGAACACAGGTAAAGGAAAGCTGACAATTCTCCTTAGGGCTCCTCTTTGGGTGCCTAAATTACATTCAGCTCAATTCTAGCTCCCTGAAACTAGAAGATATTCACTACAAGAAAAGTCATACTTTTTTAGAAAAATATAGAACATTTTTTTCCCTTGTTTCTATCTGTTTAAGGAAGAAATAAAGTGAATGAAAGGTTGGAGGGAAAATAGTGATACAAGGGGGGAAAAAACTTAGGAGGAGAGAGTTATTCTAGAGTAAGAAACCACGCTTTCTCCATTTACAGGAATACATGAGAAATATAACCACGCAACAACTTTTTATTTTGACTTCAAACCTTTTTAAGTGCTCAGTTATGAAGAAATTGGAGTTTGTGAGAGGGATTAATCATCAGGTGTCCTTGCTGAAACCTCTTCAGTTTGCAGAAGATGACTTTAAAATTGTTTTCCTTATGCTTTTGGAAGAAGTAAAACCTATTCCTTCAAAGCTGCCACAGTGTGAAGCCTAGCTGTTCCACATCAGATCTACATCTGCCTAAGCCATCTTCACATATATGGGGTAGTACATATCCTGAGAAATTGTGATTATTTTTCTTTGAGTTGGCACATGGCTACATCAGTTCTAATGTGCTCTTGGTTAATTTTCTTGCTTTTAGCATTGTATGCCAGGCTGGAGTTTGTGCATAATCTTTTCTAAATCACATTTCAATTGCAAAAAATAAAATTAGGCACAATTTTAATTATGCAGAGATGTAACATATTTCTCTTGCCTGCTTGAACTCTACATTTATTCAGGTACATTAACTGTAATTACTGTACTGGCTTCTCATACCAAAATATCACAAAACTATGGTTAGGATTTAATGATGTATAAATAATCCTTTCAGCAGACACATCATATGAAAACAGAATTCCATGTGATACTCTAGTACTCCTTGCAGCCAGAATATGTATTTCCACTGCAAGCGTCTTACTTTTGGTTTCCATAGAAACCTTTTGCTATTGAATGTAATTTTATTATAAGTAGACTCTTCATGTGTTTTGTTTTGCAGTTTTGGGTCAGTTTTACAAATGCCAGCCAGTTCTGAATTTTGCAGTTAAATTTCCCTTATGGATTTCCTTTCTAAATCTGCTGCCTTAAAAAGTAGAAGGAGATCTAAAATACTAACTCAGTAGTCCTCTTGAAGCTGGATAGGCTGCCTCATCAGCCAAATTTGATGTATTTTCAGGATAAAGTACCTTCATGAACAGTCTGACCTATTGTTCCCTTATTCTACTTGGTCTCCCTTTCTGTCATCTGAATGCATATATTTGTGTGTGTGTGTGTGTGTGTTTGTGTGTTTATATAGATATATCTGACCTTCAGCTGGAGATTCACTGAGGAAAAAATCCAGCATGCAAGACTGCGAATGTTTGGTTTCAGTTTTCTGTGGGTGATTCCAATTGTAACTTTTCTTGAGTATGGAATGGTTTCTTATTTGAATTCATAAATTAAAGAAAAGTTCAGTTCTTGGGAACATTTGGTCGTTCCAACTGTTAATCTGAGCTAATAAGATTTGTCAAAGCAAAGTATAATTTCTCAGTCTAAATATAGTATTTTCTCAATTTCTGAGAGAAATGCCTTTATTGCATCGACTGGCTATGCATTACTATTATTAGCTGGCACTGTGTATAACTGGGCAAAAGGAGTGGTCCATTCCCTGGAGCAGCCTGTGACCCAGCTCCACACAGCTGGCCTAGTAGGGGGTAAACAGCTGTAGCTCAATGAAACATGCTTCCTGCCTAAAACTGAGCTAAACTACTGTTGATTTCAAATCTCAAGAACAATTGCTCCTGCATTGATACTGGGCCTTCTACTCTGCTAACTGCAGAGTAGATCAGTCTGTCTATTGGACACATCAGCAAATAAAGCAGAAAATAGAGATGTGATGGAATGCAAAATTAATTTTTTATTGTCTTTCAGAAAAGAAGTTTATAGAGCAAAGCAGACTGTCTCAAGTTTATTTTTTCCTCATAGTTATAGTACAATTGGAATTAAATTTTAGATTATTGATAAATAGAAATTAGAATTCTTTCATGTTCCTGCTCAAATAAAATGCAGTTACATCTTTTTGACAGATACAGGGAAACAGGGTTGAGAAGCAATCATGTTCAGTGTCCAGCTGCTCCTCCAGAAGGTGGATCTTCTTGTTGATCACTGGGGGTCCCTTGATGGCTTTAGAGACACAGTATGGCATATATGGTTTGGATGTTAACATAGTCTGATATCTCAGAAAAAAAAAAGTTATTATTTTGGAGTCTATTTATAATCTATAAATATTATAAATATAATCTATATAATAGTATATATTTATATATACTATTATATACATATATTATATATTAAAATATATATATTATATTTATATATTATAATATATATAATATATATCTATATATATCTATATATTAGATATATAATATCTATTATATAGATATTACATAGATACTATATATATACTACATATTTGATATATAATTATATAATATATAAATAATATAAATAATAATCTATTAAGATTATAAATATAAATTAATTTATTTATTATTATTTATATATTATATATATAATTATATATTATTAATTATATATTATAATTATATTATATTATATCTATTTATATTATATTATATTATATTTATATTATATTATATCTATTTATATTAATAAAATAATTAATAATATATAAATATTTATAATCTTATAAATAGACTTATTTTGGATTCAGTTCTGAGTTCTATTTTGATTGGCCTCTTTTGCCCCTTCCCACAATTGTTAAAATTTTATAAGGCACTAAGTGAATTTAAGATGTATGCCTCCCTTTTGAAATCTACAGGTGCTGCTTTCAAAACAATGCTTGCCATACTCTTGTTTTAATAAAAAACAATTTAGTTATTTACAGTAGAAAAATGACATGACCTTGAAAGATGATCACATTTTACTGAAAAGGAGACTATTCCCTTATCACTCACTGACCAATTCATCCACACACTTTCACATACTGTATTAAAAGTTTCTAGCAGCATTTACTGTATTCACCTTCTCTTAATAAATGTGTTACAGAGAGGATTTTTTGTTTGGCTGGAATGTAGCTTGTCTGACTAAAGCACAGGAGAAGTTTCAGCTCATTTATCTTCAACCACCTAAAATTTTGATGTCTAATCTGCACAATTTGTCTAGGTTTCCTCTATACCTAAGAGCTAAAAAAAGAAATTTCAGGTAATTATTTTTCCAGATAAAATGTGTCTCAGGTGAGATAGATTGATTTCTGGACATACAGATGTATTTTTTTGCGGCAGCGCGTTATTTTTCCCGGTCCTGGGCAGCTCCGTAGAGCCCAGAATGGGCGCTGTTTCTCAGCCGCCGCGAGAGTCCCGGGCGCTTCTTCCTTCCGCGCTGCGGGGCAGGGGCTGGCCGCGCTCTGCTGTCGGCGCAGGGGACGAGGCAAAGAGGGAAGGAATTGTCTGCTCTGTCCGCGTGGGAGGCTGGAGAGCTTTTATTTGCCGCAGGGAGCTGTGACGGAGAAGCCGTGGCTCGCTCCCCTGGGCCCACGTGGACGAAAATGGCCCCGAACAAAGGAAGGCATAGGGTGTTATAGGGGGCGGGCCGAGGGAGGCGGAAGCCCCCCTTGCCCAGTGGGGGCAGGCTACAGGGGAGTGACGTGGACTGGAGTAACCGACGGGGATGCAACAGGGGCGGACCAGGCTCTGGGGCGAATGGGGTTGCGGGAGCGGGGTGACAGACACAGAACTCTCTGGAGTGGACAGGGGGTGGTTACAGGACTGGCATGGTGAGCTCCAATGGTAAGTAACCTGGAGTGGGCTACCACGGGGTGGGGGGAAACACGGGGGGTGCACGGGGGTACACAGAACCGACTAACTAACACATAACAAACCCCTAATCTGAACCCAAACCCGGGATGCAACATTTTTTTTCCTTTTCTGTTTAACATGAACAACTTAAACTAGACATAGAACTTTTGGCAAACTGAAATAAGATGATGCTAATCTTAGGCATGCATCTTGAATTCATTTTGGTATATAAACTAGACAGAATTTCTACCCTGTAAATAGTGCTCTGTGTGTTGCTGTGTAAGAAAAACATTTCTTAAAGGTTAGAAAATTTGCAAGAAAGGCAGAAGTGAGGAAAAGGGGGACGGGAGAGCATGACTTTAAAAAAAATAGAGAATTAGGTAAGCCATTCTATTTCCCCTTGTCCTCTCCATTTCCTGAGACAGAGTGCTCTGTACTTCAGCTGTACTTTGCCCAGTATGAATTCTGTGATTTCCCACAAGGGAGCTATGGTCAGCAGAAGAGCCAAAGTGATGTGAAGCAAGAGGCCCAAAAGCAGTTCAAAGGTCACTGTCACACACATGCAAATGCTTTGTACCACTCTGGCTGCTTTTATTGATTTGAAATACATCAGAGATTCATGAAAATATCTGGTTCTCTCTCTGGAACGGTTTGGTGCAAAACATGCTCATTCTCTTACCAATTTGCTTCACTTTTAAAGACTTCAAAATTCTGTTAGAAGTTTCTTTTTTACCTCTTAAACTTCTAGATGCTTAAAATGTACCTCAAGCTGTTTTAGGATGCTTAAAACTTCATTCATGGCAGAGGTTTGAACTTCTTCCAAATACCAGCATGAGAGACAGTAAGGGGAGCTGTGGTAGCATTTCTTTTTCATTTTCTAGGAGAAATGTCAAAGTTTTCAGACAAAGTTTCAGACTGAAACATCAAGGAAAAGAAAACTGAAGTGGAAGCTGCTAGTATAATCAGTAGGCATTAATAATGTGTACAAATGAATAAGCATTAGTCAATTTAAGGGACAAGCTTTTACACAAAGAATGTATAACAGAAAATTTCATCAGAGTCAGTGATAATTGCCTAATTTTTAAAGAAATTGTGTGTTAAATCCAGACTATGTGTCCCTTGCAAGCTTTTATTCTGCAGAGAATGAAACAATACTTAGGAAACTTGGAAAAAGATTTTTCTCTATTTTAATGTACCTTACCTTTTTAGTTTTATCAAAGATGAGAAAATCCATATATGATCCTTAGGCATCTAAATCAGGCTTTTACAACTTTATTGCATGTAATGAATTTAGTCAGGAGGGTTTCTATACACCAAATGTTCTGGGCAAAGAATAGCTTTAATAAACTAAATTTGAAAAGAATACACAGCTTTTCTTTGCTATATCTCTTAGAGGAACCTGACCTGGACACTAGCAAAATGCCAGAAAACTTGAAATGGTAATGAAATCTGGCTGCTTGCCAGCGCCACCGACTCAACTCAGAGCAATGCTAAATCTTATGTAGGAGCCTATGGCACAGTGACAGAATTACTTTCAGCTTGGCAAGAACAGTTTAAACAGACCTATGGACTGAGACTACAGGTGCACAAGAGAAGTGTAAACAACTTGACTTCAAGAATCCCAACTGAATAATATAGCATGTTATACTACAGCTACAATGAATGTAACCTTCACAAAGGACAAAAGCCACAGAGAAGGTGGCATGTTTCTCATTTCTTTGTGCATCAAACACAGATAAGGAAAAAAACCCCAAACCCCTCTTCTCTCTTCCACTCTTGCACATATACACACACAACAACAATGGCAAAAAAAAAAAAAAAAAGCTTATACAAATTGTCCTACTTTGCACTGGTAATTAAAATATTCTTTTATTTAAATAAAATTCTAGATAAATTCTGACTTTATGTCTTTGTTGTCTGACTCCAGGGACAAAAAAAGATAGCTGCTTTCTCAAGCATACCAGGTAGGAAAGGGCAGCTGATTATGTGCATTTGCTGTCTAATGATGACTGTGGTATTCTGAGAGAATAAACAGCCAATTGTACAGTGACACCAGAACATTTTTTTTTTTTTGTAAGCTTAACATCAATATGATGCAGCACTCTTTGGTATTGATAGCACACCCTTGAAACCATTTCTTAGGCTATACTGGAATGTGTTAGCTTTTGTTTTGCTTAAACATTATGAAACATGTTTGCAAATGCTTTTGCATTTTATGATCAGTTAATGATTCAGCAGGTATGAAGGAATGACAAATAAAGTACTTATTCTTTAAGAAAACATCTCTATTTTTCAGTACCAAACTGTAACTGCTACAGCTGCAAGTGTTTCCATTGAAACTATTGAGACTGAAAATTATTTCATGTGACCTGCCTGCGGGTTTAACTATCTAATAATGCATGCCTGCAGCTAGAGACAGCACCTGCTGGAAACTGCTCAGGTGTGCTGAGGCAGGCTGCCCTGATATACATCCTTCAAAATAAAATATTTTGACCTCGTGCCTGTGTGCTGATACCATACACCATAAACAGTCCATAGACAGGAGGCTGAGAAACACTAGTGTACTGCATCTTATTTGAAATATAATTAGCATTTTCAGATTTGAGGCTAAGAAACTATTGACCCACTGGAGAGATCCTTTAGGCTTCTAAGAGTGAATTATATTTTATAAGCTGCAACTTGCTGGGGTTATTTTATTCCTTAAGTGGCATTGATATAATTTTAGTTGTGTATTTTTCAGATTCATTATTTTTTCAGAATTTTACTATTAGCCAATTAGCTCTAGAAGCAACCCATATAATTCATTTAGTCTGAAATCATAAAACTGTAGAATGGTTTGAGTTAGAATGGACCTTTAAAGATCATCTAGTCCAGCTCCTGTGCAATGAGCAGGGACATCTCCAACTTGATCAGGTCTCTTAGAGCCCCATCCAACTTGACCTTGAGTGTTTCCAGGGATGGGACACCTACAACTTCTCTGGCCAAAACTAGACCCAGTGCAAACTAACAGTTTGCATTTTCTTCTGGAATGATCATGATAAACTGAAAAATAAGCTATGACTTGTCATAAGAAAATTGATTATTAAAGATGATTTGGGGGTATTATAAATGTCACTAACCTATGCAGCAAATTTTTATCACTATGAATTCAGCGGCACAAAGAGATGACTCATGAGTCCTTGATGACTCTCATATAATTTATGAAGGCCTTACTGGAAATTCTGTTTAATAATTAGAAAATTAATGATCTACTGTGAAATCAATAATTAAAATATTGCACATAATAGCAAATACATTGCTAGGCAACATGCAGAAACCATAGAGGAAATACAAGTGGCGATTGTTCTGCTATTAATTTGTAAATTATCTTTGCTAAATAAAGGCCATACATAATTACAGCATTTTAAGGATGCCTTTGTAGATTGGTTTTTAAATCATCATACACATTTTAAGTCACTTGTGATGACCTGTTTACTTGGAGAACTGTTATTCTTCTCCTTCCCTTCTCTTTATTGTCTTTTTAACCACTACTTATACTCTAAGCAGTAGTGAGGGCTCTAAAACATGGGAGTAGGAAAGAGAGCTGATGGTGGTATTGGGATATTTTTCCAAGTTTGGTCTCTCCATTCAAAGACAATAGCTGGGGGCCCTTAAACATTTTATATGGAATAAATTCTACTTTTACAATAGAAAGAAAGTAATTCTGATTTTAAACTTCTTTTAAGCAACAGAAAAACTTGAGGAACACTTTTGAAGACAGAGTACAATTAAGGGGCATGAGGATGTTCAGCTGTCATTGGACCTGCTGTTTCTTAACTCTTTAGATACTAACAGATTTCTGCTTCATTGTGCAATACTCACTGTAGTCCCACTTGCTGACTATTTGTGCCCCCTTAAAAAAGAAGTGCAATTAGTTATATTAAAAAGTTCATGAGATACATTTAAAATAGGTACCTTCACATTATCTTTTGAGCTTTGAATTGCAAAAAGTTCCATGCTTTCATTTGCCAAAAGTAATGTGAGTTCTGATGGACAGAAGAAATATATCTTCCATCTGAAATTATATATATATATATATATATATATATATATATTTAGAGAGAGAGAGAGAGAGAGAAATCAGGTTAGCTATGATAGTGAGGATTAATATCTCATGTACTACTGCACTGCTATGATTTTTAAGCTAACACTTAAGATATTTCTGTGACTCTGTAATCATCTATGAGATAAGAGGACTTATGAAGACAGGTAAAATCTTGGAGAACATACTTTACTGGACTATCTACTTGCTGTGATAGGGATATGGAGGATCTCAGGGAAGTTTCCCAACCTCCTTTCCAACTCTTCGCACCAAAATAGGTCCTAGAAATTGAAGGAAAATATTTTCAGTTCTCTAATTGATGTTCAAGGGAGGAAGGATGTGTGGAAAATTGATTTTTTTTTCCCTTCACTATAAAGAGTACTTAAACAGGGATTTTCCAGGAACATTCATGGGGCTTATTAAGAGGATGGAAAATACCTTTGTTCCAAATTTTGCATATCACTAGATTTTCCTTCCCTCATCCAGAACTACAAAAAGATGCTAGAACTCAAAAGAGGTAAAAACTTTCTTATTAACTTTGGCAAGATAATATGTGTTTCTGTGTCTTAATCCTCTAAAACAACAGCCTTTCTTTTTGCTAAACTTTGTGTAAGAGGTAAAACTTGAGAAACAGTTTTAGTAATGAAAATTTCATCCCTGGTGATCAGGCACAGTAATAAAAACTAAAGAAATTGCATGTAATAAAAAGTATTGGTAAAGTCATTTCAGCCTAGCAGAATCTTTAGTTCTGCCTGTTATAAGTTTACATTACTGAAAGACCTTGATTCTTTTTTTCCCTTCAAGTTTGTTTTATAAATCAAAATTGAAAATAAATGTCTAACACATATATTTATGTGATCTTCCTTATACTCTGCGTATATAAGATATAGCTGCATGTTGATGTTGTGAAAATTTGGAGATGTCTCATGGCATGAGAAAAGACAAAACTGAAGAAAAATATACTTGGGGATTCTAGTAGGGTAGAAGTGGGTTAAAACGAAACTTCCCATATTGAAACTCACTTTCCTGGGTGTATGTTGAAGTCAAGTTAGTGTCTGAAGCTCACAGAGCTGATTCCAAGTGCCAATTTCATTGTGTCAGAAACCTCTTGAGACAAGCTGTTTTCATAAGCTTTTGCCTGACACAAAGTACCAATGTCAAGATTCACTTACACAAGTTTTTTGTCCTTTCCTGAGTAGCAGAAATCTTTCAAGAACTGGGCAATTTCAAAATGTATTCTATTTGGCATCTATACCAGGGAGCCATGAAACCTAGCTCTGATAAACTTAATTCACAACATATTCCATTCAAAAAATGTCCATCTTTTGCCAAAGATATATGTCAGTCTTTATTATATATGTAAAATTATCTTATAAAATTCCTCCTTCTAGAAATGGCAATATTTACTTTAATTAAAAAAGAGCACTGTGCTTGCTATTGCATGGAATTTTGTTTGCGTATTTAAAAGCAGTTTTGGAATAGTGTTTAAAAAACAACAGATTTATTTTTTGTTGTTGTGTTTTATTTCTCATGTACAGTATTGTAGGATTTGAAGCAAGTAATTATTAGGGTCAGGGTACTGGAGTGGAAATTTTTTTTTTTCAGTCTCTCAACTCTATGACAGAAATGTGATCTCAGATCACTCATTTTTCACTTGGGTGAAATATAAGATAGAAAACCAGAAAAAGTGTATCTAATTAGTTTCACTTTTATTTTAATTTCTTCTTCACATCCCTTTATGTGAAAGCAGAAGCAGATGTAAAGGCATTATCTACTATCAGTCAATCATGGTATAAATGGCCTAAAATTCATTGTTGAAACCAAACAGACATAGATGCATAAATAATTCCCCCTCCTCCTTTTTTTTTCTTTTCCAATTTTTTTTCCTTTTTAAATGCAATCTTCTGAATATGCTTTAAAAAAAATATTTTAAGCGTTGCTGTTAGAGAAGACTACACATTTGTGTCTTAAACTTTTGCTTTGGTCTGACCACCCATCTTACTTTATTACATGTATTGTATGTGAAGTTACTTTACAGTTATTTTACAGCTAGCAATATCCTTTTAAGTGAATTGAATTAATTAGTTGCATAAGTTTGATAGGTTTTCAGAAATGTGATTATTAATGCAGCCTGTGATATAAATTCAATTCTAATAGTAGTGCTTGTCATTTAATGCTATTATAACAGTTATTGTAAGTGAAAATTTTCCCACCACATATGTAAAATTCATAAATGAAACAAAAGCAGTGTTGTCAGATAACTTTCAGTGGTCTAGAATACAATTTTCAAATACATGTATCATAACTGAGATTTCCAAAATGGCTTTAAAATAGTTTAAAAGTTTTCCCTCAGGCTTCCATTCAGCTTGCAGGCTGGAAATCAAAGCTATGTAAGGCAAGATGCTCTTGCCTGTAGGATCTTGTGTCACTTCTTACAAAACTTGATGGATATAAAGCAGGTGTGGTCACTGCACAAAGCCTGCCCTGTGAGTAATATGATTAAATCCTGTCTCAAGAACTAGGACAAAGTCTTTCCTGGTTATGCCTTAGGGTTGTTTTGTATTGCTTAAAAGTTGCCTTTAATTTTTCCTTCTGAATGAGTTCTCTGCAAAATTGTTGGTAAATTATCTTTGAATATGTGTAGCCCTGAGCAGGGCTGCATAGTTCTAAACATCCAGGACTTTTCAAGCAAAATTAATGAGCATTTTGGTCTCTATCTTAGTTCCTTATCTGCAATATTAATCCTTATTGTTTAGCTCACAATATTGGATGAAAGTGCAGAAGTATTAACAACCTTTCAAACATGACAGTGGTGCTAATGGTAGAAAAGGCTGTGAGCAAAGGGATGCCTTTCACTGTGAAGAATTTTAATGGCATGCAGTAGACAAAGCACAGAATGCCATGAGGGACAATAAAGAAAGGCAAAATATTAAAGAGTACTTGTTAAGTGAACACAGTTCATCCTGTGGATTGAGCTTCCATTCTTATAGAAAAATATTACACTAACCAAGAATTAGGTTTTCTATACTGGATATATAATGGAGGACTGCATTATGAATACTTAGGCAAACTCTCATTACTTAAGTTTGGAAAGCTTGACTTTGCAGTCGCTATGTGGTTTTTATTAGCATCAACTTTGCATGCTTATGTGTTACATGCTTATGGACATGTATATATAACTTCTGCATTTTTTATGTTGTAAATGTCATCTATTATAGGGAGGAGACAGTTTTATAGTAGTCTAATTAAAAAGAAAAAATGTGTTGCGTTGGAAGGTATATAAAAATTTGAGAAATAGGTTGGTCCATCCAGTTGTTAATTCCTCCAATAAAATATGATCAATATATTTCCTGGCACAGATTGTGATAAATAGAAAGAGATTGGACTGTTTTTTTCCAAGTTTAAATACATTAACAATCCCATTGCAGAGGTCTGGACCCCGTTTACTGTTGGTAGAATTTTGGTGTTTTATCATTTGCTTCAGTTTGTAAAAATTTAATCTTATTTTAAATAGAAGGAATTGACTATTCTTGATTAGCTGCTTTGCAAATAAAGCAAGTAAGTGCTGACTGTGTTTTGAAACAGTTGGGAAAAAACAGATGCTCATTGCAAATAAATATTATAGAAAGAGCTCTATGTAATTACAGCACAACCTTCTAGTAGTACATTGTGACTTCACTATGAAGGCATTTCACTTCCAATGCAAGTGCTATGTATTAATCAATTAGTATGCTTGAAGAATTTTGAAGAGCTACTTAAGTGATCATTAATAGTAATTTACCCTATATGATGCTTTACTATATGCCAGACAGAAGCATGGTTGCATAGTTGTGTCAAAAACTTGCCAAAACTGTACTTGCAGTGCCTGGCCAGGCACGCAGCAGGTAGATTTTGAAGACCTTGTTTCGTATGTCACTCTTGCAAGAATGAAGACTTATTCAGAACTGGCAAAAAACCCCAATGAAACAAGCAACCAAAAACCCCCAAAAAGCACATTTCCATATGTGTTGTCTGATAAAATTCAAGTTCTGATAAAATTCAAAGACTTAGAGTACTGTTAAAAATATGTTAAAAATAGTGATACTGGAAGTTGTCAGATACCTTTTTTCCATCATATCAGTGCAAGAAGAATGACTACTAATTAAAAAAGGGAAGATTTAAGACCCTGAGGCATGATGGAGGCCAAGAACTTGATGACATTTTGAAAAGTTTATTTATATGCATCACAGCTATAATACGCATTTATAAAAAGAAGACACGAAGTGTAAAGGAGAATAATCTTTGAATTATAACACATTTGTTTAAAAAAAAGTGTTGTAAATTTTACACAGTACAAATTTATAATAATTATTGAAGGTTTCTTCTGGTTTCCCTTTCATAATTTATTCCCGATGAATTTTTTCAATTCTCCTTCAGATGACAGCAGACACCACTGGTGTCACAACAGTGAGCTTGTGATGATGCATTTGAATCCTGTAAACCTCATTCTGCAAATACCTGCCAATATATTGGACTTATTGTGTTTATTGGCAGGAATACTGACATGCTTGATTCTGTCAGAACAAGCAGAAACCTTTGATTTAGGCATAAGATGCTCACTCACTCACTATGGTCATTTAATCTAATCATTATGTTCTTTTCATGTTTTCCTGTTGACTTAATTGAGGTCATTATCTGTCAGTATAACTTACATAAAAATATGATGACATTGATAATGTTGGCAATATTGCAAAAAATAGAATTAAATAGTGGATGAAGATATGGAGAGGAAATGACAATGCATTTAGTGTAGCTACACTGGACAAGGGTAACAGCTTCAATAATGAAAGAAAAAGCATGCAAACAAAAAAATGCTCCTTGTTTTGAAAATATCACAATAAAATTGTTATAAATTAGTGGAATGTCTTATAGAACTGTTAGCACATTTTAGATTGTCATTTGAATGATATAGAATTATTCTTAAAATACACATTGTACTACACTACTTCCAATGCCTTCCAGCTTGAACTATTAAACCGTTGTGAAAAAAGATGAACAACAGAAAGGAGGAATTTTATTTTCCAGAACTCCAACAACTAGAAATATTTCGTTATTAATGAGAACATTCAACCTATTGAAAACTCAGTGACATGACCAAGAAAGTAATTTTAGAAAATATACAGTGTATATCTGGAATATTTTTGCTGGATTTTATAAATTAGAAACTTTTTTTTTTTGTGGTTTAGAAGCAGATATCATTAAACTATTCCCTAGACTAGGGCAAGGTTAAAACAATGCACATGAAAGCAGCTGTTCATAAACTGTTTTCTTTACCAAATGAAACAACTTTTATTATATTTCTTTTGGAGGAAAGAAATGAAATGTGACCATTAATGATTTGTAACACCTCTGAAAGTGACCTGTCATTTCTTGGAAATCTCTCTGAGTACGTGGATCTTTCGGTTGAATATTACCTGATGTAACACAAAGGCTAAAGAGAGGTCAAAGTACTGAGGGAATATAAAAACATTAATACTCCATAAAACAAAAGAGATCAGATTGTTACAAATATAAGAAATAGAACTGTAGAGGAACTAGAAGTGACTAAAGAAAAAAAATATGAACTGGAAGATACTTCAGAAGACTGGATAAGGAATAAGTGGAATAATTTTGAAAGTGTGCTTACTATTCAGCTGTGGAGCACAAGTGTTTGATTATGTCTTTTCTTCTTTTTATCTTTGTTAATGTTCATCACTTGAGGAACACAAGGGAACTAACAGTTCTCCTTGCTGTTTTAATTAATTTAATTCTACCAGCATTAAAGAAATTAGTTATTGATTTTGTTGACATTTATAGCTAATCAATTTTTTCAGTGTTTCAGAATAAAATATCTGTTGCAATGCACTTTGCAAAGTGAAATTCTTCAAACAACCTAAAATAATGTGGACCCATTACTGGAGCAGACCAAGATTGTTTCTGTTTGGAAAATGCCAATTCAGGTAAATCAAATTTTGTAATAGAAATTTATTGCTTCCAGCAGTATTCTGAAAAATTATTTCGAAGGTCTTGTGGTTTAACCCCAGCCAGCAACCAAGCCCCACACAGCCACTTGCCCCCTTCCCCACTAGCAGGGCTGGGGAGGGCACTGTAAGGATAACTGTGAGAAAATCCACAGGCTTAAATACAGTTTCATAAGTAAAGCAAGAGCTGCACAATAAAGCAAAGAAAAACAAGGAATCATTCACTGCTTCCCATGGGCAGGCAAGTGTCAGCCATTCCCAGGAGAGCAGGGCTCCATCACCATCAGTCCGCGTTCTTCCCCTTCTGCCTTCTTCCTTACACTTTCATCCCACTGTCTTCTTGACAGTGCTTCCAGCTGAACTGCTCTCTCAAGTTAGGTTCTTCATAATTTAAGGTAGAATTAGAAGAAAATATACACATTTGGAATCAAGGAATACATGTTTTCAAGTACCACTTGTAGATTTTTTTATCATTTATAAATAATAACTTCTGAGAGAATTAAGCATTTATTTTTTATTTTGGGAGACTCTAAAGATATCAAAAGTGTTTATTGAGTCCTTTTAGAAACACAATCACTAAGTTTGTGCTGGGAAGCTAAATAATCCAGGAATGGGTTCAAGAGCTCTCTGTGTTTAACAGTACTGTTAATTGTTAGCATGATCCCTAGCATGGTTTTGTTCTGTGCCAGCTGTGCCTGGGTACACTTAGGGAGTCACTAGGGACAGGAGATCATTCCTAATAGGCCATTTGGACTTGGCTGCTGTGTTCTTGGAGGGAAGAGTGCTTAGCTCTATGGACCAATAAGAGCTGTACCCTGCCAGCTGGCCTCAGGTCTACAGAATGATCCATGGCCCATTTAATTTACTGGTGTGGATGTAACCAGTAGAACTGTGGCCAGCACAAGAATAGATGAAGCAGGAAAGTTTCAGTAGTCAAGATTTTTTTCACCTCAATATGAGCAGCACTGAAAATTGTTTTTTCCTAGACTTGCCTCAAAGCTCCTATTCTTGAAAATATAATTTTGAGGTTATAAAGAATTATCTTAGCCCTTTTAATTTAAACTGCCCAAGCTAGGGAGTGCTCTAGGGAAGCATTTATATGGTGCTCTGAGTGATTTCATATTTATCTATTTAATTATCTTCATAATAAACTCTGCCTTGTAAAAATAGGTAGTGCTCTACCTTGTTCTAATTAATGAATCAGTTATGGACAGTTAATGGACAACCTGCAGAGCCAGAGTATGCTAATTTACAGAGCATCTAGTTAATTTGTTGAAACATACTGATGCTGTTCAAGCTGCCCAACAATTGGAACGATGAAGTGGTCCTTCCAGACAGAAACTGACAGTCGCTGTCAGAAAAGCTGGAGTTAAAGACTAAGTACTGTTTCTTTAAATCTATCACAGTGCTGAGACATATCACCCTTCAAAATGATGCTTCTTTAATGACATTTCATGAATAATACATCAGAGACATGAAGATTGTGAATTACTTGTGATTGTGTATTAAGGTATAGTTCTGAGGCACATGGCTCTTGGTGCTGAACCCATTCTTGTGTATTGGCATCAGACAGTTCTGGGATCCTGAGGCCACAGCAGACGTGCAGTACCTACAGATGATAAACTGGGAGCAGAGCACAGTGCTGGCAGGCACTCAAAAGTTTGTGTGCCTGTGTTTTGGAAAGGAGGGTATCATGGGTACCAGGCAAGGCTCTCAAAATTACTCCAGACAAACAGATGTCTTCCAGGATATGGAACTCAAGTGATGTGACACATAAAACATAGGTGATGAAAATGTGTAGTGGTAAAATGGAGTTTGAATAGCAAACAGCTAAATAGAAAAAAATAAATAACATTTAGTGCTACACTGTATACAGAAAAGCTTCTAGGGACTTAATTGGTTGGTTTGCATGAACATCAGGGAGAGCAATTAAAGAGAGCATTACAGGGAAGATGAATTATTTCTACCCCTTGCGGAGGATAACCTCTTGAAAAATAATAAGGATCGGGTATTATCAGAAATAAAGACACTCAGACAAATTGATTGACTGATGAGCAGCAGGTCCTGAGCATGGGACTGTACATGTGTCTGAGTGCTGGAGTGAAAGAGTGAAGCTGCTGAGAGTATAACAGAGGTTTGTAACTTCTAATTAAAGTGGTTTGTAGTTCTTAATTCTCAAGTTTGTGTGAGTGTTTGAGTGGATGATGCATATGTCTCCAAAATTGCTTAGAGATAGATCTTGAACACTGGAACTGAAACACAAGTTTTCTTTGAATTACTTGTACAATGGTTCAACAGTAATTCAAATATATTTTCTAAAACTTCCTGGTGAAAGGAAAACAAACAAGCTTGACTTCACACAAGAGTACAGTGGGGGTTTGGCTCTAAAGATTTTCCAGTGTATGCAAAAAACTGGTAGGCTAAATAGGATTGGAAACTGAATGGGGTTTTCAAAGTGCTTGCTAAATCCCACATGGAAAGTCGTTGGGGCTGCTAAGTAACAATTGGTTTACAAGTTTGCAGTACTGTCATGGAGTAATAACCTGGTAAAGGATACAAAAAGCATTCAAATTTCATTAAAAAAAAAAAAAAAAAAAAGAGAGAGAGAAGAGAGTGAGGTTGCCTGACCTTTCATTTTGTTTACATGCAAAAAAGAGAAAAAGGTGGCAAAAACTGTATATGACACAGTTATTAATATTAATCAACTCAGGATACTTTAGAAAGACCTAAGACCATTAGAATAGCTATACTGGGTCAGATTATAAATCAGCTTTTTCCAGGACTCTATTTCTGATAGCAAACATGTAGGAAAAGAGCATACCAAGAAAAAAGACAAACGTTAATATTTCTCCTGGTATACCTTCCTAGCTCCTAGCTATCTGCAACATAGAGACTTACCAAGAGAGAATATCCATCTGAGACTTCGTGTTTAATAGATTCAGGGAATCTAATGAGTTGTGCAGCTTGATGGCAAATGAAATTCAATAAAGATAAATGCTAAGTAATGTATATTCCAGTAAATAATTTGATTTATACACATTACTGGGTTTTAAATTAGCTGAAGCCACTCTGGGAAAAATAAAAAAAAAAAATTCTTAAGCACCACTGTGAACCCTTTATTCTTTGTCATTTGTATATTAACTATTTGTATTGCAACAAAATCTCCAGGCACTGATCAGGTCTCTACAGTGCACATCCATTACTTACAGAGAGTAAAAAGCCTGTAGCCTGAAAAACCTTGCAATCTGAGTGTACCAACAGACAGGCAGATGTGGGAGAACAAGGAAACAATGAGGCAGTATTGATTAGAAGGATAAGCAGTGGTGTCAGATTAATTGACCTTTGCTCATTCTGCACTGGTGGTCAAAAAGGAAACAACATGTTAGCATGTATAATGCCATTACATGAATCAATGAGTTCTAATCTTTCCATCTCAAAAGGCTACAGTAAAGCCAAAAAGAACTTAGAGCCAGAGGGGAGAAATTCTGAAAACAGAAATGTGGGATTCAAAGGTTGGGAATAGTTAATTTAGATGGAAAAACATGGTTTCAAGATGTGAAATGATAAAGGAATGAGAAAAAATGACATGCAAAGACTGTGTCAAGTGGATGTCCCTAATTAGCTATTTACTCATGTAGGGCATAGCAGACAAAATTTCAAAAACCACAGCAGTTGAAATGTAATTTTTCCTCTCATACTTCTTACTTAATGTATGGAATGAGCTGTTACTGTCTAATGTCACTATGACTGACATCACTTGAGTTCTATTCAGACTGGAGATGTAGGTTAATTTGGATAATGCCATGTGTAATTGTGATTCTTTTAATGGTGTACATCTCTATGCATCTGGGCGTTGTCCAATCACCATCTCCTTCCATGAAGGACAGGAAAAATATTTTCCTCATGAGCAGTTTAGCCAATAATTGTTCAGCACTGGGTTTTTTTGCTGCTCTCTCTGAAGCTCTTAATGCTAGATACTCAACAGGAAAATAGTCGTCTGATGTAGACGCACAATTGCTGTGATCTTTAATGAGAAATTTAATTAAATCTCAGAATTAAGACTGTAATATAAGCCTATAGATATCTGGCACCATTCAGATTCAACCTGCATTTAGTTTTCAGTTCTGGCTCACTGCTGGACTGCAGTGAGCATTCCAGGAATGTCTTTCCTTCTCCCTCCCTTCTCTAGTACTGTGGAAGGAAGGAGAGGAGGAAAAAATGGCAACGTTGAAGTGATTTACCTACAAATGGTACCACTAACTTCAAGAACAATTAGAAACTGCACAATGAATAATTCAGCATTTTGTCACTTCAGGGGTTTCCCATTCTGCCTTTATAATTCAGAACATTTCCTCCCCTCCCCCTTCTCATTAAGGAGAAATTGTAGCTGGAGAAGCAGTCTCCAGGGGCTGCCTGCTGCTTACCATGCAGGTGGCATTCCCTGGGGGCTTGTGGGCAGCCCCAGCTGGAGACATAGTCCCAGTGCATGTGGACCTCTATGGAACACACAGCCTGGCCATGCTCACGAAACCACCAAACCTAAGAAGGCATTTTCTGTTAAAATGGTTTTTCTTTCTTATTCCATACATTGTTTGAGGAACAGTATGTAAATTGAAATTAAAGGAAAATTGCATTATCTGAAAATCCTGGACTGTTAATAATTTACAACAAGGCATATATATATATATATTCATTTATTCATTTGTTTTTAATTTTTTTTCCCTAGCAGAGAAAACTGTTACTCTGTAACAACAAGGTCTGACTAAAGACAGGAAAAGGAAGAGATGAGTGAGCAGACAGGCACATACTATAAGTGCAACAATTTTCTAGCACTTATTTTATCTGAGAAGCTGAAAACCTCTTGTTGTCCTTCAAATGAAATTGCAGGCATAAAATGATGTTTATATGTGCAAAACACCCAAATAAACAAACAATAACCTTCTCTGCAAAAAACTATTCTGCTCTTGCTGCTACTCTCAATAGGAGCATTGCATTGCGGTAACAAAACATTGAACAAAGAAAACCTGCACTTAAAGTAAAGCTTTAAAATAGGCTTCCAAGGACAGCATATTGTTCCAGCTCAGAATAGAACTCTGCTTTTTGAAAGTCAGGGTTTGCAAATCAGTCTATTTATGGTGCCAAGGTTTATTATTGTGGTGTTCAAATTTATATACAGAACACTAAATATTATGTTATAAGGGGATAGTCAGTGCCAACAGATGATTATATTATATTATTTGTTTATGTATTAAAAAAAATTGTATAGGCATGAAGCATAGTTTCTAGAACATGTTTTAAGGAATTATTCAAGCCACATTGTGGTCCATAAGGAAAATGGGGCCAAAATCACTGCACCTGATTGCTGCAACTAAGATATAAGCGAATCTTTATTCACTCTGTTATTTTTCTGTTTATATATATTTCCATATAAACATCCTTCTCATATACTAATAAAATGGTTCACCTTGCTAAACATCTCTTCAGACCTCATGGGCCACTTCAGTCTGTTCAGAGTACAGGAAATGTGATGCAGATTCTAGGCTGATTGCAGATTAGGGCAGATATATTTCTTAGCACCTCTTCTGCAGTCTTGTCTTCCTAATGTGTCCCTTTGGAAAAGCACTCAGGTGAAATACAAGAAGTAGTTGTTTGTTGAACTATCTTAGAGCTATGGTTTCATAAGCTAAGCCTGCCCTGTCAGTGAAAGGAGTAAACTCGTCCTTTGCTGCCAGATGAGGACTCTTGAACAACTCATTGTGGTCATCCAGATCATGAAGTTCATCCTATTAAAAGCCAAACCCAGTGGAAAATAAGTGGTTTTTAGCAGAATGGTCCCTGAAGTGTCTGATTGCCTGGTGGCACAGTGTTGTCATGGGGTTGGGGTGGACAGGAACACCACACTGCTTGGAGTCAAGCTTGCATTTCAGATCAGCTTCCAACATGAGGCAGTTGTACCCTCGGTTACTTCCTTTGATACATCTCTGTTCCAGGACTCCACAGTGTTCCTAACAACCAACTAAAGGTACAAAATGATTGCTTGTACTCTTCAGTGATGCTAAGCCTTACTTTATAACATGTTAAAACTTGTGAATATTGAAGTCTGAATATACCCCTGTGGCACTTCAACACTGCATTTAGTAGGATGCTATGCTAGAGAAAATGGCTTTCAGGAGCTTTTTTATACTCATAAGGCTATTTGTAATGTGAAGTTGACTTGTCTAGATAGTAGAGAATAACATATGTCTTCAGCATTACTGACAGTTTTGCCAACTTTTAGTATTGCAACACTTCTGCAGATAAGGCTATAAGAGTAGGTTGTTTCAAGAACCACAGAACAGATGAAATTAGTCATTAGCTGTGACTACCGAAAGCTGTGCACATTTGTGTTTGCCAGTCAGTACACTTGGCTGACTGGCCAGTAGGTACATGTGTTCTGCTGCCAAAACAAGACATGTAACAGATGAATTCTGCCTGTCTTTCCCTTTCTGGTGTTCTCCTTTAACCAAGCAGTATTCTTCATGAAACTTGCAGGAATTTCATTATCTTTGACACCTCAACTTCTGTTTCCAATTCACTGAAAATTAATCAATAATGCAAACTGTCGTAGTTGTGGTCTGACAAAGAAATGTACCATCAGTTAAGCTGTATATGCTTTATAGAAACCAATGTCAAAATACACATTTAAAATAAAATGTTGCAGCAAAATTGCAGAGATTGAAACATAATGTTCATATCAATTGTTACACACTTGAACAGGGAACAGTCCAGCTTTGGAAGGATATCCAATAGCTTTTGTTTCAGTGTCTTATCTCCATGTCTCTTTTGCCTATACATTCCTATTGATGTTTAACCACTCTCCTATATATCTCCAGTTGCTGGTTTTTTTACTGCAGATCACATAACTTTAGGCAATGACAATATTGTTGGGCTAATATTGTTATAATATGCTATTAATCAGCATTACATAAATATTTCATAAAATAATTGCCTGAAATTACAAGCACCATAAAAATCTTACAAGAGGAGCTCTACATAAGTAGAGACAATGCAGTATGTTTTCCTGTTCAGAAAGATTTTATCCTCAGAAGCCTGTCTATTGCTTCCCATTATGTCAGGTAACCTGATAAAAGATAATTCTTTCTACAATATCCATTCTTCTCATGTGCCAACAACTATTTTTCAACAACACTGCTGTGTGATGACTAACAGTGCAGTCAGCCCCTGAACTATGCTACCTTATGTAGGGAAACAAGTTAGCTGATTTTGGGACTTCTGAGGCCAAGATACAGTTTAGGATAACATTCATACCACTTTAAATCATTTAAAGAGGCAAATTTCACAAGAAAGCAGGTCTTAAACTTTTTTTCTATGGTCCTAACATCTCTTCATTCACTTTTGTCCCAAATATGTTCCTCCTCATGTATGTATTTTCAAAAGGCCAGCTTCATTCTCTTTCATATTGCATCTCACTCTGTGGATAGGTTCTTCCTAATGAAATGCTAAGCTCTCTTGTGTTTCTGATTGACTGCTAGTATGTCAATCCATAAACCATCTTTAAAAATGTATTAATATTTTCTCATTATCTCCCTTAATTTTCATGTGTATTTTCATATTTATATATTTTTCTTGACAGATGATAATTTTTTTATCATGCTTGAATAAAGACCATTACCGTAGGCCTGGGTTCTGCATGTGATAGGGAACTTCTGTATATTAGTACAATATTGGGACAATGGATACAGGAAGGTAAAATAAACCCTCTAGCCTAGTGGTGTTAAAGAGTAGAAACAGAAATGGAACATTCTCACCAGTTTTGTATGTTTTTAAATAATAAAATCATAGAATATCTCTAGTTGGAAGAGACCCATAAGCATCACCTAGTCAAAGACCCAGCTATATAAATACATACATGGATATATGTGTGTGTAAGAGAGAAAACAATATTCAGTATCTCTCCCCTTATCTTTAATTTTGTTGTGGTGATTCTGATTTTTAATTCCAAAGCCCTGTGAACTGTCAGTACCACTGACAGATGGCTGAGAGAAAGACACTGAGATCTACTCAGTAAAAACCATTTAGATGGAATGGCTGAATTAAGCATGCGCTTTGTGAATTTGGGAAGAAGATAACAGAATGTTATGACTAGCACATTTCAACAATCCATTTTTAGAAATGTCAATTGCTCTGAGTTAGTCAGAAAACAACAGCCCCCGGCTGTGCCCAAACCCTAACCCTGAGTTTGAAGGACAGTCATGGCTAGCAGTTGCCAGCAAGTAGAAGGTGTGATGTTGAACACCTCAGAACTGTTTCTCATTCTACGTGTGGTTGGTGGGAGCACCACTGCAGGTTATACACCGTGTGCACAGTGAGCTCAGATCACACACAAAGTGCAGACTGATGCCTTAGATTGCATAATATCTGGAATAACTTTAATACAGACCTGACATTCAGTGTCTCAGTTCATTCAGATTCTTTAAATGGTTCTGTCTTTCCAGTTTTGGATCCTTCCTTATCACAAAACCTGTACTGTCCTCACTCAACTAGTCCTATTAACACCACACTTTGTTCATCTTGAGACTAATTTATAATTTTTAAAGTAATTTGAACAAAAAATCATTAGATAAATAATTCTGCCCATCATGTAAATTTGACAGATCCCCATCTGCAGAAAGTGGGCAGGGGAAAATATGGGAAAAATTCAGTTATTTCCCTGTTCTTACCTTCTCCTTCCATTCTTCTGGTGTAGTCTTATGGTTACTGGGTTAGGTGAACTCTTGCTTTGAAGCAGTTAACCTGTTCTTGCCTACTTTAAGTGCTTAGTCCCCTGATCCCCTGAGTTCTGTAGGTAGCTTTTAGTCTGGTGTGGAAGTTCATTAAGTGTGTGTGTTTTTCTCTAGTACAAGTGCAGAATCAGATGAACCTCCAATTCCTTCAGGAAATCCATTCCCCTTCAAGATTTCCAAACAAGCCAGCTAATCAACACTTCTAATCAACACTTCTCATAGTGAGTGAGAGCATTTGCTTAGGCATTGGGTGACCCTACTGCCCAGGAAATTTATAGTCTCTGACTTCCCTGAATGCTTGCACGTACTCAGTCTCCTAATATGTCCCCGAAGCTGCAGCTTTCTTTTTGTGAACAGAAAAGCTTGTTTAGATGCCAAAAATATTTCTGCTCAGACTGTAAAAAATCCCTCATTTTCAGCCCTTCACTAAGTAGTGGAACTGCCCCGGTTTGTTCAGGCTTTTCTCCTTGAGGCACTTGGCATATATCACACAGAAACCTGAAACTTTTTCTTCCACTTTTCTCCAAATTTACCAGCAAGCCTACCCTGACAGACTGTATCGCAACTACCAACCTTGCAGCTTTGGAGGATTAACTGAGAAACCCCACAGAGCCTGCTAACATCATATAATCGACTGAGGAAGCACTTCTAAGGAGTAGTATAAGGAACTCCCTCCCCTCTAGACTCTCAGCATTGGCTGCTTGCTTTTGAAAAGCTTTTTTTTGGGGAAGGGAAGTGTGCAGGGGGTGGGAAGGAGAATGAAGCCTTGACTGCACTTTTCACTGCTTTCAGAAGGAAAATCTCAGCCGTATTCATGCAGCCTGTTCCTGTTTTGTCACTTGTCTGGATTGTTTGCCTCTGCTTGGAAGTATTAAAGCATTTTCAGAAAAGTAATCTTATCGCATGAGAGGGCAATTAGACATTTTGTAATCCTATCATCCCTGTGCTGAAATTACCATGCCCAGTTAGCAATAATTCTGCTTCTAAGAACAGAGTGAGCAGCAGCACAGCATGAATTATTTAACTCGATGCCATGCTTCCTGTTTTCAAGTCACTGGAATAATACCGGCACCACAGACAGTAATTATCCCCAGCATAGAGTAGAAACAGTTAATGGAACCTGCCTTTTAAATCAATATTATTAATTCAAGGGAAGAAACAGCATGTACTATCTGACGCCTATGGAGTTTTGATCTGGGCTTGATGTCACGCTGAAGTAAGTGGTTACCATGGAGATTGGAGCTTGTGTCTGCGTATCCCTCCCTGCCAGGGAGCTGTGAGGAGTGTTTTTGGAGAGGAAATGCCCATCTGTAGTCAATCACTATTGTTCTGGCAGAGCCACATGCCAGCCTCGCTGCAGCCCTCCGAACTGCGTCACGACACAGCAGTGTCAGTCCCTCTGAATAAAGACTCCCTGTTGATCCAGATTTATCCACCCTGCCATTTTCACTGTCAGTTGATTATCTGCTTGTATTTTCTGGCTGTGTTAATGTAGTCTCTTAGTACTGTTATCATAGGATCCCTACAGCTTAATACCTCGCAGTTCTGGATGGATCTTGTGTTTCCCTGCTTTCTTTGTCACCTTCTCCACTTAATCAAGGGAAAGCACCCATCCTACATCAGCCACTTTGCTTGTTTTCTTTCCTCTTAGATGCAGAAGACCTTGAAAGCCTGAATGTGCTTTCTCCCCTGTACAAATTCATGCAATAGATCCTTTTATTAAATCATCATTATTAATTGCCAACATATGTTTCTGGAGCAAAGACTGGCAGTTTGGCACAGTCCACCATGATTATTGAATATACCTGTTTATTAACTAATTAAGTAATGGGCTAGTATGCCAGTGGCTTATGAAATCAGGGCATTATTACTAGCTGGAAGACGTCAGACAAAATTACTTCTGCTACCTGAAGATAGTGCAATGAGACAGTTTCCTGAATATCAGGTGGAGTTTGTGTTCTTATTTTATTTTCCTCCTTAAGACAATACTCAAAGTAATGTCTGATAAATTTCTGCCTGAAATTCCGTGAAGTAACTGTCTTGAATACTATGCACACCATGAATCAACTATGATGGAAAAAGAAAATTTATCTAACTAGTTTCCCCTTTATTTTACTTCTCTTCACCCTCATTTTTCTCTTCTCAATCTCTATTTTGTTTATCTCTTATGTCAAGTAAAGATGCATTTGAGCTATCTCAGGTTCTCATTGAAAGTGATGCAAGAGGTTTTCAGAACAGCCATTGTATGTATCCTCTTTCGCTATCATTCCTGGAAATGACTGAACATTTTTATCAGAAACATCAAAATGAATCAGCTTTAAGCAGGTTCTTGGCATGAAAAACTGTAGAAAAAACAGTCAAAGTTTAATAAATTCCAATAACGATAAACATTTTGATTGTGAAGAATGTGCCTGCCAGCGATGCTGGGTTCTTACCTAGCCACTGAATATTGTCTATGTACACTGCTACCAGTGGTAGGTCAATTACCACTCGAGTACTCCCAGCCTGGGTACAGGTGTAGCATTCAAACCTCAGCTTGCAATGTATGCTGACTTTCCTAATTACATGATGAATGTAGTTTCATATTTGCAATATGCCCTACTGCTATAAACAGCACAAACATTTCTTTAGTTCTAGATGGAGTGGTTCAGGCAGGGCTGCTATGGAATTGTGATTGCCAGCTGCAGGGATGCACAGGAAAAGAACAACTTTCCCTCACTACATGTTTTATTTATATCTCTTCCTTTCCAGCTGGCATGCACACTGGCAACTCTGGGATCTCTGACCCTGAACTAAACTGCTGCACGGCTGATCAGGAGACTTGACAGGTACTTGGTGCTCAGCAAATGCTCTAACTTTACTGACTATGAATTTTAGGAGAAGTTTGAAAGGGATGTTTCTGAACACTTATCAATTCTATAAGCATGATTTTAGATTTCCAAAAGAATTGTCATATCATGTGATTTTTCATTGTAATTGTGGGGTTTGCCGTGTTGTGAGGCTCGACCTATGATTTTTTTGAGCTTTTGAGGTAGCCAGTTTGGATGAAGAGTCCAGCCACACCTACACAAACAAAGCTAATTTGAAAACAGACCAGCAGTATATCTAAGCTAAGCAAGGAAACATAAGCTTTCACTTCGGAAAGTGAGTGGTAAGTTCAATTCCTAGCAATGGAGGATAAAAAAGAAAGCATTACTCTTCAAGTGAAAACCTTTGGTGCTTGGAAATCACGTAAGGTTAACAGGGAAATAATCAATATTTGGAGAGATGAATGAATATATGTTAAAGTATATTTAAACGATCCACCAGAAATGCAAAGAAATTGGCATATTCTTACAGAACATGTAAACATTACTGAATTTTCACTTTGACAAGGTCTTCAATTAGAAAGCATCTAGACAGGTTTACTTGCTTCTATACAAGGTTGGGAATTTTTCACCTGGTTGACTGAAAATCCTAGCATATCAGCTACAAGAGACCTTGGACTATTTGTTTTTGTAATAATTGCTCAGAGTGACCACCTGACATCTGAGATATCTGGGGTTTATTGGATCTCCAGCTTTAATACAACCTGCCAAGGGGGGAATCCAACTCTGTGTGGGCAATTCATAAATAATTTTCGTAACCGATGTGACATTTTTGACAAAGCAGGACATATGCAGGTAAAAGTCACATAGGATTCTAGACAAGGATACTTCATCCTCTAAATCACGTGTTCGCACAGGATACTTGTCACATTTGAACCACATTAATTGATTTAAATTAAATATGTTCCTTGGGAAATGTTCACCTCTTGTACAAGAGATGATAAATTCCACATGGAGGAAACTCTTGTTTCTCCAGCCTGAATTATTTGGGGGTTTTTGCTCTTATATTCTACAAAATACCACCAGAAAAGAGATACAACTGCTGAATATAATTGTAATTTTTTTTTTCCTAATTCTGATCTTTTTTTCTGTTCACTGCTGTCCATCATACAGCAGGGAACTAAGATTTTTCATAAACTGAAGGAGTCTGTATGAAGGCTAGCAAGCAAATATGTTGGTGTTGGTCAACAATTTTGAGACACTGAGGTGTGAAGCAACTTTCTGATTTTTTCAGAAATTTGACTTCAGAATTCTTCCAGAGTACTGCAAAACATTTGAGCCCGTTTGATCCTACATCATGTAGGATATCCTAGGACTCTGGATTCTAGAAATGCTCTCTAATAAAAAAGCTCCCTACCTTTGTTGGAAAGCTTTTCTATTTTAATATTTCCAAATACATAAAAAGAAATGGGAATTTCAATTAATGGAAATACTTTCTTTTATGAACATTACCAGTTTGTTTATTCATTTTATTTTTAGGAAGGTAATATTTCTAAAGACAAGGGCAACTTCTTAATTTTATATTACAAACATAGCAATGACTTGAAGCTTTGCCCCAGACTTAAAATGAATGAAGAATATAGTTATGATTTTTTTTTCTTGCTTATACTATTTTTTTTAAGTCTATTTGTATTCTTTAGCATCTTTTCAATGCATTCAAAAAGACATGTTCAACCTCTGTCAGCAGTCATGGCCTATTTTATGTTCTGAAATGTCTTGCCAGAATGGCGCCCTCAAGCAACACATGGCCCAATTTATTTATGACACTGCCAAAAAAACTATTTCCAGGATGTTCGTAGGTCAAGAGCTCCTCTGAAATAGAGAATGCCTTAAAGATCTATTGCACTGTGTATTATTTTGTGTGTGTGTGTGTGTTGCACTCATGCCCCGAGGCCACAATCAAAATCAAGGAAGTTGAGGAAGAATGAAAGAATGATGATCTTTCTTGCGTTTTGAGACTCTCCTCATAGCTTTATCCATCTATGCACTGTCATCTCCTCTAAGTCATCAGTTTACCCTTTAAACAATTTTCTTTTTAAAAATCTCCTTTCATTAGCCTCCTATTTCTGTTTTGTACCTGACAGCTGTCTTGAGGCACCTATTTTACCATAATGCTTACATCCAGTAAAAGAGCGCTTAAAATGGATGATTCATGATTTGTCTTTTTATATTCCTTCTTCTTTTACATGCACACAAAATTGTATATGATGTGAATTAAATATCTCAGCAACTTTTAAGAAAGTTTAAAAGATTTCAAGGTGATTTTTAGGAGCCCTTTGGGAAGGGAGGTTCTGCTCTGTGTACAGAGCTGCAAGGCACTTAGGGAACTAGAGCAGTCTTCAACAGTCCTAGTGAGAAAGCCCATCAGATTAACTGCTTGTAATAAGATCCACCTAATTCTTTGTTTAGCCATCTCCTTCCTAGTTGTCCTGAACATTCCTTCTGGTTTGACCTTTCCTTCAGTCATGCAGTGAAATCATTCTGGGTGACTAAGACCTGCCTTCCTGCACTGAGACATTTTACAGGGAAAGTGGAGAATTTGTAAGCAAAGCACTGGCTATAAGAGTATAATAAGGATCTAGTCGTAGTGAATTTTTCAGGTTGTATTTTTGCTAGGAGATATAGGTTTCCTCCTTTTTAAACAAATCCATAGAAATCATAGTACATATACAGCAAAAATTCAAAATTGTGAAAAAAGCCTACTTATAAGTATGCAATACTTGCCAGTGTTTGTGAGATATGATGGTATTTCTACTTGCTTAGCCCAAATTTTAAAAATATGATAATATCTAATAATGGATACAGGATGAATTTGTCATACTTATTGATAAACATGTTGCAAGGAATAATGTAACAAAACCAAACTTTTAGGTTCTATAGTGGAACAAAACATAGGCGAAATTTTTCAGGCCTCCAGAATTCACATTACTCTTTCCTGCTTTTGAAGACAAAAGATGGGTCTGAAGGAACAACAGGATGAAGGGGAATATTTGATGTAATTTTGGGGATTTAGAAGAGCATTTGGGCAAGAGGAATTAATCTGTATTTTTTCTGGTTTAGGGATAAGATTTGCAAGGGTTAACTAACGTCTTGCTCTGTTCATTTATTCTTTGTGAATCTTGTGGCAATGACTTATCTTTTAATTTATTTTTTCCTAGTGTAAAACTTTGTCCACTTGGTGGGACTGGGGTCAAATTACTCATTGTGGCTGGAATTTCTAAAGTTTAACTCACTTGAAGTCTTCTTATGCTTACATTCTGAGTCGGCATAAGCAGGATGAAAAATGAGATGGTAGTGCACTGAGACCAGCAGAATTTTCAGCATCTGCATGCAATAATGTGATTTGACTGACTTGTATGGACTGAGCCCAAAAACTGCAGAAAGAAATAATTTAGGCCACATTACCTGACATGTGGAAGATGTTCCTACTATAAAAGAGATGCTGATTACAACTGGCAATTGTTTTCAGAAAAGCAGATAGGCTTGGTTTTGTTCCTTAGCTTATATTCCTCTAGCCAGTTTCCATCCTACTGTATGTAAAACAGCTTGTACATCTTTAATAATTACATAAAATTGATTAAGAAAAATATCCAAAATTCTATTCATCTGTACTACATGGAGGTTTGGTTCATGAGCCTCTAAGAGAGACAGGAGAGAAAAGCATACAAAGTGTACTGTATCATCAGTACAATTCAGGTTACTACACAGAACCTCCTACTCACCACACTTTAGTGACTCACGCATGCTAAGCATAATGATTCCTCTATTTTGTTAATGTGCTCTCATGCTAATTTTCTCATTTACAATTATAAATGTTACATTCACTTCAAAAAATTTGACAAAATCAAATTTCCAAAAATATATAATGGAATAATTTTCACTCATTGTCAAATCAAATTTTTAAAAATTTTTGTACATTATTGTAGCCATATTACATTAACTTTGTACAGTATGTGCCATGATAAAATATTGGGAAAGACGCTATTAACTATATTTTTCAATGCTCTTTCTGTGTTGTTAAGTTTCATGTTACTGAATTTGAATAAAACATTGATCATAGAACTGTCGAATGAAACTTCTACTAAAATCTTGGCTGAAAAAGTTTCCTCTTCAATGGCACCTTATTATTCTTCTTTTCCCCCTGCTTTGTAGTTATATAACAGATTTCTTCCTGCCCTTTTTGATGTACTGTTCTTTCTTAATATTCCAGGAAAATGAGATTATGAGTTCACTTGAATCCAAGGACCGATTTCCGTGTTAAAAAGAAATCACAGAGCTATAGAAAATATATCACTTTCAATAATTTGCAGTGATGTACAGAAATATAGCTCTATAGTTAAAAAAACCCTCAACTCTATCAGTCAGAAGGAGCTTTTAGCTCATTTTTATGATGTGGATAAATGTCCACCTAAAAACCAGGTAAGGTGCTGAGAAAGGCAGTAGAGTGCAGGCAGAGGGCAAAGTATTTTCTTGATTGTCTTTGAAGGATGATAAAATTCTGTCTGGGTAAATGGAACTTTTGCAGTGTTGTGTCTGACCTGTCTTCCTAAATATTACCCATTTCAAAGTCAAAATATGACAGCAGTGTAACAGAATGTAACAGCTTTGCAAAGATACAATATTTTTTCAAGTTCAAATTTTCAAAGAGCCCATGAGTCTTGATATGACGTGCAATGAATGCTGTTCAAAGGTACCCATTGTTCCTGTGGCAGGTTGGTAGCACTGAAGTCAGAGTATTCTGTCCCCATGGCATGAAGCTTCACAGCGAAACAGACATTCTGAGATGTTTGAAATTATACAGCAGGTGATGCTTAGTTGCAGACTTGACTAAAATTAATGAGAAAGTTTATTTTCTTTTTGGAGAAGGCGTGAACTTGCTTTATCTGTGTCCGAATTCAAGATGGTACAAGCAAGTTCTGGTCTGAAGGGCCTGTGCTTGATCCACTGCAATAAGCTCTGATGGGTGTGTGGCAGTGTTTGCTTTGGAGTTTGTAAACTTCTTTCTGTGATGAACTGAAAGCAAGGCAAGCATGGGTCTAGGCACCAGACTGAAGATTTACAGTGCTTTATGTAAGGCCAAAGCTCAAATACACAGTAGACCCTTAACCTGGAGGTAAGACTTTTGGAGATAAGGGGTTTCCCTTCTTCAAACAGATACAGGAGACAAATAATACAAGCTAAATTAGAGAAAACAAAACACCATTATATAATCTTAGGAGCATTCTGCAATAACCACTTTTTTCAGAGACTATTTGCACTCAGAAAAGACTTTGAATGAGCCTACATAGCTCATAAATCAAGCATTATGTGTTCTGGTGCCTTTTTAGAGCCTTCATGGTAATAGTGCCCAATGTGTTCTGCTGCTTGTTTTCTCTAAGAAGTCTTTCTGCTGTTTCTGGTCAGTAAATTTTTTGTACTGAGGTTCTTAGATGCCCCACAACAGAGGCTAAGTCAATACTGGTAATGATTTGTTGTGAAATAAGGCTAGGTCTCTTGGACCCTCTCACTACTTTTGTTTCTTTTACTCTCAGAAAGTTGTGTTATTATCCACTGTACTCAGTAGAGAATCAGTTTTAAAAATATATTAAAAAATTAAAGCAATATTAATAGACCCAAGGAAGTACCTATACCTTTCTGTTGCCTGGAGAGGAAATTTAGCAACTAGCTTAGATTAGAAGCTGAAGGCAGGCTTCAACAGGCTAAACATATGTATTTGTGCAGTTTCTTGCCTAGAGTATTTCAGATGTCTACAAAGCTGGTGAATATGATTGGTGGTGTAAATAGAATACAGAAGGAGCTAGAAATTGCTTGAACAACTCAAAAAAGCTTTAGATATCCATGTTGAGACAGACTGAGACACTAAATTTACATGAGTACAGGAAGGTAACTGCATTTGAGCCAGCTGTTTAAGTTTCTGCTACAATCAGTGAGGGTGCTACTCAGCTGCCTAACACACATTACCTGAGGTGCCCCAGGGTATACAGCATAGCCTCCGACTGCTGTAACCGAAAGGGGTGGGCAGCCCTATAGGCACCATGCCATACCTGACAGCCTTCAGCTGACATCCTGGACTTCTGGGGAATCTCAGATGATGCTAAACACCAAAGATTATACAGAGATGAATGGCAGATCTAGTCCATATAGTGAGCAGAAGTTAGAAAGTTATTAATCTCACCCTGAAATGGTCACCCACTTTTGACCATCTCAGTAGGTCTCTGTACTGCCCTGAATCAGCTGACTAGATTAGGAAAGACTGATTCAGCTAAGAAACTGAATGTACACCTAGTTGCATGTCTGGCTCTGGAGCTGAAATCCACTCATAACTGATGGAGTTCTGAAGTTAGGCGAGATGAGTCCCTTTCCCATCAGCCATGACAAGAATACATGACAGGCAATTCTCCCACCCTCATGTTAGCACTGTCATCCTCAGTTTGAAGAGGCTTGTCAGGCTGTTAGCAACAAGCTATTTATTTAAAATGTCACTTATGTAACTTAGGAGTCTTTAAATAGTTTTTTATTTATATTACAGTAAATTAACATAATTTAAGAATTACTCTCACTTCCCTTTTTAGTCACTCTAAAGTTTATGGAGTCCTGATTTTTGCTAAGACATTAGTAAATACAATAATTTAAGCAGTTGGAAATTTCAGCAGCTGCCTTTTCCTCCAGTTCCCATTTTTTTTGGCTTGTTTCTTTTTCGTGGGGCAAATACAATGCTTGGTAAAAACAGATCACTTATAATAATGCTACTGGCTATGCAACTTTGGAGAGAATTTTTTCTGCAATGTTCTCTATGTGAAAGAGCCTGGGCACCCACATTTTCATAGATGAAAACCTAGCAGACTAGATGACAACACCCTCCCCCCCAGTCTGTCAGGTATTGAATTTTAAATTGGATTAATTCCAAAGAGTAAAATCATGCTAGTGCTCTCAATTTCAAAGAGCACTAGCAAAAATCAATGGTACAATTCAGCTCATCTAAACACTAGTTAGTTCATATAGTCATACTCAGAAAACATAACTTTCATTAGAGTTGCTGGCATAGGGATTGTCATTGCTATCAGCCTAGATGTAAATTCAATGAGTTAATTTAGAATTTTATAAACATAAGTGGAGAGAATATATGATCTTCATACATAGGCACTTAGAGCAATGATAAAGGTGAAGTAGAGCAGTCATATGATCAAGCAAATGAATTCTCTTTTTCCTTAGTTATGCCCCCATTCTTGCTCAGAAGTGTACCTTTAAAAGTCACTTCTGATTTAATCAGGCTGTTGAAATTCAACATATATGCACACAAAACCAGAGTGCAGGTGAAAACTACAGAACAGATTTAGCTACACAGAGGCACAGAAAGAAACAAAGACCTGACCTTTTAAATTTATATGTCTATTTACATTATTTGGGAGCGTATTTTTGTCTTCTCTGAAGAAAGGATGTGTAAGATAGAGCAGCTCTTTTGGTTCCTTGATCTACACAACTGTGGTAGGATTGGTGTATGTGATTGGCAGTAGCAAATGAGACCCAAAAGTAAGGGGGAAGTGGATTAAATTGTGGCTTCTTAATTTCTTTCCTAAGGCACTGATGGACAAATGCAGCCACATGATACTCTGTGCTGTACTACACTGAAAAAAACAGCTCCTAAAGCATAACAGATTTATTTTTACAAACACATGCATTTTGCTCTTTCCTAAGCATATCAGTCTGCAAAATCTACTGTGTTGTATGCAAAAGTATTTGGTAAGAAGACGATAATCTACAAAAAGTCATTTAATGTATGTATAAAATAGAGATATGGGAATATGTTTTGTAATCATGCCAAACCTGTCAGAAGGCTTGAATGATACCAGGATGTCAAAGGCAGTAAAGGACCCACACTGTTTATGGATGTAAACTGTGCTACAATTATCTCTGTATACAAACATCTTTCAATAAATTTCCTATAATTTGTAGACACAAACATAAGTTGGACTCTCCCGTTATAACAGCTGTGAAGAAAAGTTCTTTTATATTTAATTCTGAAATTTCTTGACCATTATGCTCTGTTAGAGCTGTTTATGAAAGCTTACCTGGTTGTAACAGTTGTGTTCTACTTCTGCTATACACTTTAGATACACAATAACGAACATTTAAACTTTTTGGCAAAACAGGCAAAGAGCTGATAGAGCAAAACCCATTGTGAAAAACAACACACTGACCCCTAATATCTAAATAAAAAAATGAATTACATTTTATCTTCAAATTGCATGTTGAGAAAAGATGAGGTGGAAGGAAAGAGACAAGGAGGTTTGAAGGGTCTTGTTCTGCAAACATCAGAGCTAACTGCAGCATTGCATGTCTATGTATATCAGATACCGCGGCCAAAGGTTGTTATATAGAGAGTCTAGGCTTCACAAACTCTTTCACTGTGCTCTGTAGTACATTAGCTTGTACTAATGGTATTTGAGATCTAGTTTGGATATATAACCAACCTCAGTCAAGTGCCCCAAAAAATCTGTTTTCAAATTACCAAGGTAACCAATTTTTTAATAACCACAGAACATAATTTACACTAATTTTATTCATTTTTAAAATTACTGTGGTATTCCATGGTAGCTTTGTATGTGGAAAAAAACCCGAAAACTACAGGTAAAAAAGGATTAATGTTTTGCCTACTAATACTGCAGAATTTGAAATGTTACTGTCTTTCTTGCCCTCACAATACAAATTTGTCAGTTTTAAAAGATAATTATTACAGTGCTCAACAAACAAGAAATGTGGGACAAGTAATATGATTTAATTTAGGAAAGCTGAGATAACAATGGAATGATTTTCAGTCAAAGATGAAGGAGGAATATAAGTTACAGGTCAAAGAATGAAAGAGGTCTTAACCAATAAACAGAAAATCATCAGTGAAATCACATTTACTTGGAGCTCTTAAAACTCAGTTTGCTCAAAAAGCATCCAGAAGACAAATGTGTATATAATTGCTCTTTATAGCCATGTTTGACTCCTGTATATATGAGAGATTGTATTTTGACTACAATATTTGTGAAGGAAGGAAGGAAGGAAGGAAGGAAGGAAGGAAGGAAGGAAGGAAGGAAGGAAGGAAGGAAGGAAGGAAGGAAGGAAGGAAGGAAGGAAGGAAGGAAGGAAGGAAGGAAGGAAGGAAGGAAGGAAGGAAGGAAGGAAGGAAGGAAGGAAGGAAGGAAGGAAGGAAGGAAGGTTGGTTTTCTCTTGTCTATTAAGGGATCAGTATTCTAAAACCCCTCTTCAGATACTTACAAGGCATTATTCTTACCTATTGGATGTTATACTGCTGGTCCTTCTGCTTTCTTTGGCATTTTAAGGTCTAAATATGCTCTCTATTTTCTGTGAAACTCACTTGTAACAGGAGATCAAATTCAAAACCTGTTTGGTGCTATAACTGAAGGGAGTGTGTGTGTATATACAGGTGAGCACTGGGAATATTTCTTGTGAATGTTAGTGCCTGCTATAATCACAGAGACAAAATCTCTTTGGCAATCCCAGCCTCTGCCAATCTCTGTGCACTGACTGGTTTTGGCAGGGACCTAGCCCATTGCCTTTTCATTACTCTCCTAATCATACAGTGATGAACATCAGTTTTAAAGAATTGGAACATGGTTTTAGAAAGCAGCAAAACCCAGGAAATAGTGTGTCACCTTTTTCAGTGACCAATATTTCCATATAAATTTTTGCTTTCAGCTGACAGTTTATGTTATGAAACTCTGTAAAGCCTGCAAAGACTCAACATACCCTGAATGGTGTGTGTGGCTGCAAAGACACAGAGCAGTTATAAAACTAACCCAGTAATCTGAAGTCATTGCATTTATGCCTGTTAACTGAAAAAAAGGCATTACTTATTGATCACTGAGGACAGTGAATGTCTACTTGCAGGCCCTTACTTCCTGTGACATCTAGAGATAAACATGAAGGTTTTTCATCAAATTGATTTCAACATAAATGCAAACTTTCTCTTTCTCCATTGATTTCAACATAAATGCAAACTTTCTCTTTCTCCCCCCTGTCTCCCAGCACTGCTGAAGTACTCTTTTGCACACTAAGTGGTTTCAGGAATTACTTTTCTGTATGCCTAATTTAGACTCCTGTCTTAAAAGCTTGACACAGGAATGGCTCATTGGTCTGGGTTCTGGCCTGGATTTGCTAGATGCATACTTGCTGCAGCCATCACATCTTTCCCATACACATGAACTCACTGTTAACGTGAAGAAGAGAGACAAATTACTCATCACAGAAGAAATAAGCACAAGTGGGCCCCAGAAATGCTGGCTGCTATATTTAGCTTATAATACTAATATTGGAACGTCACAGTCGTGCCCTCTTCCCTAATGGCAGCCCTGTGAGATTCTATCTAGATTTTATGATCTTATATGGAAAGTAATTCAGCTATTTGGGGAACTATGCTCTGTGCATACAAACAGTGAGACTACTTACGTCTGTTCTCCGTGTTATCAGTACCATTAAAGAGTCACATCAGTTGGGAGGATATGCTGCTTTATAGTTTCTGCTTTTAATGTCTCTAAGGAAACCACTTTGCTAACCCACACTTAACCGTGCTTGCCTCATCCACAGTTTACACACAGGCAGGGCAAGGAGAAATAGTACATCAGAACTTCTGTTTTTCATGTAAATGTGCCTGTAAATGTATCAGTATTAATGGTCTTTATGTTTTTTAAGTTGGTTTAGCTAAAGTCCTGCATTTATGTAGGTTTCCACAGGAGCTGGTATGGAGATACTGTGCCACAGGTCTGGTCATCACTTTGAGGGGAATTTTTCTGTTACTGAAGGTGAGAAGGACTAGAAAAGAACTATGTTTTGGTAAGATAGACAATGAATGTAGGGGGAAATGATGAAACAGTCTAAGGTTAAAATGTGCATTAAAACCATTTGAGTTTTCTCCTTCCTTCTTCATTTCATAGAAAGACTCCTTGTGTTTATGAAATTTAAGGGGAAACATTTTTTTATAGTAGAAATTCATACCCATGACAAGATAAAGAAAAATATTATTTTCCTCTGAGTCTACTTCTCCATGGTTTATCAAGTGTCTTGAGGGACTAATTTTCAAAATGACAGTTTTTGTCCCACACAGATAATTTTACATCTTTCAAAATTGTTTTAAGCTTAAAACATTTCAGGGCCAGCAGAATCTGATCACACTGAAACTGCCATGGACATTTTTGGAATAGTACAGCAATTTGGACAATGCTGTTGGGAGTTGGAGGAGTGGGAAGGGAGCTGGAACTCCCTCAGTGCTTCTGGCCTCCATGATGCACTTCATTTTAGCAGCCCAAATTTAATAAAGGCTAAGGAATCACTACTGTGCTGAAGAGAAGAGGATTTACTAACGTGTCATTCTGTTTAGGAGTCCTGAGATGTCTTATTTGAGAGAGAGGGTATCATGTCCCTCTTCACACTGGGACATTAACTATGTCAGTTAAAACTTCTGGGTTTCTGACCTATTGGTCAGAGACATACTGGCCTTGAATTATGGTAAGTTTTCTATAAATATGTTTACCCAGAAGACTGTCTGCCCAAACATTTCAAGCATTCCTTCCAGATGGAAGATGTAGAACAATATTATACTCATGGAAGATGTAATTTCAACACATCCCAAGCAGAAAAGAATTTAGAACCAAAGAGAAATTTTATGACAATTTTTTTTCATGGAAGTTCAATTCATTTAAATAAATGTATAAGTGTATAAGCAAATATTTTTATTTTAATAAAAGGTATTCCTTTTTCAGGAAAAATAATACTGTATTTCAATATTTTAAAAATATCAAAGATATTTTGATATTTAAAAATATCAAATATATCAAAAATATCAAAATATCATCATTTATTAGTCTAGCCAAAGAGGGATTGACATAAAATTTTCCTATGTAGGAAGAAAAATATCTTTGTTTCTGGCTAACACATAGTAGAAGTAGTGATGATAACTATGCATTGAAAGTAATCTGTCCTTTAAGCAAACCTTTCAAACTGATGACAGAGGAAAGGTAGTACAACAGTTTAGGTAGATTCCCTGGGTAGGGTTAACATGAAGCTTCCATTTTTAGGGTACATAGAAATATAACAGTAACATATGAAAGAATATTGTACCAGTAGAGATTACATCATAAGGGTTTACAGCTGCAACCTAGCTTGAGTGTGCATTTATAGGTACAATAAAACCCTTAAAATTGCCTTTGTAGCATTTCATAGGTCCTGTATTTAAAAGCATAAAGCTGACATAATATTAAAAATATTACTCACAAACACATTTCTGAAAAAGAGTTTAATTTATTTCATTTGTGAAATATTATGTACTATAGGTATTCAGTCCCCATATAGTATATTTTAATATGCTTATGAAAGCCTACAGCTGAATGTAATTTAGCATGAATGATTATCTGTTTGAAATTTCACTCATTATTAGCTGTTTCTCATTTGTTATTCCAGTCATACTGTCATGGAACCAAAAAATGCTGCAGTTCTTAGGTAAGCAGTCGCAGAAAGATTCATTTTCAGCATGTGGGGGGAAAGTATGTCCTATGGGACAATCACAGATTATCAGGGTGATGAATCCCATGCTTGTAAACAATTCTAATGCTTGCAGAAATAGGGAAGGTTTCCTGATAACCTGAGAACAAAAATGCTTGTAACCATGCTAGTTGTTAGCTGTGTGTTAGTTGTTGTTTTAACCAGATTCATGTTTTAAGAAGATTTTTACACTTTTTCTACACTTTGACTGTACAAAGGCAATTTGGAAACTTCAAGGTCCTTGATGGAAGGAGACTGCATTAGCTGGTTTCTCCAGGTCCTTCTTCTGCTCTCCTAGACATAAAACAGGACAATTTCAGTGCTCCAAAGTTGTTGTGCAAACTTGTTTATTTGGGGCTTAAAACAGATGTAAGCAGATAGAGGTTAGTGTGTTTTGCCTGGGACATGACATAGTCAATATGATTGTGTAATGCACACCTTTTTTATAAGCAATAATATCACGGAAAATATGACACCAGAAATTTTTAATTGAACCCCATATCATTAAGCAGTAGAGTGAAAAAGTACATGCAGTATCCCTGCACAGCTACTTGATGTTATCTGTCTGCCCTTTCACATAAGCCAGGAAGAGAACAAGAACATTAACAAATAGCTTCTATTCTCACAACTCGAAGCAGGGGAAGAATAACAAGTTGCGCAAGTGGAAGAAGAAATGTTAGACTTTTGTGTTACTCCTTTCCTTTTCCCTCTCTTCTGAAGTGTTATTAGTAACTGAGGTAAGTAAAAATGTTGTAAAGGTTTAGTGTCCTGTTACCTGCTAAGTCTTATATCTTCCTCAGTCACTGAGATTTTACAACTAGCTATAAGGAGATTACTTTAAATCCTTTTCTGTTGCTATGAAAAATATTCTTAAAGGGACCCTGATAGGAGTTGCAGGTTCGTATTTTGATTTGGAATTTTGCAATCTGGTAGAGAGTTGGAGTTTGTAGAGTCTTTTCAAAAATAATTACTTTTTTCAGGTATTGAAAATAAAACCCAAAACCCTGATCTTGTGTGTTGTTACTTTATGTTCCTTGCTCAGCAGAGAGAGGATTATTAAAATAGATGTCTTTCGTTTTGTCCACACCACAATAACTTTCTTTATGTTAAAGACTTGTGACCTAGGACTAAAAAAACCCAAAATGTTGCAGTAGGACATTAAATTATTTTTCTAAAATAAGTAAAAATTGTCCTGAATTTACCAGCAGGATCTGCAGGACTCATCCTGCATCCCACCAGCTCTAAGAGTGTCTTAGTCACAAGCAAATAAGAAACTCCATTGTCTCAGAGACTCCTGCTCACCATTAAAACCTGATGGAATCAGCTGAAAAATAGTGTTTTCAGATGCTTTTTTAACAACTGGCTTCACATACTCATTATCACTCACTATGATGACTACTGTATGTATAAATAAACATAAACACATAAATACATGCAAAAATCATTTAACAGAGTTTTTAATAAAGAAATAAGCAATCATTACAGAGATGGCCAGCCTGTTTCCTGTCAAATAGTTGTAGTGGAACTGACTTTTGAGCTCACATTTACCTACAAGACATATTACATATATCCATGGCAACACATTGATCTGTTCTTCTTTTATAAATCATTTATAAATGTCCACTAATAAAAGTGTACTTTTACTTTTACGTCTGTAAGACATAACTACTGTGTGCAAAGTCTGCTTTTACCAGCCCTTGCCTCTGGCCCAAAATTGAATGCAATATGGCTCCTGCTGAATTTCAGGCATGTCCATCTTTTCACTGTTTTTTTAATGGCATGTGGCCAGAAATACTGAAATATAATACATTGTAATTTACTGACTTTCAGGAGCTCTTTCTCAATTTAATTAAACAGGATAACTTGCTAATGCAAGTGCTGCCTATCACACATGAGGAGTCTAAAATGATAAATGAGTTACAAACAAAGCCCTTTGTGGAAGTTGAGACAAATTCTTTTGACTGAAGAGATGGGTTCTCATCTGCAAATATTTTGTATTTCTACTTTTCTGAAAGCCAGGGGTGAGCTTATATAGATAAACACAACCTTTTAGCTGCAGAAAAACCTGCTGGTAGCTTGCATTGGATTAAGATGGATTAATGTCTCTTTACTTAAATTCCTATTGTCATTTTTTCAGTCAAGTACTTCACACTGGCAAAAAAATTATAGTCATAGTTTTCATTTATTTGACTGAGGTTTTGTATTTTAAAGAATCCCAGTCCAGGATATTAGTGTCCTTGTCACAATTTTCTCTGATTGATTGAATGGGATCTCAGGTGAATTATTGCACATGGATGCAGGAACAGCATAGATTTAAGTTGACATCTCTCTTTTTCTTGCCCTGGTATCTTTAGTTTTCTTGATCACTGTCCTTGAACCCTGAACTATATGGTGTCAGAGGGCACATTAGAGTCTACCTGTCCAGTACCAGAAAAGAACTAAATCTAAAGATCAATAGGATCTAATTTAACAATTGGCATTATAGTTCAAATCACTTTTGCAAAATAATGTGAAGAACTTAATTTTCAGGCCAGTGTCAGAATAAAATATCAGAAGTCTAAACATTAAAAAATGTAGTAAAATAAGATCTTTGTCCCCCAAACAGCTCTAGTTTGCATATCTTACAAGTATCTGAAATCCTGAATACAAATCCCTGGAATGTCCCCAAAGCAGTCTGTGAATATGTAATTACAGAATCACAGACCACTTTGGGGATATTCCAGGGGTTTTTATTTGGCATTTCAGAGAGATACAAGCTTTTTTAATTTACCAGAAACAATGCCAATGGAACTGCAATGTCAGGAAGAAGTAACAAGGCATGTGAACTGTGTTACCTGGTGATGCAAAATATGTTTGAGTGGTTTGTGGCTTCATATTTTCTAACATTAAGTTGCGTTATTGTCCAGTTTATGTATGAAATAAACTGCTAATATTTCTAATATTTTAGCTCTGTTCACCATGAAATTTGTCATTAAAATGTATGCCTCTTCAGTGAAAATTGCACTTTACACTTATTTAAAGGGGTATGCATCGGAAATTGTCAGCGTGGCCCTTGCAACACTCTTCTGAGAGCCCACCGTCTGTGCCAAAAAACAAAAAAAACAAAACCAAACCAAAACCAAACCAAACCAAACCAAAACAAAACCAAACCAAACCAAACCAAACCAAACCAAAACAAAACAAAAACAAAAACAAAACAAAACAAAACAAAAAAACAAAAACAAAAAAACACAAAAAAAACCCAAAAAACCAAAACCAAACCAAACCAAACCAAAAAAATAAAAACCCTCAGAGAATGGCAGATTTCCAGATTTCCACCTCTGGGGCCCCATAAACTAGGATTACTCATTTAGGGGCTTAAACAGGAGCAATAGTTGCTACATCTGTCTTAGAAGGAGGGCTGCCCCCACTCGCCTCACAGTGTCTCTGACAGCATGAGAGCATTATTTCTCAGTGCCACCTTCTAGCATTGCCTTATGAAGAATTTATATGTTTTGAGTTTTCCTTCATGGCAGGCGTCCAGCAGTGCTGTACTATAAACCTGCCACAAAGAGTGAAAAAAACACAGTTTTCAGTTCAACTGGGGCCCAGACTGATTAGCTCAGACAGGCCGAACTTCTAAAGGTTAGTGAGTCTGAACCTCAGCTGATTCACTGAGCACCATCAAATTATGTACGACTAAGGAGGTAGCAAACATTTTAAAAGACTAATTGCTTGAGATGGTTGTGGAGGGTGATTAATACACTCAAATCCTTTATTAGAGTTCTCTTGAGGAACCCTAATGAAATAACAAATTCAGAGAGAGGACAAATTATTTTCCTTTTTTGGCAAGTAGTTATTTGAGCAGAACAATGCTGCCAGCTGAAGGCATCATTAAAGGGATGGCTTACTGTTGCACACCAAAACCCCCACTGTGATAAATGGCAAATAAAACATGTCTTTCATCCACACATCAAGGCAGTTGAGGACGAGCAGGGAAGGGCTACCAGGATCAGGCTCTTGGCGTTACCAGGCACAAATGGCCTGTAGAGGGCTCTCAAGGTCCTCTGCTGAGCCTCCTAACCCCGTTTCACGGGCTGCAGCTGGAGGTTTTCTAAGGTCACCGAGGTCCGTCTCAAAAGAGCTAAACAAAAGGATCCTTCAGCATAAGCATGCATTTTTTTCCTTTTCTATGGCCTTGCTGTTTCTATGTACTATCTCTAGCCACAACTTTGCCTGCATTATTTGCTTTAGCAAACAGATGTTAGAAAATCACTGCTAAATATAAGTCTCCCCTGTAACAGTCATTGTGAAAAAAAAAAAAAAAGGAAAAAATGCAACAAGCTTGGAATAGGAATGAACACTTTCAGTATTTTTTGCTTACTGTCATCTTTGAGGCAGCGGTACTATAGACACACAGAACACAGATTACTTGTTTATATTTAGTTAGCTCATTTTGTTCAGTTCCTAGAATGATCTGGGATGTGCAGGAACACAAATATTGCATTGAATATCATTCTTTAAAGTTGACTTTACTGCAGAATACATATAATTTTTGACACATAAAGTGAATAGCAGAACCAGCTACACAGATTACTTATTAACATGCTTGTATTAAAACCCAAAACCAACCTACAAGCAGGTGCTATACATGTACAAGAACATGAAGCCTGCAGCAAATTAAATTTACATATATATTTCATGGCAATGAAATCCTTGTCTTGTGAGTTACTAACATGTTTTAATTGCTTGCAGACATGGTTTTCTTTTGTAAGAATATGGCCTGTACTGGAGGAAGAAAATGCTCTTTCCCCTTTGAAAATAGCTGTGTTTTAAATCCAAAATTCTTGCTGTGATTATCTCTCCATGCATATCTGGAAAAATTCAGAAGGAACAGATTATTACAGCAACCGTAGTTCCTGTCTTTCCTTGTCTGGTTATACTGAAAGGAAGAACCCTCTAAAATTAGGATAATTGGGCTGTTTTTTGTTTCTAGTAGATTTCCTTTATGAAAGGGGACATCCTGTAGCAGTCCTTGATGGCACCTTCTGGCATTACTTGTTTGTTTGCCTTTTCAGGAAAAAAAAGGTTTTTTCTATTTTATTACCTTTACTTCATGTTCCTATTTCCTTTCCTTGTAATACCAGGGTGGCTTTAGCTAGGACAAAAGTTATATACGAAAAAACTTACATCCTGTTTTTGTCCCAGTATGCAGAAACACAGCTGTAGAAGTAGTCTTGTAGTTTTTCTTTCTTACAGGATCTCTGAATAAGTCATTCAACATACAAGTTGTTTCTATTCTCCTTAACTGTAGTGGCAGCTGCCACTGAGTTTCTTAAGCTGAATTTACTGGGACTGTGCAGTAACTACTGGAAAGAAAATACACGATATTAAGAGAGAGAATTGTAGGTAACAACAGGAAGTTATGATCATGTCACCAGGTGCTAGAGACTGCATATCTCGAGGCACTGAATGACATGCACAAAAAACCCCACTGCTCTTCAGGTCTTCCCAGCTTTTACTACTTTTTCTTGTCTTTAGATCAGCTAAGGGTAGAGAAGCATTGCTCTCCATGTTAAATGGCTGTGGGCAGTGAGATCTGTATGTGGTAAGACTGTCAGGCTCATGTACAAACTGTTTCTTTGGACTGCTATGTAAGCATCTGTAAGTACCTACTGACTGGTACTGTTGAGAAGCTTTTCAGTCCTAAGTCTGCAATATTGTAGAATTTTATGCAAAATCTCTAATCTTCTGAAGTGGGGGAAACTAAATTCCTTTAAGCAGTCAGGTACTGTACATGTGAGGGGATAAAGTAGACCTTTCTTATCTGCCAGTGCTCCATTGCTCAGGAGTCATACAGCACATGCCACTGCTGGAGGTTGGGAGACAGAGTAGAGCAGTGGCTAAAGTTTTCTGAAACTGTTACAGTATATTTAAGTTTTCCTGGACATGCTCTGGTTATTTTGGGCAGAGATTTTCTACACAAGAATTTTGAAGACTTAATGTATTTTTCCAGGCCCTAGTAGGTCATAATCTGCCAACCAAGAACCACACATCTGGAATTCTTCAATATACTGCAAACCAGCTTCATGTGCAAATTCTGGGATTATTGTGTACGTGTAGAAGATATATATCTGCTGATAGAGTTCCAGACCAGATGTACTGAGATGCTGTGGACTGAGAGTGACAAAGGTTATATTGGAAATTTTGACTCTGCAGAGCTTTGATCTGAAGGATATTCTAACCGTCTGTGTTTCAAGCACTAGTTCTTCATGTCATTTTCTCTAGGCATTCCATGAAATGTCAGTAGTCACCAGTGATACCCTAATACCAGTGGAGCTGACTAAAATCCATAGTGTCAGTTGGATCTGTCATGTCACCCTTGCACCAAGAATGACACAAGAACAGACGAGGACGCAGCGTAAAAAGGAAGAAAACAAGGCCTTTATGGAAAGGAAACTTCAGCTTAAATAGACCGATACAATACATTTTATTTAATTGGTTAATTAATAAAAACATCTTTCTCACACACCGTCCTCAGAGGAACAGAAAAGTAAGGTGGCAAAACACCACCTGTAGATTGTTTAGACTAACAAGTTATCACATTCCTACAGCTTCCTAAAAATTCTCACTGTGAGAAACGATTGCCATTTCTCTCTCCCTGACCAGGCTGGCATCCACACTGTCAAAGGCACAAAGGTTCAGATTCATGGTGTTTCTTCCATTCAATACCCATTACCAAATGCCTTCCTGAACATTATGCCCCACTGTCCTTGCTAGATCACAGAGAAATGAGCTTTGCTTCCTGGAGGCATATTGTCTTGGGACAACAAGACCGGGCACGTTAGAAGAGGCTTTAGAAGGTGTCAGTGTGACCTGCTGCTCAAAGCATGGTCATCCTGGCCAAACTACTCAGTTTCATCTTGAAAATATTTGAAGAATGAAAAGTTTCTATTCCTGAAACCATTGCTGCTCCAGACTGTAAATCCCAGCTCTTGGCCTCTCCTCATGGGGGATCAAGTGCTCTATCTCAATGCCATCCTGGTCTCCCACCACTAAATACACTCCAGTTCACTGATCAGTTGTGTATTCTGGGGTTTCAGACTGTACACAGTTTTTCAGAGCTGTTAAATGTCATGGAGTAAGAGGTACAATCCCTTCCCTGATGGGTGTGCTGCTTGCTGTTACAGTCCAAGAGGCTGCTGTTTTTCCTTGCTGCCAGGTCACACACAGTGGTTCATGCTTAGCTGTTTGTGTCAGGGCACAAGTAGAGCTGGTTGTTCCCTGAGGAATAGGAGGTTGGAGGTTGAAATTTGAGCTCAATGCCCAGGCTTGCAGGGCAGGGCCTCTCCAGCCACACTACAGGAGTAGAGTGTCTGTCCCACACTACAGGAGTGGGGTGAGTGGGGCAGGCCTGGAGATGGTGCCCAGCCTCAAGCACAGTCTGGCGGTGGCCAGATGAGTCTGTGGTGCCAAGGTCCTAGGTCAAGCTGGGAAATTAGTCAGGCTTAGCTGGTTTGTCCATTACATGAGGTTCAGGGGGCCATGGACAGGCAAAGGCAGAGGCCTGGATGGGTCAGTCTGTGATTGAGAGAGCCTCAACTGAGAGCGGCTCCCAAAAGTCAGAGGGTGGGAAGTCCTGCTGTGTCATCCTATAGCTCCTTTTCCACCAAAGCTCTGTTCAGCCAGCTGGTTTCAAATGCAGCCCCTCTGGCACCCGAACCATGGGAAGGCTGGGGAGTGCATCCAGGATACTGACAGCTGTCTGTGGAGCCCCCAGATCCATTGCAGAAGAGCTGCTCCTCAGTCAGTCTCAGCCTGTACAGCTGAGTACATATTTCTATCCATGTACAGGATTATGGATTTATCCCTGTTGAATTTCATAGACTTCCTGATGTTGCATTACTCTAGTTTGGATAGTTGCTTCACCTAGATGGTGACCCAATGATCCATGCAGCACTTTGCTGTCATCCACAGACTGCATGAGTGTGAATTCCGTCTCTTCCAGACCAATGATGAAGATATTGCACTCAGGCAATAGCAGTATAAACCCTTAAAAAACATAATTTGTAACCAGCCTCAAAGTGTGAACCATCAACTCCATGATCTCGACAAAGTTCAGTGCACTGGCTGTCCATCCAGACCATACCATTGCAACCTGGATAAAACAGTACTGTTGGGGAGCATATCTAGAGTCCTTTGGAAGTTGAGTGAGAGACATCTACCAGTTTCTCATCAGCTGCAGAGTTATTTATCACAGCAGACAGTCATATGAAGTCTCTCATGACCACAAAACAACTCTACTTCATTCCTTGCTTGCTGTCTTTTGGACACTTGATTAAAGATTAACTAATGACTAGCCATTTTTAGCTATGTTACGTGTATTTTATTCCTCTAATATTATCTTCATAAAAATACACGAGGGAAAAAGCACAGGAACAGATAACAAGGGAACATCTTGTGATAAGCTTGTTAAACTTCTAGATTTAATAAAGAATACAACAACATGGCTTTATGAATCAGATGCTCTTGCATTTATAATTCAGGGATTAAATGGGAACATTCTTCTTATTTCAAAAGGATAGGATAATCACTTGCTATTTTATATGCTCAAGTTTTGAATTTCATTTTAGAGACTTTGAAGAATATTCCTCCTTCAGCCTGAATGGCTTTTAACTTCCCTTTTCAAACTTTGAATACTAAAAAATGCATAACAACATCTCCATTTCTTATAGATCATCTGTACTAACTTCACTGTAATAGCAGTGATCTAAAGCCCATTGAAGTGAGCACAATTCTTCCTTTAACATAAGTCATTTCCGGATCAAGCAGTAAATGACAAAGCAAACAAAGTTCATTTTTAATTCTTTTACCTGTGGCTTTCTGATGAGGATGTACAAAGCCATACATAGGATGTAAAAGAAAAGTCTGTGGTGAATAACAGCTTCCCTTCATGTCCCAGATGCCTGAGCATAGACTATTGTTCTTGAATTACTTGTAATAGAAATTTAATTTTCATGTTTGTATAATAAGCTTATTGTCTAAAAGTTCTTTTGAATGTTGGATACCTGATTGCAGGCAGAATTCTGCTGCCTAGTTATGAGCTACCATGTTTGCCATATGTTGATTCTTTGGTTACAGTAGTGAAGCTCAGACTACTAACGTCATGAGAGAGTCTGGAATACAATCAGGAAGACTGTAGATATCTTACAAACAGCAGACAGAAAAAGAGGACAAGGCATTTTGAAAAGAGTTAAGCTGCTCAGGGTAATCAGATGCAGTTAGCTCTATAATGCTGTGCCTGAGCTAACAAGCCCTGTGTAGAAGAGGGACTTAATTGTTTAAATAACACAAATGCCACTAATTGCACTAATAGCAGGTGATTCTCATCTGGTGAAACAGCAATAAGTGAATAGTATCTGCATATGGCCAAGAGAATGACTGCTGTATATTGACTATATAAGCCCACCATAAATTCCCAAAGTAGTGTCCTGAGGAATATTATGGTACTTCTGCCTTCAGTGGTTTGGGAGGTACTATAGAGAAATATACATTGCTGCACATATATGGCAAAAAGTTTGGATTTCTGCTTTGCTGGGTTATCTTCAGAACTTGAAACACTATCAGCACGGGGTCCTCATTCTCTAGCCTGGTACCCTTCCAGAAACTGAGCCAGGAATCCAGTGAGATCTTATCAACAGCAGATGTATTGGGTTTAAATGTTTGGATTCAACAAATCATCACATACCAATGAGATTTTTTTAATTGAAAATTCTCATCAGCACTACTGGTGAGGCCTTCCAGCTCACAAAGGGTAATTCCAACACACAGTCAACATTGCTAACATGTTCTTCATAAGGTATTTCAGGAAACTGCCAGCTTTTGTGTTTCCTTTTTTTTTTTTTTTTTTTTTTTTTTTTTTTTTTTTTTTTTTTTTTATCCTAAAGCAATGTCCAATAATACTTTTGATACAAATATATGGAAGTACAAATTTATATTTACCTTTAGCAATTATTTCTATGGACAAAAATCAAAGCATGTTTGAAACTAAGTTATTTTGGATAGAGTGCAGAACATATATTTTTTTTTATGCTAACACAACTACAGCACAAAAACACTGGGTTATTTTACTTTAGGACAAGTCATTTAAAAACAAAACCAACAAAAACCACCAGGCATTCCTATATGGGTTTAGATTAATGTTTCAAATGTATACCAAGGGATATGATTTCTGGAATTTGTTATGCATAGTTGCTACCAAAATGCAGTGATGGTCTGAAACCCAAAACTCTGTGCCATTTCTAAATTTTGTCTCAGCTATGAGTTCATCACACTTTCCTAATGATGTTATAGTTTGGCATGGCCTTAAATAGTTCCTTTACTTTTCTTTTGTCTTATAGAGGCAACTGTGTAGAACTCTTTTGATGTAAATTCAAGTAGCAGGCTTTCTGTGACAGCTGCGTGTACATGAGAATGCTGTTAATGCTGTCAATCCCAGTGCCTCAAAGTTTTCTTCCTGTAGCAAAGCACTGGATAAAAATTTCTGATGGAGCCACTCCAGGTTGCTGTGTATGCAATATATGTATATTAGGAGCCTTGGGAAATTCTTAAATTTCCCTTAAGCTTAACAAATTGCTATATCATCTCTCCTTTAGAACTTGATAGGATGTCACAGAATTGTAGAATTGTTTGTTCAGTGGAACTTACTTGTTAATCTTGCATTGAAATCAGGGGGAAAAAATGGGTAGGACACAACAGCAGTGGATTTTACAAAGGCTAATCAAAGCATGTTTTTACCTTGCAGTGAAGTGTGAAGTTGAGTCTCAGGCTAACCATTATATAAACCAGTGTTTCTATACCTAGTGACATGTTGGCTCCAGTCTTGAAAACTATAGTTGACTGCTGAGGCTATTTGGCTGTTTTGGGGTTAGGCTGCTACAATTCCTGATGTCTGGCTTGGGCCAGTGCTACCTTAGATACTACATATGATATGAATAAGTTCCTAGACAAGTATTTTTTGTGTTATTAGTACAAGGGACAAAAAAAAAAAGAGATCAATTACTTTATTTATTTTTCTGACACACTATGAAATTTTGACATACCTATGCAAGTTTTTTAGCTTCTGCTGGAAACATTTAAGGGTGCTTATGAAATGAAAAATGGAGAATTTAGGTTATCTGTGTTACATTTTTTGGAAAAGTCCTAAAATTTTCTCAGAAGCTCCTGGTATATGGTGTACAGAAAATTTCCCCTTTGCGGTGTTTTTTTTGCCTCCAAATCACACTACTTAAGGTTCCCTTTAATCTTTTTTCATGTGAACTTAAAATGCAAAATAATCTCTCTGCAAACAAGCCTTTAATGATTTCTCTCCAAGCTTCAATATTTTTAAGAGCTGCTGTTTGTATCCTTCTTTCCCCAGCCTCATTGCTTCAAGCCCAAATCTGTGTTTCCTGTTAAGTCTTCCTGTATGAACAGTCTCCAGTGGTACTCTTGCTTTGAGGAGACTCTAATACCATCCTTGCTGAGGCATGGCTTATTCCACAGCTAAATGGTTGGTTATTAACATAAGAGTTCCATGCTGACTCCAGGATTTATAAATTCTACCAATGGATTTCCAAAATCATCATGGTTTTATCAACAAAGAAAATGAGAAAGACAGGAACACTTTATAGGCTCAAAATGACTAGCTAATGTTTAGTAGCCATAGAGCACATATTTTTACAACCAACTTGAAATTTTCAGATGCTTTTAATAACAACTGTTGATATACAACAGCTGAAACATCTTAATGGACAGAGTTAGATATTTTCTTCCTTGCTTTCAGCAAATTGAAATGAATGAAAGAGAAGCAGAGAAAGAGGTATTTTATATCTGAGCGAAAATAGATGATTTTAAAATACAGGAGGAGGTCTTGTGACTAATCTAATTTCTATGAAAAACATTAGGACAAACTCTATTAGAGTTAATACCTTAACGTCCCCCTGCCTTCATTCTTTATTGTCTGAGAGTGCTTTAGATTGTGCTGTGAGGGAGCAGCCCAGCTGCTGATTCATAGAGTGAGCTTTGGCATCAGCCTCTTGACTGCTCTTAGGACTTGCACATGAGCACTGGAAGAGAAGAAAAGGCTGTGTTTGGCAACCGACAGTCCTTTAAGTCATGCAATTCAAATCAATGGCCAGTACATTTGAGTAGAGCATATGAGTAGTTGAATGAGGGAGAATTGAAGTAGCAGCACCGAGCTCAGGTGTTCCAGTAAGAAAAGCATGGCATTGAAGAGCGAGCCCCTCATATTTTTGCTTGATTTCATCTCAGACTTGCTGGAGGTTCGAAAGAAAATTGAAATTCCTTTTAAAGAAGCTTATTTGGATCTACCTTACAACTCTCAACTATTGACAATGGCTCTAAAACCTGCATGATTTTCATGTCCACTGAAAATATATTTCTTTGTTTAGCATTTATTATTTCTAGAAGTTATATTTATTTTTTTATAATTGATACAAATTAATTTATTAGTGAAACTGCTGTTCTTGCTCAAAGTTATGGGAAAATAAATCCATATTTTTTATTTAAGACTGAGTTTGTACATGATTGCTTACCACTATTTTGAAGGAGGTGTGAACAAATCTTGAATTAGAAATTTCAGCTTGCCAAACCAAATCCCAAAGAAACAAAAAAAAAAACCCCAAAAACCACACAAAGCAATAACAAAAAAAGGTGCTCAATTATTAGGTACTGTGACTTCAGGACTTCAGGGTGCATCTCGCAGCATAGTTGCTGTGTTAAGATCCTGGCTGGTTGGTATAGCTGTCTAACCCAGGGCAAAGCATTTCAGAGACTCACTTGTGCACACGAGTCACTTTAGCTTTAAACTAAAAAAATTTAGCCTTGCTTCTCTGTTTGAGTTAATTAGCCCAAATTAGAGACAATTAATGAGCTAGCTCAGGTGGAACAATATCCTGCTGCAACTATCTAGTTTCTGGTTCTGAACCTGGTTTCCCCTGAGGTAACTCAGTGCTCTCTGCTGAGCTGTGTGGTGAGAGCTTGCCCTAAATAACTCCTCCAGGTTCAGCTGAGTGCAGTTCAGAGCCAGGAATAGAACTGCCATCAGTTGACTTCATGACCTGTCTGAAACCATGCTATTGTTGGTTTTCTCAGAGTTCTTGATTTTATTTTTAAAAAGCCTTCAATTTTTCAGCTGAGCAGCTTGAAGCATAAAGAGGTCAGTTAATGGCACTACTGGGAGTAGCACCTGGTATCCTTTGGAGAGACTATCCCCAGCTCTTTGGCTCTAAGCAGCAGAACATGCAGCCTCCTTTAGACTTACTCCAGAAATGATCTAAAAATAAAACAGCGCCAGGTTTGTTTTGAGCCCACACATAAGGAGTTTATTTGAAGGCACCCTTAGGCAGCCTTTTCAGTTATGAAATAAGTTCTGAAACTGTTCTGCTGTGGCTGAGACTTTTTAGATAGTCTCCGGATTATACAGTAAGTAGTACATCATCTTAGCTGCCGTTTAAGGTTCCAGAATGTGGCAGATGCCCAGATCTGTAAGATAACAAGCTGGCGTTCTTCTTCCCACATATTTGTGCTTTCTGCCAATTGCAGCTCCTCCTCTCCTCTTTTTAAAAAATTTCTCCTCTTTCCTCCCTGCACCCTGTTGGGAAAAGCAGAGCTGACAGAAGGCAAGAAAGGTTAGTGTGAGCTCCATTACAACCAGTGCCTGTTGATGCTTGCTGTTAAATGAAGTGTGAAGTGGATTGTTAATGGCCTTTTTTTTCCTTTTCTTGTGAAGGATTAGCTTTTTCCTTTTATGATAAAATAGTGATTCACATACACATTACTGTTCAGATCCAGAAACTCAGCTTTATATATTCTGTTTCTGATCTCAATTGGACAAGTGAGGTTTATTTACAAGTAAGGGTTAATAGACTGTGTCACAAACAAGATTTCATAACTGTTTTCTGGTTTTTGGTAGCTGAAGGCTAAAGCTGTATGTTTATCTACATTACCTGATGCAGTGGCTTAGTAATCTTTTCACTGGTGCATTTAAGAAACATGTGATCTTATTCATCTTGAAAAATAATAGGAAAGAAGCTACATAATGGCCAAATATGTCATGCATTAAGTAGCAAGTAAGTTCTCAAATTGTGGTGTCTACATTGTGGGACGAGATGTTGCAATATATATCCAGATAGAAATTTATTCATTTTAAGGATTTTTTGGATTTAGACCTATGCACAGATCTGTTAAAAAGTCATAGAGTTCCCTGTTTTTGCTAAACAGAGATGGACTATAAGCCTGTCTTCCCTAAACTCCATATTTTATATTGAAGTTCTGCTTCTGAATATCACAGAACGTTGGAGAGCAGACAACATAATGACTCAAGTGAATGTTATTGGAAGACACACAGAGTTTGCATAATTAATAGAGGAGGAAGAAATAGCATGGACAAATATAAAAGAATTTATCCAACCTCACTTTTGAGCAAGCCTATAAAGTATTTAAGTGGAAGAATAATGAGAGGTGTGAGGTTTTGTGGATAAGAAAGCAAATATTAAATGAGTTTGTTGTAGGTAGATGTTACTAATCTAACTAGGTGTTTTTCATTTACAAAAGAGCTGTTACTTTTAGACAAGGGAAGCAATAGTCTTTATCTACCCATAAAAAGGTAAAGGCAATGCTGTGGTACCAGCCAACAAAAGGCATTACTACTAAGATTGTAAAGTAAGCCTGAGACTGGTTGTAAAGAATGACACCAAGTTACCATTATGAAAAAACCTGAAGAAAGTTATGACTGAATTTTCTCAAGGTTCAATCTTGGAACCATTACTTAATACTTTCACTAATTTTCTTTTTGTGCTGAAGTCATAAATTCTTATAAATAGTGTTGAACACAAAAAGTTAGTAATCATCATTAAATCAGAGGTGTGCTGGGATATCTTGAAGAAAGAAGTAGAAAGAACTGAGGTGATTGAAATAGGATAAAATATTAAAATACAGAAAGCAGTTTCTGTACTGAAGAACTAAAATTAATTTCTGTTCAGGGTGATCAGCGGATTAGAGGGCACATTTTACAATAGCAAATAAAAAGATCTTGGCTTAATCTCACAGAATGGAGGCTGAGAAGGGGCAATTGCTCTCTAAATGCATCAGAGGGAAATAAACAGCAGGAAGGGAGGAGAACTAATTAATCTAAAGGACATTGCTGGCACAAAAACAAAGGTTCATTATAAAATTTATGTCAGAAATTAAAGGAACTACCAGAGGAATGAGGAATGTCCTGATAGAAGTAATGGAATCAACTTCATTGAAGTAGAATCTACTTAGTTTGTAACAGTAATTCTATGATACAATTGTCTGTAACAGGAAACAGCTAGATCATGTGAGTCAGGAGGCCTCTAGAGTTTTATGCCAAACCTCATCTTCAGCAAGTGTTGATATTTCTGTCTAGAAGTTCACAGAGGGGAGAATACAATGATCAGCCATCACCAGGTGTAACCTGTATACAAAAGAAGTATACAGCCTTTTTCATGTGGTAATAAATTTCACATTCAGACTTCCCTAGAGAGAGGATGGGATCAAGGCAGAATATTACCTTGAAATAAATAATAAAAAAGGATCTGAATTTTAATTTGATTCAAAAAACCCCTCATAAAGTCAGTCAGTTATGAGCATAATGCCTATATTTGAGAATAGACACAAATTATGTCAGAGGACATATAATAGTCTAAGCCAATGTTTCACTTTATATAATTACTTTTTCCTATTGAGAAAAAATGTATCATGTCTAGGATTCTGTCCATTATATTTTTAATTCTTTTTCTTATTTGCCTGCTTCCCCCTCCCAACCTCAAACACTGGTCATCTATGGATGGGCTGAAGACATTAAAACATTTTGCTTTTTTAATTTTTTCTTAGTGTATTGAAAAGTCAGAATAAATAGAAATCACAAAAATAACTGTGATTTCATGTGTCTTTGCCTATTCAGTACCTGGACTCTTGGTGTATCAGATTGCATGCATTCTAAAAGGATAGAAAATAAAACTCTTTTTTTTTTCACCTTGGATGAAGCAGTTTTTTCCTGTAGAAATTAGTGATATTATGCCACTTAAAAGTGGCAGAAAAATCAGAACTAGTATCCATAATTGCTGCTGACCAACATTTATACTATGGCTAAACAAGGATTTTGGTTTTCAACGTTGTCAGTGTGGCAATTTCTGCAAGTCATACATTGACCTTTTCTGTAGAGGTTTAATAATTTATTTCCTCTTTTAAATAAAAAAATGTCCAGCCTTTGTCCTCAGTTTGATTCAATCTTAAAATAAAAAAAAGCAAATAAAAAAGGTTTGATCTGCCTTTCAGTATATATGCCTTGACCCTTTGGTGCTGGGTTGATCTTTATAAGCTGGCAAAATAAAAAATAAGAACTATGGTACTACACAAACACTGGTAAATGCAAGACATTTAAGATTTTTTTACCTTCACCCTTTTACTTTACTTTCATTCCTTTACTATTCATGTAGTTTTGACTAATGCTGTTTTTATGACAACCATTACCTTCTTTTTCTGTGAAATATGGTTTACTGAAAGTAGTGACCTAAGTTGTCCAAACGCACCAAAACATTTCATGACAAACATACTAAAACTATCTGTTTACATACACATTTTTTAAAATACACATATGTAAAAGTCATAACTAAAAATAATTTAAGGGTCTTAAAAATGTTTCGAGTTTTTCATATGTTTTAAGAAATCTTAGCTTGGGGATGCCAAAGAATTCCTTCATTTTCTCTCTTCTCAGACATAAAAGAGAAACGATGATGGGAGAAGAAAAATCTGAAACTTTTGTTACCATGCAGAACAAACTCTTCATTAACAATACAGTATTAACTGAGGTATGTGTCTCATCTTTCAAGAGATTTATGTTAGTATCTTCAAAGGAAAAACAAAAATTCACTGTTCTGCCTAGTTTTTATTCTTACACTTCATACTTTCCCAACTATGTACAGCAATTGTCACAGAGACAACATTCTGATATCACTGTGAGATGGGAGATGCAGGCATTACCTTCAAATGGCGTTAACATACAACTTGAAAGGCCATGAACTAAAAAGACAAAGATAGCTGCTAGTTAGAGGATTATAAACCCAAAAAGTTTGAATTTATCACAAGAGTCGAATAGAAGGGAAAAATCCCAAATTGTTTTACAAGACTTGATTTATGATAAATCATATAAACTGAAAACTTCTTTAAAAAAATTAACCTATTGCTATTTTTCATATTTTTTCTCAGTACCTTTACAAAATAATTTTTGAAGGAGCCTTTAGTAAAACTCAGTCCTAACACTGGCTAAAAATGTGCACTCTGAATGATACTTATGCATTCTCTGCAGAAAAAACCAAAGTGTCTAACACCTGAGAATTTTTTGTGCAAATTTTCATTAACTTTGTAGAATAAGTAATTAACTATTCCCTCCTATACAAGCTCACTGTCTACATTTCAACAAATTGTGTTAATAATTGAAATATAAAAAATATATAGTACACAGCATAAGAGGTTATTAATTTTTAGTGATATCCAACCAATAGTGTAATTGAAATGTGTTTGATAAATGAAAGCAATGCACCATCTTATGAAATGAAAGAGTTGTGCATTATGGGATTTTTTGAGTAAATAAGTTTGTGAAAATGTAACATAAGCTACAGAGCAAATTCTCACCTTGAGCTGTGTATGTGTGTAGTGACACTTGTGCTCTGCACTATTAAGCCTAATAGTTACACTGGCAGAAACATTGCCCTTATAGAAACTGGGAATACTTCTGGATTCAGTCAAGATGAATATTCTGAGCAGAATGCTTTTTGCTGGAATGTGACAATAATCAGCAGCTCTAGGAAAGGATTTGGAGTAATGCTTAAAAACGCTTAATGATCTAGTATACTAGCAGTATATACATGAAAGTTTTAATTGTACTGACATAATAAACATGTGATGCATAAATATTGAGAACACTCTGTTTGGGACACTTGAGAATGTTGTGTGTTCATTTTTTATTAAAAGATGGATAATGTGAGAGAATGCTGTTTCAAAACTGTTTATTAATGCAGCTGTTAAAGATGATCAACTCCATATTAAAGCTGAGGGTTTGCTGTTGCTATAGCTGTTCCAAAGTATGAGGAATACAACAAAACCGATTTTTGGAGGCAAGTTTTGTTTAGTTGTATTTTGGGTAAGTTTTTTGTTTGTTTTGTTTTTCATTGACACAACAGAGATCTGACTTGTGGTAGGTGTCCAGGTACTGACACTCTAAAAGAAATAATTCTTTTGGGCAGAATGGTTGGCAGGTCTTTGGGATACCCCAGATTATTCTCAGAAGGACGAGAATATACTCTTAGTGCCAAAATTTTTTTTTATGCACATCAGTAGTATTATGGAGGAATGTCAAAAAGTCCAGTTCCTTACACACAAGAAGACTCAAACATTAAGATATTGGTCCTAATTTTTTCTTCATTCCAAGTCATTTACTGAATGATCTCTGAATATATAAATGGATGGAAACTTTTAGCTGAGGAATGTGCTAGAAGAGTGAAGTCTAGAACCTCATGCTTGTTTAAATTAAGGAAAGTGGTAAGTTTCCCTAACCTTTTAACAGGGCAGAAAAAGTGCATAATTGCCTCTTAGGCTTTGTAAATGTGTCACAGAAAACCATGGGAGTAAGAAATTCAGAAGTGTATTGGTTTTGCATGGCCTGGTTTTTGGTAGTAGGGGGCCCCAGAGGTGGCTTCTGTGAGAAGCTGCTGGAAGCTTCCACCACATCCACCAGAGCCAATCCCTGATGGGTCTGAAGATGGACATGCTGCTGGCCCAAACTGGGGCAATTAGAGATGATGGTAACACCTCTGTGATAACAGATTCTGGAAAAAAAAGAAAACTTGTGGTGGAGTTTTAATTGTGACTAGACAAGAGGGGAATGAGAACATATGAGAACAGCTCTGCAGACACCAAGATCAGTGAAGAAGGAGGGGGAGGAGGTGCTGCAGGCACTGGAGCTGAGGTTCCCCTGCAGCCCCTGGTGCAGACCATGGTGAAGCAGCTGTGCCCCTGCAGCCCATGGAGATCCACAGGGGACCCAGAGATCAACCTACAGCCCATGGGGGAACTCCATGCTGGAGTGGGTGGATGCAAGGAGGAGGCTGTGATCCAGTGGGAGATCTATGGAGAGAGGTGCCCTGCTCCCAGCCTGGAGCAGCCTTTCTTTGACAGACTGTACCCTGTGGAAGAGTGACCCACAGCATTTGGAGGGGTGCTGTTGCCTGTGGGATGGATTCACTTTGCAGCAGTTTGCAGAGAGGGATTGCACATGAGATGGACTCAGGTTGAAGAAGTTCATGAAAAACTCTCTCCCATGGGAGGGACCCCACAGTGCAGCAGGTGAATGATAACTCCTCTCCCTGAGCAGCAGGAGAAATAAAGAGTGATGAACTGATTTCAACCCCCATTCTCATCTCCCTGTGTTGCTGTGGTAGGCAGTAGAGCAGGGAAGGAGGGAGAGGTGGGGGTAAGGTGTTTTTAAGTGCTTATTTTACTTCTCATTATCCTGCTTTTATTTTGTTATTAATAAATTCATTTATCTCTAAGTTGAGCCTGGTTTGTTCTTGATAATTGATGAGTGTTTTCACCCCAGTCCTTCCTTCCGCTCAGGAATCCTCTGTTAAATTTTCTCTCCTCTGTCCAGCTGCAGCAGGGGAGTGAGCAAGGGGCTTTTGTGGGTACCTGGTGTCCAGTCAATGTCAACTCATGACAAGAAGGTTTCATTTTAAATAAAAGAACCAGGCCTTACCCATTCCAACCTGGGAATGAGATAGGCTGGCATAATTAGCCATCCTATGCAGTTTACACCAGCAGAAGCCTAGCCCTTGAGCACAAAAGCTAGTAAAATATCTCCAAATAAAAATATATATTGCAGCAATAGAAGCAGGAAACAGGAACTCCATGGTGAATTCTGACCATAACTCCCTCTGTAATGTTGCATGAAAAATTATATTTGTCTGGACAGAATAGAAAAAAAAAATATCTGATACACAAGGATAAAGATTATTTTCACACAGGTAAAAATTATTAAGGAATGTTCTTCAGACCTGTTAAGATTTACAAATTAAGTAAAGGGAAATTTCATGGGCTTTCCATTATTCTAGTTCTTCATTTTTTTATTAAGTCCATAATATTCCTTATGAATGATAGTTAAGAATTTTGAGCTTGATTTTATGACTATTTAGCCACATCTATGCCTGTTTAAAATGCAAATGCAATTGCACACATATTTTCTACATGTAGGCAATTATCTTAACAGATATAGAGACAGCATAATTGTATGTGCAAGTGTGCATAATTCACTGTCTATGCATATAGTTATCTGATTTGTTCATGTAACTGCAATAATTGCACATGCATATACTGCTATGCCTGAGTTACCTGAGAAATTTTGCCTGATATGAGTTTTTTGACTTCTTTTGATTTTATTATCTAATGAAAACAAGTAGTGTGTAAAACAATGAATATGTGATAAAAGTATCTTACATTGTTAAATACTTATCCTTTCCAAATGACTGTATTTTCTATATTCTAAACATAATACTTGAGACCACTGTTAAAATGTTAGGTATAAACAATTGCAGACTGCTTGCTCTGTAAACTGGACAATCTATTGGGCAAAGCAATCTACTATCCTGGGCAATTGTTTGCTAAGGCACTCCCACACAATATGTAGGCTTATAAACATAAACTAAACCTTGTTTCCCTATTAAAGAAACTGCAATTACAGCTTTTACCAATATCTTTTTGTTATTGATATTAATTCAGAAGAATTGAAAAGTGAGGAAGAAAGCATAAGCAATTTTCAATTTATTTGAGGTGGTATGATGTCAAGTGGAAGCTTTTTGAGATTACTTTATTTTTTTTTTTTTCCCTGCGTGCATCCTATGATTGTAAATAAGAATCTGGTGAATCATTTATTCTGGTAGACTAAAAAAAATTGAAATCATATCTATCATATCTATGAGGCTCATTGTTTCTTTGCACAATTGCAGAGAAATTAAATGCATTTCTAGCATGATACATTTTGCTAAAATTGCTATTTTTTCTAGGTGTTCCTCTTCTTTTAGATAAATCTGATGTATACCTCAAACACGGTAAACTCATTCAAGTCTCAACTGGATCAAATGTATTATTCTGTAAAACTTCGCATGTTTTATATTGCCTAGAAAGTGGGGTTGAAGTATTACTAGATACTTTGCTAAGTAGTCCATCCACTGATTTGTGTTCAGGAAATATAATTCTTATTTTTATTTCTCTATGTATTACTCATTTACTTCTTCTAAATAATTTTTTAAAATAAAATTCCCAGTATTGGGTGTGAGAAAAGACTTGTCTACCAAGTGCTCATATATTTATTTTAAATTCTTACCATGCTTCCTCCTTATTTTGATATTGTTGGTAATATATGGGCACAAATAGAAAAAAATTTCTGGAAAATAGCATTTTATGAAACCTCAGAACATCCTTAATGTGGGAAAAACCTAAATGAATGGAAAACTAATACTAAAGATAGAGAAAACAAAGCTATATTTGATTTTGCTGCTATATTAACATATGGAAGAAAATATTTGATAGTTCTTTTCAGAGTCTAATTTCATCTGTCATGCAGAAGATAAAAATCTGCTATCAGGCAGAGACTAGTGAAAATATATTGGTGGGTTCTGACTATGCATTTTTCTTGGTAAATACTTTTCTGTTCGTTCATTCCACTGAACACTAGAAGGGCAGTACAGAAATTCCTTGAATACATATCCTGGATGAATTCCATGAAGTATTTAAGTCATGTGAAAGCAGCTATTGTAAACCATTCCTTTCTTGTCACATTTAAAACCTCCCATTAAGACCAGTAAGGATGTTATCCAAAACATTTCTGAAATGATTAGCATTCCTTTATTGCATTAAACCTAACCTACAGACAAAGAGATAAGAATTACATTATCACATCAATTAAGCATTTGAGTATCTCATGATATTGATATTAGAGGGAAAAATTAAAGAGAATCTCGAAATTGTGCTTGTGTATTTTAACTGCTAAAAAAATCTTTAGCTACATCTACTCTAACCGCTGGTCTGTAGAAGTTTCATTATAGTTTTCTTCAAGATCCATATTCAGTTCACAAGTTTAGTTTGGTTGCTATTCAGTTGCATCTTTGTTTTATATGCATAAAGTTTTCTGCCTATTAGGCAAAAACAAGCATATGCTTGACTAATTTCCCATGTAAAGATAAAAATTTGAAAGAAACAAACTCAGTATCTGCATTTGCAGATTTGCAGCTGTAGAACTCTGTGCAGCTAAGGGATTGAGTTTGTAGTGTCACCTTAGACTAATTTAAGGTATCACCAAGGACAGCATGTGTTAGATTTTGGTGTGTACCTGTGTTGCATCCTGGGATTGGGTTTTAGGGGTTCTTATTTGTGTTAGCTAGCCGAGTCCTGTGTACCCCCGCGTTTCCCCCGTGTCGTTTCCCCCCCACGGTTTCTGGCCCCACGCTGCCTGCTGCCGGATCTTCTCCCTCTGCCGCTCCTGTAACCGCCCCCCGTCCGGCCCTGGGAAACCCCGTGCCTGCCGCCCCAATCCCCACAATCCCGCCCAGCCCGCGGCTCGGTGCCCGCCCCTGCAGGGTTCTCTGGTTGGTCGCTGTTGCTGGCATCACCGCCACGGCAGCCGCCCCTATTGGCCGGCAGGCCGTGGATCCTCTCGCCCCGCCCCTCCATAAAACCCTATCCCGCCGGCAGCCAGGCGCCATTTTCTCCCATGCGAGTGCCGGGAGCGGTCGCGTCTTTCCATCGAACCGCGCCATGTGTGACCAATAAACAGTTCCTGCCAAGCACGGAGTAAATGGACAAATTCCTTACCTCTTTGCTGGATCCCTAGCGCACGGTAACAGTGGCTGGCCAGCCCACGCGCCCGAGACACGGAGCCGTGTCCGGGAACCCGCGGCAGCAAACCCTGGCAGCACGTGGAAGCTACACCACAGCCGGGCTCCCAAGAGCCGCATGCAGCCGGGGAGAGCAAAAACCCACGCCGCATACCTGCAACTGGGAATCTGAAATGCTATGTAATTTCATACACCTGTAGGGTGAAGGTGCTCTGTCTGACAAACTAGTTCATCAGTTAACAGTCTTCATTTTAAAATATCTACAACAAAGTGAAGCCAACTCCTCAAGTCTGACTAGATAGTTTTAATTCAAGAATACTCTCCATATATATTTACTGAGTTTCTGCTTTGCAAAAATGAAATTTTCCCATTTTCATCTAACATTTTCATAGCCACCAGCCCTTCAGATTTTAAAAATTAGTTATTCTTTCAGTAACTATTTAATCTGTGCAGTTTGTTTTCAAGTATTTAAAATATTCCAAATATCCATAAAAATTACTGGTTCACAATTATTATTATTATAAGTTGGTTGCAAGTATTTCAAAGCAGATTGGAAAACAAAAAAGAAATGAAATAATATCCCTAGTTCTTCAGCCCAAGACTTGACACTTCTTTGAAAGATAAGACTTAGGTAGAACAGAAATTGTTGAAAACTGTACAAGAATAAGGAGTTGTAATTCAAAGATGAGTGTCATACAAGGCTTCTAATGGGGCCTTCTGGCCTTGAAAATATGAATCCATGAGTATAAATCTCTGAAACATAAAATGAAATGTTATCAAGATTTTGTCAGGCAAAATATTTTGTCACTTTTCACAATGTCAGCTGCAGCATTTTCCTAGAATATAATTCTCAAGAAGATGCCACTTTATTTGCAGAAAGAAGTTTTCATTTTTGCTGGTTAATGAAGCATTGTGTTTAGAAGTGCTTCTTTTTCAGTAAGCTGTCAATCTGCTTTGCTTAAAGGGTTATAAAAGCACTTATTCATTGTGTGAATTCACGCTTCCAGGTATTTTCAAAATCTGTTTTCCTCATCACCATCTAGGAGAAAAAAGAGGAAGGGAAGGGAAGGCCTTAGGGACATCGCAGACACTCTGTGATATGCTCATTTGAAGTGTGAATGGACCTTGGCATGCCCTGGACATTCCCCTGTATCTTATTTGCCTTTTTGACAGTATGAGGGAGACAAGAATGCCAGAAATCTTGTCTGTCAGTACAAATTACCCAGTCTGAATTCTTACTGGAACAATGTGGGTGTCACTAGATTTTGGAAAGAACTCAGGCTTAGACTACAGCTGAAACTAAGTAGTACACCTAAAAATGACAATGTGGCAAACTGGGACACAACTACAATAACACACATAAATGCAAGATGTATGAGGTCTCAAATTTAATACCATAAGGGTTTTGAAGTCTAAGAATCATCAAGTAAGAGTTTTCTGTAATGACTGTCCAAAATATCTTATGCTTCATGCCAAAATTTATTTTTCTAGACATATGTTCCTCTAGTTCAGCGCTCTTGATCAAGGTCTTTTCCCATCTGGTGGAATCTGCATTAGGAGGTGTCAGTCATCTCCTTTTGTGCTCCTGAATCCTATCTGAAATCTTGCATTTTTTCCTGCAGTATAATCAGTGGTGGGTGGCATTGAACCTTTTCAGTTAAAGAGGCAAGCACAGGCACTTCCTTCAGCTCCTCCTTGGACACCCGATGGTGAGAAGGGCGCTGGTCATCCCTGTCTGAGGAAGGGCTTGGAAACTCATTCTCAGAAATGGCTCTCAGACAGCTCAGAATAGTATGTGAGCAAAACTCCAGGGAAAAGGCAGAATTTCATTGTTCATACTCTGTACTAATTTTTCTGACCAACTTGACCCTCTGCTCTTTGTGCTAGCTGTGATGGTCCTGTTCCCAGCTCATGTCCCACTCCAGCCTTCATGGTGTGTGTCGTACACTCTCTGCTGGGTGGATTCCAGGACCAGAGACACAAACCCAAATCAAGACATGGCAAGACTTCAGGCCGTGAGTCATTGTGCAGCCTGAAATCTTTCTGAGCACTATTTGACTGGTACTTTAGTGACAGCTGGTTTCTAGAACATGAGTGTTAAAGGCCTTGGCTGTACAATATAGCTGTTTTAAGCCACATATTTGTGTATTTTTACCATATAAAATATACCATGCTTAAATTATTAAATATGACACACACATTGCTTTCTAGGACTACTGTCCTTTTAGGAAAATCTTAAACATTAGGAAAAAATAGTATTGGGAATAGCATGTCATGACAGAGTGTATATATATATATATATATATATACATATATATATGTAAATTCCTCCCCCCCTCAACTAAGGCAAGAGGAGTCTGTTCCAGAAAACTACATGGGAAAACCATGCTAATATTTAAAGCTCTAGAGTTTTATTAATGAAAAAAAGGAGGTTATAATGTCATTCCTTTTAAGAATAATATGCCAAGGTCTTCTAAATCAGAGACCATAGTGAAAATATGAGCCTGATAATGAACCTTTCTTTTGTGTACCAACAACCTCTGATCTCCAATGTAAAAGGCTACAGATGTTTCTTTTTACTGAAAATTTATCTCAGACCTTTACCTTGTTAAGAATAACACTGAAAAACAATGTTAAAAATAGCAGTTCAGTTAACACAGGACAATAGTTTTTTTGTGGTTGGGTGATAGCATGAAAAGCCCCCAGGCACTGAGAGCAGGCATTTTAACAGCTTCAAGCAAAAAGGAAAGACTAGATCATGCATTTTACCTTGATATGTCAGATGGAGAGATTTCACTCAGTAGGGCATGCTCTGGGCTGAATCAGGGATGATGCTGATCTAGAACTTGTTTTTTTGAGTTGAACTTTCCATCCAGATATATCAACAGTTATGAAACAAACCTTTTCTCTTGACAGTTTTCTTCAATAACTTATTCCTGCCAATGTTAGAAGACAGCTCATAATTTCTCATTTAAATTTTTCTGGTTTCAGTTTTTTGTCACTGGATTGGACACTCTTCAAAGAATTTATCCACAAGAAGGTTTTATACAATACATTAAAATTCCCTTTCTGTCTGCATTTTTATAAAGCAAACAGAAGGACTTGTTACAGTGTCCCACAGAAAGACATTTCCTCCACCTTTAAATATGTTTATGGCTTGTTTTCTGAACAATTTGATAGTGTAATTTAAAAAAAATAGCTAGCTAGAAAATGCTAGCCTTAACTTACTCTGCAGTGTTACAAGTATGCCTTTTTTTTGCCATTGCAGAACTGTTATGCAAACCACTGAAAGTGAATGTCAAATTGCTCATCCAGCACTTCCCAGCTGAATCTCAGCTTTCCGGGATATAGTCCATCATTCTGTAAGTAGCCGCATCTTTCTAGATTTTTCACTTTGCATTTTGTGGTGTTTAAACTAATTATGTGAATTTATTAAGCAATACAGGAATGCTTTATGTTTTTGTCTTGGTCCACTAATTATCCATTCTTACTGAATGACTTTGCAAAATAGACTAGAATCAATACTGTGTTTAATTCTTGATCATTGACAGAGGTGCTGAATAACATAGAGTACTGATCACCATTAAACAGAATTCCCACGCTGAAATATACCTATAGCCAATTCATAATCTGTTCAATGTACATCTTGCTTATTTTATACAGAGCTTTTTTTTTTTTTTTAAAGAAAAAGTGTGTCATGCAGTACAAAGTTAAACTCCAATGCTCCTGACAGCTTATGTTATGCAATTCATAGGCAGATGGAAATAAAAAGACTGAATGGAACAAACCTTTGTCAGGCACTTTGCTTCACAATGAACAGCTGAGAAATCATGCTGGTTTGACAGGACATACTTTTGAAAGAAGCATTCTGACTGGCCTTAAGTAAATCCTTATCTTTCCTGACTTTTTAGTTGATTCCCAGGCCAGATTTTTCCATTAGTCTTGTAGAATATAATAAAATGCCTTAAATTATAATTAGGTACCCTACATTAGGAGTAGATTGATGTTTACTTTCTGGAATGCTTGGTACACTTTTTGATTCCCACCAGTATAAAGAAATATAAGATAATTGGCATATTGCAATTTTCAGTCATATGCCGATGATTTGAAATAAGAGTTTTTAAAAAAAACCCTGGAAAAACATTTATTAATTTAAAGTTTAATATAAACATTTTATTTTCCATGTAAGAAAGGATCTTCAATATATTTAACTTAACTTTCTAAAATTAGGGTTTTTTTCTTGTTTTGCAGATTATTACCATTAGCAAATGTTTGCTATGGGCAGTGAATATCTGGTTCCCATTGTCTACAGTGGTCAAAAATGTAGTTTTGTTGGAGATACAGAATATTTAATGTGGTATGAGATCAGTTTCATATGGGAAAACACTGTATGGTGCTCCCCTCAAGTAGTATCTTGTCACCTCATAGTATGTCAGTTTCCATGATGACAGCAGTTTAAAGAATTTCCAGCCTCTGCTGTGCTAACATAAGCTTTCATGAGGCTGGACTCTTGGCTGAAACAGTGAACCAATGCAGGCCAAAAACACCCCAAGGGAAAACCCTTTTACTTTCAAGCCAGGTGTGTTCAGTGATCTTGGTGGCAGTGCAGCCCCACAAAGAATTGTGCCAGCTCAGCTGTGCTGGGGCTGGGGTGGGGGCACACACATAAGCAGCTGGGACAGAGTTGTACACGGGGAACTTCTTGCTCTTCCAGTCTGGTTACACAAAACTGGCAATGTTAAAGCAGTGTGAGTTTTAGTTAAAGTTAGGTATCAGCCATCAGCATGCCAAATGCCAAGTACAAACGTTTCAGATCACGATTTGTCTCAGTTTCTGGGAGGGGAATTTGTCTTTAAATTACTGTCTTAGATGAGCTGGCATGCCCGAATGCAAAACATAAGAGATTTGTGTTCAATTGTGACAAAGAAAAGCAGTGGCACACGTCTTCCATTCATGTGTTGTTTAAATCATTCAGTCATATAAAGGATCCTGAGAGCTATTCTTCTAACGTAAATGAAACTTCCCAGCCTGCTCATCTCTCTGGTAGTTACTCTTGCACTGCCTCCAGGCAGTGATATGGGATCGAGTCCCTTTCACATCAACACACCCCGCACTCAGTCAGACCAGGTCTCTTTACTGGCTCCAACCCAGCTTTCCTAGAGCACCATCTCAGATGTTCAGATACTTAAAGCAATTTAGTCATGGTGCAATAACTAAATAACAAAATAACAGCTTGAGCTGGGTGACTTTGACAAGGGGCCCGGGACAAAGGAACCCCCATGAGTTTTTATACCCTTACAGGGCAAAGGTGACGAAGTCTGGGTTCAGGCTTAGGCTTCTGCCCTCAAAGCTCAGCCTACAGCTCTCACTGCGACTGCACACAGAAGTTCCTGCACCGAGTGTATTCCTCGACACTAAACAGCATAATGCAGTGTTAATTCTAAGTGAAGTGAATGTGGCAGCATTGAATAAATGTGGCTTAAAATGCTTACATAAACAACTCAAGATCTGATATCATCTTTCTAAATTTCTGTATAGCTGAAAAAAGAAAAATTTCTTGGTTTAACTAAAGTTATTAGTGTTTGTCTAAAAACTACCCCAAGATATATAACTTGTATGGCCAGTGAACATATACACGTGTCATTTCTGCTGTATTCTGTCTATTACTGCTAGCTCAAAATGTAAAACCCCAGGACCAGATTTTTTTTTATCATATCCAAGTTATCCATCCTGATTTCAAAGCATCCAAATTTTATATAACACATTTTCCAATTAGACAGCTTTTTGAATTTTTTTTTCAGCTTTCAATAATGTAATCTTGTCCAGAGGATGCCATTCTCATTCCATGTAATCAGATTACACATGTATGTGTGGCAAAATTGGTTCTTATTCCCTTCTGTTACCTAACCAAAGAGATAAGGAATTCTTCTAGTAGGTGGTTGAACCTAAAACCCCATTTTCTTGCCACCAGTTTATAATACTCTAATTACCCTGTTAATTGCTGGGATTTTTTTACTTTTCATTTGCTCAAAACACTTTTGTGTGAATGAACATAAATATATCTTTTCCTTTATTTTGCCAGGCTTAATCACATAATTCTTCACAGTGATGTTAACTAATGTCAGAATGATTTATTATAACTATTCTTCCACCTCTGTGTCTTGATTTTTATGTATTACTATTATGATACCCTTTTCCATAATGAAATAGCTTTGTCTCACCTTATATGAATTTAGCCACTCATCCTTTTCTCAGTCTCTCTGTAAATATTGGAAATAAAACTGGAGCTTTGAAACAATTTTAAACTATGCATATTGCATATATTTATGCAGAAAATAGAGTGACTTCAGTAATAACTGGCAGAAACACCTGTATCATGAGCAAATTTTAGTGGCATAATTTTCCACTTCATTATATGTTTGTTTTTCTCTCTTCAGTTGAGGTAATTTAATGTCCATTTTCTTCCTGTTGTTTGTCAACCTGTTTGTTTGTGTGAAGCACTGTAAATACTGTCTCAGCATGTTGCCATAAAAATTGTTTTATTTTCATGCATGTATTAGAAGCCTGATGAGATTGTGAAACTACCATATAAGCAGTTTGAAGGACAAGTGTTTGAGATGTATGATCACAAATAAGTAAGGGTCCATGTTTTCTATAATTTCTATGCCTTTTTATTACAAGATTGAACCTAATTTGACAATCTTTAAGTTTACTAATAACTTCACTATAATGCTGTTCATTTGAAGAAACAGAAAGAAGACTAAATTTCATAGCAGGCCCTATGGAGACACAGGATGGTTTAATTTCTCTCCCCACCCCTCTTCAAACCTCTGCTGAGACTATGGCATCTGTGGGTTCAAAAGTGCCATATGTAAATGACCAAATTCTTCTGCAGAAATAGCTAGACATGGTGGTTGCTGTTTAAAGGTCTGGCTGACACTGTGATGACTTATGTATGTGACAGCTCTGTTGATTTCAAAGCCATTCAAGTCAATGGGAATACTCACAATGTGTAAAGACAAAATGCAAATCCTTCCTCCATCACAAAGTAGTTTCACATGAAGAAAGGGCTGCACTGTCAAATGGCAAACACTAATTCTAAAATGATAGTGTTCTAGAAAGAGAGTATCTGAAACCAGAGATTATTCATTCAGTGCAGCTGATCATTGTTTGAATAATTTTTCTAAGTGAAAAGAATTTCTGCCAATGGTCAGTATGGAAATCCCAAGCAGAAATGTTAAACAGTATGCATATATATATAATGTGAATTATGTGAATGCATTTATTTTTCTGCTTTTGTACATTTTCTACTTAGATATTTGTAGGGCAATATGATACTCTTCCTAGACAAATTGAGACATTGGGTGAGTTTTGGCTACTGACCTAGGAAAGGTCTACACCTATCTAGAGAAACAGTGCTGCAGGGTGCTCCTGTGCCTCAACTGAAATCAATTAATATTTTAATATATTAATATATTTTGAGACAATATTAAAGACAAAAGCACCTGCTGGAAAGTCACACTTGTTCAATGAGAGTGATAACAGTGAACGTTAATCCAGCAGTTTACCAGCCACTTGAGCATGAATTTTTATCTTTGTGTTGGTGCTATGGATTGGAGAAGGGATTTGCAGATTTTGCCATTCATGATAAGCACTTTCTTGGACTTTAACATGGTCCATGAGACCAATTAATGTAGTCAGTGCTGCCCACACAAACCCATAGTGTTTCCTCTGAATCTGCCTTCAAGAATAATAGTGATGCATTATCTAGCAAACAACTTTGGCAATCGCAGGCAATCTAGATACTTAAAATTCTAGTAGAAAACAATGCACACATCTACTGGTGAATTCTTAATTTCAAGTATTTTTTATCTTTTCTTACATCCTACTTAAGCTTCCCTTCACCAAGATCTTGTTCTGTTGCTATTCAGTCCTACAGTGGACTTCACTAAGACTAGAGGCTTCTCCATACCAGGTTGCTGTATCTCATATTTTTGTGTCACTACTTTATTTATTCCTCTTGATCAGCAATCCTTCAGGCAGCAAATCTGCTATATCTGTCTAACAATGAAATTGCTTAAAATAATGTGTATATGTTTTTTTTCATTTTACATGCACTTCATGTAAGCATCTATAGATGTAGTCATCCTGATTTCTTGTGTAATGAACAGACAAAATCAGCACTAAATCTGAGCCCATTTAATGTTGTACCTATTTGAAAATGACCTGTAAGCACTGTGTATGAGTTGCTAGTGACAACTAATACCTCTTCATTTTCCTTCCTCCTTTTGTTATCTGATCCCTTCTAAATGGTTGAAGCAGTGGTTTCTAAATATTTAATCACACAAAACTTCCCAGAAGGATTAAGTAGAATTTACTCAATGAATGAGCAATTCTGCTTTCTGTCCTGTTTATTGTATTGGTGGATAGGAGCTAGAACTGCTGGGGGATTTTGTTTGCTTGCTTTCATGTTTTTGGGGTTCCTCTCAATGAAGTCAACATTTGGGTAACATGATTAATGATTTCTTAATCTAAGAAACTGACTGTGCAGTCAAGTGGAGACCTGATGGATAACAGTGAGGGCACAGCAGCTAACATGCTATGTGTTGGTGTCACTAATCTTCCAGGGAGGCTGGACATATGCCAGGGATGCTACTGAAGTTGTTACTGAAACTCAATAAAGCAAGCCAATAAACACCCAGTATCACCTGTTTCAATTCTTTGTCTTGCAGACACATCTAAAGTCAGCCATGGGAGAGACAAGACAATATACAGTATTTGGGTCAATGCATTGAAATGTAATAGCTGTGAAACTGGGAAATATGAAAACCAAGAGCAAATGGATGAACAGCAGCATAGGAGCATAAATGCCTAATTAACTGCAGGCATTTTGGTGATCATGTTCAGGACAAATTTCAGGAATCTTCCCTCAGCAGCAAAAGAAGTCTTGAAGAAATAGTTCTCAAATGGTAGTTTCATAATGGTAAGGTATTTTGCAGCAGGAGAGCTTTCTGAATGTAGGAATCCTGCTGAAAAATACATCATTGTGAATTGGAAGAGGACGTTTAGAACTTTTTATTGTCTTTCACTCACTAATATGACATACCTGTGTAAGATTTACAAAATAAAATATATTAAAAATCAGAAAATAGGGAATTATCCTCATTCTGCCATTACTTTAAAGTGTTCTAAATCAGGAAATAAACCTAGAAAGAAAAAAAAAATATTCTGCTTAAAACTGTTGGGGCTTTGTCCTTTTACCTTTTTAATCTCCAACCTCACTTAGAGGTCAACATTTATAAATGTTTAAGAAGTCAGGTTTAATACCTGTTTAATGAAAAAATAAAATTTATTTCAAGATCATGCAACAAGAGAGGGTTTCAACTGTTACTTAGCTGTTTACACAGTTATTGAAAGGGTTAAGTAGCATACTATCAGTCATGCATATGAAATTTGGAGTGAGAGGAGGCAAGTGGATTTGAGGTTGTTCTCCTTCAGTTCATTCAAGGTTCACTGAACAGGAAAGTGAATTTTTATTATCACTTCCTGTGAATGAGCAGTTGACAGGACCCATCAGGGAACTGCCAGAAACCTCAAGAGTTTTGAGTATGAAGCCCAGAGTCCACTGCAAAGTTTCCATGACAACACACTTATTAAAATACAAGGAAATTGTGCCTGATAGTTACAGCTTTCAGCATACAGTTGAAAGCCTTGTATCTCAGATTTCCAAAGTATTTACACCTGGGACCCAAGAATGCAGGCTGTCAAGAAATAAAGGGTAGTTGTAACACTTAGCTGTGAAAGTGGAAAGGTTGTTTGCAGGTTAGATTTCAGCATTCTTCAATTTCTTGAATTGTAGTAAACATCTCTTCTGTCTCTTTCTGTGGTGTGCTAAAGGGTGAAATGGACTTAATATTAGCTTGAAAACAGATTTGAGGGAAAGTTTTAGTGAGAGCAGTTTACCTGAAGATAGGGATATTCTTCCAAGACAAGGGACTTTGATAATAATCAAATTAAATTTATTTAGCTACAAATATCTAAATTGCAAAAGATAAATCATCATTGATACTTCCTCAGGCTTGGTAGCAATCACCTACAGTATAGTAAAGAACCACAGGGATGACGGGCGACAATAATAACAGGTTGTTTATTTGAGGTATTAAAGTCCTGATGAGTTCTTTTCTTTACTATCCCCATTCCTTACGCTGCCCTTTTCCACCCTCTCTCTTAAAAATCATTTTGACTTTCTTTTTTGGCTTTATGCCAAGTTATTTTATTTTTACACAGGTGAGAAAGCTCACAATGGGAATAAAATAATTAAGTGGAAAAGAACAGGGATGTCAAGACAGTAACAGAACTAGAAAGTATTGTTTGACCTGGGCCAAGCACAGCTATTGTTGTCCCTGATTCCTCAATTTCTGCAATCATACAAGAGGTCAGGCTATAAAATTACTGTTGCTTAATTTGACCTTTGAATGGATGAATCTCACACTTATCAGTAATCAAGTACATTACTCTTAATAGGTATCGTAACAGAGTTAAAGAAAAGCAAAACACTTTAGAAATAGACACAGGCACATGTAAATATACCTCAAATGACATAATTGCCCAGCATACACCTTAATCATACATTGTATTGAGTCTTCATCTTCCCTCACTGTACAAGTACCTTTATGCTGGCTGCTTGCCCAAGCAGGTATCAAATTGTAGTGTGTGAATAATGTCTTAGGTGAACAAAAACATCAGTGAGGGATGTGTGTCAGCTGCTTGGGAGGGTATGTTTATGCATGTGATTATATCAGAATTAGCCTGTTTATAGCTTCTGATTCGGTAAATTGCCTGCAAGGTCAGACAGTTGGACTCCTCTCTTTCCCTTGGCCCCAGTGTTTGGCCTTTGATGTCCTTTGGGACTTATTCAATGCAGCAGCATTTGTTGCTTTCTGTTTTGCATCTGGTCAGGTGGAGTAGAGACAGAGCTCAGCAAGAAAATGCTGTCTCTGACACTGAAGTGTCAACAATTCTGTGCCTTCAAAGGAAAGAAACACATTTTGCTGTCTCCCCAGTTCATCAGATTTAGACATTTTCCCAAGTGATTCTTGAAGGAATCTTGCAGTTTTTCTCTTCTCTATCTTAAGTTTGTAGTCTCCTTGTTACTGATAGCTGATTTTGTTCATTTATAGGTGGCTGCTTTAGTTTCTATGGCTTTCATATTTAGTTGTCTTTCCCTTGCACACTAAGACAACACTCTCCCCTCTGGCTTTCTAGAAATTCTTGCTCTGTACTCTGGTCATTGGTTGGTTGCAGATAGAGCAGGAGCATTGTTTTGCCTACTGGAGGAAGGTAAAAGCCCTTCTAGTCTCAGGATCGTCTTTTTCTCACCGGCAAATTCTCTCTGAATGACATCCCCCTGCCAGGACCTCCCTAGAGGTACAAACCCCACTAATAAGCCCATGAACTCTTCAGCTTTCTTTGTCAAAGTGCACTCCAGCACCATCTACTAATTTTCTTAATTTTTCCACCTTCATACTGTTACACCACAAACCATAGTCACTGCATAAACCAGACATCTAGCATGTATGTGTAACTGTTTCTTCCAGACATATAACTGTCACCCTCTGGCTCCTCAGACAGGAAATATGAGACAAGAATACATGGAATGAGTTGATTGTGTATTAGAAAAGAGTCAGTCAGTTCATAAAACCCAAATGTAATCTCTAAGTGATCACAAATCAATTCTCAAAAATAAACAAATAACTTTTTCTCAGAGTAGAGATTCTTGGCAATGTCCTTCCATTTCTAGGCCCTACACAGAATAGGTTGTATCTCAAGACTTTCTGCTTAATTTCAAGGCTTGTCTGATCTCTAACAGAGCTTCTGACAATAAATCTTATAGGAGCTCAATGACCTGTAGCCCTTTTCGTAGTGCTGGCTTTTTCCCCCATTGTACATGAAAAGTGGCATCAATCTTTCCATCCTTATAAGAAATATACCCTTGAGATATTCTAGAAAAGAACAGAATCTGAGTTTGGAAAGACAAAAGAAGTGATGAAAGTTATTGTGGGAAATGAGCTGGGAGGGTCATGTGGAGAGCAAGGGGATCTCAATAATAAATATCCTTTTTATGATTCTGATTTTTTTAGGACTCAGAAGGATACTTGGAATAAATTAGCTGAAATATTTGGTAGGTTGTTTCAAGTATTGTAATGACTTTGAAAAGATCAGAAATGCTGACAATGTTTCTTTAAATGTTCCTTACATGCTTTTCAACACAGAAGCCACTGACTGTGTGGAGGTACGTATAAAACATACAAGAGGAATCTTAGTGAGAGAAAGAAAAATTTGGCACATGAGATCTTTTAATACATTCAGGATTTTAAAAAAATTCTGTTGTCAGATGAAACCATTAGAAAATATTTTTACAAGTAACATCCAGCAGAGCTAGTACTAAAAAAACAGTACTCTGTTTTTACAGTGATTTCATTATCTTGATGGTGTAAATCAGTGCAGATTGAGTTTCTGTTTTCCCAAGATCATACATCAGTTTTATGGAAGGACTTCACAGAGTGGAAAAAAAAAATAGAAAGCTTTAAAATATGACACCACAGTGAAGGGATAGCCTAACAGTACCACTGTATTACAGATGGCAATAGCTCCTCGAGCTCTAGTGTCAGGCTGACTGTTTGCTGTGTACTGTAGACTAGCATCACCCACTCCATGGTGCTAGGGGAAAATTCAAGGATGTACACAGAGTGGCTGAATAGGTTTTCTTATGGATTTGAAAGATTAAGAGATTGTAAAGATCCTGGATAAATTCTATTCCAAGGACTCTCATGGAGCTGGGGAAGGTGAATATATGTTGCAAATATTAGCAGGTTTGTGCTGACGGACTTGCTATGCTTGCTACAAGCAGACTTACAGGATGAATGTAGTAGGTGTCTGCAATGTTAGGTGCCCCTTAGCCAGCATCTTGGGGAAATTCCCCATTTTCTGAACTAACAGTCATCTCACTTCTCTGGCATTTGAGCTTTCTTTTCATCACAAGCATCATCTGACAACACTCAGCTGGTTAGCAGCCTGTAATTAGCCTCTTCCCTTCTAAAGGCACCCAGATCTCAGAGAGCAACCACAGCTCACAGATACTCTTTTCTGTCTGTGTATAGCCGATTCTAATAAAAAACATCTGTTCTTATTCTTTTTTCCCTTCTCTATCAGAAAGCTATCCACAGAAGTCTGTGAAGTGATTTGAGTTTGAAATTTTTGGACCACAGACAGAATAAAAGTATATGGCTGGTGAGGATCAGAGGGCCCCCACCATGTCTGAAGAGACATACACTTCATGCACAGAAATCCTTGCATGCTGTCTCCAGTACTCTTCTGGGATGTGGTGGACAGGCACCAGCATATTTTGCTAGGATTTATTTTATGGAGTAGTCATTGGGCTGATGAATAAATTTGCCCATTTTAAGCTGTAAATAGGTTGGAAATGCCATTTTGATATGCTTTGGATTATGCATGATTATAAGACAGAAATTCTGACGTTACAGGGATATTAGTAAGGAAGATTTCTGCTAGAATTCCTAGCGACTCAGCCCCTCCCCAGGGCTATGCATATAAGGAGTAAGAGGCTGTGAACATAGGAAGTTGTGTTAAGTTCTAGAAAGACCAGAAGAGCTTCTTTTTGATGTCCTGTGCTGCTCTCTGCTGTAGAAATCTTCATGCTGTCCCAACTACAGAACAGTAATTGTCATTTGATTCAGTTTAGTGGCTGAGTGGGTGACCTATCTCCTCCTTGCTAGATCTGAAATGTAAAATGATGGTTGCAGGAAGGAGTGTGCTTAGGGCTACAGGGCTTTTTCATCACCCTAGAAAACAAATTTTTGGGGTAATATATTATGGCTAACTCTCTAACATGAACTTTAAAAACTCTTTTTTTGCATGACCTTAATTTCAAGTATATATTGTTCTGGATGTGTTTTCAAAAGACATTTTAGAACATTTTGATGAAAAATAACTATAGAAGAACTTCACAGCACCAGCCATCCAGTTCTGGCTCACACTAACCACATGTCAGTACAGCTTTGAAAGAGTACTGTTCAGATGAATCAAAAAAATTGGGAACTGGATTTTAAATTCCAATATGTTAATACAAAGCTCTGTCATTAATATTTAGTTGAAAAATACTAAAACTATCAGTATTGCCCCCTGTTTTTGAATAAACCTATACAGACCTGAGTTTTGTTTACTAAGGTTTTTTTTTCTTTCACAATTTATTTTTTTTTTTGCTCTTTGTTCATGAACTTAACATCTAACTAAACCTTTATTCACAGATGGGGACTTGTGTATGTCATTTTCAACACATACCATTGTGCAGATGCTGTAAAGAAAAGTAGTCTCTCTCCTTACATTATTTATGGCTTTTTCATGCAGAGAGGTGAGACACATTAAATGGTTCAATAACTGTCTTCTATTTAATTGTGTCAGCGAGAAGAGTCTATTCTTTCCTGTACTTTCCATTCCCCGGTTCTCTGATTTTTTTCTGACTGTCTTTGATCTGTAAAGACACAGTCCTGTCTTCCTGAAATTGTATCTTCAGCAGGGATAGTAGGTGAATTGGATCAGATAAAATAAAATCTGATCTGAACACAACCCTAAAACTCAAGCTGAATCAGAATAGCTCCAACTGGCACCAGTGGCTCTTCGACCTTCAAAATCAATGCAGCAAAGAAGTTGTTACATTCCTAAATTACATGGATATAATTGTTAGTTAGGCACATTTCAAAATATAAATGTACACAAAGCAGTTTATTAAATTTCCCACAGACCTGGAAGCTCAGAGTAAAACCGGCCATGAAAATATACTGCAGATGTATCAGAATTCTCATGGCTTGGGGGAAGATGAACAGACACAGAAAATGCATTAAAAATCTGTGGTGCTTTTGCTACTAGGGCCACAGTCCTTAAAGCGCATACACAAAATAAAGTTTTCTTTAATTTCTTACAAATGAAAGAATCTGTTTCCTGGTCAGTGTATGCTACAGTAAGTAAACTACTCTTAACTCTTACCCTTACCTATAAGGATAGTACTGTAATCACTAATTAGTATCTTTCCTTTGGGATAAAATTATATTTTCCAAAGTCCAGTGTTCTATCAGATGAGAAAACCAGCAGTGAGAAGTGTGTAACTGCACCCATTCTTCCCTTCATCATGAGAAAGCCCCTGAAGGTGGGTCTGACAGGTGGTGTGACCCCAGCAATGGGATTTCCTCAGCATCATAGATGTCCTCATAACTCATCAGTGTGCAGCATCCTTTTAGATGTCTTTTTTTTTTTTTTTTTAGGAAAGAAACTGATGAGAGCACAACTAATAAAACATAAGAATAGTTTGAATAGAAAAAAATTGTGATTTTATGTTGCCTCATTTGAAAAAAAAAATTGTGTTTATAGTACCTGTTTACAACAATAATTGTAGGAGTGATAATAACTGTAATCATTGTACTATGAAATGAAAATTGGGGAAAAAGGCTGTGCTAACAATAATCACTGGCATAGACAGCCACTGGAGCATGTAATCTAACAAATCACTGAAGAAATCACCGTAACACTTCTTAGATCAATAATACAAATGGTTTGGTACTTACATAAGTGAAAAGAATGAAAGCAATTAATTCCATTGTTGCAAATCATTGATCAGCTTCCTTAAAAAAAGTGGGACTTTTAAAACCTAAAATATGCCTTTGTGTCATGAGTCCTTGCAATGAGCCATTGAAATTTGAAGTATATCTTCAGCTGGTGCAAATATGTATAACTTCATTGAAGTCAATGGTATCATGGCATTTTAGATCAAGGACTAAATGCCTTCGGTTTTGATAGAGAAGCCTAGAAGAACACCACTAAGTGGGTACTTCACTTCATCTTTGATGGCAATGGCTGTCTGGATATTGTTTGGCTCAGGTAACTGGATAAGTTGGAAAATTCAGAAAGGCCTCTGAAATAAGGAAAAGAAAATTGACAAATGGCTGCACCACAGGGGGAAAAAAGCAGAAAAGAAGTATATCATAACTGAGAAAACAAGAGGGAGAGGAGGGGGAGAGAGAGTGAACTCACAGGACAAGACTTTCAAATGGACTTTGGTTTATCTACTTAGCATAAAGAGCATTGTAATTTTCAAAAGTTTACATATTTTGGGGTGGTCACATTAACAAGAACACCTCAGTGTCTAAACTCCATTCTTGGCCATGATGTAACAGAAGTTAAGGCTGTCTGAACTCTTGTCAGGTCACTGCCAGTCCACTGGCAGCTCAGTTTGGAAAGATGCTAGTTCTCTTTTCTCACTTTTTTGTGTGGACAGGAAAAAGTTCAGTAGAATTTGGCCTGTGTCTGGGGCCCAGGCAGAATAGGAATGAGACAGTGCCTAGCATTTAAACAGCTGTGAAAATTAAATGCCTTCCAAGTTTAACAGCACCTGATCAGTGATCTGTGGGTTTAAAATCTGGGGTTATGCTCAAGTCCTAGCAGGGTGCACAATGTTCCTTTGTAGATCATATCTCAAAGGTCTTTGAAAATCCTGCAAAGTGTCTAACTCATGACAGCAACATTTTTCTTTAGTTTGGATCCTTGAAACCCACATAACGAAACAAACAAACAAACACCTTAGTTGAAGATTATTTACTAACCAGTTCAATATGCTTATCTACATTCTTTGTGCAATAGTGATATTAATCCAAAATTATGAACTGTTTTGTTTTAAAGGAAAATTTGTGTTTAAATGTCTTAGCATTAATATTTTCAGCTACTGGGTATAATTATATCTTTAATAAAATTATTGATTGGGCCAAATTGGTAAAAAAGTTGCAATTAAATGACAAGGGATTCAAGACCAGTGATTAGGACAACTGACTTTTAACAAAATTTTACAATTAATTGTTTTGAAAATTATAATCAGTTATATCAGCTACAAATCAAAACTTACATGTTTCAATAGTCTGTGTGATTTTTAGAGTTACTTAGATCCTATATAAGTCTAATGATGGATATTCAGTCTTGGATGGCTTTTTCAAGAAAAGCAAGTATCCCCTGCTGTTAAAAAAATCTAAAATGAAAGGGCCTTTCATTTATATAAAAAGACACCAAACTTTGTCACTGTCTTTCTGTAATATGAAAGACAGTAGAGGTAGAAGGCAATTGTAATTTTTCATCAGAAGGGTTTTACCTGTATACACGTTGCCAAGGTAGCAAAATAGAGCTGTAGGAAATTCTTTACAGTAATTGCATTAGTTGTGTAATAATAGCAACAAAGATACCATAAACAGCATTATAATGGAAGCAAAAGCCTTATTCTTTCAGTTATATTGGATCCAAATGTTTAGTGGAACATTTCTGTTTTTAGCAGCTTTCATAAGCGAACAAGATTGATGAGGACTAGAGTGGGAAACAAAGGTAAAACAAGTTGTTCATTATTGCAAAGCAAATCAGTGTCACAAGTCAGGAATAAGATAGCCAGTCTTCTTTCTTACAGACTTCTTTTCATATTGTCCACCATAAGAATAGAGTAAAATGATTAAAATGAACTAGTAGAATGCAAATTAAATTAATATCTGAAGGATTACCATTAGGAAATCACACATTAATTTTTGCCTAATTGCTACTTATTCTAAATGTAAAAAAGAACTACACATCTGCTTAATGTTGAAGCTTTGATTCTGTAGTATTTGAAGCACTGAAAATAAAACTATGCTAAGGGAAGTCATCAGCTGGCTAGATCAAAGATCACATTTGTGATCTTTGATTTTAGAGGTTTTAGGTATTTATTAGATAGCTTTCTAGACTCTGATGTCCGCCTCTCACTGCTTTATTAGTGGAATGCATTGGAAATGAAAGAGAAAAGAAACAGAAGCAACAAAATATTGACTTGCTGATTTAGGGAAAAATAATTTTTTCTGTAAGGAGTCAACCTAAAGAAGTGTGGTTTCCTATTGATCTGTATACTTTAAATTACTGTAGTGGTACTGAACTACTCAAAATCCTATTAGTTCCTATATTATCCTCTCCTAGCTCCTCTTCTCTCCAGGCTCATTTAAGCTGTGCATTACCTGATTAAACAGCTGGTTCGTGACAAACAAAATGTATGATAAGCAAGCTTATTTTACCTTTCTTCTTCTGAGGGCTGAATTTGGCCTTTATTTCCCATACTTAGTTAACTTTTACAAAATTTATTGAAGTGTGACTTTGTTACCTTTATCCCACTGTCAAACTGGACTAAAATTGTCCAGTGGGTTCAAAAGTCACTGCAGACAATTGGACAGATATCTGCACAAAGAACACAAACCACATCAAAATTTTTCTTTAGGGAAAAAAAAAAAAAGTAGAATATAGATGTAGCAGATCTTGCTTTATTTTTGCATCCTCACAATTTACTTTTTAGTTTCATTTTGCAAATGTGAATCATAAATGGATGGTGATTATTGTTCTCACAGAAGACTAGTTCATTTATTCATGCACTGGGGGATCAATATGGCTTTCGTTTTTCAAACAAATATCCAGGGTGATTCAAATACAGCTTCTAGATTATACAAAACACTGAAGTCTAATTAATTCAGGATTATTGAAAAATAAAAAAAGAGAACTAAATAATATTATTTGTTAGAGCCAATGTCCTAACTGCATCATGAACATTAAGTAACTAAGACCTATAATCTCAGGTTTTTTCTGATTATTAATTTAAAAATAAATGTGAAATTTTGCCAAAATACAGATCAAATACTTTATTCAGTTTCATTTTCATTCTTTCTTGAGTGTCTGGAATTTATCTCAAGACCAAATGTGCTGAAATAATGAGGGATGATATTTGACAGAATGAGGGGATGGTATTCAAACCTGAACCTTTACAAGAACATTGCATGAGAGTTCCAGCCCAAATTTGCCAAACCAACAAGTTGTCTCAAGTTCTAAAAAACATGCAAAATGCTGATGGTTTCCTGAGGAGGAAGGAACATTTAATGAAGGTGGCATTGAGAACTATAAATGCTTTTGAAAAACGATGGGATTCCACAGAACACAAGGAAATGCAGACTGAGTAAGTGGTGCATTTACTAACAATAGTCCCATTTGGTAATGAAATATTCTGTCCAGAAGAGTGGCAAAATTAGACTGGATGAAACAGAGAGGAAAATATCAGAGGAAACAATGATGTATTAGCAGAAAGGACAAGATGATCTGCCCAGTGGACATTTATAATTTTTAAAATTCAAATCAGAATCTGCTGTAACAGAGAATGTCTGGAGTCATTGTGTTCCTTTAAAGGAGGCAAAGATGCTGCAAATTATGACAATTGTCGTGAAATACTACATTCACTGAAAATCTTGGATTTTTTTTATGTTTTTGGAGGGTAATACAGATGTTTCTCTATTCAACGCTTCATTTATTTTCATGTAAAAAGAAGGAAAGAAGAGTGGAAAAGAGGCATTTCTGTTCATGTACACCATATCCTTTAAAGGTGGAGACAGGGCAGGAAGACTCAAAATAATAAATTCAGGAATATGTAGTAGAATCTGACATATATAATCAGCAGCTCATCCTGAACCTGAGGAGGAGAGTTTCATTATTGACAAACTTGTCTTTATAATTTAAATGGTTTCACCACTGAAGAAGTGAGCTGCCCAGGCTCTCCAATTGGAAGTGTTTAATAGTGATATAAGAGCTCTACGCCATCAAAAGCCATGATCAGCTGTTGTTTGTTTATCCTCTGTAATGCAACAAACCTGCTAGAATGCTCCTGCCCCCAGCTCCCTAAGGCTCTTGTTCTTATGTCCTCACCTGCAAAGCAGGTCCTGGCAGGGACTGCAAAGCTTGCACAGGTGATGGGCTCACAAAAGCTGCTTTTCTGCACAACAGGAAATTAACCCCAGTATCTTTGCTCTGTAACAACTGCTCACATCCAGGATCTTGTGATACTTGTCACCCAACTTTCTCTGTCCCTATATTAGACAACTAAAGTGAATCATTATGTCTGATGCTATGATCCCTAAAGATACAGATGCCAGCAGGGGATCATTCATTGCATTTGAAAGGAGATATTTGATTACAGTGAAATATTCTCAGGATGTGAACAACTCTGCTCCACTGACTGTAGAAGATCTATATGTCTACAGATATCTGTCTATATCTATCTCTATTCATCTACATCTCTCTCTCCCTCCCCCTATCCCAATCCTCTACCTTGTATCTTCATCATCTCTATAGGTGAATTAGATGATGCAAAAAGTTTTTCAAAAGTCAAAGATACTCGAGGTAAATTTCCATATTCTGCTTTCCACATAGGATAATTTGAGATCACTCTAACAACAAATGGGTCAAAATGATAATTCAGAAATTCTGGTACAGCAGTTTGGAAGCCTTGGTTTACCTTTTCTCTCTGACATCTGGGAAATGGGACACATACTCTTTTCAGGCATACAGTAGCACAGGGAGTGGCATACTGAATAAACTGGACCATTTCCACTGCTTTATGTAACACTTTGTTTCTAGGAACTGCATTGAAAATACTTTCTAATGGGCAAAATGGTGGTGAAAAGCAGGTTTGCTTTCCCATAATATTATATGCATTAGCTCCTCTCCAAGAATATCTGTGCAGGGGGACATGGAGCAGTCAACTGGGAAATGAAAAATGGGAGTACAGAATTAGATTAGCAAGGTAAAGATATTTTGATCACAAAGGGATCTTTTACTTATAAAGTAAGGGCACTGCTGAAACCTGAATCAAGGCTAAAGTAAATTTGGCCAGTCTTTAACCCACAGACATCCTAATAAAAACCTGAAAGTCTCATGTTAGCAATCAAGAGACTGTAATTTGCAGTACAAAATAAATTCATGAAATCATTATGAAACTTCAAAACAAGATCTCATTCAGAGTCTCCAAACTGCCTTCAGTAATTTTATTTCCTTTACAAGGGATAGAAAACTGTAAGGCATTGAAGCAGAATAAAAATGATGAAGGTTTTTCAAAGAGCTCATTGTAGGAATAAAGAAAATAAACTATCAAACTGGCCTTTATTGTCAAGGTAAAGAGACATTTTTGTGCTGAACATTTCTACACTGATTTGTGAGACACACTGTCTCCATGTGAAGTTTACATCTATATCCTATTCACATTTTGGTCTTGAATACAGCAAGAAAAAATAGGTTAAAATAACTGGGAATTATTCTCCAAAAAATTATGTCACCATTACCTCAGAGTAAATGTGTCTTTAGTTTTTTGTTGCTCCTTAAATAGCTTTTTTGTGCTGCTAGAGTTTAAGCAGTGCTGGAACTCTGTCAATTCTTGACCTTATTTTTTTTCTTCCCTAAGTAAGGAAAACTCCCAGCTGATTGTAAGAGTGCTCTGTTGCCATCACAAAAGACCCTCTTCTTTGGGAAAAAAAAAGCTGAATTTCCGGTGTGAGATCATCAGGTTCAAGAAAAGGAGAAAAATGCCCTTAAAAAAATAACTGAAGCACACAGTGGAGCAGGAATTGGTGATTATCTGGCAGACAGTCAGATCAACACTCATGGCAAGGAACGAGGAACACTGGCTCTGCAGCTGCAGGCTAAAAAAAAATTGGTGAGTCTAAACAGTGAGCATTTATCAACAACTGGAAGCATTTAGACAAAGCAGCTAATTTTTCATTGTTCTCCTTTATAATCATTTTTTTGCTGCATTCTTCTCCCATCAGAAAGGCAATTAGCATACTGAGTTCTCATCAGTCCTTCTGAGAGCTTTCTCTCCTCTCCAGGATTGACACAGTAGAGCTGGTTGCACACAAGCAGTTTTTGGCATGACTAAAAGATCTGGGGGCAAGGCAGATAGTCTGCATAATTTATCTCTTTAGATGTTTAGGGCCTTGGCTAAATAACACTTGGTCTCATTCAGACGCCTTGGGCTATACTGCTGAGACAGAGAGAAGCAGAGTTCATGGACTGATCTCTTTTCACAGAATTCCAGCTTGGAGACCTCACAGAGCTGAAAGAGGCACCACAGGCTTGCTCACTTCTCTTACTACTGCGGCTTCTCAGAAGGAGATGTGAACTGAAGTTGTTAAAAATTGGGGTAGAAAGAAACGTATAAGTATTAAAAGTAAGTTATGAGTGATGGGATGAGTTTTGCTTCTACTCTAATCAAGAGGATAAAGTCACAGAGCAACGACACTCTTATCATGAGATATCCTTGTCTTACCCCTTACGATTTCCTTCGGCATGTGAGCCATGAAGGTACAATCTGTTCTTATCCTCAGCATTTAATAGAGGGCTTTTTCCTTTCTTTTCTTCATGAATTCAGAGACTGTACATATAACATGGAGGCAAAATGCTTTGGAAAGTGCTGTATTACAGAGGGAAAACTCAGTGTACATGTGAGTGTATCCCAGGTGAGAGCATGCATTGATTTGAGGGCAAACCACTCCTGTCAGAATGCCTGCTGGGGCTTGGAAAAGCAGATTAGATAAACACAAAAAAATACATATGTCAGAAAGCAATTTTTTCCTATGGGAAAAGTGACTGGATGTTCTAACCATTTTTTATTATCTCCTGTCAGATACATCAGCTGAGGGCTTGGCCCTTCATTTATAATAATTGTATATAATTCATTGCATTGAGAATTAACTAGGTGGCAGTAATCACTCAATGATCTCAGATGCATATCATAAAACTTATGAGTTTTCTTGTCAGATTAAAATTGGGGGAGGGGGAGGATGGACAACTTTCAGGTCTTAAAAGAATATTTTGTCTTAATTGAGCTTTGCAAAAGCTTATGTAGCAGATTTATTACTAGCACAAAGAAAGCATTCATGGGTCCTAGTTCATCACTGACATTGCAGATGCACAGAGCCTTTAACTCTATGTGCTAAAAAGAGCTGCTGAATTTAGAGAACTTTATGTTTACTTCTCAGACTGTTAACAGAAATTACATACTGTGCAGAATATTATCCACTGTTGCTTCATGCTCACAGGTACATCAGTGTTCCACAATTCTTTACAGTAAATGTGTGCCTCATAGGAATGCATTTGGGAGAGAAAAACAGGAAGAAAAGGAGTTCTGATGGAACTGACAAAATAGTTAAAAAAAGAATACAAATTATGGTGTAAACCTTGATACAAGCCTGTGTCTCCTAAAAAGCATTTATTATGAAATTGTTATAGACAATTTTTTTTCTCCAGTCTGTGTCAGTAGCAGCAACTGGGAGGAAAAGAAAGTAAATTGTAAGCTATAAGAGTCTCCTGATTGTACAGCTTCCAGCATACAAGCTCCACTAGAAATACAGCTCTGTGAAGACCTTACTTCAAAATCTTTTGGTGGGAAGGTAATCAGCTTCTGCCTGTGGAAACTCTAGGGTTTATTTGTCCTGCAGTCCATAGTTTCCCTCTGAATGTTAGGAGATTGGCTGATTTGTAGACAGATTTGAGAAGGTTGCTTGATTTTACTTGTAAGGGTTTTTTTAAGTTTTCTCAATTTTGAAGCAATGTGATTCAGTCAATATCTGTCCAGTCTGGGACTAGATGTCTTCAGATGGTGTCTGTGAGTTCATGTTACAAAGCTCTTATTAGTTCTTGTGGTGACACATTAGAATATGCTACTTGACAGGTATGAAAAAAGAAAATAGAAATACAGTACACCAAACAGAAATTCCTCTGAAGGAATGTGGAAAAACAATAGTACTACACTGATATAAGGGCAATGCCTGTTATTCATGACAACATGTATGAGTGGAAGGAAGCACAACATGTGCATCTCAGTAGGTCATTAAGCATGAAAATTCTCAAGTAATTTATGATCCTATTTTGGAACTGACTGTACTCTTTCTGTAATATAAATCCTTGAAATTCAATATTATTTTTGGAAATAAGTATACATTTGCTCCAAGTAAAATGGTAAAATTAATGATTGGTTCCATCTGTACTAATGAGTAGGAAGTTGTTTCCAGTCTTATTGGAAGTGATTTGACAAAGTTAACTGTGGATAAACTTCCTCAGAAATTTGACTCAGAAATGGGGAAACAAGATGAGATAATATGTGTTCACTCTTTGAGCAGGGGAAGAAAGCACTGGCATGCATTTTTGTGGATGAGGTATTATAATAACCAGCAGTAGGAAAATATTCACACAAGTTGCAGCATGGAAGTGTTTTGGACTGATGCTCTTAAAGAATCAAACATGGTATCTTAGTAAATATATATTAAAATAATTATTATTTCTGACTAAGGATCCCCTGTGAAATTTACAATAAAACTTCAGAGTAAAAAGAAAAATAATCAGAAGACATTTATGAAACTTCTAAAAACTGAAATGATACTGTTAATGTAGCAGATTCTTAAAATAGTGTGTGACTGAGTAGAAATACTTCTATACAATGACTGCAATGTAACAAAGACACCCATATCACTATAGTGCAACTTTCCCCCTCTCACATTTTCCTTGGTTGAGTTCATAATTTTTCTTTTTGTCATAATAAGATCATCAGGAATATAGGAGTTTCTTCGTTCTTTATTCATACCCATAAGTCACCCTTTTTCCCACTGATTATAAAAGAATCATTGTTCGTGTTTCACTGATTCTGCATGGTGATTGAAAGGAGGTTATTTGTATTATTACCAACAAATACATAAACAAACAAAGAAATAAAAATAACTGTATGTGAAAGGCTCTTCTACATATTTATTCAAGGCTCCAAAATATGAGAGAATTTACAAGGATCAGTACAGCAGCCAATGGCTGTGCAGAGCTGACAGGCAAGAAGTGAGTCTCAGTGTTAAAGGGAAGGGGAAGCAGGAGATGAGGGAAACACAAGGTCTGCACCACTCTCGCATTGTTTTCCACTTACTACACACTGCCTTATTTACTTCACTACATGTCTGAAAAGCATTGGGTACATTTATTTGTATCCACAGTGGATATCACTGTAATTTACTGCAAACTGTGTGAAGCAGAGGAGAAGATTGCAATAGTCTTTTATCATATCCCAAATACATATTGCTGTGCTATAAGATGACATTTTAGTCATTAGTTTTACCACAGTGAAGATAAAACATATATTTGGAGGAACATGCACAAACATATATGTATATATATAGACATATTTGGGGGGCTAGTGACTTTGATTTTTTCAGGCGTGAGAAAGTGCTGAAGTTTGAAAATATGTTTTTCTCATTTTGTCTTCGACATTTGTGGTTCTCTTTACAGCACTAGATTCAGTGTTTATATTTTGAGTTTTCTACTTTTCTTAAATGTTACCGTTTAAGTAGTATATTTACCCACCAGATTAGTACATTTTTACCACAAAAATATTTTATTCAAAAGAGAAGCATTTTCCAAAGTGTGCTGCCGAATCAAAGCTGACATGTTACCTCCAACCTTACAAGAAAAAGCCCCACCTTTTTTTTTTTTTTCTTTTACTTTTTACATCTGCTATGAATATCATGCATGACTTTTAGTAGATACTTTATTTCTTAAAGTATCTCTGTAATAACATTTTCCCTTTAACAATTTATCAAGATAACAGAAACCAACCTGGTATTTTCTTGAAGGATTTCTTCTTAATCAATCCATCTGATCTTACTCATTTATGAAAGAGAGAGATACATTTCTTTACTCATGGGAGTACTTTACTCATGCTGTATTGCTTAATTATATTTGAAGTATTTTGAAATTCATCATTTGTCCATGCTGGGGAATAGCTAAGAATGTTAAACTTGATAAAAATATTAGAGGGTTTTATCAATGATTATCTAGTGAATAAAAAAGATCTGTGTTACTTTGCTAAAACTTTGGGAACTTATTTTGAGTATCCCTAAAATAATCTATTCCTGTTTATATAAGGGCAGGTATGTAATAGTTATAATATTATGCATACATTTATGTTAGCATTATTAGCCTGATAATGTCTATTTGAAAAACCTGTAAAGAGGATTGTTAAAAGCATATTGTAACTAGTTCCTTACCAGAGAGAGAATTCAAATAGTCCAACTGATCAGCATAATAACTGAAAGAGTAGAAATATATGAAGGTACCTTATGATTTGCTTTCCATCTTTAGTGTGGATCATGGGTTAATTAACTTCTGATCATGTTTGGTTCCCTCATTCAGTTCTTTCCAACTAGTTGTCATCTTTGTAAGAGAAGCCAAGCAAATGCTAATATAGAAGAAATTTCTCCTCTAGATAAAATCACAATATATATTTAAATTGGCTAATTATATTCAGTCTTTCACTGGCCAGTGAGTCAGTGAGACTGCTTCTGAACATGTCCTTCTGTTTCTATGCCCTTCTGTTTCTTTGTTTCAAGGACTCTTCAAATTATATGGTCCCTTTCATATGAAACAAGAATTGTTATAACACAATTGTTATAAAAGAAATAAAGTAAGCCACATGATAGTGCTTCTGCAAGATATATTATTGCAAACAAAAGCTTTAATATAATGATAGTATTATCATATTAATGTGTTATGATTTAAGTATTCAAAAATGTCTCTCATGTTACTCTATTATAGTGATGACACAAAAGTATTGCAATAAAAATCTTAATTATAGTCCTTCTACTAATTGCTATAATATATTTTAAGAGCAATGGTCAGTTTAGATTTTTTTTCTTTTTTTAGTTCCTGAGACTACCTGCAAAAAAGGAGAGAAAATTGAACTAGATTCTAGAGTAATCACTATTATACCCTATTGTCTTCTGGATCTTTTTGTTGTTTTGTTGCTACATCATTCAGAGATCACTACAGGATCATCCATTTAATATTGAAATCTTCATAATGTCTGCATTAAAATTGAAGTCAATTTTATTATCAAGAAATCTTTCCAGAAGAGAGAAACACAACTAAGCTTAACTTTTATTCTTGCTCTTTTCTTAATCTAATATAGACACTTTCTGACTGAATGCTGAATATCTCTTGTTCTGAAAAAATATTGTTAAGAGCTGAGGATTATCCTCTAGACTCTGTGGGTTGCTGCAAGGGTGCAGTATTATGTGAGAAGGTGAATTTGCTGAGTCTTGAAGTCATGCTTGCAACTGATTTTATGCCTACATTTCCCTTCAAAAAAGTTATTGCTTGTTCAACTCTTAAGTGAAGTTTCCAAGTTGAAACAGGCAAACTGATGGAAGCCAAGACGTCACTCAAATATTCCAACCTTAAACATAAAGTCTTACCTGTTATGTTTATATCAGTTTTTTTCAGAGTTGCTTTATATATTAATTTCTTATTATTTGGGGACCTTATATTATGATCCTTCATCTTGGAAATAAAATATCTTTGCTGTACCCTTGGACATCTTTGGACCTACATAGAATAAAATGTACCAGGAAGACGCCAGGATATACTGGATTGTTTTCTTTGTTAATATTTCCAGATTAATTTTCCAGGCTAACATATTATCACTAAAAATTATTAAGATATATAATGATAGATTATTTGAAGTTACAGCTTATCATGAATGGATCTGAAAATCCAGAACTGTTAAACTCAGCTGTCCAAGATCCAGATTCATACTCTATTAAAATTTCACCTGACTGAATAACAGTTGCAGATATATTTACATCAAATTTTAAAGCATTTAATGACTGTATTTGCCATTTTCAAGGCAAAGAACAGTAGGGTCATAAAGCACTCATTATATTAGAGGTAGCCAAGACATTCTCTGAAAGACCTGAATAAGTTAGAATATATAATTTTTATGTGAGAAGTGATGTTTGAGGAGGGATTTGTAAGAAAAATGGATGAATGCCAGTGGCACTAGTTTGGAAATTATTTTCATTTTATTATTCTGATCTCTCTGCACCAGGATTATAAATTTATAAGTTACTGAGATACATATAATTTATATATAAAATCTCCAAAGAAATCCTGCTGCATTAAAAAAACATGAAAATTAAAAAATGTAATTCCTGAAACAGAAGAATGTCATTACTTGAATTCTATCTCTGTGCACTTGTGTATTACAAAGCAGCCTTAAAATTGCATGACCATTCAGTCACAATACTTTGTGATTCTTCCATCCATTGGGTCAGACTGCTAATTTATATTCTTTATTTTCTCTCTATGCCATCTGATCCAGATTTTGCTCCATCTAGTTTACTTATCTGGCTCCATACCCTGCTCATCTTCTGATTAACTGATTGCTGTTACATCTCAAGTCACCATCAGTTTGGTTTGATTCCCTTTTGTGTTTACTATTCTGATTTTAGAACCATCTGCAGAAGTATTGATCATTTACTCTACAAGTATTTAGGAACAAATCAGCTTTTGAGGTGATGGTGGGTAAGGAGCCAATCTTATCTTAATGAGTGAACAAAAGCTAATTTTGTTCCTTCCTCTGTATAAAATGTAGGCAGTAAAATTTTTTCTGTCTTGTTATTAATAGATACTGCATCTATGTGACCAGAGCTGGTCTGGGAACCAGAAGAGACTACATGAATGCACTGGAATTGGAGAACCATTATCTGGAACTCTTTGGACCAAAAAGTCCCAATCCTGTGCTGAACTGTTCCTTTATTGAGGAAAAGTCAGGAACCAGCATACTCCTTTCCCTAAGAAGCAGGGCATTGTGCTCAAGCGTGCTTGCAAGAGTGATCTTTTATTGTGGACGTTCACACACCATAGGTGCAGGTCTCTGCTGCCTGTCCTTGAGGAGTGTGGTTGCTCTCCAGCTGGTTAGCATTTATGCAGCAATCAGCAGGAAGAACTAAGTGGAGCTGAAGTGTTTCTGTGTAGCTCAGCAGCAAAATGTTTTGTGCTCTGCATTGCTTTGGACTGCTCAGATAAATTGTAATCGACAGGCTTCAGCAGCACAGCCATTACACGTGCACTCACCATTGCATCGGCCAGGGAAAGACTGAGCTGCACGGAGTGCTAACAATGAATAGTACAAAATTATCTTGTGGAGGTGCAATAGTGAGATTTTAGGATTATACACTTTCATGGATTTCCACAAAATATTTAAATGATTTTTTCTTTTTGGTTTTCAATAACCAGGAATGATCATAATGTGGCTTTTTTTTTTGGTTGTTTGGTTTGTTTTTTTAGAGAGAGGAAAAGGCATGGAAGCAGGTGTTTTAATTATTGAATATAACATTACTGAATTCATAAAGGACAAGATAACTTTTTTTGCCCTTGAAATAACTTAGGGAAACTATGCTTCATCCACTGCAATGGCAGATGGAAGTGGGAGGGAGTTCATGCTCTCTGACCCTGCTCTGAGATATGGCTGCATGAAGCTTACCTGCCTGCCCTTCAACAGAAAGGAACAAATTTGTAACAGTATGAGGCATCCACCCAAGAAGAATCCTTTGAGTGACCAGCAGCACTGCATTGCCTTGTTACTTCAACTTGTTCATTATGAAGCCTTTTGCCCAGCTCTTCCAGAATGCAATAAGTATTTCTGTCTGGCCTACTTGTAACTGCTTAAAATAAATTCTTCAATGAGCATCAAATTATCCATGGTATTTTCTATCCAGTGCAATGAATGCATTTACTTAACCTGGATAACATGTGGTTTCATGTAATCCCCAGATGATAATTTGACTGAAATATTCTAGGGAGTCATTATGAGTGTCTTATGCAGAGAATCAGAGAGGGAAATAATTTTATGCACTTGACAGAATGAAATGCTTGTAAAAACCAGTGATTTTATCTGTACCCTTGAATACAAGACAGATTCTATTTACTTTGTCTAAATGGAAAAGAATTCTCAATGAAAAATCTTGTCGTGGTGTTAATTTGGTTTAGTTCCTTAAAGACTGGGTACCTATATTCCCCACTTAATATCTTCTTCTCTGCCAAAATACTGTAAATTCTGCAGAAACAGGTGGTATCCTGGCACAATGCCCTATAAAATTCTTGTCTCCCAGTTTCAATTGGTTAATTTTTTTTCCTAAGCACCTAGACAATAACAGTTTTACTCTCAACTTCACCAGTATAATTCATGCTGACAATTCTCCTTTCTTTCACTTATATATTGGTTTCATTTATTCTTGCTGTCAATCTTTATTAACTAGAGGAAGAAGCACTTATTATTATTGGCATTTAAGCTATTAGAGTTTACTGGGCAAAATTTTATCGCTGGCTCTTTTGGAATTTGCAAATATTGGATGCACTGTTCTCTACAAACATTTCATGTTTTCTGTCTCTCATAACATGTAATTATGTATTAAATGGGTTCTGTGGTGGCACAAAGAAGCTTTGTGGATATATTCACCATCACCGTAAGACTGTTTCTTTGTAGATTAACAACGGTAAGAGTGCACAGGAGTTCAGAGTTCATAGATCTAATGCCTATAAGTGGCTTTCAGTTAGAAGTTTAAGTGCTAGCTACTGACATTTTTATAATGAGTCTGTAGCTCTGACAAGGAAAGCAAATAATGATTAACCACACTATATCAGAGAAGAAAGAGAATTCCCTCTGTGGGAAGAATGTTATTGTGGAAGTGAAAAAGAAAAAAAAAAATTAATGTTTAATAATATTCCTTGTTGAATGACTATTTCTGGAGGCCTGAAATCTGGAATGTAAAAAAAGGCTGCTATAAATATTATGATGTATAATCTCAAAAAATGTATAGAAGGGAAACACTTTTATCCTGTTATGTGGCAATTAGACACACCTCTCCAATGCACTCAGAAATCATTCTTCTTCTTCACTGCTTTCTCTGCTTATTCTTATTTTTTGGGATCCTGATAATTCTCGAGAGTTTTTCCCTCTGGACTTTCAAGAACACATAGAAACTTATGTTTGTAAATATTTGAAAACAAATAACTCTCACTGTACTTTTTATTATATGAAAATATTTTATTGTATTGTCATTTTGCCTGAGAGGCAAAATTTTTGTAGATAGACCTCTAGATTCCTCTAAATTTATAAGAAAACAAAATCAGAAGGGATACATTAGGGGCTCTTTTCCCATCCTCCTGATTTGTTTGTTTTTAGATCTAAAGCTACCTAAACTGAGATTGCTTTGCATTTAATTCCTAATAGTGTTGCTGGCTATAATTTTTTACAATCGTGACACTGTTCAGAACCACAGGCACATTATGACCCTATGGTGTTTGTCAGTGCGGAAATACAGAGCAGATAAATGATCTCTATAGCACTTTCAGGGTCCCTACCTTTACAGCCTATTACCTATAACAGAAAAATGGAAATACAGGTTAACAGAGAAGCAGAAAAAACAGTGATCTGGTCTTGTCCTTGGCATATTTGGAGTTTAGCAATTATAATTTTTTTTACATGTATTGCAGTTATAGAGAGTATTAAAGATGGAAAACAAAAACAGAATGTTTTTGGAGGCTTACAGGGAATATGGAAAAAAGCTCAAACAAGAAAAATGATCGTGGGCTCCCACAAAATGAATGAGTAGTAACAACAAGAGGTGACATTACAAAGAGTGGAAACAAGTACCCTTTCTTCAATGCAGCAGAGAAGTTGTGAAGAATTTGCACCAGATGTGCAGTTTAAGCTGATGGCTGTAAGAATGTTTTTGATAGTTGCTTCATGGATGGCTGTGTTCGTGGTAAGAATGCATGCATCAGTGACAGAGAAATCAAGCCACAAACTATGGAACATAGTTTGACGTATTTAGTTGCCCAAAAGAATAGGAAAGAGCCTCCAGAGTTTAGCCATAATGAGGACATGAAGACTACAAAAATATCTCAATGTAAATTTTTATTTTGCTTATGATCTTCCATGGCAGTCTCTAAAATTACATTATTGCCACCGATTAATAATAATAATTAGGTCTAGCCTTAGTTTCTGTAGAAATTTTTTTCTATATTTTGTAACATTTTCTGAAGTAAAAATACTGGAAATTTGTGCTTCTTTCTTCTGGTTGAATTACCAAGCTAATGAGCACAACACTTCTAGAGGTAGATATGGCTTCCAAAACTACTTTCTGAGTATGTTTTTCTGCATGCACAAATGTTGTCATTAAAGAAATAGTAACTCGAGCAATGCTGTGAGATATTAAAAAGGGTTGATATGAAGTTCATATGGCTCCCTCAAGATTTCATGTGGTATAATCTGTAATGACAATAGACTCTTTTCCACTCTGTGTTTGGTGTCACAGCGAAGCATTTTATTCTCATAGTCAGAAAAATATGCATGTCCAAGTTGGGCCTTGCCAGTTCAGTAGGAAAAAATAACCCAGAAAGTACTGAAGATTAGATTTGTATCATTTTTCTGTTATATATTGAGCTTCTCCTTGAAGAAAAATGGTTATTCTGGGGCGTCATTGATAAAGAGAGATAAACAGCTTTCTCTTTGCAAGATGTGCCTCAGATATATTCCCCATGGTTACTACCAGTGCCTGGCAATTGCTTTGTGCTGGCAGGTTCTTCATTCTCAATTTCCACCGTTAGACAGATGTGCAACAGACTTCTACTCAAATGTTTTATCAAAAGCTCTATGCAATATGTCATATTAAATGTGCAAAGTAGTATGCATATAAATATTAGGTCTGGTATGCTAATGTTTTGCTATTATGCCCCTGTACACTGGCCTACATGTACAGAAGTTATATTTATGTACCTTGAGTTTTGTTCATGAAAAGGTAATGGACTTAATTCTGTAAGGTAACAATAGCTTTACTTCTCACTGAAACCAAAATCAAAGCAAGATATGAATGAATGACACTGAAAAAAAGGTGAAAATCCTAAGACAAACCATCAAGAGGCAATAAGTTTTTAAGCAAAGTTCAAGATGTAAACAAAAATCTTAGCATTTTCCAACAATCCAAGAAGGTTGCGAGTTCAGAAATCAATGTATGGATTACACTGATCTTTATTTGACAGTAACATTGATACTATTCTCCCTGTTACAAAAGCATTGCGGAATATTTTAATGAAGTCAGCAACTTTTTTTTCTACTGTGTTTCTTAGCTGGTAAATCCTTTTTAACAAAATAAGCAATTAATCTAAGCCAGCATCATCTAGAAGACCTCAGGAAGGACAAGCACTTATTTTGATCAAAGAATTGCTAACAGGGATATTTATGAAAATTAATAATGAAACAGAGTATCTTAATTACTCTGTGGAAACTTCAGATGAACATACCATATGCACTGGGGAAAAAGAGTGTGTTGGTAACTTGTCATTATAACAGGCAGATAAATATAAAACAATTATAAATATGGTTCACTTTATTTGTATGCTCATTTTTGCATCTTAACTCTTACAACCAATTTATAAAATTTCAAGCTTTAAATTCTATTTATTGCAATTAGCAACCAATTTATAAAAGTTCAAACTTTAAATTCTATTTATTGCAATTAAATTGTCGTTCTATACCATGGCTTGGGTCTTTTATACACATAATATGCACATTTAGATCATGATCAAGGGATAGACAATTGGGACCATATATACAGGAAAATGGGAAAGTAGATTAATCTGTCCTAATTCAGGCATTTGAAGAACTCACTCTGTGGTTTATGGAGAAAAATAAGGGTTTAGAGCCAATGATTAATTTCTTCCTAAGTCTGAAAAGATCAAACTTCCCATTCTCTAGTGAAATCTATTTCTTTCCATTGATTATCAAAGGAGTCCAGGATGCCTGGCTGCTCCTTAAACACCTATTATGAGGTGAGAGAAGCTCATACCTTGGGACTCTTTCCTACTCAAGCAAATTACCTTAGCAGTAAGGTTGTCTTTCCATTTCAGCTCTGAAACTGGAATTAGCTCTAATCCCTAGACCATCATTATTTAAAGTATTTCTTAAACATCTCAAATAGTTACAAATTATCAGAGTGGCACAAGAGAATTGAAATGAGGACTAGGAAGGTAGAGCCATAAAACAAGTCAGGACATTATATCGAGTTCACTTACAGTATTGATGTGTGGACAACCATATGTATAAAAAACTCTTCATGACTAGGCTCAGAGGACAGTGGTTAATGGTTTATTATCTACCTGGAGTTTGGTAACAAGTGGAAGACCTCAAGAGTCCACTGTAGTCTTTATCAATGACCTGGAGGAAACATCAGTGTGCACTTTTATTAAGTCTGTAGATGATGCCAAACTGTGGAGGACCAATCAAGATGCTCCAGTGCAGGAGCACTCTCCAGGGGACCTAGATAGGCTGGAGAAATGGACTAACAGGAATCTTATGAAATTCATAGAGGACACATACAAATTCCTGCACCTGGGGAGGAAGACGATACAGTCTAAGTAAAGAGAATTGGGAGCAGCTCTGTGGAAAGGGAAGTTAGGGTCTGCTGGACAGCAAGGTGAGCATGGGCCAGCAGTGCCCTGGCACAACAGCCTCTTGGATTGTATTAACAGGATCAAAAACAGTACATAAAAAGGAGGGATTAGCCCCTCTGCTTAGCTCTCATCAGTTTTAGTCCCCCCAGCACAAGACAGACATCAATATCTGGAGTCAGTTCAGCTCATGGCCACCGTGATGGCTCAGGGCTAGAGCACTTGCCCTGGGAAGAGAGAGGTGTTGTCTACTCTGAAAAATAGATGACTTTGAGGGAATTGCCCCACATGACTAAACACCTGTGGGGAGGCTATTAAAAAGGTGGAGCCAAGCTTTTCCAGAGCTGTATAGAATCAGACTCTGAAAAATCATTAAAATTGGAAGAGATACACCACAATTATATAGTCCAAATTTTCTGCTGAAGCAGAGTCAGCTAATGAAGCCTGCCCAAAATTATATAGTGAGAGAATGACACATAAATTGAAATAAGGGAGATCCAGGTGAATGTAAGGAGAAATGTTTTTCTCAAGACTACAATCAAACTTTGGAAGAAGTTACTCAGAGAGATGATGCAGTCTCTTTTCCCCTTAAGGGTCTTCAAGAGGCAACTAGGTGTTGGACTTCCTGAGTTTCTTTATAATCTGAATAATCCCATAAGAAATATCATTTTCTGAATATACATGGGCAGAAAAAGAACTGTAGCTAGTGGTCCTATTTTTGGTTCATTAATCCCTACTTGGGCACATCATGAATTTGTCAGGGTATGTAAGTTTATCAGGTTCTACTTGAAAAGGTGCTAAAGCTCTTATTAAAAGACTGCTAATGCTGAGCATCTATGCTTAAATTGTTAGAAATCTCTTTCTAATTTGTAGCCTAACTTTATTAATGGTTTTTGTGCTCTGTTTTTGTGCCAACTTAGTTCTTAAACTTAAGTGACTTTTGCTCCTCCCAGGCATTTACCTGCTTGGTGCATTTATAGGCAGCAGTGATGTTACTTTCAGTTTTTATATTGTTAGGCTGGATAAAGCAGACTCTTACATACCTGTCTCAGGAGAAATGTTCTCCATTCCCTTCTTCACGCTAGCTATGTATTTCAGTACCTGCCTCATTCATTTTTCCTGAACATGTGGACAGGATTTGGTGCTGGTCTGTGCTCCCTGAAAGATTTTAGTAGTACAGCATGACACATGCTGTCAGACAATCTCTTCCTCCTTGAACAGTGCCTTACAGTTTCATACAGACATTGCATAATCCTAGGTGAAACGAATCAGATTTTGGCTCCCCAGTCCTGCCTCCTTACTTAGCCTTGTGTACTGCATTAACAAGGGAGTGCTTGAGTATGTGGAGCCTTAGGGCCTGTCCCAAACTGTGAATTTGGAAGCACCAATATTTACATGTTCAGTGTATGAGCTCACAAAAGAAATAGCTGTCTTCAAAATGAGTCATCTCACAACAGAGCAGTCAATGTTTGCAGCATTTTCATCTGTATTGAAATGTTAGACTTTCTCCAAAGCCAGCAGTAGCTGGGAAAGAAAATTACTGAAGGCACTCACAAATCAACAGGCATCCAGGTTTTCTGGCCTCCTCAGTGAGTTTTGACAATCTGGAATACTTTGAACAATGAAACACATATTGTGCAAGCATGACAAACTCAGTGACCAAAACGTTATGACACAAGTCCCAGTTAGCAATGATTTTTATTGCATTGGCAAAATGCTAACATATAGAGTCCCTTCTCTTCTTAAAAATGCGTAAGAACTAGATAAATTATTTATGTTGAACTTTTGTGAATTGCTTCTGATTCAGTTCTTTAAAGTCTGAAAAGCACATCTGGACATGCATCAGTAAATAAACAGGCTAGGCTTCCCTTGAAACAGCTTGTACTTTGGAAATAACCACATAATTTGAGATCAGGATGACCCTGGTGTTTAGTTGAATAACGTTAAAGCATTCCATCAACAGGAATTAAAAGATCCAAGCCAAGATCAATTTGCTGACCTGATGAAAACTGGGATTTGCAATGCTGATTTGCTATGATGGCAACAGCCTTATCCAGTTAATTGCATAAATAAAATTATTGGTTTTCTCCTCCAATGTTACAGTTGTCCTTAAAAATTCTCAAAATTGGGGCATTTGGAAGCTATTCTGGAGAAAATAATATCTTACTGTATGCAAGTGTGTCAGCACATCTAGACTCATATTAGTATGTCCTACAATGAAGGATAAAAATGGAAACTGTAACCATTACAATCCTATAGTAGTCACATTAGATATGCTTCCTATATGTAAAGTTTAAATTTTTTTGCACAATTTTATATTTTATTAAGATGAAAGAGAATGTAGGTTTAAGAAGGAAAAAAATAACCTGAGATGACACTAAAAATAATAGGGACTCGCAACTACTTATACATTCATTGAAATTTTCACCATTAACTCACCTATATTCATTTTTATATGCAAAAGGGGGAAATTAAGAAGTCCCTTAAGAATGATGTTGTAGGACATACAAAACATACATGTAATCTAACTTACATGTAGAATAATGTGCAGATGCTGTGTCTTATTCAGATCTTATGGGTAATTTCCAGTCTCTAAATCATTGGATGAAAGCCAGATAGGAGACCTCACATAAGCTGGAACCTTATGTTTAAACAAATTAATACTACCTTGATTTCCTAAAAGATGGGCATCTAATGCTATTTACTGTGCCATAGGATATTCTACCACGTCTCTATCCACCACCTGAGTAGGGCATGTGTTTTTCCTGAGTCCCATGTCACAGTGTCAGACCCATGAGGCTGTCTTGGACAGCCTACATCTCAAATAGCATTGGCTGCTTATGTTCAGGTAGCTAGGTCAACCCCAAAATGAGAATACCCTATGGTCAATGTCCAGGTTAACACTGAACTGAATGCATCTATAGGTTAGTGATCTGGATATCTGGTTTTAGTCTATAATTACTGTCAAAGGAAGTCTATGAGTCAATGAGGAAATCTAAAGCATAGAGAATTATTTGGCTGACCACAAGTAAAGACCATTGAATTTCTCATGCAACTGACTAGTGACTTTTGAAATATCCTAGGATATAAGAGGCATCAGCATGGAGTTTGGAGATTTGGAGGGTGTATGGGAGGTACACACCTTTAAGGAATAAGTCGAATGCCCCATGGGATAGCTTAATGTATTTGGTCTTTCACTTAAGAGTCAATTCCTGTGCTTGATGATAATATCCAGGTTGGTGATTTTAAGCTTTTCTCCTGGTCGATGGGGAAAAGGACACACTTGTAGGACCTGACGTGGCTGTTTTAGGTATCTCACAAGAAGAGACAAATTACACTGTAAAAGTGACAGAAGGACTTTAGACAGCTATCTTACTTGTACATGTGCTCATTATAGCCACGTACCTTTTGTCGTGTTGAGGAATACCCCCAGTGCAGGTAGCTTGGTATCCAAGCTGCACTTTGTGCCCTGGGTGGTGAGAAATGGCTGAAGCCCCTGAAATTAGCTGTGGATGGGCTCTGACTTTTGGCCTAACAAAGGGCAAGCAGAGCTGTATCACTGGCTGGATAGGGGGCTGGTCACCAGAGACCCTGCAGGACCCAACTGGAAATGAGAAGAGCCCAGACCAAAATCTACAATTGGACCAAGAGGCTAATGCAAGGCACATGAAAAGAGTGTGCGTAGACGGTAAGGGTATAAAAACCTAGAGATCACTTAGCTTGGTTTCTTCCCTAGGGGCACCAGCTTGAGCTATGTTGCTGCAGCATGATTCCATTACTTAAGAGAACCAAATGTGTGACTGAGACTGTGCTGTGGGAAACCTGGGATTGAACCTGTAGGGAACCCTGGTCTGACTGTGTTGGAGTGGGTTGTGTAGGGACTCAGGTGAGACCCATTTACTCACTGGAGCCTCCCACTATAAAGGGGCTTTGGATACACAGTTAAAGTCTTGGATGGAGTGACTGTAAATCAGAGAGTGGCTCCTGAAGTGACAGTAAAGAAAGTTCCTTAAAAAACAGATAAATCTTGCAGATGTTTGAAAATCTTCAACAGTTTTTGAGCTCCTCTGTGAACTTTTGAGAGATCTCAATCACTCACAGAACTCCCTTCTCTTCCTCCAAAAGCAGTCCAGTCTGTCATAAAGTGAAAAGTTCTTAGCCAAACTGAGCTAAAAATGCAGGTGTTGGAATAGCAGCTGCTGCTGCCTATAATCAGCCCCCCAACAAACCTCTCCTGTAGAAAAGTAAGTTGAGATAACCTTCAGGCAACGCAGTCAGACCCTCACCGCAGCTGGCTCAGTGATACAGGCAAGAAAGGCTCTTTTTGCAGGGTTCCAGTCCAGTGAAGGATATCACATGTGGCTGAAGGGAACCCGGCGAAATAAAAGAGGCTGACCACCTGGAGGAGAGCTTAAGAAGGGGAAGGGGTGCGGAGTGGCGCTAAGGGCTGTGCACAGAGGGGTTTGGTCTCCAGGGAAAGGGAGGTGGCCACCAGGGATACCAATCCAGTGAGGGGACAGGGAAAGGAGAAACCAGGGGAAGTTACACAGGGGAAGTTGAGGCACAGAAGTCCAAATTGGAGACTGCTTTTCCTCCCAGGAGGACTGACTCTATGGTGAGAAGTTACTGCTGTAGCCAGGGCCAAGGACTTGGGAACTGACCGAGGCAGGAGAGTTCATGGGATGCTACACTGAGCTTGAGACAATTTGCCCCCATAGCTTCTACACCTGAGCAGATGCCTAACCTAGCTGATGTGACATGAGCAATGTAGGCTGGCATGCAGGACTCCTAAACCCAGCAGAAAAACACATCAAAACCACAAATTGTATTCAGCTATGGTTCCAAGCACTGCACCCTGGATGGCTCAGAGATTTCTCCATAGGATTTTTTTTTTGTTTGTTTGATTTGGTATGTTTGGTTTATTTATTTTTTTTTAATAAAACCAGTTAGTGTAGTCAATAAATTGAGGTTATTTCTGTTAGAATGAGCTGATATATTCATAATGCTATTTTGATACATTTTCTTTCAAACCAGTGAGACTAAAAGACATTCTCAAACACATACATCATGAGCAAGGCAAATTAGTTCAACACTGATTTAGAATCATTGAGTTGTCTTTGTGCAAGCTAAAGTGCAATTTGCTTTCTTGTCTATATTCAGCAATTTATGAGACTGATTCAGGATACTAATCAATAGTGCAATGGGCACTCTTCAGGACCAGCTGTTCAATGTAGTCCATGGAACTATGGTCCAGCATATATGTTATACACATATATAACTACAGATATTTTTTTTTAGATGAAGAAATTTTGAGAGGGTTGTAAAATATACAATATTATAGACATCTGTTGATAGACAAATGAATCAATGTTTGCAGCTGCTCTACATTTATTATTTTCTTTCCATTAAATCTTTTATTCTGTGAATAATTGGCAAGGTATAGCTAAAGGCAATACAAGTTTTCACCACTCAGAATTCTAATATACATTTTTATGCTATAATGCTAACATACAACTCTCCTTCGTCTTAAATATTTTAGATTTAGGCTTTAGAAGACCAGTAGTAAACTAGCTTTCCTGTTGGAAATGGGAAGGATTTTTTTTTATATCCACTCAGGTAGCTTTCTTTCATTTCTATTAGACATAAATAGGAACTATAGTGTTGAAATTTACATTTTTGAAATGGTGAGAGTTTTCAAGCAAGTTGCAATGGATTGAGGGATTTACTGACAGGTAGAGTAGCATTAGAATACCTGTTTTTGTAATATGACACTGCTAGCACAACAGAATACTTAACACCCTGTTTACCTTTTAAATTTATTTGCATTTCCCCTTCTTTTCCAGAAAAAAAAAAGAAGAGTAAATCATAAGCAATTGTAGATATCTAAGAATAGAACAGACTTATGGAAAGTGTAACACAGAGACTTCCCTCTGAGGTTTTAAGATTTTCCCTCATCAGTCAGCATTAGGCAGACCATCCCTGAGAATAACCATTGCCAGTGTCTGTACTTCCGTTACTGTTTGTTGGAATCCATTCTTAACATGTTGCTATAAATAGACAGTGTTTACCCTATAATTAACAAAGCTGAATTATGATAAAATTGTTGGGAAGACAGTTGGACAGTTGCAAGATCTAGGACTTAACTTGACTATTCCTGGTTCAATGTACATTGTGGTGGGCTGACCTTGCCTGGCTGCCAGTGCTCCCCTCAGCCGTTATCCTACCCTACTCATTAAGATGACAGGGGAGGAAATAAGATCAAAAAGCTCATGGGGTGGAATAAGCACAGGGAAGTCCCTTACCATGACCACAACAGGCTCAACTTGGGAAAAATAAATTTAATTTATTGCAATTAAAACAGATTTGCATAGGGATAAACAAAATAAAAAAATGAAAACACCTCCCCCACTCTGCTTCCCAGGTCCAGCTTGACTCCTCCACCTCCTTCTCTCACTTGCATGTCTGCAGGTCTGTTGATCACACTTTTTTCCTCACTCCTCTTTCAAAACTCTTCTGTGCAGCATTTTTTTACCCTTTCTTAAGTACACTTTCTCACCAATGTTGTCATTTTGGCTGAAGACCTCAGTCGTGTCCTACTGTAGGTCTGTTCTGAAACTGTCTGGAGCCATCTGGAACTGGGTGTGTTTGGTCTGGGTCAGCACTGGCCCCTCCCAGAGCACCATGGCAGTGCCTGGGCACCAGCACCCAGTGCACACAGGGAAGCACGAATGAGAAAAGTGAACAAAAAGGTGCTAAAAAAACAACAGCTGCAGCTTCACACAACTTGCAGCAGCCAAGGCTGATCTGATTTATGCTAGTTTAATGCATCCTCAAGAGATGAATGGGACCTGTTTTGTTCTGGGATGTCTGTACCACATCTCTGAAGGAAAGTTTCCCTGGACTCTTCACTGTGTGGCTTTACAAATGGAACATGTGGTCAGCACAGCTTTAGACATGTGTGCAGTATCTATCTCAGCTACTTACATACTTCCCCATGGTCACACTGAGATTCTGAAACCTTCCCAAAACAAAGTAAACAGAAGTGGGTGATAAACATTTAACAGATCCTGTTTCCTGCAGAGTGGAAATCAGGGGTTCTGTGCCCAACACACATTTTAAAATGTTTCCTTAAAAACCCTCATAAATTTCAGTTCTAGTCCTAGGTGAAGATTGATACTTTGGTTTCATTTGCATATCTTAGCCTTTTATCTCCTCAGTTTTATTTTATCCTAAATGTCAAAAAGTTATAATATCTCTCAGAGGTGTTTGGACAGAAATTAGAAGTATCAGCGTTCTGGAGAGTCTAAATATTTTATCCCTTCAGTTTCTAAGGGTCAAGATATATAATAATTTATTCAAAACTAATGAATAGTATACTTTGGAAAAGATCTGTGGAGAACAAAACAAGAGAGTGTCCAAACATTGAATTTGTATCAATACTGCAATATATTTGTGCAACATTTTGTAAAATTGTGTGCCAGACCCTTAAAAAATGTAATGAACTTTTGGATGAGTAAAAAAAAGAAGTTCCTGAGTAGCATGCAATTTCTCATTACTTTAATATGTCATTAAGACTTAGACATACATTTAGAACAGTGACATCTGTGGTTTGAAATAATTGGAAATGTGGCATTCATAATACAATAATAATTTTTTTAATAATCGAATTTAATTTGATGAGCAAGAGCAGTGTCACATAAATGTGTTTTGGGGCTGGATCAAACAGCAGCTGTAAACCTTTCCAAGTAGATGCAGCTCTATTCAGAGCTTAATGGAATATGATTCACAGCCTGCTATTCGAGCCTCTCTCACAGCAGAGATGCAAAAGAACAGCATGGCACTGGAGTCTGGGATGAAAAAGACATTAGGATAGTTGAAGAGAGCAATTACACATGTCAATGAAATTATCCTTTTTGCTTTGGATACAAGGGTTCAAAGGTTACAGACATAATCACCTCATTCTTCCAAACCATTGCTGAATCTATGTAAAATTATCATATTTTTCTATATGCAGTAGTCTACCAGTGCCCTGCATAAAGGCAGTGGCAGGCTGTCATTGACACTAATACGGTTCAAGACTAACATGTACTGAAAGCATTTCTCAGAATACCCATGAACTACACCTATTTCTTTAGCTCTCAAAGATTTTTCATGTGTGTCTGTTACATTCATTGCTGTTTGTGGCTTTTTAGCAAAACTGATAAAAATTACACAGAAATCTATCAAATAGGGAAATGTCTTTTTTAAATGTTTCTAAAAAAATATTAGCAAGATCTAGTAAGAAAATTTCATGGTAATAATCTCGTAGGGCAGATCAAAAATTTTTAATCTACAAAGTATCACACAATAACACATTCAAGTCAGTATAGTCAGACTTGATTTCAGGTTTGTTTAAGTGTCTAAGACTTTCCAGCAATTTTTCTAAATGCCTAAATTTAGGTTCTTAAGAATGCACTGAGATATTATCCTGATCTCTAGTACTATACCTTTAACATTATACAGTTTGAAGTACAACATTGTCTGTAATCTGCCTAATTACCTTGAGAAAAATGTTTTATCCCGTACTTGCTGCCGATGTTTTCAAGAATGTCCTTAGTTAGGCCACATGCAGAATATGGTCAAAAACTAGATTATGCAATCTTCCCAGCTTGTTTATCTCTGTTAGTATATTCGAGGTCAAATCAGATTCAGTTCTTTTGAAGGTTTCTTAATGCTTTAGTTAAATTAATTTAAAGACCCCTCTGCATCTACTGATTGTTGGAGAAATAGAAATGAGAAATGATGGCTGGATAGCAGTCAGATTACTCATCCTCTGAAGCCTGGATAATTTGTAGAGCATGGGGACCTTGAGAGGAAATGGACTCTCTCTAGGAGTGTTATAGATGAACATATATACAGTCCCGTATATGAGCTGTGGTAGCATCTGGATTCCCATGACTCCCATGTTTGTTTTTTTTTTTTTTTTTTATTAATAGCCTGTTCTGCCCAGGGCTTCTTGGTACTGACTGCCAGGAAGATGGTTTCAGTAGCGGAGGTGGAGAACCTCTCTTCTCCTGGAAATGCTTGCATCTCTGACAGAAACCGACTGCTTCAGCTGGTAGGAATGAGTTCTATTGTTGCTACAGAGTCACTGAAAACAGGTTCTACGTTAATTATATCTACTTTAGCAAACAGTATAATTCAAAGCAATTGTATCTAGGGAATTGTATAGGGAAACAGGTGGTGATAAGGTCCCAACATCCAGTCTTATGTATTTCAGGATTTCTTGCTTAAGGCTAAGCTCTACTCCGATTCCAAGACTGGATTCTCATTAGCAGCTGGGTTGCATTGGGCTGCCCTCCAGGAGTGTGTCATTTGTCTTAATTTCCTCCACACAGGATCCAGGTAGCACTCTCAAAATCTACTCTGCCATGCAATCAGTGTACAGTGAGTGCAGATGACTGAGAGATTTTCTCTGAACATAGTAGCTCCAGCTCTAAAATTTGAGGTGGTGTAATACCTTAATCAGTTGTGAAGAACTGGGATAGGTGACTTACATTTTCTGCAAAGGGTTTCAGGCTATTAGCCTGGTGTGATTCATTTGCCTAGGGAGAGGCATCTAATGCCATTTAATTTGCCCTAAGATATCCTCTTTGTTCTCCAAATGCCTGTCTTTTATAGCACAGATATCCCATAAGTCCTGCATCTCAATGGTCAGATCCGCCTGGGTGTTTCTGGGACTGCAGGATTTTTCAGACATCTTTGGACAACTGAATGAAGTCCTTAAACACCTACTTTAAGGTGCTTTGACTGCCTTTCCATTCTTGTTTTACAGATGTGGGAGGCACAGCTATGGGCACAGATGTGAGTGTCAGTCATGTTGTGTCTCAGATCATAGAAAGATACTCACCTAAGTGCTGGAAGCATAGCTCAGCATCTTCCCCTCACTGTTATAGATTATGTTCAGGGATGTGGTGTTCCCGTTATTCTGAAAGAGTTTTCCAGGCTACAGAGTCTGCTGTGCTCAGGTGCATATATATGATTAAAAAGATTGTAGGAGTGGCTGAAAATTCTTCTATCTGCATATGGAAAAACTAAGTATTTTGAACAGAAACAGCAATTTCCTATATATCTCCCAGCCTGACAGGAATTTTAAACAGTGAGATCTTGATTCTTCTGTGGATGAGAAGTAAATGTTTTGAAATTTTGCTTTCACCTTGTATAACATAAAAAAATTAAATAAGTTAATCTTTATATTTGTTTTTTCATGATGGTGATATCAGCCCTCCTCATGGAAAGGAGTTTCCCACAGCCAAAGTAACACAGCCAATCTATGCTACAAAGCAAAAAAACCAAAAAAAACCAAAACAAACAAACAAAAAAAACCCAAACCAAACCAAACCAAAAAAACCCCAAAAAACCACCAAAAAACAAAACAAAAAAACCCAAAACCAACAAAAAAAAGTGTGTCAATATCTGTGCCTGCATATAAAGGAAAGACATGCTACTTCAATATATCATTTTCCCTCAGATACCTAGATCTTGAAGGTTTGAAATGATAGACAGTCACTTCCATTCTTCAGGCCAGAAAAATGAAGTAAGTAGTAAGAACTACTTAATGCAGAAATTAAGACCATAAAATGTGGACATTTTTAATTTTTCCTGACAGTAGTCATGTGCCTTTGCGCTTGCAGCTGTGTTATGGGATTTACGTTCTTTTCAGAGATAATTCGGCTAGTGCCAGACTACAGCTATGGAGGGACAGATGGATTTGCAGAGCATCCACATAAAATAAAAAAGCAGCATTGGAGCACACCGTGCATTACAAAATCATAAAAGTATGACTTTTCCTTTATTGTTAGATTAGAGCAAAATCTTGAACTCTTAGGTCAGATTATTTCAAACCCATAAGAGTTAGCAACATAATCCTCTAGAGTTATTTGGAAAACACTATTTTTCTTGTGGCAGTGGGCTTTTGTGTTGTTTTGTTTTGGGCTGTTTTAACAGAATGTGCAATATTCTTTTCATAACACAGTGAAATAACTCCATGAGAAAAAGAAATTTAAAAAACATTTTTTAGATTTGGCTGACATTTTGATTTGTTAGATGATTATTCCTACTCAGCAGTTTATCTTTGAGGAGACACAGAATATATATGGTGTACAACTGGTAGATTTTATGCATAAATCACAAGAGTCTTTGGCACTTTGTGAATTTTACTTTACCTTGAACTGTCACATTCAGTTTGCCCTAACAAGCACAAAGCGTTTCTTTTCCTACTTTTGAACTGTGGTGGTCACAACACAGATAAGTTCATTAATTCAGTGAGGATTGAGACAAGATAAAACAATTGCTCAGAGCTCTGCAACCCCATATGATTCCTATTCTTAATATCTAGTGATGGTTTTCTCTGTCAAAAGGTCAGTAAATACCAACTTTAATTAAATATTCTTTTTCACATATGTATTGCAGTTATTATGAAACATATTCACCAGTGGTAAATTTCAAGTATGAAACTTTTTATGGTCCTCTAGGAACTAGGTACTGATATCTATTATATTAAAGTTTCCTCTTTTGTGTAAAATGTCACCTTAAACATATAAATGGTGGGGAAAGAAGGATCTGTTCTACATTTGCCATAGCAAAATGAGAAGTAGTGAAGACTTAGAAATTCTTGCAAAAAAATCCAAACAAAGCAAAAAACCAAAAAACCCACTTCATACAGTGATGCTACACTATTTACAAACACATTTGCCGTGCTATTTGGAAATACCTTGCCCCTATGCTCTAGATTGTTTGATTATTAACTTTCAGGGAAGTTACAGAGCTAAAAGGCTGAAAACCTTCATGATCATTCCTCATGTTATGTTTCATTGTAGGGGTGTCTAAATTGATTTCGTGAAGACCCATAAATTAGGTGTATACCTAAAATTAATATGTCATTTTTTATCATGTGTCTTTAGTTTTGATTATTACTACTTTATTTATTTAGGCCGTTTTTATGTCCTCAGAGTTTAGTAAGAACCTTAAAGAGTTTTCCTTTTACAGCCTGAAGAAGCAAAATCTTTGTTAAAATAATATGTCATTTTAAATTTAAAGGGTTCACTGTTTGTGGGTTTTTACTGCCTGTTACTTGTAATGGATGGAAAATTGTTTCCAGTAGCATTATTTGAGACCAGAGAGCCTTTTGAAGCCTCACATTTCTTTGGAATTCTTCTACAAAAAATATATTGAAAACACAAAATTATGTTTACCAGATGCTTTGAAAAATGTTTGGTTTTTTTAATGATGTTGTGGAATAGAGCAGTAAGAGTGTTTTTATTTATTTAATTTTTGAGGAGATTATCTGTCCAATTCAACAAATGAATAGAATATGTAAAGAAAGACTTTTCTGTTCTCTAAAAACAATATGACTTAGAAACTTTTATATTAAATAGTTACATGCTGAGCCAAAGTATTATAGACATTTTCACTTGAATTTACCACAATCTTTAGAAGTGGGTTCTAATCAGTCATTAGAATCACCAACATGAAATAAAGCAACTGAAGAGGAAATCCACCTAAATGAAAAGCTTGGCTTTAGATTGCCATGCATCATTACTCAAATCCTAGGAATTCTAAGACCTGTATAGTTCTTTTGTGAGGAATCAAATGGATCTCTGTGACACTAATGGTGCTCAGGCACAGAACCTCTGCCAAGGGACGGAGTGCGTACACTAGTAACCTATTTTGCAGTCTCTAATCTACTAAGAGGAAAATGAAGAACAGTTCAAGTAATTACTAATGTCTCCTTACTCTTGCAAAACATAGCACAGCTCTGAAACTGAGAAAGAAGGAAATTCAAAGACAAATGGCTGATTAACAAACTGAACAATATCAAACCCTTAAATAGTGTGCACATTTAATTGCAAAAGAGATCCCTTTGTTGCTGTCACTCACATGCAGAATCATCAGTCTGGAAATGATCATCTAAGCATGTAAGCCAACCTCCACTGCCATTTAGTTCTCTACTGTGACAAACAGAAACCTGTGTCCAGGAGAGTTCACAGATACACTTAGATTTAGAACAAAAGGATAAATGAAAGACCTTCTACAAGTCTCCCACATACATTATGGAATAAATTACCATTTAAAATATAACCCACTTCTAAAACTTTTTTAAAAACATAGTTTAGAAAAAAGGATAGATTTGGCTTTGTTATTTCCATTTTCTTAAGTGTTGCCTACCAAAACCATGGGCAAATCTTCTACTGAGGTTTGCATAATGTATGAGGGCAGGTATGTTGCACAGAAGCCTCAGTGACAGACATTCTGGAGAATTGTAGTCTCATTAGAAAACCTTGTTAAACATAGTAGGCTCAAAAAGAAAGAATGCAGTATTACCAAGATCTTAGTTTATACCATACATCAAATGTGAGAAGATTCAAAGCATTTACAAATGCTATGCTATTTACCTTAAACAGCAACACTCAAATAGCAAGTGAGATCTGTATTCTGAATAAACCCCATATTGAATGTGCTTAGTTTGCCAATTACTTTTCTTCCCTAATGCTAGTTCCCTGATAATGGACATTCTGCAGGATAGAGCAAACCTTTGCTCTTCTATCATGCTCAGATTATTCCTCAAGGAAAAAATCCATTAACTAGCAAGATGGAGCCAGATGTTACTTTCAGATTCTCCTGTGCTGGTGACATCCATGTGGTGGAAAAAAACACAGATGTTCTGTCAGCATTTTAGCTGAATCTTTGGAATTTGTAGGTAAGGAAAGCTGAAGCATGGTAGAATTGCATTTTAAGAAGCTGGTTAGTTCCCATTCCTGCTATATTTTAAAGTTCTATAGATACACAAACACAAAGAAGGAAAGAAGGGCAAATTTCCCTGTAAACTTGAGAAGCTTTTTTTCAGTGTATTACAGATTTGAAGTAAAAAGCAAAACATCAAAGTAATTCACAATAAAATGTTTGCATTAATGTATATTTTTTGTAAATTGAAAGGATTTTTTCTCACTGCCTATGCATTTTAATATAGCCATTCCTGCAGTAACACATTACTCTGAGTTTTCAGTGACGGTAGTCAAAGAATATTTGTTTTAGAAAAGTCGTTATTGTCCTTTTCTTTTTTTTCTTATTTTTCTTTTTTTTTTTTTTTTTTTTGTAAAGGCAAGTAAAAACAACTATTCAAATTTCAAGTCTGCATTGACATCCTGGTTCATTAGATATTGCGTTGCAGTGGTTAGTCATCAAAGTGAGTTCCACCATATTAATTTTAATGTGTTCTAAATTGGTTGTTAAAACCTTCATGTTGCAATAATTTTGCCCTGAATGAGGAGGGTGTGATTTTACCTAATTGTTGTGAATTAGAAAACAAACTGGATATTATTCCAATAAAAAAATAGAGATTGAAAGACTGGAGAATTTGTCTCTTTATTATATTTCAGATAATTAGCATTTATAATAGAGGAGAACTAATGATCTAGAGGAAGGAAATTTTTATGATGTACAGCTGTAACTTTGTATAGAAGTAACAACATTAGCTGTAATGTGAATGCCTGACAACTTTGTGTAATATAATAGGATTTTATTAGAATGAGGAATATATAAGGAATATTTGTGGCATATTCTTGATTTGAATAAATATGTATTAGTCAGAGATATAGGGATATGAGTCTAAAAAAATAAAAACCTGCTTGAATTGCAAATACAATGCTTAAATGCAATGCTTCATTGTATTTAAAAATCTCAGTAACCCAATTCAATAAAATTTTTAATTCTCATTATTGTTTAGGACTGCCAGTATATGAAGGGTTTTTTTTTTCAATTTAAACCAGTCGATTAGGCAACTTTTTACACAGCCCAAATTTAAGGCCTTGGAAAAAAAAAAAAGAGATGGTCAGCAAAATCAAATTCAAAGGTGAGAATTGGCATCGGAGACCTAATTCAACCTCAGAGTGAACAGAGAGAATAACCCATTTTGCTTGCATAACCATGATGTGCCATGTGAAAGCTTCTTGTGCCTTCAGTATATAGCTGTCTTTCTGTGGGAAAAAAAAAAGGCACAACAGCATTTTAAGTGAGCAAAAGTAAATGATTTGTGATAGCTGAATGATTTTGTGAACTAAATCCTATTATAGAGTCAATTTAGGATAGGAGGACTAGAAGAAAAATCTATAAATGTACTGGATGAATCAATAAAAATCAAAATTATTGCAGCTACAGTAGATTTCTTAATCACAGCAACAGGCCTACTAAAACAATAGCTTCAAAAGGTCCCCATGAGAAAATATTAGTGGTGCTTATAGGTTTCCAAAACCAAGGCCTGGATGCTACTGTTCTCCTTATGAGTGCATTTGGCTTGCTCACATGGCAGGAGCAAAGCTAAAAGCTTCAGGCTCCATGAATGTATCACTCCTGGCAGCTCCAGAGCTCTCCAACCTCCTGCCTCTCTCTTGATGGACCATTGCTCCTCTCTGCTAACCTGCAGATATGACTACAGCTGTTTCTCTTCTGCCACGTGTGGGTACCCCAGGCAGGCGTGCCTGACTCTGGGCTTGCCAGCAGTAATCCACACCAACTGCTAACAGCCACACTGTCAAAGAAACAGTTCAATAAGCCTATGATGGAGGAACTCCTTTTCAAAGTACTTAAGAGCTTTAATGGTACAAATTCTATTTCCCAGCAGTAATTTATGTCTTGTGACAATCTTGAAGTTGGAGCTTGCAATAGTGTCATGAAACAGAGGAAAGACAAAATCACTGTGTCTGGATGAAAGGCTATTAAGAACATGCTTGCATAGCCTGCAGTAAAGAGTAAAATTGTGTTGATTGAACAGCAAAAATGTAAATGATGCATAAAGATTTTTTTTTTTCTAGAGACAAAGACCATTCTTTCACTGAAGTAGGTGTGTATACATCCATATTGCATGAACCAGCTTGTGACTCTGACCTCACTATCTAAAATAAATATCCTGTGGTCAAATATCCCTTAAAATGATGGAGATTTTGTACCAAAAAAAACCCCAACTATTTGTCACCTCAATTCTCCAGTTAAACAATATATTTACAAAAATATAATAACAGAAAGCTATAGACACTCTAGGAAGATGACATGGTATCCTCATGGTAAAGTCACTGGCATGTTTTAATGTCCAGTTTAAAACTGAATTTTCTCTGTGCTCTTTTAGCTATTGCAGTGCAAGAGATTCTGATTCTTCTGTGACTGCTGGCAAAGTAAAGCATAAATTATGTATGTTCGTTCAGTGCTTCACACCAAGAAGGCAGTGTTCTTTGTTTATAGTTTGTTTTTTTTTATTGTTTGTGAGCAAGCAAAGATGATGAAGAGGGAGTACCAGTCAGGAAATAACAATTGAGAAAGACTTTGGGCTGTCTTCAATGGAAGGATCTATTTCACAGACAGAAAAGCACAAAATAAAATGAAACAAGGGAAAAGAAATATTTTTCTATCATATACTTTGTCTACTTACACTGTAGAATTCCTGGTTCTTAATGCTTGCACTTTGGGCAGCAGGCAAGCAGGAAGACATTTGTGTGAAAAAGAGTACTAGTTAAAAGCCAGAACTATTAACAATTAAATATTTTGGAAAGTTTTATAAAAAACAAGTAAACTATTAGCAGCAACTCTTAGGATTCTAGAGGAATTTTTCTTTTCTGTTAAGAAATCTTTTTCTTAAAAACCAAACTTTTTTTGTTTCTGATTAAATAAAAATTTTAAGCCACAAACACATCTTGTTATATCTTTTCTACATCTTAAAAATATAACATTTAAATGAAATGTAGTGAAAATATATTTGTTACTATTGTAAACAGACCTAGGTTACCAAGTTTTATCCTATAGCCAATTTTTATGTCAGAGCTAAAAAACAATGAAAAGGTAGTCCTACACAGGAACATTAACAAAACGCTAACTCCAGTGAAGTGGCAAAATAGGACTCTAATATCAGCTAGCAGAGCATTAAAAACCACAAAATGAATCAACTTGTGCACTGTGATATTTAAGATTAATATTTTTCAATCTTACTATGAACAAATCTTATAATCTAATCATGAATATTCATCTTATTATGACTGAAAATTACTTGCCTTCTGCGAATTTTGCAAGTTTCTATTTTGAACATATTACATTTATATTCATCCATTATATAGTTAGTACACGTATTTTAATACATATAATTAATATGTACTTTATATATTGTCAAGCATCCAGCCAACAAAGAAAATATTTGCCTACAGTATCAGTCTGAAAATTTTTTTAACACTAAATTAATTTTTCTTTTTCTTTTTTTTTTTTTTTTTTGAATGAGTGAGAAAGTGAAGATGAGGGAAGGACATAATTCTGGTTGCTAAAATAAATTTATTCTTTATTGTTCAGTACCACATGTGAAATAGCAGAAAAAAAATTTGCATTGCATTATGTTCATAGAAATATTAAGGACTTACATGCTTTCTCAAAAGCCTAATTTAGCTCTCCTTTTTCTTAATAACTTGGAATGTATTAATGTTGAAAGGCCACCAAGTATTCAGAAATAATGAGCTCTGAAGCTTCCAAAGTCATCTAACCAATACTCAGCTGAGTTTTAATGATGAATAACTAGGCCAATCTTTTTTTGGTAACGTAGAGCTAGGGATAAAACTTGGCCAAGCCAGAAGGAAAATGAAAGAGAAGCTTTGTGAGCCCGTTTACACTCCCTCTGCACACCATCCACTAGATTGCTGTGTTGCTTCCAAGTCTGCTGAGCCAGGTACTCTGAGCCATCCCTCCCTCCCTGTTCTGTGCCCGTCCAATAAATTTCCTGGCCTCAGGTTGTCCGTTTATGATTTCTTCCCAGAAACAAGACGTCACAGCCCAGCTGCTCTAGACTTCATAATTAAGGCTGTCTGCTCCATTTTCCTGCCACCTTAAATGTACCTTTCTCCAAAACCTTACACTCAGTTCTTCAGGGGCTTGAGTTCAATGCAAGATGCTTCCATCTGAGCACACCATTGCATATGAAACGAATAAACATAACCTGATGAAATGCTAAACTGAGGTGCATGTGTTTGTGTTCTTCAAGTAGAATCTCTGTTCTGGAGCACTTTGTAGCTGGATAAAGGTAATTTGCAGATGTTTACAAAGTCTCCTCACATTCCTTTTTTTTTTGCAGCTTTCAGCAGTAATATCCAGCTCTGTAAAATAATTTTTTTTTTGTTTATTTTTCCAAATGCTTTTGCATCATGGATATGAATTTACAGATGTGCTCTTCACAGATTTGTTTCAGTACCTAAGCTGCAGCCTACCAGAACTTGCCTACCAACTGCTTTTGCCAGAATATTTTAATCTGTGCAGAAATGATTCTAGTACATTTTAAGGTCTCCAAACCCCATCAAAAGCAGAGCTTGACAGATAATAAACCAAAGAACTAGAGAGTCACTGGGGAAATGGATTACCTCAAGTCAGCATGATGCATGTTGATACATTTCTTTGTTCAGACAAACATTTGTTACATTTCAAATTACAATGAATAAACTCCTCCCTACTTTTCATTGTGAAAAAGGAATTTGATTTTCTTACAGTTATTTCAGGCTTCTCTGCTCAACTATGAAAAAAAAAAGTAATATGAAGGGTCTTCATAAGTTCTTTGGGAAATTCTAGGAAGTTTTAATGCTGTTCATTATTACACCTTTATGCCACCATTGTGAATTCAGTGTATAGGTTTCCTTAAGCTAGAAGGGATACATATTTAAAACACAAGATATGAATTTCACTACATTAGCCCTGCTTAAGTCAGTAAAACATTTAAATCCTCACATATCTATTTGAAAACGTAACTGGTTAGAATACAGTGATAGTGTCATTGTCTCAAAGCCTTGAAAGGGAGAATTATATGGAGAATTACATGGAGAATTACATGTTTTCAGTTTTGATTAACTTGATGTTTGCAAAGGCTATGTGGAGAAAGAGATATCTGTTAAGCACTTTTGACCAAGTACAAATCAAATTATATACACGTTATTAATAGAAATGTAATATGTAAAGTCAGAAAACCATAAAAGTACATTGGTCTAACTTTTAGCTAATCTGTTTGAAATCAAACAAAATTAATTTTAACTAGAAATTTTTATCTGATTGTCCCTTTAATATGGACTCCTATGAAGATGTAAATCAGCCTCTAGGGTGTATGTTGTATGACTGTGAGCTGGAAAAGAAATTTGACTACTTCCAACAGGTGTGATGTTAACAATTTAAGTTAGTTTACTTTGTACTGAAATGGAAAAGAATCAAAGGTCACTGTGCTTTGGGTTAGGAAGTTAACCTATCCTAAAATTCCACTGTAAAATAAAACCAGAAGCTGTAATGTCTTGGACTCTACTGTAAGAGATGAAGATAGTTCAGGGCCTGGGGAAACTTTCAAAAAAGTAATTTTTTTCTGGCCACTACTGCAACACAGATATGTTGCCCATGCATACTCTAGATTTTAGGTAGATCATCAGTGATGTTAGGATCATCAGGAAGTTAGTTTAGATTTATTTTCTTGCAATATGTCGCATAAAGGATATTATAGCCAACTTTCCCAAATAGATTTTCTCCCAGGCAGGAGAGATTCAGCTCATTCCTCTCCACAGTGAATACAAATTCAACACTTCTAGAGTGGCATGCTGAGTTGTCTTAGAATTCTGTACCATGATCCACAATTTTAAAAGCAATGATTACTCTGTCTCACTTTATAAAAATAATAATATTGTGAAGGTGTATTGTCCATTATATGGTCATTCTCAGGGTCCTAAAGCAAGATTTCATGGCATAAACAGAGAGATTTGTTTAAGAATCAGTTTTAGACTAGTCTTATTAAGCAATAAGCAATAATACATTCAGTATAAGGAGCGGAGACCTCAGGTTTGGAATGTCCGCACATAATAACCTTGTCTAGACCTGTATCACCAGTCAGACATACAACTGATAACCAAGTGTGACTTAGAGAGGACCTTAAGCTGCCAAGTAATTTCCAGGTCCTTCTACCATTCGTGCCAGGCTGTCTTTGCTGAGGTGAATCAGCACCAAGTCAATGCCAAAGCAAAAAAGAACTTCTTAGGAATTCTATTTTTATGACAACTGAGTCAGGAAGAACTGACTAACAAAGACATGTTCTAGTTGGAAGATCAATTTGAGTTTAAACCAAAGAAAAAAAAAACAGAAGCAATCAAACAAAAAAAATCCAATCGTTTTTCCCAGTGCTTAGAATACAGCAGAGATCTGTTAATTTGCTTAACTATACTACATGGTCTTACATCATGGTTGAAATTTAATATCGATTTTCTAACCAAGTTGCAAATCTGGAAACAATTTCTTGGTTTCAGACAATCTTTAAACATATGTTCTGGGGATGATATTGGCTATTATTATCTTCCTTTTCTTTTTAAACTTACCAATATCTATTTTTACTGTTTCATTTAAAGAAGATTAACTTGGAACTAGTGTAGCAAAAATTTATTTTTCATAAATTATCTTTTGCTAAATTACTTCAGTGAAGCATTCTGGATGGGAGAATCCATTCCAGCCAACTAAATATCATGCTTTGAAAGATAAAGTACTGGAATGGTCTGCCCGGAGAGGTGGTGGAGTCACCATCCCTGAATGTGTTTAAAAAAAGACTGGATGTGGCGCTCGGTGGCATGGTTTAGTTGAGGTGTTAGGGCATGGGTTGGAGGTGTTTTCCAACCTAGTGATTCTGTGATTGTCCCTAGGAGTGACATTGTCATGGACTTGCACATTTGATTTTGGTGTTGTGCTAGCATAGGAGACTGATGGGCAATTATTGGCCTTGATTGTGAAGGAACAGCTGGACAAGCCAAGGCCAGCTCAACAACCTTTTCTGACGGCCACCTGCATACCTAGGTGGTTACTGTTCCTACTGGTCAAATCTCTGGCTCAAGAAGACCTACAAAATCACATTATGGCCTTTTATTTTCTACACAGATTATGCTGTTCTTAGTCATAGAATGGATCCTACTATGTCTATGACGAAGACATTAATTAGTGTTGGTTCCATTTGAACCAATACGATGAACCCTTGAGGGACACCACCCATTATTGGGTTCCACTTGAATCTGAGCCATTGACTTTGACTGTGGACATGCCATCCAGCCAATTCCTAACCCATCTAACAATTCCATCTAATGGAAAACCCATATTTTTGCAATTTAGAAGTAAGAATGTTGGGGAGGGCTGCATTGAAGGCCTTAAAGAAGGTTTGATAGGTGACATCCATAAAGCTTCCCTTGTCCACTGATGTAGTTGCTTCACCATAAAAGCTGCTAAGTCAAGCAGGCAATGAAGCCATGTGTTCAGCTCCCTGTCTTCCATATATTTTGACACATCTTCCAGGAAGTTCTACTTTATGAACTTATTAAGCACTGAGGTGAGACTGACTGGTTGGGAAAACTGCTGCTTATCAGTGAAACCTGCCTCAACCCAGGTGTTCAGTCTGTTTGCCAGCTGGTTCTTAAATAAGGCAAGCCCAGTGTGAATAAATAACTGACTAGGTTTAAACTGATGCTTTAAAACAATAATATAAAAACATGCTATTTTCTCCGTTAAAGGAGGAATTAAATTACCTCAAAATGTACTTAATACAAATGGGCAAAACTAGTGCTATGTGAGAGTTTACCAGACTAAGATTCACTGTGGAGTAGCTTGGAACCTTATTGTTTCACAGGCCCCCAGTGCCTTGCAAGAGTGTGCTTTGGCCAGGACCACAAAGTTGTTTCTGTTGGTTCTTCCCTACTCTCTGCTCTTAATCAATACAGACTTCTATGTTCCACCTCTGCTATACAAAATTAATTTCTTCCATCCAGTAGGAACTTTATAATATCTTCCATGAACAGTTGATCCCTACTTTTTATTTTCTTCTAGCTGTTAAAACCTCAACTGAGAATACCTCAGTTTGTCTCTTGGTATCATTTCCAACCACAGTAGCCCTTGTTCCAAGTCAGCTTTTTTTGTCTTTTGGCTGGTAACTTCCTGGCCAGGTTGTTTTGGTCTCAGAACATTTTCAGCATAACAATGGCTCTCACTAATTATATGAAGTGTGTTGCAGCTTTCAATATGCTACAGAAAACATTTATGGGTATCTAGTTTTACTGCATTCACTAGTGACAATCTTAAACTTTTATCAAAACCTAGCCTGAACAATCATATTTTCTCTCCTTTCTTTAAACTTCTTTCATCTCTAGAAATTCAGAAACCCACACTGTTCATATCCTCTCTTTAGAAAGTTATACATAAAATAGAAGAACATGCTCCACAACAATCCCAAAAAAACCCCTCAGAAAAATCTTTGAACTAGGAAGCTGTACTTTGGGGTATTTTGTTTGTTTGGTTTTATAATACAAATTTGCTGGGAACTTATTAGGGAAGGAAATTGTTTTATTATTTTTGCTTTTAAAATTGAACCAATTTAGATTCACAAAACAAACCGCATGGTAGAAGAAATAATTGAAACTCATAGGATGCCTGCCTGCCTTTCGAGCTGGTCCGTCAGTAACTATCTTCCATCCTATTTCCCTAGATAATCTCTTTTGTCCATTTGAAGCTCTTAGCTTTTGGGAATCTGCCATGTCAGGTATTTGGAAAATATCTGGAAAAGTTGAGCACTTCTGTGTTATCAGAAATAATTAATGATGCATCTGCATGCTTCCGAACTGTATACATGCTACAAAAGCAAACAAAAAAATTATAAATGGGCAATATTTTAGCAAGGAATTGCACTTGGCATGTCTCATTTGCATAGTTTTGGTATTACAATATAAAATGCTTCTGAAAAAGGGTTATTAACTATCCACTTAGATGCTGGGAATGAATATTTCTCCCCCCATTATCAATCTCCTTCCTTCGACTTCATTAAATATTTCTCTCACTACTCTTTGTTTGTGATCTACTGAAGTAATTTATTGTGTGATAATGACCAATATTTGTGCTGGGGCTTTAAACAGATTGCTGTGGTAGCCCTCTGAAAGACAAACAGATGATTCCAATCATAAAAAAATCTATAAGGTCATCAGCCACCTGTACAGTTGCAGCATGTGACTCAGCTCCTGATTGATTATATTTGCATTGTATTGATATGTATGTGATGCTGATAATATTAAAGCTGTGTTCTGAGGCGATATGCAACAACTAACAGTCTGTTCTCCACCCTGTCTTCTAACAGCTTCCTAAGTGACTGTTACATATTTGACTCCCTTACTTTGCTTACTGTTTTATTAATTGAGGTACCTCTACATGATAGTGTTTCCCTTGAGATTTTCTTTGAAGTTGAGTTTATAGCTTTGGTTTCTATAAGCCTTTTTTACTTCTAAGAGCCCTGGGCTTTAATTTTTTTTACAAGAGAATGTAAAGAATAGCTAGTCACAGAAAGCTGTTCACACATATTGCTTTATTGTCCATTTCCTATATCTGTTAAAAATGTTCCTTGTATTTATACAGGCTTTTTCTTATAAGCAGTCAGAACCTCTCCTGGTTCAGTCAATGTCTGTTCCTTCTCGTTCTCCCACAATACATGTTTATGAAGAGCTTGACTCTGCCTTGGTGTCTCCTTCCTGATGCAAGAGAGCAGCTGCTTTTCCTGCCTGAGGCCATCTCTGCTTCAGGCTGGACCAGCCTGTTTCCCTCAATGTCTCCTCACGGGGTATGTATTCCAGCCTCCAGTCACCACAGTGGTTCTGTGCTGAACTTCTTCAAGTTTATCAGTGTTTGTTTTAGGTTGGGGGAACCAAAATGGGGGACAGAGCTTTAGCTGTGGGCTAAGGAGTGTTGAGCAGAGGGGGATAATCCCTTTCCTCAGTATGCTGGCTCTTTTTCTGCTATTGCAGCCCAAGAGGCTATTGGCCATCTTTGCTGCCAGGGCACTTCTGGCTCATCTCATTGTCCACTAGGCCCCCAGGTTCTTTTTGGCAGAGCTTTTTCCCAGCAGGTCAGTCTCCACCTTGTATCATGGCAAGACACTTTCCTCCATTTGCAGAGATTTTCTTTGGCTTTTCTGAATTTCATAAGGTGCCTCTTGGCCCATTTCTCCACCAGGTCCAGGTCCATCTGGACGAGAGTCCTGTCATCGAGTATATTAACTGCTCCTACCAGGTTTTCATCATCTGCAAACTTGCAAGAGTGCACACCAGTGTCTCTTCCAGGTCATGGGTAAATGTGTTAAACAGGACAGGTCTGAAGATAGACCCCTGGGATATTCCATCTTGGAGTATCCCAGCTGGTTTAAACTGGTCTCCAGATCGATTAAATGATCCATTAACATATTTTTGATCTTGATTAGCCAACTGTTTTTTTTACCAACTTGCTTTTTCACCTATCCCAATGGTAACACCCTAACTAGGATAAAGAATATTGCAGGAGATAACATGAAAAGTCCTTTTAAAGAACAACCCTCCTCTCATCCACAAATCCTGTTGAATCATTGTACAAGGCATATAGTGGGAAAATAAATTGTTGTGATTATTTATGATAAAGCCAAAACTGGATATGGAAGGCTTTTTTGGAAGTTATTTTCCAGGCCTTTAAGTACACTTGTAGTTGGCAAAAAGCTGGGGCTGTTTCAACACATAAGACTAACTATTAAGTGCCTAATTCTGTGACATGTTTCTTTGGACAGCTTTGTGAGTATATAAAGCCCACACATTTTTGTGGAATGACCTCTTTGAACAAGGCCTAAATATCCCACAATTCCGTGTTCCTTTATGGGTAATTATTGCAATCGCCTTTCTTTTTGCTTTGACATTGATTTGTGTATAGATTTGAGACACCTGCCCCTTTCCATTAAAGACAATTTGTTTGTGCATGGAATAACTTATATAACATGAGTAGGATGACAGGAAGAGTGGTACCCTTTTAAAATATAATCAAATAAACCAGCTGCAACTTGTTGCTCTCAAAGCTGCTGGTGACACCAAATTTCTTAACTTGGAAATGATACAGCTTACTGCAGCCAGTCACTGCTCAATGTGAACATATATTTTAATAAAGCTGCTACTTAAGCTTTTAATAAGGCTGCTACTTCTTTCTTCATCATCAACGACTTTTATCCAGTCTAAGAGAGCTGTTTAAGATATTTCCACTTTCTGAGGTTTGAGTTGGTTTTGTTGTTTGTTTTTTTTTTTCATTCTGCTACATTATGGAAAGAGGAAATCTAGTAACTCCATTTCTCCAACTCACCTTTCAAGTTCAGCCTAGCTTTTCACTAAGGTATTGTTTTCTTTTTTCCCTCTTGACTCTCTTTAGCTCATGATTTCCAGCTCAAACTTTCCATTCATACGCTTTTTTCATACTCTCCTTTTTATGTGTTTTTCTTTTTTTCCCACTTCTGCCCATGTTCAAAGCAATTGCATCTCTTATCCTTAACAATTTGTTCTTTTGGCACAATACACCCAAACTCAGCTACTTATAAGCCTCTGGCTCAAGTACTGCAGTGTTACTGTGTGTTTTGTAAAGAAGCTGTATTGAAAGGAGTCAACTAAGCCTAAGATTTTTTTTTAATTCAATGGCATTAAAAAAAATGTGAAAAATATAGAAAAGGAAAAATGAAAGAAATAATAAGAAAACTGTTAATTGTTTTCAATTGTCAAAGTAGCTATATTTTAAAAGACAAAAAGGAAACCCCATGTTGCCTATCTTAATCAATATTTCTAAAATACACAAAGATTGGCAGAAAATAAGCCTCTCATATGGGGGATTTCCTAAATCTCTTTTTTCTTAAGTTTGGTCTGCAAATTGAAGCCATGATCCAGAGAAACTCTGAAATTAAATAATAATTTATATGTACAGTAGAAACAAGTAAAAAGGGATGAAAAGCATGAAAAACCTTTAGATAATTTTGGCCTCTTGGAAACTAGTACATGAACCCATATATCATAACCTGAGCTAGGGTGACAGGATTTGTATACTGTTATACCACCCTGCTATGAGCAAGAGACACAACTTCATGCTGTAAGAACAAGTATGTTGTGTAACTAAGACACTAATACTTGATGCACCCCTGCACACCATTTCCAGTCCTATTTTTGAAATGTTGTAATGAAATCCTTCCCATTTCAAGGAAAGCCAGATGCTCTCATTGTTGTTCTTCAATATATTATTTCCTGTCTATTTTGAATTTGGATGGAAAGTGGTACTTTCAGATGCCTTATCTCTTTTCACCACTTCTGTTAACTTTTCCTAAAACTTTTGCTTTTGTACCTTTTTTCCTGAGTCTTAATTATGATTAATCATATGTGTATGCACTCATATCAATTATGCAATTTGTCAGTGCAAGTGTGCATGCAAACACAAGACAAGCTTCAGGATTTCTCTGTTAGAGAATAATGTTTAAAATAGAATTATGTTTGAAATAGTATTACTTTTGAGTTTGCACAACTTTACAGCTGCCCCTTTGCCCTTAACCCTAACCCTTTGACAGTACTTACAAGTTACCTGACTCTTTTCCTTCCTTTTTGCTTCAACTAAAAGCAAGATGATTTTTTTTTTGTGTAGAATAAGTAACAAAGGCATGCTTCTGTCACAGGGTCAGAAAACCCCAAGTCAAATATATACCACATGCTGCCTTGGCCAAAAGTACATCTTACTGTAATGATAGCGCCAGTGATCTGACAGCTTGTCTCCTGGGCCCTTGCAAAGCCACCTTGCCTCTGAGTGCACATATAAAGATATCTTGTGCTTTCACTTTGAAAGTTCCCTGGAGAATTTTTTGGTAAGATTTTTCTTGCCAGGGATTGCTTTTGAAATGTGCAAAGGGACATGCAAACAGACAAAAAGAAATAATTACTGCAGAAATATATGAAATATGCATTCTGTTCAAAGCTGTTGCATCTCCTGTGCTCACCAAACAGTATGTCCTTTGCAGTAAGGAGTATAAACAAACAAAACTAAAATCTAAGGGAATCAAAACAAGGGTACAAGCATTTAGGTTATATAAAAGGGGAGCTCTTTTGGAGATAACTCACCTCCTGAACTTGATGTCAAAGCATTTCAAACTTGGACACCTAATGAGATACACTAAAATATCATGAGCTCCTGAAAAATCATGTGTATTCACAAAAGAATTTCAAAATCTGAATTAAAAAACTTCATTAAGTTGTAGCTCATATATTATAATTTCCTTGAGGATATTTTTCTCCCTTGGTATTTGGAAAAATATTTTAGAAGAAAAATCTTTCAAAGTATTTAAAAGAAGGAATATCAAACCTTCATAATTCCATTATATACTTCAACATTCAGTGCTTAGTGTTCAGCATTTTTCAAATGTCCTGGATACTAAGTGTTGCAGAGGCTTTTTTTTGTTTCATTAACATATTCCAATAGCTTTAGGCTTTGAAACCTGAAAATACTAGTCTCGGCAAGTTATTTCTCATTCTTGTGGGATGCTTAATGGTATTGTCTAAGCCTCTTGCATCTGCCTGCCTGAACCTGTAAGGAATTAGTAAAATGTAGGATACAATTAGATAAGGACTGCATGCCATCATCCACCTAAAGTTTCATTGACTCTTAACAGTTAGTATTAAAGAAATATTTTCTTCATTGATTTTTTTCTGTTTCAGTCTTAATTAGTGCAGCATCAACAAAAAAAAAGGAAGAAATTGAGGGAACATTTAAAATTTAAAAAATACCCACTTAATTGCAAATTTATGTGAGTGGATTCAGTTTTCTTAAGAAAAGTGCAGATATTAGTGCTAGAGGAACAAATTTCTCAGTCATACCAACCATGTCACACTTTCCATGTAGCCCATGCATAAACAAATGAACTACATTTATTAATTCTATAATTTTTTTGTTTAACAGTGGATTCACCAACATGTCTGAGGTCAAGCCTGATCAGATGAATGAACTGAAAATTCTCTGAGTCTTTTATAGTTGTACTCCAACTAATAACACCAGATTTTTCTCTACATTTCAGCTAAATAAGAGGTAAAAGCCACGTCTGTCAAGACTAGAAGTGTAAGGACAACGCAGTTCTTCATCAGATTCCTAGGTTACATCCAGTTGAGGTAATTTGATTTAATTGGAACATCTGTTCTATGAGGAAAGATCAAGAGAGTTAGAGTAGCTCAATCTGGAGAAGAGAAAAGTGGCTCTGGGGAAACCTTACTGCAGCCTTTCAATGTGTAAGAAAGATGGAGAGAGACTTTTTACCTCCGGTCTGCAATGCATTCATGTAATGCAGTAGTTGCATTCCATTTACAAAAGCTTTAAAGGCCCTTATGTTACAATTAACATTTTTATATTTTACAGAATATAGGTCATAGTTACTTGCACATTTTTCAACTTCCAAGTGTTTTTGTGAGTGTGCATACATATGTGGAAAAGATGTTTCTTTTCCACATATGTGTGCACACTCACAAAAAAACTCCAAATATAAAGTAACTTAGTTATCACAAGAAATCTAGAAGTATTTTATGACAAGCTATGTATAATGCACTGTTTATATAATTTGTCTATATGTCTGTATTTAAACTTCCTTTCTATATACTGAAATAGCTCTTAGCAAGTCTGATCTTTAATGTAGCTTTTATATGTAGTTTCCTCTACATATAAAAAAAAAATATTTACAATGTTTGTTAAAAAAAATAAAAATAGAGCTTATCTTTACAGCACTTCCCAGAACTGCTTGGCTGTGATTTTCAATATTGTTCAAATGGCTCATAAGAGAGGGCTTTATTTCAAGAAATATACAACAAGGGAGCCATCATAAATATAGAAGGCACTTAGTATGAATGCTGAGACCATCTCAATGGGCCCTTCTTCCAGTTCCTCATAATGCTCAGGAAGATTGCTCTTTCTGTTGAATATATTCACATTTTGTTTCAGCCCAAAGACCTGTTTTTATATTTTACTTCCTTTTAAGAACCATAGAGGAGCAAAGGAATAATTATGTCTCCATTCTCTCTGTATTTAAATAATTCCATACATACTTTTTCTAGTTCATCTGCAAACAACTATTTATGTGTTCAACTCAATTCATGTGAGCTAGTCCACTGAAGCTTGACAGACATGTAAAGTTTGGTATAACTCTTGCAAATAAAGAAAACAAAGTTAAAACCCTGCATTCAGCTTCTGCTTGTGCAAGGGAATAAAAAATATCTGCCTGGAGAGTTATTTCCTCCATGTATTCTGGTAGAACACCTTAGAGAATAAAGACTAAAAATATTAGGGATGTCTTATGTTAGAGAACAACATGCACCTAAACCTCCTTCATATATATATATATATATATATATATAAAAATTATATATACATAAAAAATATCACTTTCTTCCGTCTTGCATAATGTCCTGTTTATGCCCAACACATAACATTATGCGCTGACTAAGGGTTTTTCTGAGACTGGTCTTGCAAAGATTTATTTGTTTCAATTAATTCAATAGCTTTCTATTTTCCTTCTTATTGCTAAAATCCACATGCACAATTAATTATGTTTGCCTTGAGTTAGATATCTAGACTGCCTTAGAAGGAGTGCAGGGTGATTATGCATTCCAAGCAGAGCTTCTTAAGCTCTTACTGCTCTAAATATTTCTCAGAAATATTTACCAAAGAGAGAAAAATCTTTTACAATCTCATGCAGATGGTAAATCAATGGAAGAATGTTTCTAAAAATAGTGTGTGAAGATGGTTACAAATTGACTCTTGTTAATCAGTATACACAAAAGTGGATAAATATGTGTGTTGGCATTTTCTCTGGTTAATTCAATATTTTTCTGTTGGCAGATACCCTTGAATCCTTATGCAAATTCCAAGTACGAATGACCTCAATCCCCCCGGTAATAATAATAAACATAATTGTGAATGGATGTACTTATATCTGTTTTTTTTCAAATGACGATGCAAGACAGCTAAGTTGTAGCATGATAATAAATCAAGTATAAATCTTCTGCAAGAATCTTTCATCATTACCTCCTAAAAAAAAATATTGTTCTAAATTTTAACAATATCTTTTTACTTGAAAAATGTGTTTTTTTTGTTTGCCTTGTCTTTCTCCTTTTCACCTTCTTGCCCACAGCTCTGGCCCATGATAATATAAAAAACCCCATATATGTGTCTTATGTCAGTAAAAAAAAATCCAAAATGTCATCATAAACACCCTACCTCAGACAACTAAGCAATAGTTTCCGGGCAACATTGCAAATGACCTGCTGTAAATCAGCAGAAACTGATTTCTTAAGCCATGTTATGTAATCTTAAAAAAAAAAAAAAGAAAAAAATAATCTGAGATTAAATTAAATGCCATGCCTTTGTTATCTGATGTTTTGACATCCATAGATAACTTGACATAAACTCTTTCCCATAGGAAAAAATATTTGATAGATGAGTTACATTCTAATTTTGCCACAATTAGAACCTGATGAGTGCTAGCCCAGGTGATCTACCCAGGAAGAGATTTGATCAACAGCTCAGATTTCTACCATGGCTCCCTGTCAGACACCATGACATCCTGTCAGGGTGGAGTTATTACTTCAAAGGTATTCAGAGGTCATTGGCTTTCCAGACACATGTCGATTAATAAACTGTGTAATGTCATTAAAGAATTTCTTTAATTCATTGACATCCTTGCACTAAATAGCTGAGTGAATGTTTTTTCTTGCCTTCCAGTTCTTTTTCCATTACACACATTGGCAGAGAAGAAAAGCTGAATAGAAGCTTTAGAAAGATTTCCAGATTAGAGATGTGCCAAACTATGTACAAAGCAGGGGCAAAGCCAACAAATGGACACACCTATTGTTTTATGAAACTGTTTCTGGTCTGTTATTTCTAAAGAACAAGGATATCTCTGCAAACATCATGCAGTAACAGCTGAAAGAAAAAGACTTCAATCCTTGTGCAACTCATCTGCCTCCTTATACATTTGCCAACCTAGTTTGCAACGGTGGCTAAATAAAACAGAAAAAAAAAAGCATGTGAATATTTTTTAAACTTCTCTGAGTTTTGTACGTGCTCATCGGTGTATATTCTGACTGGGGCCTTTGAACACAAATCAGTAATAATACCACTGGACACCTGCAGGAGTCAGTTAATCTTACCTGGTTTTATATGTCCAAAAATTAGGCATCTAAGTTGAAATAAATCATAAATGAGCCTACTATTGGGAAATTCATCTGTCCTATCCTAAATATCTACATTAGGACCAGACTGCTCTCTCTTTAAACACTTTCTTTTCACTGATAATGAGTCAAGAATGGTTTGCTCAGAGTTTAGGTGGTTTCAGCACCCTAACTGGAGTAATGCCATTCTGAAACTCCTTTTGATTATTTCACAGATATCTGAATCGGCTAGAGCTTTTATGTTTCAAGAGAATATGGGCAGTAACCCATGTTTGCCCATATTAAGCCACATAAATATATGTCTGCTAATATATAGCTTCTGTTATTGTAGATAACTTATATATATGTATAAGAACTCAGTCTTAAAATTAGTTCTCTTTCCTAGTTTTAATCCTTCCCTTGTACAGTATAAAATCAAAAAACCTCAAAGAAATGTTTCTATAGGTGTTGACTCCATTACCATAGACCTTGCAATTTTCAGTGTAAGTGTCGCAACACCAAGAGACAAGGAAGAGTGGTCTTATCCTTATTTAAAAAAATCAGGAAATGAATATATTCATGAATAGGCATAAGAACAGTGATTGAAAGAAGACTAAATAGCTTGTTTAAGGTCATACAGGAAGTCTGTGGTGGATCTGGAGCTAAACCCAGACCTTTCTCCTCAGATCTGTGTCCTGAATTTGGGACATGGGAAAAAATTCCCATTGAGATGAGTCTGAATAAGGAGAAGTGGAAGGAAAAAAATTATTAATGCTGTTTACTATGATAACAGCCAGATATTAGAGGTAAAAATATAGACTCATGTTTATTTCTGCATATAAGAAAAATCTTAGTGTCACAACCTCTTCACACAGATTTGTGGGGGTCATTACACACCACACATCAGCAGAAACATCTGAACAAATGTGATTTAAATTTAGCTGGTTTTGTCTTTCCAAAGTGTGTGGCATTTGCTGTAGACTTAATTTTTAAAACTTGTTATCCACAAATGTTTTAGATCAAAACTGGAAACTTTTAAGGTAATTACCAGGTCACATTACAGACATGAAATGGGTGGTTCTGCTAACCAAAGGCAGAAGCATAAAATGTTTATTTCTTTTATTATGAAACTACTAAATGTTCCCATATTTCTGAGATTAGCACCATTCAAGGCAGGAGGGTGGTGGGTTGGCAATTTCTTTTGTTTGTCACCAGATATCTTTGCTATTGATTTCAAAACCAGCAAACTCAACTCTCACATTTGTATTTTCTGAGAATATATTTTGAATATCTGTAGAATATGAGTAAAAGATTGTACTGCAGGGAGGAATTCCTACAAATGCATTCCACATAGAACTGTATAAAAAAAAAGCTGCCAATCCCTTTAAAGATGCAGGTGCAGTAATAGGGATCACTATTAAAACTTAGCCCTCACCTTTGATAAAACTGGATTAAAAGTGGATTGAAATGAGATGTACCCTTGAACATTTTCTTAACACTCTGCAAAATTGCATTCTTCTAACATTGTTATTGTGTTTAGGAGTATTCAGATGTCATAAAAATACCTATTAAAATCTGAGTATGCAGCTCAAGGACCATCTGATGAAATTTCTTACCTCATCTATTTATTTTTAAATGAGAGGCTGTGAAACCTTTTTTTTTTTTCATTTACAAAATTCAGAATATACCTTCAAAGTTTGGGCTGACAATGTCTTTGTTTAAACCAGCTTTCTCTAAAGCCAGTAACAAACAGTCTGTGGATGCACAGAGAAGGTTGTCATGGAAAACTTGGCCCAAAAGTCAAAACCAAAGTTTCTTGGTCCAAAAGTCAAAACCAATGTTCTGTGCTGAAGGACATTCTTTCATTATTGCCTTCATGCCATATTCAATCATGATGTAAAGCTCGTTTTGATTAGCCCAAACAAGTCATGCTTTTGAAAGGCAAGTAGCTATATTTCTGTTAAGTTCAACCACTGTGCAGCTTTAACATTAATGAATCAGGGAGTGCCAAAATTATATTTTTACAAACTTGTCTCTTGAATGTCTATGCTGGCATTTCTGCACTTCAGTACAAAGTAGAACTTCTCAGGGAGATTCAGGGAGAATCAGGGAGATCAAATCAGACATCCTAGTCAAGGTAAACAAGGACCTCAGTTTGGGTTTTTCAGTATGGCAAAGTGGTCCAAGCATTAACCAAACATCCACCTGGAAATCTCGTACCTGTGTGAGTTGCAGGTTGCCGGGAGCATATCTGTGCTCCATATGCATTGTCAGTGTCCATGTGGTTATGGTTTGTTTTCCCCACAAGGTTCCTCTTTCATGACTGTGTACATTTCCTCATGCAGGACAAGGAACATATCCTCTTGAGAAAAGATTATGGTAAGAACTGATAGATGTTGTAGGAGAGAAAGCAGATTATTTTTCTGGCCTTTTCCATGTTCATTTTGCACTCTTAGTATTTCTTTGAAATACTGATTATACTATTTTTTTTTCTCAAAGAAATGAATTAAAGCATATGTCTTGATATGATCCAGATGTTTTGCAGTAGGAGGCTGGTTTCATGCAGGAGCTAAATGACATTCATCCAGCAACCTGGTAGCCAAGAAAAGTACAGCAACTAGGGGATGCATGTCTTGCTTTGTTCCAGCTCCAATTCTGATTGTAAAATGCATGCACAGGTCAAAGAATCTATAGTCCTTGTAATTAGGCCTTTACAGCTAAAAATTCACCCAAAGCTACTTTGGAGTGTAAATTCTGCTTCCATAAAGGTTTATTTTGAACTTTAATTTCAGTTTATCTCGATATATTAAGATACATTTTATAAAAAGTATCTTAATTCTTATCCCTGATATGAAAAATAGGTCTATGATCTTTTTCTGCAACACTGTCCTCAATTTAGTATCTGTAAGCCTCATGCAGGAGCCTTGGCTGCCCTGGAACACAGCTAAACTATAGGTATGTGCTGGCTCTGAGAGGCAAGGCTCTGCTAGCAGGGAACTATAGGGCTGGCTTCTCTGAAAAGCTGCTGAAAGCTTCCTGCCTGTCCCAGAGCCAATGCCATCCAGCCAGATGGACCCACTGCTGGCCAAGGCTGAGCTAATCGAAGGTGTGCTTCTGTGATAATGTATTTAAGAAACTAAAATAAATTATTGTGCAGAAGTGATTATGGCCAGAGAAGAGAGGAGTGAGAATAGGTGAGTGAAACTGCCCTGCAGACAGCAAAGTCAGTGAAGGAAGATGGGGAAGAAGGAGGTGCTCCAGACACTGGAGCTGAGATTCCCCTGCAGTCCGTAGTGCAGGCCATGGTGAGGCAGCTGTGCCCCTGCAGCCCATGGAGGACCACAGGGGAGCAGAGTTCCTTGGAGGACCCCACACCAGAGCAGGTGGATGCCTGAAAGAAGGCTGGTACCTCATGGGAAGTCCACACTGGATGTGTGGAGAGAGGAACCTCTGGACCTGTGGAGAGAGGCAGGACTTCTGGACCCATGGTGAGAGGAGCCTAGGCTGGAGCAGCTTTGCTGGCAGGACTTGGGACCGTGCAGAGGACTCAAAGTGGAGCAGTCTGCTCCTAAAGGACTGCACTCCATGAATGGGACACACATTGGAGCAGTTCATGACTGTAGCCTGTGGGAAGGATTCAAGCTGAAGAAGTTTATGGAGAACTGTCTCCTGTGGCAGGAACCCTTCCTCTTCTCCCTGAGGAGGAAGTAGTGTCAGAAACAAGGGATGAACTGACCATTACCTCCATTCCCATCTTTCTGTGCTCGGGGGCGGGAGGTAGAGCCCAAGGAGGGAAGTGTGGGGAGAAGGTGGTTTTAAGATTTTTTTTACTTCTCATTATCCTGCTGTAAAATGCTTGGAAATAAATTAAATTAGTTTGCCAAGTTGAGTCTGTTTTGCAAAGATGTGATGGTAACGGGTGAGTGATATCTCCCAGACTTTATGTCAGCTCATGAACCTTTTATATTTTCTCTCCTCTATCCAGCTGATGAGGAGAGTGATAAAACAACTTTGGTGGGTACCTGGCATCCAGTCAGGGGCAACCCACCACAAGGCAATATCCCATGTATTACTAAACAAATTTCAGGCAGAAAGTGTCTGTATAAACAAAAAATGTTGTAGTTAAACTGAATTAAATCTTGAAATAATTTTGAGAAGCAGGAACTTTGGTATCATGCCACCCTCCTTCTCACTTCAGTAATGCAATTATTCTGCAAGATTTAAGTAGTGTTTTGGGGTTTTATGGAAAAAAAATTAACTATTAATTAAATCAATGCAGTATGATCATTTTAAGTATTCAGTCTGTCCAGAAAATGGATAGAGAAACCATTTAAAGAAGTTCTCTGAGGCTTAAAGGTGAAATTATTGTCTCTCAATGAAGCTTTTGACAAATAGACTTGGTGATTGGCATGCTCAGGGAAATAGAACCTCTTTGAGTCTGGTAAGTGCCTCTTTTAACATGCAACATTTTTAGATTCTCTATGGCTTAGCAAGCAAGAAATAGAGGCATTCCTTATGTTCCACTCTTTTTAATGGAAAAAGCCTCTGATATGTTTACATATCTTTGAGTAAACTGTAAAAATCCTTTTGGAAAAGATTTTAATTATAATAGCACTAATCTTAATTATAGACAATTTTTCTCAAAGCTTCTAGATTCCTCTCTGCATATAAATTAGTGCTCCTGCCTATCCACAGAAATTAAAAGTTGACATTTATTATGTATTTTTTTTAAAGTTTAAATAAAACTTTTTCAAGATATTTGTGTATTGTTTTGGAAAGGTCTTCACTCAGACAGTGCCTAAGTCAATACATATTTCATGGCTCTTCACATAATTTATTTAGTACTACAAGTGTTGTTTTATGTGTGACCAGCTGTCAAAGTGAATTTGTCCTGAATTAATAAAAAGAATGAAGAAACTGAGCACCAAACACAACTAAACCCCTTTTCTCATTGTTTTAACTTCAAGGCCATAAAGTTGTAATGAAAACTAATGAAAAAGCTGACCTTTTGAAGGAAAGGAATTATTATAACAATTATTCCAACATACCCTTACTAAATTCTAATTAAATATGCTAATAAAATAATTTTGTGTCTCTTCAAATTCAATTACAGAATTGTTTTGGATGCAAAACCAATAATTTATTCCTCCATTTAATTATTCATTAAAAATTCACTGACACAGGTAAGACTGCATGTGGAAACAGAGTCTTTAACATGTAATTTTAATCCTACAGCTGATGCATTTTAGCTAGTAAGCCTTCATAGTATGTGCTCCTCTGATGAAGCAGGAAGTTTTTAAACACCTGAAATCCTGCTGTGGGCTTGTGGATTGTGGTAACATATTCCATCTTTAATGGATGTCAGTTGAAACACTTCTGCAATCATGCATGATCCTGCTTCTATTCCCAACAGCTGCAGACTAAACATCTCAATTGACTTCAGTCAGTTCCAAATCATGTGAGGGCTGCTAAATTTGAGGGCATGGACATTTGTTTACAGCACTTTGTTCACAAAATCTTCATCTCTTCTCTTTAAAGAATTCATTTTCCCTTTCTGTGAGCACAGTGCACGACATGTCGATACCACCCCGCCTTACAGGAATAGCCCCGTTCAAAGAAATAAGGGCATTTGTAGCTGCCACAGAGTCCAAGCTTCCTCCTCACTAAAACAGATTAAATTTTTTACCTACCCTGAGGAGAAATTTCCCCTCCTTGACAATGGCTGACCCTCTTGTGAGGAGATTGTGCCAAGTTGTGTGAGCTGATGGGCCTGGTCAGGATAAAGGATAGGTCTGGGAAAAGTAAATTTCCCTCTGGGGTGACAGAAGTGTCTCTGCTTCTTTCCTCAGGTTGCCCAAATTTAATGAAAACATTTGTAAAAATTGCATTTACTTTGTAAAATAGGTTTAAGATTTGCTTACCAGAGCTTTGTTTTTGAAAGATACCACAAAAAATTCTTACGACAGAATTCTTTAAAAGATCTACAAGGTTTGCAATAGTTATACAATGCTATATTGAATGGGAAAGGGCAAAAAAAATATTTGACTGAGAATCAATATTTTTACCATAAGTAGCAAAAATCACTCCTTAAACAATATAGTGTAAGATATTGGTGTAAACATGTACTTAAATTATTTCCAAAATGAACTGTTCCATTAAAGAGAAAAGATAGACTACATATATTTTCAAATTATTTTTAAAGGTAATTTAGAATAAAGTTTCATTTCTGTTAAAGAAGTGTAAAAATGCCTCTTTTATATTTTAAATGAGAATATTTCAAGAAATCCTGAAAAGTAAGAAATATTACAATTTTTTTTTTGCTGTGATCTGTAATTTTGAGGCTCAAAGATTTGACTGAACTAATAATACTACAGTTGATCACTCTCTTTCTCTATCAACTAAAAACAATTTGTAACTACCTTACTACATTTCTTTCAAAGAAGTGTATGACAGTTTAAAAACTTACCAGTGTGTTCAGTAATACTAATGTTTTCATATGTTCAGTGTTTTGAACTTGAGTAAGGGTTACAATGTTTGGCTCATAGATCTCTTACCAACACAGGTAGATATTTATTGCTAATAACCTAACTACAAGATCCCAGGCTGGTATTGCAATAAGGCAGTTTGCACCATGTCTGAAGTGGACGTGACATAGGCAGGATTTTCCTATCTGCATTGCTAGAGTTGCTTAATAATCCAGATATTTTGGGAATAAGTGTTTGGAGAATACAGTTCTGTAAGTAGTCTAGTAAAGGGTGTTGTGGTTTGATACGGAAGTGAAGTTTCTCAGGAAGTTGGGGTCATACCAATCAGTGGTCAGGTTTGGATATTGGCACCTCGGAGTGACCACTGAAGGCATGGACACGCCTCTGAGAACACAGAGGGTTAAAAGCAAGAACTCCCAGGGGAACTGACTCTTTGGTCCAGTCAGAGTGCAGTGCAGACCTCCCCTGCCCGGCCACAGGCTGCGTGGAGGAGGGGAAGCCACGTGGCCTGGGAGAGAGGGAAAGATACAGAGAGCCTGAAGGCACCTGCAATTTGCCAGCAGAGGAGAAGGAGAAGGAGGAGAGAAGGTGCCCAGCCATGGGAGTTGGGAGTTCTGGGCAGAGATTTTAGCTGTCTGGGGAGTCTGAGACTTTTAACCCTTTCCTGGTAAATTAAAGCTTTGTGAAATATTACTCCTCCTCGATTTGAAAGAGAAGAGAGACAGTCTGGGATCTGAGATGTTAGAAGAAGGAGTTGTTTGGTTTTTTTTTTGTGGGAGGAGATGATGGAGTGGCTTTTGGCTGGACTTTTCTTCTTAGCCATAGACTGAACCAATTTCTCCTGCAACAGAGACTGCATTTTTAGGAGGATGCAGTGGTGAGCCAAGAGACCTGCTTCAGCGACTGCCAGCACAGCAATGGAGTGAACAGAGAAGAGTTGAGGAGGGTGTGGTGATGCCCTCTGTCTTCGGAAGAAGGAGATCTCTCTTCTTGAGACCCTCGGCCCCAGGGGAGGAGGGAAATGGGGGGACTGTGATTCTTTTGGTCCTTGGCAAAGCATCCTTAAAGGAGCCCTATGAGCAATCTGTCCATGAACGGTGGTGAGAGCACTGTGACATGGAAAGGAGAGTGTCACACTGGCAGATTTTCTCCGGGTGGTGCCATGTATGACATGGAAACAAAAGAGGTGGCAGTTGTGTTTCCTGGGGGTCTATGGTGCAAGAGAGGCTCCTCTCTCCCTTGAGGGACTGAGTATTGATTATCTGAAAGGTGATGACTTGATTGAGGGTCCAAGTTGCGTCTCACTGTGGTTTGTTGGAGTTTGGGTGGGGGAAGGAGGAATGTTTTGGAGGGTTTTCATTCTGGATTTAGTGTGTGTCTTTTATCATGGTAGTAGCTTAATAATGTTCTTTTTCCTTTATTTCTAAGCTTGGGCCTGCTCTGCTCTGTTCCTGATCGCATCTCACAGCATTTATTTGGGGAGGGTACATTTTCATGGGGGTGCTGGCATTGTGCCAACGTCAAACCATGACAAAGGGAAAAAAAATTTTCATTTAGGATGGGAATCCACCTTTGTTGGTGGCAAAACCCACAGATAGTCACACCTGTGATCAGCTCCAAAGATCCAAACAGAACATTATTTACACAGCACTTTACTAAAATGTATATTTATGTAAATATACTAAAATGTATATTTGAGATAAAAAATTTATCCTTTCTATCTAAAGACATGGTACACAGCAGTTGTAATTCTCATTCTAGTTTGACAAGAACTGAATCAGCTGTCTCTTCAAAGGCAGCAAACCACAAGTAATCAAAATGACTATTGAAGTTTTTAAAGATATTTTGTATTTAAACTTTGAAAAGGAAAATTGCTGTGCATTGATATTTGTCAAATATTTTTTTAATGTACTAGCACATCAGTTATTCACCAGACTTCTTCATCAATAAACACTTTCCAGAAGATAAGACATCAGCTATAAAGGTTCAGATTTTCAAAGTCGCTTGAAGGACTCAGGAACAGTGTCCATTAGAAAAAGTGGAAAATATATTCCTTATTTGCTTCAAAAGATCTCTAGAGGTGTTAAGAGGGTACTAAATGTGATTAAAACAGGGATATACACATTTAAAGTTCTTGAGACATATCTGGAATTATATTTGGAAACATCATTGTGTGCTGAGAAATACTCCATAGCTTTAAAATAGTATCACACAACAAACTTCAATAAACTCCAGTGAACATATGTTTGTTCAGGAAATTGGTGTAAATGAAAAATAAAACTATGGAGAAACTTTATTAATTTTTATGGTGCTTGATAAAAGGTTGGAAATTTTAGAAAGTTTTTCTCCTTTTTTAAACTTTTAGTTTAAAAATGCTTCATTGTCTCTGGAACCATGGAATGATTTTGCTTCTACTTTATTTTATTCTCTTTTAATATAGTGGTCATAAAAGAAAGAACCACAGCTGATTTTTCAGATAACACAGTTATATTTATTGTTCTATGTCATCATATAGAAACATAATAAAGAATTAGAGGTGCCAATTATGGGCACTGCAGGAATAAGTTTTATCTTGGAAGTACTTAAACGGTACTCTTGTGTGGTGTTATCAAACCTTTACTGTACGTTCCTTCTGAATGAGAAAAACATGCAGTTTGACTTAATTTTTAACCGTTCAGTACGTGCTAATTGCAAACATTGTTATTCTGAATTACATTATCTCTAGAGTAGTTCAGTGATGTTATGCAAAGCTTGGCCAAAATTGTTTAAACATGCTGTAAGAAGGGAATATCAATAGCTTTGTTAGTGAAACTGGAGGGTTTTCTTTGCTTTTTTGTACCTTTTTTGCATGTTTTGGTTTTTATTGTTACATTTTAGTCAAGCAGGCTGAAATTTATATCTGCTGTTTGTATATTTAAAATCTCTCATGTCACAAATATTTATGTGTTCTAAAATTTTTATAGTGAATAAAGCCATTATTTCAATGAACCACAAGAGCACATATGTAGATATCCGTAGATAAGTACATATATAAAACTTTTATAGAATCAAAACCCATATGAATCTAGGTACTGTAAAATTCATGATCTCTGTCTAAAGCAATACATTCATTAGCAATGCATGATTTACACCATTTCCTTCTTATAAAGCATGACTTTCATGACTCTCATTAAACTCAGAGAGAAATCATGTTATCAACCCATTCACCTGTGTAAAGCATGTTTTTCTTATTATCTTGCAAGGTCAAACTAAATCCTTTCACAGACCATACACTCTCTTTTTCTCTCTGTCTCTTTGAGAAAGATATTGTACATGCATTTTTGCTACTTTTTTTTCTTCCTTCACTTTCCCCTTCACCGTCTGTTCTATTTCTCTAAACCCCTCTTTCCTGTTAAAAGTTAGTTGCAACTGAACTTTTCACATCTCTGTGAGAAGTCAAACAAGAGTGAATCACACATTTGAAATATTCCTGAAATTTTTACTACATTGCTTTTGGCTTTGATAAGAAAAAGGTACTCAAAATGTGTGTAAGATTTAAGTGAATGGCTAAGGAAATAAAACGTATATATATAAAAACAAACAAAGAAACAAACAAAAACCCCCAAACAAACAACAAAAAAACCTAATAAAGCCTTTGAAAATTTATCCAACTTGTTGAAGCTACTTATTTAGATGCAATCTCTTAAAAAATCACCCAGAACTTCACACTGAATTCCATGTAGTTTTATCCTTTGCTTTTATACAGTTTCTGGGAGAAACAATCTCTGCATGTATTGCATGATCATCTGGGCCACAGTTTCCACCTAGAACATGCACCATTGTTCTGTGTGATAAATACAACCATTTTCTGCCTGGGGCTGTTCACAATGGAAATTTTCTACCCACAAACAATCTCAGTTTCACGATTGCTTTCCCCCGCTAATGAATGCAGAACATAATGAATGCCAAGCCAATCTTTTGAGTCCAAATCCAGGGATCTTCATCAAGACAATGAACGTTCATTCATTAAGTAGAACCATGTTGAAAGTGCTTTTGCCATAAATACAGTATAATACATTTTCTTTAATGGCAATGTTGTATTTTAGTACATTACTTAATTAGGGATGAACAGAAAAATGGAGTTAATTCCTTCGGCTTCAGTGAGTGCAGCAGAAGCAGTACATTTTCATTCATTGCTAGGGACCCATTAATTACATTACAGGCTGAATAAAAAAAAAGTATTAAAAATATTATGTATGGTAAAACATAATTTAATAATTTTAATGCTTACTGAAAGGATGAGGCTAGATGGAGGTGGCATTATCTTCTTCTTAAGTGTCACTGATAAAATTTCAGATTATTTTTATGGTCTTGATTCTCTATTGGAGCAAAGCACTAGACAGTTACTCATTTTGGGAGAACAGAAAGAGCCATAATCATACTATTCAGTAATTAAATCCATTTACAAACCTGTGTGGGAAAGTCTGAGCTGGACAAACCAAGACTTAAGCTATTCTTAATTCCTCCTAGTTAATTTGAAGTGTATTGATAGTTTAAAAAGTTAGAAAGCTGTGCTTGAAGTCAACATTTCAACTGAGTGTAAAAGTTCCCATGACTATTAAAACACTCCAGGGTTAAATCAGTGGTGTTCCTTTATGCAAGAATCTTGGCCACTGAATATGAAAAACTGTAGTTGAGAGGAAGAGTCTCTACTGTTTCCTCTGAAAACTGTAGTAATTTTAATAAATTGAACTTTACATGAAGAGTAACTTGCAGAAGAAAAACTCTACACTCTGCAATCCACAGTACAACAGGATGTCCCACATAATTCTTCCTATAATAGTGTCTTTAAGTATGATACTATTTGGTCTATAAGAAAAAATATGTTAAAATGATCATTCAGGTAGATTTCACTAAGGATATTGCATTTGATATAACATTTAACAAACTTAAAATATTCTGAGAAATATTATTTAGATTGTTCCACACTATGTTTAAATCAATCCTTACTTGCTAAGTGTTTTTATTTTGGAAGAAAGGAACTGCTGTGGTGAGAGTGTTCTCATTTTTATAACAGGTAATAGTGCTCCTGTGTGCACTGAGAACTTGCTGGTTCAATTCCTTCTCCAGGGATGTGAAGCCATGGTTTTCCCACCTCTACAAGGCTGTCCCATTTTCTCTGGGTTGTTGTGAAGAAGCAATGTATTCTAAAATTAATTCTCTGTTGACATCCTTCTACAGTGCACAAAGGCCTGAACATTCGCTGAGGTCCAGCTCATCAGTGGAAGAGACTGAAAGCAGCATTCTATCCTACCACAGTGTAAGCTGGTGTAACTCCAAAGGACTGGGGCCACAAAAATATTCAGAGGACTGGAGAACCTTTCCTATGAGAGCTCGGGTAATTCAGCCTCAAGAAGAGAAGGCTCTGGGGAGACTTCAGTGTGGCCTTCCAGTACTTTAAGGGGGTTTATAAAAAAGAGGAAGAGTGACTTTTTATGTGAGCAGACAGTGACAGGACAAGGGGGAATTTTTTAAACTGAAAGAGGGCAGGTTTAGATTAGATGTTAGGAATAAATGCTTTCTTCATTGTTAAAGAAATTTCCCAATGTGACCATTCTCAAGCCTCTCTGGCAGTCACACTCCCAAGGCCAGACTTTCACTGCTGGGACTGGAGCCCCTTGGCAGCAGCAGCTCCAGTGCCCGAGGGGAGCCCCCTTGACTCCCTGCACACCCCACTCCCAGCCAGGCAGACCAGGTTTCCAGGTTTCCTCACCACTTCGACCCTCAGGTTCCCATCACAGAGTCTCAGATGTCTCATTCCATGAAGCCATTTATTCATGGTGCAGTGACACAGAAACAGCTCCAGTGGTGCTGCTGAGGAGGGACTCCCAACATTTACACCCTCACGGTCCAAGCAGGAACAAGTCTTGCTCTTCCTCGAAGCCCTCAGCTCCTGCTGTGTCTCCTGGTGTCCATTCACCTGGCTGGGCCACTGGTCCTTGTGCCCTTTGTTAGGCTGTCTTGGGCTCCCACCCAGAGCTCAATCTCCTCAATCTGCATCTTGCACTGCAGCTTTCAAACTGAGATATCTGCACCTGGTGTATTCCTCAACACTCAGAGGGTGGTGAAACACTGAACAGGTTGCCTACAAAGGTTGTGGAAGTCACATTTCTGGAAGTGTTCAAGACCAGGTTGGCTGGAGCCCTGAATAATCTGATCTAGTGAATAACGTCTCTGTCCATGGCAGTCACAGTGGAGCTAGATGACCTTAAAGTCTCTTTCAACCCGAACCATTCTGATTCTATGACTAAAACCAGATGAGAACTTCATCCTGTATTCTTTTGTTTATCCAAACATAATCTATCATTGTTTCTGCAAAAAGGTTCTATGTCAGCAAATTACTTTTTAAAAATAACTCTCAGCCAGTTGGATCAAATCTGTTCGGGTGATTGCACCAAATAAATTACTCTTGAGGTATAGGAAAGAGTGTCACCAGTTCATGCCACATTCCACTGGATGCTCAGGTCTAATAATGGTATCAAATGGAATAGGAAAACTCTTTCTAAAATAATAGGACTATGACTGAATTTTTGGTGATATATATGGGCATGATTTTAGTGACAATGGTGATTGGCCACTATCCTACTATGAAAATTTATTATTTTTCTATAATTTAAATACTATGTTAGTAAGCATAAAAATCTGATAGTAGTATTGTCATCTGTCTTGTGTGGCATCTTCATTCATAAAGAGGTCTCAATGACTCCATAACGGATTTACTATATACATATTCAGCCAATTGGCTTCGTGCCTGCATTGGACATGTGATGATCTTTTGTGAGCATGACAATAAATTACAAGCCTTCATTATTAATAAGATTTAACTGAAATGTCACTTCTTTGTGTTATTTTATTTACAGGAGAAGACAATATAAAGTAGATTGTTGGCTTCTGACAGCAAAGTAAAATTCTTAAACACATGAACAGCTCTAAGAAGGAGTTCTACTAGAGGCTCTAAAAATGCCAGGGCCCTTGCTAGACAGACAACAATGCTGTTTCTCAAAAGACTGCAATTTGGTTAAGTAAAATTTTTTAAGTAAGGAAGGCGAGAATTTGCTTCTTTGAAATTTACATAACTTACTAGCATTTCCATTAAAATATATAGAAGCTCATTGTGGAGGAATTTTCAATAAAAATGCTGATAATGCATATATTACATAAGGTAATATAAATTATAAAACTTGTTTTCCTGCCTTGTGCTATGGTTCATCTTACCCTGAATGCTGCAGAACAGATAATGTCACAGCTATAACTACAGTTCCAATATTAGATTATGAAGATGCCATTTATCAGTAAGAAATGAAATCACGGCTGCAAGAAAGTGAAAGTTCCCGGCAATAGATCACATTGGTTTACATTGTCATGTCATTCTTGAATTCCTCACTGTGATATGTATGATAGCTCAGGATGATTAAACAATGAAAATAAGCATAAATTGCATCAGCATCAAAATCTATTTAAATGCATGAAAAGAAGTTCACTCAATTACTGCTCAGCAACATACTTAGTTGAGAAAAAAAAAAAATTGTACACAGGATCACATAATACAATTCATTTGTCAAACAGAAGGTTGGAAACTGAGCTCAAAATGTTTTTTGTTTCTCTTGAGCATCAACAGACTTCAGTGTAGGAAATAAAATATAAGATGGAAGTGTTATGAAAACCAATATAAATTTATCTTCATTCTACAAGTCAAAAACTTATCGTGGCCAGAAAGTTTATAATAAGGGTTTTGAAAACATTTCCCAACAATTTAAATGAACATGTCCTCTTACAAAAAATGGTGAAACTATTAATGTACTTCTAACTAATTAATTAATTAACAATTAATTAGTTAAGAGTAAGTACTCTTGACTGTGGGAGGTACAATACATTGGGGGAAAAAAATGCTGCTGAAACATTTGCAAGGAAGAACATGAAGAGAATCAGATGCAGTTCCAGTATAGCTATTGAATTCACACCACCACCAAATATGAGACAATGCAAGGTATGAGATAACCTGGACAAACTTGTCCTACGGCACTTTCAGTTGGAGGGATGACAGCATTTTTAGCAAACAGGTAGAGGTGCTGTTCTTGACAAGTGAAGCTGATGTTGCATGCTGCAAGGAGCATCAATTGTCTGCTGATTTTCAAAAGAAGTCTCCACCGTCTAGTGGACACACAAGTACCTTCCTCCTGTATTTCCCACATCCTTTCAGCAGCTTCTTTGGTTGTACAAACTCCATCCAATATTTTCTGAACCTTTGGGAAAACATCTCTCTGTCACTTTTGGGGCTTGCTTTCTTGTTTCCCTCCTGTTCCGGGTAAACTCTCAGCTTCTCTTAGGCATCTATGACGATCAGCTTTTGCCACAGGCTCCTTCCCAGCTCCGCCACTGTGCCTCCCTGCCTTCCTGATATTTCTACCAGCCATACATGCTTAATTGTCCTTCAGATAGACCCCATTTCCTGCTTTCAAATGGGCATACAGGCAGTCTTTTTGACATCAGCAGTTTTAACACAAGTTTGGGTAGTGTCCAGACAGCACCTGCAATAAAAATAAAATTAAAAACCAAATAATATGAAGCCATGCAACATATGCTGCTGAAGAACCCTCCATGCTTGGTAGGGTCAGTATGTTTCTGACCTATAAAGAACCACAATGCTTTATTTGCCTCGTGCAATGCTTTTAGTATTGAACCTGTCTCAAAATGGAATACTCAAACCTCATCAAAACAATTTCTTGGGGATTTTTGGCTCATCATCCCTGATGCCTAAGCTCTAAGGAGCACATATTTCTCTCCTGTTCTAGAGCAGGGAGCAGCTGAAAGAGGCAATGTTCTTTAGGCACTTGAAGACCTGCAGAAGATAGAGAGGGTTTTTTTTGTTAAAGAGGTTTTAAAAATTATAAAGCTTGTAACAGCATATAGAAATCTTGGCTAATTTACAGTATGAATAGTCCTAGGGTTCCTGTTTACCCTAAACACAGTCAATTCCAATATCAGGATGCAAAGGCTAGCACCTAGGAAAAGGGAAAAAAAATAGGAGAGCAAGAGACTTTATGTAAATGCATGCCATGGTGTTAGAGATGCCACAAGATGCTGAAGCATCTCCTGTGAGCTGACTCTTTCGCCTTAGCAAGGTTGCACACATTTTTTTCTAGGAGCTGAAACAGAAGTGTTAGCAAAGACGTGGGAATCAGATGGAGAGGTAGGGAGCGAGGAGCAGCACCAGGCAGAGGTAGTGGGAGGAGATGCAAGTGAGGCAGAGCCAGGATGGCACAGAAGCATCAGCAGAGGCAAATCACTGCACAGAGAGCCAAGTGAGCTACAGGCAGCAGCTGCAGCAGTGAGACAGCCAGCAGGAACAACATGAACAACACGTTGGATCAATCTAAACCAAATCTTGATCCCCAATGAGAGTTAAAAATGTTAATAACTGTGTGAAAGCTACTTCAGGGGAAGAAAATCATGTCTCACAGTAGTACAAGGGAAAATGCTCAAGTTTTATATTTCACAAACTGTTCATATTGCATTTGTTGGAGTTTTCTTTTGGCGTTTCATTCCTGTAATAAAGTTATTGTTTGAAAACAATTTTATTATGTTTATAAGTGGAACATATTAATCATCTGAGCACTGGAATGCTCACTGTACTTTTCTCAGGTTTCTTGAAACAGGACTGACTTGGTGTATTTTTAATAACCCTTTAAAATAATTTTTTAGCTATTTCATATATTTTGTCTTGGCTTCATAGCCTTTTCATCATCCACAATTTAAATTTAAAAGGATTGTCTTTTCTCTCTATGTGACAAAATCTTCTGTATGATGATCTCCTTCAAAATAAGATCAGCAACTCAGTCCTGGTTCTGTTTTACTCTTCATTCTTTCTCACTTCTGGAATGAATTTGAACTGATTTGAAATCTGTCAGTAAAATTATTTAAGGTACATTTCATTGCATTTCATATGACTGAGTTTTAACTGATGTAATTTAAAATTCATTATTTAGCAGTCCTCTGAAGTTGTGTAAATAGTCCATTGTAATGTATGACTGATTGATTTATTGATATATATATGCCTCCTTCAGGGAGGAATTTGGGTCAGTATACATCATGCAAAAGCTATTAGGTTGAACCTAATTGCTTTTTTAGGGTGTAGTTTGACAAAATAAGTTCCAGTGAGTTGATAGGTTGAGTAGTGTATCTGTTTCAAGAGGTAGGGAACATTAGCATCAGTGGAGTCTTTGAAAGTAACATTGCAAAGAGTGTACTAAAACCTGAAAATAACAGTCAGCCATGCAGTGCTGGCAGATTACAAAATCTCCTGCCATTTTAAATGTCTGTGTTGCAGTCCTCTGAAGAGAAAAAGTGCACCAAGAACCGTGACTGGAATTTACTCTTTTATGGCCTTGACAGTTACCTGCATGCTAATCCAGGAAGGAAAGTGTTAAATACTTACTGTGTGTGTAGCAGTGCTTAGCAGTGAACCTTTACATCCAGTACAATTAATATCCCCTTGTGTGTTTCTTTGATCCTAGCCCTTTTGATTTTAACTCCTCTGATACAGATGTCTAGACAAACCCAAATACATTTACAAAAAATGTAATCTGCTTTGAAGGACATATGGTTCTGCTCTAAGAAGTACTGACAAGAACTGGTTTTTGTAATGTAGTCTATTCATCATTTCCAGGTAGGAAAATGCAGAAAATAGCCAATCCCCTGAAAATGAAAGTCTATGGATAATTTTCTCTGTATCTGTAAGTATGTAAAGCACGTAGATACAAAGCTGCTGAAGGCTGATTTATATTTTTAATCTAGAGTTCATAGTGACATATGGTCACATGACTTAAAGCTACACAACCTTACAGCAGTGACAGCTCTCAGGACCTTTAAAAACTTTGGAGAGCTTTACTTGATCCTCAGAAGCTCCTGGAAGCCTAGAGATCACCTTGTTTGCACAAACAGTAATCCCATTTAAAAGCAAACATAAACTGCCTGACACATGGTATAATCTTTGAAACAGACAAAACCAATGTGGGAAAATTTTAAGAAATGAAAAGGGATGGCAGAGCTATACTATTTTAATGGAAAGTTTGAGATTATGTTGAAGGTCTAATTTGTTCTGAGATACTGTGAATCAAGCTAGGATAATCATCTTCCTCCCCAAAAAAGGTGTGAAGAGATGCTGTTAGCAAGTTGGAGTGGTTAATCAGCTGAGTTTGCTTCATAGCAAGAAATGTTTGGTCATCATTATTTTTATGGTCAAATTTCTTTTTATGGGCAAAAAGTAAATGCACATCTATGCAATGAGATCATTCTTACTGTGAATGAATTTAAGTAGCAAAAACATGTTCAGATCTATTTGTTGCAGAAAAAGAAAGAAGAAAAAAGAAAGAAAAAGGAAAGAAGAGTAAAGAAAGAAGGAATGAAGAAGAAGGAAGTGGAAAGGCAAAAGGTGAAAAATCTGACTAAATACCAGTTAAATTTATTACATATGATCTTGCCAGCACAAATTCCTTTCTATCTGGTGTTCACAGGATCAAAAGATCATTAGCATAAGAAAAGATGGCTGACCCAGTGCTGCCATACTCACCAGTAAACCACAATCTCCAAGTGCCATGTCCACACATTTTTGAACACTTCAAAGGATGGTGATTCCACCACTTCTTTGAGCAGCTTGTGAGGAGAAATGAGTAGCAGAAACAATATGTCATGTGATGAAGTAAACGGACTACAACACCTATTCCCCATCCCCCTCTACTGGGGGGGAGGAGGTAGATAAACTGGCAGTAAAACTGAGGCAGGGAAGAAGCGAGAGGTAGGGGTAAGAAGTTTTAAGATTTGGTTCTGTTTCTCATTACCCTCCTCTGATTTTGATTGGTAATAAATTAAATTAGTTTCCTCAAGCTGAGTCTGTTTTGCCTGTGATGGTAATGGATGAATGATCTCTCACTATCCTGATCTTATCCCATGAGTGTTTCATTCTGTTTTCTCTCCCCTGTCCAGGCAAGGAGGGGAGCAATAGAGTGGTTTTGGTGGGCACCTCACATCCAGCCGGGGGCAGTCCAATGAAACCTAAAACTGGTTTGGCCAGATTTGCTAGTCTCTATTTCCTTACCTAAAAACTGCTGAGTAGTTTATAGCCTGGAGTCTCCAGCACCATCCTGTGCTTCCTGTCTGGACATGCCGTGGTTTGTTCTCCTATACACTGTGTCCTATAGCCCTGCTCACAGGCCAAATTGATGTTCCTCCACGGTGTATCCATCATACTTAAATAGGCACATGTTGGAGGCATGCACAGAATAACTACTTGCTACTGCTCTCAAAAAAGGTTTGTTAAAACATGGAGAGAGCAGTGCACATAAAATTCAGTAGGTAGAGGTGACCCCCTGAACTTTGCAAAAATTAGTTTTACAGCTAAAGAAAGTAAAAGACAGTGGCCAAAATGAGTTCAAACAGAGCAAACTGAATAGTCTTCAGTGCTTGGTCCTTGGCCAGTTAATTCAAAGCTTCTGGACACTGACCAGCAAGGGGAATAGTGTAGACACTGAACTAGAGTGCTCCATTATCTTCTTTCTACCTTGAAAACTCTTTATTCAATCACTAAAAGGATGTTGAACGTAAAGGGATTAGAACCCTAATTCTTCTCATTTTCTTCACTAATAATTCATATCTTTGTGCTATATCCATATTTGCCTGGCCTGTCAGAAAAAAAAGAACTTGCTTATTTTCCTGCTGTCAGATATAGCAGGAACAGTATCTGGTAATATTAATCTCATCTTTGAGAGTTTTCTTTCAAAATTATTAAGATTTAAAACTTGTGGTGAACCCCTTATTGAGGTCTGCCAGTGACTAGTCTCAGCAGTAGAAATCAAGAACTGTTTTGAGTGGGGATGAACTTTATTCTGCAGAAAAGATTAAGCTGGAAATTACAGAAAGACCATTTAAAAAGCCACTGTCTTCAGCTGGTGGGAGAAGCTGCATTACCGTTATCTTTGCAACATTTGGTACATTGCCCACAGTTGACTGTTTGTGTTTTAGAGGTGCTATCCCCAAACTCTCATCTTGCCTTTACTATTACTTGCCTTTATGGCATCCCAGCATTGATGCCTACATTTTAACTTAGAAGAATGTCAAGTACGAGCATACTGCCTGTGATGCTGCAGGGCCATCCTGGGCTGCCATGCTTTTCTCAGCACCACTGCCAAGAATAGCATTTGAACCTTGATTGCAGCCTTGCTTTTCTGAAGTGTCGCTTGGCAACAAAATATGTACACAGCAATTAGTTTTTCCAACTTAAGCATGTTTCGTGGCTGAATTTACCCAAACTTCTCTGACTTGAATATTTTCTGCATGGTTAAAAGGACAGCAAAAGCTTAGTTACAATGAGTTATTTTAAAAGATACTGAGCTTTTAAATGACTGTAATAAAGTACTACATTTGATGCATATCTGCCATGCATTTGTATTTGCATAATTAAAAGGGAAGATTTATATATAGAGAGGGCTTTTTTTATTCCTTTCCTTTTTTTGTACCTAGGCTGCCTGTGTTTAATGCTTTTGGCAGAAGGCAGAAAGCTGTAAGTTGCATATTTGAAAAGATGCATAAGACTGAATATTAAATGAATACAGTTATAGGTAAGAAAAAAAAAGAATGTAGAAAAACTAAATACTCTCTTTCTACCTGTAGATTGGGCATACATGAATCTTTAGTTCTTACAATGAATCTTAGATTCATTCTTAGCCTTACCCACTCCTGTTGATGTATGCTTTTGGGGGCGTATGACATACATATTCAGAATGAAAAGAAATGTTCAACAGGTTCCAGTGCTATTAAGCTTCATCTTCTAATCCTGTCTTTTACATTTTCAGTTTCTGTGGCAATAACTTTCATCCTACTGCTGGGTTTATAGCCAGTAACAGTATGTAAGTGCCAGTTTGTCTAAATTCTTCTACTGTTTATATCAGCATGACACTGAAGCTTCTCTTTTTAAATATATACATCAAAGAAAAAAAAAAAGGAAAAAAAACCAAAGTAGTTGTGATTCAAAGGAAAAAAAAATACTGAGATCAATACTTAGAAAATGCCTGAAAAAAAGTAACCCTAGTGGGAAAAGGTGTGGGAATGAGGGCTGGAATCAAGCTGGATTTGCCCTAACAGGGAGGATGTGGTGGGAGCTGTACCAGGTCAAGTATGCCTTCCTCTGAAACATGAGCTGTAGCCATGCAGAGAAAGCTTATGCAGATAGCACCATGAAATTTCTTTCTTCCCTTTTCTACATGGTTCTTTATTTTGCAGCATAGTTTTCAGGGTCACTGATCACTTAGCTGTTCCACCTGCTTACCCCCAAGTGGGGAGCCTGGTATTCATCAGGCCACCCCAAATATCTAAGCCACTTTTCTGGGAAGCAGTACATGCAGATGGGTAAACAACATAAGATCAAAGAAACATTTAGGTTGGAAAAGACTTCTAAAATTATCAAGTCCAATCATAAACCTAATGCTACCAAGTCCATCAGTAAACCATGTTGCTAAGACCCATGTCTACATATCTTTTAAACACCTCCAGGGTTGGTGGCACAACCACTTCCCTGGGCAGCCTGCTCCAGTGCTTGACAACCCTCTCAGTGAAAAATTTTTTCCTTATATCCAGTCTAAATTTCTCCTGGCACAACCTGGGGTAATTTTTTGTCATCTTAACTTGGTACACTTTTGAGTAAAAGGGCACAGCAATGCACCAGTATCTCACACTGAGGTGACGAATAACATGATAAAGTAGGGAACTGATACTAGTGACAGCACTTGTGAAAAAGCCATAGATATTTAATGACAACAGCCTTTGAAGGACACAGCCTCAGCTTTCAGCAAGTGAGGAATAAATGTCACATTTGACTGAATCTTTCCCATCTCATACAGGCTTTCCCTCTGCTTTTCTCATGCGTGAGCAGAGTTTGGCACAGTAAAAATGGCATCCTCCTCCTGTCAAATGTATTTGCTCCTACAGTGCCTGTGAATAGGCACTGTCCGGGATGATTCAGAGAGTGGAGCCTCCTCCAGATAGGCATTGATTGTGCTGCTTTGAATCAGGCATGGTATGACTTTTACTTACTGCTGTAAATTGACTTTGTTTGCATATCTATGTGTCAGTTTTGCCTACATACTAAAATGTTATCTGCCTCCAGTTCCTTCAGAAAGGGAAGGTGCATGTCTCAATACATAAGGACTATTCATCTAGGGAGCACTCAGGTCAGGGTCTGTTTTGAAGACATCTTTCTCTACTGGGACTGTTGCAAATCCATATCCTTCAAAAAAGTATTTATTGTATACAGGTTGATAGCATCAGAGTGCCACAGCTGCTTAACAAACATTAGTGAAAGAAAGTCTGTAGAGACTGTTTAGATGTTTCAAGTTTGGGAAGGTGGTGGTAGGAGGGCGAGGACACAGGAAGAAAGACCCTTTCTGACGTGGTGAATCCCAGGTGGAACATTCGTGGTTTCATATTATTATTCCTTTTTACATCCATCTCACAATCCTCTGAACAGTTCAGTTGCAATTTGACCCATGATCTCCACTGGTATGGAAGGGGCAGTCTCTGATATTAACTGTCTTTTTTTTCCCCTGTCCATTTGTTCTAATAATTTTTCTAAGCATTTAGTAAAAAAGGAAAGTGTTTCTGTATGTTTTGTTTTTGTGCATCTGCCAGTCAGTCTGTCTGGGTGTTCAGTGCTGCCATTAAAGGCCCAGCAGTCTGAAGTTCTGTTGTTACACATAAAAATCAGAGTGGGAATGCTCAACCTGGATGTATTATAGCTTTGTGAAGTGTGAAGAGGAGATGAGATGTCAAGAGTAAGCTCTTGCTGCATTTCTGTAATTATTTTATCATCATTTATGATTTATAGCAGATGTCTGTAAAGCAATTATTGGAAATAACACTCTCTATGTACATTTGTGAGTGAGAGAAAGAAGGGAAAAGATTACTCTTCAGTAATACAGTGCTGTTTATAAGTACTGGTTATAAGTACTCAACATGCTGAAGTGATTGACATGTCCGGAGACACCTTCTTTAACCTGTGTTTTCTTAGAAGAAGCTGTAGAAGTTATTATGAACAGGGTGTTAGGAGCATCATAAAACAAAATCAGATCAATCTTTAGAATACATAGGATGCCTTTAGAGGGAGCACTAGAGGAAGATCGTTTATCAGAGAACAGCACCAGGCATATAGCACCATTTGTTAAAGATATATATGTGAATATTATCTCCTTGCTGGCCTGAGAGGGCTAAAGGGGCTGATAATGCATAAATTCAATCTAGGAAAAATGATAAATTTTTGAAGTGGAAAAAAAAAAACCTTTTAGGAAGACAGGAACTTCCACAGTTTTACAGTGAACTAGAGATCACAGACTTTATTTTTTGTCCTTTAGTCCCTTTACTCCTGACTGGAGATACCATTTATCCTGATGTCATGGTATTTGTCTTGCTATAAAACATCAGTATGATTTTCTGAAAAAAAACTGCAACAGATCAGGACCCTGCTCCTATTTCCTACAGCTGTTTTACCTTTCCCTTAAGCTCTGTCTTCTGTGTCTTTACTTCCTCATCTCACCCAGTGCTTTCTTGCCACTCAATATTATTCTCACCCACCCTCAAAGATCAGTTTTTACCAAGCCATGATTAGGTTGGTTTCTTGCTATAGTTTAAGACTCAATCAACTCACTGTAATTCAGTCTCCCTTGTCTCCATCCACTATTCCTGCTTACCATTATTGTTCCCTCTGTGAATGTATTCCTTGCCCTATTTTTTCTTATCTCCATTACACATATTAGATATTTTCCACATCAGTTCTGGGCTTTTGTCTGCTACATCACCTCTTAGGAGGGTGGGAGCCTCCAAGCATGGAACTGGGGGCTCAAAAGCATCACAAGGCTACAGTTATTCATTTGTTTATTGCTGAAAATAACACATTACCCATGGTTTACCAAGGCTTGCACTTTGGCTGGATAAAATGGCTTTTCATAGGGGCAGTAGAAGGTATACCTTCTTCAAGTATGGATCACTCTAATACAGCAAGGACTTGCTTCAAAGCGCTAAGGAGCTAAGGGATTCTGTCAAGCAGAAAAAAAGAGAAAGGAAATGGAAAATTTAAATCATATATTACATTTTATCTTTCTTTGTTTTTGGAATTCTAAGAAACATTTTGTGTGACATTTAGAAAGCAATGCTTAGCGTGATAGATCCCTTGGATAGGAAAATTATGGTCCAGACTTTAAATATTTCATTGAGTTTTAAACTCAGAGAAAGTCTTTTAGTGGGAATTGTCAGTGTTGGAAGCCCAGTTTACAATCGAAACATCTTTTATCAGTCCTTTAAAACTTAAAACAAACATTGAATATCCCTGCATAGGATTTAAGTGACTAGGTTTTTTTAGCCAGGGGAAAGACTGGGGTCCTGTAGGATCGAATTCTGTGAGACCAGGAGTTGACCCTGTGTCAGACAGAAACAGTTCCAACTCCAAAACAGACCCACTGGTGCCCAAAACTGAGCCCATCAGCAACAGTGGCAACACCTACGTGACAATGTATTTAAGAAAGGCTAAGAAATTATGTGCAGTAGCTGTGAGAGAAGAGTGAGATAATGGGAGAAACAATTCTTCAGATGCCAAGGTCAGTGAAGGAGAGGGAGGAAGTGCCTTGGGTGGTGGGCAGAGATTCCCCTGCATGGAGAAGATCCTATTGGAACAGATAGCCACCTATGGCCCAATGAAAAGACCATAGTGAGGCAGACTGTCCCCCAAACCCATGGAGGAGCACGTTGGAGCAGATCACCATCTGCAGCACATGAACACCTCCATGCTGGAACAGGTAGAGTTGCCCTGAAGGAAACTACAGCCTGAGGTCATTGACCACTTCATAACTCCTGGCATTGAGATTGATCAGGTACATCTCTACAAGGATATATTTGATGCTAATGGAGATATTACAATATCTTCAATGTATTCAACATTGGTATATGTTGAATGTATGTAGCCAAATAAAGCTGAGTTTTCTGTGCTGGAAGCAATGACTATTACAGTAAATCTATAAAGTCTTAATCTATTCAAAAAGAAAAGAAGAAAAAAACAGAGAGTATTAAAAGTTCCATTTGTACTTGGAATCATTTTATAATGGTACAACCCAGAATGAAACATTTATTCAAAATAACAGTTTAGATTGAACTATTATGTAGATAGTTCAAAGTTGCTGCAGCTAAAACCAGGATAAATTAAGCTGAATGTGCCCTGGTAAATGCTCTGGAAGATAAATTTAGGTAAGTGTTTGCCGTGAATGCAAATTTTGCCCTCCACAAAGTGAATACAAGCTCAACTTTCAATATATCATGTGTCAATTCAATGCCACATTATATAAGTACTGCTAGTCATAATGTTATATTTTGTCTGCTTTGTAAGAAATTGCTTAGAGGGTCCTCAACAAAATTAATTAAGGAAAAATTCAGAAAGCAGAAAGACACTGGGTTACACTGTCCACTTCTTAAATGCCTAAACAGACAATAGACCACGGAAGTGGTTACAGTGCATATTTCAGCTATTTCAGTTTGTTAGTTCCAGTGCATAATATTTCAGCTAATTATCTTAATCTATTTTGTAAAATCAAACTCAATGTGGTAAAACATTGAAAATAATCATAATAAGTTTTTAAATATAAAAACCAAAGCAAATAGAACTCATAGTCTTGCTTTTCTTAGTTAATTTTAATTTCTACAAATTTTCTCATAGTGTTATAGGATTTAATCTGTGGCTCTGAGAATTCCACACAGGAACTTATGTTTTTAAGGAACCATTTATAATGTAATAACTACCTGAAAATGTTTCTAAACTCAGGAACCTTCTTTTAGAAGACATACTGGTGTATTCTCCTTGATAGAATTTTCTGCCTGCAAAATTTCCTTCATTAGTTACTGTTGGAAAGTGAGAGAAAGAAAGTGTTATATTTTGAGTGACAAATTGTGTAATCACATATCTGCAAAAACTGAAGCTATGTAGAACCTATTGAACAGCTAAATAACTGAAATATCTGGAAATTAATTTAATTTAAATAAATGAAGTCACATTTTAATAAATTAATCTATGGGTGGAATATTATAATTTAACCTGTAGCCATTAACATTAGGTATTAGTCTAAATCAGTTGTCCAAGTCCTTTTCTATTCCACAAAGAGGTGGGCATCTCCAGAGACAGTGAGGACAAATCTATCATTAGAAACAGTTATCTCTCTTTGCTTACTATGTAGAAGCCTGAATTTAGCCTTAACATCCAAACTCTAGATTATAAAAACTCGATTATATGAGGCCCATTAAATGCTTTCAAAGGGGGCTACTCATAGACTGAGGTAAGACTCACTCTTGGAAGGTAGTTACAGTTCCCCTTCCTGTTAAACCCCTTACCTTTCATGTTTGATGGACAATTAGATGGATGAATCATTTGTGTTGCAAGATCAGAATTGTTGATTAACACTAATACAATTCATGGAGCCCATAGTTCTTTCATAAGTGAATTTGTTAAGAGCTTTTCATAACAATTAATTAATGGTGCTGAAACAGCAGGCCCAAGAGCTCATTATGTAAAATCCAGTGTATATGAAAAAGAAATGAGGCAAATGGCCATTTGTTGTGAAATCTACCAAAACATCTTGCAGCAAAATAAACAGGGAAAAATTACAAGGCCTGTAATAAAAGTAATAAAAACAAAACACAGAAAATAAAAAACAGAACTTTGCTACCCATTTTCATTCTCTTATGCTGAGAAAAGTTTGGAGATACAATGAAAGAGTCTGTCACTAAAACAAAAATGCACGTAAAAATAATAATAAAAGAAATCCCTAAAGAGATAAACTGAATCCAGTTTACACTGAAGCAAGTGTATTGAGAATTATATTAATCATTAGGCTAGGGCTAAGGACAATTTGATTTACTTTTGATTTTGAAATAGAATATGTGTGACTGATCAGATATCCTCATACTAGTTCTCATTAATTACTGATTAATTACTGAAATGTTGACTTCCACATTTGACTAATCATTTATGTGAGATTTCATCTCTGAAAGAACTTTCATGCTTCTTTACATTCAGCCTCATGTGGGGATATGGTCTCTATAAACATCAGCCAGCTAATATATTATGGAGATCCAAAATGCGTCTTGTTTATTTTATGGCTAAAAAAGAATTTTTAGAGTAATTAAGCTGTTGTAGCACTAAAACTGTTGTATATTGGGCTTTATGTTGTGGCCTTTATTTTTGTAATCTGCTTTGTGTGTTTGGGTCCAAGTGTCTTTTTTCCCCCATGTAAGTTTTTTGGGAAGAGGGTTCACTTTATTTCTCTGCAGAGAACCTGAGAGAATAGGTGTTAGTAGATCCTATCCATCTGATTGATTCTAGGCAGCATGGTACTAACAATAGATGGGGAAATAATTAGTTTCTTCAGAGTTTGGAGCTAGTTTCTTCTATTATTGCTATGGTAATATTACAGTATTTCACATGAGGTGCCACAAAAAATATGTAATTATACTAGGGCAAACCAAAGGTTTACACAGCTCAATCGTCTTCAGTCATGAGCAGAAGTAGATGCTTAGAGGAAGCACAGAATAAAAGTTGTGTAAAATACAATTGTTCTGAGTATTATTCAAGAGACTCCTGCTCAGAAGTCCCTGATGAACTGTTCTTTCTCTGTATCTAAGAATCCTCTAAAGATTTCTTTGCAATGAACATGACCATTGTCCAACTGGAAGCATGCACACATTTGGTGTTATAAAGTCTTTGGCAGTACATTCCACAGTTTAGATATGTGAAGTCATTAAAATTATGTGATATCTCTCCTACCTGAATTAACATTAGATGTTTGTCATTGTAATACACAGTTGTCAATGTGTTGGACAAGGTGCTTATTCACATACTTGTAGCTTGGCACATATTTCTGTTCCTTTTGATATGCCATCGTTTAAACAACGTATCACATCAAGATTCTGTCCTTGGCACTTGCATTGCTGCTTTCAAAGCAAAATAAAAAATACAACTGACAGCAATCTGCAGCTATAATGGCTTAGTTGTAAACTGCCTTCTGTTACCTAGAATACGAAAGAGGCAATAGAAAAAGTTTGTTCCATCCCCAGAACAATTCCTAACAGGATCTCACAAGATCTGTCATTTTGATGGAGATGCTATGATACATTATAAGGACAGCTAAAAACAATCTCGATGGACTTTCACTGAAATGTTTCCATCATTCTTTCATATCCTAATGACATAATTAAAATAATATTAAAATGTTTACTCTCTTCTGAAATGGCTGTTTCGGCATCACAAAACACAACAGTTTTGGACACAGAAATGTCACAGAAAATCCACAAAATATGTAACTAGCTACTAAACATGACGCCAACATTTCATACTCAAATTATCTTCAAGATTCCATGTATTTCTTTTTAAGGAAAATTTCACGGGAATAAGGAATGGGTTTTTCCCATATTCAATTTCCTCTTTTTTTTTCCTGAAAGGTACAATTTGTTCCTCTCTTTTAAAACTGACCAAGTATTCAGATCACAGGTATAAAACAAACCATTTACAGAGGTTCACAGAAGATGTTCAGCTTTTCCAGAGTTCTTGACTTTGGAATTGCTTGGCAGTCAATGTGGTCCTTGTTCATACAGTATTCAGTGAGCATGTGTCAGCTTCTACCAAATTACTGTTCTACTCATGGGTGATCATAGCTGATCCCAAATGGCACCACTCCTAGTGGAAGCCTTTGTGTAGAAGGTTATGTGGCCCTTGGAAAACAGAAATGGACTTTTTAAATTTGAGGAAATTGTGAAGTTGCAGCAGCAGAGATGGATGACTCCTGCTTTCTCTATGTCTATGTGGAAGGCATGAGTAGGCCCTCGGTCTGTAGGTGTCCAGATTCTTATCTTCTCTTTGGTGTTGCCAAGTCTATTTAAATAGGCTGAAAAAATATGTGTTGGTGGGAGTTTTTCCTTCACTCCTCTCACTCATGAAGCAAGAATTCCTGATGTAACCAAGTGCTCTCCCACATGCACTGACAGCCACCTACTCATGGCTGATATTGAACTGAAAAGAAGAGAACAAGCACAACAAAAAATAGAAAGCAGTCCTCCAGAAAAAAGTGAAATATTGTATCTCTGAAAAGGGGGAGCACAAGCCCTAAACCTGAAACACATTTTGATGTTCAGTAAGCCCTTGCATGGCTTTATATCAGGGATGAATCTTATCCATGCACCAGGATAGCCCTTTAAAACACAGTAGTTAAACTTTAGGCATACACCTGTACCCAGGCTGACTACACCTTTTCTATCTCCATCCTACTTTCTTGTTGTCACCTTGCACTCCATTTGCACTTACCACTGTGAGCAATTATTGACAAAGATGCAGTTCATTGTTGCTGGAACAGAAACTGCTGGTCTTTCTAGGATTTTGAGGCCAAAAGACAAGCTATGCTCAGCCATAAAAGAAGCTTTCCTGCAACCATTTACTGTTCTTTGTGTAGGGCTGTGTAAGATTATCTGGTAGGCATGGGTACTAACACTTTGAACTAAAGGAATTAAAATGTGAGATTAACACTAAGTAAATGAAAGAGACAACAAATATACAGAAAGTTGTCTTTCACTTATTAAATATTTCTCATGAATACTTTAAAAAGAATACTTTTTTCCCTTTATTTGTATCTCAGGGTATTATTTGTAGTATGCAAATGTGCTGTGTTCCACAAATCAAACCTGGCAACTCATAATCACCTCCTGCTGTACATGATTTGATATTCATAGACAATCATTGCCACTGACAAAAGCATGTGTGTGGGAGAAATGTCTATCATTCTGCTATACAAATTAATCAATAAAAAAGTGTGCATGAAAATGCTATGAATAGAAGTAGGTATCAGTAGATTTTTCCTTGAGAAGATAGATAATTAATTTTTCATTTTTTCCCAAGTCTCCAACGTGGACATTTTCTTCAATATATAGCTTAAGCATTCATTTTTTGAGTTTTCTTGCCCCTTCCTTTTTCATAAATCAGAATATTTAAATATGGAAATATATACTAAATGCAGAGTATTTTATAATATCTTAATAATTTGCCAACTAAGTTTCTTAAAATGTATTCTCAAATTAAGTAAAAGATCTATAGAGAGATTTATATAATATTGTTTTCTGATAAGGTTTCCATTTGAAGGTATCAGATTAGATGAATTTTACTTCTTGGAAGTTATCATGTTATGATGTTATAGGATCCTTTTATCTCTTCCGAATAGTCAGCCCAAATGGGCAGTGCTTCCTCTTACCAGATTGAACTATGTGTTTCATGGGTCTTAAGAAAGCTTTTGTTTCTCAAACAGGAAAATTGACAATGAACTACTTTTCATATTTACTCAGTGGTCCCAAGGTACAATGCATAAAGAAATTTGTTTTCTTCTTTGTTATAAATGTGAAAGATCAACTTATCTCATGTTCCTGTAACTCTTCATATTTTGTAAAGCATTTAATGTATTTTTAACACTCTTTGGGTGATCTGTAAATCACTCTTTGGGTGATCTGGGTAAATATGTCATATAGCCATAAGCTGACATACACTTTGGATGATATGCATAATATTTTAACAAATCTTAAAGACTGCGTAGAAGGTAGACACTGATCTGGGGGTGAGGAAAGAAGGGACAGAAAGCATGGACAACTTCCATGACAGCAATAATTGTAAGGAAGTCAACCATTTACAATAAGTTGTGTGGAGAACCGAGTCCTCTTTCATGCCAAAACCTACCTTGTTCTTCCTATTCAATACTCAGCTAAAAACTCTGCCCACTGTTCTGATTATAAGGCTAAAGAGACATTCACTCACATACTCCAAGACCATTCTGTACGTGGAAGTGATCAGCTTACCTACATAGAGATTCTTTTTCCAGTACAGGAGATATGTATTCACACTTTCTTTATTCAAAGGTATTCTTCTGTGTGGAAAAAGTAAGCAGATTGTTTACTTTTATAAACTAGGCCATGGATCTTGTTATGAAGGCCTCTTCTATTAGCTAGCAGCTATATTTTAACCCATTACATCCTTAAACATCAATGTCTTTCAATATTTTTTTTCTGAAATAAGTCTAGACTGTAATCTGTTCCCTATAGCCTCTGCCTTCTGTCAGTACTGGAGCTTTGCTTTCTTCAAAAAATAATGGAAAAAGAATAGTTTCCCTGTGCATAATTAGTTTAGAAAAAAAAAGTAGTATAGAAATTAAAATACCTATAAAAATTTGGCTTTCAACCTGTTCCAATCTGCTGCTGTACTATGTTCAGATTTTAGGCTGAACAAAAAAAAAACAACAATATATTAACTTTCCTTTCTCTGATGATGTTATCCTATATGGACAGTCATGTGTTTTTAATGAGGCTAAGGAAGTGTTTTGCAAAAAATTAAAATTTCTTGCTTTTGAGCTTTTCTGGGGAGGCTTTTTATTATATGGCCGTAAGCATCTGTTATCCATTCAGAAATAATTATCTGTTGCTCTTTTTTTATGCTGAATTCACAAGGTCTATTGTTAACAAGGTATTACCAATTTTTTTCTTAATCTTTCTAACTAGAAGCCTGCTGGCTGCATTGCATAAACAAGAACATTATGAAAAGAGTACTTTAACATTACCAGTACACTGTATTACAACTTTGACTGAACTTCAAACCATTTTTCATAATCACATTGTTTCTCAGTGTTTTAATTCTAGCATTGGAAGAGCTTTGCATTATTCCATCTTAGGATACACCACCTTTTGATTTTTGTGGTGTGGGGTTTTTGGGGGATGGTTTGTTGTGCTTTTTTGATGGTAGCTAGGTTTTTTGTGATAATGCTTGCCTTCATTTTTACAAGATACTCATAACTGTAAACTCAAAAAAGCATGTGAAAATTATAAGACTATCAAAATGTACTTCCAGTTCAGATTTTTTTTTTTAAGGAAACAGACTTGGAGCAATTGAGTTTATTTGTAGATATAAACTAGGAATGCAATTCTCCTTGCTTTGATGAGCCACTTCAGACAAATTGTTCCTAGATCTCTAACCTAGAAGTTTGCCCACAGATTTTTTTTTATTCCTCATATTGCTTCCATTTACCAGTCCTTACTTTACCCTAAGTATAGTACTTCAGAGAGAAAAACATCTTTACAGCTAGCCATTTGTAAAAAGTTAAATAAAATTCTTTTATTTTAGTATTATTATTATGATTGCTATGACTGATTATTTACATTTGGATTCAGGAAGGAGTCCATCTACAAGAGATCTCCTAATTGATAGTACTTACAAACATAGACATTCTATTGTATTCTAATAAAATTGCTACGCTGATCATTCTGTTCATTGGGACAATTTTTGTGAGCAAAGACTGGAATATGCTAGAAAGAGCATACTAAAACTACCCTCCACTTTTTCCTAGTCTAAAAATGTGGAAAATAGTGTAGGTTGCACTGTTTTAACACTGGAAGAGAATTATAAATAGGTGTTACTGCAATAATCACTCTAGAGCTACCAGCTATAAACCTAGCCATTTACCAACTATGAAATATAAGGCAACCCCTCATTAAAAAGGGGGAATACATTTGGTGCAAAGAAGAGATCAAAGACACAAAGTCATAATGATTTCATGTCTAGTTGCCACATACATTGTTTAAAAGTAGACTATAAGAATTAATTCTGTTGGCTCAGAGATATTTAACATATGCAGAAAATCCAGGCGATTCCTGTTAAATACAACAAGTTCTGAATTTCACATCACGGTGTAGCAGTGCTCGTTAGCATATAATAGGATCTAAATTTGGAATATGCAAATGTGTAAAGACAAGAAGTGGCTTAATGAGGATGAAGATCCTTGCTGTCACTCTTTTTAGGTAAGTATTGAAACAATGAGAAAATCAGTTTTCATTTGGTTTTGTAAGGATGGCTTTTGTAAGAGTCAAATCTATGTCCCTAAGTAGTCAACACTGCTCAGGCAAATGTAATGGGTCCTGTTAGTTTGTGTTTGTAAAGCAATGACTCTTTCAAAAACAAATACAACGTGCATGCTACACAGAAAACTAAAGGAAAACAAAATGGTTTAACATTAAAATGAGAATTTTTTTAAAATTCTGTTTTAATGAAGAACAAATTTGATTCTGAGAAACACAAATTAGTTGGAGCACTGCTAAATATGAAGTAATTCCAGTAGCATTCCAGTGCTGATATAAGCTGCAAAGTAGAGTACAATTAGTGAATTGTAACAAAGAAAATGTTGACTGCTGAATATGGTTTTATTGTGCTTTCAAAATAACTTTTTTATTATGTTCTGGTTCTTACACCACATCCTTCATTCTCATTAATCATTTAATCTATCAACATATTAGTCCTCTAGATACTTCTTTTCAATCTAAATAACTAAAATTTCACAAAAAGGACTCATTTATTCAGGGACTCCTTTACAGATATTACACACCTTGTTGTGGATATGAACGAATGACATGGAAAGAAATAAATACCATGCAAAATGGAAAGTACTGGAGTGAGTTTTGGCAAGGGAGAAAGACAGTAGGATTTAAAAACAACAGCACATAGGGATTGTTTTCTGCCTAGGCAAAACATTCATTGGCTGAGATAACATTTTCTCGCAGTTTCCTCCTAGTTGTGCCATTTAGAGTGATTGGGATAAGAAGTGCTCCTTTTGAAATCAATTACATGAGATTTTCTTTCTACTAAGGACTTATTCTGCCCTACATATAAACAAGTAATATTTAAAACTGTGGATATCAGCAATCCTGTAAAATTAAATTTATTTTTAGTAAATTCAATACTTATTTCTTCAGTGAGTTTACTACTGTGAAAAAACCAGCTCAAGGTGTTCTCAGTCTGTGACCTCTATGTATTTCCTTGATTTCCTTTCAAACTTGTATCTACATCACAGAACTAATTTCTGGTAGTTTCTTAGAAGAAACAACTATGTTTCTAGGCACCTGGAAAGAAAAAGTAGTCAAAGCTATTATTGTTTTAGCCAAGGTCATACAAAATGACTCATTTTTCAGTAAATTTTATATATTTTTTTATAATTTTAATTTCTGCAAACCCAAACTGACATTCTCAGATCATAGCTAGTAGTCCAAGCATGGCATGGAATGAAAGGGGAAAGATCAAAGGCTTCATGGCTGGGTGCAAACAGCTGCACACACAGTTTTTGTGCAGTGGTCTAGATCTGCTGAATGGCATTAGTATAGTGTTCACTGTAAACTGGCATACCTGTCCTCCTAGTGAGGCTGATTAGCTCAGGCTCAGCACTGCTCTGCTGCAGCAGACTGGCTCAGAGCTCACTCACTGTGGACACATTCATGTAATTTTACCAGACATGTACTTTTACCCCCAGGCAACGTGACCTAAACATTGCATTCCTAGAACTACAATTTAGTATTTCTGTTCTCTGGGAGGAAATCAGACATTTCTCTTCAGATAAGATTCCTGTAATTGCTATGTTTGGCTAAGAGAAAGAAAATGTCTTCTCCATCACTGGAATTCAAACGATGTCACATATCAGCTACTTAAAACTGCATAACTAAATGATAGGCAGTGCAATTTGTGTTCAACTGTAACAGGTTTTTTGAATCTTCAGCTGCACACACTGTCATTAAATTTCAGCATTCACATTTTAATCTTAATATTCCAGCATCTAAGCAAGTTTGTTGGAAAGAAGAGAACAATCTTGACTCAGTAGTTAGACAGCCTATGGTCTGAGGAATAGAAAATTATGTTGAAACTTCTCATGGAAAGGATTGTTTCTCCTATGCTAAGAAATCATGATTATTAAGAGACATGGGAAATGTGCAATATAGGGAATTACTGTACTTGGCTAATTAAAAATTATATATATATTTGGCTAAAGAGTGGTCTGAACTTTGAACTTCTAACTCATGGCTTTAGCTGAAAATCAGTATAAAACACAGGTCCTCTGGAAAAAAGTGCTTTTTTTTAAAGGAGCATATGGCAGGTTCTAGGCACAATGAAACCAGCCCTTGGTGAAATTCAGTGGGAACATCTGTTCAAAGATGGATAACTTGGAAATTAGCCCAGACATTTGGAGAAACCTCAGTTCAGTGTCCAGCTGCTGTGGTGCCAAATACTGTAGGAGAAAAAAAGCAGGAGATAGAAGCAAAGCAAACCTGGATAACACATTTCATGTAGCATTGGACTCCCAAGTCTAAAGTAAGTGGCATTACTTACTAGGGAAGGTAAACACTTATAAATGCAGGGAATAGAATCAAGGATCTAAGTGTAACAGAGTTGGTTTTCCATGTATCTAGAATCTTTCTGACGTAGTAATAATCAAGCAAACAAAACCATAAAATGTGATTAAACAATATGAACTGTATGACCTTTGATATCCAGAATTGAATATGCTACATTTTGTAGCAATTGCCAAATTGTGCCAAAAGTTATGTCAGGCCTTATTTCAGGTTATAGGTAACAAGTAAAGCAGAATTTCCGGCGTCATACACACGGACAGGATGCATATGCAAATGTTATGATGAAAATAGATTTGAATACTGTATGAAAATAATTTGCAATGCAACTAAGAACTTCTGCTTTCAATATGAAATTTCTAAAGCATTCTTCATGAGTAAAGCAGAGAAGGTGGTGATGGAGGAGGATGTAAAATAAAACTGTCGATAGAGGATTGTTTAGTCACCAGGCTACAGTGCTACACTATTTCTAAGGAGAAGAGAGTTATACACGCAGGATGCTTTAATTTAAATCTGTATTTTAATAGCAGGGTGGGATACTAATTTAGGTCAGGCTGGTATAAAGTGAATCACGGTTAGGTTTTTACCAAGCCTCAGGTACATTTACTATCTTTCTAAGGCATTATCTGCCTTAAAAATCATGAGCTAGCCTTTTTGTCAACTTTGGTTAAAGTTGATATGATATAGTGTTTTGTTGTTTCCTGCACATGAAAACTGTGGTGTATGATGTTATAAATAGTTCTCTTCTGCTTCCCAACAATACTTAATATAAAAAGATTCAGCGAGGAAAAGGTAAACAGGATTCCTCAACGAACCTACTTTATCCAAAAACCACTTCTCCATTTCCATTTACTACACAGAAGTCCTTATCCACATCATCCCATTCACTCACTGCCACTACTTTTCTCCAGCCAAAAGACCCCGTGGAAAAGTTAAACCACTTTGAGCACCATCCTTTAACTCTGAGAGACATGACTGCCCTGCTGTCAAGCCTGCAGATTTAGGGAAGGGGCTGTGACTGCTCAGCTGTCTGGACATTTTGTGATCTCACAATCAGGAGGAATCCTGGGAGGATGGGAGTCTGGATTTTGGTTATTTGACTTTTTTTTAAGTAGATTTTCCACTGTCCTCTCTCCACACCTGAATGCCCTGATCTGTTTCTGGGAGGTTGACCACCCCTTGCATATTATGCTGCTTCTTAAGGCCCCTTTGGATTTTTCAGACCAGCTAATTGTTTCTTGGCCATCATGTATAGGAAAAGGCCTAACAATAAAAAAGCATAGTTAAAACCACTCTGTAGATTTTAATTTATACATGCTGCTATTTTGGGATCCAGATTTGATAAAAGCCAAAACACAAGTATTGTTTATTTTCTTTTCCTTTTCATGGGCACAAAGAAGAACAAAATTATAATCCCTTTGGTGTACAAATAATATGCTCTGATATTATAACACTGACAGCTCCCATCTGTGATTAAGCCTCCCTTTTAGCAAACCATACCAACACATACTCTGAATCACCCTGCAGAATATAAAGTTAAAATAAGCTTATACCAATGAAACAGACTGCTAAAACTGGTTTTAGTTAAGTCAAGCAGTTGGAGAGGAAACAGCAGCAGTTCAAAGGTCTATGTTAGGTAAAACTGCATCCATTTCTACATAATAAATATTTTGGATCTCCTTAATCAGGATGATCATAAGAAGTAAATATTATATTGTGGCCAGATGCTGACAGACCTTACCCTACTGTATTTCAAGCCTTCCAGATGTGATCCAGCTCAAATCCTGATATCAAATAGACATAGCATCATATCACTGGGCTTGAGCCAGACGAAGTGCCCTTCTTCAGCACACTTGGATCTGATGATGTCTATTGAAGTAAACATGTCTAGACTAGCTCTTTGGTGCTATGCACAGAGATTACAGGAAACTGAGCCTCGCGCTGGTTCAAATGACCCTTGGAAACACAATGACTAACAGTGCAAAGTTATCTTATTTTGCCTGCTGTTGCCCAGATCTTATGAAACACATTGAAATTTCTCATGGTTTCCATCTGAAAACATTAAAAAAACCCTCTTGAGTAGGCAAAACTCAGCCAAGAATGTCCCAAAAACTGAACAGACCTCAAGAAACACATTTGCAAACCCGCACAAACATCTGGATTGTAACAAAAGACAAATCTAGCAAATGTAGCCAAATGCCAGCTTTTGTTAAAGACATTTCTTGTAATTGTAAACAGAGTTGCTCATGTGATAGACAGCATCTGTTGCATTTTCATGAACTTTGAAAATAAGTTCCCCACTTCCTGGTTGGTTTCACAACTTGATGGCAACCTCCCTTTGCTTTTTATTCTCATTGTCTTGCCCTATTTGTATACACAAGATCAGTCTGTTAAAAATTCAGAAAAACAACCTCCTGGGGCATCCAGCAGTAGTCCATTTTGACTTGTATTTGTTTCCCAATTAAGCCTGTAATCCTATGAATGAATGATTCTAATATAATTAATCAGAACTGCATGCAGTCAGTTCACTGCTGTGGACAAATGGTAACACAATTGTGTTAAAGATCTTTCACTGAGCAGCTAGGTCCGGCTACAGCTGCAGAACTTGTACAGTGTTAAAAATGATGGAGAAGGAGATCAGATTTTTGGGAGGAAACTTTATAAAATATAAAACTGCAGATTGTTTGCTCACTATTAGCAGTACTCTGGGCTGGCACCCAAAACTCGAGAAATGTTTTCAATCACTGTCAGAACCATTGTGGAGAATTGTAAGCAGCTGATAAAGGCCTTTTGATCTATTTCTTCCAAGCCTCCTATTAACTGTCTTTTGTCCTTCAGCATATATAATTGGAATGTATAAATCCATTGCATTTTAAAGATTAGCCATCCTAGAAAGAAAGAAAAAATAGTTTTAAAACATTTCTCATACTCTTCTAAAATACAGCAGAAAAGTAGAATGGAGTCAGAATTATTTAGGTTGGAAAAGAAAATCATTGAGTCTAACAGTTAACCTAGTGTTGCCAAGTCCAACCTTATGTCTAAGAACCACATCTTCAGGTCTTATACCTCTGGGGACAGTAACTCAGCCACTTCCCTGGACAGCCTGTTCTGAAGCTTGACAACCCTTTCAGCAAACAAAATTTATAAATCCAATCTAAATCTAATATCCAATCTAAAATTCTTCTGGCACAACTTGAGGCCATTTCTTCTTGTTCTATCACTTGCCATTCTCTTGATTTGCTCCAGGGGACCAGAACTGAATAAAGAATTCAGGGTGTGACCTCACCAGTGCTGTATGCAGGGGGACAATCACTGCTGTGATCCTGCTGGCCACACTATTGTTGATCCAAACTAGGATGCTAGTGCCTTTCTTGGCCACCTGGGCACACTGCCAGCTTGTGCTAAGCCAGCTGTCACCAAAAGATGTACTAGAGATCTTGACTGCTCTGTTCTGCTTTCTTGTGCTGTAACAGCACTTGTTTGCAATCTTTCAAATTGCCAGCTGCATGAATGCAAGAGAAAAAGATTATTTTTGTGCTGTACATGTGAAATGGAGAAAGATACTTCTCTTTAATAATCCAAAGCCTAATTAAATTGAAGCTATACAATAAGACTTTTAATAGTGCACATAATCTATCTCACCAATGCAAGCTCTTACCTAGAACACATTCTGTATGATGGAAGGAAGCAGACTCATTCCATGCACATGTAATTTGTTCACCAGCATCTTTGCATCTCATTCAACTCAAGCTGTGTTTTCACAAACAATTTATTTTAAAGAATGGACAAGTCCAGTTTCTGAAAGTAATGCATCACTGAGGTGATGGCAACACCACCACTTGCAACTGAATGAAGAAGCATCACTACAACTTGAAAGCTGCTTTTACTGCTGTAGTTTATGAAGGAGATATGCTAGAAAACAGACTGACACTGCTTTCTTCTTATTTGGGTCATTGTGCATAGTCCAGGATTACATATTTCAAGTTTTACATATTATGTGAAGAATGTAATTACATTATACTGAATGCATCAACATCAGAAGGATCTTCTATGGAGAGTAGAAACTCTATCAGAAACTCTTCTAAAGAGAGAAGAAAATACATCAGCAGATTGTGAAGGTTGGAAATAGATTTGCTGTTTTGCTTTTGCCCCAGTGTTTACCTCAGGATGATTCATTACCTGCTTTCATTTTTTTGAATATTACTTTTACAGTGACATTATCTGTTTCAGCTACCCTGTTTGTGTGACCTCAATTTGCACTTAATGCAAGGAAATTTCAAACTTCTCTGGAAGAATACGTAGAACTGGCTGAGATGATCAAAACTGCATAGTGATTGTGAATACTTCACAGAATCATAGAACACCATGTTGGAAGGGCACCTCAAAGATTGTCTGGTTCCATGTTTCTTGGCAAAAGCACTGTCTAGAAAAGTTTGTACTGATAGGCTTTAAAGAAGTTTGACTTTCAAAGAGCAGATCCTTCCTAATGTGAGATTAGTACTTTAGGAGTCTATAGTTAATTCAAATGACAAAGCAAGAAGGAAAAATTTGAAATCGGTTCCAAAAAATCATGAAAAGAACAATTTTCCTTACTTTCTTTTATTAAAGATAATTAGATTGTTAAAAATAGTTGTAAGTAGGCAGCTGTTGAAGGGATATATCACTGGTATCAGTAACATTTCTCAATTTTAAGCTCAAAGTGATGATCTCAAGGATATGTCTCCAAGGCTCAGACTGAACAGCTACTCAGGGCTTGGTACTTGCCCAAGAATCAAGGCAAGATGCTTGTTTAACATTTCTAAGCATTACTAAGGATTTCTGCTCATTTGAATTATTGACAGCTATCTGTTAGAAACTGATAGCAGGTACCTTTGGCAAGGAATGATTTTCAGTGACTGCCAAAATAGATAAAGGAAGCAGGAAGTTGTGCCAGAATTTTCAAAATGGACCTTTTGAAAATAGAGACAAATTCATTATTTGCCAAATATATTTAATACCCAGCAGTTTCCATTAAAAAACAATTTTCCTACCATTGTGTCTGGAAATGCACTGATAACTGATATATCCAAATACTATGATTAAGGCGCCTGAGCTGCTTTCAGTCTAGAAGCACATTTGATGTGACTAGCACATTTATATGTGGATATTTACTTCTCATCCTGGGAAAGTCAGCCCATGGACATAGTCTGAAGAGGTCATTTAAATGGTTCCTCATGATTGAGTTCTCCTGTATAACACTCACATCCTGAATGCAGAATAAGAACATTCATAGGAATTTTACAGCTAATATATTTGTAATCTATAATATATAGGTTATATTTTTGTTTATTTATGTTTCTAACTGACTTAGTCCTAGCAGAATGAAATTATTGAAATTGATAGAAACATTTACATAAGACCTGTCTGTCATAAGATTTTGAGACTTGCTAAATTAACCCATAAAATCTTTAAAGATTGTATGAAAAAGGAATTAACTTTTTATACAAGAACTTTGAAAACTGCAGGCATTACATGTACCACCTTTTTCTTGTGGAAAAAGGTCTAATAACAAAAATAATAATTTGAACTGTCTCTGCTTACAAACAGAAGACAGTAAAAAGTCTTCATTTATTTTATTATTCCTAACTAAATAAGTTTATATCCAGAGCTAAAGGTGAATTTATATGACCAGCTTGCAGAAGACATTTGTGCTATACCACTGTCCCAGTTTTACTGGACACACATTAATTCCTGCTTTCTTTTCAAGTGGCACTGCCAAGAGAAAACACCATTTATATCTGTCACACCCCCTGTCTCTTCATCAGCTTAGTCCTGCCTTCTTGCTTTGTGTTGCTTTGCTGATGTAGTGGTGGAGAGAAAGAAAAAAGGAATCTATGCTGATAGGACAGTATGTCCATGTAGCCTGCACCCGCAATGCCTTTTGATTTAAAGCTCAAATCAAAACACAGAAGACAAAGGAAGCATATTTCTCTCACTGACATTAAATTTAGAGTAGCAAAGGGACTACTTGATAAGCTGATGTATACACAATACACAGGTTTTAAATATCTTAAGAGACTTTTAGAATTTTTTTTCCTTCTAATTAAATTTAAAGGTTTTAATTTCCTTTAAATCTGTAGAAAGACTGTTAACATGTGTTCAGATTTTAAAGTGTTTCAAAGAAATCCTTTGGAGTTACCAATACTCTGAAAATATTATGAAGAAACAAATTTTCCAGAAAGAAAGGGAAATTTCCCAAATAAATATCAAGTTCATCTGTTGATTAGTTGGATATGCATATTCTGCCTGAACTTTCTCAGTTTCTCTCTTTCACATTTGAGAGCAATGAAGAATATTATCAACAGATTCTTTTTCTTATTTTGAACAATATTGGGTCTGAAGCAGTAGAATAAATCAGAACAGAAGCCATAGAAGTCCTGCAATATGTGCAGGATTTTCAGTTGGGTTAAAGCATGTTGAGCCTCCAGATTGTAAACTAAATGTTTGGCAAGGAATGTGTCTAGCATCTCCTACTCCTTTTTGGTTGTTAATATAACTTATAGAAGCCAAACTCATACAGGAAAAGTGACTTTACCCCATTACTCCTTGGAGAAATAGTAAATGAGTAATGTTTACAGGACTGAATTTATTTTTTTTTAATATTGTATACCTCTGAAAAATGAAATTGAAAGTCGAGAGAGTTCAAAGTGAAATCATGGTTCACTTTGATAAATGATAAAGCCCAGTAATTCCATTTCATCATCAGGTTAGTTATAATGCTTGCAATTAGTAGAGCTTACTTAGTGTCAGACACAGATGCTATTGAAGGTAATTTCTTAAATGAGAGAACACACAATTCATTGTAAAACTGAGTTCTGCACCATTCAGCACAGAGGCTTCAGCTGAGTGAGAAGAAAAGTCCTTGTAGGGAGGCCTCAAACAATTTGTGTTTTATTGTTTTATTTAACTGTTTAACAGTTTTTATTGACAGTTACATGCAGAGGAATGGCTTAGATGCTGCGAGGGGCTTTGTTGAAACAAATGACTCACATAATACATTTTTTACTCATGACCATTTATGTCTATAGGAAATGTAGCCTCACATCAGGCATTTTCTGCGACATACATGCAGTTGTGTGTGAACAGGAGTAGATGGAAATGAGAAAAGAATTATGTATTTCTTTCTGATACCAGATGATTTGATTAAGCTGGCTTTTGAAGGCAAAACTGCTGATCTGGTACATGGGAGTTTTATTTTAACATTTTTGAGATTTAGTTTTTAGCAAAGCCTTCTTAATACAGTGTATCTGGAATCAATCACTTGCTTTCTTTTCTACATACATACTGGGCAAGTCAAATGAAATACCACCTGAACAAAGAACTGCAGGATTTAGCTTAGCTAAAACTAAACCCAAGGAAAGTTAATCAGAGTAAAAGTAACATTTCCCTACTATTTTCCAGTTTATCAGATAACCATGAAACTCAAAACAATCCCTTTCTTTTCTCTGTCCTTCTGTTCATGTGTTGTGTTTAATCATCATCATTTTCCCTTCAATATGCTGTTTTCTTCCCCTGAATGTTTGGCTTCTAGTCTGTATTCTCTCATTCTCTGTATTCCCATCTTCTTCCCAGCTTTTATGTGATGAATCCTGCTTTTCTTTCTGTATTACCATGCTGTCTGCTACTCTTTCTTTCCTCACTTATTTCTCTTTTATTACCTTAACTCTAACATGATATTTTCTGACATGCCTCTCACCAGCCTGGTAAAAGTCTCACCACTGAGACTTGTACCCATGTCTTGATGCTACAGGAAAATACAGTGTTTAATGTTGTTTTCCTAAAAGGAAAATAGATGTAGAAAACCATGCAATTTTCAGAAAAAAACCAGACAAAATTATTTGAATAATTATTAAACTATCAAGAAAAAAATTGTATACAGACTGGTGGTTTGGTGCTTCTTAAGCTAGATATGATTAGATATTCAATTATTGATTTTTTATTGTTTAGTTTTCCAAGAAAAAATATATTTAACTCCCACAACATTTGTGTGTATCATATCATAGTTCTTTAAATGTTACTACTCTGTATGATTTTGCAAGCTTATACCAACAGTAAAACTGGCATTGTGTCAGTAATGATTTGGTAAAGACTCTGGAAGCAGCTCAGTTATCCAAAGGCATGTAGTGACAGTTGTGGATATGCCGTGGTGTCCTGCCAACACCCCACCTGTTGATTCAGAAAGCTGCGGGTCTCAGACCACCTAGGGCACTTCAAGTAACATTATGAAACAATGATGTCTAGTTCGGGGAGCTGAATTTTACTCTGTGCCTTGGATGCTAACTTGTATTAATGTTGCCTTAATTTGGAGCTGAATCTCCTCCTTAGCGTAACTTTCCACAGTGTTTCAGTATTACAGTTTTCTCAATTTCTGGTTCTGTTTCATATGGGACATAAAATAGGGGCACTAGTGTTATCTGGCTACTAGTGACTACCTGGAGTTCACAATTTTAGTTACTTTTACTTGTGCTATGTGGAAATTCCAGATTAACATGTGTATTTATTATGGTTGAACTGGTAAAAGAATTCAAAGCCTCTGGAAGGTAAAAATAATGACTACGTATTATACTTCAGATGTGTGTACATGCATCTGGCTTTTTAATCAAAGGGAATTAATGATTCAATGTGGATAATTAAATGTTTTATTCACAGTTGAGGGAATAATAATTTTGACGTTTTTAACTGCTACATATACATGCAAAATCTCAAGAATAATATTTGTCAAAGTAGTATATGGATTTATTCGCCTCAATTCTTTACTCCCGGAAGAAGGCAGAGTTCAGGTAGAGTAAACCAGGACAGTGGCAGTGAGGAGGACCAAAGTATGATTACCCTATTTAAATGTGGAGCATGTTTTAGGGCATACAATATAAAAATACAGAAGTGACATCTGCAGTTACCTGTTGATGCTCAATAGGGCATGTCTAGTTTCTGTTCCTCCACATAACTGGTTCTCAGATGTCCTTGGTGGAGAACACTATAGTTCTTACATTATCAGTTTATGTAGCTTCCTTAAATTTGTAAATCCAAGTCCTGCCCATATGCAAAACAGAAATGCACGAGGGTGTGCTGTCAGACTAAGTGCAAAAATGCTTCTGTATTTTGTGGTCTAGGTGTGGCCAAAACAGCCTAAAGCAAACAGTCCCAAAGTGTCTCCTCTGCAGAATAATACATTTGGCACCTATCTTAATCATATCTGAAAATGACATGATTCATGCAGTCCCTGCCCAACACAGAAAGTGAATTTTTGCCTGGCTCATGACATGATTTATTTATTTTTCCGGTGCTATTTCTAGGTTAAGCCTTATTTGTTAATCTCTTCAATGCACGGCAGTTCATACTAAGGGTCAAACAGGCTCGTCAAATAAGTCCATCGCCCTGAAAATGTGGTTTCAAAAAATCACAACTCAAATGCTGAATACTTAATTAATGCCTTAAACCATAAGTAAAACCAAACCAAAACAAAACCAAAAGAAAAAAAACAAAACAAAACAAACAAAAACCAAAACAAAAAAACCCAAAACCAAAAACAAAACAAAAACCACACACACACAAAAAAAAAAAAAAAAAAAAAAAAAAAACAACCCAAAAATCAAGCCAAGAAACCAAAAAAATTAATGAGAATTATTCTAAAAAATAGAAAGCTCTCATTGATTTCTTTTGATTCAGAAGAGAAGATAAGCTCAACTTCTCTTTGCTAGTAGGACACCCACTGTTCTTTGATCATGCTGCTAAAAAGACATGTGTGCTCTGTAGTTTGCTGAAACTGGCTATTATTCAGCAGAACTGAGCCAAAACCCTTAAATTCCCTATAAGTACTCCTCAGTCAAAGCTTTACCTCAGATCACTGGCAATGGATTTAAGGGGAAAAAAATTAAAAAGGAAAAGATAGCATAAAATCACCACCAAATCTGCTGTCAGATTATTTTAAGAAGTCAGTTCCAGTCAGTTAAACTGACTCAAAAATATGCTGGTAAAAAAACCAGTATAGTGGAAATGAACTTAGTGAACTCAAAAGAAAAACAATATCATCAGACAATGTAGACTGCTTCCCTGAGCTTCCTGTCATACAGTTAGTCCCCAAATCCCAACAGAGCCAGTGAAGGCAAACAACATTTTATAAAGCAAACACAGAAGTCTGGGTCTTTCCTGTTTTTCATAATGAGGTCACCTGAAAAATGAGCTAGATATATCTCAGGTATTTGTTTTCTGTTGTCTCCAGCAGCTGTTATGCAGAGAAAGGAAGAGTTTTCTTTCCTGTTATTTGGTTTTTTAACAGATCCTGTGCATGTCAACACGAAGAAAGAAAGCAGGCATGAAAAAACAAGCATGGGCTATGCAAACAATTTCTCCTCATACAGGTCATTGATGCCATGAGTCAGAAGAGGAAAATGGAACTCAGGATGCCAGGCAAACATTAAAATTACTCACAAATGACTTGTAAATTACCCTGTTAAAGAGGTAACAACAAGTTTGTATGAGATGTTTGAATAGCAGAATATTATTCAGGAACTGCTTGCTATTGAGTGTTGAAACTACAATAACATAACCTCATGTATTGTTCAAAAGCAAAGGGAACTCCCAACAAAGTGCTATATAATTCTTATAATGAAATAGTAAATTAAATAACAAATTCTCAAAGTACCATTTAGAAAAATTTCTAACACAGGCAAAATGTACATTGGGTAAATTTATGCTTGACAGGCACTAGAATTTGGCAAACTTTCACTGAGAAAAAATTCTTATTTCTATCCATGTGAGAGATATGTTGCACTAGTTAACATTGATCCAGGCAGCATATAGTCACTTGAAATGAGATACATTATCCAGAAGTAACTATAAAGTGGCTGCTAAAATAGCCCAGTCATGTTGGTGGTCCATAAAAAAAAATAGGAGAAAACAGCTACAGACCTAACATAAAACTTTAAATGGGCAAAAGGGAAATCTACTTATTGACACTTATCTTAACAACAGTTTTGCACCAGTAAATTAAATAATTAAATTCAGTGTGGCTGCCTCTTTTTTTCACCCATGCAATCTGGGGAATAGCTGAGCCTACATCATCTCCCTGAACAAATTAGTAGTCTGTGCAATAAAGATGAATTCTTTATTGAATACTTCCTAAAACTGGTCTTTGAGTATGTGAACTGTCAGTGATCATGTGCACCAATGTGTAGGTATGTAGCAAATGAATGTTTACCTTACTTCCCCTAGAATGTAGTAAAGACTTTAAGAATATAAGCTTCATTGCTGAAAAGTAAGTGTTGTGGTTTTCTATAGTGGGAGGTTTTGGGGTGGGATTTGTGAATCAATAAACTTCTTCATGTCATTGTTTCTGAAAACACCATTTGATATCAATAAAATATACACAGAGAGATTATTTTTATAAAGTTCCAAGAAAGACACTTGCTTTCAGTTCTGCAGACTAAAAGGAGAAAATATTGAAACAATTTCTATTTAATTTCATAGAGTCATTGTGTTTTTTGCCTTGCTGAAAAATGAGCAAACAAAACCCCAAAACGCATCAAAGGTGATCATATTCATTAAATTTTAAACTGCAGATTTATGCAGACATTTATTGCCTGGTTGGATTCTGAAAGATTAACTTAGCATAGGAGCCACAAGTTCAGTTAGATGGCTACAGTGGCTAACATGTGGTTGATTTATTGCTCTCAGGGGACAAAAAGAATTGAAATTTGACAGACAGGATACGCTGTATCCACTTACTGGAAGAACATTAATTCCCAGAAGTCAGAATGTATGCATTACAAGCAATGCATCTTTTCATTTTGTTTTGTTTTTCAAGCAGTATACAGCTCAAAATAGCACAGACGATGCCTGAATGCCTAAGTAACTCATATAGTGAACTGGTGCACAGGAAAAGGAAGTGTGTCTGTCCAAGAAGCACTTCAAGGAAGACTTGCAAGCATGCTTGATTTAATGCAACGTACTTGCCAAATCTCTTGAGCTATTAAGAAATACAAGTCACTTTGTGCAGCATGCTTTTCTGGGAAAAAAAGCATGCAAGATAAAGAATATGTGAGTTATGGATATAAACTAGGTTACAAGTTGAGAGCATCTGTAAAATGTAATCCAAAAAATGCTTATCATACCAACCTACCTTCTTGCCTACTGCATTTGACTCATCTAAATCTTGCAGTGTACTTACCTATGAGGAAAAAAAAAACGCAGTGAAAATAATGTTTAAACTTCTGGTACTTGTGTAACCAAGTTTTTCTTCCAGATGCATAAAATCACATTCTTTAAAATTAAATGTCTTTTAAAATATGCTTCAAATGTTTTGGTCGAAAGTTTTCTTGGCATAATGTACTGTAATGCCAAAAGGGAAGATTTTTTTGGGACCAGATGCTTTTTTGACAGTATGATAGTAGCTATTCTAAGCAAATTAGATCAGCTTTATTTTGATAGAATAGAATCTAATCAGATCCATGTATTACACGTCACCTTTGGAAAACAGAGCGTGCTTACACAGCTAAGCATATTCAGTGTGCACACTCACAAGAAGTTTGTAGTAAAGACCACAAGAGGTAGCAATGGAAAATTCAAAATTCTTTGGAGGTATTTCTGGTTGCTATCGCAGCATTTTCTCAGGCAGGTGATGCAACATTTTAGAGCAAACTATTCTTAGAGACCAGCTATCATCGACAGAAACCCAGAGCTCTTGGTTTTGTCCTCTGCAGTCTTGCTCAGGTTAGTTAGGAGTTCAGTATCCCACCCAGCACTCAGTGAACCACCAGCACAACCAATCAAGCAATTGGAAGTTTTCACTGAGAAGTCTTCAACCACTTTTCCTGCAGCTACTTCATTTTTTCTTCTTTCACAGTTTATTTATGCCTGCACAATACTTCATCTCTGTTTTGCCCTGAAGATGGGAGTATTTGCCCTAGGTACACTTATTACTGGATTTTTTCCAGCTGTGGGATGCTGGGTTTAGAGATCCTATTTTAGTTAAAAACAACTTACACTCGGTGAGAACGTAAAATATTCTGACTAGATAGTTACTGGTTTATTGTTGCCAACAGTGGTTTTCTAATTCCATTACTATAATTTCCAGTGAAAATTCTATTTACAGCACTCTATGTTTGGACTTCGGATAAATGAAAGTTAGTAATTTAGTGCTGTGAATGTGCCTCGCTATTCTAATCAACATCTTACTTGTTATAGGCCTTCTTTCTTTTATCCTTTCTAGGAAAAAAATATCCCAAAGAAACAATTGCCACACATTTTTAAGAAGAAAATAAATGAGAGGACTTTAAGTGTTACACTACATATATCACATAAATTATCCTCTATTCTTAAAACAAACTGTACACTGCAATTTGAAGCCAACATGCAGTCACCTATTTTCCACTTCTGCTGAACTGGATTACCACCTGCCTTGACTCCATCCTTTGGAAGGCTGCCAGCATTGTTACAATTTAATGCTATATCCCACTGTGTCAGGAAAGACATGCCTCCCCAGTCTCGCTGTCAAACAAGTGCTTGTCAACATCCCTTAATTATTGCTATTATTAGGAATGAAGGTTAAATACATGTGCTTTGTGAATGGTAATTTCTATTGTCTGGTTTAGTTTTATTAGGTTCAGTTGTGCTACTGTGAAATAAAGATTTAATTGAAAGATGATTTTAGAGTCAGGTCTCTCAGTTTATATATCATTATTTGTAGTGATTTTTGTGCAAGCTGTGTTAACATTTGCATTTCAAAATGCTGGTACAAAAGGGGAGAACACAAGTTCAGGAAAAACCTCTGTCTCTCAGTAAACAGAAAATAAATGTCAAATCTCCAGGACACTACATGAGCAGAAAAGGATACAAGTGACATTTTCCTCCCAGACAGGATGAAGACTATGAGAAAATTGAAAAGTGGACACAGCTCCATTACAATGTCTATCTTTGTACCCAGGTGAATGGTTACTTCTAGAAACTGTGGCTGTGCAACTGGTCATCAGAGGTCAGAAAGGGGTTTTTTTGTCAGTGGAAATAAGTAAATTCATGTATAGTTTTCTCAGATATGGTCAAGCTGACCTCCAAATTACTGCTTGTTTCCTATTTGTTTCCAGAAAGCAGCTGGTATTTGAGCAACAAAAAATTATCATTCTCATTGTCACAACATATCACTGAGAATGTGCTGTAATCACCTCAGCATCAGACAAGACACTGGCTCTAGAAGCAGGTATTTTACCTGTGCTGACATATTAGCTCACCACAGAGCTGTTCAACTACTTATTGCTTCCAGCCTCTCTTCTACACAAACAGTGTAGCTCCTCTTTTTATGTAGTTCCACCTTCTGTCTTTCTGGCTCTGATGCACATTAGATGCCTTTTGCTTTCCTCTGCATTAACTTTCTCCTCCATTCCTGAATTCAGCTGGCCCATGGAGGGAACTGCAAGCCATGGCCGGTGCAGGAGACAAAAAAAAAAAAAAAGAGCTTAGCCAAGAAGGAGAAGGAGGAGGAGGAGTAAAGACCTCCTGATAAATTCACCTACCCTATATTTCTAACAAATTGTTTAACTTCAGACACATTCTCCAGAAGTGCAGTTTAGGTCAGAATGAACTTCCCTGTTCACCTCCTGCTCTTTCTCTTCCTTTGTTCATTTCATCATCATTACACCATCCCTTGCATTATATTTTTGAGGTGGTACTGCCTGTGAACTCAAGGAAGTGATCAATGTCAATACAAAAGAATCTGCTATCAGGTACCAAGTCAAGTTCACTGTGTGATCACACAACTTCCTGATCTGGACAGATGGGAGTAGAGGGTGTGTGGCAGTAGCTTAATCAGACATTCTTATGGAACTTGTCCCTTCAAGTTGTCCCTGCAGCTGGCTGGGCCAGGTGGCAACACCTGACAAATAGGTGGTACTTCCAACAAGGTGATCCATATCCCTCTGCACTCCTATGACACAGCCAGAGATCCCAGCAGCAACTTGACATGCTGCATACATAAGTCAGGAGACACTCAAGCACAGCATCTTAGCAAGGGAGGCAGCTGAAGAAGCAATACACAATGCTTTAATCCATATCCCAGTGGACTAGAAGAGCTTCTTTGCTCAGTCTAGACTGGAGTATGAAAATAGTAGAAATGTTTCATTGGCTTATAGGATGATTTAAATTGAAAGGAGCCTTAAATATCACCTAGTTCCAACCCTTCTCCCATGGCCAGAGCTTCTTTTCTATGGACCAGGTTGCTCAGAGTCCTATCTAACCTGGCCTTGAACATGTCCATGGATGGTGCATCCACAACTCTTGGCAACCTGTTCCAGAATATTACAAATCTAGCTAGTTAGGTGGAAGTTATTTCTAAAAGTATCCAGTATAGTGAGTGGAGATCTACTCACTATTGTGCATACACAATAACTGAATCAGAGCTGTACACTGATCATTTCCATCCAACCTGGGTAGCAGAACCAACAATCCTTTTGCAAAGTTAGTTTCTGACTTGAAAAAAAGTTGAAACTTTAAATGCATTCTGAGAAAGGATTGGAAGTTGTGCCAAACTTTTCAATAGTAATCAGGTATCGTATATACTCATCCAGAAACAAGGAGATCTAAGTTTAACCTTCTCAGTTAAAGGATTCAAACTTTTATTTCCCCCTTTCTATGAAAACAATGCACATGCTGCCTATCAAACATCCTTTGCAATAGTAAATGAAAGTGATAGTTGAATACAGACACCTCACCAGCCAGGCAGCATGTGAGAGGAAGTTTATTGGACTTAAAAGTCTAAATTCCTTCCAAGTGCTATCTTAAGTCCTAGAGAAGATGGTGTTAATACTTGAGCCAAAATATTTGCCTTCATTTACAAGAAAGACCAGATGAAGGAAGTGGAATATTTTAGTTTCTCACATGGTTGTTTTAGTGACTACTACCTCCAGTTTCTGGGTTGTTTCTCTAAGGACAATGGAAATTAAAATCAATCTAAAACATTTCAGGAATTTGAAAATAAAGTAAAAAGTCTTCTATGGTAATTATCTTCCAGGATTATCACCAAAATAGCCATAACATTATATTTTTATTTTTTTAAATCAGGAATGTGGAGCTGACTAGACAGTGGCTAATTTGAAGGATATAGGAAATAGACAGCAGGTTATTTCATAATCTGTGAATACACAGTATTTAGAAGAGATGAATTAGAGAAAACAAACTGAAAATATGTAGTATTTTGTTAGTTGATATCCCTGAAGAATGGTTATCATAATTAGATATTTTGAAATGAGTATCTGCTTATTCTGCAAAACTTCTACTTATAAATCTGAACAGTAAAGCATCTCTGGAATTTTGGGTATTTCAAAATATTTACATGCGAATACTGATAAAGTCAAGAATTATTGTGAATATTCAGAATCCTTTATATTCTATCTGGACAACATATTTTTCTCTTGCAGAAAACAAATAGCGATTTTGATGCATTAACTCCACCAGCCTATTAGCATATTCTGTAAGAAGGAGTTTAAATGTTAGTATCAATAAAAAAAATAACTTTATTCTGGAAGCACTCATTTTCTTCATTTCATTGAGATTTAATCCACCAATTAATATCATTAATAACTCTTTTTTACTTATTCAGTACCAGTGATGTTTCCCTCATTCCTTGTACCACTGAGCCTACAGCTGTTTTTTTGAAATACAGTATCCTACACTGAAATCCATCTAAAGCCAAATTTCTGTGAATAGAGCAGATTTAACACATGGCTTGTGTTACTTAGGGCACTCCTTGTTTTCAACCCACAGTACATTTTCATTGATAGCACTGTATCCTTCAGTCATGGTCAGTCCATCACAGACTGTAACCTACCATTCATCTCTTTCCAGCTGAGTCAGTGTTTTCCTCTATGTTCATTTATGGTCTGATCCTGAGAGGCACAAAGGACCTGCATCTGAAATGAAGTTCATTACACTTCCTGACAGGATCTGACACTTGATTATTTCTTCCTCTTTTACACACAGTGCATCTGTCTATGTTGGCTCTCATTTTATTCCAGTGGTTTTCTGTAATAATTAATGCCCCTTTTCCTGAATCCTTCTATGTTTAGCATACTGTCTTATTTGTCATTTCCAGTTTTAAATGAAAATCTTGAATGACACTGAACGTAAAATAGCCTCCAGTATGAAGGCTTCCTGTTAATTTGATGATAACATCCCAGTTATGCTTGGTGATTAACCTTTTAGCCAAGAAGTTTTTAAATATGCAGTGTTCCTACAACATTTACATCCACAGTGTAAGTGGAAAATACATGATATACGATCTTTTTCCACCTACTGGCCTCACAGGATACTTCAATCTTCAGTTTTCCTAAAACTTATTTTCCACACCTTATACTCAGTTAAATTTCTCACCATTCAAATAAGTGATTAGTATAATCTTAAGACATATGAGCCAGTTGAAAGTATTTCCTCTTATAATTTAATATATCTGTTAATCCAAACATTTATTTTCTCCTGTATCACCAAACATTTAGAACCATCCAGTGCGACCCATGCTGCTTATTGAATATATGTCCAAATGGTGAAAAAGCAGAAAGAACCACCAAGGCAGTGGTGTGAGCAGGGCTGCTCCCTGAGGGATGTGGAGCTGGGAGACAAGGGTGACCCAATCCCATGGAGGCTGGCCACAGCCTGCAGCTGGCCAGTCACTGGCCTCAGAGTCCCCTGACAGCCCCAGACCAGGCAAGTCACAAGCCAGGGCAATGCCCAGTTGAGGGAGTTGAGTTGGGAGTAAAGCAGGTGCAGTCAGAGGCAAGGCTGGAGCCTGGCATCCTAGAGCAACACCAGGGCAGGAACCAAGAGCACTGGGGTGGGCTGAAGTACGGTCCTGTGCAATCATCAGGGAAGGAAAAGCTCAGTGATGCCCTCAGGGCTCTGATATCAGTGTGGTACTTAATGTTTACTGCATTTTTGTGTTGCAGGAGTCCCAGTATGCAATAAAAATATAATACATGTCATGTATGATATAAAAATGTGCATTTCCAGGTGTACTCTGATTTTATTTTTGTGATAGATACATGATATATTGAGTACAAATTTCATACGATTTTTTGCAGTCCTATTTTTTCAATATTTGTATTCAATATCTTTCTCTGTTACACTAGTTATAGAATAGAACAGCATATGAAAAAAAGCATTTCTTGCTGACATTGTTTCAAGTTCATAGACCTTTATATTAAATAAGTTGTTTATAACAGTTGTTCCAACAGAAATCATTGTGATCCATGAGATGAGCATTCAAATAATTACTTTGTCAACACAATGTCAGTTGCAAACATAGTAGACATCTCTAACAACTCAGCTGAATCTCAAGTCCTTGTAATTATTGTGCTAACAAAGTGAACATTTTGTTATAAAGCATGACCAAATTTCACTAGAATCTCATTTAAAATAGCTGAAATGCCTGTGCTTAGATGTAAAATCTCAATTAATTTGTTAGCTTAAAACTTTAATATCTAAACATGAAAGATACTTTTTGGTACTCAGTGTCATACAAATACATTTCCACAATTTCTGCTCTTTGATGAAAAAACAAGTTGCATTAGGAATAGTAGAATTAATAATTTTGAGTGTTACATCCCCTTTGCAACAATCATCCCACAACACCAACCCAGCTGAGATACTGACTGGATGCTCTCTGAATCCCTTGTGACAGTGCTGGAAGCAGTTCACACTCTGCTGCTTAGTCTCTGCCTAACCTTGATGTTCTCCCTTTAACTGAAATACTGTTTTAGCAGAGCTCTTCTGAAGACAAGGTGAGTGACTGCACTGCTGAGAACAAAGATCACAGAGTGGTAGTAGATTATCTGTTTGGTGCACCTCAGTGACAATTCAGTCATCCCATTTCAGCAGAAATGGAAAGCAAATATTTATTTAAAAAACGTTGCTGTTCATTTTTAATGAAACATGGAATAATCTCCTCATTTCTGGTTATATTTCACTCTTTTCATTCTTCCTTTTGACACCTTTTTAGAAATCCTTCATATTTAAACATTTCCTATAAAGAACAGCAAGTAAATTTTAAAGTGGAAATTGATCTAAACTTGGGCTTTGAGGCAACTTTTGAGTACTGTGGGACCAGTCCCTTCTATTTTTATTTTTTTTTTCTTCAGAATAAGATAGAAATATCTTTGGTGTGTCGGGATCTGTGATAATTAAATGCTCCCAAGATTGTAGAAAGTCTCTGTCCTCCAGCCCAGCTGCCAAAAAAGAGTCATAATTCGTCTGTGCTGGTTTTCAAGGTTGTTTATTTCTTCTTATCTAAAATATTTTTTCTCTGACCTGCAGAAGGTCTGTCTCTCAGGACAGTGTGCAGGGCTCTGCCCCTCAGTGGGATGTTACAAACATTATATACTAGAAACTACGTGTGCTATATTTACAATAACATGCCAATATCTATCACCCATGTTGAACAGTGTGTCCCCAGCCTAAACCAATAGAAAAATGCCAACACCACAGTGAAACATGGAGGCCATGAAGAAGAAGGACGAGGTACACCCAATTTCCTCCATCTTGCCTCCTTTGAACCCCTTATCTAGAATCCTAAAATTCTACTTTTGCACCCATGCCACTAATTACTACTTATATCAAACACTCAGAGCTTGTAATTCATCCTGTAAGATTGAAAACTCTTTTCCATGGATAGAGATCAGAGACAGTATCTCTTGGGGCTCTGTACAGGGGGGTTCCTGACCCCCTGCCAGGGTCCCAGACCTCCCAGGGCAGCCAGAAAGGGATGCCCTGGATTCCCACATATCTTTGGTGTGTTTGCTGCTCATGTACAAGTCAGTTCACTGTTAACAGTAAGTGAAAAAACAAAGGTTAAAAATGCTTTCACTGTTTTATCCCTTTGCTTTACTGCACAACCCATTGTTTAAGAACTAAGCTACCTCTTGCCTCTTTACCTCGCACATAAGGAAAGGCTGAAGAAGACACAGACAACTTAAGAATTTTTATAATGACTCAGCAGGCGTATTGGCTTTAGTAAGTGTAAAGTTATTATGAAACCAATACATTCAAGTTCATCATATTTAGCTCATATGCTATTGCATTCTGATCACAGTAGAATGGAATATGGGAGAAATAGCAAATTTTGACGGATTCAGAAGTTGTGATTTTATGCATTATAATTTAGCATGAACCTATTTTTTTCTCCCAAGATGTTTCAAAATACAAAAGGCCTTAATTATCCAGCTTTGAATGTTATTTTTTTTTTCTGTGAATATATCCATCCTCTCTAGTAGAATGTATAAGTATCCATTGATAGAGCTATATGTTCCTACATTAGAAAATGCTTCATCTGAGAAGGCTGTTGGGGAAGATGAAATAGGAAAGCCCTATAAATATGATGGCCTGGCAAAAGAGTCAGAAAATACAGATACTGAGATGAGAACAAGATTTGAAATACCAAACCCTAATTACTGAGCAACTTGAAAACAATAATACAGCCAAGTTGAAAGCAATCCCCCCTTCTGATTAAACAATGCCCTTTACCTACAGATAGATCCAAAGGTCAAATGGAATGTTCTGTCTCACCCCCCAGTGTATGGTTCATCCCACACCTGTAACCCTCCCCGGAAGTATCAGGTATCTGTAACCCCACTGGCCCAAGTCCTGTCCCAGCCCACCTTGAAGCCCCCTGATAAGGTGTGGCCGAGGGACTGGACGCCCTCTTGGACCTTCCTCTTGGGATGCTCACTCTCTCTCTCTCTCTCCCCCAGCTCTCCCTGGGCCTGCCACGAGTTGCGGCTAGCAACTCCAAGCAGGGCCCTTCACCCCTTATAATAAACCAAATGTTCTAAAGACCTGACTTCAGAGATCCTTCATCACCACCCATCCAAACCGTCCTGGAGCCCAGCAGTCCCCGCAAAGGCTAAATAAATTAGTGTCTTGGATTACTTTGTGCATTCAAGACTTTCTCAGCACTTAAAATTACCTATTTATCCAATGTGTTAATCCACAAATCCACAGTTCATTTAAATTCAAGAAGTTCTATGTTTAATATTTTTTCCATGACAATTTCTGTTTCATCATGAAAGTTTTGTGACTTTGGTAAACTGGATCCAGTATTTTACAGTTAAACTTGAAAATCCTTATTATTAATGATGTTATTGTTATTATTACAAGCAATCTAACTACCTAAGATAAGATGAATTCTTGGTGTTCTGCAGAGACAGAATCAGAGACTGTGCAGCACTAAAGGACATAAAATTTCAGGCTCAGTTCCATTAACATCCATTTATATCCACAAGCTCTAAATGAATTTGAGAACTGAGTTGGAGTTGGCAAAGAAAAAGCTGGAGAAAGGTGGTCCAATAGTCTACTGGTCCATTACTTCCATTTAGTCAGTTGTCTCTGGAGAATCGGAAAACTGGCTGTTGTAATAATCATCTTATACTTCAGTGAAATTCTGAGTAACTGATTGCCTGTGAGACTCATGAATTATCTCTTAACAGATGTTTTACATTTGTGCAAATGCACTAGCTTTTCATTTAAAAGTAGCAATGTCACTCTCATTTGTAAGGTCTTTGTTTTTATCAGTGTTAAAAACAGAAGAAAAAAAAAAAATGAAAGCTATTTAGCCTGTAATTGAGTTCATAAGACATAAAGTAACCTGACTTCTTTTGGCATCAAAAAGACTGAAATTTTCTTTTCTTTGCAAAAGAGTAATTGTATTTCTCTGCACGGGTCTTACACAACTGACACTGGAGGAAATGGCCATATGGCTGCCATCACCACAGTAGGGAATTGCCATATCACTCATCAAGATAACTGATTGGGCTAGAAGTCAACTCAGGTACGAGGCAGCATTGTAGTAGTTATTATAGAGTGTGGTGATAGACTTTTTATTTATTTAGTTAGTTAGTTAGTTTAAATTATTTATTTATTTGTATAACTACCTACATAAATAATTATGAATAGATTTTTTTCCCTTGGAAGACCTTTTCCACCTTCACAGGAAAGATTTGAACAGATAAACACCCTAAACAGGCAAGCCGTAAACACTCATAAGGGTCTGTATCTCCAGTTGTATTTCTCACTGTGCAGGATTTTCTTCACTGCTTTGAATATTTATTGATGCTATTAATTAATGAAAGAAATTCTATGGTCAATTACAGCTAACAGGTTAACAGTTGCTAATGATGTGCTTGATTCAGCAAAATGAAAACTTGGGAAATTTGGTTCTAAAGTGAAGATTATTTTATAGTCAAGGTGTATTTTTTATTCTGTCCATAATGAACCTTGTCCAAAGGGTCTTTATACCTTTCTATAACAAAATATTTTATTCTGAGGTAGATTTTCTGTTGAAGATATGACAGAGGATTCACACATACACTCTACGTGGAAGCTTGGCATTTCTTCTACTGAGGCTACAGGAAGGTATGCAGACTGCAAACACACGAGAATTCTCCTAACATGGAAATAATATAATTGGTCTTTCTCACTCTCACTAGATGGTGCTGCAGAGTAGTTTTCTGAAAAATAAATAAATAAACATAAAAACAAAGCTAATTATTCCCAGAAATTGCCAGTTTACATTTCACTTTCATAATTGTTAAAATAGTGGAACAAATAAGAGAGGGGGGAAAAAAATCATAGGCAATGTAGGTGTAATGGGATTTGAATTCACAAACAGTCCAGATGTCTAAACTCCAGTCCTTTACAGAATTTATACATCAACTAGATTGTAACTTTGGAAATTAGAATACTAGGATTGCAATAAGAATGTTTCAGGACAAGTTTTTCATTGAGTGTTACAGTGGTCTGCCATGGGACATTATTTTTTCCGTCTTTAATTACCCAAGCTAGTGTCCTTGCAGAAGACCTCAACAGCATGGTGTGTTCCAGTTAGGTATGGAGGATTCACAATTAGGCTTTCTTGTAGGCACTTTTTCAGATTCCTCTGTGGAATCTCTGACAGGCCCAATCTAAAGTTCAGTAACCACAAGAACACCAAATGTTTTCATTCAAAACAGAGGAGGAGAATGTGCCTTCTGTAAGGTAATTGGTAAAAGGCTTGAACAAGTTGCCACCAGCTGGGAGGCGAAGATATCCTGACTTCAACCTGAGCAGATGCAAAGGGACACAAACTCTCTCCATATAGAATGTGATAGGCCAGGCAAGGCAAAAGGGTAAAAGAAGAGAACACTTGTCCTATGGCTGAGGTTACCTCAGTGTACAAAGAGAAGAAAGGACTTGTGAGGGGTGGGAGACTAAGCACAAAACACAGCTTTATGTAGTGGTTTATTGGTAAGAATATTCGCAAGCAAGACATTTGAGGAAAAAGAAGAATCATTTTGGGCTCCGATTCAAACATTTTTTTTATGCTATTTTCATTTAACAGTCATAGATAAGTATAGAAGCAGCTGAGGACGAGGACTAGAGTTCAGGCTTTCTGGAGGAGTTCCTCACCACTGATGTACATGCTCAGGTTCCTTCTTGTGCTCTCACTTGTGTTCTCTTCCCTGTCTTGCAGATGCATCCCAGGAGCAAAAAGTTGATTTCTGCCTTTTCCAATAGGTTTGTGAAAGGAAAGGAGAGCCTTGAGACTTGCATATTAATTTCCATAGACCTGTCTAATGCAGGGCTGCAGGTGAACAGATGGGGGAATTCTGAGATAGATAACTTTTTCTTTAGCATTTCTAATGATTGCTTTCCCTGTTTAGCATGCCATATGCATGTGCATCACATTCTGTGGTCATTAACTAATATATTATATAGGGAATTCAAGTATTTCACTCACATCCCCTTTCAGTAACTGGAACCTAATAAGAAAAATAACTGAACTCATATCAAATTCTAATGAGAAGACTTTAGTTGAAACACTAGAAGAGAAATCCTGGCTGTAAATTGTATTTATCTTTGAATAAGATTCCCAAAATAAAGAAATCTATCTATTCCCTCCCCAGCCAACTTTTAAAATTAAACACATCAAATCTATTAGAGAAGCACTGTATCTTTTTTTTTTTTTTTTTTTTTTTTTTTTTTTTTTTTTTTTTTTTTCTGATGCCTGTTAAGTCCTAAGTGTTCTGAGTACAGCTTACTCTACACTCAGTTGTGACTCTTTTTTCATGCTTGTGTTGTTTGGGTTTTTTTTTCACTTTGACAAACATAGAAATAAATATTAATAAGCTATCTAACATAACTATTCAGTAGCAATCTGTCTGTCTGTATTGAAATTAGGGTTAAAACCAATTTAAAAAAAATTGACAATATGTCCTAATATTTGTGGGAGGCTTGGTATTAGGAAATATACAGCATATCTTTGAACTGGCACACAGGGGAAAAATGATACATCCTTGTACATACCGTAACAATACAAATGCAAACACAATACAGACAATATGTAAAGCAGACACACATATGTCTGGTGTAAGAATGACACATAGAAGCTGATTTCTCCTCAATGCCTGTTCTAAATCTGATTCCATTAATTGCCAGCTGGCTGTGAGCTGGAAGAAGGCTGTCAATGGAAATGGCAAAAACAGATTCATCTCTTGATTTAATAAGGATGGTTTAGTACACATAGTCTGTGCTATGCATTTATTCATGCACTTTTCTAATTGGTTTGTTAAAATTGTAGAAGATTATATAATTTTAGTTAAATCATATGGGAGGGAGAAAGAGACCAAATAGAGAGAAAGAGATAAATTATTAATTCATATTTTATTTTAATTCACCTAAATGTAGTTAGATATTTCGAAATGTTTAAAGTTAAAATGAAAGACAAATGAGAAATGTTTTGATTTTCTCTTAACTCCAAACAGCCATCACACACCAGAGTCTGGAACACAAAGCAAACTACATCAAGTATAAACTAAGAAAGAGCACATGTTGACATATGGTGACTAACAGGAAAAAGAGTTTAAAAATAAAAGGTTTTAAAAAAATAATAAATTAGGATTTTAATAGGCTCAACGAAAATGTTGCACATTCTCCTCAAACTCTAACACCAGTTTGATTTTATGTGAAACCAAAGATCATAAATATTCTGTCTCCCAGAGCTGCATCCAAAAAGACATTCAGGTATTTCCTGAAGTCTAAAGAAATCAGGTCATGCTTCAGTGACCATATATTTAATCCTACTGCAAAACTGTTTGGTAAGAATACAAGTTTTGGGTCCTGAGCAGGATATTTGGCTGTTGCTTTGTGTACAAGATCCCTGATTTAAGCTGCAGACAACAGATCATGATTCATCTGATGAAAACTAAGTCAGATCTACCTTTGTCAGCCCTCCAATGGAGTTAAGTATATAAAATACTTAACCTGCAAATATGGAGGAAAGGAAGAAAGTCACTCGACAATGTCAGTTGTGTGCATGTGAGAAAAAGTCAAGGTATCACAACCATGCCTGACCATTAAGGCCAACTCCTTTCACTTTTATCTCTTCCTTCATTTGTATTTTTTATCTTCCTTGTATATGTAGAAGTGGAGCTTTGTTTGGGATGCATATATCCCCTCCTTTGGAAAATTTTCCCCTGTGAGAAAAGTCTTTCTATTCTATGGACTGCTGCCACTTTGTGCAAGACATTCTTCCAGGTTCGTAGGGAGCGGTACTGTACTATAGTTGGTCTTGGAAAATGACAAAGTTAAAAATTTCCAAGACACTTTCCAGCTAAAGTAAAAAATAAAATAAATTATGCAACTGTGAAGTGTTATTTTATTCTATATGCTCAACCTTCTCAGTGAACTACTGGGATTTTAAAGTGAAGTTTCAGAAGCAGTAAAGTCTACTGTATGATATTTAAGAATATTTGATAAACTGATAAGAATTTAATATCCAGAAGACACTTAATGTTTTGTGTATTTTTTTTGGTTGAATGACATTTTTCTTCACTTTGATTAGATGAAAAGTAAAAGCAATTTGAAATATCAGGATTTAAATGCCTTGTCCCCCATGTTCTTGACATGTCTATGAAATTTTCCCCTGTTTCTATGCTCAGTGATGATTAATAAGTGTAATAGAGTAACATTTGTCTAAAATGAAATTATGAAGAATTTGACAATTTCATTGTCACTGACATATTTCAAAAGCAGTTGTCTTTTTAAACATGCAGCAGCATCTTCTTTGAACCATTAAGGTTTGCTGCAGATCTGAACCCTGCCTTACATTTATCTACACAAATATGGGAATAAGAGACTTATGTTTTTTATTTTAAATGAACTTTCACCATCACATGGCTACTTGAAAATTCCCATTTGTACAGCTATAAAATTGCAGTATATAAAATGCTCCAGTAATAAATTAATTAACTGGGTATAATTTCAACATTAATATGTTTTTTATTTTATCTGAAAACATTACTGAATAGTGCAGATTTCTGCATGAGAAACTGTTTATGTCTTGCAGAATGAAATGTCAAAAATAAGAATTTTGCTTTGCTGTGCTGTTGCTATAAACAGGGTGTTCCTTTTACATATCCTTCTTGCACATAGCAGGGTTTGACACCATTGATCTGCATGACCGGTTTCAACAGTCCTTGATGTCAATAGGACCTTTTCCATGTACTTAAATGGATATAGGAAGAAGAAGACTGGTTACATATTTACAGGATATATCCTGTTAAATGACCAAAAAACGGTTTTCCATCTGTTTTGCAGGATACTGGCCTTTTCTTCTAAATTATTTATTTTCCTGCCATGTCACAGCTTTAGGACAATTACCTCAGGGTACACTGCAGTGCCTGCAGGCCATGGCATATGCCGCAGGATTCCCTCATAGACATTCTGCGGGCTGTACACAGCATAAGTGGGCTGCACTGAGTACCTTGCCACAGCAAATTACTCAGGGAAAGTGTTGAACTTTCTGTACCCACCTTTAACAGCAAAATGTCTCTAAACAAAGACCAAAGGACTGTGTAAAAGCAGCAAGAACTTTTAATTTGAATTTCCTAGCCGACTGTTAGAGACCAAAATCTACAAATCATGAGTTTATTACACAGCTTTTGCCAGAATCAGTGTATTGACTTTAGAGAAGGTATTAAGAGACTGAACTGCAACTAATTCCTGTGGCAGTAGTCCTGCCAGGTCAGATCCAGTATATCTGAGTTTGGAACTGTCTGCCTGTACTCATCCGCATATGCATTTTTAAAAGGCTGCATTCTACAGTTGTGAGAGTTCATTAAGTCACTAAAGCATCATCATTTGGTTGAGAAGAGAGGGGAAGCTGCAAATAAACTTTTGATAGCAAAGCACAAATGTGAGAAAAAAAATTTAAACCCTACTAAACTACTGATGAGTGGGAATGAAATGTCTAATATCCTTAATGTGAACAGGGTTTGTTGTTGAAGTCTCCCTGTGACTCTTACCCAATAACAATGCCTCATTTCTCATTGAAGTGTATCCTGTAGGTTTGTGTGTCTCAAAGCACCAATTTAATAATTCGGAAGCAGCCATGGGCATTGACTAGAGCTTTTGGAATAGCTGTAGTAATCACAGTAGCCTGAAGTAAAATGCATTAATTGCACTCCAGCATTGTCTGATAATACTCCATTTACTCCAAAATGTAGTTTGGTCTTTGATCAGTGGAAGGAAGAGATAAGGAGAAGAAACAGAGAAAAGATGGATCCTTGTTATGAGGTTGCATTTTTCTTTCTTATCCTTACTGCTTTTATCCAACAAGTAGCTCTCCAGCCTGAAAACAATGCTTCCCAAATGAGCAGATCATTGCCGAACGATTGTGAATTAGCAGAAATTGCTAGCCCATCAGGAACTAGATACTTTTTCCTGTTTTCCAGAGTTTGTAAAACATAAAATCCTGAAGCCTAATGTTTCCTTGAGAGAAAAACATCATCCTTCTGGAAGAAGACATGCTTGTTTTCTGTCATTAAAACGGTCTGCAGAGAAAGAATTTAATTGTCTCTTCAGGTTTAAAATAGATCTCTGAAGTTGTTGGCATAACCTGATTCCCCTCTGTATCATTTACTGTCAAAACAATATTACCTTCTGGAGCAAGGTTCAAATTAGTGAACATTACAATGAGAAAGGAAAAAGATTAATGTATAAGCTTTTTCTTCCTTTTTATTCTATCTTGAACTGACTGGAGTTTTACTGTGTTTTCAAAGATACTCAGATACCTAGAAAAATGAAGCACTAATTTCAAAAGAGCATGGAAATCTTTTTCATATTCCCAGTCCACTATAAGCAGAGAGTGAAGTTGAGTGGGATCTGCTGAGATGAATATACCAAGCAGAGCAGCTGCCTAGCTCATACCTCACATCTCTAGAGGGGCATGCCTGTAGCATTGAGCAGGATATCTGTGCAATATTGTGCTCACTTTCCCCTCTCATCTTAGGTGTTTATGTTACATGTTTAAATTTAGATGGTCTACTCACCTAAATATTTATCTCACCCATTTTGTTCTCTAGAAACCTTAAGCAATAGTCTGACAGCTGAAGGACTTGATCAGGAAATTAAGGATCTTGGTTCCTTCTCTGTCTGAGCGCTGTTACATAGTTTATGTGGTAAAATGTGTGCGAGATGTTCAAAAGGGAACAGGATTTCCACTTGCTAGATGATTGGTCCTGTCACTAACCAGAAAGACAGGCACCATCTCACCTGCATTCTCCTTCTCTAGATACAATTTCAATTTCCTTCCTGCATTAGTATCAGCTAAAGAGAAGACAGTAGTGTTAAATAAGTAACTTCAGACCTCATCTTTAGAATAATGGAAAGCCTGAGGCTACTCAGGACAGATCAAACTGAAACTGGCATTATGTATCACTTCATATATCATGGGTGAATTATCAACTACTAATTTCATTTTCTGAAACATGGATTGCCATTCTCTAGATGTGCTTATCAATGGACTTATCTACATGTGCTTTTTTAGAACTAAGTACATAATAGTTAAATTCTAGAAATCCAGTCAAGCCAGGATTTTCATAGAATACAAGTATAGCAACCTTTGGTCCAAAAGTGAGATTCATGTCATGCAACTTAAGATATGGGTCTATGTAAAGCTACTTGTCTAGTGTTGATGAAGTCACTGGAATCAGTGGAGAACAGAGACAAAACCATCTAGTCATTAAATTTGGCACAGACATTTAAGAAATTGTGCTGGTGAAATCTTACCTTCTCACATAGATGAGCAAAGCTTTTGTGGAATCTTAATCTTTCATTTAGGAAGCGGAATATCAAGTTATTCCTAGTAAATTTTAGGAGACTATGAGATTTCTAACCTGCTGACACCTAGCAAACTGACATGTTTAAAAATGTCAATGTCTACTTTTTGTTAGTGGTTTGGACTCCTATCCTCAGTGGAAAATAGAAGCAGTTTACCAGTTGTCTATCAACATTTTCATCACACACCTGTTACAGGCTGGGTTCACAGGCATTTGGGAGTTTCTCTGTGTCTTTCCATTAATTGTAGACATCATAAATAACTAGCTTGCAATATATATATATTGCATGGCAAAAAAATGATTGTAGTGAATCTGAGTTCTGTGTTCTGCCTTCAATAATCTGTGAGCAAGATCTAACCTCAAAGTCATGTTGCAGTGGCTGCCATGTCAAAAGGCTCAAAATTTTAAACTCTGCTGAGTGCCAGAGTTTATTAGCTTGGCCTTGGTGCCACACTGACACAAATATGCAGCATCTGGCCAACTGAGAGGGCAGGCAGGGAATGTCTGTATCTGCCTTCAGAAGGCCTTGCTGACATAGTCCTTAGTGTTAATGCATGGGTGGCAGTGTCTTTAGTTCTACATTGCTGGAGTTAGGGCTGTGGAAAGAGTATATCCAAGTGCTTTAAAGAACTTGGGCTGGGAGAAGTGGGAAATAGCTGAGCTTCAGTCCATGACAGAAGGAAGGTAGACTAAAGAAATATGTGACTAGGACTGATGTTATTGCATATTTCCTAACCCAAGATATGTCACTACTGAGTGTGGTGCTTTGGAATTTTGGATGACCATGAATGTCTTAATCAGTGCAGGAGTACTTTCCCTTTTACTGTGGTTGGAGTACTGCAACTTTCATACACAAGCCTTGCTATCATACACCCATATCTGTATTGTTTTGAGATGACTTTAATGTATATAACTCTGTGTAGAACTGCCCACTTAGAAAATAAAATGAGGCAGAAGATGAATGCTATTTATTAGATGAGGAATGATTCAAAATCTTTACTCTGTAGTTTTAAAATACAACATATGCTATACTATACCATAACATACTGTTATATAGTGTGTCATAAAGTCATTTGTAATTTTAGGAATTTTTACACCTGAATAAATGCTATGTTACTGAAGAGAAATGAAAGTCCTTGTTTATGGAGTACTATATTGTTTTGTCATATGCTAATTGTTAGGTATGTACAAATTGTTATTTTTTGTGTCATGTATTTTAAAGTACCCCAGAATAGATGCAGCAAGTGCATTTTAAATACATGAGTGTAGTGCTTGCTTATCCCTCTGCCATAAAGCAGTTTTTAATATACCAAACTCCTTTTCAGGCATTCCAGTAATTTATCAAAAATTAAATAAACTGCTTTATTAAAGTAAATAAGTGCAACTGAATTGTGAAAAGGAGTTTCTTATAGGTCAAGAAAGTAAAGTAATTTCCAGGACAAGATTATTGGAATTTGTTTCATTGATTCCTAGTCTTGAGTTTGTGTCCCCAGCTACAGATTTGAAGTTTGCTGTCAACACACTTAACATCTTAACTTGAAAGCTTATTCTTTCAACTAGATACACATAAATGTTTATAAAAAACTATTCACTGTGATTTCTTTACATATTTATAAATCTCATTTACATCATCCCTTCAGTCATTTAATCTTCTTGTAAGTTTCCATTTCTTTAAATTTCTTCAAATTTTATAATTTCTAAATGCAAATACTTGTGAAAAATCACTGTTTCTGCTACATTAATGGAAAGTAATTTTATTTTTAAAAATACAAATATTATTCCTTATGCTTCATATCTGTCTGATATACTTCTGGGCTGATTTAGAGCTTCATCATTTATAATTTGGAATTAATGAGAGAATCTGCATTTAATTTTCATTTTATTAGACTTTCACTGAATCTATTTGGTAACTTTTTTGGATATGACTAATCAAGCTTGTGCCAGCATTTTATTTCTCAGAGTTTTTAGAAGAATATTATTCCATATGATACAATATGAAAACCTCTTGTATAAAAGCACTTTCATATTAGTATCGAAATGAAGTCAGTGTTTAACCATACAGATAGAGGAAAAAGAAATCTCTTTTTTACTGACTTGCTGGAGTCATAAGTAAACTGTGGCACTTTAAAATTCTAAGTACAGAGGGCACAAGCTTTATTCAAAGGTCAATGAAGGGTGACAGGTTAAATTGCTCAGACACATAGTAGGAAACAGGAAGAACAGAAAAATCTCTCAGGCTCCCTGCTTGAACCACTAGACACAGGCCTACCCATAGTTCAATTTTCTGTCAGACCTTGTGTCTGTAATTAATCTTTCCTTTAACACAGAAGAAACTCTCTATAGGTACCTATGATTTATTTCTTGGAATCCCACCTTCTGACCCTTTCCTGGAGGTCCTTTGTAACTTGAAATAATTTCACCAAAGACATCATTACATTTCTTACTGATGGGATGTCATATACTTACAGGCACTAGTAATTTCTTACATGGCACGGCTCAATAAAACCTAGCAAAGTGAAAAAAAGGAAATATATTTTCTAGTCTTCAGTAACCTTATAAGCAAAGGCATCTCTGTATATAAAATCAACCTTATAAATATGTATAGATCTTTACATATTGATGACTAAAATTAAAAAGAAACCTATAAAATTTGCAGTGTATCATTTGAAATCATAGTATAAACATTTTGCAATGTAAAACATGACTTTGAGAATATTAACACTCTGTGCATACTCCTATATTTGTTGCTCTTCACCTGCTTATGATCCTGAGTGAGAAAAGATGGCTAAAATGAAAAAAAATTGGGGAGTTTCTGAGGTATGTGTAAGGAAATTGAAAGCGCTGGACAGCTCACTGAAATCTGTATCAATGTCAGGTTGACCTTAGCAAAGGATCAGATTTTGCTAATGCAGTGTCTAAAATGCACATGCAGAGGTTAAGTGTTCAAAATCAAACTTCAAGTTTTTGGCAGGGCAATTACGGGAAACTCCCTTGCAGCTGTTTGTACCAGACTTGGCCTGTAGTATATGTTGAATATAAAGGACTACAGTTTCCACTCCAGCTTTCAGACAGCAAGTGTTCAACAAGCCAGAATTCGCTATAATGTACTAAAGACTACTTAATTTATGTGGTGCTGATCTTGATTCCAAAATCTTCATCACACAAAATGAATGCAACCATTCATAATAAAGTGATTGCAGGAGTAATTTTCTACCAGTCATGAAATCTTTAGACTATCTCTCATGTATAAGCTAACATCTAACATCTAACAAAAAGAGAACAAAACTAAATTTGCTTTAACTACTGTATATTTTCCTAAAGTGCAGCATAGCAACAAATGTACCTTACTGTTCTGAAGTGTCTGATCAAATCAGAAGGTTGTAATCATCTTAGATGTTCAATCAATTAAAAAAATAGTTAATTTAAATAAAAATGAGCACTTTTGTAATGAGTAATTCAAAGCAAATTAGAAGGGAGAAGGTTTTAACAGGGATCGTTCCAGAGGATCCTGGTAATATGATCCATGATTCCAGAACCAAATATATAAAGCTGTCAAGTAAGGAAGTAGCACATTGAGGTGTGGTTTTATTTTGTACATGATTCCTAAAATGTATTTGTTGAAGGCCTTATGCTGTCATTTTACTTCTTATTGTTGAAGATAGAAACTGAATGATGAATTAGAGAGGATGCACATTTCTCATTCTTTTTAAGAGTCAAAAACATTCACTGTTCATGCATTCTTAATTTATTAATCTATCTGGATACTAATTTACATGCTTTGTTCAAGAGAAAAAAATCTAGTTGGTAGTATGTCATTATTTTTCTAAAGGTGCATGAATAATTTGTGATGATTGAATTCCTGCAACAAATTAATTTTTTTTGTCTGTTACTAAATGTCAAGACAAAGTCACAATTTTAGATGCAATACCTGGTAAAAATATTAGCCTCATTATTTTTCCATCAGTAATTCCTTTAATATTCAATAGCCACATTTTTTGGAGGTACCTGATCAAAGCAAAGGTCATAAAGTTTTGTTTTCTCTCCATAAATGAAGAAACTGTATTCTGACTGTCATGTCACTTCTTATATGATAGATTTGTGGAGATGTAAGGTGTGTGCTGCCACATTTTTAAAGATAATGCTTTTGTTCTGGTCTTATTGACTAAAGATGGAAGAGCTGGAGCAGGAAAAAATACAACTGTTTCCAGTTTCCAAGGATTCAAATTGATTTTTTCCATGCACATAAAGATTTTTTCCATAATACTGAATCTTCAGATCAGGATGAACAATCTCCACCACCACACCTGAACTGTGGCAGTGTATTTGAAAATTGCTATAGACACCATTCAGATTAATTCATATTTTCACAGTGGTAATACCATGAACTTATTATATAGGTGATATTTCTGAGAGTAGCACAAAATTCCAATCCCCAGAAAAAACACAACTGCTTTCAAAAACAGAATTTTGCAATGAAAATTGGTTATCAGGAAAAACAGTGGCTTGTATTCCTGACAGATCTTTTCAGTGAAACTTTCAAATCCTGAAATTGTGGCAGTTTAATCTCACTAAACAAAATTGCAAAACATGGAAAAATGTCGAAGAAAAAAAAAAAAAGAGAAGAGAATTTATGTTACAGGCACCTCTTTCCTCTTCTGGGATCTTTTGGAAATAAAAACAAAGAAACAGAATAAAGATCAGGGTGAGAGTAACAAGCTTTTGGGTAGAGTGTTGAGCTGTTAAGTAGCTAGTTAATTCAAGACTCGTGTAAATGAATTTCTCGAGGATTTATAGCTGGTCATTCCCTAGAGACAAAGCTGGTCTTCTTAACCAAAAACATGGATGTGATTCTACAACTTTATTATGGAAATGAATGTAGTTTCCACTGTAATTACTACTTGTTCTTTCATAGACATAGCTTCCAGAATGTTTTATAGCTGCTTCATCATACACTAGGTAAGGAAATTACACTTTTCTTTACATGTTCCCATGTTCTCTGTCTGGTAATTACTTTCACATCATGGGGATTCTAAGGTGTCAAGCATATTATTTTTTACAAAAGACAAAAAAAAAAAAAGAAAACAAGAAGAAAAGAAATAAATCTATCGATATACCCATGTTATAAATGATTACATTACCTTTAATGGCTTTTAGTGTGTTGAGTTAAATCCACCTTTTTTTTTCTACTCTCTATGAAACTCTCTTGGGCTTTATAAATACCTGCTCCCTTAGCTAGACTTCTTTATGATCCTGGGCTTCAAAGTCTGGTTTTATGAGGAAACCACACTGTCTCCCTGTCTCAGCATGCAATCTTTCCTGTCACCCGCTCTGGGGGCCTGCTAAGCGTGGCTCACTGCACACAGATTGTTTGTGAGGCTGCCAAACGGAAGCCAGCAGCTCAGTTCAGCTGAAAGAGATAAAAACAACATTATTTCATAGCTATAAAAAAATCACAATGGACTTGTAAATGGTGCCTTGTACAAACAGGGTTTTTCTTCAGGAAAAGAATAGGTCCTTCAACGAAGACTGAGACATCTGTATTGTTCATTCAACTCTTGTGCAATGAGCTGCTATTAATAGCTCTGCATTAGAAAATCTTGCTATAAATAACATCTGAAATCTACTCCCATAACACCCTTTGTCTTTCATAGGCCTTCTTTGGGACATTTGTATATTTACCATGAAAAGGAGAACAAAACAACTTTGGATAAAAAAGGGTATGACTATATTGAATGATTGGCTCCTTGGATGGCTTTCATTTTGTGGGAGGAAGAGAAGGGAGAAGAAAGATATAAACAATAAACATCTCTCTGACTTTTCTCCAATGTTCTAGCTAGACTAACAGGCAAACAGACACAGCTTGACAGACAGATGATTGTCTTATCAACTGAAACCAACTTGGAAAGAATATATCCAATCCTCCTAAAATAGCTAATTAATTGGGAACTAGTCCCTCTGTTCTCTTGATATGGGAACTTTTCACAGCAGATGGTCTGTTCTATGATACAAACTGCATATTAGTTTTCTCATCTTCCTGAAATGGAAGTCACTTAACAAGCCCTTCCAAATGAATGGTACCAGTAGGAAAAGGCTGATGATTTATCTCAGGAGGTAAAAATTTGACAAGGTGTTTTAAAAGTTTCATTTGTAATTTTGAGTCTTTTAATTTGCATAATGGTTTTGTGTTGTCTTTTGCTACTTTTTTTTTTTTTTTTTTCATTTCTGAATCTGAGGAATACAGTTTGTTCTTCTCTCCTTTTAGTGACAGTAATATTTTTGCTAGGGTGAAGCTAAAGGAACTATACAGTTTCCATTAGTGGTTGTTAATTTGAAAGCAAAAATTCTTACTGAATTTTAACTTCATTGTACCTTCTCCACTGTGTGTCTCAAAACAGGCTATATTTTTTCTAGTTGAGAACATAATAATATGACTGCTACTCATCACAGTCTTTAGAATAAAGGATTAGAAGAAAACAGTTTCATTTGGAAGAAAAAATATTTCCTTGCTGTAATATTTTTTGTCTTTTTTCATACACAATGCTTATTCCACCTTTCATTCTGGAATTGAACCTGATTTGATATCTCACTGAAGAAGCTCTCCATAAAATTAACACCAACTTGCAGCTCTTTGTCACAGCTGGTTGTTTGTTGTTTTGGTGGGGTTTGGGAAGAAGACAGTCTTCTCTTCTGCTTCATTCCTTTCAGATGGTGTCCTACATCCAGGGTTATAAAAAGTTTTACCATTATTAATCCCTCAGTGATTTTGTACTTCACCACAGTTCCTCCAGGTGTCTCTGCTGTGCACCTAGAGGAAGTGTGTTTGTATAAGGGTAACAAATTTGAGAAACGGGATATACTTCCTGAGCCTCCTTTTTTTATCATATATGGAAAATAAAAATCACCTGGGTATGAAATCCCACAATGGTACATCAACGCAGTACTGCAGCTAAATCCTAGGCTTTCAGCTCTGTTTTGTAAGAGGTCTCACTTGCAGAAGTGTAAAAAATAATGTTAAAGCAAGCTAGTAAGAGGGACAATATATGTAATTTTATCTCTTATGCCTTCAGGTGATTCAGCTTGCAAGCATCACATTTCTGTACAGCAGTATTTCTTTTCCAGACACTCCACAGTGCATGTGTGCATGCACGTTCTTGTGGAAACAAGGTTCTGAAATTCTCCAGACTGCACTGCAACTCTGTGGTTCCAAGATCATCTACAACTCAAGTAGGTTATGAAATCCCAATTCCTTCTTTTCACACCTTCATCAGTTAGCTGTTGTGCGTAACCAGTAACGCACTGGCAGTCCATAATTAAGTAGTTCAAGTATGTGCTCATCATTAGGCAAGGCCTATATGTGATAGATTGAACATGAGTCAGAAGTAGCTGGTGAAAAGAGGCCACACCAGCAACATTTTGTCCAGCAGAAATAATCAGGTGTTCAGTTCAGGTGAAGGCATTCAGATAAATCATGTGAGACTGAACTTCAGATGTGAATAAATGTTAAATGCAGTATCTTTGGGAGTGTTGGCCTTTTCATAATTAACTATTAGTGATGTGGAGTCTGGGCCTAAAAGTTATATTTTCTCTTTCTTAATTTAAAGTAGGTAATTGACAATGTTGAACACCCTTTGGCCAGACCTACGGTTAACAGAAATAACTCATAATGATTATTGTAATACATATGAGTTTTCTAGCAATAGAATAGAATTTGCCATGCTGTGTGTGATGACAGAGGGGCATGTTCAAGTTTAAATGTATTTGGAAAATATTTTAATGCCTCAGTTCTTGAAATTAATGTTATATTTTCAATAATTGTAATCAGACAGATAAAAGGAAATTCCTTTTTCCCCCATTATTCTATTAAAAAAAAGCCCTGAAGAAATCATATTTATTCATAGCAGGTAAGTAATTTTCATCACAAGAATTCTTATTCTAAACAAACTGTTAACTTGAAACAGCTACTGTTGCATGGCTATAAGGGATCTTCCCAAATTGTGTGAATCTATACCCAACTAATGCTGATTTTATGTTATAAATTTGAATTGTAAACTGTTGTTTTCTTTAAACACTTGGATTCATGGAAACAAAGGTATTCAATTCAAAAATTATGGTGTAGTAAATAATACCAACTCTCTGTGATAAGAATCTTTATCTGCTGACCCTGTGATAGACATATACAAATATATACATATTACATAAATATATATGTTTGGTAAAACACAAATTCAGGATTTTGGCTTGTGGAATACTCTATTATATTACTGTTTGTACTGTAAGTAGCTAGGGTCAATAGAAAGACTTCCAAAGCAGACAGCTTGTCTCTGTTTGTTTAAACATAAGAGAAAAAATATTTCCAAAAGAAATCAAGCAGAGTTGCTAAGCTGATATTGAAAATTTTATTTATTATCAGCAGCCAAAATTTTTTACAGATTTGTTTTTCATGGGAAACATATTTTAAAAGAGAAGACCTCTTTAGCAATGCATTCTGCATTTTCTGAGATTATGAATGATATTAAAAATTTTAAATCAACATACAAACTAAAATTGTATGGAATATGAATAAAAGACTTTGTTTTTCTCTCATGAGATCAATAGGCATTGGGGTGGGTTCAGGAAGTTGTATTATTTGTGAACTGTATTGCACAAGTTACCTAATTTTCTCAAGTAAATACTGGAAAATTTAATTATGTTACATATTGTAGCTAAATAAAATGAAAAGATACTTCAGAAGAATTTATATTACAACTTTTGATGACTATTTTTGCACCTTATGTTGAGAGAATGGATACCTTGGCTATCATGAATCCATACTTCTAGGGCTTTGAAGAGCCGTAAATTCCTAAATTGATCTAAGATATATATACACCAGATTTTAAGTGTCCCATTTTAGTATACTTTAATGTTACATAACATGGAATATTTCGCAGTGGGTCCCTGCATCATCCAAATCCTGAGACTTGTTAGAAGATGCTGGAGTTCTTCTCTAGTTTATTATTTCTAAATTTATTTCTTAGGGAAACCAGAGGAATTAAGGAGGATGGACAGTTAGGATCCAGTCCTTGCCTCTGCATCATGTCAATGACTGTGTAGAGTGTACATGTTTCTCAAGTTTCGTATCTTCTGTCGAAAGATCCTTTCCTCAAGTTTCAAATCTCTTGCTTTTCTTCCACTGCATAATATATAAAAAAATATTTATTTATTTTGAGGTTTGTCATTGGTGATTATGATAGATTTAAGACTGGTTGCTAAATGAGATAGTCTGGCAGGTAGTCCCCTAGCAGAACTTCGCCAGTTTTTTAGGAATGTCAAATTTAAAAAGCCAGATAATAGTACATGAAAGCACAGAAGTCAGAATCTGAGTGGCTAGGAGAAGGGAAAGTTACTGCATGAAGACAAAAGTCTTATGGAAATCTAAAGAGATCTCCATTTACAATATAGACAGAAATCTATTTTCCTTCTCATCTAGTTCATCCAGAAGATTGTGTTCATGCTTTAAAAAATGGCATCCTGGGGTGCACTAGAGAGCATTGCCAGCAGACTGAGGGAGGTGATCTTGCCACTCTAGTCAGCACTGGAGAGGCAACATCTGGAGAGCTGTGCCCAGTTCTTGGCTCCTCAGGACAGCAAAAGCAGGAAGTTCCTGGAGTGGGTCCAGTGGAGGGCCACAAAGATGATTAAGGGACAGGAGCCTCTCTCTTATGAGGAATAGCTGAAGGAGCTGGGCCTGTTCAGCCTTGAGAAGAGATCCTTGAGAGGGGACCTCATCAATATCCATGAGTATCTGCAGGGAGGGTGCCAAGAGGATGCAGCCAGGCTCTGCCCAGTGGTGCCAAGCAATAGGACAAGAGGCAATGGTCAGAACCTGATGCACAAGTTCTACCTGAATATGAGGAAGAATTTTTTTACTGTGCAGGTGACCAAGCACCAGGACAGGTTGTCCAGAGAGGCTGTGGAGTCTCCCTCACTGGAGATATTCAAGAACTCTCTGGACATAATCCTGTGCAATGTGTTCTCACATGACCATTCTTGAGCAGGAGGTTGGACCAGATGAACCATAGTGGTCTCTTCCAACCTTATGCATTCTGTGATTCTGTAGCTGTCTTATCTAATAAATAAATACATGGGATTTGTTCTCATTATCTTCTTGCAGCAATTTTTTTTAGTACATTTTAAAATTTCCTTTCCTGTACTTCTACAATTATTTTTTTTTGCTTCTGTAAGCATTGTCTTCAGATAACTTTCAGGATTATTTTTCTTAGGAAAGTCTACTGGTTTTTATTTCAATATCTAGGCAAGTTATATTAAAGATTGTTTGTTCCTATTTTGTTCTGTTTCATTTTGCTTATAAGGCTTAATACAAATCAAGTACAAGAGTATATGCTATCACATATTCTTTTCCAAAACTGATGATACCTTTCACATTTTTCAGAGTTGCTTTGAGTTTTGAAGATGTCTTGACACAGTATGTGCTACATATAAGAGCAACAGGCAGAGCTACATATCAAACATAATGAATTCAGACAGCACTATCCATAGTTACAGCCATTTCCAGATACTTTTGTGGTCCCTGTGAAATCAAACCTCTGAACTGTGCCAAATTTCTAGTTTCTGATTTCTCTCAGTGTAAAACCTAGACAACTCTACTACCACCAAACTTTTTTGACTGTATCTTATTTTCTTGGTAATATAAAAGGCGCTAAAAATACTTGGACAATAAGAAACAGTATCTTGGAAAACCAATGAGGAGAAGTTAGAGACAAAACTAACTTAAACATTATCTATATGCATAAACATCAAAAAAAAATAGGTCAACCTTTCTGTCCATATATTTTAGCTTAATACCAGTGCCGTGAGAAGTAATTTGGCCTTATAAACAGCTTGTAATCAAACACATCTCATGGTCCTTTCTACCCCAAGCCTTGATATAACCAGACATTAGTACCATTTCCAGTATTTGTTCCACCAATATAAACTTGCTTCGATATCAGGAAAAAAAATATGAGAGAATGGAAAGCAAAATGCCCTTATGGTGGATGTCTGAGGCTCACTTACTGTGGTCTTGGCTGAAGTCTGGAGCTCATTGAGCAAGATGATTAATAAAAAGTGGGAGACAGTCCTTGTATTTGTTCAGAGGCATACAGGCAATCCATTGGCCTACACATGACATCACCTCTTATTTTCCAATGAATTTTCTTAATGAAATGGACCATTAAGACCAGTGCATGAATATGAACTGTATATGGCACATAACCTATGCTGCATTTTAGAGCATGAGAAATGTGAAAATGTTCAGGCATCTGTGAACAGAAATTGGAAGTTGTGGAAAATAAACCCCTTTGTCCTAAAGAGCTTTCAAGCAATAATTCACTCTTATAGAAAGGTCTATCCTAAGGTCATGCTACCTTTATTTCATAGTCCCAGAACACAGCAAGGAAGTGAAGCTGGACATGACCTATTTCAACCCCTGTTCATCAGAGCAGATGATGCAAACAACACAGGCCTTTCACTGCAAGGCCTGTGAACAAGATGGAATCATGGTGTAATTTTGCCAGCAAGAGAAATTCTATCAAATTGGAAGCAACAAAGCTTTTTTGTGTTTTTGTTGAAGTTATCTTTACCCAGAATTAATTACTGTATAATCTCAAACAAAACCTGGTCTTAGATAAAGCATTCTCTAATTAACATGTTTCTCCATTTAAATGAAAATGTGCATTAAGTTTTTGTAGTTTAGTTGTTTGTTTCTCCCTAACCCCATTATTTCAGTGAGACTAATGCTAGTTAGTCTCTACAATGAATAGTATCAGAAGTAGGCCATGGAGCTCTAAGGAAGTTAAAATCTTACATTCTGGTTGTATATACAGAAACAGAGTTAGTCCTTGTTTCACAAAAGCAGAGAGCTTTTACAGGCAGATAAACCAGGTAACCAAGAGAGATTAGGTAGCAACAAATCTTATTTTGAAACAGGTAGGCCCTGGACTGTATTCAGGCACACTTTGTGTTAATTCAGTGTCTGTTTTCCCTGCTGTGGTAAACCAGTGAATGTCTTTCAGACTGCTGCATTAGATTTCATACACTGTGAGTAGAATCACAGAATCATAGAATCATAGAATCATAGAATCAGTCTTAGAATAATAGAATGGTTTGGGTTGGAAGGGATCTTAAAAATCGTATCGTTCAACCCCACTGCTATGGGCAGGGACACCTTCACTTAGACCAGGTTACTCAGAGCACTATTCATATTGTACTTGAACATCTTCAGGGATGGGAAGTACATAACGTCTCTGGGCAACCTGTTCCAGTGTCTCATTATTCTCCCAGTCAAGAATTTCTTGCTAATATCTAATCTAAACCTTCCTTCCTTCAACTTGAGGACAAGATTCCCTCTTGTCCTATCACTACATGTCCTTATAAAAATTCTCTCTCCAGCTTTCATGTAGGCTTCCTTTAGTTACTGGAAGACTGCTTCATGATCTGCCTGGAACCCTTTCCAGGCTAAACAACCACAAGTATCTCAGCCTGTCCTCTTAAGAGATGTGTTCCAGCCCTCTGATCAACTTTGTGCTTCTCTTCTCTTCCTCCAATAGGTCAACCTCTTTGTTTTATTGGGGCTTTAGACTTTCATGCAGCACTCCAGGTGGGGTCTCACAAGGGCAGAGTAGAGAGACAGAATCATCACCCTTGACCTTCTGGTCACACCTCTTTTGATGCAGCTCAAGATGCATTTGGCCTTCTGAGCTGCAAGTGCACTTTGCCAATCATATTGAGTTTTTAATTCACAAGCATCACTAGGTCCTCCTTCTCAGTGCTGGTCTCAGCCTGTTCTGCATCCAGCCTGTACTTGTGTTTGGGATTTCCCCAACCCAGGGGCAGGACCCTGCACTTGGCCTTGCTGAACTTCATGGGGTTTGCACAGGCCCACTTCTCAAGCCTGCCCAGGTTCCTCAGGATGGCATTGTCTCCTTCCAGCATGTCACTGCACCCCACAGCTTGGTGTCACTGACAAACTTGCTGAGGGTGCACTCAATCCCACTATCCGTGTCACCAACAAAAATGTTAAAAAGTGCTGGTTTCAATACTGTTCCCTGAGGAACAGTGCTCAATAGCATGATATTTTTAGATGGTGCGTGTCAATCTTCCACTGTACAACACTCAAAAACAGACTGAAGAGCATAGCACAACCAGAAAGCAGATAGTAGTATTTTCATTTTATTCCTGAAAAATGGTGATAGCAATGTGAAGCACTCTAGCTAACCTTAGGAAGTGATCTTCTGCATGAAACAGTTAATTTCCTGCCTATTTCAATCTGCTGTAGGTTTGAACCCCTGTTAGGGTAAAACACCAAGGTCATTTTAATTTCCATAGTACAAAATAATAGAAAATTCCTGAATACAGAAACCGTGTCAGAGTAGAGTTTGCATTGGCACAGAGCAGATGTCACTTCTTGGTTTTGTTCTTGGAAAATCAGGCAAAAAGAGCCTGATTCTGTGTCTCATGCAGTGATTCTCAGTGTCTTCCCACATTCTGTGGGAAAACATGCAAGCTGATGGTTTACCCCAGCTGCAGCAAGGAGTATGATACCAAATGCTTTGGTTTAGCATCAGTCTGAGCTTGCAGAGTCATTCAGTGCACTGCAAGGCCAGGAGAAGGGGCTAGATCATTCACTGTGGCATCACTTTTGGCTAAATCTTTAAAGATCTCTCTGGGAGATTTATCAGGACCACACTGTACCTTTAATCTCAAGGCAAAGCAGGTTCTACTAATCTGACTATTTCTAACCCCTGTGCTATTCCATTGCATGGGTAGGATAGGACAGGATAGGATAGGATAGGATAGGATGACAGTTTGCTGTCTTTTAGTTTGAACACTACCTAAAGAGATGAAAGATCTGGCATATCTTTTGATATACCTTTGAGTATTTATGACTTTTTCTATGTACAGTTTTTGAAATATGGTATATGAAATTCTGAAAGGCTGAAAGGTGTGGTCTAGGATGAAGGTCCACTTTTCATTTGAAGAGAGACATCGTTGGAATCCAACCTAACAAAACTCTCTGTATGTTCATTTTCCTCTTTGCATAAATAATTCCTAATGGCTGACACAGCTACATTACTGGCTATTACACAGCTTTGGTGGTGTTGTACTGGTTGCCTTTTGTTTGGTTAGTTTTGTGGTGGGTTTTTTTTTATTCCTTCTGCAGATTTTAGGCTTTTAATTGTTTACAGAGGTTTTGAAAAAAACAAATTACACAAAAGGTGATGATGATACTGTTTTCTGGTTACTTGATTGGCAAATTTTTGGGACAGATGACACTGGATACACTTTAGAAAGCACAAAGGTAGCTGGCTGAAAGACTCAGATGTACAGGAACCTACCTTGTAACACAAAGGAAAGAAAATTTGGAGAGCAACTCAGACACTTAAGCATCCAGTGCCTTTTGTGTACCAGAAGAGTATCCTCCCTGGCCCCAGAAAATGTTTGTTCAAAACTCTAGCTCTGTGCATTTTATGACAGCCCATGCAGATGTCTAGGGCACCCCTGACAGTCTCTAATGACTTAGCTACTCTTTTTGATTATTAAGTCGATTGCAAGCATGGAAAACATGCATCCTTTCTCCTTGTAATGTGATCTCTATACATTCCTTTAATCTGTTCTTTAAAAAAAAAAAAAAAAAACTTCTTCTGGGCCAAGGGATATGTTTGATTCAAGATTTAAATCAAGGAGAATGCTTGATTTCAGAAAATTTAATGGAGAACCCCCAAAATTTTACTAAATGCAAGAGGCCTCTGACTTCTGCTTTCCATCTGTTCTGTAGCATATCTGGTGCTCTGTTTTACATGTGCATATTGGATACTCATTTTTTTCCCATCAGTCTGAACAATTAATTACCTCTTTATGTACAGATTTTGTGCATCCATAATGCAGATGACAGGTTATAATGTAACTATTCTATTAATTATTCGTATTCAATCAGCTGTATGCTTCAATCAGAATCTTGTGAATAAGAAGCTACACACAGTTCCATCTCACATTCTAGAAGTAGGAGTCTTTTTACTGCTCTCCACCTCCAGGCAACATCACAATTATACAGAAAAAATAAACAAAATTTTTAACTCATTTCACTGTAGTTTTGTTCCAGTATTAATATTTAAATACATATTATTAAAGAAAAATGGGATATGAACTATAATAATGGCTTGCTTAAAACGAGTTCTGCTTTAAAATATGAAGACAATGTGCATGTCTAAACACTCAAAAAAGGGTGTTTAAACAGGAATATTGTTTTTACTTCTTCTTTTATTCTTTCTTTAAATATTTTAGGCTTATATAATACTTATTCATAGCAAAGATGCATTTGAAGTGATGGATTAAGCTATTTCTTAAAGCAGTCAGTGGTTGGTTTTAGGTGTCATATCCCCTAAATAATTTGTCAGAAACTGCTGAATTTCTAAAGAAATTTCTTTTCACCTTATGCTAAATATAGAAATTATTTAAATAAGTAGAAAATTACCCACTCCCAAAACACAAATGCACTGGCACTATTTTCTAATTGCTGCAATCTTGTTGTGCATTACTGGTACCAGAGCTGGTGGCTCAAACTGGAGAAGGGATTAGTTTCAGTGCATCATCGAGAAGAGTGCTTTGATAATGGTGCTCTGAGACGTGTAAGCAATGTCACCACACTGTAGGGCTTTATACCAATTAAATGGGAAAAGCACTGGTGGTGAAAATCTAGTGAAGAATTGAAGGTTTTCATCACATGTGGATTTTAGCCTGTGTTCCAGTAAGAGACTGGTGAGCTGTATAAAATGTCCTCTGTCATGTGGGTGGGAAAACTAATAATGGGGCAGCCAGCAATCGAGTATTAAATTGACAATTCTTTAATTGTCAATCTAGCAACTTTTTCAGTTTATAGAAAAGTGGTAGGTTCTGTTTAGGTGGCACAGGAACTGAAACTTCTTGTTCCTGAGAAGAAATCCAGCTGACAAAATTAGATATAGCTCACATGATTGAAATGTATTCTTACAATCAGTGTGGAAAGAAATCAAAGGAATTCTGCAGCAATGGATAGAACACTGTAATAAACACATTATTACACATGCATCTATGTTGTAACAAATAAATTTAAGGCAACTAATTATTCTTTTAAACATTAAAATGGGAAAATATATCTATTCGTATTTCTTGTTGGACAGCTAGAAAAGGTAAAAGTCTATGCCTAGATTTGTACTGAATTTTCTTAATCTGCATTTATTCTTATCAGCACACTTCTACAATTGTAAAGTTGTAGCTAAAGACAGAAAAGGAAGCCTTTTATTCCTTGATAGAGAGAATTGACACCATGGACAAATGTAGGTGGTCAGTTTGGAGGTAATATGGAATAATAGCATGTATTGGAATAAAATGCTCTTTATTTTTTAACAGATTGACAGGAATACAGTTTAACTATACTTAATACAGGTAAATTTTAATCAATAAGATCTAAATAGAGGGTATTTTAATCTAACCTCAAACTTGAATCATAAAATATTGAGATGAAAACCACAAGAAAATGTGAAATATCCATTTTTGATTTTACCTATTCAGCTTTCACCAGAATGTTGTACACACTTCCATGCAAGCAGCTCATTACTTGTGTTGCAGACTTTAATATCAGAAGGGGGGGGGGGGGGGCTATCACCACACAATAACCACCAAAGTTATAGTTCAAATAGCTGTGAGGGTGGAAAACATACAGAGTTGATACTGAAGTGAAATTTAAAGAAGAAAATGAGTAACACAGATTCAGGTCTGCAGGTTTGTTTCTGCTCTGCTTAATCCAGTCATGAAACCTTTACTGGAGATGGGGGTGCTGAGCAGCGGTGTAAAGATGATGTTATTGCTTCACATGTGGCATTAACCACCAAAATAGAAAGAACAGAAAAGAACTTAAACCTCACAGTTTCCTTCTGGCTGTAGAAACAAAGAAACACTCTCCCCAACCCAGAACAAAAGCACTTTACTGAAGTGAGTTCCCACGAGGGAAGCCTCAGCCTGAAAACCACGGAGGTTCACAGTGTACGAAGATTTTGCATTGCCATGTGTCTGACGATTACATAGCAATGACAGACAGCAAAGCAACATGAGTAACAAAGAGTAATAAAGGTGCTCTAGATGTTAGAGGGCACCTGAGTTAGTTAGGGGTGAGGTTTTTTTAAGAACAGGAATGAGCAAAAGAAGAAAGATGTAAGGATTGGGTTTTTTTCCTTTTCTTCCAGTGGCATTGTGCATTCTAACTCTTCTGAAGAACCTTGTATTCTAAGACTCCAGAGTTTCCAAAACCCCTTTTTTTTCATATAGAAAAAGAGGATTATATTGCCTGAGCCAAGCTGATGGCAAGATATTTGGTTTTTACACTCTCTTATTTTTCCATTTTTTTATACTTAAAAATATATGGCGATTTTTAATTTTTTTTAATTTAATTTTATTTTTTTTTTAGATTCCTGAAATCAAGTTTTAGAGAGGGACTCTGGTTGAATCCACTAGATAACATCTAGGTAATTATTGAAGAGATTCTGTCTCTGTAGTCAATGCAAACCTGGATGTGATGCAGCTGTTGCTGGAGGGGAGTGTCTAATGTTGGGGGTTTTTTACAGTAACCAGCTCCTGGGGAAATTGAGATTCAGGTGCCTGCTTGAATTTGGGAATAGGTCTCCTGTAAAATAAAGAAAGGCTTACAAGACATGAAATTAAGTAGGAAAATAGTGAAAAAAACTTATAAACCTTTTTGTCTGTAAAAACAGGCTACTTAGTCACAAGAGACTGTAGCTAGGGCAACATGCTGCAAAAATTAAGCCAATTTGTGAAAAGAAAATTTTACTACCTTAACATAAAAGATACTATTTTTGCCATATGTGACTTTTGCTTTATGTGACTTAATTATTTTCAGATTAAATCTTGATATAAATAATTAAATAAATATCTACCAGACTAAATTTGTCCATTTCCTGGGTACTAGTGAGCTGATTACTGATGACTTTCCATATAAAATATAGTACAACAACTTATGTAAAACATACACTAAAAAGGAAAGTCCAATCAATAGACAATGTTTTATATCAACAAGGAGACTTATTCGAGAAAATGTCTGAAAATGGCTAAAAATATCAAGACCTCATAATCATAAGAAAGAAGTTTGATGCAAACTCATTTGAAGTAGGAGCAGGGAGAACAAATCAATTAGATATGAGAAAGCAATTTACTGCTGACAGAAAGAAAAAGAAATAGCTGTGGAGAAAAATGAGAAATTGAAACGTGGAATGAAAATGGGGAGGTATCAGAGATGTTAATGATAAAGAGTAAAAATAATAAAACTTGTGGCACCTAAGAAACATCAAGTTGATTTTAGCAGTATTATGGACCTCTTCATCACAAAAAGACTTAAAATGAATTTTAAAAGCAGTATACAACAGCTGCATCTTTGATTTGAGAAAAAGTAAGCATAGGAATGTATCTCCTAAAAGACTACATGCACTAAACTATAAATGATGACTTTTAAACAACACTTTCTAGTGATGACTACATTTTTATGAATAGAACATAACATATCTCTATAAATCTAGAATGATCTGAACCAGGAGACTTTTAGTCTGCTGATAGTTTTTAACACATTTAGCAGTGTTGGAGAAGTACTAAAGGAAGAGGAATGTGTAAATCCTATGTCAATATTTAAAAGAGCAAACATAACCTGAATACATATAGCTGGAAGGTGTGCACCAATGCAGGGCTATTAATGGAATCCTTAGAAAAATCCAGTGTTGATAAAATTATTTTAAAACTCAGCAAAGGAGATCATTTCCAGCACAATCTTATTCTAAAGACATAGAGAAAGGATGTGGACTTAAATCTTTTTTGGTTTCCTACTGATGTGCATACTCATTCCAGCTACAGAAGATCTGATCCATTCTGTCATATTTGTCTGAAGGCATTTAATTACATTGCCCAATTTCAGGAAGAGTGCTGTATCTTCTTTATCATAAAATTCAAATGTAAGCTTGGGGTCAAAATGCACGGTTTTCTGATCAGCTGAGTGTCCTCACCATTAAGGTAGCACACTTTGCTCCCTCTTGCATTTTCTTGACCTAATAATTCTTGAATTCACGTAGGCTGGCTTCAATGCTTCAATGTGAGGTCAGTCATTTGGGTCAAGTTCAAAGTCTTCTGGTAAACCACAGGACAGATCAAACGAAAGTGTTGCTCCTTATGGCGTTAGACATTCTCTGCCTCTTAAATCTGGATGTCTTCACTGAGGAAAAGCTTATCTCAAATTTACTTAATTTTTCTGCCAACCTCAACAGAGTTACTGATACAACAGCTGATAAAGTCATCACAGTCTTCAGGAAAAAGAAGGCCATTTCCTGAAAATATGATCTGGCATATCTCAGGGAAGGGATGCCACTAATGCTATTAATGAAAGATTAAGGTCAACTCTGTAAGTCAACACCACCAAGTCACACAGATCTGACTATATCAAAGCAGAACATAGATTCATAAGGTTATCTATTCTGAGAGGTAGCCAGCTGATTAATACTACCATTTCATTTTCTCTAGTTCATGTTGAAATCTGGTTACTAGAGCTAAAGAAATACTCAGTCTGCTACATGTATAAATAAGCATAAGATTTTGTATTTTTTTTAGGCAAGTGTGAGTTCTGGGCTGTTGTGAAGAATTCAAACTCAGATATCAGAAGATGCAGAGCTGAAAAACCAATTTCTTTCTTGCTGAATTTCTGTGTTAGTATGTGCTCCCCATTAATCTCTTTCAAAGCTGACTGGAGCTAAGAAAAAGTCCTCAAATGGACATTGGATCAACCATTATTAAGGACCAATGGTTCTGATCAAGAAATCAATGTAAAGATTTATCAGTGATATGATATCTAGACTAATATATATGCTATTGTCTTTCATATTATGAATATATAATATATAATTATATATAAACATTATATATATATATATATATATATATATATATAAACACAGTCAGATGATAAGCTATACAGAATTTTGGTAAAAAGTATGTTTTACTTCAGTCCAGGCTTAGTTCCTAACAAAGTTTAATCAAAAACCACACTTCCTGCATGCTCTAGAGAAAATTTTGAAAAACTCAGAAATCTAATTTTAAGCTTATAAGATTTGAAAGCTGCTAAAAGTTTGAAGTTGGTTTAGATTTTTACCTACTCTTCATCATGCTTCCATTCTGCCTACATGGCTGTAACTAACATCCAAAAAATAAATATATACCATTAAGTAGCAATGAGACAGCATCTTTGAATTCCCCTCACAGCTAATGCATTGTAACTTTGGAGTGGTACAGAAGTTCATAAGAGTCTGCAAGTGGGGATTTACTATAAAATGAGAAACAATATCATGGGTCCCTTTGACCAACATAGTATCAGGTGATAGGCATGAAGATAAAAAATCATTACATTTATTGCTAGATACATTTTTTCTGTTTTACAAATATCTAATAGCTATCAAACTGAAAAAAAAAGAAAATCTGCAGCCATCATTCTTTTGATTTAACCATTCTTAACTCAAAACATTGTAAATGTGGTAATTTAGCTGCTCAGTAATTTTTCTTTATTTATGTTCTTAGTGGCTTGAGTTCTGAAACATGATGATCTACCATTAGTGTATCAGTTTTGATAAAAAAGTAGAACACTCATGGCCATGACTCTTCTTTGAAGGACATAGAATCATAGAATCTCTAAGGACTCAAGTATTGCTGAGTCCAACTGTTAGCTTAGCACTGCTGTGCTCATCCTTAAACCATATGCACACGTGCCACATGCACACCCCTTTTGAATGCTTCCACAGATGGTGATTCCACCTCTTCCCTGGGCGGCCTGTTGCAAAGGTTGATAACCCTTTCTATGAGGAAATTTTTCTAATAGCAAATTTAAATCTTCCCTGCTGCAACTCAAGGCCATGTCCTCTCATCCTATCTCTTACTACCTGGGAGAAGAGACCGACCCCCAGCTGGCCACACTCTCCTTTCAGGTGGTTGAGGAGAGTGATTAGGCCCCCTTGAGCCCCCTCTTCACCAGGCTAAATAACCTCAACTCCCTCAGCCACTCCTCAGCAGACATGTGTTCCAGATCCTTCATCAGCTTTTTTCGTCCTTCTCTGCACTCAATGTTTTTCTTGTAGTGAGGGGCCCAAAAAAAGAACACAGGATTTGAGGTGCAGCCTCATCAATGACAAATACAGGGGGATGATCACTGACCTGTTTCTACAGGTCACATTATTTTTGATAGAAGCCAGGGTGCTCTTGGCCTTTTTGACCAACTGGACACACTGGGACATCATGTATTTGATTTTTAGTGTCACCTCTTGTGGCACATGTTTTGTATCCCTTCGTTGCAGAAAACATTATCTAAACCAAAGGAAAGAATCCCACAGCATTTCAATTTTACCACTTGAACATATTTCCACTGCAAGTCCTTTGCTTCATTGTTGTACCCTGCATCTCATTCTCAGATCCTTTCATACTGGGAGAGGTGCACAAACTTACTTGTTACATGATGTGATTTTACGATAGAAACTATTGAATATAGATAGCTGATTATCTCCTTATGGGCAATTATTTTTACTTGGGGTCTGTTTTTGCTTTTGTTATGAAGTCTATTTTCCTGAAAGGAAAAATTTTAAGATGGTATTTATTCAATTCACAAAAATCTCCCACCCTTTTTTTTTTGTTATTTTCTCTTTGAAACCTATGTTTTGACTAGCATTCTTTACAGGATGCAGCAAAATTAGTACCATTAGCTTCAGTCTACACAGCATCTGACCTAGAGACTAGAGCCCTTTCTTAAACATCAGCCTCACTAATTGACCCTTCTTTTCACAAGGGTTATTGCAGTTAGGCAGCATTTTAGCCTGCTAGCCTCTCTAGGCTATTTGCTTCAATAAACTCAATGTCCTTTTTGTGTAAGCTGGGAGACAGCTAATCATGTTGACAAGTCACATTATATAGCTGTTAAACATAAAATCCTCTTTTATCTCAGCCTAAAATATAACTCACTGACAGTAAGAAAGCAGTATTTTTAACAGGTACAAGTATACCTCACAGGCAATCATAACAGGGAGAAAAAATGGTTCCTTAAATAAACATTCCTGGACCATTTCTTTTATTGGAATATTATGTTAGAGGATTTATGTGTCTTTTCACCCACAAAAGACACTTGATTATTAAATTCACATTTAAAAATGAGATTAAAAGATTAAAATCTCAATATGCTTTTTATGGTCAGTATCTTGATTTTATCACTAGTTGAACAATCTGGGTTTTTTTCCCCTATTTAGTCTCATGTTTCATGCAGTTATGCAGAACTATGCAGACTTTTCTTACAGGAGGAAGTGACACAGGGATAAGATGTATGATGACTACTTGTCCATTTCCAAGAAAGAAAAAAAGTGAAACCCCCACCCTGAATACAGACACAAGTGAAATGTTTAATGAAACTCCTCATCTGATTATTCTGAACCTGTATCTTACCAAACACTGTTTTTCCACCTGGGTCCCCCTCTGAGAAGGTCTGTGATGGTTCATGATCAGACTGATGGGCATGGGCACAATGTAGGGAGCATTCCTCTTCAGAGCATGGACTGAAGAGCCAGTCTGTCCTTCTGTGCATCTCCCATTCTGGGGCAGTGCCTGGGGTCCACCTGATAATTAGTTTTCTCTTCTGTGCCCATCCTAACTGTATAATTTCCTGAATATAACCTTTTACTGACTTTGTAATGCTACTCTCAAACCTAGACAGAGACAGTCTGTGTCCTGAGGGGTTGAGAGTAGAATTTGGCACTTTTTCCCCACTGTAGGGATTAAAAGTGCAGCACTTTTCATAATTATGCTAAAAAATAAAATACATTTGTATATTTTATTAATTTTCTATAATTTAATGTTGCCTCAGAAAATGCTATTCAGTCAGGCAAGAATTTTTTTCTTTTGACAGGCCAGTAAGATATCATTAATTTTTCATTCTCATCAATCACCATGGTAAAGGCCGTCTGAGAAGGTTTTGTGCTTTGGCTGGTAATTTGTCATTACAATTTTGCAAGTTGCTTTAATGCTTTCTTTTAGCTGATTGAAAATGTCTTATTTACTTCAATTAGTTTTACCAGTGAGACATCATGCTTTTATATAAAATGAATTGTTAATTGCTCCCCAAAGCCTAGGTAGACACCTGCTTTTCTATTAAAACACAGATCAAACTGCATATGTGGTGGGGGCTAAAATTAACTCTATTGTACAGGCAAAGAAGAGAGACTTATGGCCTTGTAATGTGTAATACAGTCGATCTTGTTGTGACATAAAATATTTTCTGATTTTCAGTGAAGTATCAGCTTTGCAATATAGAAAAAATAACAAGCAGCAGCTGTTTTGTATGTACTTATTTTCTAGAGACTACTATACCAAATATATATTTATGTATATGTTTGTATTGCTCTAAGTGAAAGGTGTTTCATAAATCCTTTGTAACGCTGGTGAATTAAACAACCTTTCAATGACAATATTTTAAGATTAACTACTCAACTCTTTATAACCCATTTAATACTGACAGATGATAGAGAAAGCAATAAAGAAGATTTAAACATTTACATTAAAATTTTTCAAGGTCCCATAGTCCAGTCTCTAATCACGCAGTAGTATTTGTTTTCTGTACATACTGTATGCAATTCTCATAATTACATTAATATTTCCACATGGTGAGGTCGTACTACCACAGTAAGGAAAACAGTTGTCTACAGCTGATTTCACTAGGTCACCAACACATTCTGCAGCTGGTATGAGGCCATAATTAGTGAAATTAATTAGCCTTAGGAAACTAAGCCATGTGACCTATACTTTGATACACATACTCGTTGCTATGGTAGCCCAAATAGGAGTATGTCTCAAGCTGTCAGAGCCTCTGGTTGCCTTTCAGAATGAACAGCAACAGTGCAGAGGTGCAGACAAAGCAAATCTATTTTTTGAATGTGGTAAACTGCAACAAATAGTAAATGAAGTGAAACTGGTACCTGAAGGCATATAGCTTGATAGAAAACTAAATGTAGCATTTAAGCTCTGTGATTAAAAGCTTCACTATTTTCAAACTTCAGGCATTGTCAGAATTTTATGGCACTGGTCAGAAACACTAGAGGTAAGTTAATGTTGTGGTAATGTTTTTCCTTAATATTATTGATTTCTTTCCTTATATTCCAAATTCTTCTAAACGCAAACAAATGAAAGCTCTTGGGCAGATGTGTCAGAGACCTTTTCAGTTTTGGATTTATACTTTTTTAAACTTTCTGCCACTTTCAGACTGCCCATATACTTGCCTCATTTTTTGCTTCTATTTCTCTACAAAATCCTGTTTACCTACTGGCATCCAAAATCTGTTACAGAAAATCCCTTTTTAAATCAATGATAAAATATCACCAGGAGATGTATTCTTATGTACTGAAGAATTTATTAATATTTTGAATAATGTGACATGGCAAAATTTTTCAAGATGCATGTTCAAATATATATTTATTTTGAAAAATTAAGAAAGAAAACACCCACAGACATAAGGCATTCATGGAACTTTGACTGTCGGAAGATTTCATTTTAAAAGAAGGTTGCAAGACTATTCTGCAGCTTTTTGCATTTTGAGCAATGTTTGTGCTTGCTGACACAGAATTTCTTGATGTTGGGATTTGAAACACTATTTTCTAAATTATTTTGACTATGTGATCCTAAACTTTATTAGTCAGCTCCAGTAATTTCAGAATCTTTTAAAAAAGACATAGATGAAGGAAAAATTTGTTACAGTAAGTATAGTGATCCACGTCGAAAAGATAAAAATAGTACTGGGAGATGGCTTGAGGCCTCATGCATTACCCCTGTTGGAATACTCTATATAATTAGTCAAATTTAATTGTTGGTTATATTTAGCTCCTGCAGTATAGGTCTGGGTAGTTTCCCAAACAATTACTGAGGTAAATGGTTTCCTTTCTAGTAATAGCTCACATAATGCCTACATTTCTGCTGAGATTCAGTGAGGCAGTTTATCTCCTTTTTATAATTATCTGAAAGATAACCTGGGTCAGTTACCACTCTCCTCATGAACGTTCAATGTCATCACTGTTAAAAAAAAAAAACAAGTCACTTTCCAGAGGACTTAATTGCATCGTGAGAAGCTCTTAAGTTAATGAATAATTCTGAAAACTTGGAATACGGAAAATGCACCCATAATTTTACACATTCCTTGTGCAGATGGAAATACTATGAAATTTCTGACTATACAAATTTAAACTTTGGTGACAGGGAAAAGGGAATGTTTAATTTGCAAGCAGCACAATGGGTGGGGCTCCCTGAGGAGAGGCCTACACTGCCCTGGGCTGGACATGTCCCATCCCAGCCAGCCCCAGCTCACCCACTGCAGGGCACTGCTGGCTGTGAAAACGCATTTAATGAAGGGCCAAAGAAATGCCACAAAGGCAGAGGAAGAAGGAAAAACATGTGAGAAATGGCCCTGCAGACAGCAAGGTCAGACAAGAGGGAGATGGATGGAGTGCCCCAAATGCCAAAGCAGAGATCCCCTTGCAGAGACCATAGCAGAGCAGAGGGGATTTCCTACAGGAACTGAGGTCCAAGGAAAGCCCACACTATAGCAGGATTAACCTGGAGAACTCCAGCCACTGGAAACATCCATGCAGGGGGAAAGGGCCCATCTTGGGGCCCCCTTAGCACAGGTGAAAGAGAGGGAAGGAGCAGAGAGAATGATGTTGTACTGAGTGACCAAGTGCCCATTCCCACCCTCTATGCTGGTCCGGAGGGAGTAGAGGAGTCAGGAGGAAAAGAGCGAACAGGGAGAAAGGTGTTGTTTCAACATTTGTCTTTGTTTCTTACTCCCAAAATTGATTTCAATAAGTTCTGCTAACTTTCCCTAAACTGAGTCTGTTTTGCTTTTCATGGTAATTGGTAGGTCCTGTCTATGTCTTTATCTTGACCCAAGATCTTTGACATCCCACATCCTCCCCCTGCCCCTCTGAGGACAGGCTGCTGGGCAAGCCTAACCCAGCACAGTAACTGAAAGGCTTGGGATGGTCCTCCAACCTGAAGCAAACCTGATGCAAACTTGATGCAAACTTTTAGCCAAATGCTTCTCCCTCCATCTGAGAAACTATTATAGATGCTAAAGAACCTTCTCTCTAATGATAGCAGTTCTGGTTTGCATGACAGCATCTAAATTCAAATTCCATCTATAAATAGCATTATATTATGAAATTTTAATGTTTGATTTTATAGGGGTGCTTGGAGGAAGGTTCTTCTACATTGTATAGCAGTGAAATTAGATCTGAAGTTTTGCCCTCAGGTACAACAAAGTTGCAACCAAACTAGCTGATTTACCCGGTCGGACACTGATTTCACATTGATCTGTACCAGCTGTAACTATAAATCATCTTATTTATGTAATCAGGGGTCAGAACAGGACATTATTTATATATTTATTTTGGCAGGGTTCATGAATTAAATCAATAGCAAAACTTTCTAATCATGGCCAAGTTTTCATTGACTATGTTTTTTTATGTCACAGTTACTAATTATAAATCTAAACAAAGCAAAGTAAAATACAGCCCATTGCTAGTCTTTTGAAGGAGATGTGAATTTCACAAAATTTTAAAAAACAGGGCATTGAAATCTAGTAATGCAGATAATAAATATGAGTAAAGATGAGTGTAAGGTTTAAGGAATTAAAGAACAATATTTTTTCAAATGCTTTTTGGAAGGTGCATTTGGAAGAGGGAGAAGACTGTGATGCACAAGAAATTGAAGAGTGACTAGGGACCAAAGGGAAGCTCAGAAAGAGAAGGGTAGAAAAATAAAGGAATTATACGAAGAGTGTTTTTGTATTGAAAAGAACACAAGGCAAAAGTGACAGACACATAATAGAAGTATTAGAATGAATGTGATGGGAAAATCTATCACTGCAAGCCAAACAAACAAGAGTTTAAATTTCAGTAAGTCTATCTATAAATTAATTACAAGTTCTACAAAATTAAATTTGTATTGTTTGTCTTGTATGGATTACTAAATTGTGCTCAGCTATTGCTTTTATGTGCAAGAATTAAATATATAGAAATAAAAAAATAGCAAACATTTCATAAAAAAGAAACTAAAATGCAAATTTCTATCAGTAAAACTTACAGTATTCTCAGTATTCTTTCAAAGGTTTAACAGTACTTCAGTGAAATAGTAATGCATCAGACTTTAAATACTTAACCAAATACAACTAGTACCACTAAAAGTAATAATATAAAACAATATTTTATATTATTATATATTCCAATAATTTTTAATTATTGGAATATATAATAATATAAAATATTTAATTAATTTTTTAATATTTTATAATATTATATATTCCAATAATTTTTAAGAAATGTTCTTATCTAACAGTAAATATCTCTTAAGATATTAAGATCATCTGGCTACTTTCTCCTTTTATAAGGCACTTCAATATCTTCAAGGAGATCACTTAAACTTCCTGAGGCTCAGCACATCTTTTTAAAACATATTGTCTCACTTCTGCCACTGACTTGCTAAGCAAGACTCCACCTCTGTTTTCCTACCTCACTCGGTTTCCTATCTAATGTGATAAATTCTCTAGGGTGGAGACTTTCCTTCACTAGGTAAATGTACACCAGTTATGCCACTGCTAAGCAGCAACACAAATAGCAATGAATATATTATCCTAATGTTGGTGTCATGGTTTTAATTTGTGACTGTTGTCCTCAATGTGTGTTACAAAAGTTTAATACTTCCACTTTTCAGAGAAAGGAGAAAACAAGTTTGAGGCGAGAAAGATTATTGATCTGGCAAACACTACATAAGAAGTTTACAGTAGTGCAGAGAGCTGTATAAAATTGTGTCTTGGGTACCCAAACTGTGAAATGTCTGACCTACCCCTTCCTTGCCTCTCCAGGGCCTAAAACATGAGTACAAAAGAAGCTGAAGCAGGTCCATTAGTTTGACCTAGGAACTAGACAAACTACTTAATAAATAAAGTTGTGAAAACTGATTCCTTCATTCCTCTTCTTTCCAGGAGTGTAGAGGATCATCTCTTACCCAATGAGAAATCTTTCTCTTAGATTGTTTGAGTGAACATGAGCACAAAGTGGAACAATGACAGCTGGGGAACACCAAGACGCTTATCAGGAGCCTCTGACCTGGCTCCTCCCAGGCTACCCTGGAAGGATGATCAGCCTCATGGCCCTGTGGGGTGTGGCACTTGCCAATTCAAGTCAAAGGGAGAGGCTTTTCCTGGAGGAAGGCTGAAGGAGGGGCTTTCCCCAAGGAAAGTCTTTTAGATTGGAGATGGGGATAGGGGCTACTGCTACAGGGTTATGGGCCTCATTATGGGATGCTGTGGAAGAGCATTCTGGTCAAGACTTGGCATATTTGGGGAAAACAGCCAACAGTTAACAAAGGAAGGAATCAAGGTAGTTTGAAGAGGAGCAAGCATGGGAAATCAGGATCAGGGTACAATAAGCCAGTTGAATGCTAGCAGAAGGACTGGTCACTGTGTTTGCATGGTCATGCCTTCTGCCTGATCTTTAAAATCTTCTGTAACTATTTTGGGGAGACTCCATTCTGTGCTCATGTCTACGCATGGAGGTCTAGATACCAGCCACTGGGTAGGGCAGCAAATCTAGAGACCCATGCATCTATGGTGCCATCACCTAGAGAAACTGGAGCATGTGTCTGTAGTGTGGGTGTGCATGTCAGCATGTGCAGCTACCAGCAAACATCTAGTTGGTTTAGCAAGCGAGCAGGATAAGAGATTTGAGAGTCAAGTTCTGGAGTAGCCAGAAGGCTGGATCAGATCTTGGAGAGTGGGTCTGAGAACTGGTACTGGAGGGACCTAGAGGTCCAGGCCATCTCCTGTACAGACCATGAGATCTGAAGTTTGGCTAAGACCAGAAGTGGGAATCATCTATGGAGAGGCCTGTTTATATGCATTTGTGCATGAAGTCAGAGTGAAACCCAGTGAGACTGTGTAGACTGAATGCTGACTCAGGCAAGTTACTGGAGAGATAGATCATGTGTCTGTCTGTCAGTGTCTGTGCTTTGCCAAAGGTGCTCTGAGTATCAGCAGCTGGACTAGGCTGTGGCCTTGCAGGCTCATATGTCCAGGTGCCAGTGATAGGGAGACCTGTGATCCAGTGGTAGCTGCTGCAGAGTCTGAGCCCAGCTGCTGGAGGGACCCACACAGAGTATGTGTTTCACTGATTGGCCTTCATTCTCATTAGTCAGAGATGGGAACAGGGAAAGGATATTGATGCTATTTGTGTGATTGCATTCTCTGTCCATTCTATGGTCTGTGTGACCAGCTGTGTGTACATACATATATATGTATATACACACACAGACCTGGTGTGTATGTGTGCAAATGTGTGACTACTGGAGACTCAGGCTTAGCCTCACTGCTGTGAGGAATGTGCAGCTATGACAGCCTTCTCTCCATTTCCCTGCTGCATTAACGCCTATCACTTTCTCCTATACGTAATTATCTACTTTTCTTTCGGTATTACTCCTTTTCCAAATAACAGTTGTCATACTGTTCGTAATCAGTGTGAAAATAAAATATTTTAAGCAGAAAAAGAAGCAGCTAACCATTTTGCTTTTATATGCCTTTACAATTTTTATTCTAGATACGCATAATCTAATTCAGGATAAGGATGAAAACGTCTACAAAGGTTAGATGCTGAAGTAAAAACTTATTGAAAAAAGCACAGAAAGTAAGAATTTTTGCCATGCTGTTCTCCTATTTCTAGTAATGAATACTACTTCAGACAGCAATGCTATGTCATTTTGTTTTGATATTTTGTCATATATGTTTTGATAAAATTAAAATCAAATCTTGGTTTCTCTAGTGGTATGAAAATACTCACCTGCATCTCAATACTAACATTACACTATCACAATCCTGTCAAGATATTTTAAGAAAAATAGTTTTTCATCTGAGATTAGTTACATTTTTTAGATCATCCACTCTTACATATGGCTAAATAAAAATGCACCTGCAAAAACTACTGCTTCTAGAATAAAGATAAAAGTGTTCCTAAAAATGCATCAGTCACTAACTTTCAGCCTCAAGGGTTCAAAAATATATTCTTAGGATATTTTCTTCTTAACAGAATTTCCATTGCTCTGAATAGCAATTTTGCTTAAGGAATATAGTAAGAATACTTAAAACACAGTGAGGCTGTCATGCTCAACAATTGTTTTGTCCTGCAGAGCCAAGGATTAGAGTGTTGGTTCTCTTTTGATGTCAGCAGCTTCTTTTCACGTCTAGTTTTCTCTTGTCAAATCCCAAACTAATCAAGAGCCTCTTCTCCTTCTGATCTCATAGGGCAAGTGAAACAAGACAAATGGGTGAGAGGAGGTCAAGTGGTTAGCACAGGTAAGTAAAACATTTCAAAGCTAGCAGGTCAATGTAAATGCCTGACTAAAAGAGTATCATTAAGTTTTATTAAAGTAAATGTGGCTACCTGGGTGCTTAAATGCAGATAACCCGGGATGTGTATTATGGTCATTTGCTGAGCCCACAGGATCAAATGATTAATAGTTCTTTCATTAATGCAGTTCTCTTAGTACTTGAAATGTTTCCCACACACTGTCTAATTAGAGAAACTTAATGTCAATTTAATTACTCAATGATCACACCCTGTGTGATTAATAAGTGTTTTATAAATAATTCTTGTGCCTAACAAAGGCACAGGGACATCAATATTGGGACTAGAAATCAAGATAATACTCATCAGCCTCCTTCTCTGTCCTTTCTTCTAGGATTGAAATAAGAAGTTAAATGCAGCCCACTTAGAAATGAAACTTAGCTGCTTCTGAGCCTGGAAGAGTCCAGTGTAACTGTCAGGCGCTTCTTGGTAACTTCACCTCTTTATGCCCACCAAGCATTTAACCTACAACCATTATTTAATAACATGTGGGACTCAAAGCATAGCCTGGAATCACATTGTGTCAGGCATTCCAAACATTTGTGCTAAGCTACTCTCTGCAATATACAAAATAGGAGAAATTATAATTTCTTTGTCAGCATAGATATGGACACTGGTAGAGTGATCCCTGGTTCCATTTGGAATGTTATTGCCACATTGTAAAAGATTCATAGCAAGAACAAAAAGATATGTCTCTTAAGTAAAAAAAAAAAAAAAAAAAAAATCCCAAAACACGAATTCAAAAAAACTCTGCTCAAACCTCAAAGCAAATAGGCATAATGTCTTGTCAAGATAGCAAGAAAAAAAATCTCTATATATTATTATCTGGATTCATGAGAAACATTGCAAGAATACAATGGTATCTATTTCAACACGTAGAGACAAAAAAGAAAAGGAACAAACAATTTTTTAATACCTTAAAACTGCACCCATTTGGTTTAATCCAGAGACCGCTGACTGCTTGCAAGGACAGAGAGCCCAGTGGGGCAACAGATATTGTACTAGAGGTGATCTCTCCTCACTTTACAAGGGACATTGAGGTGCTGGAGTGTGTCCAGTGAAGGGCAAAAAAGCTCATGAAAGGTCTAGAAACATGTCTTAAGAGGGGCAGCTAAAGGAGCTGGGTTTGTTTAGTCTCAGGGAGGAGCTCATCACTCTCTGAAAGGAGGCTGTGGTGAGGTGGGGACCAGCATCTTCGAGAGGGCCAGAGGAAATAGCTTTAAGCTGAGATAAGGGAGATTCCGAATGGGTAACAGAAAAAATGTTTTCACTGTTAGAGTGGTCGTGCATTGGAATAGGTTGCCTAGTGAGGTGGTGGAGCCACCATCCCTGAAAGTGTTTATCTGGATCTGGCACTGCATGATGTTTTTGGGGTTACAGTGGTAGTGCTGGGTGGATGGTTGAACTGCATGCTTTTAAAGGTCTCTTCTAATCTTGACAATTCTATGATTCTAGGATTCTTAGTCAGTTTTTGGCCATGTATTCATGAAAATCCCTGTAAAGCCAAAATTTTCTGGTAGTTTGTGTAGCTTCCCATTTGGACTCCAGAAGAAGCTTTGGTATAGATTTTGAGACATTGCTATACCTTTCAAAGCTCAGCTGACACTGCAAGCTGGAGCATGTAAATCTTGAAGGGAAAGTAAACAAAAATATTGGTAGTTAATCCATACTTTAAAATTCACAAGTGTCACCAGGAAGTCTTATACAAGGAAATATTTGTGGAAATTAATCTGCAAACTTACTCTCTCAAACGGTTAAGTGGATGTAGGGTGGCGAAGATGTGCTGGAAATAGCTAAGTAAATTGTTCACTATTTTGTGGCCTTCAAATAGAAGATGTAGAAAAAGCTTATTTCATGGCAATTTCGTAGAAAAGAAATGGTTCCTAATTGATGAGCATTATGCAGGTTCAGACCCTGCATCAGAGGCATAAGATGGTGTTAATGAGAGGTGACATTAAATATTATGTAAGTTATGCTTCATGTCAAAAAAAGTATGATACTTTAACCATGGTTCAGGCAGTTTTCATGTTCTCTTGCTACATTTAAAGAATACAGCTGTCCAGACTGGTTATATTTATTCCCATGGAATGAAACAGCTCAATGTAAATGAACCAGCACAGACCACAGGAAGAAGCACAGCAGCAGCACTGTGACACTCTGGGCCAGCAGCCTTGTCTCACACTTACAAAGTTTCTGATTTGAGAAATAGTCTGCTATTTCCTCAGTAGGCTCAAGTTTGTGTAGTAGAGTTATCAACGCAGACCAACGGCTGACCTGAACTGGGATGTCAACATATACTAAAACTGTGTGGGTTTTTGTTTTCTTTTGGTTTGTTTGTTTGGTTGGTCTGTTTTGGTTTTGTTCTGTTGAGGTTTCTTTATTTAAAAGGTAAGGGATGGGCAGGGTGCAGGTGGTCTCATGAGAGTCCTCTAAAAAAACACCTATTGTTAAGAGCCTTTGAATTTATTTTAATTTGTTCAGGCTTGAACTATGAATTGGGAAATCCTGTGTATTCATTGGAAGCAAAATCCTGACTTTCTATGAGTTTCCCTCTAAAGCACTCAGTTAATCAGGTTATTTGTGATGGGTAAAAGCATGTCTTTCTTGGAAACACTTAGTCTTGTTTCTAAATGCATTATGACATTTTGGATTCAGTGAAGCTTTCAGTTTATCTGGGGCCCATTAGCACATGTTTGTCATCACCCAGGACCAAAATAGAAAATGGCCTTATTTCTTATTCCTAAGAATTTTTAATGTTAGGTGTGATAGTCATTAAGTCTCCTGATGTAGAGGAAATAACAACAATGATGTTTTTGTTGGGGGATGGGGAGTGGCAGGAATCATGAGGTTGTACAAAAACTGTAATCTCTTACTGGAATGTGGTTTTAGACTATGCTAGGAATTGCTTACTCATGCTGAGCTGCCCCTGGGAGTCATATGAGACTTTTGTTGTGGTCACATGCTTGCAATCACCATGGTGTAGGATGTTTATCAAAATCACTGAGGGAATAAAAGCACTGTGCTTTTTAAAGCAGGGCTTGTGGTATGAAATACGGTTGCTTCATTTTCTGTAGAATAATGAGCTCACAGAAACTTTTACCAATGTTCATTTGAATATAGTCATCCTCTTCCCTATTTCATTTTAATCTTATTTGGATGTTAAAATCAGTACAATAGATTAAAAACTACTCAGATTATGTAAGTATACAATGAGGACTGGGACCAATTCATTAGGAAAATAAAATTCACTCTGTATTTTAGATTAATGCATTTATTGCTTTATGAATTTTTTCCAATGGGCCAGAAGCTCACAACAAGATATTTATATGTGTCTAAAAGTAAAGAATCCTAGAGATAAATTTCCAGTGACTACATCTGCTTTCCAGAATACTCATGGAGGTGAAGACAAGCCTTTCTGTGAGAGATACAAATTGCCTGTATAAACATATTCACAATTACACCTTATGCTAAGTTCAGAGAACTAAATGAAAATCCCATGTGCAAATATTCCTGGAGCCTTGTGTTAGATGGGGAAAAAAAAAAAAAAAATGGAGATTGGCTCATGTTAGAATTAACACAACAAAAATTTGTAGATTCCAGAGCAGTAAAATTTGAACCGTTATTGTGTCACCTCATTTAAAGGGTTTGAAATACTGGCTTGCATTCTGCAAAATATTTTCTCACATGATAAGTTCATTAATTTTAGAATTTAGTTCTTAGTCCTAAGCAGACATTGGAAAGAGAGTCCATTTTGAGGACTGGTGAATAGGCCACTACAGGGCTGGCTAGGTGTTATCTCAGTTGGATTGTTCCTAGTATTCAACACCTTTAATATTTCTATAGGTAATGTCCTAATTAGAGATATACTCTGCAACAAAAATAGTATTATGAGAAGACTCCACCGAATATCAATATAGAAGCTTTTCTCACGTGAATAAGTCTTCTGATAAATGCTCATTGATGTCACTGCAATATTTCTGCAACACAGAAGAAGTGAGTGCTTTCAGAACCTTACATAAATCAAAAAATAATAAGAAAAAAGTATATTAACTATATATTAACTAGAACCCCTATGCCAAGCCTGTAACTAGGGAATCATAGGCCATCTTTCTGGCTTGAACTATCTACAACTGCTAATTAGCAGATATGTTCCTTTAGCAAAATTAACAAGTAAGAGATTTAAAGCAGTCATATTTGTATAAGTATAGAAAAGGACATGTAGGATAAGAAAATTTAAATAGATCTCGTCCTACTTTTGCTTACCACCTTTTAATCTTTAGAAAAGAGGGATTTTAAAGCATCCTTTTAAACCTGACTCAGGATAAATCTTAGTATTAAAATGTGTATAACAACTTCATAGTTTTTAATCACATATTGCAAAGGCATACATATTACTCACCAAAAAGAAATGTACTCTAGTAAAGGAATGGTTATTAAGCTAAAATCATACCTTTTTTATTGATTAAAGATTACTCTTAGTGTTCGAATCATAGGATGAATTAGCGCTGCAACATCATAAATTCAGAGATTGCCAAATACAAGTGAATGTACTTCGAGTGACATCTCAGATACCCATAGCTATCTAATAAACCTATAATTAAAAAAAAAAAACCTGTTCCTGATTGATCGGAATTTTTTTTGTTAAAGAGTAAAAATATGGAATGAGTGAAGCACTTTGCTTTAAGGAACAAGTTTCTGCCCAAAATAGACTATTTTTTATGGACTGATTTTGAACAGCTGTTTTAAACAGTCTGAGTTTTTTTCCATATAAACTCGTGTGCATTTGGATTAAATATTCTTTGGTGCAGGACATGCAATTAATATGATAAAAGAAAGTAGTCAGTGGGTATCCTGATTGGCTGCTAGAAATTTCAAACCATAGCATGTCCCTGGCATAAGATCAAATGTCACATATTGGATGCTCATCACATGTGAAATACCAGGATGCCAACTGCTACTCATTTAGCCAAGCAACTCTTTGGCCTTCTCCCAGCAGCTGGCTGGTACCCATTCAAAATTCACAGGTTGGTGGGACTGTGATCCCAGCAATCTTTTATTCCTCAATTTGCTTCATTTTTTGCTCATGGCTTTTCCTCTCTCTCTTCTTGTTTCACTGATGATTGCTAGTTTTATTTTTTCTCATTTGTGTATGCATTTGTGCCTTCTACTCCTCTATCTCTGCCTTTTCCCCTTTTTTCTTTAATTTTCTTTTTTTTCCCCCTCTCTTTTCTTCCTTTTTTAGTTCACTAAGTTTTTTTCTTCCATGTTACTTTCCCTTCTCTGCAATTTTGTCTAAAATTTTGGTGTGTCATTGCTTCAATTTTGCCTTCCTTTGTAAGTCAATTCAAGCCAAAGCACACAAATATATTACATTATCATATATTGTCAATATGTGTACAATACACATGTCATCTGGATAGAGGGCTGTGATGTACTGTGGTTTAAAATCAGCTACATAAAACATCCTTCATTTTGGCGTTTTAATCTTTCTCACCATTAGTCTTTATTTTTCTGGTGAGAGTGAACTGCCAAATTGCAGAATACAACCACAGAGGAGTTCTCCCTATTCTCTAGGCTTATGAGATAATTTTCTTAAATTCTGTCTTAAAGAAAAGCCTTATACTATGTTTTCAGTCATCACAGCATTGACGATTTTAAGATCATTTCACATAAGGTGAGTTTCCTGCCTTCTAGAGTCCTAGGAGGTAATTAAATGGTTGTAATATTCTTATTTTGCATTTTCACACACCATGTTTAACAGTGTTATGAGGTATCCATCACATTCCTCACAGCAGTTACTTTTAGACCATTATAAGTTTTCTCAGTAAATTTTCTCTCCATCATTCAATAAATATTGGCCTCTTGAAGTTATGTGATTAATGAGTGAAACAATGTTATATTAGGAATCGAGTTGAACCCTGAGCTGCCGTATCTCATCATTTTGTGCCTGAAGTTGAACAATTCATTTGGTTGTTACTAAAATATTATTCATAGACCTGATATAGAACTACAGAACTTATCCTGTGAGTACTAGATTTCCGTAGGGTTATTATTGCCTATTCCTACAGTCATAAAAAACCATAATTAGACAGTCTAGAAATATCATCCTTAAGTTCTCAACAGTAATCAAGCAATCTGGAAGCCTGAGAAGCAGCAAGCTGCAAGCAAGATGATGTTTGCTTCTGATAATGGATGATATTTCGGAGAATGTTTTTATAGATATTTTCATAAAGCACCATCTACGTGAAGGAGTCTAGGTCAACAAATCATCCTTGCAATCATATGCAACACTTTTTAATTTTTTTTTTGCAAAGACTGTCATGTATTTCCATGAGTGCCCTCTTGCATTGTAATTTAACCTGATGTAATTTATCTCCTTCATCTTCAGTGTATGAAGTGGCAGGATGTTTTATCAGCTGATACACTCTGAACAGCTAAATATACTGCACCCTGCCTATATATTGTATTCTGAGGAGCAAGTTATAGCAAACTGGATGTTCAGAGCCCACTTCACTTCTCAAGCATGAATATCATATGGAAATGTCTCAGTTAATGGGTTTTTAAAATCATAATGTTAATAGTCTTTAAACTGAAATCTTTGGGAAAGAGGGATAAAAATTACAGCTAATTAAATTTCCTAAATTACAGCTTTCTTTCTTATGTTACTATCCTATGGTCAGAAATAGTGTGGTGACAAATTGGTGCTAATAAACTACAACAATTACCCCACACCTCTAGAAAACATTCATCTCACCTAGTGTTACCATCAAAGATTTAAGGAAAGCCAATCTAGATGAGCATTTTGTTCAGAAGTAATCTGTAAATCTACTGTTGCCTCCTGCTTTTGCTTCTTACCTGATCATTGCCTTTCCACCATAGTAAATTAAATGGGGGATTAAATGTTAAACAAAATTTCTTGTAGTATCTTTTGTCCTACTTCATCAGCAAGTGAGGCATGTGTTCAAAATTGCACTGATAATGTAAAATTCCTTCTAAGCTTTCTTGCTATAATCTCAATGACTGAAGCAAATAACTCCTACTTGCATCATGAAAGCTTTAAAAGAAAAAAAAAAAGGTGGTATATGGGAAAGAGTTGGCTCAACTATTCCTCTCCTGTCTGAACAGAGAGAGAAAGAAGAGGGAAAAAAAAGAAAGTAGTATATATCATTAAGAATTGTCTTAAAATTCTTCATATATGAATGAGCAAAAGCAGTACAATATCAGTAGTAAAAAAAATATGTATATTAGCTATTTGATTTGAACATCTACAAAGCAGAGGGCTGTATTTGAATTAGTCATCCTTGCCTCCCTTTTTAGTCACTCACTGGAGAAAAATAGGAACTTCTGAATTGTAATTTATGCAATTTATTTTTAGATTTTACATAAGGACGAGGATGACATATGACAGAAATGCCCTATTTTTACCTTTCAACTATAAATGGAGTTCTGACAAACATATTTCAGATTATTATGTCTATAATGTAAAAATGTCTTAGATCATCTGGTATCAGTGCATAATAGTGGAAGAGGTGGACCAATACATAAATGGCAGATTTCTTGGAATAGGAGGGTAATTACAGTAATAGGGAGGGGGGAAAAAAGTTTCCTGCAGTCACAGACACACAAAAGCACTTGAGCAGATGGTGGTGAAAGATCAGCCAGAACTCCATGTACCTACATAGCCAAGCAAGTGTGCAGATCAAACCTCCTTCATTTTCTGAATCACAAGTATTTAATCAGAGCAGAACTATCATTCTGCTAATGAATTAATGGGTTTATTGTTTAAAAAGAAAACAAAACCAAACCCAAAAAGCTATTGTAGAATTTGCCATCATTTCACAGATCAGAGGTTACAAAAAATCCTGACTCCTTCAGATTGAGGACTGGAAGTTAATATGTGGAAACAGGTGAATGCAATGTCTTGTAAGGAATCACACTAATTAAATTCAAGACTGTAGTATTCCCAGCACACTGAACTTGGAGTTTTCTTAGTTTAAGAATGCTTGCCAGGAAGCAATTACACATCTCATACTGAAATAGTCACAGAAATAAAGAATACTAATGCAACAATTACAGGAATAGAAAAGGAATCAAACCATTTTCTGTTCTAAGTAATATTTTGGTATTTAATATGGCAGTCCTATGTAGACGTCTTTCCTTGTTAGATTCAAAAAACTACTCATAAATTCCAAAACTACAAACCCCCAAACATTTGTACAATATACCAATATTTTCTTGCTATTTTCACAGCAAAATTTTATTTGTAAACTAACATACTCCTTTCTGCTGAAGTTAAACCTTTGTCTGTCTGTATGAATAAGTCTTCGCTAAAATTTTAAATTTGTATGTTTTCCTATGAATTTTGTTACTCAGGTTAGGTGAGGCTGCTTCCTCAGCACCCATAATTATTTCCTTAAAACAGCAAGAAAAGGCCCAAAGCAAGTGTAATGGGGACACATCTAAAGAGAAATATACTGAAAAGTGAGCAGGGTGAAAGAGGAAAGGGTGGTGCAAGACAAAGGAGGGCAAATATCTTTTTAATTCTTAAATGCAAGACAGAATTTGAAGACATTGAAAAGTTATTATACTTTAATGATATCTCTAGTTTTCAGGATAAAATCTTGTCTGGTAATGAACCCAAATCCCATTGCTTTGCAGACTTTGGTGATGGTGCTCTATCCTTGCAGATAAGAAAATGTCATCCAATCTGTCCAATCAACTTACCAGAACAGTTTACTTTAACTTATGAATTTTTTTGTTTAAGTCCATTCTTGGTTTGTTGCTGGCTTTTAGGTGGCATATTCTTTCATTTACCCAAAAGCGTTGTGTAACTTCCATAGGTAGTGACAAAAATTACAAAGGCAATATCAAAGTGTCATTGAAAAAGAAGTACAAAAGTCTGATTTGGACTATAAATCATGAATGGACTTACACTGAGCTCAGCTTCGAATTATCTAAGATCCTGTTAAAGGATTTTATTTCAAAATAGAGCACTATATGAGCTGGAGGTAAGATTTGTTCTCTTCTTGTCTTGAAGGTCAGTTATTGCCAACTGTTCTTGCCCCCAGCATCTCCTTTTAAAGAAAGACCCACCAAATAAAATACAAGTTCATTCTGTTTTAGCAAAGGATATATAATTTATTACCTCAGTATACCATATGCAATCGTTGATTGTGCTATACGGATGAAGGAATATGTGAATAACTGTTATGTGTTGCATAAAAAGGTAGTGCCTAATATACAATGCAATGAGAGATCATCTATTTCAGAAAAGAAGCAGACAGAAATCTTACAAAAACTAATAAACTCCCAAAACCCCTACGTGTATGCTTTTGGGGGTACACATGACATTTTTTAATAGTATCCTCTGAAAAATATCAGCTTTTGTATTTAAGGTCCTAGATTTACATATCAATTCACATCAGAGGAAGGATAAAAGTTAAGGATAGTCATAAATCTTTGTCCAGTCATTTCCAGACATGGATATGTATTTCACCATAAATATTCAAAAGTACTTCAGAATCTCCTTTTTTTTTTGTTTTTTTTTTGGTTTTTTTTGTTTTGTTTTGTTTTGTTTAGTTTAGTTTTTCTTTTTTTTTGTTTTTTTTTTGTTTTTTTTTTTTGGTTTTTTTTTGGTTTTTTGTTTTGTTTTGTTTTGTTTTGGTTTTTTTTTGTTTTTTTTTTTTTTTTTGTTTGTTTTTTTTTTTTGTTTTGTTTTGTTTAATTTACTTCCTTCTTTCTCTTATTTAAAGCAAGTCAAATGTTGTATTACTTTTCCTTAAAAAGATAGCTCTTCATGAATGATCTGGATCTACTGATCTGTCTTTTCTACACAATTTTCTTCACACTGTTTACAATAATGGCCTCTGAGGAAGTTTCTGGCATACAGTATATATTAATAACTTCCTTGGAAACTCAAATGTACTTTCTACTGGCACTAATTGTCTCTGTCAAATGAACTGATGGTTTCTAATTGGAATGAATTCACAGAATATCACTGTGTTTGGCACTAATTGGCACTTTTGCTCAGAAGCTGAGAGGCTAAGACAGAGTGAAGACTGAAACAATCCTTTAATTTCTGGAAGATGTTTTTATATATGCCAGAGTTCAAGTGCATGAGCAATGCAAGACAGGGATCTAGCTGATAGAGAAAGACCTTAAGACTGTAAGTTTTTCAAGCATTTTTGTCACAATTATTTTGTAACCTCTTCCCCAAATGCCCAGCAAGAAAACCCTTCTATCTGCCCACAAACCCTTAAATGTACTCATTTTCTACAGGAGATAAAGATCTGTCATGGAAAATTAAATTATGTAAAATTTACTTTATTTCTCTCAAATTTATGCTCATATATATATATAAAATATACCAACTGATAATTATCTTTTTGGTTTTAAAGTGTTTGAAACCTGAGGATCATACATGTAGTGGCCAAAATGCTTTATTGTGGCCAAGAATAAAACAAAACTTTCAAAGTAAAGTATGACATATATACAGAAGCTAAAATATAGAAGTCTTTTTCATTTTAAAAATATCTTCTTCCATTAATGGATCTCTTATTTTTAATAATTGAGCTGTTATAAGATATTACGAAAGGCATGAACTTGCAAATTAACAATGCTGATTAAATCAGTCTGAGCGTTCTGGGTTTTCATCTGACAATTGACGTTCGTGAGCCTTTTGTTTCAGTAAATCTCCTTGATAAATCAGTTCATAAACTTTTTTGAAATGTTTGTGGAAACACCCAAAGAAATGGTAAAGAATCTCATTATCCTTAAGGATTCAAATATCCCTATTTATGCTGTTGCTCTGTGCACTTTTCATTATGTTTTTGTAGTTCAATGTTCTATTAGATACAGCACTGTACTTCGTTGGCTGGTTATTTTTCAAGGAAGGATAAAAATATTTCCATTATATAGACATTTCCTCCACAGTAATTGTAATTAGCATATAATTATATGTAACAATATAAAACTGTGTGATATTATAGCAGATGATAAAACAGGCATTGAATGTTCAGCCCAAGCAGGAGAAAATGCAGATTCCATATTCAAAATCATAGACATCCAAAAGAAGCCCATGTATTTCCTGGGCAAAGGAGAAGCAGAAGGCAGAAACAAACACCAGAAAGATGATGTTGAGTTTGTCACTGGTGATGTTAAGTTTTGTAATGGAGAAAAAGAAAGAGTCAGGAACAAATTAATCATAAAAGATGTTCTGCCAGGCCTATAAAAAAAAGAGTAGCTATTCAGAAAGAAAATAAGGCCACATGGTATGAAAGGGATCATGATTTGATAACAACAATCATTGATAAATTTCATAAGAAGGAAAACTAATCTGATTTGTTATGAAGGTTCAATCTACCTGGTTCTGTTTCTAGTTTACTAGACTCTGCATTTTTTGTGCTACTTTTTGGCTGCTTTACATTTTTCTTATGTTTTATTTGCATTACATTTTTTAAAAGCAAGTGCCAGTTTAAGTTTAATTGATTTTTTTATTATGGTAGGAATAAATTAATATCTTGCTATCACAAGTTATGCACACACTAGAAAATTAGATGACCCAGGTTTATTTGTTATCTGCCCTGATGTAAGAGCAGAAAGTTTAGCTTTACTGTGCAATAATAGATTGCAGTTCCTTTATTATAGCTCTCCCAAGATATGCTCCAGAATGCTGTTTCTCTGTTTAAAAAAAAAAAAAAAAGGTTGTTAGAAAAGCCAGATATTAGATCTATTTTTAGTTGTTGGCTGTAGCAATAATTTCATGATGGGTACCTATACTTGCTAATTGCATTTATGTTGCACTGTCTCCCTTAACATCCTGATTGACAAACAGATAAATAAATAGAGGGATGGAATGAAAATTGCCTAAATTGCTGGTCCCAAAGAGTTGTGATAGAAGGTATAAAGTCCAGTGGGAGGCCCATCAATAGTGGCATACCACAGGAGTAATCAGTGGCACTGATTAGCATCTTCATTAAGGACTATGATAATAAGGCAGAAAGCATCCTCAGGAAGTTTGCAAATGATACAAAATTGTAAGGAATTATTAGTACACCATAGGCCTGTGGTGCCATTTGAAGGGTCCTGAAAAGACCAGAGAAATGGACCAACAGGAGTCCCAGGAAATTCAGTAAAGGGAAATGTCAAGTCCTGCACCTGAGGAGGATCAACCTCATGAACTGTTTAGTACAAGGACTGACTGGGCTGACAGGAAAGGGCTGGAGGGTCTGGTGGACAGCAAGTAGAAAGTGAGCCATCAGTGTGTCCTTGCAATACAGAAGGCTAGTGGTACCCTGAGCTGCTTTAGGACTGTTGCCAGCAGGTCAAAGGATCTTGCCCCTCTATTCAGATCTGGTGAGACATATCTGGTGTAGTGTGTCCATTTCTGGGCTTCCCTGTACAAGAGATATATGGAGACCTAAACCCAGCAGAGGCTCACTGAGAACAGAGAACAAGCTCTAATATGGGTTTGCCTTACTCCTGCCCCCAGCAATGAGGTGAGGTGGTGTAGAATAATCTCTTAGCCATGCCCACAAGGCTCCAGGCTCAGCATCCTCATGAGTACTTGTCGTGGTTTGACATGGAAGTGAATTTTTTTTTTTTCCCAGGAAGTTGGGTCAAACCAATCAGTGGTCAGGTTCGGATATTGGCACCTGGAGTGACCACTGAAAGTATGGACACGCCTCTGAGAACACAGGGGGTTAAAAGCAAGAACTCCCAGGGGAACTGGCTCTTTGGGTTCCGGTCCTCAGAGAGTGCAGACCTCCCCTGCCCGGCCTTAAGCTGGGTGGGGGAGGGGAAGCCACGCGGCCTTGTCCAGGTAGGCCGAGGGGGGCTGAGGGTCTGGAATCGAGCCAGCTCCTGTGGACGGAAGGGTGGAGAGAAGCGGAGATGCCTTTGCCCCCCCCACCAAGAGGGAAAGAGACAGAGAGCCTGGCGGCACCTGGAAATCTGCCGGCAGAGGAGAAGGAGAAGGGGGGGGAATGCCCAGCGTGGGAAGTGGAACACTGGACTGAGATATCAGCCGTCCAGGGAGTCTGAACTTTTAACCCTTTCCAGGAAATGAGGGCTTTTTAAAAGTATTACCCCTCCTTGATTTGTAGTGGAAGAGAGATAGTCCGGGAACTGAGATGTTAGAAGAAGAAATATTTAGGTGGGAAGAGATGATGAAGTAGCTTTGGCTGGACTTTTCTTGTTAGCCATGGACTGAACCAAACTCTCCTGCAATAGAGACTGCATTTTAGGGGGATGCAGTGGTGACCCAAGGAGACCTGTTTCAGCTTCGAGCAGCACAAGAATGGCGAGAAACGAAGAAAGCTGAAGAGGGAATGGTGATACCCTCTGTCTTCGGGAAGAAGATGAGTCCTGTTTTTGGACCCCTCGGCCCCAGGGGAAAATGGGGGGGACTGTAGTCTCAGGATGAGAAACTGAACTGTTATATCTTTGGGTCCGTGGCAAAGCATCCTTAAAGGAGCCCTATGAGCAGTCTGTCCATGCACGGTGGTGAGAGCACTGTGACATGGAATGGAGAGTGTCACACTGGCAGATTTTTTTCCGGGCGGTTGCCATGTGCGACAGGGAAACACAGGGGGGCAGCTGTGCTTCCTGGGGGTCTGTGGTACAAGAGAGACTTCTCTCTCCCTTGATAGTTTGAGTATAGATTACCTGAAGGGTGGTGATTTGATCAAGAATCCCGGGTGATGTTTCATGGCTGGGTATTTTTGGAATTGGGAGGAGGAGGGGTGGTTTAAAAGGTCTTCATCCTGGATTTAGTTTATGTGTTTTCTGTATTAGTAGTAGTTTAATAAAGTTTTTTTCCTTTGTTATTAAGCTTGGGCCTGCTCTGCTCTGTTCCTGATAACATCTCACAGCATTTATTTAGAAAAGGTGCATTTTCATGGGGATGCTGGCATTGCGCCAGTGTCCAACCATGACAGTACTGTAAAAATTTAACTCTGTCCTGGCAAGTATCAGGACACTTTATTATTAGACATCCTGTTTAATGTGGCTTATCTCTCTTGTTAAGCAATGAACTTAAACATGCATAACTTTAGGAGTAAGATTAATCAAATTCCGTAAGTAGGACTATTCATATTTTAAAACAAGCACATATGCTTGAATCAGGGTCCACATGCTTCAGCTATTCCTCCTAAGGTTGTTTTTGGATTGGATCAAGTCATGTTGTCATGAGCCTCATGAGTAATCATATAATTGTGAATCATGCATTCAAAAAACAGGACAAATCATCAGTTTTATTTGTTATGCAGATAGATCATCTGACTAGCTCTAGATGTTTCTGAATGAATAATTGATTCTTGCCCACTATCCAGTGCTGTAGTCTGAGGTTTTTTTGCCTCTATAGTCCTCATTTAACTGGACAATAACGGCCATTCTACATGATCAGGTTTTATAGATAAAACTATGCTTTTTAAAATAATAAGAAACTTGAAGCTCCTTACATTTAAACAACTGGAAAAAATATGGAAAACGGCAATGACACATGAGGTTTGGTGGATGGGTACATTATAGAAAGATGCCTCCTTTTTTGAGACTTCACAGAATTTCTCTTTCATTTTTTACAGTGAGTCAAAGCTCTGCTTCTCTGGGAAAAACTGTTGCACATAGTATTCTGACTTAAAAATGCCACATATATCAGCAAAAAAAAAAAAAAAAATCAATACTGCTTTGTGCAGATTTTTCTCTAGCTCTGCATTTGCACCAACCCTCTGTACACTCCTCAAAGACCTGATAAACCCCAGACTAAGTTTGGCTTATGATCTTTTGAGTGCAGCAGTAGTACATTTTACTTCTACAAACACTTTTTCCGCAAATCTGTCCTCCTTGGGTTTCTTGTCAGTTTTCAGGTCACTGCTTTATGTTTTGAGCTGGAAGGGCATCCTTTGACCCAAGTGCTGGTTTTTACATCCTCAGGTGTATCATCCTCAATGGATCAGGCTTTGTTTGTAAACTGCATTACTTTGTCTAATAATTTCAGAGTTTGCTTTAAATAATCTTTTATTTATAGATGTATCTTTATGCTAGATTTTATCTGTCTTTAAAAGCTGTGGTAACCACTTCACACAAAAGAATAACTAAAAGAGGCCATGCTGTATGCATAGTAGCCTTTTTATCTGTTCAGTGCTATGTGAACAGCTAAACTAGTATGGAACACTACTTCAAGTGTACTGCAAAACAAGTCACTGCTTCTTTTATCCTTGGTGCTTCTTTTTTTCTCCCTTGATGTCCCATTTACCTTTGACCAGCAGCATCTGACAGTTTGGATTTATCAGAGGCACTCAGAGTAGAGCAGCTCTGTGTCACTGTGTCTTCCTGCTATCAAAGGAGCTGGGCATAGAAGAAAACCGTTTCCAGGGCATTGTGACCATATTCAAGGCTGGCAGAGCACCAGTAGAGATCAAAACTAACAGGTCTTTTATTAAAAATGCTGTATAACTGCGAAAAGCTATCCTTCTTTATGAAGTAGCAACTCTGCTGTTGCTATACTGTGACACTGCTGCATAAATACTTTAAAATTATAAAAAATAAATATGGATTCATTCCAACAAATCTTTTCTTTTTGTGTGTCTGTGTTAATTAATCATTGCTGCTTGCCCTAATTTATTAAAGAAATAAAATAATTATATCTGACCCATTTGCAGGTGTTTCACTTTCAGCCTCAGTAGAAAACTTGTCTCTACAATAATACGTGTGCTGTCAGCTCCTCCTACCCCCTCCATGACAGAGGCTGCTCCTGTGGTAAATGTCTCTTTGGCGTGACTGGCCGCACTTTGTTAATTTACAGTGAATCAGTTTGTTACTCTTTTAATTGTGTAAGCTCTGAGGCACTGTCAGACTGCAGCAGGCTATGCAGAGAGGTGGTTCCGAGCACGCAGTGGGAGCACTTAGGCTTAAAATGCTAATTTCTGCGAAATGTGAGCTGCTGACTCAGAGGCTAACAGCATCTACACAGTTTTATCTTTCACAGCTTTACAATTCTCTCTGACACACACATATTTTTTGAAATAACAAAATTTTTTTTTCAGCAAGTGTATTGCTCACAAAAATATGCTTATGCTTCACCACCACTTCTTAAAAGATTAATTTTTTATTACACTGTTTATCAAAATATTAACACATGAAAAATTTATGTGATTCAGTGACTCAGAAGGGTGCTATTGTGGATTGTGAAATAATAAATGTGTGGGTGAAAATAGAGAAAAATGAAAAATACAGTATTTAACTTTGGTGTATCCACTATATTGGGGACTGAAAATAATTCATAGGTTATCAAAGCATTTAATATACCTGGATTATTATTTTTCATGCATGGTGCACTTAAATTCAAACTGTATTGTGACAGTCAGCTTAAACCAGATATATCAAGTGGAGGGCATCCCGGAGAGTGAGTGTCTCTGTCCATTTTGTCACTGAAGGGGAGGGAACAGAGCTGGGGCACAGTGTGACCAGTGCTTATGAGTCAGAGGAGCATGACATCATCCAGAGAACTGTGAAATTGTAGAATGATTTGGGTTATAATGGTTCAACCTGAAGTTCAGGTCCAGGGCCAGAACAGACCAAGTTACACAGGAAATTGCCCAGATGAATATTAAACCTCTCCAGGAACAGAGCTTTAGAGATTGCACAGCATTTCCTATTTGACTGCACTCATGGGGAAACCTTTTTTTTCTAATAAGTAATGGGAATTTCCTGTGTTATAACTTGTGACTCTTGACTTCTATCCTAAGACTGTGCACTTCTCAGAAGAGTCTTACTCCATCTTCTCTGTAGCCTTCTAATGGATGAGACCATGTTAACCTTTACTTCTTAAGATATCATTAGCCTCCTCCTTTAAGAACAAATCCAGTTTTCTCAATCTCTTATTTGTTCTGTGTACTACAGCTCTGACTATCTTGGTTGTCCCGCATTAGACTCACTCTGGTGTTCCCATATGTTTCTTGTACTGGGGATCAGAAAATGGACATAGCACTCCCGGATTCTAGTGTCGAGTAAAAATACTGGTGTTGGTTTTAACTCAACATATACAGCTGGAGACAGTGGCTACAGTATCATGTTATCAAGCCTGCAGAAAACAAATTTAGTAGACACCAATATTCACTGTCCTTTGTTAACTTTCATATTGTACACTAAAGCCAGTTATCTGACTGTGGTAATAATTCTGTAGGCAAAGATGACCACCACTGGATATTTTTCTCACCTATGATATGCCAAATGGTCCTAAAGAATCTTAAAGATGCAGATAATGTACATTGAGACTTACAGGAACTTCATCTAGCTCATCACATCTCAAGTCAGACCATATTGACATGAGTGGAAACACTATGGGAATCAAATCCGATTAGAGCAAATAATGTTTTGATATCTCACAACACCTAATGGGTGAAAGAGAGGAAACTTAAAAATACCATCTTTAGAGCTGAAAAGGAGTGATATATGACTGTAAAAACAGAAATTGTGGCATTAAATAGCCAAATATGATTTTACTCATGCAATAGGAGCTAAAACCCCAGTATAATAAAACAATTCCTGAAAAAGATTTGTGCAGCACAGGCAAGTTCAGCTGGAAAAGGGCCAATAGTAGAAACTGCATTTCAACTGAGTCAAGTACAAGTGACTTTGGAAATTGCTAGGAAGTATTTCTGTATGCAGTTACTTGCGTCCATTGATTTTCAAATATTGCATTGTGAGACATTATCTCAACAGGAAGGAAGGAAGGAAGGAAGGAAGGAAGGAAGGAAGGAAGGAAGGAAGGAACTGTAGTACCATTCAAAAAGGACTAAGGCCTAGGAAACTATGGTCAGTGACTGCTAGCAGCATAAAGTTTGTTTGGTGGCAAGAGTCCTTTGTGGTCATTTACAAAAAAAAAAAAAAAAGGATTTTCTCGTAGCCTTCCACATCTCTTCATAACAAAACCATAGCAACCCCCACGCAAAGTATGTGAATGAACGTGTTGCTGAATGCCTGTTTTGTCGGGAATGGCTGGCAGTTTTGGAGCGTTGGCCCTGGCAACAATGATGCCTGAGTGTTTTCCTATAAGTACTGGAGTTGTCTCAGATTCTTGGAATGAAGGAGCAGAAAGGACCGTTCTGATAATTTACCCTGACTGCCAGCATATTCCAAGCCATAGAACCTCCCTCAAGCCTTGTCTGCTTTAGACCCTTAAATTGTGCTTAAACAACAAAGATGCTGCTTTTCAACATTTATGGCACTACTGTGAAAATGTGCTTGTGAAAAACAGCCGTCTTGACAGTTCCATATCAGTTGGAAAAATCTGTGACCAAGCTATTAAGACATTTCACAACCTTTTGTTAAAGAACAATAAAATAGCAAATAAAACAAATAAACAAAACTAAAACAGAGCTAGGCAAAGTCTGTAGGAAATAATGGCACACACCATTTATTAGAAATCCATCCACACTTAGGGAATACTAAAAGACGTCCAGCTGTAAAATATTAATGCTTGCCTTTGACATAGATTAAAGAACTGAACACAATGTTTTGGCTGAGAATCCTTAAACAAGAAAAAAAGCCAGAGCTCATTAGTATCTAAAAAGAATTATAAAATTTAAAAATTTCCCTTTTTTATTTTCTCCATTTATCCAGAGCAGTAATTAAATTGCTGAATGGAATTGACTGAAATAGGTGAAAAATCTTTAAATAATTTGTAAAACAAGTAGATATGATTTTGTAAGATATACTTGTGTGACTCTACACCTGCAGCTAAAGGTGGCTGATTAATGATCAACATGGTAATTTCTCACTCTCTGGATAGTTTACTAGGGGTTTTATATGACATAAGGGACTAGTTTTATAAATAATGGCAGACTCAATAACTAAGCACTATTTTAAAAAACACAAACAAACAAGCAAACAAACAAATAAATGCCTCATGCAGAAGATTTGGAAGGCATTGTTCCAGAAGACAAAGGACTGCAATGCAGGCCTGAAAGGAGGAGTTCATTTTCAACCTCAGCTTCTTCTAAAGGTTGAAATAGAGAATGTTTTGACCTAGCATGATGTGACTTTCAGAGGTCAAACGCTTACAGTGACCACCATCTTAATTTATCTAGTCCTTGAAATAATCTTTTGCAAGGTTCAGTTGTCAATTTTTGAATTTTGTCAAAGTCAACTCCTTTAGGAAACAGAAGTTGTAGCATGGATTCTATATGCTTTTTCAGGATTTATTTTTAAAGAAGCACGAAGATAGTCTTTTCAACATCCTCTTTGCTTTTGGGGACACCTCTAGGCAGCTCTCCCCTTCATCTCATGACTACTGTTACGATTCTCTTCCAACTTTTGACAGTACAAGGATGTCTTTTTTTTGCTTAAAACAAGCACAAATTCTGTAAATTAGTTTATATTCCCCACCACCTTGTGCTGATACCTCAGTCTTCTCTGTCTATGCTTCATTTGTGGTGACATGCTGTTTTTCTTATTTTTTCCTCTATATTATTAGATCCAAAGGTACTATAAATTTAATTTTAAAATGAACAAAAAAAAAAGCTATCAAACTTAAAATATTACTGAGATGCTGCACTTAAAATTTGAGGGTTTGGTAAATACAGAGAGCTCTTCTGCCTTTAATGCCTATGGCGTTCATGTTGATCAGCTGTGGAGAGCCATTTATTGCCTTGTAAACTTGCAGGCAATTACCTTTCAGCTATTATACTGCCATGTAAAAATGTTCTTCTTTATTCTTTCTCTCTGTGTCTCTTCTCAGTGTCATTATCATTTGACAGAAATGTCTCTCACTCTTGGGATGCCTATATTTCCAGTGTTCCTATACAGAAGAACTTCTTTAAGAAAGAAATTAGAATTAGAAACAGAAAACAAAATCAGAATTACTGGACAAAGAGAAGCATTATCTATATAAGAGTTTTATTAGCGAGACAATAAAAATAATATTTATTTTAAAAGTTGTTAAGTTAGCCTAATAAAATTAATCACAGTGACATCCATTCCCTGCAAATAATCAGTCAAGCTCTCATGTAGCAATGTAGGTTATTTTGACTAAAACTAAAGAGTATCCAAAAGGAAAAATAGAGTAACTATGTAGATTATGTGCTGAAATCAAGTAGAACAAATCTTCTGCTAGCGTCTAGTGATTTAGCTTCACAAAAAATCCTGGTATTACTCCGTCTGATCATGTCTTGACAGGTCTGTTTGGGTTGCAACAACATGAAAAGGGGACAATTCAGTCCACTAAAGAGAACTATGCTTCCTAAATGTATGTTCAGTGGGCTTTTTTTTATAAATTTCTCCTTTGGACTACACTTAAGGGTTTATAGAAGAACAAAGTAGTGACAAATGTGTTTTCTTGTCACTTGCTTGGAAAATTGAGTTCTGTTCAGTGTTGTGAACAGAACAGAAAGAACACAGTGTGAACAAGAACGCCAAGACCTTAAAATCTCACTTTGATCTCTTTCTTAAGAACTAACCAGGAGCACTGTGACATTCTGTAAGGAAGCTAGATATTTTAAAAGTTGCAGTTATGTATGATGGTGGCCTTTACAAACAATGGAAAAGTAGTCTCAATTGAAGTTCACAGCACTTTTTTTCCTCTGATACTATGCAGTGCGAATCCTCTTTACTTTGCCAAAATGCTACTGGGGCCTCATAAACCAGGTCTACTGACAAGATCCTTCCTTTTATTTCTCCTTTTTTTCAAACCACATAATTGTGTGAATTAAGCTCTGTATATATGTCTAGCTATCTTCAGGCTATGGGTCAGGCCCTCTTTAACCCCAAATTTTATTTCTATTATCTAATCCCTTCATGCTGTCCTGTTCAATGCTGGACATTCTACAGTCTTCAGGAAGGAGAATGAAAAAGGTTATGAAAAAATACTGGAAGCTCTCATGTGTGAGAGCTAGTAGGCAGTATATATTTTGACAATATCAGGAATGGACCATGGTAAATAAAATAGGTGGCATAAACAGGTCTATCTGCAAAGAGAAACAAAGGCAGTAGACTTTAAATTATAGCAGCTGAATGATACAATACAATATATCTAAATGCTTGGGCCCAGAAAAGGAAAGAAAATGTGAACTGGAGTTATTTTTAAGAACCCTTAATTTGTAGTCTTTCTTAAAGTCTTGGGAAATATTTTGAAGCGTTTTTCTTTTCCTTCAATCATTTTTTTTTTTCCATATCTACTTTAAGTGTCCTTTTTGATCTCTCAATTGTTCTTCATATGAAATTTGTGTTACAGATTATTTGCATACTCAGTTTCTGCATAAATATTTTGTAAGTTAAGTTTTTTAAGAATTTGCACTTAAAAGATAAAAGTGAGCTATAATGACAAAGAAATTACATCAAACAAAGCAAGCTGGCCTTATCTTAGGAAGCAATCTGTCATTATGGACAGATTTAATTTGAAATATTGAAGTAGAATTGTTAGATATTAAAAAGACTCAAAGTGAAAGAGTCAACTCATTATCCTTTAACTGGAGTCTCCAGATGTTCCTATATTTTCACATGACATAAAGGTCTAGTTCCAATCTTTTACTGCTAACTTGGATTTATCCACCCTGCAAGAAATTACTTTTCAGATTAGCTTCAACTTTATTATGCATTTTATCATATTTTTTCCAAATGTGTAACACAAAGTGAATCCCTAGGATTGTTTAGTGGAAGGGTATTAGATAGCCTTCCTGGAAAATTCCTATATAACTAAAGTCCATTAAACATTTTACTTTATGTAGTATTTGAAATACTGTATAGCACTTCACTACAGAGTGCAGAATTCCCTGAATAATTATATAAATATTTACAAAAAGTATTGTCTGCTGTGTTCCTTGAGTCTTAGCCCTTACAATCTGTCAATGCAGAATGGAAGTCTGAAAGACAGTTCTGACCACAGGAGAATTCACACTGCTTATGTAGACAACTTGGTATGAACCAAGTAGATGGGTAGTCCATGCCATCTTTCAAAACTCTCTGTGAATAGACTGTGACAAAATTATCATGCCATCCAGGGACAATCAAGATGAGTACATCTGAAGTAATGCCACACTAAGCAGATATTCTAAGAATACTGCCAGTAGGCTATTCATAATTTGAACAGACATCAGGTTTTGTATTTTAAAGAAAGAATTACCATGGCTTCCAGGCAACCGGTGCCGTATCTTTGGGCTGCCATATGCAATCAAACTGGTGGTGACTCCATCACTTCCTCATTGTGCCTCTTAGCGGTGAATTCCATAATAATGTCCCACACACTAAGTGTAATTCTAACAGAACCTCTGCAAATTACCTCTTTAGGTGTTTTCTACAGTACACACGAAAAATACAATATTAAGCAGTTATAATTATGATCTACTTATATTTTTAAAATATCTGTGTTGTGAATAGCACACATTGCTCAAAGAAGAGTTCAAATGACTGAAAAGCAAACTGTAGAGTTTATATCAAGGTTCTGCAGACAGTAATTATTACAAAAATATCCAAAACATTCACGTTTACTCACTCACAAACATCTTCTGGTACTTTGGCTATCCAAGAAGCCCTAATAGATTACATTTTTTAAAAAAATTATATCTCAAATTTTAATTATTTGTAAGTTTGTTTCTATAAAATTGGGTTATTAAATTGCATTGTTCATAACATGCTTCTTAAAAGTATTTTGCTCTCTGCAAAAGTCCTGAATGTGCCTGCCAAGCTAATGAACAGAGTTTCCCAAAGGAACATATTATTTCTGTAGCCTCTGTTCTGTGTTTGGAGCCAAAACATTTTCAGAAGTTGAAGGTTTGCTTTTGTCTAACAAAGTATTAAATAATTTTGATTCAATTTATACCAGAAAAACATCTCTCCTCTCCATCCCCTGTCATGATACAACAATTTCTATTACATGTGGGGCTTACGGTAACAGCATTTGCAAGACATCCTTACTGAAATTTTAGTGTATTTATGTGAGCAAACTACCTAACATGTATGACCAAAAAATGAGGCACAAAGCAGTAATTCTGCCTCAGCAAGAGGGTTGGGCTATGTGAAATGTAGATTATGGAGTAGTTCAGTGGTCTACGATGAAATTACTTTACCATTATTTGAATCCATGAGAAAAATATTCAAAACTCTTGCCTTCGAAATTATCAATACATTTCTTGGCACACTAATATTTGGAATTATTGACTAACAATAAACTATTTTTCAATCATGAATAGTTGTTTAAAAAGTTGTTAACTCATGCACAAGTACCCTATAAATCTCTTACTCCCAACATTTTCAGCACTGCTTTCCTGTGCCCATTATATAAATGGGCGTGACTAGTCGTGACTAGTTTTTGGCTGCCTTGCTTGTATTTGTAGTTTGTAAAGCATTCATTTTGAGTCAGTTGACATTTATTATTTCAGTTTATCTATAAGTAACTTGTCTTTCCCCAGCAGATCCAAAAAAATTCATGGTTGTTCTTAGCAACTGACTAAAATGCATGAGAATTTGTGAAAGACTGCCAAGGAATGTTAGACACTAATTGTCATTCTTGAGAAAGAGTTCAGCAGAAAGATTCGGTGATATAGTAAAGATGGGAAAAGTGTGAATTGTCCACTTAATCCTAATTTTAGAACACTGAAAATGTTCAGATGCATTAGAATGAGCAAACAGACCTTGGAGGTATGATACACACTAACATCTTCTGCAAGACATAATATTTCAGTGCATTGTTAGGAGTACATGGGCAAAGAAATCTAAAAGCAAAATTATTGTTGAAAATCCTGCCAGCAAGTGATAGACATTTTTTTAAAAGACAATGAAAATTGTAATTATCAAGTAACATGATGTCCTTTCATATACTAAAAAAATCTCTTAGTAGTCCTAGAGCCATTTCTGTCTGTGATGTGCAGTGATGTGCACTGTAACGCTGCAAGAAGTATGAAACTTCTCTGAGGTCATAAAACATTAAATGTAGTCTGTGACGTTTTCTGACTGCTCCTAGTGGTGAAACTGACTTACAGCACTGATGAGATATACTTCAAATAGAAAATTTATTTTTGAAAGAAAAGTGGTTTTCCATTCTGAAATTTCCAGCAAACCAGTAAATAGTATACTATTCTCAATACCATGTCCTCAAATTTTCAAGACATATGTTACAGATATGGAACAGGATATGCAACAGATATTTTCAGGCCATGCTCAGCATAATGAGTAGTAAAAAACCATCATGTTCCCACTACTACTGGCATTTCTATAAACATTATCAGCAGAACTGGTAATGAGACCTAAACTGCAAACATGATCCACCATCTAGCCGACCTCACTAATGTATATGCTTTTATCTTTATTGAGACTTAGATAGATAGATCTTAATCAAATCATATGTCTGTGTCAGTGATCTGGGGACTTAGAAATGTCTGTGTTGCATCTACAGTTGAAAATAAATTGAGGTATTGTACCTGTAATTCTAGACATCATGATTATAATTCAGTCTTATTCTAATGGTACGGTTTAAATAGATGTATTAGTGTCATGTGGCAGACAAGTCACCAGAAGCAGAGATACCACAGCTTGAGGATTGCTGTATGCACACATGCTTGGACTAAAATTATCTGAGGTAACAACACAAATGCTGAATTATACGGCTATTTGCTTGAATGTTTCAAGTTATTGACTTTACCTTTTCTGGTTATTGTATATAGAAGGGAACAAAGGGTTTTCAAAAGTTTTTTTCAGACATATTAGTTATAAATCATTTTCCACCTTAAGGAGGTTCCAGATAACCTAATACAGTCACTATGGTTACCCTGAATTTTGAGTGATCAAAAGATCTTTGATCAAAGCAGGTTGTTCAACTGCAATTTGTAACCCAGAACACTGGTTAGTTCTTTGCAGATTCATATTTCTTACAAGAATGAGAAAACACATCAAAAATTTTGATCTTAACTATCACTGTCCCCTAAGACTAAAGATGTACTGTGGAATAGATTGAAGATGTTTTTTGGAGCAATACTTTTAATTAAAAAAAAAATCAGAAGTTCCTGAGATATCATGATTAAAAATTATCAATTTTCTGAGATCTGGAATATCAAAGACTTGCCATTCTCAAAGTATCTGAAGAATTCTAAAATGCAAAGTCCAAGGTTTTTAAATTATGGAAACATACTTTGACAACAACTTCAGAACTTATTTTTAGCTTCTGTTTTGGTTTTGATGTTTGGTTTTTGTTGGTTTGGAATTTTTTTCCACTGATCGCAGTCATTTGATGGTGTTACAATAGTGGGTTTTTAATGGAAAATAAATCTGTTTTCCAAACTGGGAAACACTAAGCCAGTGCAAAAAAAAGAGATGAAAATTTAACCCTCTTTTCACCAAATTTTTCATTGTATCAATATAATTTTTTTTTCTGTGTTCCTCAGCATGGGTACTTTGTCTTGATGTGTGACAATCTTCATTGCAATGTAGCAAATGTGCATGAGTCTTTCACATAGTTTTGCAATTTATTGTGGGTAATTTGCTTTATCTTCCAGGTGAGTGCCTTAGACCATATTAGTGCTTCAAATTATGAGATGACTGACTATGGTTTTAGATTTTAATTAAACAATTTTTTAAAATTTCATAATTATTGTTTATTAAATCACAAAGTGTAACTCTTTTAAGCTGTTGGGCAGGGGTCCATTGATTCCATTGAGCTGTGTGATTCAAGAGCCTAAGGGGCAAATTTTGGTATACTTGCTTACCATTTCAGCCTATAAGCTAATTATTTTAATTAGCATTTCTAACAAATATGATCAATCTTCATATTGGTACAATAAGAAGTCAAATTTTTACAATCAACCTTCAATTATGAAAAGTGTGAAAGAACCTTTCCTTTCATAAAGTCATTTTGAGTCACTAATTTTCATGTGCTTTCCATCATGAAAAAAGTACACAAACAAAAAAACAAGCAAAACCTCATGAAAAACAGATTAAGGAAACCGACACCTAAGTTAAGGTTTTGCAAAATCATTACAGTGTAAATATGGTTCCTAATTCTCATTTCCATAGACACGAAATAGCACCCTAGTTGTTCAGAAATATGTATTCTAACTTACACATTTCAAGTGTTAAACTGTGCTTTTGACCTTTTAATACTGATATACATGATGCAAAAAGAAACAATAAAAGTCCTACTTTTGTGCACCAGTTCTTAAATAAGCAGAGAATGATGAGTATGCTAAATATTTTCTCTACTCCATCTTACAGAGAGGGGAGGCAAAAACAGACAAGATTAGCTGTTGTGAGCTCTGTGTTCATCACAGGAGAAGAAAGTAGAATAAGAATGACAAAAATAAATGCAAAATTGTAATATTGAGCTAAAGAATATTTTTTAAAGCAAATGCATTTTATTCTCACATTGCTCAGGCAGTTTCTGAAAACACTAAGAATCAAAAAAAAATCACTTTTACATAAATATTGAAACTTACGAAAGCAGAAAAAGTTCATCCACAACTAATGAAAATACTATCCTATGTTTCTCATTCAGTCATTATTTTCTCATATGTATGACACAGGGGAAATTTCTCCTCAGTATGAACAAGAAGCCTAGACTCAAATGCAATATTAAATCTATGAACTTCACAAGGATAAAATAGATTGGACAAAAATTATTTTGTGTGTTTAGGTTCAAACACCTAATTAGCTATCTCAAATTACATAAATTTAATATTGGCACAAGTATCTACACTCTTGGATTTTTTCAAGGCCAGGTTGAATAGAGCTTTGAGCAACCTGGACTAGTGAAAAACCCCATGTCAGTGGGGTTGGAACAAGATAACCTTTAAGGTCCCTTTCAATGCAGGGCACTCTGTGATGATCCTGTGAATGACTGGCTTTGATAAGCATCCAGTATTATGTTTGAAGGCATCTGTGAATTTCAGTAATTAATAGAAATCATAGATGCTCTACCTTGAGATACCGATCCACATTTACTAGTCCTGACAGCAATTGCCTTTCCAAGATATGTTTTGAAGACTAGGAAATACTCCTTTTACTGTAAAAACTGAAAGCAGAGAGAGCTGGATTTAATGGGCCTGTGAATGTTGAAAATTGAAAAATGCCCACTACTGAGTTAATAAATTCATACATATACAAATTAAAAAACAACTGAGACTAAACAACACATACCTAGGAAAGGTCTGATACACAACATACATCATAACCTAGAAGACAGAATAGGTGGGCAAAAGAATTATTATTAGATTCTTAATACTAAAATCCCATGATTGCTTGGTATATCCTGCAACTTGTGGAGCTTCCACACAAATGTGACTGTTTTACAGACTAACAGATGAAAAATCCCCAAAAGATAGACATCAGAAGATGAGGAAACAAGGATTTATGCTACTTCTGAAAATCCAGTCTTCTTCTAGTGAAATTACCACAAACTTCTCTGGGAACCATGCCCATGGGACACTGGCCAATGGTCACAGAATGTGGTCTCAGAACAAGGCCTGAATGTTATCAGCCCAGGTAGTTAGACACTGGCAATCAGGAGCAGCTGTCTAGAAACAGTAGGATAGCCACACTCCTCCAATTCTATTCTATATCCCACACAACATACATTGGTTGTGTGCTTTCTCTTATTCCTTTGGCAGAAGAACAAATTACAGCTTTGGAATGATTCGCCTGGGTTTCTGTTGATCAGCTGTCATATGGAGCTTAGGGGCTGACCTATCAACCTGTAAGTAAGTGCATGGTATTTTCCTTCTGTCTGGAAGCAGGAAAAAAAATCTGTAGATAGTGTTTTTAGCAGTAAAAATCTGTGGGGCTGAGTGGGGAATTAAAAATTTTTCTGTGATTATGTTGACAGAATATTACATTTTCAGCTCTCTATTCCTGTTATGCAATGGTTGCTCTTCATAAGAGAGACACAGAGAAAAAGGAGCTGTAAATCTAGTAGAAAAAGCTGCATTTTATCTTTTGTAAGACACAGCATGAATAGCTTTACAAGAATTCTCAAGAAAACTGCAACATGCATGAATCACTTTAAATATAAATGGTAATTAAAGTAAGTAACAAAAAATATTAATAAAATTATCTTTAAAAGAGAGGAAAAGGAAATTATTTAATCCCTTCTGTTGCCCTGTGATGTCTCAGTGCCCACCTGCCTGAAGTGTGAGGGGTAGGTAAATATTAGCATAGAAGAAAAATAAGGTCATCCTATACAAGCTTGGAGAAAGGGCAGGTCACCCAGGGCAGCCACCCTGGATGCTGCAGATAGTCTTCTTCAACAATAGGAAAAAGAATGAAGTAGCCAAAAGAACTCTCTAGGGCCAAGTGTGCATTGTATAGCTAATTACCCAGCAGTGGCAAAGCAGATAACAGCTGGAACACCAAAAGAGAATCCTTTTTGTTAAATATAGCCTCAATACTGATGTTTTGTTATATCTGCTCGTGACCCCTATCTCAAATCATAGTTTAAGTAAACACCATTCTACTCTTAAACTTTGCTTTGAGATAAGATTACTCCTGGGTAGTCTGACAAATGAAGAGGCATTGTATCCTTGTGGGTGTGCCAGTCGTTTAAAGCAGGGCACAGTACATAACTCCTCACTCTGCTGACCATCTTGGTATATTTATCTAGAATATCTGAAGAACTGGAAGGCTTATGTTGCCTTTTGTTGCCTTTTGTAAGGCCTCACAGTAATTTAGACCTTCTGAAGAAGTCTGTGATCAATTTCTGACACTTTCTGGGATCTTCTAGGAAAGATTTTTGGAACATCTCCACATACTAGAGAACAATAAATGAACAGAAAGGAAGTTTAATCAGATCCCAACATGAGTTAATGGAAATCTCTAATAAGTCTAACAGTACCTGCTGTGATTTTCAAAAGCTCTATCCAGTGTGAAATCACCTATAATGAAGTACTGACTTACTTCTTTACAAATACATAATGCCTTTCTTGCCATATAAAATGCTTTTGCTTTGCATGTTTGTTTTTGTGGTAGAAGTCATGTATTAAAACTGTGTGATGTCAAAATCTTTGTAAAGAAAGAGGAAAAGAGTGAATCAATAGAGAGCACAAAAGCATAAATTATTTAAGGGATAGAGATAAGTTCAGCAGAGATTTTTATAGAGTTGAGTGCTAATATCAGGAAAGATATTTCTAGCTGTGGTGAGTGGGTAGGTAATGCAGATATGAACTGCATGTAACCTATGCTGAAAGTCTGAACTTTTCAGAGGGGTGGCAAAAAATGGATGGGAAAAAAATGCAACCAAGATCGATTTGGCCTGAATCTTTGAGAATGAGAGTCAAGCATAAACATAAGAAACTAAAACTTAGTAAACATTCCTGTGCATTAAAGATGCATTCATTCAAATTATATATGCTATAAACACATATAAGATTTTTAATTTAAGTTTTTTAGGTCTAGTTACCACTAGAGACACATTTATAAAATATTCAACTAATTATTAAAAAAAAAAAAACCCGAAGAATTTGTTTCATTTTCTTAACTAGCCCTATTTCTTAAATTTTATGGTAGTCTGTCATTTCATGAGATGTTTTCTTATCCAGTACTATTAAAGAGAAAGTGCTGTACTAAGGCAGAGTTCTGTCTGCAAAGAACAGAATCCTCTCGTGTTAATTTAGATAAGGCAGGCTGTGAGTGAGCATATAGCCGTATTACAACAAATGCAAGATCCTAAGATTAGATAGCACATTAAAAAGTTTCCATTGTTTATTCAAACCTGATGTAGTTTACAAGGTGCAAGTGCTAGGTTGTTGCTTGATATGCTGTTAAAAATACAATTAAGAAAACATCAACATAGCTAAGAAACATTCAGTCAGGTTGCAAAATATTGGAAGAGAATGATGGAGTGAAAGAGTCAGGTTCTGAGAAAAAGTCTTTCCAGTTCTACTGTGACTACTGATACATAGTATGGTGTGCAGATTTTGCAGTTTTTTCCTATACTGAAGGAGATGGTCTGTTTGTTGGTGTCTTTGAATTAGGAGCATATGCATTTGTGAAAATGAGGCATGAGTTCAAAGCAAAGGTAACCTTCATGTTATTTTTTGGATAGAGCAAAGAAAAAGAAAGAGGAATTGCTTTGAGGCCAGGCCATGTAAACAAAAAGATAAATAATGATTTGTTTTGTACTTGTCCTATAATTGGAAAAAAAGGTCAGGGGTAAACTATTTGGGAAGTAAAATTTACATGCTGTGCAGTTGCTTACACAGTAATAGATGCTTCATGGTTTGCTGTAGCAAAATCCCTAAAGAGAGACTTACTTATGAAATTGACTCAATTTCTATCTCAAGTAGCCAGAAAATGAAAAACAAGAAAATAGATTGAAATTTTCTCACAGTCCATGCCTACGAAGTGCCAGAACATGCATAAAAAATGTTGAAGATATACTGACTATTTGGGATTACAATGGAGAAATTCTGATTTCTTGGAAATGACAAGGTTATATACTTTGATTTGAACTATTCCAAACCTCTTAATAATGTTAGAAACCCATTATTATGTGAAACAGTTTTTGGGACTCCTTGGGCACCTGGCTTTTGGGCAACAACTAGGACAGGGGAAGGCAATCTGCAGTTCCCAGTCTCTGCAGCCTCAAGGCAGCCTTTCTGGAGTTCAGGCCTTAGATTTGATGAAAGTTAATCAAATCTGAGATGTTTCAGACAAAACATTTGGAGCTTATATATCAGTGCTTTTCAATGAAGCTACATTTCATAATAATGTATCAGATAAACTGTATTGCCAAGAGCAGTTCTTTCTCTTTGTTCCTTTGCTTCCCTTTTACCTTTATTCTCCTTGCACTTCCTTCTTTATTTTATTGCTCCTCTTTTAGCCTTCCTTCTTCCTGTGCTTTTTAAATCTGCTTAAAGCATTCTTTATATCTCCCCAATCTCAAAACAGATCTTCTGTGTCATTTTGCCCTCAAACCCTCTATGTCAGTGAGACTAAGCAGTCTCATAGTTGTCAAGCAATCTCTTGTTTTTCTTACACAGAGGGAAAATATTGGTCAATGCCATGAAATAATTCATCACATTATTCATTTTGTTATCAAGTTTTGACTGATACACCATTTCAAATGAATTTGCCTCAAGAGAAAATAACTTCAAGTTAAAATCCAAATATGCAGAAAGTATTTAAGGAGGATGCCAAGTTTTGAGAGTACTTCCCTGATAGTAAGAAACTTAATGGTAGAAAGTCAGCTGGGAAGGAATAGGAGCAGTAATAAATTCAGGTGTTTAGAAAAAAAGACCTATCTGAATGATGATTTTTTCCCCCTCAGCCTCAAAGACATCTTCACATAATGTGTAATTGATAAGTGATAATACACAACCTCAAAGTTTCATTGTTTCAGAAAGAATTTTGTCACTAAAGTACATCAGAGATCTGGAACATTTACTAAATAAACATTTATATTTTACTGCTCTCCAGGAATGGAGAAAAATCAAACTGAAATTTGCATCAGAAAACTAGTGCCCTTCTGTGAGAAAGGTTTCCCAGAAACATTTTTAGGTTTTTGGCATGCTTTTTGACTTTAAAAATGCTCTATTTAGCCGCTGTAAAAAGTTGACTTACTTTCGGTTTAATTTTATGGCATTAATTCTATTACAGCTGTGGTTAACTAACTGCAGCGAGCCACACTGGTGGTGTGTGATATACAATTACTTCCAGGTACCACATTTTTTACTGACAGTTGAAGGATCTGGGGTGTACAGTCAGCTCTAGTTGAAGTATGTTGAAAGTGAGTGACATAAAAAGGGGGATTTTGCTAATGGAAAATATGCCTTGCCACTGTATGCACTACAAGAGAAAGGAGTGTATGACTAGTGTCCTCACAGAGCTGAATTATAAGAGTAGGCAGACTCATCTGCAGTACATTGTGATGTTTTTCTTATTTAGAGTTCTTCATGATAATGTGTATAATACCTTTCCAATAGCTCAATATACCTGATTGCATATGGTAGGTTGTTCAGGTGAAATCTGATCACAGCTCCATTTCATGTTTTATTAAATAAATGTCCACATAGGAGACAACTGTAGTGAAAATGTTTAGGAAACTCTAAATGTTGTCATCCAGGTCTATAAAAATGTCTAGACAGAAGTTTCCATGCTCAGAGAAGAATTCAGGAATTTCCAGCACTTTTATGAAGATATCAGCAAATTCTAGTTGAGATATTAACACAGACACCTCTGAAGTAATAGCAAAAATTAGTTGCATGCTGCAGCTTTTAGAAACATATTGGCCCAGCCACTCAGCTGCTGTCAAAAAAAAGTAATCAAAGTTATACCAAATTGCATTGAAAGCCTGTATTTTTATTGGTTTCCCATAATTTATTTTCTGTGTTATTGATTGTTGATATAAATGTGATTTTTTTTGAGAGTTGTTTTGACATCTCTCAATACATTGTTTAACATAATGTGCTGGCACAGCTTGGCTGGGCAGCCTCCCAACAATACGTCGGTCTCAGAAAATGACAGAGAAAATGTTAACAGTGTTGGAAGACAGGGTTTTAAAAATACACTTATTGAAAGTAATGCCATTGGAAAATAGTGAGTAGTTGTCAAACAGAGAGATTAAAAATCCTGTACAACAAGAAAAAAAAAATTCTGAATCTCACAAAATAATGAAGGAAAGAAGTAGTACCTAAAGAGAGAGGGCGGGGGGGATTTGGAAAGAGAGAGGTCTGTACAGGGGCTATTACTGCAGCCACACTCTTAGAGAAATAAGCTGTAGCGTGTACAAGGGGAATGATGAAAATGTTACATATTTTGATAGCTTGCAGAAGCTTCTCTATTGGCCCTTTTACTTCTATATCAGCATTAAAATATAGGAGTAGCTTGACAGATACTGTAAGTTAGAATTTTCTAAAAATACATCTGAAGCCCTAAAGGGGATGTCTGACAGCTTTTGGCATGGATAAAAACAACTGAGATTTTAAGTCCTGATGTATTTGTGTTGTGTAAGCATGTTTACCATTGGCTGGTAGTGCAGACAGCTACTTAAACCAGTTCATCAACTGCCTTGATGAATTTACTGAAGAAGTATAAATCCAGATCTGGCCTTTACTAAGCTCCTGCCTTGCAATCAGTTCACCAGCTACTGTTATACTGTGCCAATAAATATAGCGCTTTTACGGTCTTAAATAGAAAGGCATATTTCTTTCCAGATATCTGGACTTTATTAAGCTAAAATAATACTTTCACAAGACCCAACATATGATAAAATCAAACTATTTTACTCTCAGTATCAATTTTATGCATAGTATACAATGTTTGACTTCAGGGAAGATAAAAAATTAAGCTCAAGTATGTTGTTAATACTTCAGTTCCAAAAATGCAATCCAGTTTCATACATATACAACATACATAAAAAGCTAGAAATACCTAAAATTAATGAAAACATCATTTCTTAATCTGAAAATCCACTGTGTCTATGAAAACTATCCTAATCTGAGCACCTGTTTTCCACTCCTTTCCATTTTCAAGAAAAAGCAGTCTTCTGACATGTTTACTCCTTTAACTTATTTGATTGGTTGCTTTTTTTTTTTTTTTTTTTTTACAAAAGCACATTGGATCTGTAAAAGACTTCTCAAGATCAGTGATTATTAGAAGTTTATTTTGTATTGTGTGGTAGTTGTGACTGATATTGGATTGATAACAGGCAAAAAATTAGAGCACTCCTGACAAACTCAACATGAAGAATTTCCGTTCTCTTCTTGAATCCAACATTCTTGCAAAAAAAAAAAAGGCTTATGATAGGAGTTCTTCTACTTATTAATCAGGGGTAAATATATTGGATTATTTATTGTGCAGAAATTGGGAATTGTTATGGCGTTTGTTTCATTGGCTTTTTATTGATAAAAAAATGGTGCCCAGATTAAATACATTTCAACAAATAAAGCTGACTAATACAAGGTTACACCTTTTTTAAGGTGCTTAATGATAATACAAATCTAAATATATGTACAAATCTAAATAGATGTATTAGGAGAAATTAACTAATTATATTTTCAAAGAAATTACTATATATCAAAACATACACTGTTACATTATTGTAGGTAAAAACGTGGGTAAATACTTTGTGGTGTTTTAAGTTTCTACTTTTTATTTAGGTATAATTCCATAAAATGTATTTTTTTATGCTAATGGTCATTTATACAATAATTATACCTCAGTGAGCAACAGAAGTGTTCATCCACACCAGTGCTATTGTCACAAAGGAAAGATATTGCTCCATCCATGAAATCAAATAGCATACTTAATCCTATCAAATGAAAACATAATGCAGTCTAATCATGGGTCTGTTTAGAGATTGGGATATCAATTTCTATTCCATCATATTTATTGCAATAGCAGCAAGAAGTATTTATGAAGGCAGCACACAGAGTGATCAAAATCTGGGATGATATGACCACCATTAATTACAACTGAAGTGCTATACTGTTGCACCTTAACATTGCATGCTTCTGCTCTCGTTTCTTTATTATTGCCATGTTCACTGCTTTCTTTTATCTCTCAAAGAATGACATTCAAAATCATGACTATGCTATAACAGATTGAAAGCCTATCTAGCCTGTACCTTGGCTCCAACAGTACCCAGTAGCAAGCAATGTATTTATTTCAGCTTCCAAGAATTTATGGCTACTGTATATTTGGAGCCAGAGGTGGTTTGTGTTTAGTACTCCCAGTGGATTTTCTCTCTGACTAAGCTATCTAATCACCTTCTGGATCCATGTAAATTTTCCCCATCTATTATTTCCCCAAACAAGGAATTCCACAACTGAGTTATTTCTCAGAAAAAAAAAAATCTTTTTTTTTGGCACTGACATAATTTTTTCACTTGATGTCTCCTGTTTGAAATACAAGGCAAGTAATATGCTTTGTGACCTCTAAACCGCTCCTTATCACACGATAACAAAACAAACTTCAATGAAACAAATGTGAACACAAGACAGAACAAACTTTCTACTGCCCTCTGAGGGGAAAATAACAACCAGGTGTCTTCCATCACTTGGGTAATTGACAAAACATGATTTACCCAAAAGCTAGTGTTTAACACTCACTACAGCTAAATGTTTACTAAATGAACTTGTTCTGCATATTTTTTTTTTTGGCCTAAAGAATTTTCATATTTTTGCACTTCACTTTTCATAGAGCAATACCTGCTATCCAGACATCTTTGGAAATTAAAAAATCACAGAACATCTATGAAAACATGCAAGAATGCCCAAAGTTTTCCTAATTTTAGGAACAAGTTATTATAATTTGAAAATTTGCAGATGAACTGATTTATTTGTCATTCATTATTCCTAAGTGATTATTCCTTATTCCAAGCTTTTTAGTGAATCAGAAAACAACAGAACAAAGAATAGCTGAAGTTCTCAGCTAAGTAATAGGAACAACAAAACCCTAAAAGCAAATAATAAAAATTTTAATAACAAAAACTTTCACCATGAAACAAAGCAGAGGGCATGATAGAATGCTCAAAGATCTGACTTATTAATCAGACTGATCAAATTACTTTGTGAGAAAAAAAAATCACATAATCAATTACTATCTGGTTGAAAGTTCATTGTTTGTTTTTCTCTTGTGTTTTGTTTGTTTGTTATAGTTTTTAGTTTGTTTCTTTTTCAAAATTATCTGTTGAGTTTCTCTCTTTTGCTTATTACTTTCTTCTGATTCCCATTTGCTTAAAAATGTTCTTGACACTTATAATCTCTTTTAACACATCTAAATGGCATTTTTTTTCTTCAAGGGCCTGTATATATTATTGCACTTCTGAACCACCAAAGTATTTTTCCTTTCTGGAAAACAGACAGGAGGTTTGGTATTTTTTTTACCTAAACATAAAGTCCTATTTTTTAGCAAATACAGCAGAATGTAACTTACAAGCAGTTGAACATGGGAAATCACCTGTCATAACTTCATCACCACTAGACCCCAGAGAATCAATGTCTTGAAGTCAATAACAGTGTTCTAATTAAAAGCATAAAGCACAATCGTGAGAGTGTGTGGGGGAACCTTTATAAAGAACCCTCAAGTTCACTGGTGTGATCCTGATATGGCTAATTGCACTGTGACTTGCCTTTATGTGCTTATGTAAATAGCACTGGCTTCTGCAGCAGAGCTCCCAGGCTGCCTCTGCCAGCAGAGAGTCCTTTCCCCAAGGGCTTTCTCTTTGTGAAGCACCAGCTGCTCCGATCTTGGCATTGTCGGCCCTTATCGCCAGTGGCAAGGGGCGGGGGGGGAAATTAATGAGGAAAAACTGCCTGATTTTATCTTTTTTTGTTTTAATAGAACCTTTTTCCTTGTTCCCCTCTTTCTCTAAACTGAAGCTTTAGGGGCCTACAGCAGACCCTATTTATCAATTATTAGTACACATAAAGATAAGGTTCTAGCTCTGAGTATTTCTGCAGTGTGTAGTGCTCTATTCACTGGCACTCTGCAAATGTGTTCAAACATTGCTATTTACACTTTTACTTCTTCTGAAATCCCGGCACTTAATCCAATTGCTTTCTGTTTTCTGCTACTTAAAATGCAAAGGAAAAACTGATAAGGAAAAAACATTTAAATTCAGGAACTTCCTCCACTTCAGAAGCATGCAAGCAAATGTTAATATGGCATGAAATGTACACTTGTGAAATGTTAACTTTACTGTTAATAAGCTCGTGAAGAAAATATAATTACAGCTGATAATGAGGGTTCTTTATAAAGGTTATTGTGAAATTAAAAAAAAAAAAACAAAAAAACCTCAACTTAATCTTGTGCAAAAATTCATCTATTTTTTACCCTCTCTGTATTAGCCAGTTATAGGGGGGAAAATGCTGCTAAGAAAGGGATTAAGTATATATTTCTCTTCTTCAAAGTCTCATTCAATATATTTCTGCTATAGTGTTCTTCATGCACTTCAGGTCCAAAGTGGGAAAACCATTTTGTGCAGCTGTCAATGTGGAATTCCTCTTTGTAAGGCTTTTAGTTGTGCTACAGCAGGACCTGTGTTATTTAATTCATAGTATGAATGAGAACTAGCCCAAATGATCAAGGCTATGGTTTCTAAAAGTTAATGGATATAAAGCTATTTTATTAAATCTAATGATGAAAATAAGGATGAAAGCACAACAATTACACATTTAAGCTCTGCTGTTCTTGCACTGTAAGAACAGCAATACCAGTACTTTTTAAAAATAATAAATAGGAAAGTGATGTGAAAAAATATTGGTTCTTTTTCTACTATATCTTTTTTATTTATTTTCTGTTCAGATGTCTTCTGCATTCTGTGTTGTACACAGGGATTTACATGATCATGTTCTGTAGAGCTGTTTATTGAAGCAGAGAAGAATCTGGCTGTTCACGTGTCATTATTTTCACACTTTTCCATAGTCTCTGTAAACCTTCTTTAGAACTAACCTCTAAAAAGTCTTTTTCCTAGGAAAAGAGAAAGCATAGCAAAATTAATTCCTGGTTAAAAGAGCTAAGTATTTGCATGAGGCAAACTGGTAACACTTCATCAAAAGGGCATAATGCACCATTTCAGTGATTGAACTAGGAATAGTGGTTCTACAATATCAACCTGCACATATTTGCTGCAGAAATATTTGCATTTACTACTCTAATTATTCAGTGACAGGTTTTAAATGGTTCTTCAAAAGGAGGGGACTGTGTATGCAGTTTGTTCTCAATTGAATGAGGAGCCTTGGAAAGATTTGTGAAGATAATGGTATCCATGATCCAAATGGTAACAATGATTGTACTATGCTTTTTCTTTTTCAACAATTTGGTCTTCAGTTTTTCTGTATTTATAACAGGGATCTACAACCTTTGAGACTGAGATGTACATGTCACCTTCCTTTGATATGACCAAGCAGAGAAGTGCAACGAGAAGTCTCAGTGTAATACTGACATTGTACTTCTAACTAAAAGATTTCCTTTTGCAGTTCAGCTGGACTTTTTGAACTTTGCACAATGTTCATCTTTAAGTAATAAAATGAAATATATAAACCAGTACTTTTTTTTTTTTTTTCATCTATAAGGGACAGTTTCCCGAGTAAGTTTTTTTTTTTCAGGAGCATTACATGTAAAAAACAATGAATCAGAATAAAAAAATTTGATTTGCTATTGCTTTGTTTAATAGATAAATAAGTCTTTAACCACCTCTCCAAAAGAACTGCAAAACCTGTAAGCACTTTTATTTCTTTCTTTAGCAATTCAGTAGCAGATGACCAGATAAATACATTGCTTAATTGTCCTTTATCCTGTAGTTGGAAAAAGGAAATATGATATTTTAAGGGTTTTCAAAAAAGTGTGTGTTTGTTTCTTCAGGAACTTGAGCATTCTTAGTGACACTTTCTTAAAAATAGATCACAGAACTGGAGACAAATAAAAACAAATATTATGTCACTCATTTGCTTTTAGGTTTTCACTCTTCAAAATTAATGTTTTCTACCTTTGCTTCACAACCACAAGATTTATTTCATACATAAATACTCCAGTGCTTAAATAATATAAACTGACCCTTTGATCAATGCCAACAAATAAAGGATTTAAACTCTTCAGAATTGCTGGTATCTATTTTATTCAGAAAAGTCATAAGCACACAAAACTATTTCTCAACCACTTCAAGCAGTGAATGGAATATGGTAATGGTGGGGCTTTTTGGTGATTTTACACTGACTTCAAGGGAACTCTAAAAGATTAAATGGCTAAGAAGTCTATCAGTAAAATCACCGTCCAGATTGTTGGTGTTTTTTTTGGGGTTTTTTGTTTGTTTGTTTGTTTGTTTGTGGGTTTTTGGGTGTTTTTCTTTTCTTTTTTTTTTTTTTTTTTAATAATTATACTTTAGGGTATGTTTCTGCAAATTGGTAGTCTTCATTATGTAACAATAGCAGCTAATATAGTTTTTTTATATTACTGAAAAATTGCACATTGCACCTCGTGAAACCATGTTTTAAGTATAGAAAGCTCGGCAATGAGAGTGTCAGCAATGATTTTTACCTTACCAGTACCGAAACAGAGGCACTAAGAACACCACACCTGTCAAGAATGGGGTGCCACTTAAGCAGAAGGAAATTTGTTTTCTATCAGCTTAGAGTATTTTTGTTTTGCTTAGATATTACCATGTTAAAAAAAATGAAATTCAATAACTAAATATAGGAAAATAGATCACTGGCCTCCTAAAGTTGAAACACCACATGATTAGTAAGAGGTCCATGCAGACCCAAATTGTTGGTGATATAAAAATGAACGTATTAGGGCCCAAATAGATATGCAATTTCAGAGAATTCATACAACAAATGGAGTATTTTCTTGACTTTTTCTTTTTGTATTTCCTTTCTGTTGTAGGAAGTTATGAAAGGAAAAATGCAGTAAAGTAATATAACACTTATAGGAGGGACAAAAATAATAAATAATAAAAGACTTCTTCATGATAGTGGATGATAAAATTGTGTAGATCACTAAGCTTCTAATTTAGTCATTTTCATAGTAGAAGGCAATAATCCTGCCATTGGATGAAAACTAAAAGGGTAGTGTTTATTGATTTAGGCTCCTGAGCCAAAGGTCTTGAAATTTATTAGCCTCAATCTTAGTTAGCAGCAATCCTGTATTAGAAAGAATAACCCCGTGTCATTATTTCTATAGTGACATTTTAAATGAAAGTCATGTTCCATTAATTATGAGAGAAAACTTTGAAAAATTATACATATTATTAATAACTTTAAAGTGAATTTTTAAAAACATGTATTTAAATAATCCTGACTTTCTTTTCTCTTATTTACACTGTTCATCTTTCTCCAATCTGACCTCAGAGGCTTCTGACTATCTTCAACAAATTGTTGGTAACTGTATGTATTTTCATACCTAGGTTTAGCTGGGAAGACCTGGCTTTTGTCCCTTACATTTGAAGGTTGTATACAGATATTAAGTCAGCTCATAGCAAATTATAGAAAAGAATGAGAAATATCTAGTTATAAATCCATAATTATACAATGTCCCTGTACAGTAATTGGATAAGATATTCCATAGTGCATAACTTGGATAATTATCTGACACACTGCCTGCATGGGTAGAAATGTGTGATACAAACTTTTAACTTTTCAACCATTAAAAGTGAAAATGGTTGCTCTCCAGAAAAAGAATGACTAATTTAATGGAAATTAATTTTGAAAGCCTGTGAATGTCTTCTGGAAAGAGTTTTCTTGACTTAAAAGTTCTTTCTACTTCATACAATAAATTGAGCCGTGGCAACCACTGTTACTGATATCAGTTCTTCTGTTATAGATATGTAGGGATAATGCACTCAGTCCTTTGTGCAGTCAGAACTGGAACTACTTGTTTTCCTTGTATGTTTTTAAGGACATATCAGGTGATAGTATTGGAGGGGAAAGAGCAGGAAGGAGGCTGTAGTCCTACAACAGGGCTAAAATTAGCTCTGTATTGAGAGGTAGCATAGGATAGAACTCAATATTTGTTGTCCCACATAGTTTTTTCATTAAAAAAATCTTACTGAATGTACTCACCATGCATACCTATGATTTTAGCTTAAAAGCTTTTTTTATTTTCCAAAAACCACATTTTCACAGTACCCACTTACAAATCTTCTGGGTTGAACCATGAGTGTAACATCTGAGTTGACAACACTGAAGTATTTCTCTTCCCAAATCTGTGAAATACTACACCTAAATGTACAAAAATACTTAAAATTTTCAAAATAAAACCCAAACTCTTTGGGAGATCAAGAACCTAAATTCAGAGATTATGACCCTAAAAAACATATTTCTTGGCCTTCTATGATAGAATAATTGCATCAGTGAACAAGAGAAAAGCTACGAATGTCATCTATCTGGGCTTCTGTAAGATCTTTCTCATAGCTCCCTACAACATCCTTTTCTGTAAATTGCAGAGAAATGTGTTTGATATGTGGGTAGTTTGGTGGATAAGGAAATGGTTGGACAGTTTTGTCCAAAGGGTAGTGGCAGGCAAGAATTATTAATAACATTCCTGTTTATGGAACTTATATATTCACCTCAGACAGCACTTTCTCATTAATATTCGCCATCGGCCAAATATCAATACAGCTCCCTGTGCAGCAAGCTGGCTTCCTGGATCTGGTATGTAAGCATCTGTCTCTCTCTGTGGGAACAGCTGTATGGATTCCACCACATATCAGGATTCTTGTAAGTTATGGATTGCAACAATATACCTAGAACCCATTTGTAGACCCTAAGTGACCCTAAGTCACTTGTTCAAAGTCATGCCAAATTTATAGCAGAGCCAGAAATCTGATCCATATTGCAATACCCAAAATACTCTATTCATGAAGAGTCTGTCCGCTTGTCCTCTTACTAAACTTCTTCCCCAAACCAGCAGTAAGATGAAACAAAATTGTACAATGCTCTCAGGCACATGGTTGGATTCTTGGGATGTCCTGCACACAGCCAGGAGTTGGATTCAATGATCCTGATAGGTCCCTTCCAACTCAGCATATTTTATGGTTCTGTGATAAAATCCTTAGGCTATTTTTCTCACAACTTTAAAAAAGAAGGGGGTTTTGCTGAGGATGTGTGATTTGTGAGGATGTGTGATTTGTGAGGATGTGTGGATTGTTGAATTATAAAAAAATTCCAGGCAACTGAAATATCACAAAGTCAAATATTTGGGCTGTTGATTTGCATCCACTTTTATTGGTTTTCTTTAAGTATTCCTATCAGGAAAAAGTTTTTTACTAACTGTAATTCAAAGAATAATTGCAGTGTGGAGGCACTAAAACAGAGATGCTGTTCAAGTCCAGTGCTGTTCAATACTCATTTTAGCTTTTGGCAAAATATCAGCTATATTAACATAAATGAAGGTCTTGCCTACTAATTTACTTCTTGAGGGTTTTGCCTTAAAAACTGTAGCTGTTTATGTGAAGAACTCCAAGACGTATTTCCATTGATTGTTCTCAGAACCAGGTGAGAATCACGAGTGATTCACAGGAATGAATCTTGACTAATCTGTAACTTCCCAAAGCGTGACTTAGTCCACTCTGCAATGATCAATGATACAACCTTAATCTCTTCAGGCTCCTCTTCTCCAGGCTAAACAGGCCAAGTGACCTCAGCCACCCCTTGTATGGCTTCTACTCAAGGCTCTTTGCCATAACTGTAGACCTCTGGACACTCCCTAATATATCTTATGTTGTGAACCAAGACTGCATTGACTGTGGCAGAGAGTAGACTGGGACAATCACCTCCTTTGACCAGTAGGCAATTTTGTGCTTAATGCAGTGTGGTGAAAAACACAGTCTTTTCTCTCACAATTTTTAAAATGTCCTGTTTGCAAAAGCATATGTGCAATATTTGTTTGATTTCTTCCATCATGCAGATTTATGAATATCCATACAAACATATTCATAAGTAAATCTCAATTACTGCTTTAAATTTCCTTCAGGTTGTCCTGTTGTTGTTTGTTGTAGTTGATTGTTTGTTTGTTTTTCTTTTTTATTGTCTTTTAATTCAAAAAACAATATACCACAGTGGACATAGAGTTTCCTGATTTCTCATATTTCTTAAACAGTAATATGAGGGCAACTTGCTAATTTTTTTCTTCATAAATGAATGATTAAATAAGGGTGAAAAATAAAAACTAAGTAAAATAAAAGCCCTGTGACAACTCCAGAGCACAAAAAGTTGGCACATCTTTATTCATGCCATTGTTAAACACTGTTATCTATACCAATGTGCTGTAGCTTGCCAATCTGAGAAAAAATAGTGATAGTGCTGAACAACATCAAGGGCCCATTGTCTTACACACCTTTTTTCCTCATGTTCCTTTAATAACTGAACTGTTCAAAGATCACAGGCCACTGCAAAACAAGCGCACATAAGCAGAAAGGGACATAACCTATGCCAATATAATTCTAATTCAAACAATTTAATACCTATCCCTGGGAGTCCAAATGCAATGCTCAGTCAGAGAATGAAAAGTATCACAACTGGCTCAGACTCATATGAAAACAGGTAGATTAATTGGTCCTGCTGTCCTGTTCTATGTTAGCAATCGTGCTTCTCTGGCCCCACTTCCCATGCATGTGAAATATAGATAGTTTAGAGGGACACTTAATAGAGAAAAACTGTAACTCTCAGTAAATAGGGTGAACAGACCACTTCTGTGTTTGCTCTGGTGAGGTATCAGGATTGGTATGTGTGAATTGAGAATATAGCTGCAATTGTCACCTCAGGACATTAGTTGAAAGAGAATAACCTTTGTGTGCTGTAATATGAGGGTATCAGTTGTATAGAAATAGCTAAATAGCTTACACTAGTGAAATATAACATTGAAGAGAACATTAAGTCATATATGACAAATAAATTACTTCCCCCAGGAAGTATATGAATTTTTTTTTCTATAAACTAAAGTGTTACAGATGATAAAAGTGTAAAAGAAGGAGTTTGGATTGATAAGACCATATCTTAAGTGTTAATTGAAGTATTTATATTGGACTTCACTATGGAAATGGCACTTTCTAAAATTGAACTTGACTTTATTGTCCTGAGGGTATCTTTTAAAGTTTGAAGTGTTAAGTGTAGAACAATTTGTTAAATGAAGTATATGATGTTACTATGACTACGTGGTATTCATTCAAAAGTTTCAAGAAACTCAGATATTATAGTATGGACTTAATGTATGAAGCATTACTTAATGTTCTATCAGTGTCAACAGGACAGAAGAAAAAAGGTATTTTAAATTAATACTTTTTTAAAATTTCCTCTTAGAAAAACGTAGAAAATTGCAGACTTTGATCTCCATAATGTGACAATTAACAAGACAAGAAAAAATGTTAGCAGGCTCAGGTGAAGCATATAGTAGGGAAGACTGAGTTTGCCTTTTTTAGAAGGAATAGTGATTGATATTACACAAGTAGTTTATTAATTCTCTTTAATTCAGTGTAAAAGAGATATACAGCATGTGTCATTTTTGAGTACAATGGGGTATTCTGCTCGGGTTTCGGTTGCTACTCCCAGGCTTTTCACAAATCCTGTCTCATGACTGCTAGCCCTATACACATGTCTGGGGTCCCCTTGCCTGTCTAGGACATCTCTAATGGCCTTGGCTGCATTTATATGAGTGCATCCAACCTTTACTGCTCAGGAGAAATTCAAGTAAAATGAGACAGATGTTCAATATAAGGTGGGGAAGGCAGAGTAGGGCAATCCATTCCCTTCAAAACATTTTTTTGACTTATTGACACAATACACTACCCACCTAATTTTTAGACTGAGCAATCTGCTGCAATTTAAGAGACATTTTTGAGGATTGATTAGTGTCATTGTACCTGCCTGTATCCCCAGAATTGTTATGGTGGCACAAATAAAGCAAGGATGATTTAGAAGAAAAGAAGCATGGAACCTTAGTCACAAATCCTGTGCATGTTATTTGGTCTGCATGATGGCTAAGAAAATAAGTCTATGAACATTATTTTTGAAGATGTGGAGGCTGATAATCAAATAGTTGATTGCAAATCATCCTCTCTTGAAACCTGTATTCATTCTATCTTTAAAAATAGGGACATTAAAAGTATAGTTTACACCATATTTTAGAAACAAAATTCAAACCATGCATTCATATGACAAAAAAGAGGAGGATATTTATGGACTCATACCCCTTTAAATATTACACTATGCCACATCTCAGAAGTGTAAGACACACCATTGAATCATTTCACAACAGCAGTACTCCAATGAGCTTCCAGACAGATTTCCATATCTTAACACAACTCTATTTCCTTGATGTAAATTGGTGAAACCAACTAGCTGCTACTAAATAACATTAAAATCCAGCTATTTTTCTCAGAGAAACATTTAGGAGTAACTAATTGTTCATTCTAGAAACAGTCAGCTTTTGAGCATATATATATGCACATTTGTTAGTGACAACCATTAATTATACTTGTCCTTTTTACTTGGTCAGAAAAGAGAAAATTAAACCCATTTTCAACTCTGCAAGGTTAAAGGGGTTTCTGATAGTGTTTTAAACTAATTTTGCATTATATTGCTTTCATTTATATAAATACAAAAGAGAGATAGCCCTCAGCATCCTTCTGTTTTTCCTCTGCCTTCTGCTGTTCTATTTTTGGTTTTTTTTGTAATGTGTGGAACTTAAAAGGAGCTTATGAAACTTTTACTTTTTTCTTACCATGGCAAATCTGATGGAATGAAAGCAATACCATGTGCAAACTAATGGAAACATTTGGGGGATAATTTCTTCAGGTATGGACTGTCTGACCTCAGGAACCTGACAGATATTGCTGTAGAATTATTAGCAGTCACTCAGGCCTCCAGGTGGAATTAAGGAGGCAGGAATGGCCATGCATTTCAATCTGTGCAGTTAACCTACTTAGATTAGAATCTATTATTTATGGTGATTATCAACCACTGCAGCTCTTGTAAATGGCAGTAGGTCAGTGCTCTGATAATAATTAAGGTATTCATTATAGGATAAAAGCGGAGGTCAGCTTCACTTCTGTCTTTTGAAACAGAACTGAACATAAGGAATTACAAGACTGAAGAAATTATTGCCAGAAAAAACCAACATAAATTTTTTTTTCATCTTCTTTATTCTGAAGCTGTGTTTTCACAGCTTTCTATATTCATGGTAGCAGTAAAACTAAAAGGTCCCTAATGCCTTCTTTTAAGGAGTTCATTAGAAAGCTGTTAGTGAAGTTTTGTGTATTTTTATTACTACTGCATTTTGGAATGAGACACAAAATACCTACAGGAGTCTGAAAAATGGGAGGAGGTCATGGATGCAAAGCATATAAACTTTGCACTGTTTTCTGTCTTTTTTTATTGCACTGCATGATAAAACCCCTTGTTGTTTGAGCATATACACTACTTTATTCTTTAATAATGCAACTTAAATGTCATAGATATCGTACTAAGCTTATGTTTATAAAATTTATTAGAGAGTGATATGGTAAATGATTCCTAGGGGATTTGGATATTGCTGAACCTTGGAAAAAACATAGGTAGGACTAGCAGATTTTCTGCTATTTACCTACTGAACTAAATCAACCTGAAGAAATACCATATTTAGCAATTAAAAAGAAGAGGGGGAAATGTTTGCTTTTTACTGCATAAAATGTCTGTTAGTCACAAGTCTTCTTAATGTTATTAAAATCCATCAAGTTTTAATGGAATTAATTTTAGCCAGTGTTCATTTTTTATAAGATCTAGACATCAAAAGATACTCCTGCATATTCATCAGAGAAGTATAAAGACCTGCCAGTCCAGTAAAAGTACATACTGTTAATATATATTAATGTTACAAAGGAATAAGAAAAGTAAGAATAACTTGTATCATGTATATATGTTTAATTCTTTCTTTATTCTGTGATATAAGAATTGTACTGGTTTGAGAGCCAAATATTTTAATTTGGACAAAATTGTGAGTATGAGAGTCACAGCTCAGTTTATCCCATATGTAAAATATTATTTAGCTCTCCCCACCTGAGCACCAACATCCTTCTCAGATTTCTAGTGAGATGGAACTGTGGAAAATAAGAGCTCACTACTTGCTTTTCTTCCCAAACCTACAGGAATGGACTGAAGACTGAGTAGAGAAGAATGGAGAATGGACAAAATCTCCACAGGATTACCTTGCACATAGCTCTGGGAAGATGAAACTCATTTTAATTAAGTTCCTCTGCCAGAATCAAATTATTGACATTTTGAAAAACTGTTCCTTTCATGAGATATAAAATGGCCTCCTCCATCTGTGTTTTGTATCAATGTCCTCTAAAGATTGGAAGTAAGCTTGTTGTTGCTCTCTGGCATACATATTCCATGTAAAGGCAAGAACTTACTGATTGTATAGCCACTCATTAAAAAAAAAAAAAATCTGGAAATATCTTCAAAATGAATCCAAATATATCTTATTTTTATTTGTTTTCCAAAATTTCAATAATTATTTTGAATAAAATTACTGCCTTCCTTTCCTAAGAAAACTCAACATATTTTGTAGCAGATGGCTTTAGGACTATGCTACAATTTAAAGGAAGGGAAAAGGAAAAGAGATAAACTGTTAGATTTCTTAATTTGAAAATGTAGACAGAAAATGTAAATAGAAAATATAGAGAGAGGATAAAAATACCTTCCTCAAAATGTTTGAATAAGCATTAAAATCTTTTTGTACAGGTCAGAGTTTCCAATACATTTGTAATATTTTTCAAGTTGATGTTTGTGTTGCATCCCAGGCTGGGTCAGTTAGGGGTTCTGATAAACGTTAGTTAGCCGGTTCTGTGTACCCCCATTTCCCCTGCACAATGGTCTGCTCTGGGTCACTTACCATTGGAGCTTCCCCAAGTCAGTCTTGTAACCACCTCCTGTTCACTCCTGAGAGTTCCGTGCCAGTCACCCCATCCCTGCAATCCCATTCGTCCCAGAACGCTGTACACACCCCTGTCATGTTCCCATTGGTTGACGTGGTCCACGTCATTCCCCCATTGCCTGTCCCCATTGGACGAAGGGGCTTCTGCCCTTGTCTGCCCGCCCCCTATAAAACCCCATGTGTCCTTTGTCTCGTCAGCATCTTGTCCACGTGGGCGCTAGGAGCAGATGCCGCTCTCCGCCGCGGCCACCACATGGGAATAAAAGCTCTCCAGCCACGCAGGACAGGGTGTGCCATTCCTTCGCCCCTTCATCTCCTCCCAGCGCCGGTTACAGAACGCGGCTAGCCCATGCGGAGGCTCAACCCCAGAGCTCTGCACACACACAGCAGCCCTGGTATCCTGGACGAAACGCTGAGCCGGGCTCCCAAGCCACCCAGGACCGGGGAGAAGAACGCAATGCCGCAGATGTGGTTGCATTTTCCAGTAAGGCTGTGTGACTTCTAAATGAATTCTTTTACAGATTCTGTTTTGCTGTTAACAGAAAATGCTGATTTACTCTCCACGAAGCATCAGATTCTGAAAATTGCTAAAATAAATAGGTTGGCATGGTGAATGAAGATAGACAAGCATTAATGATATCCTTAAATTTAAATGCTGATCCCAGGAATTTTTTGTGTAGTCTAAAGTCACCTTTCGTTTTATATGGAGTTGTTATCATTATTTTTCCAAAGAAATAATGGAGAAAGGCAAGCTCAAAAAGCAACTCATCACTAGCCCTCCTAGTTAATTTCATCATGCGATGGTTTCCTTATACTTTTCTCTTTTCAGATCTTAAAAGGATTCTTATTTACGTGATTAATCAGACAACATTTGATTTCAATCTTCCACTTGTTCATAGTTAGATTAAAAAATTGGTTATTTGGTACTAAAATTGTTTTATAAAGCATCTAACACCTTATATGTAATAAACAGAAGGGGTGGAATGGTCTACTGGTTTTCTTTCCCAAAAGTTTTTACTGCATTACATTCTTTTCATTTTTCTTCCCAAGCCTTCTCTTTGCCAGTCTGTAGAGTCACAAATCTCTCAGCTTATCCATGTAGCTCAGATCCTCCAGTCCCTTAATCATCTTCTTGGCCCTTCTGAACTTGATCCAGTCTTGAGTCCATTGCTGGACGCAGTGTCTCATAATGAGTCAAGGAGAAGAATCATCTCCCTTGACGTTGGCAATGCTCTGCCTAGCAGAGCTCAGGAGCATGGGGGTTTTTTTTGTTATTGTCTTTGACCTCTTTGATCTCTTTCCCTAATGTCTTCAGTTTCACCCAGGCACCCTCCCATTCTGTTGCTTCTCTTCCCTGTATCCTCTTTTTCTTCTGTTGCCTTTCTACTTCAGCACTTCTGCTTTTGTATTTCTATGGAACCCCTAGTGCAAAGAAAAATGGACAAAGTACATTCTTCTGTTGATTTTGGCTCAAGCACTGTATTTAGGAACCACAGACTGTTAGTCAGTTTTCTCTTCCCCCTGCTCTGCCTGGTCTGGAACCTGGAAAGAGGCCCACATGGGGCTGTATGTGACAACCCAACTCAGTGCCTACAGAAGAGGAGTTCTATGCCAAGCTCAGTCTCCCTCATATCCAAGTTTAAGGACATTGGAGTCATTACACTTTTACATTTACATCAAAATGAATCAGCCAATTAGTCACATTTTGTTTAGAGAGAAATTCAAATTAGTCTTCACTGAAGTCACCAGAATAATGTTGTGTTGCAACTGCCAGTATGCAGTGTTCATGAGTCATGTTACAAATGTTATGAAATAAGCTAAAAATTACACTTTTTAAAATAGTACATGTAGAGATTTATTTAGTTTTGTTATTTTTTGTTTTCTCCACTACTCCTAAACTTTCATTTTCATGTTTTCTTATATTTATCTCTTAGGACTAAACCCAGACTATTTTTATTTTAAAATTATAGGCTCCGTTCTATTCAAGTAGCTGCAGTGTCCAGTCTTTCAAAGGGACTCTGACTATCATGGGGTTTGGCTATTTTGCCACAAGACTTTATTCCTATGAGTACTCTGACAGGCTAAAAGCAAAGCATAAAACCAGTACTTATTAAATCTCTAGTAGCCCATATTTCTTTTTCTGTATTGTTTTACTGAACATATATTTTGCTGTCCTTAACTTTCGCCATGTTACTATAAGAGTAGAATACTGGCATGCATTTTTATGTCAAACCCAAAACAGACCCAGCATGAAATATAAGGAATGAAAATCAATTATTTTTGTTAAACATCCAGGCTAGCAGCAATGAAACACTAGAAATGTTCAGAAATGCCAGTTGCTTCATTTGATCCTCCTTCTGACAGGAACTCCATATGAGAATATGAATCTTTACCGGATATGACTAATTTTGTAAAAGAAGTGATTTATTGGTGTCCTGACTCCATCAAAGTTCCACAAAGTTATTTGCCACCTAAAGTGTTGCATCCCGGAGTTTGGGTTTAGATTAGGGTTTTTAATTTATGTTAAAATAAGTCAAGTTCTGTAATCCCGCGTTTCCCCCGCGTTGTTCCCCCCCCGCGGTTTCTGGCCCCACGCTGCCTGCTGCCGGCTCTTACCCCTGTGCCGCTCCTGTAACCACCCTGCCATCCGGCCCCGGGAAACCCCGTGCTGGCCACCCCAAGCCACACGATCCCGCTCAGCCCGCTCTGGCTCGGTGCCCGCCCCTGCGGGGTTCTCTGGTTGGTCGCTGTTGCTGGCGTCACCGCCACGGCAGCCACCCCTATTGGGCAGCAGGCCGTGGATCCTCTCGCCCCGCCCCTCCATAAAGCCCTATCCCACCGGCACCCAGGCGCCATTTTCTCCCATGCGAGTGCCGGGAGCGGTCGCGTCTTTCCATCGAACCGCGCCACGTGACCAATAAACCGTTCCTGCCAAGCACGGAGTAAATGGACAAATTCCTTCCTCTTTGCCGGGTCCCTAGCGCACGGTAACAGCGGTTGGCCAGCCCACGCACCGAGACACGGAGCCGTGTCCGGGAACCCGCGGCAGCAAACCCCGGCAGCACGTGGAAGCTACGCCACAGCCGGGCTCCCAAGAGCCGCGTGCAGCCGGGGAGAGCGAAAACCCACGCCGCACTAAAGGTCATCTACTTCATTGAGAAGTAGATGCCCAAACATTTTTTTTTTAATTGTGGTTCTGTATTTTCTCTCACTATGTTTGTTCCTTCACTGGTTGGTGAAGTAAAAACGATTACTTACTCTTACAATTTCTAATATACCTCTTGTTGAAATCTTTGTAGCTCTATCTTGTAACTAATAAGAATGACCCTTATGGTATTTAACCTCAGATGCTTGGAAAACATTAAGATTTAATGTATTAAATCATTAGTCTGTTTAGTGTTTTAACCAATGCAGACTCTGATCATGTTATCCTGAGTCCTAAGATTTACACTGAGCACAGAAAAAGGGAAAAAGATGAATAAAACAACACTCCTATACAAATGAAATAGAAGGAGAAGGATCTTTTGTCACTTAGCAAATTGAACACTGAAGTGTGGTCACTGGGTCAAAGTCAGCTCTTGAGAAAAATCAATACCATTTACTTCCCAGGGTTTTCTCTTCTTTATCAGTCCCTAGTCTCCAATGGCAGCCAAAATCCAAGTCTGTGCTGGCTCTTCACTATGAGGAATACCCAGATACAAAAGAAAATGTTGACATTTCTTCTGTTTAACCTGACAAATCATCATTCAAACTGTGTAGTCAAATAATGAAAATCAGAGAATGACAAGTGAAAACTCTAGACAGTGCATGATCTCACCTTTACAATTAAGAGGGAAAACAGTCTTCTGTCCCTTTTTTTTTTTTTTTTTTTTTCACTCTAAAGCGAATTTTCTAAGAAATTATCCTGTAGAAGTTTTATTTGGACTTTGGTGTTTGGAAAGACTTATATTGTCTTGCCAATCAAGAACTACTGGGAAAAACCTAAATCATCAAATTCAGGAAAACATGAAGTTCAAGATGAAATAAAAAAATACTCGATGTCCTCATTTGAAAGTGTTCTGAGGAATATATATACCCTTAGATTCTCCTTAAATTATGTCTTATTCATGCAAGATTTTCAAAATTATTTTAACAATACCTGGAGCTAGACAATGGGAATGGCTACGTTGCTATGCAGAAAGATAAAGGAAATACCTTCTAAGTAGGTTGCTTGAATATTGAGGCTATGCACACATAATAAAGAGGACTCTAATATATATTTATTCCCTCAACCCACCCCACACTGATGAGGAAACAGAAAGAGAAGGGAAGAACATCAACAGAACCAACAATCTTGTCTATAAAACATTAGTCATCAGGTCTGAAATGGTGCATGAGAACTGATAATTTAAAGATGTTTGAAGTACCTGGAGCATATGACAAGACATGGCATGAGCCAGATTCTCTTTCCTGACTAAAACTGATTTGCCTTTTGGTCTGTGAGAATAATAGCAATAATATACTCACAACAAAGTTATCTTTGACTCAGTCAGGTTCCACATCCTCTCTTTCCCAAAGGTATATTACTGTAGATACCATATTAGAATTCCATTGTTATTAAATTTCTCTAGAATTAGTTCAAGCATCTAAGTTACCAGAAAAAATATAATATATAACTAGTCTGAACTAAAGGACAGGTCACTCTACATGGTTTTTAACTTTCAAAGTTTCCAGCCTAACTGTAGGCTGCTGTGATGTCACAGAACAGTCTATATTGCCCACTGGATGCAGCTTGCGCACTTCCATAAAAACAGGGCAATTCTTCAATATCCTATGTGCTCTAGTGGGTAGAGAATGCAATCATATGTATAATATGCTCACTAAAAAAAAAAGATATCTCATGGGAAATCTACAAAAGATAGTATGTTTTCAAAGCTTACTAATTGATTAAGTAGGATCTCCACAGACATTATAAAAATGTAAAACCAGAAAAGAAATCTATGTACTTATGCTTGGAATTGCATCTGCTTTTATTTTTTTATTATTGCCTTGGTGACATATTAAAAGAACTTGGTTCTATTTCTTTCTTTTATATTCACAACTGTCTTTATTCACAGAATGTAAAGCAGGAATATTGGAGGTGTAGTGCTTGTTTGAATACTCCAACAGCTGTGTTCAAACTGATTCCCTGTATTGTTAACTATGCAGATCACTTTTGTTTGGGAAAGTGAAGAGGCTGAGTGAGGAACAGGGTTATACAGACACATTCCAGGCAGTGTCACTAAAAGAGTAATTTCTTCTTGAACTCATCTACAGCAGGGAATAAGTCTCAGAGCTGCCTGTGAAAAAGCAAAAGCAGATGCTTCAGTCTTTGGAATTTCATTTTTATTCGAGAGAACAATATAAAAAAAAAGAAAAAGAAATTATACAATATAAGCAATATAAAAGAAAAAAAAAGAATATAAAGAAATTTCAAACTGATGCCTAAATAATTCTGATATAAATTCAACTGATGTGAATTGCAAAGAATACCTCACAAACTTGTAATTATAATTTGGGGAAGGAAGTGAGAAAGACATGACATTAATGCCTAATTTTTTTAGTTATTTGATTTACAGTACTGAATACGATGATAAAAGGCCAAAATGTACATCCGAAAAGTATCATGCAGTGAGAATGAATGAAGGAGAAGCAAGAATACTTCTCCTTTAGAAAGGGCATAAAGAAAGTAATATATTTTTCTATAAAATGATGAAATTTAACAGTAGGAATCTCGTTAAATTGATGCAGGTTTTCCACATAAACAGACAAATTACAGGAGGGGAATCTTCTCTGGATTTAAAACACTGTTGATAAAAGAATAAATTCTTGAATATGGAAGTCCCTTAGTTAATATGCTGACAGTATTATTATAGGTAAATGTTGGCTAAAAATCAACTACAGCAACAACTAAAAGGAAACTGAATCAAATAATTTTGTCCAAGAGTAAAACCATAAAGTAGAAGGTCAAGAATAGATGCTAAGAGTTTAGTTGGCATGTGAAAAAGTAGATTTATCTCTTGCTGAGCATCTACAAGTGCTTTATACAATGGCTATTTTGATCATATAAGCAGTTTTTGTTTTCAGAGACTCTTCTGTAAAGTTGTCTCTTCAGTTGCTAAGATGAAAATGTCATTTTCAAAATGTGGAAGATCTTACTTATGTCTGTGTAAAGGCAGTTAGATTTTGATTTTCTTATTAAAAAAAATAAAAAAGAATATTTTGTTAAAATCCCTTCAGGACTTCATTAAATTTTCACCAATCCCTCAAGATGTTTCTGCTATGTCATCTTAGGTTACAGGACAAGACTTATTTTCTCATCAGTAGGAGTCATTTGAGTAAGAGATTCATTTAATTAATTTTAAGTGTTGCTGGTATAGAAATATGTGAGGAATTATTCACTTTAATTCTCTTCAATAGTCAGAGAAAATTACACAAATACTGTCAACGGAGACTTTTCCACAAAGGATTTTTTAAAATATTAGAATAGTTGCCACAATTAAGGACAGAATTATTTCTTTTCAACTTCTAGAAAGAGACCTGAGGACTGCTTTTTCAGTTTTAAACAACAGTTGCCATTTAAAGCCTCATAATATATTTTTATTAATAATGCTTGCAACTATCTGAATTAATTGAAAAACTAATTAAAATACTAATTTTTATGTTCTCATAATATCTGCTTTTATTGTGATATACTGTCTTCTTCAGCTAAATAAGTTTTAACTTAGTTTGCTCAAGAGATTTTTTAAATAATTGTATCCAGGTTTCATTCACAGCTTTCTGTAGTATATTTTATATGTGTCAATTTTATCTCAGGATGATACAATAAAAGAAGGAAGTCATGTTTTGTATTTCTGTTTTGCAGAAAGACTGCACTACAACAAATTAGATATGGTAGGAGCTGAGACATCCAATAGAAGAACGGTTTATGATACTACCTGGTTTATGTTGTTACCTGGTTTATGATACCACCTGGGAAGAACTCTTTGTCAAACAAGGAAAAGTCTGAAAGAAGGTACTATATGAAGTGAAGTGGAAGAGTAATAATTATATAAATTATATTCCAGAGATCAGAGGGCTGAGTGACAAGAGCAAGGTCAAAGGTGTTAAATGATATTTGTGAAGAGACTTGGAGACAGACCAGAAGAATTGGATGTGAATTGCACATGAATCAACAGGCAGGAGGTAATTTGAGTATCATAAGTGTTCTATGACAAAAGATTCAATTTGCACTCAGAAAAGTATGTATCTCAATTCATATGTAGTTTTAGGTTGCTTTTTTTGTGAGGTTGTGTAAAGTGTTATTGTCAGACAGATGGTTTCATATTTCCATGAAAGACATTATTTCAGGAGTACTGTGAGGGTAGCATGTTGCTCCTCATTAAAAGAGACATTTCACCATAATGAGAAACATGCTTTTCTTATAAGACCTCTGTGGGAAGTTATAAGAAGCATTAGCTAATGTTCAACAAAACCAGGGATTGTAAAAGGAAATACATAAGACAGACATGTATCTTGTAGGTCAGCAAATGTGGAGTTGCTATTGCAGTTGCTTGTAACAGGTCACAGACTGTGTGCTAAGCTAACAGAACAAGCATCAAGTCCTGTCAGGCTTTGTCAGGACTTCTTTTGGCCTGTCTAGAAATTTGTTTCAGCTTGTAACAGCATTATCTAATACCCAGAGAACTGCTGTATGTGTTGTTTTGGCTTTTCCTTTGCTTTGCACAATGGTGCAGTGTAACACTTTTTTTATGCATGTGTAGATTGTAACTAATGGACACTAGTATCAAGTGACCTTTCAGTGTAGAATGAACTGTCTTTGACCCCAGAATAAAATGCAGCTGTGGGTGAGTTGAAAGGAGAGAGCAGCCACAGGGTGATGTTAAAGGTGCTGAAGCACAGACACAGGTTGATACTGCAGGCCCATGATTGTAAACACTTCACCAGTGGTCAATTCCAGGTCATCAGAAGAACAAACCCATGTGTCAGGTATATGTACCTTTAGAGGTAACAAACACAATAAAGTACAGATATAAAATATATTTAGAAAGTAAAGTTGCATGTAAAACTAATTTGTAGACAAAAAAAGAAGAACAAGGGGTAGAATAAGTCAATTGACAGAAGAATCTGGCTCCAAGCAAATGCTTAAGAGAAAGAAACATCCAGCATCAGCACTGTACCACTCCAAGCAAAGATACAGACAACTAAAACTGCAGTTTCTCCCCTACATGAAGCCATTGGCCTTACAAGAGTGAGTGCAGCATGTGAGACACGCATAGAGACTGGAAAGTGTGTGTATGTACCATTTTAATGATACACAGTTTGAACCATCTTATCATCATTATAGCTGATCTAATAACCATTGCATTATTAGACAGTTAATACTTTAGTTAGACTAAGAGTATATGATTTGCTTTGTACACATATGGTGCCCTTATTTTGGCCATAACATTTTTGAGTACTACAAATTGATGGGAATACAATCAGTTCTTTCTGTAAACTGAAGACAACAAACTGATGGCATATATTAATTGTAACTGCTAGTAGTTCACCTTTGTAAAACCGTAAATGTCGTACAACAAGCCCACAGTTATTCATTTGCTAAAAGAATCTAATCTTTTCTGGTTTTTTGTAAACCTCAAGTTTTTATTTATTTTATAACTGTGAATCATTTACTTAATCATTATCTTAAAGCATTGGATCTGTTCAGGAAAAGCTAAATACAGACATATATTTTCTATTTAATATGTTTTTACCAATAGAACTTGGAATATTTCTATAGTAGTTAGAAAACTTTCACTCACATGACACTCACCAAGGAAACCTTTTACACTGGATGGACAAATTATTTTAATGGCAAGAGATGGACAAGGTTTTTGCACTTTCTATGCTCTCCTATTACACTGTCCATTTGCAAAATGTGTGTGATGGAGTATGATATGGAGGTTTATAAATTAAGAAGTGCCAGAGAAAAGGTAGTTTGAAAGTAATTATTCATTATTGCTTACAATACAGAATCTTGGGACTCTTCTCAAATTTCATGTTTCACCATCTAATTAAATTGTACTACTCATTTGAACACTGAATGAAAAATAAAACTATTTACATCAGTTCTAAGAGAAATTTGATTAATTAATTGGGAAAAAATTGTCAAGAACTCTTAAATTCTAAAATATCATTTTTGACTCATTAATACAGTTGTAATACACAACAGCAGAAGTACATTTTCAAAAAAGAGTGACAAAACCATTCTATATTTGCTCCATTCTTCTTGAGTTTGGCCTCAGATATACCAGACATAGCTATTTTAAAAAATTGCTCTTCCATTTGACTTTCCCTATAATATATTGTAAGACAAAGTTTGCTTTGAAAATGTCAAGTGTTGTTTTTACATTCCTCAATACATTGTGTTTGTCAAACATAGATTTGAAATAGCTTTGTTATGCAAAATTTATTTATCATTCTATTTATTGCACACCATTACTAGTAAAATTTATAGAAAAGGACCATCAACAAAATAACCTCAGAAATTATTATTTTATTTATTTATTTTTCTTTGATGGGTCTGAGATTTGCATTATTGATTTTAATTTTTTTTTCATCTGTTTCTGTAAAAATAAATCTATTAAGCATTAAAGTTGTGTTGCCTGTGCGTTGTTTAGTTTTTAGAACCTGCTTATTGATTATAAATTTTGACAGATTGAAAGAGGTCTGAAAAATGTTAAGTTTTTAAAAATTTGATAATGTTAGGTAACTCTTTTACTAACTTCAATGAAGAAGGTGCTTTGAGAACTTACTCTTTTTTAGACACAAGAATTTACAAGGCAGCCAGAGGTACTCCATTTTTTTAAATGCTGGAAAAGCTTTGTTCAGAGTTTCTGACTTATTTACCAGAGAACACAACCAACCAATTAAAAAGCCAGCATTTGTCACCTTCACTGTTTCCAGAAGGGCTTTTCCTTGCTTCAGATGAGTGTCTCAAACCTTAATTATCTGTCTAACCTTTACTGTCTCTGTACTATTTCCTACTCTCCAGTTTTTCAGGGTTCAAGTTTTCATAGCAGTTTCTGGTGACTTTTTTTGCCCCCCCCCCTTTAAAAACTTCAGGATTTCAAGCCTTGTAAAGATCCCTTTTCAGTCATTGAAGAAGAAAGAAAAGGAATAATTATCAATATCAATATTTTCTTCTCCCTTTCTCTGAAGAAAACCAAAACAACATACTGCAGCAGCAATCTATATAGTTTTGTTGGACAGTATATTGGTTGTTACCCCAAATATTTTATAATCTTTTGGGGATTTTCAATCATCATTTTGCAAAATTATTTTCTTTATTCTGTTTTTAATTAAATAATTTTACCAATGTAGGGCAAGCATAACTCACACCAACCCACAAGCTCATGTTCATTCAAATTGTTCATACACCTGCTTATATTGGATTATTTTTGAACAGTAGTCTAGGAGAAAAATTTTCATACTTACATGCTATAGTTTTGTTTATTTTTGAAAGAAAATATTTTTCTTCCCAGGTTAGGCAGTGGGACATCTGATGAGGAAAAATATTGTTGTTTACACCTTGAACAGTCAGTTCCTCTAAAGTGATGGGAAAGTCTCAGAACAATCTGTGTGACTTCCAGGGCTGTGAGTCCCTTGAGCTTAAGCATCTTCCTCCAACTTGGAATGGAAATCTTTCAATTTAATTAGTTATCCTATGGCTATTTCTCTATAAACTCTCCTCTGCTAAATCCCTCCTGACATCTACAAACAAAACCTCACTGCCTTGGAATGAACCAAAACTGATTCCCTGTGACTGATCTCACCAATAAGCTTGTTGTTAACAAAGGCCTTTAGATCTGACAGCGGGTCTGTGCCATGGGGCCTGAGGGTAAGTGCCGTTCCCAGGTCAGGGTCCTCTGCAGTCTGCAGATGCTTCAACTAGCACTGTCTGTTTAATTAATTTCAGTCTGCTTCACCTATTTAAGCTTTTCACTTGCCTGCTGTTTTCCCTATCAATAAATATAAGTAACAGATTATAAAAAGAGAAATTCTATATAGAGCAGGATGAATCATTTATGCTAACATGATTATCTCCTTCCATCATTAAACCCGAAGTTTTGTATGCAGCATATCACATAAATCATTTGAGTATATTGTATTCCTGATATAGTCAAGGTGTTCATATATAACCAATATGTAGGTTTGTAAATATATGTTACAGTATCTCCCTCTTTATACACACAGCCACGCAAATATATTAGGATATACCCATTTATATACACATAGCTCTTATGACTAGATAGTTAAAATTTTTCCTAAATTCATTTAAGCATGATACAAAATTCAGCTTATCAGAATCTGTTAAAATCTATTTGTATTAGAAATATTTCCTGTGTCAGGTAGACCTGGAACTCTGTTTTGTTAAAATGCTACATAAGCCAATAAGCCTGTTAATTTTAGTATTGTTGTATTGGTGGAGCTATACTGACCTACTATGCCAGCAAAACATTTGAGTGCAAATCCCAACTTTATATAAAGTATGTTTTTTCTAGGATACTTGAGCTACCATTTCCAAATCCATACTAGTATTAGGACTTTAGCCTTCAACATCGATAGTCTTGTCTATATAACAGTCCTATAAGTGAAGCTATGGTTTTATAAGATGGGATGAACAGTAATATAGCAACCTGTCACCACTGGAAATGAAGGTCTTGAACCAAACAGCTCTCTGTCCTTGGGTGAACTTATCTGTCATCTGGGAAAAGAGTCTGGTCTTAGTTGACTCAAAGAGCTGATTTAACTCAGAAACTGATTGGTTTCCTGCCTGGTCAGTTAAACAGCCCAGGGAGACTGGGAAGTGCATTACAGATGGCACAAGGGAGGAAGGGAATCTGTAGGATCACAAGTGGCAGAGGAGGAGAGGCCAAGGCAAAGAGGGACAAGAGAGTAGAGCTGTCCTTTCTCAATGTAGTAGATGATGAGACCAACACAGCTAAATATAGAAGGACAGCTCAGGTATTTTGAATGATCATAGCCCAGCAAGTGAATACAGGAGATATAGAAGGGTATTGAAGAGTGACAGTGACCAGAAGACCTGCTGATCATAATTAAGTGAAGCAATATTGGCCAATTTTGAATAAGCCCTTTTTGTATTACCTTTTGTTTGACTTCAAAAATGCAAACACATTAATAGTGTTATGATAGCTCATTAACCTTTTTGAGAGGATAATGCTGCTTCCTTTTTTTGTAGAACTTATAGTCACTAAATTCTCATCAACAGTCTTCTGAATATAATGAAATAGTGTAGAAAATGATGAGAGGAAAAGTGGTGGTGCTACTAAAATATCAAAGCATGGGAAGTTATAAAACCACTCTTCATTACTTCCTCACAATGTTACAAGATGTGGGGAAACTAAGCAGCTTTCTGTGACTATCTGCTTTCTGTGCTAGAATAGTGATGTTCATTAAGTATGAAGTAGGGCACTGCTCTTGAAAATGACACCCAAGGCTAAAGACAGGAAGAAATTCTGAGTAAATGGATCTGTGACTAAGGGAGTCTGACAGCTCTTTTTTTCCACTCAAGGAATAAAAACTTTCCAGACAGGGACACATTTTCTAACTCACAGTTTATGAGATTAAGATTTTTTTTTTCTCAAAAAAAAAGTCAAATTTAAACATTTCCCTAGTAAGTGTGATGAATTTTGGTCATATAAATGAAGAAATGCACATATGAACAACCTCATGTCCTTCTTTGTCTCTGAATAACAGAACATGAACTTCTTTCAGTTTTTAGCTGCAATAAGGAGAAAATTGACCTTAACATCCAGAATTAAAAAATCCATAGTTTCTAAATATTAATAACATCTTTTAGTTAGAAGTTACGTCACATCAAAAGTGTGACACGTCTTAGGAATCTCACTAAACAAAAAAGTATAGCTTTAAAATAAGTGCTGAAACTTAGCTCTCAGTTTTCCTCAAATGATAGGCAGTTCAAATTATCAAATTTAATTTTCATTTAATAACTTTTATTTAAAAGTATTTTGGCAGAAAAATAATATTTTAATTAACTTTCTTGTTAATACTAACCAATATTTCTAGCATGTGTGGATTATCCTGTTCTCATAACTTTTCACTGTTTCTAAGCCCAAAGCAGGTGACAAGCACTGCAGAAATAGCTACTCATAGCAAGCAAGCTGCTCTCCAGGAGTCATATTTTTTCAACTGTTGGCTGTATAAGCACCATTTTACTCTAATTTGTCAGAGCAACAGAAGAATCCCAATTATCCAAGTGATTGAAAGAATGTGCAATAGACTACATTGTTATTTGCATATTCTAAGTAAACCTACTGTCATATTTCTACGAGAAGTTCTTTCAAATTAATAAAACATCATAGTATGAGAGGTACATTCATCTACAGTTGATGGGTACTGATGAGATGACAAGCAGCAGTGAAATAGTTAAAAATGTTGGCATTTAAATTAATCTTCAAGGTTAACTTCTCCAATTAAGATGAGTGGAAGATGTCTAGAAATATTTTAGTGCTATTTTTTCAGTCTTTACTGATTGCCGTGAAAACAAAAGTACAGGCATTTACATTATTAAGGCTTTCTTTTCACCTAAATGTAGTTAAAATGAATAACCAAGCTTTGAATCTTGGAATACAGCACTAGGAAAAGTTTAAGAACACCTTTTTTTCCAGTAATAGCTTTCTGCGGTCCAGTAAAATATTTTGCCATGAAAACCTTCCAAACTCTCCACCACTTATGTGTGACTCTTGAAAGGCTTATATTTGAATAAACACCCACAACATTTCAACCAGGGAAAAATAAGCACATAGTGCGAGAGATAAAGAACGTAGTTCCAGTTCCTCCATATGGGGCCTCTGCAGTGCAGTCTGTATGTGATTCTCACAAGATGTCTCAGAAATTCACACAGCTGGTGCAGAATTTGGCAGCTTGCTAGCTGCGTAGTACATATTTTTGGGAATGTCTGGCATTTCTCACTGCCTCCTGAATTGATACAGGGTGCTACATGAGGTCCCGACTTTCAAATCCTGTTGTGCCCTGACACTGACTGGCATGGGAGGCAGCTGCTCGCCAAGAGCACTGGGGAGGTTCCCCAGCCGGTGTCCAGCTTGCACATTTGGAAGCTAAACCTTTGCTTACAGCATAGGTTAAGAAACTGGCAGTTTGTTTTTGGTATGGTTTTGTTTTTTCTGGGGTACGTGTTAGACTGGTAGGAAGCCAAAAGAAGAAAATATAATTTGAATTCTGAATTCTGTATTCATGAGCATTCTAAAGGCAAGCCCTTACTGAATGTGAAGACTGAGAACCAGTATGCACTTCTCCATTCTCACCAGAGACAGATTTAGCCCACTCTGGAGAGGAATCTAGATCCAAATTAACATTTACACAGTCATATGACTCTAACAAGTGTTATTAATAATGTGGCATTACAGACAAATTGCAAGAGCTTTAGCTTTCCTGCAGATCTGAGTTGCTCCAGAGGCCTGAATGAAATACAGTACAAGAGAGAAATGATACAAATTTGTATAGCTATGCCTGGATGAAAGGGTGAGATGAAGGCCACATAGAAGCACTAAAAAGAGAAACAGCAGTAGTTGCACCTACAGCAAGGAGTTTTTTCTTTAATAAATGTCTATGCATGCAAAGTAAGTAAAAAACTCTGAAAACAAAAGACTTGTATCTGAAATACAGTCTCAAAATGAACATCTGGCATTAAGCCTATTCACTAAAAGATTCACTTTGTTTCTTAGGAATGTCTGCATTTTATCTCACTTTGACCACCCAAGTGAGATTTGCTGTATGGTAGACATCGAAGTTGTTTAAATCATCAATAGAGCAAGATAGCCACCTTAACCTGGGCATGGTCTCCTCAGAGGAGATAAAGCCTCCTTTGGAGGTATTATCCTTCTCCATATACAGAAAATAGCCTGAATGGCCATCTTACATCAGAAGCTTAGCAGCTAGGTAGCTGGATCTGACTGAGCTGAATCCCATACTCAGCTCATGCAGATTCACTCCCTCAGCCTTCTGCATGGTTCAGGAGAATCTACAGCTGTGGGTTTATTTATTTATTCTTCAGTATTGGTGGGATCTTGACTAAATATGACTTTCCAGCAGGTTTATTGACTAAAGATGAGTCAAGGGGGAGGACATTTTAATTTCTACTGGTATTCTACCAAAGAAAATCTGCTATCTCCTCTTTCCACAACACCAAACTTGGAGGTATATGTCTGATTCACATCAACTTTCTGAATGACTCAGGACTCATCCTAAAATCACAAGATATTCCTCATGCAGAACCTTTTTCTAATGTTGCACTTTTCTCTTTTCTTCCTCCTCCATTATCAGTGGTGAAAGATCTTTTTCGCTTAATCCTTCTTTGTCTGCATTTTATTTAAGACTTAGTCTGTAAAGCTTTCAGCATTTCTCCATGCTGAAACTGGAACAAATTTTTCATGTTGGCTGTACTCATTGTTCTCTTTCTCCTACAAAGAAAAAGTACTGCCTCACAAAAGTAAACCTTTGTATTGTCATCTAGCTTTTTAATCTATTTCTCTCTGTTTCTCTTATTAAAACAAGACTTTATTTATGCTATATTTTATTGTGTTCTCTGTATGACTCTTCAGAGTTATACAAGGCTTAGAGGATTAAAAATTTTATTGTATTTTTGTTTATTTATTTCTACTTTTTTTATCTGCTGCTCCATTTAGTCAGCATGCTCAAGTTTAAACAGAATGTTATATTTACTTAATTTGCTATTAGAAGATCATTTAGACATCATTTTCAAGTCATTCTGTCAGGTTCTGTCAATGACATAGATATTTTTATTGCAGAAAGAGTATTTCCTTATCATAACTTTTTCTGTTAGATTTTCTTCCATTGTATTTAGAATTTTTTTCTCTGCCAACAATTATTAGTTTTAGCAGGAGACTTTGCTCTTTCCTGCAGTTTGACGTTGTAACAACTTTTTTTCCCACTATTCTATTTTTTGCTTTAATTTTGTGTGTTGAAGATTAAAAAAAAAAGTTAATGTTTTATTCTTTCCCTTTAAGAATGTAATGCTAGAATGAAGTGCTATGATAATTTATTGCCTTTTTTTGCATCCTTTTAAACCTGTTAAGAGAAGGAACTATGTCTGGTGGTTAAGCAGCAGCAATTACAGGTGAGAAACTGGCAATTCAGTGCTTCTCTCTGGTATGGAGTTTCTAAGTAGACACAAGCAGGCTGCATCAGCATTACATGAATGATGGACTAATAGAGTCATACATGAAAGGTAGATACAGAACCAAAAATAGACCAATTTTATTCAAGCTGAGATAACCATTGTGTTTATATTTGCATATAACATCATAAAAAGTGTCTGTCTATGACTCAGTAAGATAAAATGGCACGGAGTTATTTGCAAAAATTTAATTTGCTCTTTCTATGAAATTTACATGTTCCCTAAGAGACACATTTTTCACAAGGAATATATGAAATAAAGAGATAGGCATATTTTTGACACTGCTAGTTGCTATGCATGGAAGTGGACTTTTATATCTTCTTCCCTTAATTCCTGGAGAATAAAAAAAGATTTACTTCTGTTATCAGTCTGAAGTGGTTGCTGCCATGTAATGCTAATTTCATAAGTGCTTCTATTGAGGACATTTTCTGTCTTTACCAGAAAAAAAATGAAAGCATTTTAGTATAAGTGTATTATCTTATTTTCATTCTTCTTCTCCTTGTTCTTCTCATGGAGATTAAGAGTATAAGGTTCATAGGGATGGTTAGATCATCTCATCTGACTCCTATATTTATTTGCTCATCAGCTCCTGGATTCCTCTCAGCAGCATTATTGACTGAAGTACATCTTGCCTAATTTAGGCCATGCTTCATTCAAAGTCACCTCTTTGTGCCTCATCATAACACAAAGTTCCTGGACAGACAAGTTCTTTAACTCCTTTTTTTTTCAGCAATTCACCCAATTTTACTACATTCTTTTAAAATTAGACACTATATCTCTCCCTCGTGCCATATACTTACCACACTGACAAAGGAATTTCTGCAGAAAGGATTCATTGCTCTTAATTGAGATATCCACTCCACAGACACTTACAACTGAGGTAATCAGGATCCCTTTACAGAAAACTGAAAGAAACAGGCACTTTCAAGGCATGTAGTTTTTAGCCTGTTTTAAATGCCTATGTTAGACAAGACAAATCATACTTCACTAGTAGGCTGCAGAACTTTTTCAGACTTTGGATGTTTTCTACTCATCACAGCCCTGTTTATGCACTGCAAATGTATTCCCTTTTTTATCCACTACTACCAATGAGGGCTCTTATTGAGTTACTTAACTAATGTGGTTCCTAAATTCTTACAGAATCATGCATTTCTGATAATTTTTTTCCATTTCTATAGTAATTGTTAGGTTCTTTGTACCAAAATGCATTCAGTGATGATTCCTCTTTGACTGATATTTTTTTGTGCTACAATGGAGGCTGGAAAGCTTAAACTTGTCTTTGGCTAGGTCAAAACAGCAGAAAAGATTATTTTAATAGAGAACTGTCACTTTTCTCCTATGGAGTACCTAGTTACAAACAAGGGGAGTCATCTTGTTTAGATTTTGTTTGTTTAATATTTTTTTAAATAAAATAATCTTTGCCTAGAACAACCTAAAATACATACCAGCTAAATTTTGGAAACTTCAGAACTAGGAAATTACTAGAATTATTCCAAATTTTTAAATTTTCAGCAGAGAAATTTTAGAGGCATTCATAGCAAGAATTCCATTTTTCAAGAGACATCGGCACATGCATCCAGTCACAAAATAGCATAAAAAATGATAATTTGTCTCTTTAACACTGTCTTTAGTACCTCAGTATAATTATTAAAGAGGATTAAACTATAAAAATAAAATTAATCAAATTTATAAGATTTACCAAAAAAAGAATTTTAGAGTATTTGAGTATTCAACATAGAAGTGATAAAAGTACTCTAATTTCTTAGAAGTCATTCAAGATCCCATACTAATGTTTGTAAAAGGAATTGATTAACCCTTAGAAGATAACAGAGGGCACGGAATGGATAAAACCACTGGTTAACAGTGTTAGAAAAAACTGATTGTAGGTTAGTCATTTTCCACAATGAAGGAAAGCAACCTGTGTAGTATGTGAGAAATCTCTTCTGGAAACAATGCTGCATATTCACATAATCTACAAGAATGAAATTTAAAGATTTTTTAAATTATTTTACTTTATTCAAGCAGTGTAAATAAGAGGACTGTCTGTAAGAACTGCAAGCAAATTTGGTATCTGAGCTTGACCAGTCCACTGTAACTGAACATAAAATGAAACTCATGAAAAAATGACCTTAAGCTGATGACCTATAACAGTGTCCTGTGAACCTGCAGCAGACAATTTTAGGAAAATGACAAATAAGTCCTCTATGAAGACCATAAAGCAAGTAGCAAGATACTAACCTGTGAATAAAGAACTACATTTATACATCCATACATCCATAGTACTCGCATTGGAGGACTGACTAAATAAACAAGGATGCCAAGCTGGGAAATGGGACATCTGTCATGTCTCTGAGAAACTGTAAGTGACATTTTCCTCTCTCCCATTAAAAGAATGGGAGCTAAAGTTCACAAACAGGTTTTTGAAAGCAAAGAGAGAAATGATTCATCTCAAACTACATTGTGAAGATGAAAAACTCCCCGATGAAGAGCAATGAGGTTGATGAATGCTTGCACATCTTCAAGAATATGCTAGATAAGCCCATGAAAGCAAAATAAGTCATGTTGTTTACAATGACTCTGTCTTATGTTATCAAGAAACTATTGAACCACCAATTACCAGAAACTGGAAAATTAGCCAGAAAAATGCTACTATGTACTGTGCCTGCTCTGATATTTTCTTCTAAGCCTCCAGGTATAGGCACAATCAAGTGTTGTGTTTGATGAAACTTGCAGTCAGTCCCTGCAGTCTTCAGAACCAACATAAAACTTCAGAATTCTATACACAATATGTTTTAAAACACACAGAATTTTATAACATGATTGTGCCATTGCACTTTTACTGAATGATTTTAAGAAATTGTGAAAGATTAGGTAGAAAATCTGCCATAAGTAGTTTGATAGCTTTATTGTGTCTTATTGTGACTAAGGTGATTTTCCAAATGTTTAGGGTGAAGATTGTGTTGAATCTGCAGCCGTAGTTCCATAAATCCATTATACAAATAAATTGCATTAAGGTAATGTACAACAGAAATAAATTAATAGAAAAATCAAAGAGATAGTAGAAAGCTCTGCAGAAACATTTGATACAGAATTTAAATGGCTGCTAAAGCTGTTAACATTCAAATTGGAAAAGGATAGAAAGACAATGTCTATTTATGAAATAGGACAACAATGAACTTTATAATTGCATATACATATATTGAAATCCCCTACACTAGATAAAATATTTTGAATGTGTTTGTTATAACTCCAAGTATTTTAAGATGTGAAGAGAATGATATATGGGAAAAAGCATGGTGCAGTGTTTGATACTGAGATCCTGTGTCGCATCTGCATGCATAATGATAGTAAAAATGTCCATATTAGATAACAAGGGTGAGTGAATCAGTCTATGGAAATGGAGCAGCATACTTGTATATAAAAGCAGATTCAGGACAAAAATAGTCTAAGGACAAGAACACATAATTAATGTAGCATTCTTCTCCTGTGTGAATCTCTTATGGGTCATGATTATTTTGCTAAAATTGTGTAATCAGGAGATCTGACTAGATAATCTGACATCTCCAAATTCTGAAATTGCTGCCCAAAGATTGTTTGATGTGCCATAATCAGCAAGTGTTGTCTTTCTGTTCCAAGTATTACAAAAGGAAACCATTGCTTCATCCTCTACTAAAAGCTCTTCATACCTGCTACTTTGCTGTCTAATGGATAATTTTTACAGTTACTTATTTGTGGCAACTCTAAATATTGTAGATGTAATTAAACAGCTTAAGAATGTCTTTGTTCAGAGAGAAAACAATATTATTTTGTAAAACTTATTAAAATATACCCAAATAAATATATAATTGTGATTATAAGTATAGAAAGAGGCTAAAGACATATGTGGTATGGGGAAATCAGATAATTATCTTTCACTGACATTCAGTGAGAACTGCGTGCTTAACTCTGGTACATGCCACTGTACCAAGCTGATATTAAGGGTGGTCGTGAGGAAAAGCTTTCCAATGATACAGACAGTGAAACACTGCAAAAGACTGCAGGACTGCTGGAGAGGGCTGCTGGCCTTAATTGCTGGAAGTTGCACAAACATCTGTCTCCATGACCTTAGATGATCCTGTATTGAGACATAAGGATAAATTAAACAAACTTCCATTGTCTCTTCCAACCCTATAAATCTCCAATCTTATTCATTGAAATATTTTTTTTTTATAACAGAAGCTTTTTAGGTTGAGGGTTGAGGAAGAAACTTATATTGAAGTAAAGATAACAAAGCTTATAAATAAGAATTATTTTACAGAACAAGGTAGAGAAGAAAAGAATACTAACACTGAAATTTGTTGAAGTAGTTCAGTATGTCAACGATCAGTAGAATTATTTTAGATTTTGATAAAATAGTAGAGTGTTATTTAGCTTATGGCTATATCACCTTATACAAGTGATACAACAAATATGGGGTGATACCTCTTCAGATATTCAATTCTCCCAAATGAATGAAGGAGTGTTTCAACTAAATGAATCTGAATGAAATACCAGAAAGTGTTTTAACTGAAATTAAAGACATTGAGAGAAATATTTATAATACAGCTGTATTGTAAAAGTAAAGATTTGTACACAGACTTTCTTTTGTTGAGAATAAAAACTCCAGTGAATTAAAACGACATTATTGTATTGAATTAAATGATGTTTTCATTACAGGTTTCTACTGAGAACATGCCACCTGTTGAATATGTCCTCCTATATTATCTTTGGTGAAAGCTGTGATAATCAAAGATATTTATATCACATCTTTCTTCACTAGAGGAGATGGATGGTTACCAAAACATTTTTGCAGCTATCTTTCATTTCTAAAATACCTAAGAGCAGCCATATATACATGAGTTCTAAATTAATAACCTGGACAATGGCAACAATAATAATTGCTTTATAACACTATCACTATCATGGCAGCTATATGGCCATCACCACACTGGGTGCCATGTCTTTCATCACATTAGTGATGAAAGAAATTTGATGAACGCAAATGAGCACATCAGTGGTGGAATCAGAATTAGCTTGAACCTGCAAAAATATAACACCAAACACCATTTTTGCTGTCTGAAAGACTATTATGATGGAGCCAAGTTTATGAACTAAATATACTCAATGGACTTCCACAGGGATAGTCCACAGACTATGGAAATTATATTTGTGTGTATCAAAACACAGGAAAGGTGGTGGGTATTGGGAAGTGTGGGACCTGACATGACATAACTGATATGGAATAAGGGATGGATACTGTCCTGGTTTCATCTGGGACAGAGTTAATTTTCTTCATTTTAGCTGGCAAAGTGCTGTGTTTTGGATTCAGTATGAGAATAATATTGAGAACAGATGGATATTTTGACTGTTGCTGAGTAGTGATGACCCTAAGTCAACCGGGCTTTTCAGTGTTTCATGTTCTGTCAGCGAGCAGGCGCACAAGAACCTGGGGGAGACCATAGCCAGGACAGTTGACCCAAACTGGCCAAAGAAATATTCCACACCACAGGCTACCATGCCCAGTGTATAAACTGGGTGTGGAGTTTGCTGTGAAGGACTGATCATTTCTGGGGCATGGGATCGGCATCAGTCAGTAGATGGTGAGCAAATGTATTGTGCATCACTTGTTTCTTGGGTTTTTATTCCTCTCTCCCTTTCCTTTCCTATTACAATTAATATTAGTAGTAGTATTTTAATATTTTATTTTGTTTCAGTTATTAAACTCTTCATACCTTAACCCAAGTTTTATACTATTTTTTTTTCTTATTCTTCTCCCCAGTCCACCAGGGACAGGGTTGGGGGAGTGAGTAAGTGGCTGAGTGATACTTTGTTGCTGGCTGGGTTTAAAAGCCATGACACCAGGATGACTCATAATTGATGAACTTTTCCCTTTTAAATTTAAAAAGGATTAGTAAAGAGAGATTCTACAAAGCAGGTACATCAAAAAGGCAAAACAAATTATGAAAATAAGCTATCAATGTAAAAAGTACATCTGTGTGATTTATGGTATGAAAATCATTCTAAAACACTTTATGACAGTGTTTCAATGATACCCACTTCAAAAACATTTTCAGGAATGCTGGAGAATGTTTACTAAGGTTACAAAGGTTTTTTTGCAGCTCCTTAGATATGCCTTCACTTGGAAAATATGAACGCATTAAAATTGATAGAGTATATATATTTAGGGATAATAATGGAATCCACTAGTAGTGAATCCACTAGATGTGTGTCCTTTATTTTGAAATATTCTTTCAAAATAAAGGACACATATCCATCACAAGCAGGCAAGAAATAAAGAAATGAGAAAGAGAAAAGAAAGAAGGGAAGAAAATAGGGGGAAAGAGAGAAAAGAGTTAAGAAAACATAAAAACTTTTAAAATCACATATATTTGTGAAGTACACATCAGAATCTGTGACCACTAGTTTCTGAAAAATACTTCAGAATTTTACTTTTTTTACAAAACACTTTTCAGAATAATTCAGAATTCAGATGCCCTTCTCTTCAGGACATCTTTGTTTGAGAATCACATTGTTAATTTAGAACAAAGTGTTGTGATTTTTGTGTGCAGAGGTGTTCTGACTCTTTTGCATTCCCTTGATCCTGCTTCTGAGGTGAAAACAGCTTAGCAGGAATTGTGACCAGATTGTGACCAGAACACCTTTAGACTGCCTGAAGCCTTGCTAGCAGCATCATCTAAGACATTCGTTTCTTCTGGTCCAAAACTGGAATTGCTATGAAGCACTTTGTTAAAAATGATTATTTTGAATTTGAAAGGGTGACTGACCAAGCTATGTTCCCAGTGAGATATTAGTCTCTTACAAAATCTATGTTATTAAGTTTATTTTAGAATAAGATACATAAAATATTTAACAGAAAATATTTTATGTGTGTGTGTGTGTGTGTGTATTTACAAATGCATTTATAGGCACTACATTAGAAGATTTAATATATGATTATTAAATGTAAAAAACAACTTTAAAATGTAACTAAGACAATGAAATACCGCTGACTAAATTAATCTCCTGGTTGCTTCAGGCAATTTTACTCAAACTATGTGCCAAATTGAAAGCATTTATCTGACCTACAGATTTAAAATATAATTGTTTAAAAAGTCACTAATAGGCTAAGAAAAAAACTTGACATAAGCAAGGTTTTGAAAATTTGAAATTATGTGACAATTTCAATACTTTTCAACACTTAGAAACTCTTGGAACTTTGCTTTCAATACCTTGAAAAAATCAGCAATGGTAAACGTTTCTATTGTTTTTATTCCTTTAATACTGAAACCGCAATTATATTTCATATTAAATTTCATCAAAAACATTAGAAAAAAGAATTGATATTGGAGTATAGTGATGATAGGATACATGAAGTTGCTTTGTAGAGTTTCGTTATTTCAGCATTTACTGTTACTTTGAAAGAAATTACATTAGAAATTGCAAAATGTCTGTTCTTTGCAGAATTCTACATTTGACTCTATTTCCTCTACTCCTAAAAGCCATCCCAGTAAAGACTATTTTAAATATTTTACTTCCCAGAGTTTCTTGATAGATCATAGACTATTTTGCTTTTTTTAGCCATTTATACTTTCCAAAATACAACACCTTTGTGAGAAGTGCTCCTGTTGGTGATTCCTTTCAGTTGTCTAGACCCCTGAGGGACAGTCACATCTCCAATAATTATATGTGATTTTATAAAAGTGACTGACTTTTTGACTTCCTGTATTCTTTTCTTTTATGCAATATAAATAACATAAGTCAAGTCATGTAAATCATGTATAACAGCTGGAGAAGAACAATTCAGAGGTAATGTGACACTTTCTTAATTAATTGTCTGTAACAGACTAATTAGAAGGTATAAGAGGTATTGTTTTTCCCATCTATTCTGAGTAGTGTTAATAGTCTAGCTAGAAACATGAGCTAATTCTTGTATTAGTATGTCCAGCAACAGCAGAATTAGTGTCCTGAACTCTGTAAGTCTATCAAGCTGCAGACATCTCCAGAAGAATCAAAACCAATATAAATCACTCCTGAAATTTTTAAGAAAGCCAAGGACGAGATGCTCTGATGACTCTTTTAAAGCTTGGAACTGAGAAATTCTTGGCTCAAAATGTTCAAAATGCTGACTTTTAGCCAAGTACTGTGCAGTAAGTTTACTTTTTGGCATGCTATAATCAACTCCGAAAAGTACAAGGTGAACATAAAGAAAAGGTTGAGGTAAAACAAGGGCAGGAAAATAAACATTTAGGACTGAGAAAAAAAAACCTGTAGAGTTCAAGATGTAGTGGACATTTTATTCTTAGATAAAGAGACTTGATGTTAGAAAAGCCTTTATTTTATCAAATTTACTGATTTTGCTTTGTGAAATACCTGATTTTTATGGTTTGCAGCTGTGTGAATAGATTGGGGTTTGAATTAAAATTATGTTGCTTTTCAGTGATATATTTCAATAAGTTTCAATTGCTTGATACCACAATGTCAGTGGACATCAGAAGTGCTAATGTGTTTAGTCTAAAAACAAGCAAAGAGATACCTGATACCTGACAAGACAGAAAAGCTCAAGCAACAAAGTCTGGAACAGAATTGGGACAGTAAGTAACTGTTTGCTTAAAGTAAGTGAATAGAAAGTATCCTATATTCCAGATGAAATGGACTATTAGAAAAAAATTGAAATTTAATTCTAATTGTACTACTCAAAGAAAGAGGGACAAAATTGTGTAAGACTGCAAAATTGTGGATTGTATGGATTAAATATCTTAAAGTATGATCTAAACATAATTTAATTAACAAAGACTCCCTTACTTGAAATCACTACAGCAATGGAATCCTAGCAACTAGTGTTTGAAATAAATTTGTTGTGTTGTCATTATTGTTATTGTTATGGTTATTATTATTATTTCTTTTGAGTAAAGCATGAATAGACTGCAAAAAGCCCAAGTCCTAGTATTATTTTATTGATTTTTAATTGATTATTTAATTGATTCTTTTATTGATTTTATTGAGCCAATAAAAATGAGCCAGAGCTGTACAAGGAAAGAAGAAAAACCATTAAATATGCATAACAATGAACAAATATATAAGTTCAGCACTGAATGACTGTCTTGTACCCTGTTTTCCTTATCCCAGGATTTTTTGGTTTGTATGTCATGTTAGGACATGATAGGAAGATACACGCAATTAGTACAGATTGCATCAGTGGAAAAACTTTTAAATGGCCTAGATTTAAATTATTATTTATGCATCAGTCTATTTCTTGTCTAACTTAATAAGTATTCATTCTGGGTACTGAAATCAAATAGACTTTTGGGAAGATATTAATGTCTTTTTTCCGAAATATGCAAAGAGGTACAACTGATACCTAGACTTTAGCCTTCTTACCAACAGGTATTGAAGAGATTTTCATTGTTATTTATCTCTTCCATTATGTACAAATTTCTTCCTGAAATCAAAACAAAACTTAAATACCTGCTACACAGGTCAGAAAGAGTGACAAAATTTAGCCCCATGTTTGTAAATATAGGTAATTTTTTAGAGGCAGAACTTAAAGGCAGCAAAATTTGCCATTTTAATGAGTCGTTTGACAACATAGGGCTTGGTAAAAAAATTAACAACATATGAAGCATAGAAAAAATGCACACAATTAGGAAGACAAACAATAGACTGAAGACTATCTCCTCTGGAGAAAAGTAAGCTGCAATTTCCCCACTACCTGAGTTTGGTCATTACTGAAGGGAGTGCTGAAGATCTCCCTAATGAAGGATAATCATCAGACTGTAAGGAAAATATATAACACTACATCTGCTCCATTAAGGATGGCAGCTATAATTCTTTTAAACATAAAGGTTTAGTTTGAACCAAGTAACTTATTTTCATTCACTCTAGAAAACATAATCCTACCCCTTCTTAAAATCCTGGGTGAAATTTAGCAGACTAAGCACCCTTTAGCTTGGTAATGCTAATCCAAATTAAGAGAGAGAAATCAAAATCACAGGATGAACATAATATCTGAACACTCCATTTGCTATAATTTATTCCATGACAAACTGGAGTCTAATCCAGATTGTTCTGTGGAGAGTTCCTACTTAGTTAAGTAAAATTTAGATCAGATCCTTCTGACTTAACAGTCTTGCAGCCACAATATATTTAGGTCTGCATCTCTACTTATCATTTCATCATATTATACCAATTCTGTATTTTATAATTTAGTAAAATAATTTTTTACAGAAGTATGCATCCCAGACCTGCGTTCAATGGACTATCTTTAAGATTTGTAGATTCAGTAATGGATTCTGCAAATGGTGCTCTCAGTCTTTTTTAAGCATTTCCTGTGAGGGGCAACCCCTCTGATAGTATAGTATCCTAATGGAGCACCAAGTACTGACTAAATTCATATTTCTGACCAATTAATTTAGTATTAAAATATTACTCTTCTGCTCACTTTCTGGGCCACCTTATACCATGAATTGGGTTGTTGGTATTAACAAGATTGTATATACAATATAGAAAAATATATTTTTGTAGTTATGACCTGATCCTATATGACTTTTTTAGTTAAGAAAGTTCTACTTGAACTAGTTATGAATACTTCCCTGAGTTTCAGTGCAGGTCAAATTCATACCAACACTAGAATTGTCTTGCATAAAAATGGAATTTTAAATCAAGTTATTGAACTATGAATGTGCTGTAGAAATAGAATGACACATTTTTTTCACCTTTAAAATATTTTCTTCATTATTAAATGCTTAGAGAAGATGACTGTTTTATTTTTCTTGTTCTTTTTAATTTTTTCCCCCTAAAGAATAGATCCATCTTGGATGTTTATCTTAAATGTTGAATTTTATCCTTTTAAATTAGAGGACATAAACAATTGCCTCTTTCGTTTTTGCATTTCTTTGAACTGCCTTTGAATCAAGATCAGAGACTACAATAAAAGAGCTTCCTACTGTACAGTTTTATATCATTCCATGTGAGATACTTAACATGTTGAAAAACTTAATATTATTCAATATTTGTTGTAGTAAAAAGAGACAAATGTAGAAGTTTGCTGTCACTTATTTTCATGTACATTGCTGGAGGAAAAATAAATTTTTAGAAGCAAACATAAACTACAAAAATAATGTTTTAAAGAAGGGAAAACATTATTATTTTATTATTTCTTCTCATTATTCAAAGTAAATAATATGTGTATAGCAAAAAAAGTCGAATAGGAAAAATGTGTATCTGAAGGAAAATTGTAGTCCTGTTACTGTAAGCCCAGTGTAGGACCCTTTTCCTGTTCCAGATACTCATTTTACTTGTCAGCAGCTTAAATATTTTGATCTCTTGAAGCTGTTCATGCCTTGCATATTTCTTCCTTGTGGTTTTAATTTGCAGGGATCTGGGCTGCTGATGCAACTGCAGGCGAGCCCAGGCCGGCGCAGGCAGGAGATGAAAGTGGCAGCCTTGCCTCCCGTGGGGCGCCCGCCGTGACCTACTTCCAGGGCAGCCAGACAGAGCACGGGCACCGCGTGTGCCTGCCTGCCGTCAAAACAAACCATTAAACCCAGCAGCTTAAGGCTGATTTAGGACCCTCTGGTCTGTGAGTGGTGTCTGACTTTTTTGATCTACTAACTGATCACAGGTGGATGAAAGGCGATCGCTGAGACAATTAACTATGAATTCGATGGGTTCGCTGTCACAAAGGAGAACGGTTAGTGTTTCGCCTTGGAGGACGTTGAAAAAGCAGCATTTGATGATTGTCATGACAAAGACGAGAAAGAAAAGCAGAGGATGAAAACCTGGTCAGCTTAATATCCATGCAAAAAATTCTGCCCAAAGTGTCACATCCTCCTGATTAAATTCTTGGTTCTACACTCAATGTTGCATTTCTACAGCATCAAATATTCTATGACAAATAAAAGCACAGCTGGGAAAAACATTCTGCATAAAAAAACCCTAGTGGTTTTTTTATGACTTTCTAGCCTGAGAAAGTCAAAATTTTCCAAAAAACTACTGATATCACGCTCAACAAAGTTGGTATTTCAAGAAAAAAAAGGATTCCAGACATACTAGGTTAATAATTAAGGTAGTTTCTTCTTTGTTGCCCTTCACGTAATCTGAGTATTATGCTTAGCTAAGGCTGAGTAAAGCCACTGAGGCAGAGCACCCATGGCACCATTTTCAGAGGTACCTAGCTGAAGTTTCTTGCAATGGAATTACAAAATAATTATTATTTGTAGAACCATTGTTATCATTATTATTATTATTTCATTATGTTGATATGTTATTGGTAATTTTGAATACCATCAAGAGTACATAGTTGCATCCCAACAGCCACTGAGATAGACAAATTCCATATTCCACATGAAAAAGAGTCAGTATTGCTTGTCTTTTTTTTTTTTTTTTTTTTCATTGACCATGGACTTTTTCTTTTTTGAAACGGAAAGCTGGTATATGAAGCCAGCAGACCATAGAAATCTATCCTACTGTATGCTTAAGTACTAAAATAATGTGTCTTACTAGAACTTCCTTATATGAGAGTCAATAGGTTTGGATAAATAGATGACTGCTGTGACTGATGGTAGGCAGTAATTTATTGGCAATTTGTGAGAAAGTTGCAAAATACTCCATTTCATTTTTTTTATTATTATTATTTATAGCTAAAGTAGCTATTCTCTGGTTCTAAGAATTGAGAATGTGTAACATGACATTAACAGTAAAAAAGGACAAAGTGCATCAGATAAATACAACCCCTCATCTTTTTCATAGAAAACAGAAAATGCCTTCCTCTTCTTCATTGATAAATGCATTCCTTAGAGATATAATTATGTAGAATTGGGGACCACATCTCAGCTGATATTCAACAGCTGTGCTGGCACAACTAAATATTTGATATTTTGACTCATTTTAGGAGAAGTGATTCTCAGACAGGGTAAAAAGAGATAGATAACTAGATAACTGAACCTGCTCACAAACATAGGCAGGGGTCCACCAGGGGTCATTTGGCTTGGCAGAAATGCAGCTTAGTGGTGAGAGGAGCCCATCACTCTGGTGCAGTTGGCCCTAGAATGCCCAATCTCACACTGGCTTGTCTCTAACGGTGAGTCTGGGCTCTTTTAGTCTCTCCAACATGCCATGGGCTCTAGACCTCCACAATGCAATGTTGTGCCTTTGGGCATTGTAAGCTTTCAGAATAAAAAACAACTGGTGTGAGTAGGGTGCATTTTATTTTCTAAATATCAGTTTTTATAGTAATTTTGCTTCTTAGGACATGCCACAGACATAGCTTGAGATCTCTAAAAAATTAAGCTTTAATACAAACTCTTACTGCCAGCAGAGAGAGAAAGACTTTCAAAAAGAAGATACAACTGTCTAAGAGATGCTTAAGAGGAGGAAGACTTCTAGAAATATGCATCCCTCTCTGCAAAAGACACTACTTATTTGCAAACTTTCCTCCACTGTCAAAAAGAAAAAGGAAAAAAACCCAGACTGAAACCAAACTACAACGCACCAATCCTACAAGAAAAACAAATAATCTTTTGCTTCTTCTCAGCATTCTTGGCAAGGAACTCAAAATACTTTTAGGAATATAAAAGACTTTGTGATGAGTTTGGGCATTATTATTTTAAGCATACCTTTAAAACTTAAAAATCCTGATACAGCATACATATTTTGTAAGAACATGGTGCCACTCTTGGGGATGGTGCTGTGCCAAGCCAGGAATTGGACTTGATGATCCTTGTGGATGCCTTCCAACTCAGCACATTTCTGTTTCATAGAATCATGTTTTCATGATTCTATGATTCTTTTTACAAAAGACATGATTGTACAGAGAGGGAAGACTTTGAAATGTTGTCAATTTTACCAAAAGTATCTTACAGCATGTCATTATAATTTCTTAGTGGTCCTTTTGGTATTTAACAACAACAACAAAAAAAAAAGGATTTATTTAAGGTTTTTACTTGTTTTATTTTTTTTCATTGTTTAATATTGCATAATTCTTTTTTCTGTTATTTATCTAATGTAATAGATGCTACAAAGAAAAAATTCAGTAACATTCATTACAGAGAAAGCCTTGGGTGTTTCTATGCTTATTTTGGGAAATGGATACCTATTTATTAGAGCTATTTAGACAGGCTGTTAACATGTAAATTTTCTACAAGAATGTTCTCTTGGTGATGCATGTACAATAACAGAAAGAAAAAAGCCTTTTAAAATGAGATTAAGTAAAAGTAACAAAAATCTCTCCATTTTTCTTACATACTGATCTCTTTAAGTTTTTCACTTCTTGTAAATATCTCTTGGACTACTCTTTTTACTTCTGGGACTCTTTTCAAGTCCCACTATTAGGTCCAAGGAAAATAAGTAAAGTCTGTTTAGTTTCCATCATACTTGGCAAGCGAAGATTCTGGAGAACTGAAGGTCTGAACCAGAATAACAACTGTATCACTCAGTTTTCTCTTTTCTTTAGAATACAATTTATATTTCAGGGACATAAAAAAAACCCTAAAAAAATTAAATGCAGCAGCTTTTGTTTGTTTGTTTGATTTTTTAAAATATTTTAAAGAAATGGCCTCATAAAATTGTTTTGTTTGGAACAGATTTTTCAGACCATCAAGTTTAACTGTTAACCCAGCTCTGCCAAGTTCATCACTAAACCATGTCCTTAAGTGCCACATCTACACATCCATAAAATACCTCCAGGGATGGTGACTCAACCACGTCCCTGGGCAGCCTGTTCCAATGCTTCACCACCATTTCTGTGAAAAAGTTTTTCCTGATATCCAATCTACACCTTCCTTGGCACAACCTGAAGTAATTTTACTTATAGATTAGATATTATTCGATATTTCCACAAGATTTAAATAATTCTCAAAAAAAAAAAAAAAAAAAAGAAAAAATTATGAAAGAAAAATATCTCAATAAGATGCTCAAAGTTTTTAAACAAGTGGTAGCCCTGGTAGCCCTGCACCAACTACAGCATTTCATGGGACTGCTATGGAATACAATAATAATAACAGAAATGCATTTTGTTTTTGTTTTTATGACAAGAATAATTCTAAATGAGAGATACAGATGGATTTTAACTGTGAAGGTTAATTTTCAAAATACTTATATTTCTTGCATTTTGACTAAATGAAAACACAATTTCTGGATAAGCTGAGAGGAAGGGTAATTTAACAATCTAAATATGTTTTGAATGAACACAGTAATTGTATTGTAATTGCTGTTAAGTGTGTGTTTCTAAATTGTTTAGACTGCACCTCGTTTTGTATGAAGCAGTATTCAAACACCATGAACACAAGAAAAACTAAACAGCCCTCAAGTGTATATATGACATGTGCAAGTCCTTAGAGTAAGAGGGATTTTATCTTTTATTGTCATGCAGCAGAGTACTAATTGCCTTTTGTCTTGACTATGGCAACCACTCTGCCTCTCATCTGATTTTCTTCATGTTATTATGATGGAATGTGAACCAAGACTTCCTTGTTTTACTGCTTTTAAGTACTAGTCTCAGACACTAATATCTGCTTCTGTTGTTCTAGCCTTTAATTTACTGTTCAGGAAGTGGCCTATTTAATGTCCTCTCCCTTTTAGTTGACTAAACCTAGCTTGAAATTTCTAAAAGGAAACAGCTGCCCTTTGGTAAAACACAAAAATCACTGGACGCATTCCCCTATCCTTCCTGGGACTGAGGATGAGGATGGATTGCTAAACCTGAAACAGACATTTATTGTGCTAGCAGGTGCCACAATCTTTGGTCCATGCAAGATCCACGTCATCTTTGTCTAAGACTTGGTTTCATTTATGAAAGACAAAATCTTGGCACAACTGATCCCACAAGTTGAAATTCTCAAAGTTTCTAGGGAAAAAAAATTAAAATTGAAGTGAAAGGTCATAAAATGTAGTCCAGATTTTGATTCTCCAGTAGTCTTCTCCCTGGCTTGCCCAGACTGCACAGTATAATTTCCAGAAAAAAATTATTCTTGTCTTCCTTATGAGCCAGGGTGCATAACAGAAAACTGCAGCAGTGTAAAAGTGAGCTGACAGACCTAGTATCTCTAATGCTTGTGGAGAGACCAGAGCATCCAGCAGTAACTACTGACCTCTCCCATATTATTTCTAAACTTTGCTGTTGGGAATGACAGCTGCAGACAGATCAGGTATTCTTAGATATTTTGTTGCTTGTTTTACTCACTATTTTCACCACTTTCCAATGTAATCATCACAATAATGGGAAGTTTTTGCCATAGGGATTGATATGAAGGTGAAAGTTCCCTTTGGGCTCCAGTAACATGAGCCAATGCAAAAAGTATTTTTGAGAGAGCATGTTATGGGGAGGAAAAACCTTCCAGTGATGCCCCCTCACCTGTGGTTTGTAATTGCATTAAGTGGCACATAACCAAAATGGTCTTTCTTTCAGTTGAGATGTGCATTCATTGTGATTTCTCTTAAAGATGAGACTCATCATATTGCCCCAAAATTTATAAATTTGATTTATTAACATGGTTCTAATTCTGTATCCAAAATATCCTTTTGAGGCCTTTTCAAAATGTGTCTGTGTTTCTGTCAAATAAGATTTCCTGAAATAAAAGGTATCAGTTTTCTAGGAAATATATTGGCCTCTTGCCTACTCATCCTCAGCATCAAAGCATGCCACTGTTAGTGTCCTGGCTATCTGAGACCTTGTCTCTCCCAGCAAGTGTTGCTTGCTTGAGCTTAGTCAGTATTTTAGTGCCTGGGCACAATATCTGAGAGCAGTAGCAAATTGCTTCTCTTTAACAGAATTACATGTCTACTCTATTTTCATCTTTAACTGCAATTTGACAAATGAGAATAATATCCTCATACAGAGGATGACTTTCTTTTTATTTCTAACCTAATATCAGTGTCAGATTTCATACAACCAGAATCCAAGGAAGCAAGTTCTCTCTACCTATATCTGTAATTCTCATTCAGCTGCTGATAATTCAGTAAGGATATTAATAATAATTTCTAATCCAAATTCAGTTATATGTTGAATATTCATATCTGCATGTACTTTACTATTGGATTGGATGTTAATACTTGCTTCCCTGCTTGACCTATCTATTGATAGTGTGGTCTGATGGGCTGTGGGCAGGAAGGACACCATATCTCACCATGCACAGCTTTCTCTAGCATGTTGGCCACTGGCCTGAAGAGTTGCTGGAATGTAATGGAAAGGCAGGAGTTCCCTACACTTCTTTTTAGCATGTGGGCACAGTGAGATACTGGTGAGGCAAATTGCCTTGGACCCCACAGTAAATCTCAGTTTCTGGATAAATAAATATCAGATTCTTTTCTATGACTGTCTTTTCCCCTTAACAGACTGGCACAATTCTCTAAGAGATGTTTATTTCTAATCTTTTACTCCCTTAACAGAAAAATGGAAACTAATCTGCTCAGCAGAGGTTTGTGAAAATGTATGACATTTTTTTAAACTTTAACAGGTTTAAGGGTTTGTTTTTTTTTGGTTTTTTTTTTTTTTTTTTTTTTTTTTTTTTTTTTTTTTTTTTTTTGTTAATGTTAAAATTAGATCACCAGTGAAACTGCCACAGATAGGTATTTAGAGGAACACTGTAATAAAATAATTTCAGGGAATAGAAGTTATAAATTTCAAATGTATCAGGAGATACAGAAATTTTAGAGAATATCTCCAGGTCCTTCCTAACTCTTTGGCTACTGAGATTTGGCATGCATCTTTCACTACAGATGAACTTTTCTCAAGGTAGGTTTTCCTTGGTATAGGTCTTTGTGCATAACCACAGTGCATTGAATACCATCAAAACTTTGTGCTGGATTGCTACTAAGTATATTTTTCCAAGGGTGACATTTTTGTTACTGGATTTTTGGACCTTTCTGTGCTGAATTATTACTACAGATGAATATCTATCCGCTATTCATAGCACATCTATCTTGTCTGGATGTTTTGGACAGTTTAGAAATGTTGTTAAGTGGAAGAAATTTCTCACCGAAGACAAAGCAGAGTATTCAATAATTAAATCTTTCAAAAGAATAACAGAAATACATGGGGAGCATTCATAATTCTCGAGCTCAGACACCTTATTCCATTACTTGAACTAGCCAAATGGCTACATCCAATGCAGGGAAAAAAAAAAAAAAAGGACAAAACAAAGACTCAAGGCATAATTGTCTTCATTCCTTAATTCTTAGCTCATAACTGGTATGGTGTAGGCCCATTATTCCAGGTGATAGAGGTGAGATTTCTTTTAATGCCTGTGTAGACGTCTGGGGCTCTCCAGAGTGTGACTCAGGTGATTTAAAATAGAACTGCTCTCAACTGAGATTTCATAGAATCACAGAATCATAAAATGGTTTTGGTTGGAAAAGACCTTAAAGTTCCAACCCTTCTGTCATGGGGGATTGTTTCTGGGTGCTGAAAAAACTAACCAAGGAAGACATTGCAGTAAATAAGCAGCTTTATGTGGGGAGGTTTCACCATTCACTGTGGATATACAATCTTGTGTGCAAACTAGGAAAGGTTTTGACAAGTAAAACAGCAGGAGGTTTTGACATAATTTTTGGGTCACTTTACTTTTTTTCTTACTTTAAAAGAATGAAAGTGAAATCAGAGGGTCTCACAATTTTATCTCTGAGATACACCTTTTTAAAAATCAAGTTAATTTGTCACTTGTGGCTTCATTGTAACTGTGGACTGGAAGGGCGGCATGGATAATCAGAAAAATGAAAATGAAAACTGGTTTTGTGTAAGTTCTTTTCCTTTCTGGCTGGAAAAGTTCAATAGACAAATTCTGTACTATGCAGAGCATATTTACAAGGACTTTAGGGATACCTATATATTTTTGTGTTTATGTAAAACAGAAAAAAGTTCTTGTAAGAACTCAAGTCAACAGTCAGAATTTTAAAGTGAAATTGTGAATAAGCATAACTATAAAACAGTTAAAACCAGAGACAATTTTTCATCTTGCCTTCAAAGCAGAGTGAAAGTGTTCACTGAACACTTTATGAAAATGGTATCAAAATGTAATGTTGACATTATATCCTAAAAGAATAATTTAATTAACTGTATTTACACTCAACAGTTTGGAGACATTGAAGCAGTTACCAAGATGTCCCTCAGTTCAGCATGATAGTGTGTAAACTATGTAGGCAGCCTTAAAAGGAACTGAAGTTCACATTGAAGTTTTTATGCTATCACTCAAAGCTATTATAAAAAGTATCCTTCCTCCACATGTAAATAATCTGCATTGCATCCAGTGGTTCTCAAGGCTGGGCAAGGAATACATCTCTGCTACTACAATAGCCAAAATACAATTGTCTGTCTTCAGGGTGGGCAGAAAGTTGGGAGCAGCAGCTGGAGCATTAGAGGAACTGACAAGTTATGTTTTTATGACCTGCTTGAAACAATCTGTTTCGACATTTCAGGAATTACCACAGCTTCTGGGAAAAGCCAAACATGTAGTCTGATTCCAACAAGCCAATGCTCTGCGTTGAAGTTTAATTAAGCCACCTACTGAGAAAGCTACCATAGGGGAAGCTCTTCTCTGAGCATCGGATTTGCAAACCAGTGGAGAGCATCCAGGGAAGACAGCAGTTTCAACACCCAGTATATTTGCCCTAGTTCCTATGAATTACACGCCCTACTTCTTATGAATTATGCATATTGAAAGCTCAGTAAGGAATAACCTTCACAAATTTAGTCATTACAATGCTAAACTAGTCAGTTTATCAATCCATAAATAAAGTATATATTTTACCCACCCTACTAGTTTAGTTTTGTAATTGAGTAGTATAGTTAGACCTTAATTAGTTTACAGATTGTCATTACCATGATTTACTTACTTTTTAAGCTTCTTCTGGTTTAGTTTTAATCCATCACTATCAGTGAATTTTCAGAAAGCTTCATGATGTGATGCAATATGTCACTTGTGCCCTTGGATAGCATGATATAAGAATGAAAACAGGCACCATGCCAGAGAACAAAGATCATTAGATGGAATTAAAGAATTTGCATGCAATAGGTGTTGGTTTATATTACATTAGAAAATAAGCTCTTAATTATAACTTATTTTGAAACATTTCAGTTATATTTTCACAGAATTGTTTAAATTTTTGGTACAATACATTGTGAAGAAATTATGAATGATTTTTAAATAAACACTATGATGATGTCAGTGGGACAGCTCCTGCAAATTAAAATTCCCAAGGCTGGGGCCACATATAAAACACATATAAAAAGTTCATGTGAGGTTTTTTTAAGTGTAAGTACAGCTTGGTACTCATCAAATTTTGCTAAGATTAGTTTGTAGACCATAAAAGGAAGTGATACATGACTACACTCCTCATTCTTCTTGCCTCTTTTTCTTCTCACTTGTTGCTGTTTTTAGAATCAGTCCCATGTTCTACCTGGTACATGAAAACTGTTTTTTAATTTTGAATGAAAATCCATATTGTAGTTTTGAGACACCTCTTTAAAAATATCTTTCCCAACATATTTCTGCTTTATGGCTTCATATACTTAGTCCTATCCACCACTTTAAAAGGTGCCTATTTGTTACAGATGGTGCCTTATTTTAGCTTACAAGGAATTCTTTTATTCAGGAAAGCATGATAACTTGTGGATATTTGGATTATTGTCAAATGCCAGCATTTTTGGTTTGTTTGTAGTAATCAGGCATTTTCTAAAAGTGGGGAAAATAGGGAATTTCTATATCGATCTCAGGTTTAATCTTATCCTAACAAAAATCCTGAGGATGTTAGAGGGTGATATTTTCCTATATGGGCTACATAAATACTTGAATTCTCATCTTTCACTGGCGTTTGCAGCTTACCCTGGGGAAGCTCTGTCTGCCAGGAGGATTGGAATTTTTAAAAACTTAAATATCATATATAGAAGTTATGAAACAGACAATGCTTTCCATAGATTAATTCTGTTGCTTTCCAGTCAAAGGTAGTGATACATTCATCTATGAACATTTAGTAATTTAGTAATTTAGTAATTTGTGCAGAATACATGAAGAGGGGTAATGAGATTCTTCAATTTACTAGAAAAACACTGGCTGGATTTTTTGATGTATGAAGAAATTCGATGGCCTGGGAGCTGTTTTCTGTAACAGTTTCACTTGTTTGAAGATTGCAATGATATTTCTCTGTTTTTCAGTTAAAAAATTAGTCAACCTCCACTAAAATCCCAGGAAAAAAAAAATACTGGCTTCCTTGAAAACTAGAATGACAATTTACTTGTTTATCTGCTCCTGAAATGTTCCACTATTTAATTCTTCCAAATCATAACTCCAAAGAAAATTAATTTAAACCATTTCCTGCTACCCAGAAGTGCTGACATTAAAAAAAAAAAAAAATGCAGCAAGCACAGCAGAATTAAAAAACTTGAAAATTACTCTTGATTTGAAAATATAGTATAGAAATACTTGATCTCCATAGTAAAATTTTAAACACATTTACTAAAGAAAAGGCATGAAATAACTGCATAAATTATACACACCTATGTGCAAAAGTTAGATTTTAAAATTACATAATTTTAATTTCTGCAATTTAGAGATTTTAGGAGAGAATTGGAGTGAGATATCAGCTTTACAACTGTAAGTAACAATCACTTTTATCTTTAAAGGGTTTGTTACATTCAAAATTCCATGGCTTCATTTAAAAAAAAAAAAGGATATACAAGATGTTCACACTGTACACATATGTATATGTGATGAAACAGTTAAATAAATAACTAGAACTAATGAGATTAAGATCCTGAAGAATGGAGTATACATGCAAAAGATCCTCAGATTAGTTTGGTCAGACACACACAGGTTCTTTAAAAAAGCTGCCTATAAGCTTAGAAGCTTCAGCAACTGACAGCCAGAACAGGAAAAACAACATAAGACTTGAGATAGCTGGGCTCTAAGTCACATTTAAACAGCCAGTAAATGGATCTTTGCAGAGCTGAACCTTTAGCATCTGCAGGTTTTATCAGACATGCCAGCTGCGTAGGATATGAGCATGAGGCCGGCTGCAGGGATCAGAGCAGGATGCAGGAAGCAGATTTGACACAGTTGATGTTCAGGGGTCATATATTCTTCCTGATTTTCAGTGTGTTGTGGAGTTTACCCACAAAAATGAAACCAATAGCATAGGTGAGGAATGGCTATAGCAGCTCCTCCATAGAGTACAAAGTTCAGGCTGGCAGTGCCACAGAGTCCCAGGAGGAAGAATTTATCTATATATAACTAAGAGGAAGTGAATCAGTGACCCAATTTTACTTGTTTTGATTTAGTGTATGGGTCCTTCTTTACTGGGCTGCTAGAACAAGATGAGTTTCAGTCACCTGACTAAGATCATCTGAGAACATTGATTGGATTAGTTACTTCAAGGTTTCTTACACATGACCCTGGTATACTTTAAGAAATACTCTTTATCCAGTTATAAATTTTTATAACAACAATACTTATCACAAGGAATAATGTTTTCAAAATTACAAATTTATGCTGAAGGTGCTATAAATGTAATTTATGATCATGTTTAAAATTAAAATAGCTACTTACATTTCAGTTGAATTAGAGGAGAAAACATGCTTGGGCCTTTTGATTTTGTTTTTGCCATGTACAAGATTAGGGTAGAATCTTAAGTAAATTGGATTAGTGTCCTTGTGTAGTCTGCAAATAGGATAGCTATAAATAACCTTAAGTCCTAGTTTAGTTTGTATTTTATCATGTTCCAGGATTGTGAGAACAGGGCCAGAGTGAGAGTATGAGGTGACCGTGAGGTAATCTTTTATATGATGCAAGAAAAATGACCTGGGGATGTTTCTCATGAAACTAACTTAATTTCAAGGCCATTCAATAGTTTTTCTCAGAAAGAGGAGGATAGATTATATTAATTTTTATTCCAGTTGACCAGCAGCTTTTTCTTGGAGCACCCTCTGTCTGAATTTAGAAAATGGAAATAAAGATAAATTCACATACCAAAGAACAGAAGGTATAATAACAACTGACAGGTATATCAGATTATTCATTTGTCATAACATCAAAAGAGCTTCAGGTGAAAGTACAGAAAAGTGGGAAGGTTAAGGATCATGCGCTATTGGGACTGCTTTGGGATGACAGCATGAATGTTTGTTTGCTTGTTCAATGAGTAATAATCTTCAAAATGCTACAGGAATGAAGGCATGCAAATGTTGAGAGAAAGTCTCTCCTCAGGAGACTGCCAGTGTGAAAAATGGTTATTGCTGATTGTCTGAGATTCAGTGGAGAAAGGAGAAAGACAAGTGTCATCACCAGGTCCTTTGACTTTTGAAATGACTTTTTTTTTTTGAAATCAGAATTTGATATTTCTTGAAAAATATTTGCTTCATGCAGGAAGAATTGCCTTGATAACCTGTTAATCTGATTTTGGATTCCAGAGCTCTTTTGCGACCTCAAAAAAGAACAAGAGGAGGGAAACCCCACAAAAATCTAACTATGCAAGTGTTCACTGGGACCTGCAGCACTTCAGATATAGTTCAGACAAACTACACACAAATTAATTTCTCAGTAGTAAAGGTGGCAAGAGTGCAGCATTCTGTATGTTGTATTTTTCAAAAAGTCTATGTGGTAACAAATATAGACCTAAAAGTGACAATTCAGCCTTATCTCATAGAGGTTTTTTTCTGGGCACTCTTTCCTATGAGTTAGTTTCTGCAACAAAAAATTCTAGAGGGATTTACCAGCATCAGAAAAAATACTCTATTAATTTGACAATACAAGGATGCAAGTACTGACTTGATCATAGCATTTTTTAAATGCAAGATGTGAATGGGAAAACTAACTACAATTAAATCAGGGAAGGACTGACATAAGATTTAGCCAAAAAGAAATTTCACTTTATGATAAAAATGTTTTGAGCTTTATTTTTTTCTTGTCTCTGTTGTCCTTTAATTTTAAAATTGCAATTGAAGCAGAGAAGCTGTTTTTTCAAATTATAGTGTGTGATTCCTAGAACTGGCATATTTCTGTTCATTTGTAATATTTAGAGATCACAGGAAGATAAAATAACTGCTTTAGTGATGTTATACTTTTATGTACGCTTTCTTCCTGGCCTGCTAATAACTTTTGCCTCTTATGCTCCTTTGGGTACGTAAGTTCAGTGACAGTGGTTTGTTGTTGTTGTTGCTGTTGTTGTTGCAGTTACTCAAGGTTATTTCAAGTCTCATGTTGCAAGCAGTTTCACAAAGCTTCAAGGTCTGAATAAAGAGGTCACTTAAATTCAGGGTCAGTATTTGTTCATTTGTACACTCCTGAGTCACTAAATGGAGAACTCATAGCCAGTAATTTAAAAAGGAAAAAAAAAATTTCTGTTACCTGTGTCTGGCTTAGTGAGTTAGCAAACAGGATTGAGTAAAAATAGGAGAGTTAATCATCTGTAGTACAGACAGCAAAGCTGTATCTGACTGGGAATAGGTCACTTGTGCTCTATCACATCTCAGTCACTGTTTGTTGTGCCCATGTTAGAGCAGCAATGGATTATTGCCCCACAGATAAATGCAAACAGGCGCATAGAACCCTGAATACCCTACCATACCCACCTAATCACAAACTGCTTCCCTCTTGGAGCAGCAGATCACAAACGTAAAACTGGGGTGTGTGGGTGTGTGTGCACATCCAAAATCAAACACAATGTAGCAAATCAGGAATCCTATTTAGGTGAAACACCTGTAAAGATAGAAACAGACTTTTATGGACTGAACCAGTCTCTTTGTTGCCTCCCTACCCACAAGAAAGGTGAAGAGAGAGAAAGAGGAAGTAATTACAATGTTCGTGGATTCTTTTCATTTGAAAGAAAATTAGCAGAGTCATAAATGACTGCAAAGTAGAAAAGATGCCCAGTATTTTAGATGCTGTGGGCTATCTTCTTGAACTAGTTTATTTTCAGATATTCATTTAGTGCCTGATTCTGCCTCACTTGGAGCACATTAAGCAGCATTTCAGCGAAAATGCTGTCCTCAGGATGGTCATTGGCAATTTATTTTGAGATGAACACTACATTGTGGACACAGCCTGTGCTAAAGGCTCAGTGCAACTAATGAGACTCAGGGACATGAAGTATTGTTCTCCCTCCAGAAAATGGGGCACATCTATTATATGAGAGACATCTGCCTTTCAACTGTGCAACAGCACATTGCACAGATTTCTGTACATAGGTAAATGCAGGCAGGTATTGTCTGTTCCTCCCTCAGCATACAGGAAGTGCACCTTATTATCAGGATGATGGATAAATTAACTGCCCAATTAACTCTCTTTCACCATCATCTTTCACAGAGTATTCAGTGTTTTCTTCTATCTCTCATATCAATCAAAAATTGTGAATTTTTGCCTTGTAGTTTCAGAATATGACCACAAGTACAGTTGAGATCCTTCCAGAACTAAATTCTCAGGTATATTTTAAATAAAAGATGATTGTCCGCTTTGTCATAATCTTTTGGGATGACTGCCTTTCAGATCTTCAAGAAGTCCATAAACTGAAGTTGAATGAATATCTTGTCAGTGTAGGAATAATCTATATCAAGAAAGTATAGCAATATTCTAAAAAAATATTCATTTTAATTCATGCATGAAAGTGACCTGGTGACTCCTAAAAGATGAGCTATGATTACACTAATTTTCTTTAAAGTAGATTAAAAATGAGACCTTATAAATATCTAGATAATAAATTAATGCTAAAATTATTAACATGATTAATTGCTCAAATGGGGTAGATTATTCCAATTAAGTCTTCAAATATGTTACAGGAAAAAAATAATATCACACCTCATAAAAACAATATTCTTTTATTGAGTTTTTTTAACATTCCAGAGTTCATAAAAGAGCAGTAATTGTATTTTTTTTATTTTCAAATAATGTGTGCAGATAAAAGGCTACACCTGTTTCATTTATATGGTCATGTGTGAAACTAAGAAACAGTGAGATTGAGGAATTTTCTAGTCAAGATCTGAGACTGATACTTCTTGCTATTAAAGGAAAAATAACATATTTTCATATTCTCCACTTTTTTATTATTTATGTTTCACTCTTCAAGGAATTCAATTTTTTGAACCTGAAAGACAGTTGTTGATATGAGATCACTCTTCAAGAAAAGGGTAACTTTACACTTTTGGCAGCTAGTGATACTCCATGTGCACACCCTACCAAGACCAATTACTAAAAAGTCTTTGAACAAGTATGGTATGATAGGTGCTCACTCCCTGGTTCTTCCTCATGACAAAGGTCAATACATGAAGAATGAATTTCACTTATTTTATTAATTATATATGGAGAACCTAATAAATGCAAGCTGAACTGTATTTACAATGCTATCTGGGAAAATATTATTATCACTGTATTGGTAAAAAGGTTATGATAGGCTGATCAAATTATTGAAGGAAATTCCCTGGAAAACAACTTCCAAGAAAACTCACGTTATTTCAGAGATGGTCAATTGACTGAATTTATTTAGATATACTTCCTTTCTATAATTTACAAAATCCTTCTGCTGTAATGACTGGAATTAAATGCTGAAAAATGAGGAACGGCTGAGAGAACTGTGTTTGTTCAGCCTTGTGAAGAGAAGGCTTAGGGAAGATCTTATCACCATGTTCCAGTATCTACAAAGAAGATGGAGACACTCCTTTTACAAGGAGTCACATGACAAAGGCCTGGGGTAAAGGAGTATAAATTACTCCTGGGGAGATTTCATTAAGGCACAAGAGGAAAGTTTTTCACAATGAGAGCAGTCAGTAATTGGATCAATCTCCCCAGAGAAATGGTAGATTCCCCAACACAGAATAGTTTTAAAATTCATCTGGACAAGGTGCTGAACCGTCTTTGTTAGATCAGTTTTACCAAGAATGGTTGGACCAGATGATACTTGAGATCTCTTCCAACCTGCTATTCTTTGATTCTATGACTGAAAGTCAGTGTGGAAAAAAATCAACCAATTTGTAGACCTTAGTTACAATACAAATATTGAAATGCTGGTGGCCTTTGGCCATTCTACCATCTTGGTAACTAGTGTGTGCTTTGTTTACATGGGGAACTGCTGGTGTGATCAAGCAGAATAGAATCCCGCTAAATATGCCAGATCCAACATCTGGTAATTAGAATCAGAAAGCTACTGTGTGCTACAAAGGATTAGGAGAGACCAGAAGACACCATGAAGAGTTAGCATTCACTCAGGACTACATTCACTCACAACACAACTGAGGTGAAATCTGCCAGCACAGATTTTGCAGGTGACACTTATGGAGACATGCTCTATTAGCACTGGCCTGTATGGCTTACATTTCTACACCCCTTGAAATGCTAACTCAATCTTCTTTTCTACATGCAACATGTTTATATCTCAGTTCTTATTCCCTTCATAAAGTACTTAGATGCTTCTAACAAAAACTGCAAGATGTAATCTTCAATATGATGTCTATTGTTAAAATATGACTTGGATGGAGAAAGTGAGTTTTTTTGGGGTTCTTTTTGACATACTCAAAATCAAATGGGCAATTCATAATTCAGATGAAAACATCTGTCATCTAGTGCTGAAGGTGAAAGAACCATATTAAAAATCAAGCCCTTCTGAGATTTAAAATTATTTTGTACAAACCGTTAAAAGCCCAGTATGGACTTTAGAAGTGTGTTTGACAAATATCTTACTCTGGACATGGTCACGATGAATAGGGTAGAGGAAGTCTCCCAGTAGGTGATAGGACATAACAAGTGTATATGATATTGTAAATGTCACATTTTTTTTTTAGATTTACATGCTCTGCTCTGATTGTCAATTGTTTTTTATGATGCGGTAAGGATTTTGTTTGTCTCGGGCTCGCTGTAGAAGATGTAGTCCAAAAAAATCTAAATTTTGCTGGTTGTAGGAAAAACAAGGGCTGGTCTCTAAGTAATAATGCTTTCATGTCAGACGCCATTTTGTATTCAGTTAAAAAAAAAAAAAAAAAAGAAGGGAAAATGATGAAGATGAGTTGTTAATATTTTAAAATGCAGCACAGAAACTGGTTTTCATACTAAATATAATTTTCAAACTGATTATATGACACATAATAATAGAAATGTTTAGCAAAAATTCTCTCTGAGAGGGAGGAAGTAGTGCAAAGGAAAAAAACCTGGTGTTAATCAAGTTTTTCAGGGCCCCACAAATTTAATTCCTTGGCCAAAGTAAATAGAAGCTCCTTCTTTCTCTTCAGTTAGTGGAAGGAAATATACCTGCTAGGGACTTTGACCCAGATTTTGTCCTTCTTGAGTTAGGGAAATCCTAGTCTATGATTAAAAGTGAAGTAACTAATAAATTATGAAGGAAATAATCTTGCTATAGAAACAATCACCTGAGAAGTGACTGCTGATCCGCAATCCACTGGGCTGCAAAATTATCTGATGGGAATGAGGATATGCATCCGGGGAAGGACCAATGACAAAACTAATCTTCAAAAGTCATTCTGGGAGGGATATTCCAATTTTCCTCCTACACGGATTCTTTCAGGAACATTGTCTATGTCATTATTTCCTCCTCTGTAAAGTGGGTAAAATAACAATTAGCTTTGAGAATTAATTCCAGTTAGTAATAATGTCGACAATAGGTTCAAGATGCCTGTCTAATACAGGTATTTATTTAAGAAATTAATATTAATCCTTGAACTTGAACAAAGGACTAAAAGTCTGTGGAATAACAAACAAGTTAGTGACTGTGGCTGGATCGCTGCTCTTGATGTGGAGTTGACCAAGCTGAGGCACAGTTTTTTGCAGCAGAAACTCCCAGCAGCAAAACAGGAGTGAATAGAAGACTTTGAATTAATTTCCTCTGTCAGCCTATATTTATTTTCTAGAATGTGTTCCCTCACCTAAAAGGCATCAAAGAGTTCCTCTTCCCTAAAATTGTAGGATTTAGAAATGGAATGATGATGTCTCACTAGGTTGTTTCTGTTGTGTAGCAGTTTTGTGCCTCCTTTTATTTGACGATTTTTCTTTTCTTTCTTTTTTTTTAAATTGGATAAAGGATAGTATTTTATCTTTTTTGTTTTTATTTTTATACCAGATTCCATGGAGGGAAAAGATTAGCACTTCCAGTATATGAAGGTATCTTATCCTCATATGACTAATGTTGAAGATCCAGGTAGAAATGTCTGTTGGAAAGCAGAAGAGTTTTTCAAACACCATTTCAAGAAGTGGATTTATACTATCAATCACATACAAGTCCTATAAATAAGCTATTTCACTTTTCTGTAATTGCCAAGTATCTACATGTTCTTTTATGTTTCAATTATAGCTCATCACATTAACACCTACATTTATGGCAAATTATATTTGAAAGGCTTCTTGTTTATTATTATATTTAAAGTTCATTGAGGATTCAACTGTGTGTGCCCAAGTGGCAGGTCAGCTGAGGTAACTCTTGTGCCTCCTATCTTAGCAAATGTAGTTGAAGAATGAACCAGAGAAGTTGAAAGCCAAACACAAACCTGAGCACTTAGCTCAGCTCATGCATGTCATGAGATGCACACAAACAGATGGGCAGAACCTTCTCAAATAAACTTCAGCAAATATGATGGAGTAGCAGAAATACCAAGCCTGACCAGTGTCAGGTGAATGATGGCAGGTTTGATACAGTCCACTAGAAATCATGCATAAGGCTTACAAACCCCTCAGTCAAACAGAAAGAAAATCTTAATATTTGAGTTCTTACTTACAGGCTGCATGTCTTTGCTTCTGCCAAGTTTATATGTTTAGAAATTTTTGAAAGTTGAATCACAAGGCTTTTTAATTACATACACTTAAATAAAAACTTAATGCTGACCTGCCATGACAATCAGGCACAGTTTAAAATCAACTCACAGGAAAATAAAGTTATGTTTAGTTTGGAGAGTTTTTACATCTACTGTATATAAACTAACAAAGCTGTTAAGAGCAAATGGAAATGACATGAGAGAAAGAGGTTATACCAGGCAAAGCAGATTTCTTGGTTTTCCTTTCTATTTTAGTCAAAACAAATACATTTAACCATTTAAATACAAGTCTGTCGACATAGATGTGATTGTATTAATCTCAGTTGCATAGAAGGTTTGACTTATGACAGAAAGAAGTATCTTCTGTTTTCTTTGATTATATTCTATTAGTTTGCCATGGATCTCTGCCTTCATACTAACCATATGACAAAAAAATAAGATATTTTAAATTTTTAATATTATATCTTGGTACACAACTTCAGAAATAGAAAAGTTACAACTATGGGCTGCTATAAGTCTCGCATAGAGTACAACATTATTATATTGCAAAGAGGAAAAATCTAAGATGTAAAACAATGACATGGAAAGACTTATAAAGCATTCAAGAGCTTGTTTTATAATGACAATCAGTACCATGTGTCATGGTCTTGGAAAAAAAAAGGCTTTTGAACTGAAGCAAGTAGGTTTTTATACACACATTTCATAAGAAATCTAATCAGCATTGACATATATAAATGAAGTACACAATGCATAATTTAAAGTGTAAAAAAATAAGTGCATAAAACAATACGCTTTTACAGTATTCAACAGGTATATGGTGGATTTATTTGGAGCTGCAGCAGACACTCTTTGATTCATTCAGCTCTGTAATGTCAATTTTATGGCAGAGATGGAAGAGAGATCACAAATAAACGTATCCCCATATCTCAGTCTTCATTTTCTATTTTTCACTGAATTGAAGTTCAAACGTTACAAAGTATAGAACAAGCAAGGTGAAGTGAGCTCAGCTTTTGTGGAAAATGAGACTGGAGGAAAAGACAGAGACTGGAACTTCACCAGATGGGTATTTCTTTGTATTTAATACCCTATTCATCTATCAACTTTTGTTTACACATAATACACAAATATATAGAAACTCATTATCAACACATGAAAAACCCAGTGTTGCATTGCTTTATTAAAACTGTAAAATCATGCATCTGAAGGCAGGAAATGCTTGTAGAGGGTTACCTGGAAAATATCCATTCAGTAGATTTTTGTGAAGTTTTCTGATTTGTACAAATTGTGATGTAATTTTAATTAAATGATTTTTTTTTTTTCAGGGGACCCCTCTTTCATCAACAGTAAAGAGTGGACAATGCTTGCTTAATGAGCAGCTGCTCAATACTGGTTTTGTTTCATTGTTCAGCATGTGTGGTCCCATTTGTTATTTACTAGACACTAACAATCCAGATCCCTACTGAGGACTATTAATTTCCTCACAGACTTTTCAGATTTCACTATCATGTAGAAATACATCACATAAGCCTTCTCAGCACCCTGTGATACCCGGGATGATGTCATTCCCATCAGAGATGGAGATTTGATATGTAAAGGGATGCAAGTCCAGAATGTCTATTGCACGGCCAGCTTAAGACAACAGTGGATTCTTTATTTGTAGGCTAAAGCTTTGTATGTTAGCACTATCTATTCAAATATATCTCACACTAACTTTTACTATAACTGAGGACACCAAATGGTTAACCTAAACTTGATTTAAGTCACTTGAAAATCATTGAACATCTTTTTGACTGTGATAGCAAATGTATTTCTCTGGGACAGTGTTCAGCTCCTATACATAAGAGACAGCTTTCTTTTCCTAACAATCCCTAACAATTTGCCCTTTGCCTAGCAGCTGTAGGACCTTCATGGTGAACAGCTTCCAGTGCCTCTATAGTGTGTGATGATTGAAATACTGAGCTGTGTCCTGGGCAGTTAAAATAATGTAATATTCATTCAGTGGGGAAGGTAAATTCAGATTGCATCAGCAATCTTAGTTCTGATGTGTTGACATCTGTCTACTCAGGTTTATAAGCTTTGTAATATTCCTTTACCATACCTTTCATATATGGCTAAAAAGACAAAAATCTTAACGCAGAATCCTCCTGACTCCTTATCACAGTTGGTTCTATGCATTTCAGTAAATCAGTGCTGCTTTAGGATTAACAGATAGCAAAGGCTCTTATCCTTTTTCTACTTTCTCTTTTAGTACCCAGTTTAAACCTCATTGCCTGGCTAACAGTGAGTCAGAGTAAGCAACAACCCATAGTGGAGCTTGGTACTGGGTATTATTTGAGAACCATCAAGATTAGTGCATCTATCCTGTTTGTTTACTGCACTTGCTCCACTACTGTGCTATGCTCACTGGGTCTCCAATTCTTTGCTGGGTGGTCTCTGCTGGCCCTGGAAGGTTGATCAGAAGCTGTGCCCGTTCATGCTGTGCAGCTGCTCATAGCTACTGGTCCCTCATGCTACCTGACAGGGTCCCTAGGCATTTCCCAGCAGATATCATATTTCCAGAATCTTCTCTGACTTGCAAGATGTTTCTTCCTGTCAGGTTCCTCACTTTTCCTTTTCTAGGCCCTCTTTAATTTTCTGTGGCAACTTCTCAGAAATCCTTTTTGGCATTCAATACCTTCTCTCAGAAGTTCATTTTTCCCTCCTAAATAATGTATGCACTGAAGCAGAGTATGTGGTCTTCTCCCTAACTGGAGAAGAATTCATCTTACATCTTTAAATAATATCAGAATTCAGGAGGTACTTCTCTTGTTTAGTCTAGGTGTTACCAAAATTTATGACCAGCTGGTAGTAGTGGCATCCAGGAGGCACTAGATTTCCCCTTTAGATTTCAGAAGTTCGGTCAGGCATTCATCCCCATACAGATATGTACTCAATTGTGTGCCACCTGTTGGTATTCAAAATTTAAGGCACTGTTAAGCTCCTTGTTTTCAGGCTTCATGCTCAAACAAGCTTACTTTCTGTTTCTCATTCTCCAAAGCTAAAGGACGACTATGGGAAAAAGACAAACCTGTCTGGAAAGTCTGAGGTCAGACCATGGGGAAGGTCTGTCCTAAAATGAATTATTCTGATTACATGGCATATTTGAAACAAGTTCATTCTGAAAACTGTGAGAAACTTGCCCAATTACTCAGTGATGCTGAAGTCAGAGACATGATTTTCCCAAAACCTAAAAGTTTCTTCATGGCACTTATGGACTGCAGTTTTTCACACAATTTTAATTTGCCTTTTGCAAGTGATGTCAAGTCACATTTCCAAAATAAAACACATTTCTTTCATTTGCCATAGCCCTTATTCTTTCTCTTTACAGTAATGACCATTTATTTGTTTGGGGGTTGTTGGATTAACCCTCCCACCACCCACTAGTCAATATAAGTGTTTTCCTTCACTTCATTTCCTTAAGAATTTAAATCAAACTGTGTGGTGATGAGAATGATAATGGCAATTAAATTTCCCTTTGGTATATGTCTTCAGCTCCAATTTAAATTTCAAGATGTCAGACACAAACTTTATGCTGAAAAAATATGAATATCATCTATGCAGCAGTCTAGCATGTTCCCATTATTATTTTAATGGATAGGGTATAGATAAGTATGTGGTATGAATAGGTATGTGCTATTCTAGGGATGGAACATTTTGCCTAAAGAAGCAGAACTCAGTCACAGATTTTAGAGATTTCTAGGAGAAATAAGAGCAGGAGAAATAAGACTTGGCTAAGTCATTGTTTCAGTTCAATTCAATTCACTCAATAATAGTGTAAAATATTTCTATTTCTATTTCTATTTCTAATATGTCTAAATTACACCATGGCACCATTTTTGGAAAGAGAGCAGCTCAGCATGCATACTATTGAGCCTATATATAATTAACAGAATGCCTTTTGTACTGCATTCTTCAATAATTCTAAAAAGTCTATTTGAATGTCCAGCCATTATCTGGCTCTAGAATATCCTACTACAAGTAAAAGAAATTACAAATTTTCTAGAGTTGGTAGGGATGTTTGTACCATGGATCCTGATATGAAAAAAATATCTGGCTCAATTGCATGCTGAGAGTTTTTATAGGCATGGTCAAGGATTATTTCATAACACAATAAAGACAAAAATATATCATTTATATCACTACAGTATCTCTATATTCACCATAGTTTTAAATACAAATTTGGACCTGACTGACTACAAGGACTACATATTGATCACTAGCATGGCAATATTGAATTCAGTTATGCTAGCATGTTGTTGTGGTTTGACCCACAAAAGCCTCTTGCTAACTTCTCTGCTGCAGTTGGACCTAGGAGACAAAATCTAACTAAAGGGTTCTTGAGTTAAGAACTGGAAGAGACATCACTCACTAAATACCATTGAGGGCAGAAGAGGCTCACCTTAGAGACAGAAAAAAAATTTATTACTAACAAAGTCAGAGCAAGGTAACGAGAAATAAAATAAGACCTTAAGTATATCAGGGAGCAATACCATGGGTTGAGCATGAATTGTACATTATACATATAACAGTCCAAAAGCTTACTACACAATTTTGGAATAGTTATTTCTAGGCCTGTTTCCATAAGAAGATTGAAAGCACTTTGCTTTTGTGGAATCTAAGTCTGAATTAACCATTTTGTAGGCTCCTCCCCCAGTTCTTAGCCCACTTCCTGCTGAATTGGTTTTATATATGCCTTCTTTCTTTTCCCAAGGGTACATCTTTTCTACAAAAGAATGGTTGGTAGGTTGTTTTGCTTTATTTTGAACCTGGTAGTTCACTGTCATTTACTGAAATCCACAATCACATATTTGGAACCCTGACTCCTTACACATAATGTACCAAGAAGGATTTTATTTTTAGGGGGAATAAAGAAAATAACACCTGGATACAGAGGTGTGTCTTTTGTCCCACAATCCACTGATTGTGGGACAAAGCTGAGAGTAAATATCGTATAAAGTTGTTACAGTGACCAACAGCAAAGGCTGTAATAAGAGGTCAAAGATACAGTGACATTGCCCTAAAAGACTCCATGGTTCAAGAACTTTTTAAGACATACATCTGTATGTTTAATAGCCCTTGACAGATTTTGTTTTCTTGACTATGTACTGAATAAAATTGTTCTTGTTCATGGAAGGATTTAAAATTTAGTCTCAAAACAGTGTCCTAACAGGAAGGCTTAGGATACTTAATTTTTCTTTGAAGGGCTGTTTATGTATTTTACAATAATTTTCCATTGGACGAAGCAAAGTAGAAGCCCAGGAGGATGTGGATGCTTTTCACTTAGGTGAAAACTCAGATACACAATCACCCTCTCTTCAGTGTTCTTCTTCTAGTCTCCAGAATGTCTAATAATTTTCTTCACAGTAGCTTGAGAGAAAGAATAGGAAATATTTGCTCTAGGTATAACAGTGCTATATTATGTTGCAATTATGAAATTCTTGGTTTGAACCTGTCAGCCTACGGTCTTTGAATCTGTCTTTAACAGTATGAATTAGTATTTAGATGACTATGCATATGTACATATATACATATATATGCATATGTAAAACACAGATATCTATCAATTTGAATAAAACCAAGCAGACTTAGTAATCTTACTATAAATTCTTTTTCTTAGCATATTTCCCAGGTCAAATCCAGGCCAGTTTCTCACTTTTTCATAGTATGTCTCAGTTTTGTAGTCAGTCATTTAACAGTATATTGGTTAGATCCAAAATTACAGTCCTGGCAGCTGGAAAAAAAGATAGAACCAGTAGCAGCAAAATGAGTTATTTCAACTATTGCTTTTAAGTGTTTTTTTAAATCATTATAAAAATTTATTAAGGTGAAGGGGAGATCACTCAGTTAATGCAAAATAAATTCAGTATTGACAATATTATAATACACTGTTGACATTCTAATATTTGCTGTCATACATTGAAATTAAGTGTGTTTAAATTGATGGTATAATTTTCTCTACTCCAAAAAAAGAGAATGTCTTCTGATATACTGAAGATGTTGTTGCAAGCCCTTGAGCCTTTTGTTGCCTTCAAACCCTGTTAAAAGAAAATAAACTTTCTAGGAAATGGAACCATTGGTAAATCTATTTTAAGCCTCAGGATATTTGAAAAATCACAGACATACCACGTGTCTGCAGAGCTAAGAATGAAACTAGAACAGTACTGAGAATCACATTTTGTGCACTGCCATCAAAAACAGTCAAAAACAAAAGTGCGTATTAGCTATAAAGCACAACTTGTCTTGTTTTCTTACTTTCAGTCCAATACTTTCATAAATGAAACATGCTTCATGTCAGCAGGAAATTGATCATCTCTTTATGACTAATAAATATAGGAAAAAAACGTGGTAATTAGAATTTGCAAATGTAAGTTTGACAGATACATATGCATAGAAACATATGTGCATACACATGTGAAGAAATGCTCAGGTGAAATATTACTGAAAGAACTCTTGCAACATTAAAGGTTCTTATTAATGTCAGTGTGATGCTGATGGTCAAACATAGGAACAGATTGCCAGAGAGGCTGTGAAGTTTTCTATGCAGATATCCAGATCCTGCCCGGACAAGACCATGACTGAACTGATCTAGTAGGTTTTGAGTGGGGAGTAGGAGTAGATTATCTCCATGGGTAAATTACAGCCTAAATATTCTATGATGGTACTGTTCATTAAAATTATCACTGAATTGAGGTTGCTAATATTTTTCAAGATAGGTTAGAAAAAAATGTTTTCCTGTATCTTTTCTTAACAGAAATTATAAAAATGTCTGCCTAGAAGGATATTTCATGTTTTCAGTCAAATGTCAAACTATAATACTGCTGGGTGAAAGTGAAAATAGAATCCTTTATATTTTCCTTATTTTCATGTTCCAACTCTTTACTGCATTATAATTTTCCTTTCCTTAGAGCCACATGGCAACAGTGTCTCTTTGGAAATGAACCTCTTTGATAAGACTGGCTGTAAGGAAAGAAAAAATGAGAAGACAGTCCTAAGGAGATACTGGTAACTATCAATGCAGAAACAATGTATTGTGGAGGGTTTCTTTCCTCATTCCCCTAAGAAAATGTTGATTTCAGCTGAAAACAATATTTTTAAGTAATACAAAATTCAACTTCTTAGGTAATGCAAACCAAAACCCTCAAAGAGTTCAAACTATTTTTCTATTTTATTAGATTTTTTTGCTGAGTCATATATTATTGTCACCTGGTGTTCTTGAATGTATTCTCTTACATTACATCAAAAAGCAGAATATACTGGAGCATACATTTTTTCATAAAATTATAATATTATTAGTCTATTGCCCCACAGCTCTATAAATGTAATTTTCTCCTTTCTTTTCCAGATCTCTTTCTGTCAGGGGAGAATTTTTCCTTTGGCTGATAATTAAGAATACAATCTTTCATGTCTTTCTTCTTGGGTAGCAATGAGATGCATCTCCACAGTTGCCTTCCAAGAGCAAACTAGTGTCCTGTCATTTAATATTTTCCCCTATCTGAGACATTTTCAATGACTTTAATACATTTCTGATATTGATCTTAAAGAAATGCTGCCTTGATCTTTTATCTCTTGGGACAGTATTAAACGAAGTTCCTCATTTTTGGAGGTGAAATGAATGAAGATGTGATCTAAAAATATCAAAGAAAAGGACCCCACTTAATTTTGTAACAGCCTTAATGTATCACTTCAACCCATTTAGTCACTGTGATAATTTTTTGTCATGTTCATGGAAAATTATGACATAGTTAATAAAATTTTTACTTGAGCAGTTCTGTGTCAGGTAGTATGTAGTGATAACCAAGTCCAATGTGTTTTTAAACTTTTGAAATCGAATTAACATGTTGTCACTATAAATCAGGAAATTACATTCCAAATACATCTTTGGTTCTTGGCCAAAGGTGGTGATTTGTGGGGAATAAGTATTTTCAAACTATTTCAGTAATTTTGGACTACAGAATCCCCAATTTCTGAATTAAAAAAATAGCATATTTGGGAAGGAAAAATTATAGTGTCAGATAATTTTCTTGAAATAGCATTACTTAGGCAAAAAAAAGGAGAAATTATCAGGGAGTAAACCTATGTATGAAGCATCAGACACAGAGTAAATCTTCCTATTTTTTACCATGTCTGAAACCTGATTATTACTTTTTAACAAAGCCTAAATGTGGCAAACTGGAGATGGACAAGCTCAGCTCAGATTAATTGTGCACTAAAACTTATCAAATTATACATTATATCTTGTCATGACACAGTAAGGGCAGTGAGTGCAGAACCAGAGAAAAAGAACAGCTTTGTGGCTCTTTTTTTTTTTTTTTTTTTTTTTTTTTTTTTCTTTTTAGACCCTTGAGCACTAAGACATGTTGCTATCAGAAGATGTGCCTGGGTACTTAATGTCAGACTGGACATTATGTCAGACTCCACCTCATATGCCCAACTCCCTAGGCTCTTCTGTGACAGCAGCAAATCTCCCTGTGTTAAAGACATTTGGAAGCATTTTCATTGAGTACAATGATTTTAAGGTGGCCAGTTGAAGAAATTTGATGCAAAAACTTATAAAAATCAACAGTGAAATAAATTAGTACTTCATTGACCATTAACAGATATGTAGTTTGGTTTGCCTTAAATTGGTAACTGAGGAGTATAGCAGGTATCAAAAATGGGCTAATAGAATAAATAAATGTCCACACTAAGATTTCTCAGAGATTAAAAATACCCAAAAATTCTGTAAATACATATTGCTTATTCTGTCTTCAGACTGCTCTTAGGCAAAGCTAAGAAAAAACCCATTTATAAGAGTTACTGTGTTTCTGTCACCAAGCCCAGCTGCTAACTTATAATAAATTGTTTTCACCAAGGAACAACTACATGAACATGAATATTTAATTTCACTCTCTAAAAGAAATGTGTAAAAAATTTTTTAAAAATCTACAAATCAATATCATACTCATCTTAGTCTCTCAAAAGACCTTTGTTACTGCCTGGAAATCACTTATATCTGAAACAAAATGGGTATCCTTGATTCTGTTGTTATATTCTACACAATTTTGTATTTTTTGTAAGTTGGAAGAGCTTCAAAAGTTTGGAGATTTAGGTCAGTTGAATACTTAAATAAGAATGTTTTTCCCTGATTTTAATCAAAATGTTTTGATCTCTAAAACTAGGTTGAACTATCACAAAAACTGCTTATGGGGGAATTTATGATGCTTCTATTTCTGTTTAGCTGGAAAAATTACAATAACAGGCACAGAGAGCAAGTGCAGAATTTTGGCTTGATGGAAGAGAGGAGATAGAAAACTGTCATGCCTGTAAATAGTTTCATTTCTTATTCTCTCTGTGTGTCTTTCCCATTAAAATTGCTTTTCTCTATATTCATAAGGTCTTCAACTAAAGCCACACATTCTCTAAAACAGTTAAAACAGATAAAACAATTATCCTGTCATAGAAATCTCTGTAGATCCCATACAGCTGTGTAGAGGACACATAATGGACCATACCCAGGAAATGATGGGAAATAAATTGTCATGACAGATACCAAAGCAAATGCTAACTTTTATCACAATTGTGTAAGAGAATTTGCTGCAAGAACAGAAGAGATGGAAAGCCTTTTTCTTATTTGGCTCTAGTATAACATTATTCTTTTCTTCCATCTTGTGAAAAAGGCTAAATATCTGGAAGGTAACAAGATTCCTAATGAAATGTGTCATTTTCTCTGCTGCAAAAATCCTAATCCTAGAAAACAATTTAAATGAGACTATTTATCAGAGGGGACTCTGATTACAGGGGAAAAGTAGAGCAGCTGTCTGTTGTGGAAAAACTATGCTTTTTGCAAATAATGTTTTCATGTGATCACATGGATCAGAAGGTGATTGATCTGGCTAAAATGTTTTAAGTGAAGATTGCAGTGATTTTACAGAAATAATGGTAATAATCTCCATTATATAGCACTATTCACTTCATCTATTTCAGACAGTTTTGCAGCTAAATGTACAATACACAGCACTACTGAAATGCGATTACCAGTGAGGTGGAAATCTCAGCCGTTCAAAATGTAACACAATGGTGGAAACTCAGAATGTTTCAGCTGAAGGACATTTCAGAGTTATGGAAGAAAAAATTCAAGAAGAAGACAGTATAAAAACAGACCAAATCAGACCCTGGGTTTAGAGACTCTTCTGAAAGAACTACTTGTAATAAGTGCTTTCCCCTCAGGCTAACAGATTAAGAAGGACCTCTCCTGAGTCATGTGCTTATTTTTGTAATCTGTGACTCCTGATATTTTGAACCCTAAACAATGCCATGAAAAATCACTAATTGTTTGGCAGAGCAGTGCATTATAAGCAATTTCCTGCCAGTGAGCCAGCTTTTTTATAGTTACTCTACATATTTATGCAGTTCTGAATGTAATAGCTGAAATGATCTGTAATCAGCTTGCATATACAACTCCTGGCTGCTTTTCTCCTGTCACACAGAAACATTATTTCTGTGAATAAAATGAATGCAAAAGTTATTTTAAAATTAGGGGTTTTTTTTAATGTGGGGCATCTGAGGAAACCATGCAACAAACCATGCAGCACACACCCTTGAATGTCATTTTTTGTCAGTAAGTTTGTTACACTATTGGCAGATAGATAATTCCATTAAGAAAATGAGACAGTGGAGCTTGTCCTATGAAAGTAATCTTAGGTTTGGTACAGTTGTTAATACAGGGTCAGAATCACAGAATCATAAAACTAATTTGACTCTGTGATGTAGCTTTAATTGTGTCAGACTCAGCTCAATTTAAGCTAGCTCCACACATAAGGGATGGATCTTCATATTTCCAGAAATGCTGGAGCTCAAGCATAGATACCTGAAAAACTTGAAGACAGGGTTAAAAAAAATATTTGCCCTTGAAGGGCATTTGCCAGAAACTTGGTAAATGGAAAAACCTTTCCAAATGGACAAACCTCTCCAGTGAGAACTTAGCACAGTGCTGCAGCAGGGGATGGTGTTCTGACTGGAGCCTGGCAGGATGCTGTTGTAGCAATATTTGCACTAATTTTGCAAATTGCGTTCTACCTCCCTAGATAACAGAGAGCTGATTACAATCTACTAAACAGGATTTAGAGTATTTCTGTCTCAAATCTTCGAGTCCCTTAGGCTTTCAGATAAATAGAAAGTGAGTCTTAGAGGGTTATTTTCCATTTTGTCCTCCAAGTTCAGTTGTTTTATACTGAAAACAATGAAATGCTTCAGAAGAGTACTAAACAATTAGAAATGAATGAGCAAGCATTTCAGAATTGCAGCAGCTCATATTCTGTTATCCTAAATTAGCACTTTAAACTGCTTGATTTTACCCTACTGATATTGATTAAACTCACAATGTGCTCATATATAAAAAATAAAGGATTTTTTTTTTAAAGAATTAATCTCGCTTTAATTACAACCTACTTTATATTACACAGCAAATACTGTTCCAAAGTACTGCTTTCAGTTCACATTTGATATATTGAAATTAATTAATGGCTATAATTTTAAATGACTAACAAAGAAACAAAGCTGAATTTGATAGTTTAAATTATTGTATGACCAGGTACGAGAGAATGAGATAATTATTGTCTTGCATGGCATATGCAGTCCAAGTTTTTCAAATTGTCTTAATTCACATAGACTATGTTGACTTTTGCTTAGTAGAATGAAAAATTAGATTCCTTTTACTTTTCCTTTGTATAACTTGTTCTCTTTAAATTAAATCCTTCCAGGAAAGAATTTAAACATGAACTTTAAACCCATTTACTTCAGAGCTTTAATTTTGAAAGGTGATTAAGTAAAACTAAAATCTAGAATGAGGACCCACTTCAATCTAATATTTCACTCAAAATCAGTGAGGAACTTTATTTCTTCTATTGATAGTGTATAAAAAAAGGCAATGCAAAGTCCAGCTAGATCTTTTTTGATATCTTAACTAGTAAAGCTAAGTTAGTCTGGTTATTAAATTGTGATCACAAGAACTGGTTTGAGACCTCTGCCCAGCCCTGCTTTTGCCAATCACATGTGAGAAAGTTTTGTGGTTCACTCTCTCATTAGATGACTAAAAACTGTGACGTCCCTGTATTCTCCCAGTGAAAACCAAAACCAAAGCAAAGCTAAAATATTGTCTGAAGTATATCTTGAAAATTTGCACAAATTTGAGGAAAGTAATTATTTTTTTAAAATATTCAATTGTATCCATTTCCTGCCAGTAAATAACCAATCAAAAAGACCTGACATTCAGGAGAATAAAAAATAGGAACTCCCTCCCCCCCTCAAAGAAAACCCAAACAAAAGAAACCCCAAAAAACAAACAAACAACAGCAAGCATATGAACAAAAGCAATCAACCCCAACAACAAATGAAGAAAAAAAACCCCAAAAACAAACACCAAAAACCAAGCAAAAAATAGGGACAAATTGAAGCAAATGACTTAAGCTGTCTGGCATCTCCCTTTAGAGACCAAGAGCCTACTATTTAGGTTTTGGGAAATTAAATTAAACATGTCAAGCAAGCAATACAGGTCTTGGTCAAAGTCAATATAGAGAAATTCACTCTATAAAGTCAATATCAGAGGCTCCTATATGATGGCAAAGAATAGAGAAGAACTCAGATAAATATCAAACCAAAAGAGGAGATTAAAATATAAAGAGACACACAAAAATGTAAACAAATAGATTTATCACAGAACCTCATGAATTAGCTACTTTAGGAAGACTCTGAATGTGCTGATGTGTGTGAGGCTAAAACTCAAAATGTAACAGGCACACAAAGCAGATTTTTCATTAAAGAGCTAGCAGTAATAAAAGAGTGACTTTTAAGCTAGGGAAAGTCAAAGATTGGCATGCAAATAAGAAACCTTATTTGTTTTTGTTTACCTAAAAGCACTTTAGATATTTGATTCTCAGAAGTAATTAAAAGACAAAAACATCTTTATAAATGACATGCGGCTCTCAGGATATATTTTAGATAAAGTAATAACAAACAAATAAATCTACGTGCCAGCATCTAGTCTGAAAAAAAGGTAAATGTCCAGGAACTGTGGATATCCCCTTTGAATTTTATAGGATGTGTAAAGTCTCTTGGGGGGACCTTTAATTCTGATATACTTTGCTACAATGACCTGATCTTAGGATCATTTTACTTGGCCAATCACCTGTGAATCATAAATAAAAAATAGAAAGACACTACAATCTAAATTAAATTCCACATTCTCTGTCTTAGGCACAGTTCAAAGTAGATTCACAAAGGATGAAACACTTTGTAATACTCACGAGATTTGCTTATGGTGTCAGATAAAAAATAAATAATTTTCTATGCTTTCACTAAATTTAAGCACACTTGAATAGGGCAGAAATTCCTGTTTTTAGTCCTATTCCATATAGAGCCCACATTTCCCGCTCCCTTCCAGGCACTTGAATGGCTTATTTGCCTTTATTTACAGCTAAAAACAGCTGCTTAAATCAATAGTGTTGAATGTCTCTTGTTTGAATTGCAGAGAAGCAGGTCCATCATCTCTTTTGCTGTTCTCTGTGGCAGCGACCAGAGAACATTTTGTAAAGAGCATAGAACCCCGTGAATCCATCATAGAGATCTGACATGGAATAACAGAGCAGAAAAAAGATTATAAAGTGATGATGCTGTGTTATTTTTATCTAACCTGAACAGTTGCTTAAAATAAATACATAAAGCAATCTGTGATTTTAGGAAAGTGTCTGCCTACATAGTAAACAATGCCTGATAGAAAGTGACAGTTAAATCCGCTTTACTCAAAGAAGTAAGAGAACACTTGGATTTGATAACATATTCAAGAATTAAAATTTTATGAATTCAAGATTTCAGTGAAAAAGAAATACCAAAACACTGATGTATTAAATAAACAAACAACATCTGAAGTGCCAAGGAGAAATGCTATTCCTTAGCATGTGTTTTTGTTTGTGGAGGAGCCAGTCATTTTTAAGTGAAGATTTCATCAAGTTATCCTTTTAATTTCAATTTTATCTAATAATCCACTTATATAGAGTGGATTATTAGACAAAATTACTTCCCTAATTCCCTCCTAGCACAGCTAGGAGTCTGACAGCCCTTCAAATAATGCCTTGATACCTATTTATCAACATTTAAGTTTTCCAATGCATGAAATATCTTGGAATTAAAGCCTTCTTTAAATGTTTGAATTTCAAAAATAATGGAAAGTAAGTATTGAAAACCCTTTGAAAGTCTACCACTGGTATGTTATCAAAAGCTAGCACTTAAAAGAGGGTAATTAAGAACCCTTAAAGTACTTAACTTTCAGTTGCTTACAATACAAATAACTAAGCAAGTAGGTGACAGTTTTGGAAAGTGCATACACATTAATGGCTTTTCCTTGTTTACTGATATTTGTTAGATCTTCCAGAGGTATTGTAGACCTAGTTTTAAAACATGTTTAATAAGATGGAGATAAAATATAAAATCACAAATTTTGTTTAAAAAATCATGTTGAAAAGAAATAAGTAGACTAATATAAGAGAAACACATAATTTCTAGGTTTCCTTTCCCCTTTTTCTGTAAATTATTTGTTTGATTTTTTTGGCATGATATTTACTAGTTTTTTTCATCTATTTGTTCCTACCAGATTTTATCAGTTTTCACATCTGTGTTCACTTTGTCTAATTCACGGTGCAAAGGTGGATCTTAACACAAAAGAGGGTGTCGTGGTTTCACATGGAAGTGTATTTTTTTCAGGAAGTTGGGTCAAACCAATCAGTGGTCAGGTTTGGATATTGGCACCTGGAGTGACCACTGAAAGTATGGACACACCTCTGAGAACACAGGGGGTTAAAAGCAAGAACTCCCAAGGGAACTGTCTCTTTGGGTCTGGTTGTCAGAGAGTGCAGACTCTCCCCTGCCCAGCCTTAGGCTGGGTGGGGGAGGGGAAGCCACGCGGCCTTGTCCAGGTGGGTCGAGGGGCTGAAGGTCTGGAACCGAGCCAGCTCCTGGACAGAAGGGTGGAGAGAAGCGGAGATGCCTTTGTTCCCCCCCAGAGGGAAAGAGACAGAGAGCCTGACGGCACCTGGAAATTTGCCGGCAGAGGAGAAGGGTGGGAGGGGGATGATGCCTAGTGTAAGAGTTGAGTTCTGGGCAGAGATTTCAGCCATTTGGGGAGTCTGAACTTTTAACCCTTTCCTAGGAAATGAAGGTTTTGTACAATATTACTCCTCCTCGATTTATAGTAGAAGAAAGACAGTCCAAGACCTGAGACGTTAGAAGAAGAAATTTTTAGGTGGGAGGAGATGATAGAGTAGTTTTGGCTGGACTTTTTTTGTTAGCCATAGACTGAACCAAATTCTCCTGCAACAGAGACTGCATTTTTTGGGGAATGCAATAGTGAGCCAAGAAACCTGCTTCAGCAGCTGAGAGTGACAGGAGTGGTGTGAAAAGAGAAAAGTTGAGGAGGGTGTGGTGATGCCCTCTGTCTTCAGAGAAGAAGAGAAGAAGAAGATCTCTGTTCTTAGACCCTCGACCCCAGGAGAGGAAGAAAATGGGGGGGACTGTGGTCCCAAAATGAGAAACTGAATTGTTGTTTTTCTTTAGTCCTTTGCAAAGCATCCTTAAAAAGAAACCCCATGAGCAGTCTGTCCATGCACAGTGGTGAGAGCACTGTAACATAGAAAAGAGAGTGTCACACTGGCAGATTTTCTCCGGGTGGTTGCCATGTGTGTCATGGAAACACAGGAGGTGGCAACTGTGTTTCCTGGGGGGGGGGGGGCACGGTCTATGGTGCAAGAGAGACTTCTCTCTCCCTTGATAGACTGAGTATTAATCATCTAAAAGGTGGCAACTTGATCAAGAATCCCGGGTGATGTTTCATGGTGGTTGTTTTAGAAATTGGGAGGAGGAGGGGTGTTTTAGAGGGTCTTCATCCTAGAATTAGTGTGTGTGTCTTTTATAGTAGCAATAGTTTAATAAAGTTTTTTTTCCTTTGTTATTAAGCTTAAGCCTGCTCTGCTCTGTTCCTCATAACATCTCACAGCATTTATTTGAGAAAGTGTATTTTCATGGAGGCGCTGGCATTGCGCCAGTGTCAAACCATGACAAGAGGGTGTGAAGAGTAAGACAAACTCCAAAATGTATAGAACCACACAAAAAGAAAGCCAAAGTCCCATATTTTTAATGTGGGTTTTGACTGCATAGGATACCCATACTCTGTTCTCTGTATAATTTTTAAACTTTCTGAGTGCCTCACCAATGCTTCATCCTGAGCTGAAATTCATGTACCTACAATGACTAAGCTAGGTCCACAATAGAAAGAATTTTTTTTTTTTTTTTTTTCATTTAGCACTTGCTGGAAGTTGGACCTGAAGCAGCTGTGCTTCCATGAACTCACCTCTAATAGTGACTTCCTTATTTGCATTGCACTGGATACCAAGTAATTTACAGATGAGAGGTGTTTGAAGAAACTAACTAACCTCTCTCCTACAAGAAACAGCTTTCTGGCTGAGAAACTAGTAGCTGATCATATAAGACCTTTTTTTGTACTTTTAAAGAATGATTGGATCAGCAAGAATGGGACAGGAATTCTTCACTTCAGTATGAGTATTACCCAGCTTTTAACAGTCAAAATTATCAATTATCCCTAAAGACAAAGAAAAAAGCTTGAAGTGATTTTTTTGTTGTTGTTGCTGTACTTCAAGCATATTGAACAACAATCTCTGTTCAGGAGGAGAGGTGCTCATAAAGCCTGTATGTGTTCTCCTTGTCTCTCTGAACTGGTTAGTGGACAAGAATATCTACGGCTGAAAATTGATTAATTCATGTCTCAGTCCAATCTTTTCTGTTGAAGATTAGTGAGCCTGAGCTCCATATTCAGGCTATTCAGGTGAACACTAACATCCCCTGTTTTTTGGCTTTGTGAGTTCCCCTGTAGCTAAACCTGAAGCTCTTAGATTATTTTATGGCACTCAAATATTTCCATTAAGAATTATGGGGGCTGTAGAAACCATGCGAGCCTCAAATCCTCATTGAAAATCAAATGATAGCAGGATACACCAGGTGTTGCAAAATGATAAGTGAATGCCTGTTAGTCAGGGAACACAATAGTGCAAGGCTGCTTAAGGTGTTGCCCTGTCATGTTAGCATGACAAACCAGTTGTACGATGTTTCTGCTTGAACTACATGAAGGTATGATGATACATTTTTCACACAACAGTCAGTATGCAGTACTTTGTGGCCATTGCACTGTGCCCACACACTTGAATAAATCTTAATATTTCATATCCTTTCACTGTAAGTGCTCTTGTTCTGATAATTCATATGGAGATACTGGGGGTGGAAAATACCTTTCAGAAACTACACATGATGGGCAGTCTTTTGTATTTGGATTTTGCAGTGTTTAGAAGCAATATTGAGCTGATTTTGTATGGACAGATATAGCAATTAATCATTAATTGATTCCTATATAAAAGAGATATGGTTTAGCAGGTTTATTTTAAAAATCTTCTCAGCAAGATGTTAGTCTTGCAACAGTTAGCACTGAAATATGGCAATTCTGCAATCTTGTCACAAAGAGAGACCCTTTGACTTCGTCAGAAATAAAATGATAGGTTAAATTTTCTGTGTGTAATTTTCAGTTTTTAATCAGAAAGCACATAATATCTCTCTTCTTCTTTTGATATTCAACATTTGTAAACTTATTTGTAATTTTGAAGTGTGTTTTGAACTGATACCATGACATCTGTTTGTAGAAATGGAAAACATTTCTGGTAAATAAAAACCATTTAGAACCAAAGGCATACAGTAGACTATTGAATCAAGAAGTGTGTTTTCAGCTTCTAAGTTTCTCCACTTATGAACTTTATGCAGCACTTATATGATAGCACTTTATGATAGACTTTGAGTTGTTGTCTCTGTGTGATGAAGTTATGATTCCAGAATACCTACATAAGATTAATGTTAAGTAATTAGCCAAAACCTAGCTAGGTCTTTGGCAAGGGACAGTAAACAAGAGTGATTATGTTAAATGAGTCATTTCCGGCAGCAGTAGACAGTGTGTTTGTACTAATCAAAGATGAGGCCGAAAAGAAAGCCACATCAGCCATTATGTAGATTGCTATTAGTCATAGTTTACCAGGGATTTAATATCATGTGTATTGTTGCACTTCTCTGCCTAATATCAAGTCAAAAGTGTAATTTCACACTGCTTGTTGGAATACTAGATTTTTTTTCTCTTCCTTTTCAGCATTTGGAGAGAAAAATCAGGAGGATCTAATTGTTATGTTGGTGCAACTGATTTTGAACTGTCTTTCCCTATAAAATCATAGCCAGAACAGCGTTACCTAAAACTTTAGTAAGCGCCATTCTCAAGGGTCCCCTAGATCTCCAGAGAGTATTTTCAAGGAAAACTTACCTAAATCGACACTTTAATTTAAGAGATAAGATCTACAAATTAGAAATAAATGAAGGATATGATTTTTGAAGAGGCAGCCATGGTTCAGCTCCTATGAAGTGCTGCAGTGTTTGGATCAAGTTTCTTAGAATATATTCTTGAAATTGGATGTTTTAATTAGTCAGGAAAACTGCATTAATACACAACTTTGATAATCTCGTCATCCTGAGGGATATTTTTACTATAAATATGAATGCAGTGTGGTTAAAAAAATTATGTATTTTGAATCACAAAGTAGATATTAAACCATATGTGGAAGATAAATCATTGGTAGCTACCGTTTTCCACTGTATTTGTGATAAAATATTCTAAGCTGACCTCAGAGGAAGAAAACAGAAAAGCTTTGGCAAAAGTACAGTAACTAAGCAGACATCTACACTGATGATTTCCCTGAAAAAGGCCAGTGCCAGAAACTAGAAAAAGGCTATTTCAGTTTGTAGCCAGCTTTGGTATGTGAGTCCTTTGGTCTGGTACTAATCACAGCAACACATTAGACCCAGTGCTCTGACGATACCACACAAAGTACAATCAAAATCACAGAGAATTTAGAGACATTAAAATTCAGTTAATTTCTGCACAGTGTAAGAGTCAGCTTTGAACTGATTATAAGCAAATCAAAATATTCTCAGAGGAAGACCAAGAGCAAGGATCCCAATTCTTCATTGAAGAAGGTTTTTTTTCCTTGAAATAAAAGCATTTGGCAGTGTTGACCAGCTGACCAGAAAGAAAAGGGGATTTTTTTTTTTGCCTCACACTTCTTTCTACACTATGAGAAAAGAAGTCTGAGGCAACTGTAAGGCATCAAGCCAACTAAAACGATCTGCAGATCACTCTTAAAAAGTAAAGTCCCTCAGGAAGGTAAACTGAAGGCTCTCACATCATATCTTCTCTTAAGAAAACAGCAAAAATTTTGTCTAAAATTTTGTTTAAAAATTAGAATTCACTAGAAGGAATAACACATATATTTTGGTTGGGTTCTTGATTTGCCTGTCTGGAAACTGTATGGATGTGTGTTATATGATGGTTTGTGATTTTAGCATATATGTAGGTATGTTAAACAAAGGAATTAATACTTTTCTGTTTCAAAGTTACTTCTCTTGCAATTTTTCCAGTATTTCAGATAATTAAAGAACTATTCAGTGTGGCAACCACATTTCTCTCTCTCTCAGGATTTTTCATAGAGGTGCACAGAAAGAAAGAGAAAACAATTTCTATTTCCGCTCCTTGTTTTTCTCATGTGGAATGTGTTTGGAGAGTTGTTTACCTGGGGTGATTGCTTGATTGGATTCTGGTGAGAATTGTTTGAGCCTGATGGCCAATCAGATCCACCTGTGTCTAGACTCTCACAGACTGTCACAAGTTGAGTTAGAGAGATAGAACAAGTAGGTTTGTAGTTTGAATATCTTTCTTTATATCATATATTAATGTATTTTAGCATAGTTATAATAAAGAAATCACTCAGCCTTCTGAAATGGAGTTGTACTTCCTCATTTCTTCCTATTGGGTTCGCCTGCATTTACAATTCAGAACTATTTCAAACAGTTAAAAATATTTCTAATTTGGTTTCTAGGTGACATACATCAACATTTTATATCACATTTGTTATATCTTGACTCTAAAACTTCTTTCAGGCCATAATTTCCTGGTATCTTTTATATTAATAACTTCACTTACAAAGAAGCTCAATTTAGTCTGTATGGAATTTTCCATCAGTGTGAGATTTTTACAGATCATTCCCTCCACTATGTGCAATAGTACCCTTAAGAGGTACTTGGAGCCAAGCTCATGCCCCAAAAATGTGCTAAATAGGGATAGCACAGAAGAAGAACTTTCTCCTTTTCTGTTCCTTGCATGAGCATACTGAAGCAATAGGTGCAGTGATACCACGATAGTGTATATTTATCAAATAATCCATATGTCTGACATAATAAAAAAAAAAATCAAGGAACACATGTTTGGGTGTTATTTTTCCTGGTCATTACTATTAAAGGTCATAACCTTAAAATTTGATGGGATAGTCGAAATAAATTATTTATGTCAAACCATAGCGCAGTTCACAAACTCAGAACTGGTCCAACAGTTTATTGTTCAAAAATTATCTCCTGCACAGAATCACAACCATTGCATCACATGAGAGAGACTAAGAGTCTTTTAGAAAGAAATTTTCTCCCTAAGGGAAAACAAATGCAAATATTATGAAAAGAGGAAACTTTAAAGCTACTGGTTGTTTCCCACATTGAACAAAAACTCCTATGAACTGGGCACAGAACAAACCAAAAGAATGAGTTACTGAGTCAAAATGGTTTGAGACAGTGCCTGTTGTGAAAAATTAGGCAAACTCAGTTCCTGTGTGTGAATGTGATGAGGGGAAAAAAATAGGAGTGTTCTTACATGTTAAAGAATTACATAGAAATTGGAGATTACATAGTCTTTGGAGTTTGCTGAAGTTGTCAGGATGTGTTCCAACCGCCTTGCAGACTTTAGAAGAGATACAGTCAGTGTAGAATTCTTTATAGTATATCAAAAAATACTCTCAGATTAGTAACAGTAATCGTAATAACAATCATTCTGACACAAGTTTTCCTGAGAAGCCAAGAAATGATATGAATATGAAAAGGTATCATATATTTCCTTGACTCTGGTTGAATCTGATCACAGCAACTAAAGAAATAAAATCAGTAAAGATTTGAAGGCGTGGGTTGTTAGAGCTGCCTAAGCCACAAATAGGATTCCTGGAATAGTTGCAATTGGATCCACTCACAGCTTCTCATGAGAAGCTCTCACCTTTATAAAAGAGACTTACTATACATGTGGCAAGAGCTGAATTTTTTATTTTGAAGCCTAGTATAGTAAACCTGAACTGGTAATTGGCTTGATTTTCCTTATTATACTAGGTTATAAAATACCTGCTATGTGAGCAGATTTTCCTTTGCAAGAGAGGCAGACCTGGCACTGGGTGGCAGGAACTTCTATGGCTCTTCCAGTTCACTGGCTACATTACCCCAAAGCCAATTGGAATGACTTCACATCTCAGTGTGATTAACAAAAGAGGTTCTTCCTACACCTATCCTCTGGTTCAATAGCAGATGAGTTTTACTGGCTAATAAGTTCATAAAATCAGATGATCCCAAACCTGTATATCAGAATTCAAATGCTCAGACATGAAAACTGGTTTAGGTTCTTTCTCGTGATAGAGGAGAGATTATCCACAAAAGTTTTGACGAAGTTTAGTTGTTTAACCAACTTTCTTTCTCTCTGGGGTCAAGCAAATTATTCTTTCATCTTGACATGGTTCACCAATCTTTATACTGATTTCTTTCTTACTAACATCTAGATAAGCTGCAACCCAGAAGAGAGAAAGCTTATTGGCTGCTTCTTCAAAGCTAAAAATGTTGTACTTGATTTTTAAAATTAAACAAGCTGTTCAGTAACAGGCAGATTTTCCATCCTTCTGTCTATTGACCTATTGATCTAATGAGTAATCAATCAATTGATCCATCTTTAAACATATGGAGTGATACCTTGTCTATCCATAGATCTATAAGTGTTTCTGTCTTGTTCCACCAAAATGAAGTAATTTCTTCCTAAATGTGTTTTACATTAACATTGTTCTTCTCTTGATTTTATTGGAAGTAGTTCTGTGTTGTTTCATCAGTTCTTCAGTAATTTGTTATGATAGAGTCATAAGGGCAAAAACTCAGAAAAACATAAAGAATGTGGTACAACTGCAACACAAATGGAAAGACATTCCTGTTCTGTAATATATTTCTAAACTGGCAGTTTATCAGAAACTTTCTCTAAAAAAAGAACCTCTCAGTTAGCAAGCCTGAAATAAACTCTTACTCAAAACCAAAAGGTCTGACCCAGTTGTTGGCACTATTCATATGAAATATTTCACTGGCATAATTAAAAAAATACTTTAATGTTTTGTTTCAAGTATTGTTTAATGCAAATACTGCAGGCCAAGCTCCTTCTTTCAAAATAAATGAGCAGTTGCAGAACAATAAAAACAGTTGAGGCATTTATGCTAAGACATGAAAAGCGAGATGCCAAGGCGGGTTTCTAAACCACATTCCAAGCATTTTAAATGCCTTTTGATTGTTACCACAAATCCACCGATTGTTGTGAAAAGAGCATGTGTCATCAAGCCACAAGCAAGGTCTTGAATACATCTGACTCAATGTTTGCAGCATTGATGTTAAAACACTGCTCAGTCAGTTATGCAGCAACTCTTCCCAGTCCCTCATCACCATCCTTTTGTAGGAGCAGGTCTGACTCTCTGCTAATGGCACAAATTAATTCAAAAGTTCAGGATGAAATCATGCGTTCTTCTCCACATAAAACACATTTATGATCTTAAAGCTACACCACACAGTGAAACTGCATTCTTTCATCAGCCAGTATTTGCTGTGATATCTTAGAGCTCCAAATTCCCCTAGAATTTTCAGTCATGGAGGCAAGCTGTCTTACTACATGGTAAGGTGCTCCTTTATGCCACTCTAAATACCAGAATAAGACCACAAGTAGTTTAAACTGAAATGCTTCCTGTATAAATTTTTGTTACTCTCCAAACCAGTAATAGTGACAATAGCAGGGTTTCTGGGGAAGAACTCAGAGGTAGGATTTCTTTAATCCATTTTTCCCCAAATACATTTTCTTCTGAACCTCAAAATTTCTTTTGTGTTAGAAGGAAAAAAAATAGGGTTTTGGTCAGGCAGAAGTCTAGCCAGAAGAAAATCCTCAGCAAATAGATTCTACACACATACATTGATTTAGCAACTATCTTGCATTTGATCTTCAGTGTACAAACACAAAGGACTTGATATTTCCTGTGTTCAACAGCCTCATTTCAGTTGATCTAGAAAGTCTATCAGTGTATGTGTTCAAAAACACATATCACTAGTCCTGTGCATCATAGGTTCAAGACTAGTATATCAAGACTAGTACAGCCAAAATTCTGTTCAGAATTTCCTGGATCAAAATATACAGGAAATCCGAGAAATCGTGCTTAAGTGTTCTAAATCTGATAAAGAAGAAAAGCCCTTGGACTTGTTCAACTTTGTGAGAGTCTCATGGACCCACTTAAAATTGTGCTGGTCCCCCTGGATGGCATGCCTTCATTCTGTTGTGTCAATTGCACTGTTCAGCTCTTTCTGAGAGGGCACTTGATGTCATGTCTGTCATTGATAAAGGTATTAAATGGCACTAGTTCCAATAAAAAGCTCTGAGTGACACCACTCTTCACTGGACAGACCATCACTGACAAAAACTGTGTCCCTCCAGCCAGTTCCTTATCCACCACATCCATGTCCACCCTTCAAATCCATGTCTCTCAGTGTGGAGAGAAGGAGGTTGTGTAGGACCATCAAAGGCTCACAGAAGTCCAGGTAGATGACATCATGCAGGCTTCCCCTGTCAACCATTTCAGTCACTTCATCATCGAAGGCCATCTGATTGTTCAGAAGAGCATTTGCATGCAGAGATGGCATTTAATGCTTTAGAAATAAAATAAATATCATAACATGCCTTGTTTTTCAATGTGGGTGTAAAAATGGAGAAACTGAGCATCAACTGTAGGCATTCTCCTCTAGATAACAATATTTCTGTAATGAAGATATTGCCTTTATCCTGCAGAAAAGCTTTCTCAACATTACATCAAAGAGATGAAATTAGACCTCAGGCAGTTGATTCCCTGTCCTCTCTACAGACATCACTTGGCTTTAGGAAGTAATAGACGAAAACCTTTAATTTAAAGTAGTATTGGATGGACTTCAAATGATCTAGTGAGCCTTGATAGTTATCTGTTCCTCTTTGATGAGATGTCTGGAATAATTTCCTGCTTCTGCTGTGATTGAAAGTATTGAGACATTTTCCAGAGTAGTTTCATAACTTTTCACTTCTGATGTTGCTTATAACAAGGAAGAAGAGTCTTTGAAAATCAGGGGAACTCCCTGATAAAATGTTCCAGGAATTTTCTGAGCTTCCTGGAAGTTCAAAATTTGGCTCAGTCAGTATTAGCAAGGTCTTGAGTCACATATTAATTTTTTTCTTACATGTCAGATCTTGCTTTTTTTTTTTAATTCATGTGTAATGCAAGAGCAAGGACTAGAAAAAAAACATCTGTCCCATCATTGTCTTAGAAGTTCAGCTTTAGTCTTCTTTCAGTAGCCTCACCTGACAAGACAGAACAAGGGGGTGTTATCCACAGCAGGGAAAAGGACATGGAAGGGTATGGGGGAGAGATTATTTTTCTATCTGTTTAACCCTACACCTATGTTTTTTGGGGGAATTATTTTCCTTTGAAAACATCTGTTTAGTGAAAAATATAGTTATTCTACAGAATGTGCCAGTGTGCAATCTGAATGGCCATGGAACTTTCATTGTCTGTATAGCATTTGATATCATTCTAAATTCTATGCACTTCAGTGAGCCTGGAAACATAATGTTATGACCATAAATCATGCTTGTGCTTTCAAAACATTGCTTTTAAATTAGTATTATTTCTATTATAATTTATTGAATTCTCATATATTTAGGTTAATGTGTGCTGTCCAATGCATCCATTGGGGTTAGGAAAATATCTAGAATTATATGGACAATATTCATATAATTTTTCTTAAATCCTTTGAAGGAAGTTTGCAAACTTCTATTGAATGCTTCAGTGCATCCATACAAGTAATATACAAGCCAAGGAAAATGCAATGAGAACTGAAATTTGATTTCTCACCCAGGCAGTGTAAATGCTATATGTATGACAGCAACAGAATGAAGCAAGTAAAATATTAACTCTAGAGAAAATATAAAGAATGTAGGGAACACAAAAACTTTTAAAAACTGCAGGTCAGGTGATTAAAGATATCAAGACATATGGCCGGGGGTACATAATAAAAAGGAAAATATAAAACAGGCCAAATACTTTTTTTCTGAATTAATATGTTACTGAATTAATTTGAATTTTAGAACTCCTATTTTTTTTTCTCATTGACGAGTTCACACTCAATGAGATTGTGTCACTGGAGAGTAAAGTGAAAGAAAGAAATGAAAACTGGATCTTAGAATGGAAAAGACTGGAAAGAACAGGACAGAGGGGTCAAACACTAAATGTCTGTATCCAGTAATGGAAGCCAAGAGGACAGTTTCTGCTGAAACTTCTGTATGTATTAAATATTCTTACTCATATGATAGCAGTTAGATTCAAAAATGCAGTTATTTCAGATATACAAAGGATGAAAGTGACCATCAATATTTGGTCACCAAATAGATGTTTTGTTGGATAGAAGGTGCTTTAGAATGTATGATTTTTTTCCTAACTTGCAGTATTACACTGCCATTTCAAAACATAGCCAAGTATAATAATGGTATTTCAAAAGATTGTAGACTAAGATTAAGAAACACTAAAATTGTATTTTTCTGGTCAATTTGAATTAAATTCTTTTGTGCTTCTGCAGGTGTTGACAGTCTTTAATGATATCACAGTCATTATTTTTCAGCCTCATTCAGTGCTCAAGATGGCTGTGGGGAGGTGATTCAGGGTTGAAGATTGCACTGCCAAGGGATCCGGAACTTGTTCATTGAAGAAGCTGCTTTGTTAATTGTTTACTAAATAAAGAAAAATATGAGTTGAGGATCTGTAACAGTCTTGAATTAAATTAGGAGACTCCTGGGGAATCCAAGCCTCCAATAAATCCAATGCTGTACAAGCCTGTAACAGACTATAGCTAATTTGATACTTTCCATTTTTCCAGTGTCCACCATAATATCCTTGTCACCAATTTTGGTTACTCTGTGCTGTATGTTGACATTTTAGAGTACTTAACAGTGCTAATTTATCTGTAAAAAACAAGCCCAAGACTTTTCAGTGTGGCACCCTAAATTAGTGAAATTACTTGACCCTTATTTAACCTTGTGATATGCAAACCAATGAATTTATGCACTACAAATAAAATCATTCTCCTCCTTCTGTTGAAACATTTCCAAGATTAATTTCCCAAATTGTGAAATATTCATATATGATAGTAAATATTATTGAAAACTCACAAGAAAATTAATATTCTGCCTTTTTGCTATGTTTGAATAATGTGCAAGAAGTAGGATATTTGGCCATCCAGTGAACAATAAAACAAATTGTGAAATAGTTTCTCATTTAGAAAAAAAAACAACCTCTCCTTGCACTTATAGAGGCAGAGTCCTCATGAGGAGAAAATTTATAAGATCACTTAATTGAGCTTTAATGTACCAGAAAATGCATTAAGACTTCAATCTTAGCTCTCCACTTTTCTTGACATTTGAATGCTTCCCTTTTAAATAGTATTTTCCCTTTTTAGTGATTTTTATACATAATTCTGTATTTTGGTCAAAGGAATTTTCCCAGAACCACTTTTATCTGTAAATTCTGCGCTTGTTAAATGTTTTTTTCTGTTCCCAGTCTCAAAAATTTTATTGACATAAATTGCTACATCAAGATGACTTGTCAATACGTTTTCCTGCTTGCTCACTCCCATGTTATTGTTATCTGCTGATTGAACATCCAAATCTCTCACATTGCATAAGACTGCAAAGTCTTTAGAGAATTTGGGCTTTTTGGTTTGCACAAGCTGAGGGTAGTAAAGCAAAAAGAATGAGAAATGTAAGAAAGAAAAGCCATGGCAGTTCTCTGCACAGACAAAAAGTTGTATGCACAGCTACTGTTTTGATGCAGCCTGAAGGTAATGCAGTTTATTGAAAGTACATGGATTTAGTAATCCAAAAGTTAATATCATTCAAAATGTCTAATATCTTGTAGGCCCTTCCCAGTAAAGTATTTGGTGACCTTGTCTGGAGAGATCCTTTTGAAAAGGTGTAGGTAACAAAGCCATGGACAGCCATTTTGTGAAGCCTCTTCAGCAACACAACACGGTGCAAGCATAAAAGGTAAGTGAAAAATTAAAGTCAACACTTTGACATAATTAGTAAGCTGAAACAGCTGGAATGCAAAGAGCATTTAAACCTTCCTGCAAAAGGTCAGGGACAGACTGAGAACTGGGTCGTAAAATATGTAGCTAAGGCAGCTACATATCCCTTAGCCAGATCATTCACTCTTTCTAAGCCCTTTAAGAGATATTTACAAGCTTAGCACAGGACAATATCAACTGATAGGGTTCCTACTGGTAAGGCAAATTCAACATGCAAACTGCTTCACTTATTTTTAACAGTGATGAATTTTCATAAAAAAACCAGCTGTTTTTGAACCACAGGCCTGGCAGTTAAAGCCTCTCCTCATATGTGTCAGCCTAGTTCCTAGCAGCGTAGGGTATCAGCACAGCAGAATAGCAAGTAGATATTTCTCAGGTGGCAGTGGGGTCAGGAGCCAGCACTGTGTGCATTTGTAATTCTAATGACCACTAAAGATCAGAGTGCTATGCATGTTGCATCAAATTTACCTCTGCAATTTACAGCAAGCTAATCAGATAACAATTTTAAAGTTCAAACAGAGAAGGAAATGTTTTCAGCAGATAACACTTTTTTATAGCTATTTTCATGGCAAAACAATACAAACTCTGGAATTCTTCCAGCTCAGAGGAATGTGAATGATTTCTAAAGATATCTCCAGCAATTATGATGGCTATCATAAAAGCATTAGAGTCATTGTGATAAGTTATACGTTAAGAAAAGCGACTACACCAGCAATTAAAATCCACTCATGACAAAACAAACCAAAGATTGAACTGTGTCATCCACTGGAAATGAAGAAAGCTTTGACAAGTAGATTCCCATTTAAATTTTAGCTTCTTTGCTCCTGTATAATGGTGGTTGAATGATTTAAGACAGTGCAGTTAACAATTTATATTCAACACGGACTCTTCAAACAAGTCACCCTTATTGCAGCCTGACAATTGCACCACAAACCCCTCCCTAGTGTTATGTATATTTCTCTTACAAAAAAAAACCCTGTATTCCAACCTAGACTGTAAGTACTATCTGAACAGAAAAGTACATAGTATAATATTTGTGATGAGCTCTATAATCACATTGTAGATGCAACTACAGTATGGAATAGAATAAAGTATATTTTTACCCCAATTATTGTCAAAACTTGCTGATTTTCAATTCAAAACTTTATGCTCAGAGGGAATGCAAAGCCATTAATTCAAGAAGCCAGGTTTGAATTCTTCTTCAGTTTACATCACATATAAAAGCTAATGTGTGTTAAAAGTCATGAGTAGTAATAATTAGTTACATAACTTACAAAGCAAGACTTGCTGTTTTGTTTTCACAGATTTCAAAAGAATTCTGTTCACCATTATCTCCGCATTATTTGAAAGATATTGATGTCAGCCTGAACTATCTCTATACTATTAAAGTACCCTCTCATAGGAAGGAGGTTGCCAAATGGCACTTGAGGCCATTAAAGGAAGCAAGTTTGGCTTTTGCATTCCAGACAGTTTTCCACAGCTCTTAGGAACCTAGTGAGGTTACTTTGACAATACCACTCAAACATTTCATAGCTCTCACTATCCCAACTGCACTGGCCTAGGATTTTTCAGGATATTGCAAAAGAGCAATTACACAAACAGAAGTGTTGTGGCATTAGTCATCACCAGTTATGTGCGGCATGAAGCTATGAGTGTGTTATGAGGGCATTTAAAACCAAAATTAATATTATAATTCCTCACACTAGGAATACTTCAGAAGGGAAAGTCTGAATGGCTTTTATCCCCTAAGAATTCATATTATACACTGTAAACCAGCTCTACATATGTAGACCTTCTTTTCTGTTGTTTCCAGAGTGTCTTAGATCACTTCTTTCCTGCTCACAGTACTTCTGGCACACACCAGAAACAATTGGAAATTGTAAAGGAACCTACTTCTGGAAGGAATTCCTGTGTACATTCTTGACACTGTTCAGACTGCTTCCACTGAAATTATGCAACTGCACGGGTATGTAGCAGAGACAGATGCTTTAGCAGGAAAGATGTAATTTTACATTTATTTGCTAACAGTGAATGAATAAATATTTCTTGCAAAGAACATAAGTATGTGTGCCAAGAGAAATTTTCTCGCTCCCTGTTTATAGTTGCAAGGAAGTGTTGTGTTTAGATAAGAAAAAAGTGACCATACTTTCATATTTCAAAAAAGGTTATCAGATCTTGAAGTAAAAACCTACTGTGAAAGGCCTAGGTTAAAATATTTCCTACGTGTCTCTCAGGTGTATGGGTGTGAGGTAACATCAAGGCAAACTCTTCAATGTTAAATCACTCTCTCAGAGAAAGCGGGACATCCCTTCCTCAGAACTCCTTCAGAAAGCAGAGGGAAGAACATAAATTTTTCAATTTTATTTTCTGAACTTTTTGATCAGAGCTAAAAATTTCAGCCTAAGCTCCATAAATTTTGCCTTGGAAAAATACTTCTCCTACCTTTTTGTTCTGCAGGTTTCTCCCTTCCCTCACTAGTTGTCTTGCTTTTTTTATCATCCTTACTTTTCAAGGGCAAAATTTAGAACATTTTTCCCCTGTCCAGGGTCTGTTGCAATGTCTGCACCTCCCTCTTTCCTGGGGAACTAAGCTGGCAAAGCTCAGGGAGGGACAAGCTTGGATACACAAGCAGGAACAAGTACCTACTAACAGAAGGTGGGGAAAGACAGGGAGAGAAATCATTTGGGAGTGCCTTAGGAAGATACTATTGCCCAATAATGAGCCTTATCCCAATTATCTTTGTAATTATATGCTTGAGGTCAGCTCAAGTTGGTTGAATATGTTAACAAAATTCTGCCATATTTTTAAAAATAGTATTTGCATCTGTGGGGGGAAATTGTGGAACATGGAAAGAGTTGAATTGGTAGTTGGTTACAATTGAAAGTTAAGTTTGATTTAGTGATTTGCAAAATTCAGCCTGAATTTAGAACTGACTGATGGAGGCAAAACATCCGTGTTTAATTTCTAATGTTTGGTATTCATGACAACAAGTGTGGCACTATATATTGTCTTGTAAATATTTAAATTTGCTAGTTTTTGCACTGTTTAGTCAGATAAATTGAGCACTTGCATAAGCAAAATGACTTAAGTTGACCTAAGTAAATAATCAATAGGTTCCAAGGTAGTATATTTTAAAGATCATGTATCACCTTTTACTGATCATTATCAGTCCAGTTATTTTCTGAAATAGCCTGAAACAAATGACATATATCAGTGTCAAGAATTTCTTAATCTGCTCCTAGAACACTGGCAGATACCTTTTTTAAGTGATGAAAAATTTTGAAATATTTTATTATTAACCAAACAGACATAGTCTAATTGAGGTGAGATTATTACCTTATTTCAAAATACAGACTAGAATTTACATGTATTATATATTTTGCTTTATGCATTATCATTGTTAACACAGCACATTCTAAGAGGCTTCTGTATAATGTTCCTTGCAGATACTTTGAATTTTAGGTTATATCAGCAGCCCAGTATCAAATTTCACTAGTATGCAATTATATTTACATAATAAACAAACTATTAATATACATTGGACAGTGACAATAATCTGTTCTTATCCTTGTTGAGTTATTTGTGGTTAATGAGACCTAAATTAATGAACAAATACAGCTCTCACCAGCATAGTTCCAAGTAATCCCATTGAGAATAAATTTGCATGATGACAGGCACTGATGTGAAACTGCAGAAAATAAGCAGGAACATCCATTCAGCAGAAAACATTTGCATACAACTGTACTGGGAAAACACAAGGATTTTTTTCTTATGACAGAACAGGTTTCTCATAAGGACAAATAAAAAATGTTAGCAAAATGAAACACGTTTTCTGGAAAATTTACAATCTTGTCCAGCTTGACATCAGTAAATTAATGGTATAAAGAGTAGACTACATGTGGCAACTTAGCAGCATGCAGTCTGCTATCTAATACTCAACTAACACATTTTATTCTGGTCAATTAATTCACAATTTTGCTGACAAAGTCAATAAAATGATCAGACCTGTTGCTAAATTATCAAACAGGATTCTTCATCACGAATTTTCTGAGCACTTCTGTATTTGTCTCTCCAGTTGTTTATCAGCCAAATGGAAAGCAAAGATTTCTGTCACCTACTGAAAAGCTCTCTATGAATTATCTATTTAAAAGAAAAAGTTGTTCAGCCCCGATGCCATGATTATATGTAAGGAAAGAGAAAGATTCAGAGGGGCTCTGTACGTTTGCATACAACTCATTACTGAGAAAAGTATTTAGGAGAGAGTGAGGAAAAGTGAGATTATGTGGAGTTCAGAGGTTTTGTGTCTCCTGTTTCCAATGTGCCATTTCTTCATATAGTGACATAAATTGTCCCTCTGATATATGATTATCCTGTGCACTATAGTAATGCTGAGCCAGTTTGGTCTCAGTAAATCCTGAACATCTTTACACTATGCTTCAATGAGAGGAGTAGAATGTTGCAATTATATAATCATTACTGGATATTATTATTGCAACAATTATATCTGCTAAAGAAGATAAAAGGATAAAAATTTATACAGTCATGATATTGTTGATGGAAGAAGTGTCTAAGCATTCTAGAACCATGATTTCTTATGTTTATGAGATAGTAAATACCTAGCTGCTGACTTTTAAGTTTATGTATGTGTGTGTCTGTATAGTTTAAAAATTGCTATTAATTTTAACTGCCCATTCCCTGCTAAGCAGCTACATTTCCTTACCCCAGACTCAGAGGAACTTAAAATCTCAGAATAGGATGTTCAGACACACACTTTTATGTGACAAAGGCAAGATGGAGTTTGTTTCCATTTTCTAAATGTAGTCTCTGAAGTGTAATCTGAGATGCCCAAAGGTCTGTGAGACATTCATGTGTTGTTAATAATTTTGATAAAGGACCTACAAGTGACTCATGATCTTCTGCAGTGGCAGCCATAGGCCAGAGAAGGTACCCTAGAGAAACTCAGAACTAGACCACCCTTTCTTGGGTCTGATGATATCTAAACTCATATTCAGTCAGTGGAGTTCAGTAGATACAGTGGCATCCATAGAGCCATTTGAAGTAGTCTTCAGTAAAAACAAATTTACTGAACTGATGTTTAAATTAACTAGATTAGTTTTCAATAGCTGTATCAATTTCATAAATTTCTATTGTCTATAAAGAAAGTCTAGACTATAATGACACTGTTAAGTCTCTAAAGTAGACATAAATATTTAAGTACCTTGATCTGTAAGCTGAACCCTGTATGACAATCTCCAGAAGGGTTTGAGTGCCTTGTGCCTCCCATGTCGTATCTGGAAGGAAACTTACTGGATCTCCAGGGACAGCTTAAAGAGTCATTGGCTGTTTCTGCAGGTGAATGACATCTTAGGTTAGGCGAGGTAGGTACGTCTCTTCCTAATAATCTAAAATTTATCAGAATTATTTACTTGGGACCTGTTCTCATACTTTGGTATTAATGAGGAGTCAGATGCATTTTAATACATTTTCTACAATAAAATCAAGTAGTATGTAACCAATAGGAAAAAGGCAGACTAAAACTTCCAGGATGTAAAAAAAACCCACTTAAACTATAATTCTAATTTTGAATGCATCTTATAGTGGCTGGTTTTCCAAGTAGAAGTAACTGACGTAATTGAGATTTGAATAAATGTTGCAACACAAAGCTGCAAATAAATCGATGTTAGGTGCTTAGCACCTAGCTTTATGTTCTAAAGGCATTGTAAAGAGGTTGTTCCTTGTCATGTCCCTCAAGATATTTATTTTTATGTAAATTACAGAACGAGAAAAGGAATGCAGTTTCTATTTTAAAGAAAAACCTTGCGGCTCTGGGATATTCTAGGGATATATTTGATTTTTCACAAATTCATAAATCATATTTATGTTGAATATGAATATCCAATTATTCCAAAACCACTTGAAAGCATTGTACTACTCAGATAGTTTCTTGTTAGTTAAAAAGTACTTCACAAGCAGGACTTTGCTCCAGTCCCCACCTAGCCCCAGCAATGACAAGAACGGTGATTACACGCAACAGGAAAACCAAACCCAGAATACAGGTCTCTGCATCAAGCTCCACACAATATGGCATAAAGATGTAGGCTTAGTTCTTTCTTTAGTGAGATATAGGCTTAGTTCTTTCTTTAGTAAGATATAAGCCTAAATTTAGGCACTTAGTTGCTTAAATCTCCTCAAGTGCTCTGCAGAAAGGGAATTCCCCCAGACAGATTTTAAGAAGGGTCTTCACTGTGTGTGTAAGGACACCTAGGCATGATAACCCCAATATAGATTCCAGCTTTACTTCCAGTAGTCCACTTAAAAAGCTTTATTTATTACTATTTGCAGTAAATTTTGCACTAATGATTGCTGCAAGGAGATGAAAAACAAGTATGCATTTCCCTCCTCTACGGCCCTTGCAGCTTTAGATGGGAAAGGTCTAAGAGCTATTGTCCTAATGACCCAGGACAGAAAGATGGGAGAAAGATTTTTTGAATATCTTTACTCCATTAAGCAGACAGATGAAGCTTTTGAAGATTTTGCTGTGAACACAGCCAATCAAGGACATCATGATCCACACTGAAACAGAATAAAGTGATACTAGAAAAGTCAAAGACATTTTATAACTCAGTCTTCTGATGAAAACGCATATAGCATATGCATGTTTACAGACTTATATTTCCAATGACATCTGTTCTGTTTAGCACTCCTCTCCCTATGCATGGACCACAGATGGACTGGCACAAAACTAAGCATGACCTGCCCATAGACAATTTAATTTTGATATATTATTATGATATATAGTGAAGGTACACACATTTCTGGAAAACATCAATTGCCAGAAAAAGGAGTTTTTACATGTCTCAGCTAGCTCTCTCCCTGTCAATCTGCAACAAAGAGGAAGACTAGCATGATTTTGGTAGATGTGGCAAAAGAAAGGGCAGCCAACCTCTTGGACTAGAACTTGTAAGGACAGGACACTTGGCTTTGATGCTGGCAGGCTTCCTGGTAGATTTTGACCCTTATGTCCATTAAGCTTTAGGACTGTATCAGCAGAATGTTGTAACATGTCTTGCACAGCAAAGTTGCAAGAAACAACATCATGAGATTATTGAAGTCTGAAGAGACATATGGAAAACAGTCTTGTCCCTATTTTCCCTGCTACACATGTTAACAAGCTGAGATTTATACACTCTGTGCGCAGCAGCCAACCCTTGTGCTAACCAACATAAGGCTCAAATCATTGGTATGTTTTCAGTGTTCATATGCTTTCTTGATAACTGATGAAGGAAATACTTCTGTAAAGAAAATGCATAATCCTTTAACACTAGAGGAATTTAAAACTGTTTCTGTACCAGTAAATCTTGTGGACCAGAGTCCTGTTTTCTGGACTTTTATTCTGATGAAAAAGTACAGTTCATGGTGATAATGTCTTACCTCACTTACCTTCAAAATTGTTGTGAATGATCCCCTGTCTGTGCAAAATCTACTGCTGTTCCTACGCATTATTGCAAATTAGCATGAAACTAACAAGCAGGGTTCCCAGCAACTTTGTGCCCTGGTCCTTAAGCTACCTTCAAATTTGATGGGCTATAAAAAAATGATTGAGCTTAAAAAACACTACTTGTATCACAAGAAAGGAAAATGTGAAATAACCATATTTTCAGAAATTCCTCCAAAAGCATTTTGACACACATTCCTTTCCCCTGAAATGTCAAATCTCACATTCCCAGTGGATGTCTTGGGCTTTGCCCATTAGAGAGAAGAGTAATCTTGAAAATGTCAGGTATCTCAAGAGAAGTGCTCTTGATCAGAATAACTAGTAATAACTAATTCATGGCAGGACCTGGCTTATGGACAGAGCTTCTAAGCAGTCATTTTATACATCTTATTTATTCCTCTACTTAACTTACAAACAAATTACTGCAATTTGCTTTTACCTGTAAAATTTTGTATGTAAAATATTTTACTTTATCAAAATGCATTTGGGAGCTGAGGGTAAGAAACCAAACATAGTTTTATTTATTTTTTCTTAAACAAGAAAAATCTCACAGAAGTTATTTTAATTTAATTCACCCATTGTTTCTAAATTCTTTGACAAGTGAAGTCTTTTGACTAATTACATTTATTGACCACAGTTTTTAATTAACAAAGGAGTTTAAGTGAATTTTTGAGTGCTCTTCCTTCAGAAAGGTAACTTTTTCTTCCTGTTCTCTTTATCTTTGTCTCTCCCTCTGGATATGAATACATACCACATCATTGCTGGTTGTATGCCAAGCACAGATGCCTGGGGCTGTGGCTGCCTGATTGTTTGTTCCAGCATTACTTCACTGACTCTGTGCAGTTAGTGGGATGCACTAACTCTTAGGCACACCTATTTGCATTGAGTATTTGCATTACTCAGCATTTCCCAAGCCATTTCATTGGAAACAGTAAATATTGAACCATGCTCTTGGAATTTGTCCAATAAATTTCCAATTAAATACCTTGAGTTCTGTTAACAATATTGCTGTAACATATAGAACACAGTGTGTACAGTATATGACATTTTGAAATCCATTATTGTGTTTTTGAGGGTAACATATATTTTTATATGTGTATGTATGCATCTTCAACAAGATAAAAGAAATTTTCAGTTTTTTAACAGGATATGGTAGGTTATAAATTTCCAAGTTGTTTGCTTTTTATTTTTTACCCCTTTCCTATAAAAAATTCACAACATTTTTCCTCAATATTTTCATGATATTCACATTTCAGATATTTCAGTTTAGAAATACCCATCAACAAAATTTTTATGAAACCATGGACGTGGATACCAAAACCACACTTGGTAGTTGATATGAAAAAATCGTGGAGCAGGCACACTTTAGTAACTTCCAGGAATACAGACTGAGAGCATAGTGCAATGTGAAACCTGACACAGGTTAGGACCAGCTACTTCCATGAACAAGATAAAGTGTTACTCCACCAGTAATTAAACCTCAAGGAAACTTCTCTGCTTGCCACAAAAGACAAATCAGGCTGTGTTTTGCACACAAATGTGTTAACAATCTTTTCAAAACTACTATACATACTTCGTACATTGATGTGGAAGATAGTGTGTCAGTGCGCCTCAAATATCTGAAAACTTTGTCTTAAAAGCCAAAGATGTATTTTAGAGATTCATATAATTATAAATCTGTTCTAAAACTTGTAGACTATCACTTTTCTTCCAGAAAAAAAGAGCATTACTATTTGTATCCAATGGCATTCACACTGTGTTCCAGCCAAAATCATTTTAGTGGACGAAACAAATATTTCTTCAAAACATCTCATTATATAATAATGTCTGCCAAGGCACATATACTCTGGAGAAATTAATTTTCTTTCCTTAGTAGTCATGATATACAGTTCCAAGGGTAAATCATGGCTCCTGAAATATATTTTCTACAGTAGTCTGGTTTCTATCACCATATTTTAGCATTTTGCTTCAGTTTTGTAGAATCAAACATAATGTTTTTTTAAGGAACAAAAAGTAGCACTTTACTTTTGCTACCATGATTAGCATTCGATTTTGATTCTCTTTTCTTGCCAGAAACACAAAGCAACACAGACCTTGGAGCTGAACATTTTCTTTGCCTATTGTATTATAAACAAGATTGGGTTTGTCCATAGAACTTTTAACCTACTATCTGTTTTGACATACATTTTTAATCTAACATTTCTTTCAAAACTGTCTTAGTCATTACAGAGGACTGCTTATCCTTTATGATATGAGGTAGGAGAGGAGATTTCATGATTCATTACCAGTTTAGTCCATTTTCCATCCATTTAACCATGGGACTGGAGGCCTGTGGTACCTTTGAATTTACTCCAAATAAAGTCAGGAGTATTGCATTAATCCATGTAGCTTTACAAAATTTGGCCCCTGCCAGAGTGCAGTAAAAAATACCTTGTTCTGGTTCTCTGTCTATTCTGATATAGATGAAATCATTCCCAATTCCTGTTTTTGCATGAGTGAATGCTTACACGTAGGCATAATCCATGTTCTATTACCTCATCACAATGCCATCTGACCATCTCACATTCACTAATGAACTCTATCAACACAATAGTTCTGTTTCTAAAGATGACACATTGACATACAATGAAAGATTAGTCCAAGGTCATGTTGGGAATGTGTCTGCATTGCATACTGCAGGACAGAATGGGAGCACTCAGGGTTGTCCTGCCATTCTCAGCAGTGTAAATGTTCAGCATCATTTACTTCTGGCCCTATCTGTATTGTTTTAGATACAGAGGTACTTTGTCTGTCTTTAGGCTTTTCTGCAAATTTATGAAGTGATTCAGAAATAGCTGCTGCAGAGAAGCTACTCCTTAATAAACCTTTTTGGACTAAATTCTGGAGCACAAGAAAGTACTTCAAAACCTGATAAAATTAGCTTTTAAATCCAGTTTATTTTGCAAGTGCATTTTAATTTTATTAATTAATTTATTTATTTTATTTAATTCTTGAAAAGAATGCATAAAGGCTGGCAAGAAAATAAGTAAATTTCAGCAAAGGGAGAAAACATCTGAAAATTATCCAAAGTCTGAAGTCTCACCTCCTTTTAAATTATATTTACAGTACATGCTTTAAAGATGTACATCCCATTAATGCATGAAATAATTATGATATAAGGTCTGAACACTGGTAAATGCTAACAGCGTGAGGCTATACATAGCTCTGCTTATACTAGAATTTCAAATTTCTGGGCAGAAATAACATGTTGATGAAAGCTTCAGGACACACAGAATCAAAGTCTTGAGAAAGGGGGAAAACTAGCTTTAGACTACAGGAAAATTTATGGAACAAATGTTCCACAATACTCATTGGAGGTTGTGATGATCAGATGTTTCCATTCTGCCTTTTGATAACCTGGACAAAGACACTCAGTCTTTTCAGAATTTTTGCCACTTTCTATATGCCTCCGGTGTTTCTTCCAAATCTGATTAAAAACACATCCATTCAATTGCAGACATTTTTCAGAATGCAATAGCTGGAATTCTATTGTAGAAGAAACAGCATTGCTCTATGAATTTGATTCTATGTTACCTGACACATACAGATGCCATTTGACACATCAATTTGAACACAAATTTCAAATCAGGCAGTAATTTCCAAAGTTAAAATTCAAAATTTTCAGAATTTAAAATTTTGGTGCTTACTGTTATGTTCTAAAAAAGATATTTCTAAACAGCTGAAGTGTTGTACTTCAGATTCCAGTAGTGAGCTGGAATAAGTTACATTCCTTCCCCTGTTATTAACTTGCCTTTTTTTTTTTCCCTTTCTATTATTTTCCCTTCTTTTTAATTTACTTCTTCCAATCAATAGTCTTCCTAATTTCAAATTCTCATGAAAATTAGGATGGGAGAGTTGCTCAGAACTTCTGAAAATTCAGAGGTTTGGTACCTTATGTTGGAACAAAAGATTGGTACCTTGTGTTGAGACAAAAGCTCTTGTAAATTTTGGTCTTTATCTTTGCCTGTCTTCTAAATCATGTATGAAACATATATGGCTAGATCCTCATCAGGAACAGTGCCATATAGGAAAGCTCGAAAAAAGAAGTTGGAAGACATGTGGCTCACTCAGTGCAGGCCATTGTGTGATATTTGGATAGTCTGAATTTTTTTTTAATGTTTTGAGAGAAAAAGACCTTGTTCTCTGCTGTTATTTTCATGAAGATGCCATGTGCATGCTTGTTTGCATATAACTGGTGTGTAGTGAAAATAACACAGCTGCTGTAAATAGCACAGCTCCACTGACTTCAGGATATACAATCTGTGGATCATTCCATGATATCTACAATCTGCATCTACAACTCTACAGTTGTGAGTTTGAAATTAGGACAGATACTGACGTTCTTTATAATTTTTGCATGAAAGGATTGATAACACTTTTCCCTCTCCACATTGAACCCTGATGCTAAATAAACTCATTACAGTAACTAAAGGAGAAAAACAAAACAGTGTCACCTTGTAATCAGGCTGTTTATCTTCTATCTGCTTCAGTGGAAAGAAATGTGTACATTAGCTGTGTATGAATTTATGCATATTATATAAATATACACATATTAAAAGTAGCATCTCCTTTCCTCATTACCACTTATATGTTTTGGCAGGCAGTACAAAACAAACAGGTGGTCTGTTATGAACTGATAGTGTTGTCAAAATCTGAAGAGCTGAGGGAATTCAGACTGAATTTGCATTCAGCCAAACTTAGCATAATTGTTATTGGCACTTATTGCAATGAAACCTGTCAGAGGTGGAAAGATTTGTCACTGTGTCTGGCCAAGTGCAGGAGGTAAGTGAACAGAAATATTTCTAACCCATTTGTATTTCAAGTTGTTCCCAGTGGAAAGCCACTCTTATTCTTCCATGTTTGTTTGTAAGGCATTCATAGGTTATGAATTTTAACAGAACCTAACCAGTTATACCACAACAATGCACGGACATCTGATGGAAATCTACAGCTACCAGTCACCACATGTTGTGTCTGGATGCTCTCTCTAGTTCTGTATCCTCCTAATATTAAATCCCAGATGCTTCAAGGAAAGATGTGCTCCCTGAATGTGTTTACTAGGATAGTTCTGTACATAGGGAGAAAATTCCTTCCTGATTCCACTAGTTTAAGCTGTATGCCAAAACATCTAGATAAGTAGTATCTGTAACAGTGCCACTTCAACCACTATTTTTCTGTTTCGCATTATATGTTTAATTTTTTTTTTTTTTCTGAATAAGTGTTGACATTTTGGAGGAGAAATACTAGTCCTCATTGTAACTTATCTCAGATTGCATGTGTTAATTATATTGTGAGTAAAAGAATTACTCCTTTCATAATATTTCTTAAAAGCACACACCTCAAGACATCACAGTGCAGTGCAGTGTGCCAACTACTAACATCACAGGCAGAAGCGTATCACAGACAGTCTGTGCACAGTCTCGTTCATGCCAGTGAAAATGAGGGGACAGAATGGAGTCAGTACCTGGAAAAGATTGATTTACAACTTCTCAACATGAGAAAATATGTATCTCAACCAATAGCCTGGGAAGAACAAAAAACCTGAGAAGATTTTAGACTGGATGTCATATAATCCCTTTATTTAGTAGTGGGGAGGCCTTCGGATTGAAGCTGAGACCTAGAAATCACTATTAAAACACTCTTGATAGCTGACCTTTGAGGAAATTTTGAACACATTCCTTCATGTGTCATACTACCACAGATTCATCCACAAAGAGTACATTTTTTACCCTTTGCATAAATTAACATGTTCTTATTCACAGAATATCAGGATCATGGTGGGAGCCTGACTTTCCTTTCTATACACTGAGGAGTTTTGTCAAGAAATTAGGAGCTGCATATTTTAACTTTGGACTGCATACTGACATTTTTCAACATATGTTTATGTCTAGCATATCCAGTGTTAGTCTGCAAAACAACATGATGAATGCTAAATTGCCAAGAATTCCTCTTTTAACTACATATGTATACATGCAACTCTCATATTCATATGAGTGAAGAACTCCACTCAAGCCAGCCCTTTAGGAAACCAAGACCTGCATCTTAGATAATTCATTGTTTCAGATAAAATTTCATTTAGCCATACACCACCAAACAAGGTGTTTCAGTCTTCATGCACATGATCATTCATTCACAGGCACAGGCCTTGCAGCTAATTTCCTGACAGTTTCACAACAATAAAAATAAAATAAATCTTAAATACAGTCATAAATACTGTTACATAGATGATTTCACTCTTAATCTTATCAGCTTACTAGAATACTAATTTATTAGTAAAGTGGAAAAACACAAGTTTAAAAAAAAAATTTGCAGATACTGCACTATTAAACATTTCATTTCACTATATCTGTTATTCTTTGTTATCATCTTTCTTTTTATTCTTTCCTTAAAATGGTCAGAAGAAAAATCAAAATACAACACAGTTGGTGTCTGAATTTTAAATGAAATGAGAAATGCAGAACTGGTAAAACCTGTAGTACAAAATGTTGGAAAAAAATACTGTATTTTGGTTACAGAAAGCTTATGTTTGGAGATGTTTGAAAGTGGCAACCTTTCAAAGGAGAAAAAAAAAAAAACAAACTAAAAAACCTCCATAGTTTACATAAAATACTTCCAAGTTACATTTGTTGCTTTCTGGTTTGGCTAGCCTTTCTTGTAGGTAATGATACAAGGGAATCTGGTGACTAATGTTGTTTTTTAGTTTCTAGCCAGCCAAGAGCTTCCCCAGACTTTGGTCCTGTCCATCTCCTCTTGTAAGACACATAAAAGATGGGGAGAAATAAAGGAGAAGAGACAGAGGTCAAATGATGAGTGTTTTAGTTTGTAGAGGATTGCAGTTGGCAGTCTATCCTTTTAGGAGTTAAAGCACAAATACTGTAGCTGCTGAAGTGCCTTTGACCTTTCACTGATAATTTTGTGAGCAAAGAAGTGTTCCACCATAACAGCAGGCGATACTCTAGACCAAGAGTCCTAGCAGAGGTGCTCTGCTCTTTGTAACACAGCTCAGAAACACAGTGCTATCCCTGTTCCTCTGAAACCCACTGGAGACAGAAAAGTTAGTGTTCACAAATACACTGGCTGGTTTATGAAATACTCTATGCAACTGTAAACAGTAATTTTGTTCTAACTTGGGGAATGTGCACAAGGTAGCAATCTCTGAAATCTGAGGAATCATGAAAAGTTCTCCATGTAGAAATGCATACATAGTTCCAAGGCATGATCATCAACAAGGCCACTCTCAGGCCTCAGCTGAACTACTGAGTAGCATGTCCTGTTTCTATCAAAAGGGAAACATATATTCCTGGGGGTCAAAGGCCCATTTGTTAACCAAATGCCAGTTACATAGAAGCATTTGGGGAAAAGAAATTCGGATGAACTGGAAAGAAACTGGAAAATACTCATCAGTGTATTGAATCCCAGTGAATTAACTAACTAGAAAATGGATTCTGGATGGCATGATTTTTCTGAAAGTTTACCTAAAACTCAGTATGAGCCTCCAAACCCAGCTGTCTAATCACTGAGGTACTGGGGTTATCTGCCTTAGTTTTGTGCTTGAGGTCAGGGGTGTGCACTTAAAATGAACCTCTTAATCACCCGCACCATATTTTTGCTCACATTGTGAAAGTCCCCTAACAAACACGATATGGATTCTTTCAGATGAAACTAAATTGTACATAGAGCCTCAGGAGCGTACCCATCATATTGCTGCCACTAATGGGCATTTAGCAGCCAGGGCCAGGCAACAGACAAGCCAAAGTAAACCCCTGAAACATGTTTAACTAAGTTATGATGGCCTCAGCTACACTTTTCCCCATACAGATGCACTGCACTGCATGGCATAGGCTGAGAGAACTTCTCCTTTGTCTGAACAAGTGTGGTGATAAAGGGCTGCCTTTCATTCCTAACTCAATGAAAAAAAATTACAAAAAATTACAAAAGCATGAGTATTAAGTGGAGAGATGCATTTCCCTGCACCTCAAGCTTAGGGACATCTTTGTAGCTGGAGGATTAAGCCTCTCACTTCACCGTAGGTTAAGTGTAAGCAGCTGTGTTAGTGTCCTGAATTTTATGGTTCCCACTTTTAAGTAACCAATTGGCCATAGACATAACAACAACAGCTACTTGAGTCAGCATTAGGAATGCCACAAAATGCTATGTACCTAAAACCTGGTATTTTAGCTAGCAGTTAGTACTTAATAACAACAACTGAACAAGGAGCACTTTAGCATGTCCAGATGGCACTCACAAAGTTTTCTTCTAAGAGGATGAGACAGATCTTGGGACTTCATTTAAAGTACTCAAATAAATGAGCTGGCATGACTTGTGCTACCTTGTGTTTGCCAGAGGCTGAGTGTACATGTAAACAGTGACTCTAAGTCAGCTGATACTCTTGTTACCTTGTTTACTTGCTTGTATGTCTGTATGTTTGCAGAGGTATTCAAATTAGACAACTGTGGTTGCCATGTTTTGCTGCCCAGTATCAGTGGTCGCTTTGTTGCAGGAGTCATTAGTAAAAAAGGGCAGTTGAGACAAGAATCATAAAAGCTAAAGACTAACACAAGCCTTTGCATTTGCTACTGGATAAATATACAGCAACTAACTGCATTTTAAGTGTGTGGAGCGGTAAGTCTGGTTTGAACTCAAAGCCATCATCCCATAAACACTCAGAGTTGTAGAAGGTAAATTTGATGTACAGCAGTCCATGAAATAATCACCCAGTGGCCCTTTCCACAGGGAGAGAGTAATTTAAAACCAAGATAATTTTTCTCCACTTCTATTAACAAGTTGAAGTAGGAAAATCAGGTGAAAGACAAAATGGGTTTGTCTTGCTTCCTCTTGTCTGCTTCCTGAGAAGCAGAGCATGTACTTGATAGAAAATATGGAGGTTCACATTCAATGAGGTTGAACTAGAGTGGCAAATTGGGTCAAAAATCCTTTTCTGGCTTGAAAACCCTCTCGAAGCTGGAATCCTCTAACTTGCTGATAGCATTGTGCTGATGACATCTCATCTGGATTTGGAGAATCTGAATACTGCTACCTTGAACACCTCCTTTCCTAAGGCAGCCACATGGCATGTAAACATCCTGGAAACCAGATATATCCCTAGCAGCAATTACAAGTGGGGCACTGATAAAAGTGATAATGACCCAATTCTCAGAGCTTGAGTTCTCTTCCATTCATCTGTGATACTCATAAAAGTCACTGTATTTGTATTCTAAAAAAGCAGAAGTGGCAAGAGTGATCATAAAAATCCATCTTAATCTTCATAAATATTATTGGCTGCTCCACTGAACACTTCTGAATCCCTGCCTTCCTAGACAGTGGTTAGGTTGACTTCCATCAGCACGCACATTTTCTGCTCTTCATCAACAAAGATCTAAACAACAGCTAGGAAATTGCAGCTTCTCTTCCTGCTGTTAAGAATTATTCTAGAAACATGTACAAGCACCCCACAGAGCATTGCTGTCCTGTTAGGTCACCTATTCTGACTAAGATGATTTAGGGATGATTGCAGACAGACATAGGAAAGTTGATTTAGAGGTCAGACTGTTCTGTCAGCAAGAGAGGCAAGAACTGAAATTTGAAGAGCTGAATGTATATTCAGGAATGCCATGCTTCTCTGCCTTTATTATTTTGTAGACTTAGTTGTTGAAATTTATCATATAGAGACCAGAAGGTGAGCATCATATCAAATGATTGCAGAATCTTCCTTTATAGTGTGATGTATTTTTGCTCATTTTTGTATGCTGAATTTAAGAATCCACACAAACCCCAAACCCTGACTTTTCTTCTGTGTTTTCTTTTGTTGTATGCTGTTTTTGAAGACAGATACTCAAAATCAACATCAGTTATATAAAGATACACACAGACACAAAAGGAAAAGGAAAAAAAGGGGAGAAAAGAACTAGGCAGTGGAGTCTGGAATGTCTTCAACCAAGCTATAAACTTACATTGTTAAGAAGAGCCAAACCACAGTCACTGCTGATTTAAAGGAACACTTGTACTTAGTGGCCATCTTCATGAAGCAGAATGCATGGAAAACAAACATCAAGGTTTATAAACAGAAAGTAAATAAAATGGTGCCCAGTGTTGGTCAGCACCATTTCATTTATAGACTGTTCTTCTCAAACCATCTGCCATTTGAACAAAAAAGCGCGGAAGAACTTTGAAACTTCAACTTTTATTACAGAGTATGAAAATATCCCAGACAAGCTGAAATTAAACCCCCTTGTCTCTGTGTATATGTGTGCATACACATGTGCTTTCTTGTTGACATGTATTATTATAGAGATGAGCTTCCTACAGACATTGGACTCCTCTTTTACACCAGCTATTTTGAGACCTAGAATAAACCAAGCAACACTTTGCAGACATCAGTAGTCTGATCCTTACACAGAAGGTCATCATGAACTTCCAGCCATCTAAAGAGCACTTGAATTTTGCCAGGTGCAGATAAATGTGCCTGACCTTAGCAGTCCACTCTTGCTCTTGTAGATTCTCTTCAGTTCTGAAAGAAATTCCCCAAAGAATTGTCTACAAAACAATGAAAACAGCAATCCCATTGGGTGACTGTGATCCTGGTAAGAGCAGGTTATTGGGAGGTGTCATTGAGTAGAGCTAATATTTCTCACTGATTCTATATACTTTCCTATATAAAATAGAACAGGGTGCAATTTATTATCAATCCAGTCAAAAATGTATAATATTTCTATTGCACAATATAAGGAAAAAAAGTGTACAAGTATTAAAGATACAACCAGGAAATGTATATTCCAAACCTCTTTGAATTTATTTGAGCCTCCTGCAGCAGGCCTTCAATTAGAAATGATAACAAAAATGTCCACTGACTTCAAAATAGAGTTAGCCAAGCTTCCATACCTAGTAGATCTGACCAAACTATGAATTCTGGAAGAATTTTTTAAAATACATTTATAAAATTACCCTTAGAATTTTAAGCTAATAACTTGTGAATAACTAAAATGTGTTTTATTCCTCATATACCTATATCCAGTTCAAACATTTAGAAGCAAGAACTGTTATGTCAACAATATGACATTAGGGTGGTAAAATGGTGTCCTAGAGGGGATTCTTTTTAGAAAAAAAGGAAATCTTATGACTTAGCTGATGGTCCTCAACATTTAATGGTGCAGGTTGTTTTGAATTTTCTGTTTCCATCTAAACTGCTCCTTGGTTCCCTGCAAAGAATGGGCTAGGGAACCCAGTGAAACTCACTAGAGTTTTCTTCCTGCCCATGAACCCAAATATCTACAGAAAAATGAGGCATGTAGAAGGATGGGACATACCCATATCTCAGTCCTGAAAGACACTGTGACTTCACAGGGGTTGTCATAGACCCCTGGGCATCTGGATGAGCTTCACAGTCAAGCTGGGTTTAGGAAGGGCCAGTCTTGCAAGCAATGGATGTTTGGGGAGTTGACATTTCCTTTTTATGATGGCACTTCAGTCTGTTTCAGAAAGCCAAGTGCTGCTGTCCCACAGAACCTGAGGCACAGAATAACTCCACTGATGTGGGGCTTGTGCCCAAATTAAGAACATCTGCTAGATTCACCTGAAAAAAGTAGTCATTCTGAATTTGTGTTACTCTATCCACTGCTGTGTTAGGATTTGATAACATAAAAAAAACCCACACAGAATTCTGCCTTAATTTGTGCCTCCAGTGAAGCCCAGTCTTTGTCTGGTAGTTAGAAAACCACAGGAATATTTGACTGCATATTTGTGAAAGTTGCAGCCTATTAGGGAGATGTTGAAGGTTGCTGACTTGCTGGAACAGGTGAGATCTACCCTGCATATAAGAGATATAACAGCAGCCATAGGGAGAGGAAGGAAGAGAGAGTCAGTATCTGGAACTGATACTGTGGGGAAAAGCCTGTTGAGGCATTTTTTCAGTACAGTCACATTCTTCCTCCTGGTACAAACAACTTCCAAACACCATCACTTATCTAACTACAACGAGTGCCACAGTGGAGACTCACCCTATTCTTTTAATATGAACACATCCAGCTGGGAGTGGAGGAAGAAATATAAGCCTAAAAGAAAAGAAAATGCTGTATTTGTAATATTTCTACCATAGACTTAAGCTAGAAAATACTGTATGTTTCATAGAAAATGTTGTTTGCATGAGGTCTTTAGCATAATTTCCATGATTCTGAATTCTGATTCATTTGAATACTATCCCAAATCAGGTTTGCAAACCTAGTCAAATATCTCTGTAACTATAAATCTGATTAGAATGCTACACCTAGCCCTTAAATATTCATTGTTACAATTCAGTAATTGTGTTACATGAAAAAAAAAAATAGATAGTGGCCAAAATGGTGAGTGGTTATATTCCTATCCAGTAATTAGAAGCAGTGTAATAAGATGTGGATTTTTCTGCAAAACCTGACACTATCTCAGAACTGATATTTGTTCCAGAAGTGGAGGTCTGAAAACATTCTCCTTCAAATCAGATTTTCCTTCTTCCTTAGAAACTTTTCCCCTTGTCCTGTGTTAATTCCACCACTAAAAATATCTGAGAAAAAAATGGATTAACATCTTTCCTCCTGTGATACTGAAGTATTGTTCTGGAGCAACAGTATGAAGTCTTAATAAATAATCATTCTTATTCAGATCATTGCCTGAAGTTGGTCAGAAGTTATGGGAAGAGGAGTTCAAGTTACTGGACTGTGAAATAACTTGGTGAAAGGAGTGTATGCATTTAGAGCCTGGCTCAATAAATGCCTCCTAGGGTGGGGAACAAAATCAAATGAAGATCCATTAATCTGTACTAGGGTTGAAGATAGCATCATCCCAAATCTTAAATTACTTCTGGCAAGCCATCAGCACAAGAATCTAATCTGTGTAGAAACTGCTAGATAGTCTGGGAACTTCCAAAAGGCATTTGGCCCTCCAAAATGCATCCATTATACATCTGGTGTAATAGGAGCATTGAATTACAGACAGTCCAAACCAAACCATACAGAAAACCTCATAACTTTTTCACAGGTTTTTTAAGTGAATTTTCAGATAAAACCCAGAGTTCTGTCTTAGGGCACACAGATTTTTATTGCTGTACAAATATACTATGCAGTACCTAGGTGTGGTCTATTCTTAAACCCATTATGGTTATTTTACTTTACCGTAAATAGCAACAGACACAAATGTTTACAAATGAGACTTTGTTCCCATATCCCTGTCTGTGCCTTGCCAGCTTCCTGGAGGGAAACTCAGTGATGCAGAACTTTATTCACTGGAAACTTTATGTGCTTATTTGCAAACGAAACCTTTGCATGTGATCTGAAGCCAATGATTTGCCTACAGTATGTTGTCATCCCAACTGTGTTTGTTAACACCAGACTGAACAAATCAGAGGGAGTACAAATGTCAAAAGCTCAACTGAAGATTGAAAACCTGGGTGTGTCTAAAGCATTCACTATTGTTTATCAACAAAGTCACGTATTATATTGCATGACATCCTTTGTGCCTATACAGAAAATGAAGATGGAAAGTAAAAAGTAGTAAATTTTTTTATACACAGTGGTATTACCATCATTGTAAGGCCAATCACTGCTTTATTTTCCTCTGTAGTAAGAGAAGCTTTTGAAATAGCTTTTCTGATTTATTTGAATGCATGTTTTCTATTACTTAAAATTTTCACAGTGGGCTCACTTCTTTTTAAGGATTTAAGATTTTCTTCTTCATCCTGTGAAAAACTGCCTGCAGTGTCTTATGGGTAAAAAATTAGTTTGCTATGTCACTTTACCTGCCTGCTTCTTTCATTTAATTCCTATAAATGTCACACTTCCCTCAAAGCCCACGTTTAATACAGATCATGCATTTTACAACTGTTGTTTTTCAGCAATCAAGTGCTCTTGCCATTCTAAACTAACATGAACTCTCCTACCAAACATTTCAGAAGATCCTTTCTTGCAATCAGCAATGGAGAAGGGCTGTCAAAAACAGGGCTCACTTTTTAATGAGAAAAAGCCAGATAAAGAACATTGATCCCACTCTGGCATGGAGATCTTGTGGCAGAACTCTTATCAACCTCCCTCCTATGGCTGGCATGTGCAGATCTCTGGTGATCAAGGCCACATACCATTATCTTCACAGTACCTTAATGATCCTGGCAACTGTATAACTGAGAGCCATTTGCTGCCCTGAAAACTTCTGTCAGTCCAAACTTGTGTCTGTTCTAATTCAGGGTCAGTAGACTGGATCAAGGCACTGATGAGGCACGGATTGCATGTAGGAGACTTAACTATGGTTAACACCTAACAAGGGCTCCAGATTTCTCAGTTGAAGGGCCTCACCAGCTTGCCAACAGAAGACATTGACTACAGCTGGATTTCAGACAGGATCTGTGAAGTACCATGCTTGGAAAGAGTTTAACCCACAGATGGAATATAGATATGACAAGGGAACAGCCTAAAACATCTTCCCAGTTACTTAGCTGTTGTAAGAGAATTCGTGCAGCACACCACTGCACTGACTTAACCATATTGCTCCTGGGACCCTCTGCAGAGAGCTGTATTGTGTCATAAAGATGAGGCAGCTATTTTAAAGCAACTTAAGTATCTCTCATGAGCTTATGCCTTCTGAGGCATATGGGTTCCTAGGCTTGAAAAGATCCCCCTGCAATTCTGCTAGTCAATGAAACTATAGAGACACACATGTGGAAAAGTCCTAGATCCTCTTTTATCCTCTTAGCCATGAAGTTATTTTGTTTAGGTTTGGCAGATCCTTTAGCAAATTATTGCTATGCTACATGTCCAAATAAAAGTAAATTTAATCTGAAAGGTCCTTCTGTCAAGACCTACTTTTATCTAGAATTCCTCTTTTAAAGCAGTTATAATTTAAAACCTCAGAATTAATGTACCTTTCTTATGAAGTTATTATTCTTATCATTTTCAGAATGAAAAACATATCTGCTATAAGTTCCACTTCTGTACTTGCCTAAATTTCAGATTCAGATCAAATCAAAGGCAAGTCTAAGAATGAATTTAAAAACATCTACATGTGGTTTTTGTTTGGATGAAATATGTAAGAAATTCTCATGAAGCCTACATTTGCTTCCACTGCTAGAGCCACTGCGCGAAAAAGCATAAGGGAGACAAATGGGTGCATAGTTTTTATTTTTTCAGTTTATATATCTACTTACATTAAAGTTAGAGATATATTTAAATACTGCTATAAGCATCTGACAGGCTTGGATAAAGCTATAGTCTGAAGAAAAAACTCCTGCATTAACAGAGATCTAGCAAAGCAAGTAAGCCACTGATATCTTGTCATCGTTGGGCTACTGCAGCTGTCCAACAAGAGCATGACAGTCTCCAGAGCATGCAGAGATTGCATCCAGAGAACATCAGTTTTGTCATTATTATTTTTTCTTACTTGAAATATAGTACACATGAAGGGAAAGTGAAATGGCGAGCAGTAGTAAATAGATGCTGAGATTAAGCTACTAAACCAGGAATGTCTCCATGTTCCTTTGGGTAGGTTGTTGGTCAGACTCCTTTTCCACACAAAGGTATTGGCCATATGGTATATTGTGTGCTTATTGCTGTGCAAGAGGGCTTCATGCAGTAGATACTGAAAATTACAATCTACTCTAATAGTTCCTTCTTTTCAATCATTAAATCCCTAATTTACTTACCTGATGAAAGTTGGCACAATTTAATTGGGACTTCTGTTTCTTTGCTGTTTTTAACTTTTTTCATGTCATTGGGTTTCCTTGCTGATTTACTTTTAGTAATATGCTCTGTGAATAATGGTGGTATGATGGTGAATAATGGTGATATGATCAGGTTGTTGTGGATGGAATATTTTTGTCTGAGAACTCTGATGATACCAAATATCACATAGATCTGTCTTTTGATCTGATACGACACCAATGGTACCAAAGGACCGCAACTACACGAGCAGAAAGGGAAAGCTACATCCTGAACCCCTATTGAATTTACTGAAGTTGATTACAGACTTATGATTTTAATATTGGTAAGAAAAGGATTACAAAGACCCAGGTTTTTTTTGGTGCATGTTGAACAACAAAACTTAAGTCTGATGAAGAATAACTAACCGTCTCCATAGTTTCAATAGACCATTTTCTTTTAACTCTGGATTTGGCAGTTTTAGCTCACAGAGGTGAAAAACATCAAGAGTGTAAACACAACCTTACATTTGATTAAATGTTTATTAACTTATGTTTACTCTTGATTTATCAAAGATAATTCCACTTAGAAAGGTGCATTTGTAACAAAATACCACAACGAGCCAAGGTCTGGGTTACACCAAAAAAAAAAAAAAAAAAAAAAAAAAAAAAAAAAAAAAAATAATCAGGGAGAGAATGTGTTACAGAAGAAAATTTTTGTAGAGAGATCAGTTTTACTGAAGTTTCATCCAACTGATGAAAAAGTAAATAAAAAGAAAATACTGTTGATGTATAAACTGTAATATTACTAACATATTAAAAAAGTATTTTAATTGAAAAATCCACACTTCAGGTGACTACAAGCATGCTTTGCTCAGAGAAATTATTGATCTGGAACTCAATCTTTTTCCTACCTTCCTCTAGTGCATTATATATCAACATAGAAATCCCTCCCACTTATTATTCTAATTTCTACCTTAATAAGACCATCTTCCATTGTAAACCTGACATTTGGAGCAGTGGATAGAGGCAATTGAAGAGTGAAAATAATCACAGGAGGAGGAAAGGTGCTACTAAACATAGAGTAACTACCATAAGACATCCTTGCAACAATGCAGAGACATTTTGAAAATAGCTGTCCAAATGCTTCTCACTCTTTGACCCAGTTTAGTTACACTGAAAATGAGTACAGAATAAAAAGTTTTGGTACTCAGTTTTGAAAGGCATTAATGAAAACCTATCTTCTCTCTTCCAATTGAAGTTCCATTTCCTGCCAGATGAACCATGAAGTGGTAACAGCTTGGGCAACATTTTTGATATGAGAGCTCTCCTAGAAACAAGGCTTTGAGAGAGAGTGAGAGCCAGAGACACCCAAAAAAGAGTACACAATGGAATTGATATAATAAAGGACATATTTTGTTTCAAGATTTAAAAAAATATTTAAAAGGAGTTAATGTATTACACAAATAAAGCTGATTGATTGCATTTGAAGTGTAGTTAAGCAATTTGAGGAGTGCCAGATCAGTATTCTTGTTCTATAATGGCCATGATAACTCATCATATTTGCTTTCCTTCTTGTAATCATATTTTATTTTCTTTACCAGAATTCTACAAGTAATTGCTGGTGGCTTATAGACTAAGTCACAGATGTTAGAACAAAAGATAAAACAAGTACACTGAATGTACATTTCACATTTACACCCAACAAAGGTTGTCAGCTGTTTCTTCCCTGCAGCTGCTTAAAGGTCTTACTGTCCTCTCCCACTGGAACAACTATCCATTGCACAGATTTAGAAGTTGTGGAAAGTTCATTTTTTTTTTTATTACCAAGACACTAAACTACCTTTCTCCCACCATCTCCCTTTTGCCCAAGATCAACTTCAGTCCTTCATTCCTCATCTCCTCTATCTCCTCCCCCCTGAGTGGTGCAGGACAGGTAGAGAATAGTGGTTTATGGTCACAGAATCGTAGGATCATAGAATGGTTTTGGGTTGAAAGGGACCTTAAAGATCATCTAGGTCCAACATCTCTGCCATGGGCAGGGACACCTTCTACTAGATGAGGTTTCTGAAAGCCCCATCCAACCTGGCCTTAGATAGTTCCAGAGATGGGTCATCCACAACTTCTCTGGGCAACCTGTTCCAGTGCCTCACCACTATTACAGTGGAGAATTTCTTCCTAACTAATATAAACCTACCCTCTTTCAGCTTAAAACCATTGCACCTTGTAATCCATTATAGTTGTTATGACTTGTTATGGTCAATCCATAACATTTCATCTCTGCTGCTCCTTTCTTCTCACACGAGTCCTCTCCATGGACTGAAGTTCTTGCAAGGAATATCTTCCTGCTTAGATATGGGGTCCTCCACCAGCTGCAGGGGAATCTCACCTATTGCACATGGAGCATCTCTTCTCTCTCTTACTTTTCTGACCTTGGTGTTCCCAGGCATGTTTCTCACATTTTTTCCTCTCACTCCTCTCTGCTCTGCAGAGGCTTGAACTTGTGGCCTGGATGGGGCAGTCCCAGCCTCTCCTCATGGAGGCTACCCCTGCCTGAGGATTTGGAGAATAAAGTCTGTAGACGTTGTTTTATGTTTTATATATGTAATATATATGTTTTATATAATTATATCTCTTCTTTTGTCCCCTAAAAAGCCAACTGGATAGATAGTCTGGGAAAAAAAAAACAAAACAAAACAATAGAACTTAGTTATTTGTGGCTACTACAATAATGAATGGTGCCACATTTTAAACTTTACAAATGGTAACAGTCACACACTATAAGAAATAAGAATAACAGAGGAATAGAAAGAAATAATGAAAAGCAGTGTATCCTTCACACCATTTGTCCATAAGGAGAGGCATAACTTGTGTTTTTATCAACTCATCTAGAACAGAGAAAAACAGAAAAAATAAGGTAGGAAAAGACCTCCAAAGTCATTGAGTCTGACCTCTGACCGAACACCCATCACCATATCAACTAAACTACATGTATACAGAAAAGAGCAGGTTTTGATATGATTCACATATTTTATTAGACTACATGAATTCTTCATTTTCTCTCACAGACTAGATTCAAAGACATGGTTGTCTAGATTGCATAAAAGACTACAAACTATGTAAGTGAACAGTAGATGAAACTACTGCCTCATTCCTGCATGTGGCTTTCCTTTTCTCCAGATGCCCTGACCAAGACCCTTCTAGGTGTTTGGGAAGGTACTCAGAGCTTTTACCACCCTTGAAATTTCCACAGAGCTGAAATTGCAGATGATAGACAAAAGAAGGAAAACTATGTGCCATGTTGTATCTATCTCAGCCCAGTCTACAACTCAAGTAGAAGCAAACTGAGATCTGGACTAAAAGGCAAGAACCAAATTTTCTTCCCCTGAGATTAGATCAGTACATACAGTTATCTGAATGCAAAATTTAAAAAAGCAGTGTAAGTGCAGCCAGGAAACCATTTTGAGTCTGGTCTGAATGCTCTAGTAATGGGTACAGACTGAAGAGATATCTCCCACAAACCTGTTGTTTACAAGTCTGATGAACATCTGGCTAATGCCTGATGACCGTGAAGAAAACTCACTTCAGAGGAGGAAGGCAACTGTGAGAATAATATTTAAGATGCATGGTTGCTTCATTTTTGTGGTTTCACTGCTTGGTCACATAAATGAAGCTCCAGTGAGGAAGTGGTTGTCGTTCAGTCAAAAAAAAGCTGGAACCACTGTATGGCATGGGAAGAATTCAGACATCTTAAAATGCTGAAGCAGTTTTATCTTCTTTCTTTCCAAGGCAGCTGAAACAGATATTCCTGAGACAAAACTGCCAGAGAGAAAACAAAGCTGTTGTAATAATCTCAGCTACACTATGTACATTAGACACATAGTCTACCACTGCAATGCTGATTATGCTGATACATGACAGAAGGAACATCAGTACAGGCACAGGACAACTCACTTTTGCTGTGTGCTTAAGCCAGGGTCAATTTTAGCAGTAGCCCAAACATTTTCATTGCTTGTCAAATTTAGTTGTACAAATCTGGTGTTTCTGCTGCTGGTAGAACATAATAGACTGTATTACCTATAACACAGCTTTTGAAATGCTGCTTCATTAACTTCAAGTGCATTTCTGTTAATTGTGAAACCATTTATTCTAGTCTGGAAACCCATATACATGAGCAACACTAATAAAAAGAAAAGAAAATAGTTTACACAGAAAAATCATATTAGGAAAATTAAAATAATGTATTGAACCAAACCAAAGTTTTTATCAATCAACTATCTTTCTCATTTTTCTTTCAGTTGCTGGCTCAAAATTATTTTGCTTTAAACTGCTCACAGGCATCCTGGACTTTGTTCTTTTACAGAGGCACTGCCACCTTGGGTTGAAGGGCTCCGCTGTGCCCTATGGTGAGGGGGTTGGATCTGGCTGGAATCTCTGGCCTCCCCTCCCAGAGCCCACAGCCACTGCCTGGGCACTGACACCCAACATGATGTGGGGACACCAAAAAGACAGAAGGCAGCTGGGTGGTGGCTCCCCTGTGATTTCTGCAATCATGACAACAGCTCACCTGTGAAGAGTGGGCATTGCCACATAAACAGGGATGAATTTCTGAACAGGCTGGCTCAACAGGAGATACCCATAATGCAGCCAGGGCTCATGGTTATTACAGTCACTCCATGAAAGCACTATCTCCTATTTTACACTTTGTCTTTGGGTAAGATTTTAAACATATATGGCTGGGTGTTGCATTTTATCCCACCTTTCTGTCAAAAGGTGGTAGTATTGGTGAGCAGCTGACAACAGCTCCAAACATGTGAAAGCACCTCCTCTGATGACAATATATTAATGAGATGATTTAATATGACAGATTGGGGACATCTTATCTGACTGATAAAAGACAGATTACATCTGCTTCAGACTATTTCTACTGAGAATGTTAAGATGAGATTTTATACAGGCCCATATTTGAAAAATCATTTACTTGAATGTTCTAATGGAAAGTAAGCATGAGAGATCAATTACCCCTGGTAACAGTCTTTGAAGAATCTGCATCAACCCCCTCTTTCCATTGCTCTAATTAATTGTGTATTTTCTTAGAATTTATGTATATAGCCATCAATTCACAGTGTATTTCAATAGCATCTCAATATTTAGAGATGTATAAAAAGACAATGAAGACTTGAATAATGTTTAAGAGATTAATATTTTCTTTCCTTCTTAATGCTCACAGAATATTCAATAATGTTTATTGCAGAAAAAAATCAAAACAATTCTTGTTGTTTAACACAAAGCATAATAGCCTTCAATAAATATACTAGATAAAATAATACAGCATTCAAAATATGGGTTGGTATTTGAGTTGAAATTCCAGGACTTTGTTCTTTAAAACTCAGGAAAAAACTTCTCTTGGAATTGCTGGGTCCTCAATTTTCTGGCTTCCCTGACCTTTACAGACTTTGTCTTGTGCCTCCATTTGAGAAAGCATTCAAGTACTTCATTTGTGTTTAATTTTGGATCATTTTTAAACTGTAAAAGTAACCAGATCTAAAACAAATACAAGATAAGAGAGTATCTAAGTATTCTATGGAAACCTGATCAGCATAATTAATACACAAAAAAGGGGGAAAGTACAGAGAACCTGGACTTTCCCCTTTTTAAATCTTGACACCATCAGTGTTTGAAATCACTGGATGACAATCTCTGCCACATGTGTATCAGCCTCCACCTTACAAGCAGCATGGCTGCATAATGATTTTAGTTGAAGACTGCTTTGGGAATTCTCCTTTCTCCAAAACCCAAGAAGGTTTCTTTAAGGAATGAAAGGGAAGAAAGGTTTCAGGAATTATTTTATGTGTATAACAAAGATGCAAAGAGGATATTTTAGCTACTTTCTAAAGGAGAGCTAAATTACAGAAACAAGCCCTTTAGATACGTAAATTAGAAAGATAATTTTGTTGCCAGTCTCTTTCTCCTCTATAATATTCTGTCTCACTTATTCCAATTCATTTATAAACAGCAGTCTTGAGAAATCTTGAGAAATGCTCAGAGACAGGAATTTTTTCACCGGTCCCCAAAAGAGTATCCTCCCTGTTTCTTCCTGTGTCATACTACCCCTTCCCATTCCCCTGGAAGACATCTGTCTTTTGAACTCAGCTGAAGGTGAGACCAGCTTGTCTATCAGGAGGGAAGAATAAAATTATTGGATATTTTTATCACAGAGTTCATGACTGGATATTTAGTAAAGTTACAAAAACATCACTAGGGAAAAGTGGCGAGGGCGTTGGGGAAAGCAACCTCTGTGAAAAGCACAATTACACAGTCCAAAATGCGTGGGTAAATATGTATCACAGCACTTATGGAAATTTTTATCCTAAAGAAAAAATGTAAAGACTTTGAGGGATGGGAATTTCTTTCTACTTATTCTAGACAATGTAATGGCATTCTGGATTTCTGTCCTGTTCATACATGAGTGTGAAAGGTAATGCAGATTTCTCTCATACTCAGCCTGTTTGAATGTATTGATTGTAAAGCTCAGTCCCCAAACCAAGTACACATGGTAGTGCTGTTCCTTACACCCCGAGCTTTCTGTCAGTAATCCTGCAGACTCCCTGCTGGCCATCTCTTTGCTGACTCATGGCATACTACCTGCTCTCCACATCCTTCCAGTCTGGCTTTAGGGTGGTCACTGTCAGCAAGCATTTTGAGCATTCTCTAGGCAAGCTGTGAAACCTGTTTTGAAGAATCAGTCAAAAGAACATTGAAACACAATCAATTACCACAAATGGCAATCAGTAACAGCACAGGGACCTCAGCAAAGCTTCAATTTCAGACAATGTCAAAACAGTGGTATCTGCAAGGTTGAGTTCAGAAAGCAGCTGTACCCAAAAGCACGGTTCATAACTAGAAAAAAAAGGAGGCCCTCCTCCTCTTCCTGCCTCTCTGCAAGCTTCTGCTGCTAACATGAAGCTACCTGATCACACTTCAAACTGTAACTGAGAAACAGGCAGGGAGACGTGAACTGTCACGAGTGACCATGTAAGAGTACAAGCTGGCTGAAAGGAAAGAAAATGTGACTGAAAGCAGAGGCAGTAAAATGGCAGTGCAGCAGAGGATGAGGAGGGAGTGAAAGGATGGAGAATATGGGAGGTGAGTGCCTGCTGACTTTTAATAGTTCAGCTGTCTCATGAAAACACAGGTATAATATGATTCCTACAATATGTTTCACTGCATCTTAGGTATGTTAATTCCAGAACCTGTGGCAGTTTTAGACCAAAGGTATGATCAGAAGCCCAGACATTTATCAATATTCAAAAATATTTCCTTTATTAATTTGTTTTGCACATAAAATTTAAAAGGTGAACAGAATCACTTTTTTCACATTTTTTCACATTTTTCACATTTTTCACAGTTTTCTACAAACATTTTTCCGTCCATGCCTGTTAAATTTGACTTTTTTTGCAGTATGCAGTTGCAAATGTAAATTTCATGTGGTGTTTGTTTTCTTGATAGCTATTTCCTCCCTAAGCTATCAGATAATTTGACTTAAGACACCATCAGAGGCCAAGGCCACCTACCCTCTTGAAGTAAACGCTTTCAATTCTGCCTTACCTGTGACCTGATATCTGCAAAGAAACCAGAGAAATAAAACTTTGGGGCTGGCAAAAAAACCTGCATATTGAACATTCCCTGTTTTCCTTCTCCGTAACTTATATCTGCATTGCTTGTTTCTCTTCATCTTCCATCTAACATCTCCCCTTCTTTATGTTTACATGCATTCAACCTACCGAAACATTGGCATAAAATAAAATTTGCTTAGTTCCCAGCATTTTCTTCAACCTATCTTCAACCTACATTTATACAAATGTAAACTTGATTTTTCCCTGTTGGGCCTTTGTAATCTTTTGGTTTTGTTGTTTGTAGGAGAAGCAACCCTTTCTGTGTATGGCAAAGCTAATGAAAGCATTAAATATTCATACTGCATCCCTGATTGTATAATAAAGTGGAACATGTGCTGTTATAGTTGAAAACCTCCAGTCTAATTAGCAGTAGCCTAATAAATGCTTAAGTGAAACATAAAATGTTTAGTGCTACTCAACTAAATCTCTTTCCTCATTCAGTTGTATTTAAAATGACAGTAATAAGATAATTTAAAATAATACAAAACTTATGCACAAATATATATTCTTATTGTAAATATCTAAATATTAACTAAGGGGTTACCTCAGGGTTTCATAATCAAAAATTGTCTTGTCCCATTATTACTTCTACTACGTATTTGCAACTTTTTATTTTTCTTCAGTTTTTTTAATGTGCTACTGTTTAATTTATCATCAGCTAGTATAATTTTATGTATTGTGGGAACATAATATACAGTTGAAAAGTCTATTTCAGTTTTGAATTTACTCTGTAGCCCTGGAAAAATAATCCCAAATTTATCCTTTAAATCTAATCAAACAAGCAATTGTTGAATAAAGAAATCTGAAACACCATAGTCTTCTCCTTTTCTTTTTCAAAAATCTCTATTGAAAAATCATTATCTGGTTTCCAGGAAATATTTTTTCTGTAATAGATAGGAAGACAAGGAGCAAAGTGACAGTTTCTGAGGAAGAGCCAGCAGTGTGAAACTAAAAAAAATGCTGATCCATTTTCTCAAAGGTTACACATGGCTTCAGATGAAGAAAAACATTTTGTACGATGCAAAGATGCTTCTAAATTTTAAATAATATAACTAGAAAGATGAAGGAAAATGTTTTACTATCCAAACAAAATAAATAGAATACATTTATTCCCCCATTGACTAATGTAACCACTACTGGAGCAACAATTGGATAAAAATGTGCCCTTTGGACAGGGTTTTCTACAAGTGTCTATTACATTGATTATTTTCTCTTTCTCAGAATTTCCTGATGTCAACCCCTGAGACACAATTTCAAACAAAATTAATCTGATGTCAGAGAGAATAATGTTACTTTCTCTCATTGCAGTGCTTCAGTGTAAGTGCTTCATATATACACAAGCTAATTGCCTCTTTTTCTTATTATTAAAACCAACACGTGATAAAGGTAGTGTTTTATTTTCTGTCATTATAGGGACCATTTTTGCTACATTATTAAGTTTTTATGTGCAATTGTAACAAGTTAAATATTAGCACCCTTTGGAAGTGTTGGTGTTTCTGTTTCCTTATTTATGCAATCAGAGTAATTTGATTGACATTTAATATTGTCAATTTACTGACATTTCTTTCCAATTTGTTGCCCTTTTTCATGCACTGTGGACAAGTGTATTTCATTGTTGAATTATTTATTCAAAATCAGGAGTTGTTTGACATCAAAACAGTGTGCCACTTTATCTAAGTGAACAAAGAACAGATTGATGAGGAAGTACATTTACGTAATGAACATCTAATCTATATCTTTGTGAAATGCTTCAGGATTATTTTATCTAAAAATCACAGTGAGCATGACACAGGTTTTTTTGTTGCTTTAAAATGTGGGTTAAATTGCAGATTATACTGAAAAAAATATTGACTTTTCTCTCTCTAGAATCTCCTCAAGGTGCTTTCCCTTCTTCCTCTTTGGAACACAGAAAGTATACACCTATTAGATTTGGAGCTGTGTGTACCACAGGTAAGCACTGAATTCTACTACAGGATAAAATTCTGAATTCAGTACTCACTAAATCCTCTAGGGGACAATTGCTTTATATTAACAGAGGTCATGTTTTATTGAAGTGACTTTTCAGTTATTTTTAGAATCAATAACAATTTTTAGGTATTTCTATTCTGTTTAGTATTAACTTTTATACATGTATACAATTTTGATGTCCTATAACAAGTAAAAAAAAATATTATAAAAAGAATCTACTACACAATAATCAAGCTGGAGCCACTAGGAGAGTTCTACTGACAGCCAAAACTACTATTCCTATTGCAATTCAAATACCAACTTCAGTGGCCGGTTTAATCAGATTAATAGGTCATGAATGAACAATATGACAAAGGGCCTTAGATCTTTAATTGTTTAAAGGATCCCTAGTCCATTTGAAGCTAATGTTCACTGCAGAGGAGCAGGAAGAAGATTATGAAACAGACAGTATCAAAATGTATTTAAAATGTAGCCAGGAATTTACTGTATACTTCTCTAAGTCCAATGTGCAGACCAGTCTATGGGTCTCTCAGAAGCCAGGAAAACCTCCCAGCTTTTTGTTGTCACCAAATTTGCTGAGGAGGCACTCTAAGCATTCATCCAGTTTTAAGTTTTTTTATTGATGAAAAACTTAATAGTGTGCCCAGTATTGAGTGTTGGGGGACACCAGCAGTGACAGGCCTCCTACCAGAACCTGTGCCACTGCTGGTCAACCAGTTCTCAATCCATCTCACTGTCCACTCACCCAGTCCATGCTTCCCGACTCTGTGTGTGGTGATGTGAGATTTGCTTTCTCCCAGTCACCTCTCCTAATTGCCACAACCATTCAAAGACCACTGGGAGTGACCTTGCTATGGTGTCCACCAACTCTCTTAGCATTCATGGATGCATCAGGGCCCATGGACTTGTGGATGTCAAGTTTGCTCAGGTATTCTCTAACCCAATCCTCCTTGAACAAGGGAAAATCTTTATTTCAACATTCCTTTACCCTGGTCTCCTAAGTCAGAGATTTCTGAGAGCTGGCTTTGTTGCTGTGCAGCCATTCAGAACAACCTCAACAGGTTGGAGAGATGGACTACTGCTTTTCTTGTTCTAAAATGCATCTGTTTTTTGAAAATTCACTTGTTTTTAAGTGTCCCCCAGCTTTTTGTCATGAGTAGCATACTCTTACTCTTGAAATGAAGAACTGACAGCTACAATCACATGGTGCTCCACATCTCTCTATATATGAATGCAGGCATGTATACCCCAAACCTATTATCTCACCATATTTTGTAAAAAGAACTATCTAGAAACTGATTCCTTCAGAAAGCTGTCTCCTTTTCATTTTTCACTGTAGGAAGATATATGCTTTTCTCATCAATCTGTCTTTGCTTTATCCAAAAGGATTCAGTGAGATTGCAACTCACACTATTTGTAATGTAACTGTTTGTTCCTTCCCTTCACAGTAGTAGGTTTGCAATTAGTCTAGCAGTGCCTAAAGAAGCACTTAAGTAGAGAATAATTGCAGCCAAATCTTCTGTCTAGCAATGTTCTACCTATCATTACAAATTTTGCAGCAAAATGAAACACATATAATTTAAATGATAGCTATAATTTGTTAATCCCAAATAAATCCATTTTTCTAAGAATGAATTGGTAAAATACAGTGAGGTTGTGTATTTTCACATGACATTTGCCCAGCCACTGACTGGGCATAAATTTTGTTTTAAAGAGAAATTTCTAAATAACTGATAACCATCTAATATGAACTTAGCATGTGGCTAATAAATTATTATTTTAAAGATATGACTACAGACTTTGACAAATAAATTTATCATTTGTAATCATAGGGAGCAAGTGAATATAATGCATTTTACTGTGGTGCTCATAATCATCCATGGCACATAACATATAGACCTGTAACACACTTGAATCTTTCATTAAAAATTAATGAATCCTAAATAAATTGTGTTTAAATTTACCTTTAGTGTAAGGTACAAACCTGAGGCTGATGATAACCATAAAGAATTGAGTGTGAATCCATCAACAGATTTTCCTCTCTTAATCCAAATTTTCTATTAAGAAAAGATTATTTAATTGCAAGTTAGGTAAAACAATTGTAAGCCTTTATTATTACAACAATGTCTCCTTCAGGACTTGAAGATAATGATGATATTCCCGTTTGCAGCCAGCTGCTTCCCTGAGATTGCTGTGGTGGAAAATGTGCTTCTTTATGCAAGTGAACATTTATATGCAACAATAGCAGTCTGGAAATGCCATACTGAGCTTAAATATCTGAATATCAATGTTTAGGAATCTCAGTTACATATTTTTCTCATTTATCCAGTAAAGGCATAGTGAATCAGATTGCTATGATTGAAGACGCTTCATTGAAAAAGGCTTCCTGGTTCTTTATCAATAAAGTTCTATGTTTCTTGTCAAAAAAATTAATTGTGGGTACCTTAAAGAGTTTATTTCCTTCTTTCTGTGAGTGGTGTCGCCTGCCTTGATGAACTGACTGTCCTGCAGACTCAGTTTCTGATGCCTGATTTTTCAGGACCACCTGCCACCCCGCACAACAAATCCATTGTAAGAAATGAGGCACCTTAGTGTCACCTACCTGCTTCATATTAAACCAGGATTCAGGATCTTTTCTCTTTTCCAACAAAGGCCAACCTAGAACTCATTTTTCCTAACATTCTTGTGTACCTAAATTACAAAAACTTTCTCTGGTTCTTTTTACACACTGTCCTATATCAGAAAAGAATAATGGTATTCATCCAGAATCACCCTCAAGGCTTTTACCATGGTGATAAAAACCAGCTGTTCGACTCCTGAAGTCTCTGGAGGCAAGCATACTTATTTATTTAAAAGGTATCTAGATTGCAGAAGAGTCAGAAAGGCTGCTATAGCTGATCAAATAAAGTAAAAATGATTTGTTGAATAATTTATTTGACAAATATGAACAAAATCTGGCCAATACCTTGTTCATCAAATAGTGCTTGCACAATAAATTGAAAAAAAAACAACCCTTAACAGCCATATCCCAACATATATAAAAATCTGTTTCTGGGTTATATTGAAAAGAATTTAAAAGAATTTCCATGAAGGGACCAAGGGACAGGTTCACATAATTTAGGCATTTAAGTTTATGGGTGCAGTAATGAAATTCTCTCTCAAAACCTTTAGGTAGAGAAAGCCCATTAATATCCTATCTGTCATCACTGTACCCCCTAAATAACTAGCCACCCTCCACATTTTTCCAGAATTAATTTATTTTTATCAGATCTAACCAGTTTGATATATATTTCACATTTAGGATCCACAGACAAGGCTCCCCATGCTTATTCATGTTGAGGACCCTGTTCTTAGGACATAATTATGAATTCCTCTAGGGACAGAGTCCAAACATCTTGAGGACCTTTGCTTTTATTCAAAGCTCAAGGGAAGGAAATGTGACCACACTCACACAATAACTTATGGTTTAAGGGTACAAGAGAGATATTTTTTTTTCTTTCTGGGGAACCAAAGCACTTATATCCTAGTTCCCAGGAGAGGGTCTTTAACTACTCTTGACTTTGCCAGAATGAGAATGAAACAAATGACAGCAAAATAATACAATCATTAGTATCCCTCCTTAGTCTTAGTTTTCGTTATTATGCATAGGCTGAAAAACTACCCTATAGAAGTTCAGACAAGGCCAGATGATGTGATCTGAGAAAGAAGCAGAAAGCAGTGTGACATGACTGTGATGTAGAAATGCAAGCAGTAGCCACTTATGCTTACATCTCCTTCTTTCCTTCAACACTGCTATCCTCCCTCAGAAGTAAATCTATGACTGGTTAAGGTTGCTTTGCCAAAACAGGTAAAACCAACCTAGTTTTTCACTGTGGTGAAATTACATAGTTTCAGTTGACAATTCATCTAGAAATCTTAAAGTTGCAGCTGTGCGCACAATGTTTGTTAGCAGTGAACTAGATGTCTCAGGTATCTGATGAAGGGGACATTAAAAGCTATGAGTTTTTTTCATCCAGAAGTCCATTAATAACATTAATACAATATTAATCCCGTTTCTACAGTTCATTGCTTCAAGTAGGGATAGCTATTCTTTCCCAGCTTGGCCATGAGGGACACTTTGAAAATCACAAGGAAAGACAAACTTAAGTTTCCTTCTGTGGTTTATGTGGCTTTTTCTGGGGAGCACTTTGTAGAACATAATCTTGCCTTGGATTTCTTTAGGTGATACATATGGGAGTGTCAGGCAACACTGCACCTTTTTGTGATCTCTGACTCCTCAATCTTTGGGAAGTAAAAAGTTTTTTTGTGATAAGGTACATAATTATGTATTTAAGAACAGGAAAACAAGATGAATTCATAATCTGTCTTCTACATCAATCTTGTTTTGAAAGAGTGATTGACCTTTGTTTCAAACAGTATGCCACCAGTTAAATTTTTTCCCTTTTCCCATGGGTTGAGATACGGGTACCAAAACTTCACAGTTCTTTCAAGGCCTATGTAGTGTAAATTGGTTCATGTAAAAAGAATTTGGATTAATATCTCAGAATTATTAAAGGAATAAGTGATGTAATGGGTTACATTCAGCACAGGCCTCTTTTACCACAAGCAGTGTATGAAAGAGAGGAAGGAGCCCAGGAGCTGCCTACCTCATAGCAAACATCTGTACAGTCATCAGGAGGGAGAGCTTGCCATAAATATGGACACATCTGGTAGCAGATTTTCTTATAAAGGAATATATATCAGGCAGTGACAGATCACTTGCTGAAAGTAACCTCCTGAGCAATGTTTGGCTTCTCAACAGCTGTGTTTAGTTGACAATTCCAGCTGAAGATAGCAACATTTGCAGACACTAAAGGCTGAAAGCTGGGAATAAATGATTAATAACTTTCTTTTATTACTCAGCTAGATGATTCATATTAATTGCACTGAAGCAGATTTGCATACAGTCTAGGTTTACATAATGATTTGATATAGGTACATTAAGTATTTACTTTAAGGGAGGATTGCAGGAAGTGTAGATGTGTATTCTCTCCTTTCTTTCCCTCTGCCTATCATATTCTGTCCAGCTTTCCACACATGTGTTGTATTTTTCAGTCCAATTTCCTCTCTTTCTGAGCTTGTATGAATGCTTAGAAAATATGCACTTCCACAATACGATCTCAGCTGTAGCATCTGCTTCATTTCTAGTAACCATTCACTTCAATATCTAATGTGACATAGATCAAGGGAAAGAGAAAGGCAGATAAGGTAAATTTTTCATTTTCAGTAATTAATCCAGTGAATTTATTCAAATAAAATATTTGCATTTCTTTTATTATGCTGCAAACTCCTAGAACCATGCATGAAATATTAAAACATGGAAGGACAGCTATAAAAAGTGAAATGTAAATAAATGCTTGAAAAGACCCTATAGCTCAGTCAAAACATACAAACAAACACAAAAACAAGGAAGAAAGCCCAAACTAACAAAAAGCTACAAAGACACTTTTAAAGAAACACCAGAATAAAATCCTTGTCCTACTCTGCCTTTAGCCAAACAGAGCTTTCTGCTCTGGACCCAAGACTGAAGATAACTCCATTATTTTGAGCACTGGTAAAAGCAGGGTTTGTTTTTGTTTTTGTTTTGTTTTGTTTTGTTTTTTTGAATTTATGTTCAGTGAAAAGAGTCATGTGATTAATTGCTATTAATAGTTGAAGTTTTTACTATTCAGAATCAGATGTTTTGTCTACAGAAGAGATAATTGCATTTCAAATACCTGATCACACCAGTTAGACTTACAAGCACTCTTCACCTTACACTCTTGCATACTTTTTGATGTGAGACTACCACTCTGATGCACCAAAACTGAATCCCAGATAAAGGTTCTCCTGTGGTTTTGCTCTGTCTGGTATGATTTTTACTCTAGGAAAAAAGAAGTTTGACTAGCCTTTATCTGTGTCTGCATGGTACATTGTGGGTAGTTGAAAAACAGCCAATGTGACAAAGGCCATCACAGCTTCGACGTATTGCTCGTCCTGAAATAACATACCCTGAGAAGAACCAGAAATACCTGCTTATGTGGCTGCAGTAAAATAGCCACGTGATTTTTGGATTGATGTCACACTGCCCAGGTCCTGCTGGCTCAGAGGTTGCATGAAATCTGTCTGCCTGCAATATCCCATGCAGATGTGCATTCTGATTGACTTTTTCCTTACACTAACTTCAGTGCAATTTCCTCAATCACATGCTTCAGTGGGCTGAAGCTTTCAGAGTACCTTGTTACCTTTTGTTCCTAATTCCTCTAAAGTCTGATTATAGTCCCAGCTCTTCTGCCATACCAGAGATTTGTCTACTACTGTTTTATCACTTTTAATTCCAACCTAAATATTATTAAAGAAATACAGTACATTTTAGTTGTGGGACTCCTTATGTGGCATATGTAGACTCCATATGTATCTTTAAAATGCTTTGTTTTGACTAAAATATGTGCATTCACACGACTATCACATACCTATAAAGCACAGCGCTTTAGCATGTCTACATCTTGCCATCTTTCCTGAGCCACCAATGCAAACTGTGGAAGTGATTCAGGACACGGGATAGGAAGCTGCCTCTTGCAGACTCCTCATACCTAGCAAGAGAACTACAAATAGAGTTCTCTTTTTTCAGTAACTGAAGCACTCCAACATTATTCATTTCCTTGGGGCTTAAGTTCTGTTTTCAGATTTCCAAAGTTCTCTTTTTCCTTAATCACTGCCATGTCTCTCATTTTCAGCAGACATATACATGCAAGGCATTTAATAAAATGGAAAGTCTCTTTAAGTGATGATGTGTCATATTTTGGTTTCAGTCTGTTTCATTTCATGGTCTTGTAGCAGAGAGGAAATAAAAAAAAACCCTACATCTATTACTGAACATCTTAACAAGTTATGTGCGTTATCTTTTAATTATGCTAAGTGCTGTCTGTAAGCTTATGCAATGTGATCTAGTTTATAACGGTATAAGTACTCTTTTAGATTTAGTCTTGATTAACAAAATCTGTAACAAAAAAAAGCATCAAGATATTTCAAAATAGCAAAATCTAATCAGTAACAGTTTAGAGGCTTTACTTGTGCTAATATATGTAGTCCTTTATTTCAAGTTATTTAATATTTTGGGGACATGAAAGTGTTTGTACTCCATAATTTCTCCTGTAAATAGGAAATGAATGTAAAGTCATTAATTTTATAATTCATTTAAACATACAACATAAGCAGGTCTCTGCTAAATCAAACACCCTGATTAAAAAAATAAATGTGTCTTACATTTACTCAGGAATTAATTTTCCAGATTCTGCCAGAGAAGAAAGTTCAAAAAGTCATGTTGCCATCAAGCACTTCCATACCTTTAGGTGTAGCTACAGAGAAGAATGTGACATACTGGGTTCCAGATTGTGCTATTCCTGTGTACCTTATTCTGAGTCTGACACAAAAATTACCTGTTAGGATGTGTGGTCTGGCCTGCCTTTCCTTTCTTTGAAAACCAAGGAATTGGTATTAGAATTGCCTTATTTCCAGGTCTTCCACTGTTGTGGAACTGACCTGTTATTTGCTGCTGCAAATATATGCCATCTATGTTTTCATTTCCTTCCTGATAATTTATGTATAAGTTTGGAATACATTATACATTTCTTACCATAGACACTGATTTCTACCACTTCAGTTTTAATGTTTGACCAGTGATATTTGCAAGGCAATTTTTTATATTAGAAATTAAAGCATTAACAGATTTAATTGCTGGAGCTACATCTGTAGATTGGAGCCTTTGTTTCTGGAAAATTGATGTTTTAATATGTTGACATTATTGTTATGACTAAAGACTACAAGCTTAAGCAACACTTAGTAATTTATTAAGTAGATATAATTGGAAAAAACATTACAGATGAGCAATTATTCTTTAAATTTGTACTAAAATATTTTCAAGTCTTACACTTAGTTCATAGTTTTTATAAAAACCCACAGTTTCCCATGTGACAGTAGGAGGTTGATCTTCTGAAGCTTGCATGTTTGGTTTTTACCAGTAGAAAATGTAAATGTAAACCATTGCTTTTCACAGGATTTGTACACCTTTCAATCTGAATAACATAACTTAAGAGCTAACTACTTAGACCAGAGTCAATAAAATAGTTACATCCATCCCTTCTCTGTACTCTGCATTTCCAGGTTATCAAACATTAAAATGAAAGATTCTTTTAGATCAGAGATGCTTAGTTAAGAGAACAAACTCATTTCATGAACACTACAAACAAGTCCAATAGGTGGGTTTTTTCCCAAATGGTTAAAAAAGAGCAGAATATGCACAGGACAGATTAAGGACAGTAGTTGTCCTCATGGGAGAAGGGATCAATAGGAAGAGTCCTTAAAAACAGGTTATTATTTAGGAAAAAGAATTTCAAGCACATCATAGGAGGGTGGGGGTTTTGTGTGTTTATATGTGTAAGAAAAGATACATGTTTTAGAGGAAAGACAAATCTAAAAGGCAAAACAGCACAAAACCACTCTTTTTTTTTGCAGGCCAAGTAACATCAGGAAGCTTCCCTGTATTGATCTCTGTGACTTGGATTTTACAGAAGTGGTTGGTCAGTCCAGTGAGCTTAAATGAGTGCATAAAGAAATGACATTTACAAAGACCTTTTCAAATATTCCCTGCTGACAAAGTGGAATATTGGTACAGCAAAGGAATGTTGCAAATAAAAGGAATAAGCGAAGGAGCATTACTAAAGTGAAGGAGTCTTTTTGCACAATTTTAGCACACTAATGGATATTGTAATATTTCTTGAGGGAGTTGTCCTGTACATTCAGGACAATTTAACAGTATTTAGTTCCTTAGATGTACTTAGTTCCTTAGATGTACTTAGTGGCATATTTATACAATCAATTTCTTCCCTGGTAAAGCCCTTCCCTCCTCTCCCTGACACCAGGACAGTCTTGTATAGAATAACTGTCCTGATTTCAGCTGGGATAGAGCTCTTTTTCTTCTTAATAGCTGGTACAGAGCTGTGTTTTGGATTCAGTATTAGGATAATGTTGATAACACATTGATGTTTTGGCAGTTGCTGAGTAGTGCTGATAATCAAGGCGATTCAGTGTCCCATGCCCTGCTGGTGAGGAGTTGCACAGGAAGCTGGAAGGGAGCATGGCCAAAGGGATGTTCCACACCACAGAACACCATGCTCAGTATATATACTGCAGGAGCAATCGTATTGTACATCACTCCTTGCTCTCAGGTTTTATTCCCATCTCTCTCTTTTTCATTGCAATTATTATTATTATTCTCAGTTTTATTATCATTATTAGCATATATCTTAAAATTAATTTTAAAACTTTTGTTATCTCAAGCCATAAATTTACTTTTTTCCCCCTCAGTTCTCTTTTTGACTGGGGAAGACAGTAAGGAGAGAGTGAGAGGCTGCATGATGTTTCGTTGTTGATTGTGGTTAAACCATGACAACTTTTTTACACAGTTTGACATAGTAAAACCTGTATTGGTAAGGATGTTTATGGGTCAAAATCATTAAATTGCTCTTGACTTTAGAACACCTGTCAAAGAAAGTGCCAAAACCCAATTAAAATCACCCCATGTCATCCAGGTCAGTATAGAGCTGTGTAGAGTTTTCTCTAGTAATGTAGAATGATTTCTTAAAATAACCTTGCCAAGGAAGGAAATATTTTCTATAATAATTCTTAAGAGAAAAGTTGCACAAGATAGCTAAGCCAATCACTGTGAAAAGGTCCTACTTCTCTTCTCTTTTAACTTTTTTCCTGTTTTTTTTTCTTTTTTTGCTTAACCAATTTGACTCCACACAGCACTACACACTTTAATTCCAGGTTGTAAGAAGAGGAATTTTAATTTTTTTTTTTTACTGTTTTCATGATAAATCCCCTCATCGTTAGGCTCCAGAGACCATATAAGCAAAGAAGAATAGTGGACTGCTGAAAAGAGAAGTGAAGATATCTGCTCTACATTTCCTAAAACTGCAGCTTAATTATGTCTGTGGATATCACCAATGTCTACTGGCAGTGCTATGTGGACCTGACACCTTGTATGTAATAAACCTTGGAACGCACTTAACTGAAAAATCAATTATAAACATCTCTACTCCCCACCACATCACACATCCTCTAGAACATCTGGATATCAGCAATGACATCCTTCTATATTCTTCATTTTAGTGAGAAAGAAGGTCTGATCCCCTCTTTGTACCATTTACTTTGATGAAAAAGATGAAGATGTGTTCTTCATTGTGTGATCTCATCCTGTTAGTCACAGGCATCTTTCCAACCCCTCCTTAAGGATACACCACTTAAATAATTAACCATACTAAGGAACGGAGAGAGGTGTTACTATGGCAGGTGATTACTAAGTTAGAAAAGTGCAGTCCTCAGTTGAGGACTGAGGTAAGGTGGAGCAGAGTGAAGAACTTTGGCATATATTTTCAAAACTTTTCCATGCATTTTTTTTGCAATTACAGTAAATACCCCTTTGAAATTCATTTGTGTAAAACAATGTTGCTTTTTTTCCCTGTAGTCTGATAGAACCACCTAGAACTTGATCTGACTCTCATGTGAAACCATGATTAACTTTAATTGGTGATGGAAATTGATTATAGATTTTGTCTTAAAGCTGACACATGCAATTGCTTTTAGAAGAGACAGACTTTACAGACCCCTGATCTTGAGTCTATGTTTACAGATGGTGAGAAATAAGGATATAAGAGAATCTTATTCTTATAAGAGGATTAAAAGTTAAAACTGACAAGGACCTATAGGCGGCCACAGACATTGAAGAAGATGGGAGAGAGGAAAGCAAATATACTCCAAGGGTGTGGTTCCATCACTGTATTAAGGAGCTATAAAACTGGACTGCTGCTACAAACAGTGTTCCTCCTCCCTTCCTGAGATCCTGCACTTGTCAGATCAGCTCTCTGACTCAGGTGAAAAACAAGGGATTAATTTATCTGCAGTCAGCTCTCTGCCACTTTGACTCACTGAGAAGCCTCACAAACCCAGTACTGATGCAAGTGATGATTGTGAAAACTACCCTAAGGGAGTATGATGGAGTTTCAGAAGATCAGAAACTCTTGACATTATTGTCAAGATTAATGCAAACAAACAGTGTGTTCCTCCTCTCAGGAAGTGACTGGTTTGTTTCTCTGAGATTTATAGTCTCATCTAATTAATTGTAGTGATTTTAACTTCTCTCCATTTTGAAAAATCTACATTGTTATTTGTTTTAATAGCTATTTCATAAACCATATTTAAAACCATTTCAAAGGATTTTGTTATGATTTTCCACCTGACACTCATAGTTTAGCAATTCTGAATAAATGGCAGAAGACACTTGATGAAAAATATGAGATATTTATTCACACTGTCACCTTTCTTTATTAAGCCCTGGAATCTGTGGTGTACCAGAATTTATCTCAGTTGGCAAGTGTCACTCACAGTGGCAGGCCACAGAACAATTTTGCCAGCCTAGAGGAATCATGTACAGGGGAAAGGTGCCATACCTGTTCCTATGCTACTGACCTTCACAGAGCCAGCATAACACCTTTGAAAACCATTGAAGCTTCCCAATTTATCAATGCCCATGAACTGAAACAACACAAAAATTCCTTAATGGACAATTTAAATTAAAAATAGCCTATAATTACATTAATTAGCAATTTTGACCAGGCTTCTGGAAGCTTTAATTAACTATGGATGCCAATAGGTGCAATTAGTTATTAGGGATGTCAATGACTTGCCCAGTTAAAAATGTTTTATATGTTTGCCTATTTTTCCTTTCTTAGTTTGACCACCCTCTTCACTCTGTCCTGCACAAAAAATTTGTGGTGAAAAGACTTTGATAAAAGCATTTAATATCAGCTAAATTCTCTTAATAATAACTTACTTATGTGGGGAAATTGAATAAATAAATCCCAAAACCACAGGGTAATGACAGAGGAAGTAGACTGAATAAATTTCCCAGATAACTAAGAGTCATAGAAGATGGTGTCTCAAAACCACCATCACAGCAATTGGGCAAATTCATAAAGCAGAAGATGTCAAGCTACTATCTTCAAAACTGAAGAGATATTGCTCGATGTAATATGCTACTAGACTTGTAAATTAGCTTCTTACAAGAACTTTGCTTTTCTCTTACATGTCTTTATTCAAGAAAGTCTTCAGCTTTCTTCTGTCTGAGACTATGAAGAGGTTTTAAGTATGGCTAAATATTTAGGGTTGACATAAGAGTTTCATTGCTGTTGTGACTTGAAAAACCAACAGGATCAGATTCCAGAGCTGCACTTATGGGTCCGTTCTGTTGCTAATTTGTCTGAAATTTTCTCATCTCTGAACATTTTTATCTGGCAATATCTTAAATCTTGAGGCACTCAGATCAGTAAAGACACTCCAAGTTCTATGTGCTTATATAGCTACAGTCACTTCTGGCATTTCCAACTTCCTTTATTTTGGCCATAGCATACAGCAGAAACTCAAACCAATCTTAAAAGCACTTAAATGCACTTCCTTGGCCACTGTGCCCCCAGACTTTCTACTGCTTTTTTGTTTTCCCCTCTAAGTGTACCTCAGTGTTTTTTCTCTCAGTCACAAATAATTTGTGACCTGGAAAGATTATAAAGACTTTATTTTTTAATATGAAAATGAGTTTACAAAGTAGATTTAGTTAATCATTATAGAAACAAACAGTTCTTTAACACAGTCTAACTAGAGAATTTGTTATTTCATAGTTTTGTAGCTCTGACAAATTCAAAAAAGAAGAACAAGAAGCTTCAGTACAGCTTAAAAATAGCTCCAATGCAGCTCTGTTCATTAACATAGAGTGATGCCAAAAAACTGGCATCTCAAGGCAGTATTATCCTTCCAAGTGCATAACTGTAGAGCAACAGTATGCAAATAATAAAAGAAAAATAAGTTTGCTTTAATTAGTACAATACTGGCTCAAATACCATTAACGAACTACATTTGATTTGCTAATTCAACTTCCAGCATGACAAGGACTTACTTCAAATTTGGCACTGAATTCTCAGATACCTACTACTAGGCCAGAGAGAAAAATATAAGCTTTTCTCTGCTTCCAGTGCAGCCATTTCAGGATAAGATTGGTGAACAATCTGAATGTTTTGTCCTCTTGGTTAACCCTTTACTTCCTGACTCTTTGAAGGCCTATGCTAAGAGTTTGCCTTGCCTCAACATGTAACTATCCAAATGGAAGGTTTTTAAGTAAAACATACTGTCAAGAGACACCCCCTGAATGATCACACAATGTAACACCATGCAGTGATAATTGAGGCAATTCCAGATGATCCATCATGGCTTTTGGCAAAGGGTAGGTCCAAAAACAGTAGAGACTTAAAAATTTGAAGCTGTAGCTGAGCTAAATAACAGGGACTTTAATTTCTTTCAGCCTAGAAGTCCTCACCTAACCATAAGCCCTTGAAAAGAAAAGAAAAAGAAATTAGATTTGTCCAGCTCAACCTATAAGAGGAATAAATCATCCGGAGTACACAAAAATAAATACAGTCTAGTTTGCTACTGATTTGTAGCTTACAGTTGGCAGTGATCTGATTGGAGATGTTTTCCTGTGTGTGGACAGAACCTGAGTCTCTTCCACCCTCATATTCTGCCATATGTAACAAATGGAGTACTCACCCTTTTCCTCTGTAGGAAAAAAATCTACAGACTCTGTCTTTCCTTTTCTCAGCTGTCTATTTTTTTAAATATTTGGAAGCATCATGTTGTCTTCAAGACTCCTACTACTTTGTGAAATTTATTTACGTCAATTATAATTTAAAAGGATTTATTTTGTTTGGATTTTGGAGGCTTTTTAGTAGTGAGGAGGATAGAGACAGACATTTCTTTAAGGATATATTTGAATAAGCTGCATCTTTTTAGAACTTAGGACATAGCTTTGTTTTCTAAAAAAATGTGCCTGTGCTCTGAAAGTTCATGATAGCTGTAAGATAATGAGCATGACATCACTACATACAAACAACTGAGTAGTCAGCAATTCACATCCAAACATTAAGGCATATCTGAAATGCCTAATTATTATGATAATCAGTTCAAATGTATCAGTATAGGCAAATAAGCATAAGTAGACATGATAGTATATCTCATGCTGAGCTGTTCAAAGATTATTGACCTGTAACACCAGAAAAAAATTGTTACAGACTGGCATTCACACTAGAAACAAGGAAAACCAGAAATTTATTGCCAGCCAGAAAACTCATCAGAACTGAAACAAGCAAAAAATTTCATAAACCTAGAGTTAAATTAAATTCTAATTTAATGTAGCAGACATTTTGATAATACAACGCAAATTAAATCCTTTGATAACTCTTAGTTCTACATTTTGATATGAAATACATAAAGAATAAAAAATGTCTGTGACATTGAGTCATCTTAATGAAGCAGATAATTCAGCTCCATCTTTTTTTTAATTATTATTTTTGCTTGCACTAAAAGATAAAAAGCAGAAAAAAGATTTAGAGAAAAACTTCGGTCAGGAATCTGGGCTTAGTATTGTCTGACAGTATCCCAAAAGGTACCTGAGATTTTTTAAGCAAACCAAGCACTACCATGAACTTTAAAAAGGCTGTGTTTAATTTTCTAAGTATCTAGAAACCCTAATCTTTGGTTTATGAACATGTTCAAGGACTCTCCAGAATCTCATGGAGCCTCAGGTTGGCATTGCTGAATTCTGAGACACAAGACTTAAATACGTTTATCTGTCTTGAAGTTCTTTTAGAACTTTACCCCACTGAAAATAATGGAAACTCACCAACTTTGTTGTCTGCTTACATTTATTAAAGCACACAGATGGGTTTTGTTTATACTAGGATAGAATTTCTCTTGCTACAGTAGAATTTCTCTTCAGATATTTATAAAATTTTTAAATACTGCAGGCAAGGCAGACATAATAGTGGGAAAATAATATAGTTTCTGTTAGGTTAAAAATAAATTATTAAATTATTCACATGGAACAAAATGGAATATTTTTCTTTGCATCTTATGGCAAACCAGAAAACTAAAATGTTACTGCAAAATATTTTATTTCACCTGAATCTGACAATTAAATCCTACTTGTATATTCTCTTTATTAAGTTAATATATCCTAATTACAAGAGCAAACCCTGGCCCAAGAAACTCTTTGGTATAATCATATAATAATTTCTGAAAATTAAGTGCTTAGTTTAAAATATATGGAAATTAAATTACTAGTCTCTTATGGAAACATAGGCTCTCACTTTCTTAAACTAACTGCTCAGGAGCCTTCCACAAAGATTAAAATGTAGATTAAAAAGATAAGGTTGATACAGAACTTTGAAAGATTAGATAAAAAGGGAGATTTCATGGACCTTCCTGGCTGACTGATCTGGAGGGGTTTTGCAGATAGACCAGCGAGAACCTACTGGTGAAACTTAATGACACATGTAAGATATAGAGGGCTAGATACCATCTAGCAAAGGTCCTTACCATCAGTCACTTCAGCTTGTCCTAGAACCTACTATCAGTTATTATAGTTTTTACTTTCCTTTTAACCACCACTCTTTGATGTGTTTATGGTTGATAAGAGAGAGAGGCAAAGGGGATAGATAGATAGATAGATAGATAGATAGATAGATAGATAGATAGATAGATAGATAGATAGATATAGATAGATAGATAGATAGATAGATAGATAGATTATTTCTTATACTATATAAAACCATAGAGAAAAAAATGCTGCAAAGTATAAGCTGTGTCAAGACCAATAACTGAATGTCTTCAAGTACAGAAGTGTTCTCAAGGCAGACAAGTAAAAGTGATGGCGAAAGATCTGCTTCACTATTTCTGAGTCACCTCTGTAGTCTTAGGCATGTGAGTGATCACTTAATAAAATTAATTATTTAAAATTTTTTGTTAATAAACTGTATATTTGTTTAAGGAGCTCACTGAAGATGGCAGAATAAGAGTTAAATTATAGCAAGAGGATCATAACAAAACAGAATCATACATTATATTGACTATAACCCAGGACCACAGCAACTTGACACTAGCAAGGACACTGAAAACAATTGTGAAACAAATAGCAACCACCAGAATTATCAAGTCACTTATCTGTGATTCCTGAAAACAATTAGGGAATTCCACACCCACAAAAGGCAATTTAGCACCTTTATATGAAACCAGTTTATGTGACTGGTTACATATGACACTTTTGCTTCATTCTACAGTAAAACTTGTCACAAACATTTTTACTTTTTTCTATATGCATTGAATGGATCTAATGAAGCATTTCAATTATTAATAATGTTGAGTAATAAGCTACAGCTTATTTTCCCAGGTCATTTACCTCTTTTATGTGGTGATGAAGAAGAAGTTTAATTTTGTCACTGTCATTACCAAGACAACAACAACAGAAGCACAGTAAGAAACTTGTCTGCATAATCAATCTGATGTTTTAATACCACATTTTAATATGCTTGGGCTGGCACATTTGACTCCAGTGTATAACCTTGAAATAAAACCAAAGGTGCATTATACAGGCTTTGAATATATCCGTCTGATTTAAAATTACACATCATAAATTAGTTTTAAAAGCAAAAAAAATATTTAAGAAATGTTTTAATGACTAGTAAAAATAAGATAATTCAGAAAGTCTGTTTAGGTAGCTAGCCCTATTACAAGATTTTAAGGTCAGTCTACAGAGTCTGATGAGATTAAGAGTAGTAAGAGAGTTGGATGGGGTTACTGTGTCACCTTTCTCAGTTATTTATCAATGGTATTGGAGATCTGCAGAGATCCCAGTCAACTGGAAGCTAGTAGATGTTTTTTGTACTTCAAAAAGGGCAAGAGAAGATCCTAGCAATTATAGGCCTACCAGTCTTACGTTGGTGCCTGGTAAAATTACAGAGACAATTATTCTGTGAGGTATTGAAAAACTTATAAAAGACAATGCAGTCATCTGTCAAAGCTGACGTGGATATATGGAGGGAAAGTCATGCCTTATTGAGTATCTTATTATGACAAAGTTATCTTCCACCTGGATGGAGGCAAGATAGTGGATGTGTTGTTGAATGTTGGGTTTTTTTCATTTTAACAAAGCTTTTGACACTCCTCTCACAGTATCCTCCAAGACAAAGTGTCCAGCACACAGATAGACATATATACACTGCAATGAGTGAACAACTGACTGAAGGGTTAGGCTAAAGGAGTTTGTAGTAAATGGAATAATATCTAGCTAGTAGACAGATATTAGTGGGATTCCAGATGACTCAATTTTAGGGGCCCTTTTATTCTCTTCAATGTTTTTATCAATGACCCGAACAAAGAAGTTGAGTGCACACTAAGTTTGCCAACAGTACAAAATTTGGACAAGCTGTTGATTACCTTCAGGGGAGATCTTGATGGACTAGAGCCTTGGGCAGGAACCAACCACATGAAGGACACATGCCAGATTCTGTGCCTGGAACTATGTGATCCTGGATATATGCATAGAATGGGGGGACAAGGGCAGGAGTGCATAAAGGAGTAAAGGTTTTGGTTGATGGAAAACTCAATATGAGTCAACAATGTACCCTGGCAGAGAAAAGGTCCAATTATATCCTGGAGCGCATGAAGTACAGTGTAGCTAAGCAGTGGAAAGGAGTGATTGTCCCACAATACAGCATTGGTGCAGCCTCATGTCCTGATTGCAGTTTGAGACGCACAATGTAAGAAAGATATAGAAATATTAGAATATGTCCACAGGAGAGCAACAAAGATCATTAAAGGACTAGAGGACAAGACTCAAGAGGAGTGACTGAGGATATTTAGTTTGTTCACCTTAGAAAAGAAGAGACTGAGATGTGACCTCATTGCTGTCTAAAACTTCGGAATGAAGGTGAATAGAGAATGAAGTGCTGATCTTTTTTCTCTGGTGTTCATTGAGGCATGTGAGGGAATGGCTTAAAAAGCTGTATCATGAGGATACATATATTCACATTGGATATTAGGAATATGCAATTTCCTGAGTAGGTGGATCATTTGGGCACAATCTGCCCAAGTAAGAGTCCATGGCCCAAAGTCTTTTGGTGTTCAAGATATGTGTGTACAATGTTATTTGATATATATTTTTACCTCTAGGTTTTTTTGTGTGGAATCAGGATTTGGACTTGATCTTCTTGTGTCCCTTCAAAATCAGGATAATCTATGATTCTGTTATTCTAATGAGAGTCCATGCTCTTCAGGAATTGGTCCTTAGGAATTTTTAATTGTCTGCTTTTTCTCAGCAGATTTTGTGTTCTTGGATGCTGACCTACTAGGAAAGACAACATAGATTTTCTGATTCCTCTAAGGAAGGAAATCTTACTGTAAATATGCCACCCTCATAAAAGAAGGATTGAGACAGCAGATAAAATACAAAATATCAAGGTCTTGATCTGGAAAGCGAGCACATTTTCTTTCTAATAGGCAGAGAGAGAAGAAAGAACAAACTCATTTCCTGGTGAAAGCAGCATCAAAAATATGGAAATAGGAAAGAGATTAATCTAGTTTTCTACTCTTTCTGACAGGTAATGTGGATTTTTTTTAATTGATTAGTTTTATTTATAGGATTATTAGTTACTTACAAGGATTAAACTCTTCCCACATGATGAACAAGCATTTAATGGGACAAAGAAAGTTCATTAAAGCATTACTGGACCAATCCCAGGAAACAATGTTGCTTATGCTCTATTATAGAATCAACATTTTTTTTTTTAGTCAGTGATGCCAGAAACCTTGAAAGTTCTTGCTCAGTTGCAGGTAACAGACACTCAAATAACACGTGACTCATCTAGTCCAAGTCTATACCAGTGAAGTGCATTAAATACTTCAGTAACATGTCTGGTCAAAATTTAAGTGTTAGAGAGAAACGTAGCAGCCCTAATGTCTCTCTCAAGAGTCAGTTTCACACTCTGATAGGTGCCAGGGACTTTAAACATGTGATTTGCAGCACAGGAGTTCTGACATATACTCAACTCAATACTGTAACTTTCCAGAAATTTGCTTGTAGTTTTTACTTAAGTTCAAGCTCATTTTTCATTGCTTCTTTATGTTAAATAATCTGTATGTTGTCATGGGTATGTTGTCATCATTTAAATATGAATAGACTCTTTCCATGTTTTATCTTGATTATTATTTAAACATGCTAAATAATATTATCTATCTTTTTCAGTCTTCCCCCATGTACCATTCCGTCTATCTTTGTTATCAATTGTGTGACTTTTTTGCCATTTCCTTCAGATTTGTCAATATCCCTCACCAGTGGAGAGACAGAACTAATTGTAACGGTTTGGGTGTATGTTCTAAGCAGTTACATATCAAAGCATTATTAACTTGTTGATTTAGATGTGATGATTGTCAGGAAAGGATGGCACAATGGTTTAAATGCTAGCCTGGGCATCAAAAGATTTGGACTTTTTCTCTGAAAAAACCCAGATATCCTGTGTAATTTTAGGCAAATCGTTTAGGGCCAAATGCCAATGAGGTCCTTAAGGCAGACCTTTACTGTGCTTTGTGCAAAAAAAAACAGAGGGAGGTCATCAAGATCTCAGGAACTTGAACCATTAGAGTTACACAGATTTAGGTCTGTGCTGCATTTATAGTTTTGGGACATGGTTCTTTTCCTAAACATTCTTGGATAAAGAGGTTAAGCAGCTGTAAGTATTGATGGCTATTAAGTTAATTTCAAACTATATTTTATTTCAATGCTTAGGTAATTAAGACATTTTTTTCTGGAATCAAATACATTTTACATATTGTATTACCTATAGTCAATATAGGTAATATATTGACCTATAAGAGAACAAACCCCTCCTTTGTTCTCTTTTTCCTCTGTATTTTTTTTTTTTTTTTTGGCTGGTAAATTTGAACTCCCTCCTGCAGTTGTGGCAAAGATTTGTTTTTAGTACTGGTTAAAGCACTCAGCTAAGAAGTACTGTCTACACAGAGGTGATTGAAGTTCAGTTTCTTTGGCTGTGAAAATGTGCCCACCAGTAAATTAGTGGGGACCAGAAGAGAGACAGGGTAGGAAGTGGAGCTGGTGCTTTGCATTAATTCATTATATTCATTTCAAGTCAAACTGTGGGCTTTTTAACACAGTAACTACTAGGAAAGTCCTCTTTTGGCTCTAGCTACTAATCTTCCTGTATCCATAGGTTGCCTGTCTATAAGATAAAAAAAAAAATAGCATATTCAAATAATTTTCTTAAAAGCATTTTCCTTGCAGAGATAAAATATTGTTGAATGTTCTTGAGATTTTGAGATACCACTGTATTTTGGAATGAGGGCTAATTAAGATCCTTCAAGAAATATTAGGAAGCCTAAAACTCCATGGTTTTATGTGCCACTCTCTTTCAAAGCAGATTTAATTAACTTTCCACTTTTAATTAACTTTTCACACTTTTATGGGTTTTCAGATTATTCCTTCATGTTGCTCTCTCATTTTATACACAATCTATACATGTGTATAGATGCAAACTCACTTTTTTTCCTCTGTGATGAAGCATAATTTTCTGAACTGGAAATTCAGGATTTTTTTTTCTTTCTAGCTTATGTTTCCATGGGATCCCACCCCATTATTTTAATATATATATCTGAAACAGATCAACAGATACTAATATGTGAGTTTCATTAATGTAACATTAATCCCTTTTTCCAGTTCATTAACAAAGATGTTAACTACTACAATACTTAAAATTGATTCCTTTCCATACTATTATTTGCTTCTTCCCATTCAATACAATGCCATTTACTAAGAATATTCAGTAACAGACCTTCAAACAAGGTAATACAGATAAAACAGATAGTACATTTTGGTTGAAACAAGATGCTCTGGTCCCTTCGCCTGAAGATTTGAGAGCAAGTAGAAATGTCTGCTAGAAGAACTCAAATTACTGCATTAGCAGTTTTGACTAAACGATCTCAGAATCATTAAAAAGAGCAATTTATGAATGTTCAGTAGCTAGAGTTTCAGAAGAATGTCACCCTGCTCCTGAAAAGATGCAGGGAACTATTCTTTATTTAAAAGACAGTCCACTTCTAAGTGCAATCTTGAGTCCCTACTGTGTCATGCTGCACCATCAGTGTCTCTCTTTTTCATAAAGATGTCTAGACATCTGCTAATGTTCCTTGCTTTGATGACAACTTATTCCACATGTGCCCTGTCTCAAAGAAATTGCACTTCCTAAAACTGGTATTTCTTCAGCTTTCTATGTTTCAGATATTGTGTGTGCTCTTATTTTGAACCTGTATATCCCACTCCTTGCTACTAACCTTTGAACTGTTTGAAATTCAAAAGAACAGATGTCCTCTAACTTGTCAGTTTTAATGCTTTGATACCATTTCCCCCTGCATTTTTCCTCTTGCACTTGTTTCAGCTATAGAACATGGCATACAGAGGTATCTCTCTGACAGCCCTTCCCTTCTGTCTACATTGCTTTTCCCTCTTGCCCTCCTCCATTCCTGGTTTATTCCCTGCCTTCTCAGCTCTCTTTCCTTTACTTCTGGCCTCTGTGTACTACGCCGCTTCCCATCAGTTTTTGGTTTACTCCCTCCTTTGAAATGGGGGGATGGGAGGCTGGCAAGGTGTGTGTTTCAGAGCAGAGCAGCTGTGAGGCTGCAAATCCTCCTCTCACCTGCTGAGCACCAGGTGGTACCTCATGAGGAGCTGCTTGGACAGGACAGCAAGAGGACCTGATCCTCTTGCCACTAGCACTTGTTTTGCCCAGATGCCTTGATGGCTATGAATGAACAGCTGGGCCCAAGAGGGGAAAGGATCCAGGAGGGGCAGCCCTCAGTTTGACTGGATACACTGGGGCAGTCTGAAAACAGCAACGTGTCTCCTGGTGATACCACTGCCCTTGTCTGCAGCTTTCTCTGTCGGCTGTATTTTCAAGTGGGGCAGGCCAGGAGTTGATAAACCCGTGCTCTCCCCTTCTCTGCCCCTCAACAAGCCAAAAAAATTTGCCTACTGGGATTAGTTATAAGTCAACCATTTTATAGAGAGATCTGTGTTTGTATATGCAGTGACAGCAAAGATGTAAAATGAGCCACTGTTCTAAACAGGCTTCCACGAAAGCCTCTCAGCATTGTTTGGTGCCCTGGAGAGGTTGCTGGTGCTAACATGACTACAGCTCTCTGAGTAATGCTTTCCTTAACAATATTGCCAAGTGTTAATTAAAAACGAAATGAGAGATAGTTCTTTGACCTGATTGTAGGTCTGCATTAGAGTTGAGTTTGCCAAATGATTTTGAATTTTAAAGGGAAAAAAAAGTGTATAATCTATAAATCCTCTTGTGATTTAAAAGGACATTGTAATTTTGTATCATATCCCAAAAATGTCTTGACAGAACAAAAAGAAAGAAAAGGACAAGTATGATCCCTATACCAATTAATACTTTTCACTGGATATTAATTTGTGGGCATTAACCCCTTTTAATTGACCTTTGGACATATGATTAGACAGACAGTGAGCTCTGCTGACCAGCACATATATAATTAGCCAATAGCAAGGTGAGGTAGAACTGGTTTAATCTCATTTCATCCCTGAGACTTTATCACCATTTGTCCTAGTTCCCTTTATCCAGAGATAACAGCTTTATTTGGCAGTGAATTAAAGAACCAAGTAGCTTTGCACTGTAATATAGGTCAAACAAAACCAGCACATTCAGTGTTGGGTTGTTTGACAAGCAAAATGCCTGGAGATTGTTGGGAGTGGGAATAAAACAGTTGCAAAGGGCTGTAGAAGATTTTCAGTCTTTAAATAGTGCAAAAAAAAAAGTCTAAGATTTTAGTTGGAGCCATTCAGCAGGTCCTGTGGCAGTTCATTGTGCCATCAGGCCAGAAATCAGAATTTAAATTCAAAATCAGCTGGCAAGGACTTGGAGCAATGTGAAGCCTAGAAAGATTTGGCCGGTGTCCGGGAGATTTCCCTTTATGATAATTTTAAATAAATTCTCCCATTTGACTCAGGAGTAAAAATCTGCATGAGAAGGAAAGTGAGCCTTTCAACTCCTTCAGTTTCCACATGAGTAGTAGCACTGGTAAAGAAAGAAAAAGATTACATCTTAGATCATGTTCCCCTACTCAGTTGATCTTTTCAATAAAAACAGCCTGTTTTCTCACTTACAAAATAATCTAATCATTAGGTTATCAGATCATTACTGGTCATCCTGATTTGGCACTCAGCATATTGAATAAAGAGCCCAGAATTGATTGAATAACTTCTGTGATTTTCAAGATTTGTAAAGTCACCCCTACTGGTGGGATATAACAGTATTAACTCATTTGATGCCACACTAAGTTATTTCAGCATATGCTCAATCATATGAAATTAAAAATATCCCAGTGACTCATAAAGCACTTTGCAGGTTTTATTAGAATTTTTTTTGTGATATCATTTCTTTAAAAGTAGATGGCTGCAAGTATTATTCATGAGAAGCAGATAAGGTACAGTGCTACAACTTCCACTCAGCTTCTATTGCCTGTACTCAGTAATCTGTCCCAGACAAGTGTGTTGCAAGTTTTGTTCAGGTTTTCTAACTATGACACTGTTTACAAACTGATCTGCAGAAGTGTGCCAAAAAAATTAGGGAAAGAGGAACTGTAAGTAAAGTAGATTTGGAGGACTTTTCCTTTTAATTTGATTATTAGCATAAATAAATTACATTTCTTTCTGGTGGGGATAGAGAAAGGGAAATACTAGTATATCTTTGATCTGTTGCTGGGACAATCCCATTATTGGGTCTTATACCAATGACCATTAAAAAGAATTATCTCTTACCCAATGGGAAAGGACTCTGTGCCTCTCCTCAGAAAACTTACTGGAAAGAAATCTTCAGCTTGATAAGCAATGGGTTGATCACTGACCCAGAGCTTTGCTAGGGAGATTGGATCTAGGACATATGGCTCTTTGGAGTTTAGTTCTTTACTGGCTGTCATCCAGAAAACTACCTTGTGTCCTTAGCTGGAGGGGATGGAGTGGACCCTTCACAGTCTTGAGCGTCATCTGAAACTCAATGCTTCATGTGTGTATATGGACACTAAGATAAGCATTGGGTTAAAATACAAGCACAAACCATGTTGATGATTCTGGGTTCATGTGTGAAAACACTTTCCACATATCCACATGCTCTGAAGAAAGCGGTATCACCTCCCTAAATTTTATTTGAACAGCTAAATACTCATCATTCTGCTGTGTCTGGGCAAGCACAGTTTATTATATGGATTGAGGTGGTTTATTATATGGGGCAGGAAGTGGTCCTTAACTCCACTGAAGTAGCTGTGTAATGGAGTAGACAATGTTCTTCAGTAATACCATGTGTTGTATGGCTTGTGGTTGCACTGAAACTCCTTCAGACTAATTTAACAGGAAAAAAAAAAGTGGGAGGACTTAAAGCTGCCTTCATGCATCGATGCATGTTTTTAATAGAGAACTAGGCTACAAAAAACTGACAGAACAGGAACAACAGAAACAAATTTAGGACAGAACTTTAATTTGCAATCACACTATTGAGGCTGCAAAATCAGAAAAAAACAGCTGTGAAATGCACCCTAGTTAGGCAGGAGTAGTAATGCCATTTTTTGAATTCAAGGAAGCTTATTTTGATTTATTTTCATGTTTCAAGAAATGATGATATTTAATTCTGCCAAGTCTGATAGCTTAGTGACCTCTGATATTGTAGTGTAACCTTTGGTCCTAAAGATATTAATCAATCAAAAATTTTTTTGAATATGCAAAGACATTTTAAATTATTCTGTCAGGAATTTAAATGTACAATAATGCCAATAAAAAACATATTTTTGCAGATTTTACTTCTACTATTATTTCTGAGAACTGAGGAGCAAATGAGTGTGTATAAGGAGCTTAGTGTCTATTAGCTGCTAGGAAGATAGTAATGATTTTGTCACTAGATTTCAGAATTATGTTCCTCAATCTGAATAAGCAGATAGATTTAGGTAGATAGTTTTGATACCACACACATAATCCAAGGGATTTAGGGAGCTTCTTACATTACCCTGTGTGAATGCAATATAAATACCACTCATCAAATAGCACAAGTTTAGAAAGATGACACACGCACGTGGTAGTAATAGATCTTAATGTGATTCTTTTTCCACAAAGTAGCACATTTCTGGTTTATATGAAAATGCCATGTAGATAAACTTCAGATTTTGAAATCCTCAGTGACAAAAGAGAATCAAAAAGAACTATGTCAGACTTGCCTTAAAGTGCTAAGAAATGTGTCCGATAATATGAATTTCTATGTACTTTCTCTTGGAGTCTATCAGATAATGAATGGAACTTCTACAACAACACGAACAAAAGTAAAATTCGAAATATGGCTTTAGGAAGAAATGTCAACACAACAAGACTAATTACATAAAAATACCATCAGCATGAAAAGAAAGACTTGACCCTTCCAAACATATCTCCATATTTTAAGTTAAAATCATTTTGGACAGCTTTTATCTCTCCCTTTTGTTATCATTCTGGTAAACAAATGACATTCCCATAAATTATTCCAAGAAAGTAATATTGGACCTACAGATTTTAGTTATAGAACAAAATATATTTTGTGACATGAGAACTGCCTAAATTTAAGATGGGGTTCACATTCCAGACTAAGACACATAGAGCTAATCCATACACATCATGGCTCACTTGAGATGCCTTACAGCTTCACACTGCATTTCCAATTTCTACTCCTGTAAGTCTTTGAAGAACCAGCTCATGCAGGTAATTCTTGAAATCGTATAGCATCTAATATGAGCAATTTCTTAAGACTGCTTGTATAGGAAAATTTGAGTACTTCTCTTTATCCTTTGTATATATAGAACTGGTGAGTGTACAAATTTTAGCCTCCTGTTTTGCACAGCATGAGAGCAAGACAGGGATGCAACACCTCTACCATTCTGAATCCAGGGTTTCTGAATCCTGTCAGTCTGGGTGCAGATGTGGAGCATCACACTCCAGTGCACAGAGTGGTCACCACTCTGCAGGGGCACAGCCCCCGTCCAGTGAGACACTGTGGTGTCCGTGGTCTGCCTCTTGCCTCAGTTCCTCACTCCTAAAACTTAAGCTCTGAACTGTCCCTGAAAATAGGGTTGGGTCTCATTAGTGCAATTTACATCTACCTTTTTTTTCATAGGAAGTTATGCATTCAGATTTATTTCCTATGATTCACCCTCAAAAGACCATAAGTTTCTACACAATTATGTAGATGACTGAATAAAAAGCTTACTTTTATTAGGAAATAAATGTCATTTTACTTCAGTCAGGACATGAGAGGAAAAAGGTAAAGTGATATGACATAAAAGGAGTACGGCTATTGAATGAGAAAGTTTGAAATTATGCTGAGAGAAAGTGTAAAATAGGCCTTGAAATGAAATCCATATTTAACTGGATAAGCTAAGGTTCATAAGCCTAGATTTTTAGAAATTTTGAGTGCTTTCTTTTTGGTGCTCAGCTACCAATCCTTAAATTGGGCTCTGGAAAATGTTTATTTTTTCAAAACTGTATGCAAAAGGATATTTAGTATATTTCTTTTGTTCTGTAATACCCCAAATTGTCCCTGAACCCCAGCGCTTCACAGGTAGCCAAACTTTCCACATTACTCATATATTTTGGCTGCAGGATGTCACTATGGGAATTCTAGATTTCTACATATATTTCTGCAGATTGCTTAATTTAAATCTTAAGTCCAGGAGTTCAAAATAGAAGTAAAAATAAAAGTTTGGTTTATTTTGTCTTCTAAGCAATCTCAGAAAAAACATCAGGAAACAAAGAGAAGCTGAGAGTTTTGAATTCAGAGTCCCAGAGGAAGAAAAATGATTTTAGGTTTATAGGCATGTGACTCTCCGTACACGTATTCATTTGGCTCAGAACTGTGAGTGATGCTGTTGTTCATGCTAGTCATATGTCTATCCAGAAAAAAATTTAAAAAGGAAAAAAAAATGAATTAATAAGGTTAAAGAATAATATGGTGTATAAAAAAGCACTCATCTTTGCAGAATAGAAGATAATTGTTGACCTGAGTAGCCAATATTGCTCATTTTTTCCAGGTAAACCTTTACCATTTGCCATCCCTTTGATTATAAAGTTCACTGATTCCAACACCACTCTTAGTTGTGCTTAACTCTGCAATATGTCACATCATTTGAGGATGTTCAGCATAGATAATTAGTAGGTGACCTTTAAAGTTATCTCTAAAACTGTTCTAATTTATTTTAACAGAAAAAATGTAATAGTGCATGTGTAAGCCATCCATGCATCAAACCCAGTCATCTAAAGTAAATTCCAGTTCACCTTTAAGTATCAAAAGGTTTAAGCCTATTTACAGCTTGGATTTACTAATATTTAGGAAAAAAATTATAGTTTAGCAAATCCTGTCTGAAGTTAAAAATCACACAATTCAATGTTTGCCTTTTAAATGTCATATTGAAGGAAGCTTCTCTGGCGGATGAGAGCACAGTATGATGGTCAAACCCATTTTCTTAAGAATCCTTGAGAATCAAGATAGAAAAATGGTGCAGCAGATTCATTTTCATGCTTAAAGCACACATTTTTGTAAATGAGTGTTTTCTTTCCCTTTCACCACAAGTTTTGACATGAGTAAATGTCCTGAAGAATTATATATTTGGATTGCACTGCACATATTCTTTTTATTATTTAAGATCCACATTATGAGGAAAATAAATTTGCTTTGAATATCTGTTTTTCAGTTAGTGCTTGATTTTATGTATTTTTCACTTCAGCAAATTGTACTAATATAATGTATAAAAGTAATGTAATAACCAGTAGTTTCTGTTAAAAATAAAACTTAAAAAAACCATTGCATTAACCTGTTCTTCCTCTGTTCCTTTCATGCATATTTTAATAGCCATCATACAAATATAAATACTGAAAGACATGAACACATGAACTTGTTTTTATAAACCTTAAACAGCTCAACAAACAGTTACATGCTATGCCTATAATATATATATATATATATATATATATATATATTATTATTATTATTGAGGTCACAAAGTGAAAGGCTTAGGCTGAAAGACAATTTTTCATGTCAGACAGTTTATGTACTTTAAAACTAGGGAAGATACAGGATGTTGTAAATCAGCACAGTGTTTGCTAATAAAGTTTTTTTTATAAAGGTAGGTCCTGTGCCAGAGTAGAACAAAGAAAATTAAATTGTCCATGGCCCTTCTAATGCCATCTGGATCTAATATCTTCTGCTTTTTTTGCACTTACCTGGACCTCAGATAAGAAGATGAAGCAGTTCTGTATAGCCATGATGCAAAAAAAGTAGAGAACTACTCTAATCTGTTCTGACTGTTACTGAAGACATTATATTTGTGTTATTTCCCCAAAAGCAGCAAGATCCTACATTACTGGGAGGGCATCTCTGTTGGGTTTTGATTCCTTCAACCTTCTTCATTCTAAAAGACAGATTAAAAAGACATGATTTAAATATTATCTCTGTGTGAAGTACTCGCTTCAAAAACACTGGAAGTCCTGAGAGTTTGTAGAAAATATGAGCATATACTCATTTACGAGAGCAGCCATAACTGTGAGATTTCTTGCAAAATATAGATAATTAACTCTTTCTAGGTGATGGTGATGATGATTCTCTGTGATATCTTGGCCTCTATGACATACAATAGATAGAACCACCTATCACTATTATTTTTTATGAAGTAATAATCCTGCTTTATTGATCTGTTTGATAGAGGATGTCCAGGAAGACAAATTTCCTGGCCCTACTAACAACTAACAATGTACTAGTTGAATGTGCAATATAGCTAAACACTAGCAAGGTTTCTGCTGGGTTGTCTTCAACAGCTGTTCTTACTTTAAACACTGGGCTTTAGTAAATGCTTAAGAATAAGCATGTGTTGTACGTACCTACCACTCTGCTGTCTTAGCTGGATGGCTTGATGTAATATAAGCTTGTGCAAAATAAGAAAAAATATTTCAACACAGCACTCCAAGATTTAGGTAAAGTATATTCAAATGCTTCATACTTAGACCAATCCTCCTACTATGCCAGTAATGCCACCTTTAATTTCCTTTCAGAGAACCAACATTTCTGGTTCACAAAGTGCCAAAGATATTCTCAGTCCTAAACAAGTTCTAAAATACATGAGACCAATATGAGCAGTAAGAATAATGCCTGTAAAAACAGATGAGAAGGATTTTAATGAAAACCTCTGCATACATTTCAGCATCTAAGAGCCTTCCTAGGAATTAAATTTACAAAACAAATTCTCTTTACTCAGTTTTCAAAACAGTTAATTATCAACTAGGAGACCAATGTCTCACCACATGCAAAATGCTAGGAAAGTTAGAAAACCACATTAATGTTTTAGATTAAATTTCATAGCTCATTATAATGTGGCTATATTCTGTGGAAGTAACAATTTGCAGTGCTCTTTTTCAGCTATATAAATATCAGCTGCATTTTGCAGTTTTGGTCTTTTTCTGTTTAACAAAAAGAACAAATTTTATCACAGCAATTCAGGAAGATATTTATATTTTACTCCATGCTGTATCTTTTCAACCTAAGACCTCAAGAACAGTAGTGCCAACTCAAACTTGGAGGCTGCTTAGTATGGGGTCTTGTATCTATAAGTAAGTCTAATAATGGATACTGAAGAAAAACATACAAAACAGCACAAGTACACAGAATGAGTCTATTCCTTCTATACTCCAGACAGCAATAGTTTAAGAGCTTCTTAAGCTGGTGAGTTCCTGCAGACCATCATCTTTAGCTGACACCAGTGGACCTCTTACCATGCATTTGTTTAATTTTTTCCTGAATCCTCCTGTATATTTCACCTTATCACCTTATTTTTCACCTCATCCTGCAGCAAGAAAATTCATAATTTCATTATGAATTGGATGGAAAGAATTATTTTAATTGTATTAAAATTTTCAGCATCATGGTATTTCTGATGCTCTTAATACTGAACGGGAAATGGTGAATACTTATTTCCTAATAATTCTTTCATTTTATAGTCTCAGACATCTTTTTACTAAGTAGAAAAGCTCCAGTTTGACTTCCATTCACATGAAAGCTTCTCAACATCTCATCTCAAAAAGGGGCTGTTATTTTTAGTAATGCAAATTGCTTGTCAAAATAATTTCAGCCTGACTTCCTGAGAGTTTGCATTTAACTTGTTTCTTCTTCATTCATTACTTTTTAAGTACTGTCCCAATTTACAATTTCTAAACAGCATTCTTCTTTTTGGCATCATCTGTTAAAGTGTCAATAAACTCCACCAATCTTTGTGTTTGTTTCTTTACGTTTTGGTAAAAATGGTGTTTTATTTTTTTTTCAGTCAGGGATATGCATGAACACTAAACAACTGATGTGCTAATTGTAAGCAGCCTAAGTTTCAGCTGCTACTTAGAATGGCTTTGTAATTAGCATTCTCATTTTAATCTTATTGCCTTACTTGAAGGTAGACAATGCAGTGTGCATTTTTATATATTTCCTTTCATCCAACAAAGACAATGAATTTTTACACTTTACACTCACTATGAGAAAATGGTTCTTTAACAGCTACATATAGAACTGCACTGCTTAAAATAAAATCAAGGATTACTACTGTTCTGACATATTTTTAAAGTATTTTCTCCTAGTAACTGATTTTTGTTTTTCAAACACATAGTCTGTGCACTATGCCTCTACATTATATTTATCTTGTTTACTTGGGTAAATGACCAACCTAAAGAACCAAGTTTACAACTGCTATTCCTTTTCTTCCTTGCTTCACTATTTCCCCTTGACATTTTGTAATCGTAACTGCTTTATGAATCAAATTGCTGGCTTTTAAAATTCTGAACACTTCCTATTTGGGCATGGAAGTTTAATTGATCTAAACTGGATTGTACAATTTGACAGTATAAACTTATTTACTTTAATTAAATAATCCTTTTTTTTAGTTTATATTGTTCACTAGAACAATATAAAAAGGAGATGTATGTTCATGTCAACTGACCTACAAGGTATGTGGAACTTACCCTGTCAGAGCAATCCAACCCTGGATCACAGCATGAATAATTGCCTTGAAGGTCATCTTTCTGATGTATCTCCAGACAAAGCTGCTTTCTGGCACTTAAGGAACCTGGAAAGAGTAGGTCTAATGTTGTGCTTTTCCACTCAATGAAATTCCCATGGGAGGTGGTTCAAAGGCCAGGGCAGTAGGAGTAGCTCTTCAACCATGATGTCTGGGAGAAGACATACATACTGTCTCTAAAACACCTACCACGACACACTGAGTATCTGTGGGGTATAGCAGGGTTTTGACTTTTTGCTCCTGTCTTTAATAAATTGCAAATAATATAATTAGGCTATGAAAGGATCAAGCATACACTTTTGATATTTCACACAGTTTTGTGGAATACCATTACATACAGGGGGTCCAAAGATGTTCTCTCAGTGATATGGAAAAGTAAGCCTCATTCTGTTTTACGATCTATATTAAAATCTTACAAAATGTACAAGAGTATTCTGTGTTCAAAGGCTGCTTTACGGGGGAAAGAAAGAGGAATTGTACGGTCATCAGGAGAAACAGAAATTAAAGGTATAATTCATTTCTTCCTTTGCAATTTTTCAGACACATGGAGTAATTTCTAGCATTCTTGTTCTAGCCAATAACGTGTTGCAGCAAAATGTTTTAAGACATTGAAGGCAAAGAAATCTGATTTCTAAATGTTCTTCCTGTTTTATTATTATTATTATTATTATTTGGATTATGCATTTTACTGTCTACTATGAGTTTCTGCATCAGTCCTGGACAGGCTAAAGCATATGAGTCATAGTGCATGCTTAATTTTCATGCTAATTTTTAAAATTGTTTGTATAGTTTCTGTTCCTAATTGACTACATCTTGTTCATACTTTTGACAAGCAGCAGCTGCCCAGTGTTGCAAAGGCCTAATTTCGAAGCAGAGGCACACAGAGGCACTGGAATGCTGGTGAGGCTGCTTGGTACTTCAGCCAGAATTCTAACTATTTACTGACAGCTGAGGTGACTAGGAGTCCACCCCACATAAAAGGGGTCTTCTCATATTTCTTAGAGAAGACAATTTAGCATGTATGTGCTCATGTCTTTAATGATTCTCTTCTGAAAAAGAGAGAACTTACGTTGGGTCAGATAGCGTGCAGACTGCACAAATGTATTATGTATGTGTAGTGCTCAGAATGGCTTTTGAGAAACACACAGGCAAGCATGTCCCAGGCCCTTAGGAGCTTACGTGTGTAATAGCAGACCTGACAAAACCAGTAGAAGCTGAAAACAATAGATGGAGAAATGAAAAAACAGACAAATATAGCTTTCAAGATCAAAGGTAAATTAGATAGTTTATCATATGGGTCCTTCCAAAATATTTCTTCACTCTGCTAAGTAAGCCAGTCCAAGCCAGTGGCATTTCTTCCTGTTGCCAAACCCCTTGGAACTACTTTCACAAACATCTCTGCTTTTCAGTCTCTAACATGCACAAAGAGACTCCTCCCATACATGTCTTTCCCCACTCCCCATCCCACTCTGGACTTCATATCCCATGAAGATAAACTCTCTGTGCCTCTTGAGTTACACTAAGGACTGTATTCCGTTGGTTAAAAGAAGAATGCCACTCTGAAGAACGTTCATACCTGATCTCAGCGAATTTGGATGTTCAAGGCCACACCAGATGCAACTTTGAGCCTCCTGGTCTAGGTGAAGGTATCAATGCCCATGGCAGGAGGGTTGGACTAGGTGATCTTTAAAGTCTCTTTCAATCCATGCCATTCTATTCTTAAAGCTGTGTCAAAAGAGTACATTACTTTTATTGCAGATTAATGAGGTTATGTCACTTAATTGCCATGATGAAGGATCAAGAAGGACAAACCTTCAAAGCTCTAATTTTCTACTAAAATTAATAATATTTTTAATCATAACTTAAACTGAGCCTGACCATTTTAATGGTAAAATTGTATTGATTACTGGTAAATCTTTAAAATGTGTAGGCATGGTTTAGATGCAGAAGAATACAGAATACTGTTTTCATAATAAATAGTGAATATTTTATGGAAAATGATAAAGCTATGTCTAATATTAACCCTAGTAATGTGACTTCAAATATTAGTGACCACTCAGAAGGCTTACAGTATCATCAAAGCCCCATTAAGAAATTTGCAATAAAAATACAGTGCTCTTAAACTCCATAAAGCATCTGAAAATCAAGGACACTTCCCTCGTAGTTTATGCACAGCTCCAGGAACAGGCTTCAAGATGCTCTATATTTCAGCTACTGATTTCTGTGAAAAGTAATTAAATAACAGCAACATCCAAGATTCTTCTTCATCTTACCTCCATTTTTGGTGCTACAAAAATTGTTTACATTTTTTTTTAAATTTAGGACTCAATAAGCCTTCTATAGACATTCCTCATATAAAATTGCATTAAGTGCAACTGTCTCTGCTGTGTTTTCTGGGAAATACTGCAATGGAGAAAATGGCTATTGGTTTTGTGCTGACAAATTATTGATCACACCTGTCTTATGAATCACTTGACACTATGGATTTTTGCTGAGACCATTAAAGGAACAGCCTCAAGCCCTTTGTGTCCTGTATATACTGATAGCACTCTCACATCCAAATTTATGTGCATGCCACTAATGACCACAAAGAGAAAACAAAATCTTAAAAAGAAAATTTTGAAGCAGGTGGTTTAAATAAAGGAAATTAGAAAATAATTTTTAAATGCTTAAAAATATGCAAATGTGTAACTAAACATTCAAAAAGAGAGAATTAGATGAGTGTCCAGAATGTGCATAGTAGTTCTAAACAGATACCTTAAGACTTCAGACAAGTGAAAAATCAACCAGTGGTACTAATGTATCTCTTTCTTATTTCATCAGAAATCCTCTAATTTTCAAAATCTTTTTCTTGGATATGGGTATGAATAGAAACAGTTGGATATGGATAGAAATAGTTTGCACTATATCGGCACTAAAGAGTTGGGCAGGTAGGCTGTTAAGCCCTCTCTCCTAAGGCGCCACAGGTTCCACTACACCTGAGGTTCTCAAGGTAAGGACATTGATATTCTGACTACAGTCTGTGAAAGTTTATGAGGGGGACTTCCTTCACATTCTCCTCCATCTTCTCATTCAAACTATAACTCTTGAAACTTGGCTTATAAGTCATGCTATAAAACAATACCATGTGTATAAATTATGAGCTTGAGCCTTCCTTTTATGAAGCCACATTTTCAGTTGTTTATAACCTTGCCCAATTTTAACTATTTATGCTGAACATTTCAATGATGGGAAATTTTACCAAAACATTCCAGTGATTTCTCACATCATTCAAGAAAGAAAGTGTTACCAGTTTCTTCTTGTCAATAAAGAAATGAGGCTTAGTTCAGGAGAGGCAGCTGTGGAATTCATGTAAAAGGAAGACAATGTAAGATCACTTTTTGTTGCTACACTATTGATTGATTGCTAAAAACCTATCAATACCTCTTTATTTGCAGAGAAAGAAGCAATGACCTCACATGTGGGAGACATTCACTTTACACTTTTGAGATCTCTTAAAGAGATAATAAAAAGTACTCAAGCTTGCATCTATCTCCTGAAGGTCTCAGTTCATGCGACATCAGTAGCTTCCTTCTACTAACTCTCACAACAGTCTACATGCATGAAGGACTAAAATGAATATGGAGAGGACTGACAGAAACCAATCTGTAGAACCAATCTGTTGGTGCTTCTCCTGAGATTTCATTTCCTCTCTCCCTTTGGTGTTTTGCCCTCCTGATCTAGAGAATCACAGTAAAAAGTGTTAGACTCAAATTAAGAAAGACCAGATATGATCAAAAGAAAAGGAAGGCTATTCTGCTACAGGTAGGGTGTTGAAGACTGATGGAGAAAGGGTAATGCAGTAAAATCATTTGTGCAGAAAGCTGAATGATGGGAAGAGAACAAGAAAAAGATGTGGAAGTTTCAGAAGAAGATAGCAGAAGGGAAATGGGGTCATTTGCAGAAGATGAAGTCAGAGACAAAACAAAAAAAGAAAAGGTCAGGAGCAGAGGGGACTGGAAACCACAGGGAATAAGGAAATTATGTTCTATAGCATCTGTAGGAGTTTGATATCTTCCTCCAGCAAGTCACCTAGCTAACAGAGTGAGGACGGGGTACAGAGCAAAGACCTGGAAATAAACTGGAAAATAATATGTGGAACTGGGGGGTAACAAAATTAAGATCACGAAGAATTTTAGTTGGTTATATGAACACATGTTATGTGTTATATGAACATGTTATGACTGAAGCTTCAAAAACCATCTTATATTTTCTGCAAGATTTTTTGCCTAATTTAGTCTTCTGGGGTTTTGCATTTATTTACCATATTATGTTCATGTTATTTTTAGGGAAAGAAAATAGTATAACATATTCTTTTTTTTCTTTCTACTATGTCCACTCCCTCCTTTGAGCAGTTCCTTGTACTAACTGCTTATAACAAGATTTCAGACGATTCAAATTGGCTAAGACTCTTTAACAAGGGTATGTTTAAACCTTTATGTAAACCTATACTGTTTATAAAGTTTCTTAGAGACTTGGACACAATTGTTGAAATTTCCTGAATATTGAGAGTTATTTTATGGTGAAACTTCACTCTCTCATGATGTTATTAAATTAGTAACAGGCTTCAAAAGAAATTACATGATATCACATGTACAAGATGACAAGCCTTAAGTAGAAATAGTTGTGTAGGAGGTTCTCTTTTAAATGTGAATATACTAGTCTTACCCCACCAAAACTACAGAGTACTGGATAATTTTTTGTTATGTTATGCAACATTCTTTCAAACTATAGACATTTCAGAACCAGTTTTCATACACAGCTCCTAAGCAAATACTCATAACCTCATCCTGCAAAGAGAAACTCAGTAAAACTTATTTAAAATCCATATGCTATATAAGGAATTTACCTGGAATCATTCTTCTATCTTTTACTGAAAATAGGCTATACAAAGGTGGTGTTAAGGTGCACATATTCTTCGCATACTGGAAGATTTAAGAGGGCCCAAAGCTATTTATAATTTCCAACTTTGCAGCCCTATTTTAATGCTACTTCCTTTAACTTTTGTTCTGATTCCCAGGACTTTCAGAAAGTGAATAGACTACCTATGTGTAAGAGATTTTAGAGAAGGCTGCAACTGCCATCATTCTTTGCATTTTTTGGTCTGCATTTCCTGATTATGTGATTTGAATAAGCCAATTACATTGAAATTTGGTCCATGGTCATGCAAATAAGTTAATGAGTGTGGATATCTCTCTTCTGTGGATTTAAGTGGTGAGTACAACTGGTGCACATTTGGTTATATAAGGGGTCTGCACAGGATATTGGGGTCATGTTTTGTGCTCTTTTCTAAGGTTCCATTTGCACTATATTGGAGGAAGATTTCAGGAAACTAGAACATTCAAATAAATAAAGAAAGCCTTTAAAAAGTACTGAAATGCAAAAAGTATAGGCTGAATTTTATTTTCTAGGTGCAGGCTGCAAACATGAAGTTTAAGCATGCATTTAATATATGAGATCTATAAAAAATTACTGGGAAATTATCACTGACAGCTTGATGAAAATATTCCCAGATGCCTATTGTGTACAGTAAAACACTGATCAAAAACACTACTGTAACAGTTATTTTATTTAACTGTAAGATCTCTTTCTCAGTAACATCATGTGCACAATTAAGCTTGATTCACACCAACCAAGAACTCCAGGCAAAAATGATTTATTTTTCAAAGTCATGGAACTTCCTGATACTCTTTAAATGCTAGTGACCTTAAGATAGAATAATTTTTCAGCAAGCACTTCTTCACAGACTGGCACTGACAGCAGTTTTACTTTCTGTGTGTTATTACACTTTCTTCACAGCTCTGTAGTGATTCCAGATGAAGTCAAACAGTTGGGATTTTTTCAGTAAATTATATTCCAGGCAAAGAATAACAATCTCTGTTCTCACTGAAGGAGACATTCCTGAGACACCACAGTAGTGCTCTATGTGCAAATGCTGAATTCCACAATTAGTCTGTAAACAATAGAGATGTGGGCTGAATTGAGAGATTTGCCAAATTTGCTGAGGTAAGGGTTGCTATAAACAAACAGGAGTAAATATAAATGCTCTGGTATGTGAACACCTACAACAACAATTATCCATTCCCTCCCAAGTTTAGCAGGTTGAGTTCCCACATTATAATGCTCTTAGTTTTGGGAGAAAGCCAGGCATCAAATTCTGTTCTAGAGAGGAAAGAAGGAGACCAAACTACTTAGTGTCTGAGATACTGCATTAAAAATTGTACAGTGTCATTTTATATAAAGATACACAGCCAAATGTTGCACAACACAAACTTGATCTCATCATCCTTTCCTTTCAAAGGCAAAGCATACAACTGCAACTACCTACATAGATATGCAGGTGTTGAAATGAGCAGTTTGAGAGTAAAATCATGGCCATGTTGGAAGAAAAGATGAATTTTATTTAAAAAAAAGTGTTTTGAGGAGAGTACAGATATTCATTATACTAGTAAACTTTAGAAATAGCATATACGCCAGGAAAATAGATTTTTTTAGAAGTAGTTATTTAATATTCAGTTATTTTAATGTATCTAAGGGTCTGTAATAATGCATCCAAAATAAGTTGACTATAACATGACCTTTATGATGATTATATCATGACAAAACCAGTTCTTCTCCCATACCATATAAGATTGAAAAACTAGAGGAAAAAATCAACAAATTTTTGCAACAGTCAATTTTAATCCCTTAGAAATATGAACATCAGTTTCCTTTATTTCTAAATGAAAACATATTCTAAGCTGCTAACCTTAATATAAGTTCTTTTCAAATTTCCTTTTGGTAGTTATGAAGTACCCTAGAAAATGTGTGATTACAAAACAAGCCTGTTTTACATAGGAGCCTTTCTGACACCATAGTGACAGTAATAACACAAACCTCAAAGTAAGTAGATCATTGTTTATTTTCTTCCTCAGTTTCCTATTTGTGTTCCTTGTGGGAAATTTATGTCATAAAAAGCAGAGCAAGGCATAAGAGGCATAGAACACTAGTGAGAATTTTTTTTGCATATCCATTCCAAAAAACATTAAAATTATTTTTACCTCAATAACCTTTTTTTGCCTAAATAGTTATTTTACTTCTTTTTTTTTAAATATAGTGTCTCTTTTTTTTTCCCCAGATTGCTAATTTTAAGTCTCTTACACACATGTTTTGTGCTAGCAAAAAATCAGCTTTTAAAGAGATCTAAACTCAGTGTCTGAGCTGTTACACACAGAGCCTGAAGCTCATGGTGAGAGTTCACAGCACTTATACACAAATGCACATCAGGAGTCCATCCAGCAAAATATCTGTCTATCCAAATAACTGTGACAAGCAGCACTAGCCTTTGAATCAGGACTCTGCTTTCTGTTAAATATATTTTTATGTGGTAGGAAAATGATCTCAAGATCTTAGGGAAAAAAAAAAGACGCTACTGTACTCAGACCTCACAAGGAGATCAAGACCGAAGAAGATGACATTTGATCTTGCACATACTTTTCTCCAACTTCCCATGGCCTTCTGCTGCAGGAAGTACTCATATTCAAATCAGCAGGACTTCACACATGCTTAAAGACAGGCATGTGCACAATAGCTTTCTGAGCTTGAGGCCATCCTTTAAATTTTTATTAAATAAGAGAAGCTTGTAATCTGATGTTAAACAGTGGCCCAGACCTCAAGGACTACTCAGTTTTTATTCAGTCAGTGACTCTGTTTGACTGACGACCTTAGGGTTTGGCAAGCCTGATATTTTCAGAAAATATATACTTTACTTCCTGTAAAGTATGTGAAAGCTTATATGTCCTCTAGTTCCACTAAGATGATGGCCCTGAAGGCAAGAGCAGTAAATCAGTTGCAGATTAGGGCCAGGTTCACTTATTTGACATATAAAAGCTGTTCCTCATATAAATGGCTGGGAAAAAATGCATACAGTATGACAGAACTAAATAGAGTTCTTCCTCAGTAACGATAACTGCAACACAAATTTGTCATTAATATAAGGTGGGCAATACCCCCACCATATTCCAATTCAACTTTAAATACTCATAATCCACAAAATTACTAAGCAGCATATCCTTTTCCCTTCCCCTTCCCCATTCCCCTTCCCCTTCCCCTTCCCCTTCCCCTTCCCCTTCCCCTTCCCCTTCCCCTTCCCCTTCCCCTTCCCCTTCCCCTTCCCCTTCTTTTTTAAATGGTGATAAGTAAACTTTCTCCAATAAGCTACTTGTTACTCATGTTTATGACTAAAAATATGCTTAATTAAACTCAATGTCAAGAATAACTAATGTTCTTTATCACTTTGGAGACCAGAAAATATAATTCTATCAAGATATGAAATATACAATTATTTGTGTATGTATTGGGTAAGATAGCTTGTGCTCCCACCCACCTTTTTCCTCTCTTCTGCTATTAGTTTCAAAATCAATTTAAAGTGCTTTCTGCATTGGAATAAATTGTACCAGAACTGTCATTTGAATAATGCATAGCTTCCTACTGAAACTAAAAATATTTATTTAAATCATGGAACCAAAAAAGAAAAAAAAAAAGGGATTTTAAGGGGGTGGAGGCTGTGCTGCAAATTGCTGCAACTAATTTCTTACCCTGACATATATATTTCCAGGTCTTTGGCCAATACTTTTCATGTCTAGCACCATACAGACATCTTAGCCTTCCCATGCCCCTACTTCCTAGAGTCTTCCCACAATGGGAACACCTGCTCTGATCAGGCAGGTTCTGTTTTGAATTGAACTCCAGTTCGCTTCTACACAAGCAAGATAGTACTTCACAACACTACTTAAACTCCTGTGCATTCTGTGTGCCTGTCTCCTTCATTGAAACAAATAAAGGTACAGAACAACACACCTCACTTGGATGTAGTAATTCCAAAACCTTACATGGGCCAGGCTGTGGAAAGGAGAAGAGGAAAAAAAAAAGATACGAATACTTCATCTGTTCAGGTTAAATCTCTGGGTTCTGAGAGGACAGAAAAAGACCTCCCTACATATTGTACATGACTAGGTCTAACCCCTTGGATGCCCCCTTTTCCTCCCATTTCCTCTTGCTCCCCAAGGGGGTACAGTGCCTGGGGCCTCTCCCCTCTGTGGCTGATCTGGCAGGATTGCATAGCAAATGGAGGAGATATAAGAGAGCCCACAAACACGTGCCTTCTCTGAAAATTTGAATAGACCCTATGAGGCTTATTTCCCCATGAGTGAATTGCAATCAGATCTCAGTTTCATAATTCAAATAACAGCTTATATAACAGGCATGCAGTCTGAGGTGGTGGACTGAGGTTTTACAGTAAGGGGACATGTAATATGTTATCAAGAGATTAGCACAGAAATTTCCCTCCTCCCCTTCCCCCACCCTTTATTTGCAATCAGGTCTCAAACTATCAAAATCTTTCCATTGTTACAACTTCAAGTAACACAATCACTTCACATTTCTTTACTAATGAACTGTACCCCTCTCCTTCCTTTTCTCTCCCCCTTCTCAGAAACACAATGACATCAGGAGATTCTGTTTAGTTCAAACAAGTCAGGGAGATAGAAACATTCCTGAAAAGATATTCATTCCTTCCTGCTCAACAGATTAGTAGCATTTGATTTGACATGACTATAAGTTTACACACTTCAAAGAATTTTTAAAGTAATACCTTCTAAAAAAGGAATGAATAAAAAATGTTCTTGCACATTCTGCATGACTAAATGATGGATTGTTTTTTTGAGTATTCACAATCTATTTTCATGCCTTGGTGCTAACAGTTGTGAACAAAAATCAACTCCAGTATTGTAATATTAATGGGGAACAGTCTGGCCTCCACCTAACCCTGAAGATAATTATGCTAAAACAATAGCGATGAGCATTCGGCTAACTAGCTATAACAAGGAAAGACTGCTGCTGCCATTCATCAAAAAGGCCATTTGGATAATGAGGAGAGATGGCTACTGACATATTTCAGCAGGGGAGGCCATCCTGCTGGGAGTTTCTTTCATAATGCCAAATTCTATCCATTTAAAAAGCAAACATCATGCTCTCTTTGGTTTGTCGGGTGATCTTGGGAGCGGAGACATAAGTCATATAGTACCGTCCAAGTTGGAATAAAGAGCTGGAAGAAAGACCGAAGGAGGAAAAAAAATGTTGTAGTGTACGTATCATTGTAATCTTCAGTCTCCTGAAAGGACTAATCCTAATTATGAGCAACATGACTGCTGTCAGTCAGGAAGAGCAAATCCCTTGCTTTCTGTTAGAAGCTACTAATCTGATTATTGATTTACAATTCTGGAGATTAGTTCAAGAATGTGCATCTCAAGGAATCTGAATATCCTGACTGGACAGACAGTAAAACAGATGTTTAGAAGAAGTATATTGCTTTAACTAAATAAAATAGCAGATAAACCATAGTTTCCAAACATATTTAGACTAGCAAACTATTGTGTGAATAAAAGAGACTGAATGTTAACCAATATGTCAGGTTTTGTAAGTAGTGTCTAATATGACAGCCACTTCATCACAGCAGAGGTCACAGATGATTTTCTAAAATAACAAGAAGGAAGATACAATAGTGATGGACTTTTCAAGTAAAAATTAGTACAAATATGTACTGTCTTGTGTTTCCTGTCTGAAGACCATTTTTCCCATTTAAAACTGGTATTTGCTGTGATGGTAAGGAAATGTATTTTAATTTGTCTGTGAAAAATATGCTTTAAAAAAAAGTGCTTTTCATACAAAAAAAAAAAAAAAAAAAAAAAAAAAGGAAGCACAGGAAATATATGTCCTATTTTTCAGTTACTTGCCTGAACAGAGGTGCTTTCCAGAATAACATGCAAGGACCACATTCAAAATTTCTCCAGTGTCATCCATTTTCAGATGCTGAAGACAGTGGAAATCTCAGACAGCACAGCTTCAGCCTCTCTGCTGCTAGGATGTCAGGGTCTTCTCTTTCACTGGCTCCTCACACAAGGGTGGATATACTTACTTCCTTAAAAAGCTCACTAACAAATCCATGACTATATGGCAAAGAAGATACTAAGATAATAGAAAAAGAAAGGCACCTGGAGGAGAAGGGAAATCAGTGGGGTGTTTCTAAAAGAAAGTGTGAGCTCAGTGAACCTAATCTCCATGGGCTTCTTCTACAGTCTTCAGAAGATAAGAACCTCCTCCACTGAAGTTATTCAGAGCGGGATTTTGGCAACTATTTCTGGAAGGATCTATTTTTCTCCACAGGCTCTATGAGACTCATGGAACTTGGCCTCAGTAGACTAAAATTCATCTTTTGTCATACTCTATACCATGAACCCACTCAAAAATGACTGTGTTAAGGAAGCGTCTATTCTCTTCCATTTCAAAAGAGTCAATTTCAGAGAAGCACTTTAAGATGCTAGAACTTACAGCTGAAATTTAGTAATCCTTCTGAGGCCAAAATTGTTTTTTGGTTGTGCTAGACCATGGTGTCAAAAAGGGTTTGTATTCCTCCCCTAAAATTCAAATAAGCACATGTTTTTCCAGTACTGATAAAGTGAGTAATAGAATCATAGAATACCCTGAGTTGGAAGGGAGCCAGAGGGATCATCAAAATTCAGCTCCTGACCCTGCACAGGACCATCCCAAGAATCACACCTTTTAAGCCATTACACATGTAAAACATATAAGAAGCAATTAATAATTCTAAAATCTAAAAAACTTTTCATACATGTAACTATGTTCAGTTGTATTAATTGGACTCTGTCACAGAACTGTGTGTTTCTACTGAACTTTCTCTGTTCATGCTGGAGTCATTGCAAGAGGCTGATGATAATGTACTTGGTTTCTTCGAGGTGTTTGAAGTCAGGAGAGAGCACCACATCTTGCTGAGTACCATTAGACAGCAGATTAATAATGTTATACCTTGGGTAAAAACTGTTTACTGAAACCAGGTACAAATACACAGACTTCTTTTGGCATAGCATGGGCTTTGTTATGTACATTTCTAAGTTGATGAACTCTGCAAAAGACAAACTCTTAAAATCGTTTACATTGTGTATTCCTTTTATTGATCTATGACTTCTTAGTGCTATGTGGAAAATGAAGAAATAGAGAAGGAAAGATTATTTGCCTTTCTTTGTGCAATACATGATCATGACTAATTTGATACTAGAACAGGAATCAAAGGAGCTTAGTAAAAGGTTCCATATCTAATCCTTTCCCACGTTCAGTTTTACCTTGATCTCTGAAATGCTTTCATTCTCTCCTTAGGGCATGAATACTTGCTATTTACATGTCTGTATTTTTGTAGGAGAGGCAAATGAGGGCAAAAATTCTCAACAACAAACTTCCATGGTGAAGATAGATAATTTCATATTTCTAGCCATACTGAACTCTGGGAAAATAAAATTCACTGTAGCTATGTATAAGTGGTCACAGAAGTACATATTGTCTCAAAACCAGGCATGCAATATACTTTTGCTATAATAAAGTTAACTGTCCCTAATATTTGGAGCCAGTAATAATAACTTTTCTACTACAATCATGGCCTTTTGGACTTTATAACATTTAAATAGAACACTAACAAACCCCTCACATTTCTCTTTGTACTAATGACAAAAGAACAGGGTGGTGCCATTTTGGCAGCACTGCTGGATTACACTGATATCTGTCATTTTTGGCAAATAATGAATCAACTTGGCCTCTCTGAAAATCTCATGTGAGGTTAGAGATATGCTATTAGTGTAGAGCTAAAAAATACTGCTGTGGTGTTTACAGAAAGCCCTTGCTCAGATTATTCTATTTGAAGTCAATTAGAAGACTCCTCTGATCTTACTGGCATGGGTTCTCACAGCAAACACTAGACAGTTGCTATCACTAGCACTGAAGAATGCAGCAATCCTGGGAGAATGCAAAGGTTTGTTTTAGGAGCTATTCACTATCTCTGCTGATGCTCATTGCATATATGTCTGTTTTGCAAAGTCAGATCAAAATCATTGCCTCTAACCATTATGCAGACAAGCAAAGGTTGTCAAGGACCTGCCAGTTTTCACAGTACAGTTCACATATCTGCTGGGCATTGTGGTTCCACACAGTGTTATTCATTTCTAGTATACCTTCTGAAACATTAACAGTGCCCAACACACCACTGCTTTGAAGAAAGCACCAACTCAAGAACAGAAAGAGAATATAGATTTTTTAAAATTCATTTTTATTTTGCATTTTCCGTTTGCTTTCGTTACTCCCACAACCTCATTTATGAACTGTTTTCTGTCCACTTTGGCGATATTGAAAAACACCTAACTGTAAAACTTTCACTTATACTAGTCTTCCAAACCAAAACCAGCTTGCATACACATATCTGCATCTCTGTCTTGCCTATATAAACACAGTAAAATATAATATGCAAAATCACCACATCTGGCACATGCTTGACAGAAGAGGACAATATTAAGATCTTCCATACCAGAGTGCAGGGGAAATGTATGTGCAAGAGAAATCTGACAGTATTCTGAGATAGAGGTGTTATCCTTTGGTTTGCCTGTTCTGTGTATTTTCTGTGTATTTTGTTCAATGTGCTTTCATGCTGCTCTTGTTCAAAGCATTTCTCACCACCTTGCCCTCTCAAGGGAATATCTCCAGCTACAAAGCTTCAACAGGAGATGCACACCTGATGTCACCTCCATTACTTCTGCAAGTATCATGTAACGTGAGATCAGATTTGCATTCATTTTCTCATTTTCTTCAGCAATAAGTTACAGCACGTTCCTTGTATATTCACTATATTGCTTTGCTCTTCAAATCAGCAGCTCTGTTGAATATGGCCCTTTCTTTCTACAGTTTTATCTTCTGTTCCTGAGCTCAAAAGAGACTTGTCAGTGGGCAGCATCATCCATGTTGTGGAATCCTGCTCTCAAGGCATTTTGCAAAACATAAAGAGCAAAATCAAAGGGATCAGAGGCAGAGAAGAAAAGGATTTTCAGGTTTTGTAAGCTAGATATTGGGCTCTTACTGTTGCCAAGTTTGAATCACATGAATTCTGATTTTATGAAGTGAAAAACAGAGGTTGATTTCAGTCTTAATTCAGTGTTTCCCTTTATAAGCCTAAGATTTATACTCATGATGTTTTCTTTATCTGACTTTTTGAGAACATGCTGTTATGTTTCTTATACAAAACCACCTCTTTCCTAAATTATTGTGCTCTGAGAGATCAACCATACCATGATGTACAGTTCTTTCTACATACCACCAGATATCTCTGAGGAATTACACTGAGATATCAGCCTGGCATTTGAATGTTAAAAGAGAAGCAATAAAGTTAGTAACTAATCCCGTTAGCTATAGAGCCAAAACTTTTTCACTGATTTTTATGAGCCAAAAACCTGTACAATTCAATTTGTGTCTGAAGTACACATGTACACACATGCAGGCATCTAGTGTACAATTTACTACTTCAGATAAAGCATTTGTAAAATAGAATTTTATTTGCTGTGATGTCAAAGTCTCAACATCTAGTGTGATTGCTGATAGATAAACAGCTTACTTTATTGGTTCATCCTTGAATATTCTGACTGACTTTTTTAATCTCAGAAAACGTTGTGCATCTGCTTTCCAAAATTATCCCTCTGCCTTGGTTTCCTCTATCATTGATGATTTCTGGGAATATAGACCAGCACTATAATTTGCATCATGAAGCAAGAATGGACTTTTGATTCAAAAATTCAAATAGAATTTTAAACTGATCTAACATGACATGCAAATTCATGAAGTGTTCCACATTTTTTTTAACTGTGCCCATGGCAATGGGGTGGGAAGTAGATAACCTTTAAGATAATTTCCGATTCAGGCCATTCTGAGATTCCATGCTGTGGTTTTAATATATAGCAAAGATTTTAAATTTTTTATTTACATTTTAGGAGTCTTTCTGGAAACAAGGAAGATCTTTCCATTTGTAGACTGTATGATCTACTTTCTAAAGTATCATGTTCAGACAGACATCTGTTCATCTGGCTCTGGAGAGCTGAATGAGCAATGAGATACTTATAATGATTTATTTTGCTGGAGAATTAATTCAACAGGAAAGCAAACTTTTTATCTTGCAGTGGACTATTTTAACTGTTGACTAAAAATTTAAAACACTGTTGTTTTTAAGACTAATGAGAGGTTTTCTTTCACATGTATTTATGCATCTGATTGCTGTTAAACTTACTGTGTAATTAACTTTAAATAGTAATGAATAAAAAGCAAATATTTAATTTATACTTCCGTTCACCAGCAAAAATGAAGTAGAGCTATGGGCAAAGCCTACCAAACATATCTTCAACAGTTTATAGCAACACAATAAAATTTATCCTCCTACACAGACCATATCACTTTCTTGATAAATAAAAATATGTTAAACTTCACAAGACAGTCCTGTGAATTTGTAAGAAAATCTGTTTAATGTTCCTCATCAGACTATGTATAACAGATAAATCCTCTATCTCCCAAACCAGAATAGAAAATACTCCACTTATCTATTTTTACTCTCACTTTTATCTCTTTTTTTCTTCTTTTTGAAAAATGAATATGTCCTTTGATTTCTAGTCTATAGGAAAGTATTTCATCACCTATCACTCCTTTTGCATTTGTTTATTATATTTGGGAACATAATTGAGGACTTAAAAAAAAAAGAAAAACAATAAAAATATGAGTAAAAATATTATTTTTTTTTTTTAAGTAAAATCATGACTGAATTAAACAAATTTCATCAGACCACTGTCTTCCTGAGTATGCAAGCAGATTAAAATGGAAGTTTTGGGGAACTTTACTCATAGAATTAACTTTGGAGCTTTGTTACAGAGATTTTAATGCCTCCACTGCTAATTGCTTCACTAATTGTTCTAGAATAAAGAAATAGAAAGGAAAAAAAGGTGCTTATTTTATAATTCTTAATTATTTTTAATTCTTTGCTTGCTGACAAGCTGGAAAGCAACTTCTGCAATGGCTAATTTCAAAGCTTTTATCAGGTCATAATGACAGAGCTAACAGTTTTGCTCTTGTTTCTCCATGTGCACTAGTGCTCCCAGGTGTGCAGGGAGCTTATGGATCCATCTACAAAACTAGAAAAGGTGCCTTAGACTCCTGTGCTGGTTTTGAAAGACTTGTTCTTTCACTTGTTGGACTACGACTTGCATCAGACAAGATGTGCATGTTTATTTGGAGACAGTCTAGAGTCCAGCACTCTCTAGACTGAACACTCTATCAAAAAATATGTTTGCCTTTTCACTGGAAATCACATTAGGTAACTCAAATATCCTGCTCTGATTTGATCTTTTTGTTTTTTTGGGGTTTTTTTTGTTTTTTTTTCTTTCTCTTTATTCAGTTCAGTAAAAACAGAGGCTACTGTAAAACCAGTAAAAATTTCATCACAGAAGACAAGGCAGCATTTCAACCAGGGAACACACAGGGTCCCTCACACCCCATTGAGATGTCTGACTGCTCCTTATTTTTGCTGATTTGTGTCCAACAGAGCATATAACCAACTTAACCAGTTGATTCCTCTCCTGAGACTGTTTTCCTGAATTGCAAGGAAAAAAAAAATCAGGGAAGAGAGAAGGAAGAAAAAATATTACACATAAAGAAAAAAATTAGATATGCATTGGAAAGAATATAAAAAGTAAAACTCAAAAATATCTTATAGAGTGGCATCCTTTCTAATTGCTTAACCCTTTCTCATCTCCTTTAAATTTATGTGGATTCTACTGAAGAATTTAAAAAATCCTAATTTTACTCCATTGTTAAATGAAAGTAACAAGAAAATTAACTGCAGTTTGTTCTATATTTGATGTAAACCTTTCAAATTCCCATCACGTTCCTTAGGACAGCATTTATTATTTAATTACACATAAAGAATGGCATGAGGTACATAATAGTAATGGGGAAAATGGGTACAAAACAAGTGACTCAATGATCTTCAAACTGTTCTTCTAAAGCAGAGAATATTTATTATATATTATTATATCTATTATGTGGTGATGATTATTATATTTATTAGAATATAAAAGTACTATTAAAATGTTGCAAAACTGACACTAATTGCTAATTCTGTGTCTGTGATCTGTCAAGAGTTGAGCTGTTTCAGGATACAAATGCAGGCACTTTTTTACCAGTCCTACCTAGAAAACTCCATGTTAAGGGTATCCATGGGACAAATTTCCCAGACTAAGCTGTGGGGAAGCTGGTAGGGCTGCTACTGGCAAATTCTCCTCAGTTTAGCAGAACAGAGTATAGTATGTAGGAAATCAATTCCTCTTCATTCCCTCGCCAAAGGGGTTTTTAAATTTCTATCCTACATGAATCATAGAAGATTGATTTTTTGTTTAACAAAGCCACTTTACTTCAATGACATTTGAAAACTGAAGTATCATGTACACCCAAGGATACAACTTAATATTAACAAATGAATATTATGAGTCTTCATACTCAATAGTTCAAAAAGTACTTTTTCAAAGATGTTCATTTCAAATTGTTGGACTAAGGACCGTAGCTATGCCCAGTATATTTTTCTAGCCAGTATCAGGACCAAAAGTAACACCCACCTTCTGTGCTGACCTGCTGCACTGAGATTGGCCAGACAGCCCTTTGAGAGCCATACCCTCTGGGCCATGTGGTGTGCACAAGACATTGGATAAGTTATAATCAAAAGGTTTTTAATGGGAGTAGTGAAGACTGAAAATTTTGTTTTGTGTTAAACTTCTGAATTTCAACAGTTGTTTTCAAACTCTAAAAATATTTCATTTTAATAATCTTTAATGTTTTCTTTTTTAAATGAAAATTTTAAAGTGTACAGTTGTTGTATAATGTTTTGCTTTTTAACAGAAACTTAGACATTCCTTAAAAGAAAAAAACAAAATATTTTGTTTCAAGAAAGCTGAAATGGAAATAGTTTTAGAGCAGTGATTGTCCATGCTTATTTTTCAATGGAGATGCATGAAAAAGATAATCCCTTATTAACCTTCAGTTTATAGTACTGAAGTTTTGGTACTGCAAACACATGCAGGAATCCTATTGTAGACAATAATCAAGATTTGCAAAGCCAGTTGAGGAATGTAGGTCTCCAAATTTCATGGAAGGTCTAAAAGTTTGATAGAAGTCATGCAACAAAATAGCTCAAAACAGCTCTGGGAATTTCAGGAAATGTGCGTATATTTAAAAGCCGGAATTTTCCCCATTGAATTTAACTAGGAATGGGCAAGAGACTGATAAGACAAATAGAGCAGTCAAGAATGACAGAAAAATAGGAAAGCTACTTGAGATCCTATTTCAAAATAAATCTACAAAGATTTGATTTTTCAGGTCTTAATCAATGATCTGAAGAACTTAAAGATTTCTAATCCCTCTTGAAAGTCAGAAAAGGGAAACAAAAATTCTCATCCTCAACCTCCAACAAGTACATAAGTAATGATCTTTTAAGAACTAATAGCAAAGTCAAAAAATATAAGAAGCTCTTGAGAAAAAAAAAAAAAAAAAAAGATGTGACCAAAACATCAAAGGGAGTGTCACTTCTTTTTCCTTCTGGAAAAAATTGAGTTGGATCTTCTCTGACCTCCTTTGTTTGCTAGAGTTATGCCAAATTATCTGAAGGTCTTTTATAGCGTCAGAGATCCTGAAGAGCTGTTAGTCAGAGATGCTGCAGATGTGGCTGGATATTCACTGCTACAAACACAGCTCTCATCAAATTGCATCACTCCACCCTGGATTCTCAGTCTACAGCAGTGCATGAAAAGCACAAAATATTAGGAAAAAAGGCTAATCACAGTATAATAGACAAATTTTCAGCATGTCTGCACTCATGCCTTTAATTTTGTCCTTGGTAAATTTTAGAGAGTCATTATGTACAATGTGGCCAAGTGGTTTTTACTGTCTAAATTATGGCCAAAAGAGGTGAAATTTGATTCATTATTAGAAAGGCAGAGTCACAGCGTCACTGGTTGTTCGTAAATCCATTAAGTTCCTATACAGAATCCTGCTCTGAAAAATGCATTTCCCAAGTGTGACGGTCTGCATGTTTATACTCTCCCAAATATCTCTGCCAGGTATATTATTGAGTCAATACATTGAGAAACAGGAAAAGATTTTTAAATGGTTCCTATCTACGCAAAAGTCTAATATGTCTTAAAGCACCTCATGAAACAACTGCTAAACAAATGATCTCTACAAAGTCAGTGTCGTGTTTGCATAACAGGTCACTGCATTTTAGTAGAATTCTCACAGCTCTGACGTGCATGCAGTCAGAGAAAGAAGTTCCCATAAGAGATTATCACAGGAAAAAGACTCATTCATGTATGCAATTATTTGTTATCGATAGACAACATGTACTCTAATTAATTTTGACTTGTTGGATTTGATTCACTGCTTTTGCATGTTTGTTTTAAACTGGATAATCAAATCTGGCTGCGTATGAGCTGAACTTTTTGCCTCTATGAAAGTGTGCATTGACCATTCAGTGGCACTTCTCCAAAGGGAAGTACACACCTTTCTCACCAGTGTGACTCTTCCACCTTACTTTTCCTTTCTCAGAACAACTGAAAACGTCTTTGGGAGGCTCAGCAAGTAATGTACCCTTCTCTAGTCAAACTAGAGAAAAATATATTTGTTAATATATTTGCCTCTTTGTCTAGACAAACATAGTGTATGCAATCGTGCTCAGGGTGTGTCTCTCCCTACCTAGGCAGAAGATAAAGTTAGCGATACAGTTTGGAGGGTAAAGGTCTGAAGGCAAATTAATTTCTTTCCCCTATGAAGATAAATGGCTAGAGGAGGCTGAATGGATCAGAACTGCCAATAGGCATGTTTGAGAGAATGGCTCAGGTGGAAGACTAGAATTAAATACAGCAAAATCTTCATAAATGTCCTAATTGTGGTGTCTGTCCCAGCTGTTAAAGTTGGTGATCTAAAAGTCAGAGTTTTGTAGGAAACCACACTTCATTGCTGCCATTCCTCACAGGATCACTGTGAGCTATTGGTTTGGTAACAACTGTAGAAGTAGAGTTTTATTTGTGGATTGGAAAATTATACCCTGGAAGGATGCTCAACTTATTAGTTGCAACAGAGACAAACTTCTCCTTTTGGCATCCTGATGCAGGGAAAGTGGTGCAGAAGACACTGCCTGGTCTCTAAAAATACTGTGACTGATGCAAAATATGGCATCTTGAATATGCTATTTATTTTCTAAAGCTTTTTCAGGAGGAACTGAGGAAGAATCCTGCCTGCATTCTTTCTGGAGCTCTGGCTGAAGGATAGCAAGCCTGAGCATAGTCTGTAAGCTTAGTCATTAGGATGGAGTCAGCAGCAAAACCCTCTAAGCAGGTTCTGTAATCACATTGCAGGATCTGAATAGAAGTGGCTAAACCTGCTGCATGGTGGGGAGAGACTTCCTACCTGCCTCTGTGGGTCACCTTTTTCTTGGCTTTACCTCACGGTGTGAAGTGCACAGACAGCACAAATCACCAGCTGCAGGCCAGATGTCACTCAGGCAGCCTTTGATGTGAAAGTGTCACAAGACAGAGTGCATGCCTAGGAGGAATTAAACCTGCAGGGGCAGCACGGTGAGTTAATTGGAACCATGCAGAGAGACCATCATGGTGGCTGTGATACCAATTCACACTCATTTTAGACACCTTGTCCCACTTTCCCTTCTCTGTAAGACAGGAATACAGGTAAAGTATTCTGTATTCCTCACAGAACTATTGCTAGAAATGGATCATTTCTGATATCACAATGCACTGAAGAATTAAAAGTAAAAGAACTGGGCATAATTTTAAATGCATTTTTTTTTTGTGTTATAATCTACATACATCAATATGGCACCATTACTGAACATGTACATACACTTGCCAACAAACCAGTTCTAGTAAACATGTACTACTGTACCCTGGATGATACAGTGTTCAGAAACCCCATGGAGATAGCAGCTGCATAAATTCTATCAGAAGATGCTGTTGTGTTCAAAAAGCATTATCAACTTCATCTGCCAATGCTGGAAAAACATATGAAATGTAGAATTCCATTATTTTGTGTTACTACATTTTCACTGAAAATTAGACTATTTCAATTCCCATTCCTGCAATAAATGCATATATAAGAAATAAATGCTTTTTTTTTATTATTATCTGTTATGATTCTTGATTATTTATTGCAACTAACCTTAAGAATTTTTTGTTGTTGTTGTTCAATTATTTTTTTTAACTTGTTTGGTTAATCCAGAAAGGTGTAGGATTTTTTTTTCCTGTCAGACAGTGGTTGTTATGAAAGTAAATGGGTGGACTGATGGTAATTAATAGCTCATACTAATAAAGCACTTTTCATCAATAGTTATTCTGATTTTTTCCAGAATTTTGCCACATTTTCTGTTGTCTTCATTTTACATATGAACTGAAATATTTTTCAGGACTAAATGTAGGAGGATAAGTAAATAATGTATATCTTAAAATATGCTGTAGAAGTGTAAGCAGATGAAAAAAAAAAAAAAACACAAAACAAAACAATAAAGCCACACTACAGATATTGCTCACAATTTCATTGACTGACATTTAAAATCTGAGACTTTCAAATGTGATTTCCTTTGCCATGAAAGAAAACTGTTGCTGTTTTTTGCCTTTGATAATTTTTTGAGGGAACATCCCCATGTACATGATTATCATGGCACTACTTTTGAACAACCTTGGGCCTCCCAGTGTGGCTCAAGAGACGGCTGTCCCATGTGCGCTCCTCTGCAAGGGCTCCTGCTGACTGCCCACGCCACCACTTACACAACAGGAACACCCATTTTTCAGTTTCATGCTTTTCATTAGACAACATGGTCTTGTCATGTGGCAGTGTGTTTTGGCTCCTGCATACACAGCTGTTTTTACTACTCAGGGTATTTGAATGCTTACTCCACCCATTTGTTTAATGAGACCTGTAATCAGCTTCAATTCCAATAGGTCATTAACACCTCACCCACAGCAATATGAAGCCAAAATTGGACAGGTTTGTTATGCCTGTTACAGCATGCAGTGGCGATACTTTCTGCAGGCTTTAAAATGTCTTTATTATAATTCATGTTAGTAATAACTATGAGCCATTCTCCTTGCTACAGCAGCAACAAAAATTAATAACTCTTCTTGTCTTTTTCCTGTGTGATTATGCTTTGAAGTGTATATCTTTTTCCTAACTTTTGACTTTCATTTCATAAATATATCAAGCAAATAAAAGCTCTATCATGAATGAGTCTCAATATTTTGGTCCTTACAAGAGAAAAATGCAAAAGATTAATAAATATATAGGAACTACATCTGGTTTAGTGTGGCTTACTAAGCCCCACTTAGTAACTGGTGGAATAAAAGGTGTCATATCTATTCTTGTAATCACCTGACACTGCCTTCATTTCCATGACAAAATACTGGGCTGGATGTAACCTGTGTGGCCTTTTTCTTGTTCTTAAAGGACAGGAAATAGTTGTTACTTAACATCTGAATTCCACTTGCTAAATGCACCTTACTATGTGTAGCACCAGCGAGCTGGCATTTCCAGAGTGGAGAGCTGGTATGTGAGTGACACACCTTCATTCACGTCTCTTGTTTTCTTTTTTCCTTTCTGGGAATAAAGATGAAGCTATTAGTATGGTATCTGCTTATGCCTGAGACAAAATGGGAGGAACACAACAGAGGCAAAAGGGAACAAGGTGGAGAAGGAGAAGATATACATATATCCCAAAAAGTGATCTGTGCAATAAACTGTTTTGTTACATTGCAAAATTTTAGTATGCTTTCATTAACTTCAGCATATCTAAGCATTTTGCTGAGAACTGTTGCTGCTACATGCTATACAGACAGAGTTTGTAAATAAGGGCGAGTATTAGCAAATGCTTTGAATTTAACAATGGGCAGAGAAACATCACCGCACACTCCAAGCCCAGCCCCATGCCCAAGACATCTCCCTCGCCTGTATGCTGCACCTCTGTATTTTACTGGCAGATTATACAATGCCTGTATATAGCTATGCTCAGAAAGTGACTAACATCTATAATTGAGGGATAAGAATGGGTTCTCTTTCAGTGGTTTTTCATCCTGACTTCATATCTGTTCACTTGCCTGATCTGGAATGAGAACTAGCTGAGAGAGTTGGAACCCACCAGAAAAAAGTGAGCTGATTTCCAGCAACTGAACATGTGGCTCTTTTCCTCTAAAGAAAACAAAATTATGTTATATAGATTGACATAGTTGGTTTTAAAAGGTGGCCAACATAAGGCATTAATGTGTAAAAGTTTGTAAGTTTTTTTGTTGGTATGTAGGATGCAGAACAGGAACATAGATATTCAGTCCAATTGGAGTTTGGCAATTGTCAGGATGACAAAATCTAGTATTAATTTTGGTCCTTATTTCAGATACCTTAGTGAAAAGGCTAAGGACAGAAAGTTTGTGAAGATGGAGCTCCACCTTTCACTCCCAAATATTTCCTCTCTGTCACAGCTCAGCTGGTCTGCAGGGAACATACAGAACTCTCTAACTTCTCTGACTAAGCCTGTAGCTCACCTAAGTGCTCAGTCTCCATTGCTCTCACGCTAATTCTTTTCCCAAGCTCTAAATTTATTTCATAACAGGGACAAAGAATTATTCCTGGAAGAATAAAGAGAAAAGTAGGTCAAGACACAGACTTATTTTGACAATCTCCCTTTAGCACTTTTGTGTAGTTGTAATTGAACTGTCCTTTTTAAAAGTGTGCCCTGTATTTTTATTTTATTTTTTTTTTTTTGTGACAAGTCAGCTTGGAAATGAAATGCACTATGTCATTCAATTTTTCTGCAGATTTGCAACTGTAATTAATTAATTTATTGCACTTCAGGTTCTTTAGAGCCCATAACAAATGGTGTATCCTTGGAAATATAATGAGGAGGTAAATGGGGTAGAGTTCACTTAATTTCTGCTACATATATTGTAAAGACATATATAAACTTTAAGGTAATCCTATAAGTAATTTTCACCAATGAAACATGAAATTACCTGCCCAGTGGTAGCAGGCAGACTTCTCTATGTTCCTTACATACAAAAGCAAGCAAATAAGGTGATTAAAAACTATGGCTTTGGAAGAATTGTGAGGATATGGGTCTTGGAACTCCTTCACAATATTTTAATCTGCAGATTCTAGCAAAATGGCTTATGATTTTGACTGAGCCTCATAGACATTTTTACAGTAGAACTATAATCAGTATAATAAAAAAAGTCATCGGTGGAGAATCCACATCACCTGCAGCATTCTTAGCTTCCTTCTTGTAGACCTAAGGCTGTTTAATGGAATGCTTTTAATTAGAAAAAAAGCCCCTAAACTATTTACCAATTTAACTTGTCAACCCCATAATTAAATAAAAAGAGAACATTATGTTTTTATATTAATCATGTGAGGTTGGATACAATTTGTTGTTACATGACTCTAGCTGTTCCTTTAAGTTCCTAGACAGTACTTCAGAGAGAAAATCCAGGCCTTAAGTTTAGTACTTCAGCTGCCACAAAAATAAGTGTAGGTTATGTGACTCAAAAAGAACTCAAAATGTACTTTTTAAATGATGCAGATACTTTTTGCACTGTTTGAAATGTCCCACTGGCAAGACTAGACTAGTTTAACCATACAGAGTGGCAATTGTCCAAAAATACTAATCAGCAAAGGCAAAAAATTTGCTTAATTTGGGTGCAGATGGCTTGGGTTTACATGATGCTACCAAGCTATTTTTATCATTGAAGTCGAGGTCTTGGCCAAAAGTTAGGAACAAAACCTAAGCACCTATAAACTTTAATGATCTTTTAGATTTGAGCTAAACCCAAACTTTGTTGACATTTCCACGTCTGAGTTCTGAAGCTATCAATTTTATGGTATTTTAGAACCATTGCATAAGTTTGTGTCTGTAAATAGCACTAGGGAAAGTAAGCATAAGTCCAGTAAGCTCTAAGGATAATTTTAACAGATTTTTCTTGTTGTTATATTTCCAGTAGGAAAAAAAAAAAAAAAAAGTACGAATATACCATTATTAATAAACAACAAGGTGTGGTCCTAATTTCAGTGGAAGAATGATGGTTTATTTGAAGATCTGTCTCTTAGTTTAAAACTTTGCTAGGAAATTGCATTGGTGGTTAGTCAGGAGGTGCCTTGGTCTATAACAATGTGATATTCAGGGTAATCTGTCTATTCACTACTGATTGATTGGTTTTGGTGACTCTTCCATTGTATCTGTATGAAAAGGCTGAACATTTGAGTATCAGATTTGCCTGTTTCCTGTGATATTACTTTGAGTTCATCTTGATCTGAAAAAGTACAGGATTGGCCCCAGGGACAATTAGAAACTTAAATTTTCATGGTTCTCTATGACATGAAACCCTGTGAAAAAAGTGTTCAGTGGGTCAGGACCAGTCCTTTGTTTCGAGGCTGGGAGGTATCGAAGCAATCAGACATTGACTTTGACAGCTCAGCAGGGCTGGCCAGTAGCTATGCCCTAAGAGAACTCCATGCATTATTTAGCAGGTAAGGCTGTTTTGCGAGAGGGGGAAGAAATGCATTACTAAAGATAGTAAATGTTTTTAAGTGTCCTGCTAAATTCCTGGTGAGTGAAAAAGTAATGGCAGTTGGACTAGCTGGTCAATGTAGGTCCCTTCCAACTGAAATATTCTCTTCTATTAAGTAACTAAAATCTGACTGTGATCCATAATGTACACCCACCTTGCTCACGCATGAGCAGATGCATCTTTCATATATGTGCAATTCTGTGAATGGGTAAAGTGCAACTGTTAAGAGGTTTCTGGACATATAATAGGAAATGGCTTAAAAAAGCATGAAATTGCAAGTTGTAAAATTTTACTTCAGATGCACAAGTTATAAGGTCTCATGAGATAGTTATGAATATATAGTATGCATAAATAACAAGTTAAGGTCCAGAACTTGCTCAGATGGGTTTTTATCTCCTTTTACAGTATCTTATTACATGAATAGGTGCTGGAGTCACTAGGGCTATTCTAATATTTAATGGTTTTATACCATATGATAATGAAATTACCAGCATGCTTCACAGCACCACTTTCATCTTGCGTTCATTGTCTATATATATATTGTTGTCCAGTACAAAGATATCAAAGTTTTGCCCTTTTGGCATACCCTTTTTTAAAATGAGGAGACACTTCCAGAGGAAAAAGAAAACTCACTTTGAATTAAGATAATAGAATATGACTCTCATTATAGGAATAACCTCTTTCATCCTTCTTGTGATCTTGTGATCACAGGGTACAGTGATGATGACAGGGGAGGGAATGCACAGAGATTACAGTCATGTGGGAGAAATGCAGCACTTTTATGTCGAAAGACCTTCTCTAAATAGTGCTCCAGTATGTCTACAGAGAGCACAGATCATTCAGAATACAAATCTAACAGACATATCTGTCGGTACAGCCACTTGTCTGAGAACGGAGCAGAAGTGTTTGCTTTTTTTTCCCTACTCTGAGGAGTAATTTATAACAACAATATTCATTCTGTCTAAGCAGTCTCTGGCACCAGAGTATGCATATCAGCAATTGTAATACAATCATTCACTATTGGCACTTCAGGCCAATAAAGTTTATTTCACTTGGAGTGCTGACATGGTTGTCTGCAAACAAGGCTCTGAGAACTAAGACAGCTGGAATGTCATTAAAGAATATTGACTCTCTCTCTTCTTTTTTATCTATTTCCCTTTGGTGGAACTTTAGTGCATTTAAGAATGCTAGTTGCTTTCCAAAATATGAAAGCAAAACAGGTAAAGTCTATTTTTATATGTTCCTTCATGTGTATTGCAAGTAACATGAATTAGTGATGAAGATTAAACCATGAAACAGATTTGGGGAAGAATAAAAAAGTGCCCAGATGTGCCCAGATGGTTACACTAGTGTTTTCATGAGGGCTTTTTGGGAGTTTAAAATTAGCTGCGTAGGGAGGGGCTGGTTATTAATAATTTAGCACCTTTGGCAGGATCAATATGACTAATTTGTTATGTCTGCAGAGCTAATTCCTATTCCGTTGTGAACTGGAGCCTTGAAAAATTTAAGTAACAATTTATAAGCAAAAGCACTTATAGAGATTAAGGGGAACTGATGGATTCTGGTTTAGTCTTAAAAAGAATTAATAACCTAAAATTAGGGCATTCTTTTGCAGTTGTAGTATGTGCAACTTGAAGAACTTGCTGCTTCACTGTCTTACTGCTAGAAGGGGTTTCTGAAAATCAAGCTTCACAACTGCTGCACATTTCAGTTATTTAAAAAATATCCTTGCAACAGCAGCACCCCTCTGGTTTGGTTCTGCAATAGCTCATAGAAGGAGTTCCAAGCACTCCCAAAGCTTAATACAGACTACAGGAATGTAGGAAACTGAGTTCTAGCAGAAAGGGAGGCAGTTTGAAAGAAACTGGTCTTTGTCTCCCTTTCTTTCCTGAACTATTCAAGTAATTAAACAAAGTTCATGCCACAGTAATAGTGTGTGTCCTTCACAGAGGTTTCTGTGCTGGCCCAGACTCAATAGGGAGAGCCCTGAAGAACAATGTCACAGATAAAGTTTTGTAAGGGCAGAAAGCTGCCACATCCTCTCACTTAGGGAGAGGCGAAGGACCAAATCCATGGCTTGGAAATACCCGACCCTGCTACCAGTGGTATCCCTATCCATCCTCCATCTACTCAATCTGCTCCATCTACTGCCTGAAGCACTCACCTATGCTTGGCTCAGAGTCTTTGGTGAGAGCCTTCCCCAGCTGGCAACCTGTGCATCAGCAGTCCTCTCTCTGGTGACAGCCATCACAGTCACAGGGCGGGTCTGGTGTCATGCTCCTTCTCATTGATCCCCATTTTCATGACCTTTGAATTAGCATTTTATACCACCAGGTCATTCCCTGTGGGACAGAACGCCTGTCTCCCTGCTATTGTTGTGGATGCATCGTCTGCTGCATAATAATGGGAAAGCACCTCTCTACAGCATGGATTAAAAGGAAAGACAGAAATAGAATGTTTTATGAAGAATGAGAATGAAACACAAAAATAAGGACATGGAACAATTGGATCACACTCAAAAGGAAATTTCCAAGAGACGTTAATGGTGAAATTAACCTCCTGTAATGTTTACAGCTATTAAATACAGAACAGAATATTATATTTGGCTCTAGGAAATAGAAAAGAACTATTACTCAAATGACAGTTTATAGTGTCCTAGAGTGGGTTCTGTTTCATACAAAGGAGAAATAAAGTTGAAGAATTCTTGAAAAACCTTTAAAGAATTCCATTTAAGTAGTTATACTATACAATGCAGGGGAATTAACACTTAAAACAGCTTGAAGAAATGCCAGTATGGACTTGCACTTCTTGGAGAAAAAAAATTGTATTACGCTTCCATAATTAAAAGACGTGTAAGATTTAAGTCATCAGGCACTGGTAAAGGACTGTGAAGCACAAAATATTTCAAAATTACAATGTTAACATCTGAATGCTCGAAGGAAGGTTGCAGTAGGAGCAGTTTCTATTAAAGTGTTCAACAAGTTTCTTTTTTTTTTCCAGAAGGCTTGTTTCTGGGGGGGGAGGGAAGGGGTTTGTTGTTTTTTTTTGTTTTAATAATTGTCCAATTTGTAGAGAAGACTGGACATTTGGGTCCTTTCTTAATGTTTTATCCACTTTATTTGCTTGCAAGTACATCAGTAGAACAAACATGTACATATATACAAAGCAGTAAAGTCCTTAAAAGCAGTAAAGCCTGTTATACCTCAATGTCTTCTGGCTTTGGCTTTTGAAGTGTGCAGAATAACACTCTGTAGATTGGGACAGTTATGTTCTTTATCATGCAAAAGTACTAACTATGTAAGTCATTAGAAAAACAGGAATAGCCTCTGCAAAATAAAGCCATTTTCCAAGTATATGAAGTAATTTCATGGGTTTAATAGATTTCTTAAATAAAAGAAGACAAATGAAAAGAATTCTTTATAATAGTGAAAAATTATCTGGTTTTACACAAGGATAATCATGATCCTTGGATTATTAATAGGAATAAACAATGCACACATATGCACTTAATTTACTCCTTTGAATACATGCGCTAGATGTAGAAACATTCTGCTTTTCACATACACCTTGAAATTGTGTGAAATTGTATAAACAATAATACTGTGCAAGACAATAAGGAATCTAGGCCTTCTATGCACAGTGAAGAACAGTGAATTTAGGATAAGGGTAAATGAGGAGCCTTTCTTTGACGGAAGTGAGGAAACAGATGTGGATGGAGAATCCTGTCCAATGTATCTTCTAATGAATAGACAGCAATTATCAGAAATACTATCAGCAATTATCAAAAATAATGAAATTTTTTTCTTCAACATTACTTTAGAGGTTTTCTTATATAGTCCCTGAATATTCTTTGTCATTTGTGGTTCATATTACATTGTTTGTTTAAAATCTTATATAATTAAAAAAAAGAGATTGACAAGAAAAACATGACAGCCTTCTAGACAGGGTTAAAATTCAGAGCTAATTTGGTCAAATTTCTTACCTTCCAGGATCACCCTTACATTTCAGATAGTTAATTCTGAAGTTGCAACACCCTTTCACAATGTTTCTACCTTTTATTCTGTATTCCATTGCAAAAGTAAAATGTAATCACTTCAACCTTCAAAACATTTGCCTAGAATTCTTCTTATGTCTGAAGCACCAAGTAGCAAATTAGGACTATGACTGTCAGGCCAACTAAAAAGACAAATTTCATGCTGGGTTCTTCTCAACAGTAGTCCATTAGCAATTTTTTCCTAATTAAAGGGCCTTGGGTGACCTAGTACTTCAAGAACCCCACAATGGAGATTTTAAAATTTTTAGAAAACTTGATTACAGCAAATAAATTTACCAGCAGAAACACATTGATTACTAACAGAAGCTAACAACATCCCAAAGCCCTTATGTTCCAAACAGAAAAAACTAAAAGGCTGAAAAAAAAACCTACTGGTAAAATTATTTCTGGCTACATCTAAAACAAAATACAACTTTCAATGTAGTGAAAAAGTAATAAAAAATTTTCTTCAAAACTTTCCAATGGCTGCTGTTTGTCAATAGCAAAAAGAGCCCAACTGCATGATGTCCCAAATTCCTGGTGAATTCCAGCTTTTGTTTATTTTTTTTATTAAATGTATCAGAACAACCTCTGGATTGTAGTGTTTCTAGAAACTTTGTTTTGACTGATCTAGTCTACATATAAAATTAGGAAAATCAAGATGAGTTCATGGGTTTTTTTATGCAGTGTATTGAAAATGAGCAAAACCAAGTTACAAAAGCTGCTGAAAAAGTTGTATGTGTATATACTCAAAAAGGGAGTAAATAATCATTTACCTGTTGTAGATTTTTTTTTTTTTTTTTGAAAATACATTACTATTTTAGTTTGCTCAAGAGTTTTCACAAGGTTCCTTGAAAGGAAAATTACTGAACAAAGAGAAACTATAAAGGCTTGAAGATAAGCCATGAAGTGCACATTTTATTAGTGCAAGTTCAGTATGACTCCATTGTATTATAGTTCTCTTCTGGTAGCTTATTCATATCCTTTAGATAGGTAGTAACTCCCAAGTCTGTCTATAACTCTAAGACAAAGTGCTTCTCTCACACCCCATAATATAGCAGAAGTGGTGCAGGAAGCTGTGAGAGGCTGGAAAGAGGCAGCAGAGACAACTCTGTAACCCCTGGAAATAAAGCAACCAGGGCCTTGCAGAGCTGCTGTAATCTCTTACATGAACTATTTCTGGAGGTTCCATTTCTCTTGGTTGTGGATACACCTCTTGTGACTGAGACACATGAGGAGTTTCCTGTGCAGCTCATAGGACCAGTTAAGTTGCACACTCCTCTCAAAAGAATCTCTGTGTAACCCCAAATTGTTTTTAAGTTACGTTTCATTTTACCTCTTAGGAAAGGCCAACAGTAGACTGTTAGCCAATTTTCCGTTGTACTCTGCTGTGTAAGTAACTATGTTGAGGCACAATGTATTTATCCTGGTAGAAAAAAAAAATACTAATTACCAGAAATACTTAATTGCAGTTCTTTTAAATCAATATAAAATATTTAAATTATTTCTATTATCTCGACCTCACAGAATCCTTTATCTTCAGTCTATTTTGTTAGCTTTTTCAATTAGTGTAACAGATCAGATCAATAGATCAGTTTCCATATATAGAATGAGCAAAGCAGGGTCTAAATTACACTACTGAAGAACAGCCCTTTTCAGCTCATTAGACCAATTACAGAAAATTTTATTTGATTCATGGGCTTTATAAATTTTTTCTCAGATGACAGAATTTTCCTCTATCAAATTTAGCTTAATAGTAGGTTATTTAGAGATAAGTAAAGAAACAATCTTCAGCTTTCCACCAGAGACTGATAAGCTAATTTGTCTCACTTAGCTCTGAGAGTGCTGAGAATATCTTCACACTTTCTAACGCTCTGGATTGTGCCATAAAAGCAAAGTCCCATGCTGAGTGAAACCCCAGCACTGAGCCTTAAGGGAGCACAGAAAACATACTGTAAAAGGGGAAAGGAATTAGTTCCTCTAATCTTCAACCTATCATGGCTTTAGATCCACTGTCTCCTGATAAGGAAGGAAGCTGATTACCATATCCAGGAACACTGGCCAATCTTTGTCCATTCATTCCTCATCCTGTAAATCTGGGTAAGAAATGAGAAGATGCTAGTCCTACACATTGTAGGTCATTTTGCTTTTTGCTCATTGTCGCATTCCCTTAGTAACTTGCAAATGATTTCATGTCTTACAGCAATCCCACACAGTATGTATGGTATGTAATGCACCCACAAGGAAGGAACATTTTTCACCATAAAATGATTGTTCGTGATAGAAATCTCCATTTGTAAAAATACCCTGCTCAGGAAAGATACATAATTTGTGAAAGAAGGAAGCCTTTTTCAGTAATAGAACCTTGGAAAATGTCTCTAATTCTCTTGAAGGCAGATAATTTAATCCAACTAACTGTTGCTGCAGAGCTATAGAAAAGCAAGTATTTCTGGGTAACTTGACCAGAGGGAAAACAATTAGGCTACATTACTGAACTGTAGTAATATGTTTTCTTGGCAGCAGACCTTCCTCTCTGGTTACTGCCACATATAATGTACCCTCTTTAAGGACTAGAGGCTGGAAAAACAAACAATTCAGAAGTGTACTACACTAAGTCCCACACACTGTATACATGTTCGAAAACTGTACTTCAGTTGTGGATTCATAAGCTTGCTTTACCTCATTTCACATGTACTCAGACCTACTGGCTCAGACACTTTATTTTATATTAAGATAGAATTGGGTTAAATTTTCAAAGCTCAGCTAAATCATTAGTCAATTCCCCTAATTCATTGGCAAAATGATGGAAAAAAAAGCAGTGAGGAAGCATGACAAAAAGACTAGTGAAAAAAACAGGTATTATGGTTATATGAGACACACACACTTGTATCTTATAAATACTTATTCTGTGCCTAAATGTACATGAAATGCTGTTAGACTTTTATTAAAACTGAAGCATTAATTGCTCAGAGTTTAGAATAAACACCTTTAAGATTACCTACTCAACTCTAATTCAATGTTTTTGTATATTTACATTAAGACATTAATCATAATTACATGACTATGTGCTCTTATTTTTAAGGGTAATTTATTGCTTAATGCAAATGAAAGAAGATGGTTACTCATTTGGGAAAATGTCTAGAATTGTGATTTGGGTTAACCAAATGTAGTTAGCAGTGCAAAAGACCAATGTCTCAGGTTTTATCTACTTCGAAGAATCCTTATCCTACATGTAGGCAGAATAATAATTTTAAAGTGAATACTTCTTATGCTGTTCAATACTAGAAATTAGTACTTGATCATGTCACAAACATTCCTAAATTTGCTTCTACAACACCCCTATTAACCAAGGCCATTTTAACCTCCAATTTGCAAATGCAAGACAGGATAGAGGAAAAGGGCTCAAAGGTCAGAACATCCACAGTAATTTAAGGTGCCATCTTGCAACACTTACTCAATTTTCCCAAGAAGCTGATCTTCATGTTTTTCAAGTTCAGGTTCCCATAAGTTTGGTTGTTGTTTGACTGTAGAGAATTTCTCATAGGTCTGTATATCTCATGCTGAACATGTAGAACATGAGTACATGCAATTAGTGATTAATCCAGAAAAGTTTTAGGTTGCATGACTTGCTTAACATCACATAGATGGGAAGAATGAGAGAAGAAATGAAATTCCTCAGAACCGTATTTAAATATCTGAATCAGGAAATCCTCACTTTTCTGTTTGATATTTCATTTTAGTTACAAGCAAACTCTTAGTAATAAGACCTGATTCACTCTCTGAATATACCTCTTATGGACTAAATGCATGAGGATTCTTGGGGAAATGATCACATCACTAAAGACTGTTTCATAGTGCTTATGTTTAAGTAGGCTGAATTAATATTACCCTAATATTTTAGGGTAATTAATTAGGGTAAATTAATAAATTAATATTTACCCAATTTTATCTTGGAATTTTGTAACTTCTGAATATCTTAAATTTTGGGTTTGTTTTCTCTCTTTTATGCAGATATGTATCCATGTATATGCTTTGTGTGTGTATATGTGACTTTGTGACTTTGAGCTGCAACCTGAAAACAGAGACACTCCCTCTCTGGGCATCACAGTGCCTCCCCATGTGTCCTGAACATGGATTGTGGTCTGGAGCTAAAGGAGTAACTAAAACATAGCAGTTGCAGGTTTTTAGGCTCTGTACACAAGAAATAAGTGTAAATGTCACCCACACAAGTGCTTCTACTAGTAGATAGAAGAAGACATTTCCTAATAGGAGAAATTTGGAATTAAAATCAAGGGTCCATCCTGGACTCTAGCAGGAGCTTCTGTTCACTCCAGCCATGAGTCATATTTTTGGCCCCCTCCAAGCACTGCCATTTCACCATCCTGGTTTCTTGTTCCTTGCTGTTTTCCTCTTTACCCTTAGACCCAACATGGCTCATTTGCTGTTTTCTTGAGTCTTTTGAAACTACTAAAACAAAGACAACTACAAAATCTCTTCTATTTTACTGTCCCTACAACCTCCTTTTCACAGACTGGTTTTACAGTCAGTTCCCACAATACTTGATCCCTTATATTCTACTGAAGTTTTCTAAGGAATCCTACTTCCAGCCTACTGTATCATGTGGCAGTTTTATTTTTTGCCTAAGAAAGCTGTCTAATCATTCTTTCCTTGTCATTCTTTTTCAGGAAACCAGATACCATTTTCTCCATTGCTTCTTTGGTTCATGCTATTTTTCTTGTCGACCAACCCATACATTGTCTCTTCACCAGCTTTTGGATGTAATCAACCACTCACACCAGTCTCATTCTTCACTGCAAACCTCATGTAGTTTTGTTTCCCTCAGGCATTCAGTCTCATGCTTGATTAGTCCAATTTTCTGTTTTCTGACTGTCGATCCCAATTCTCCCTCCTTCCCAATCCAGTTGTTGCTTGTACTTATTCATTAATGCAATCTTATTCCTCCCTCAGACTTCTGCCTGGCATTTTCCTTTATACTCCTTGGAGAAGAGCCTGAGAGAGGGCCAGGGGCAGATAAATCAGACTATACAGGATGGGCAGGTTCTCTGTCTGTGGCTGTGATGGTAGGCTCAGTATTCCTGCTAAGGCATTCATGTAGGTATGATCATACACGGGTATTCTGGATAAAAAGTCAAAGCAGGCCAAGCACAGATGGAGGAGGAAGGAGTACTGTCCACACATAAATGTACTTAGGTGGTGGAGTCTTGTAAAAGGAGAACAGTCTTGTAAAAAAAATGGTAAAAAATAATGCTAAAAGAAAAGGGAGAAAAAGACAACAAATTTATGAATCATTGTCTCTTCCTGTGCTGTATGACAGATTAAGTATGTAGAAATCCAGATGAGGATGCAAGTACAATGTAACATGTAAGCATCTTGACCTCTATAAAAAAAGGGGGTAAAAAAGCTTGCAAGTCTCAGAAATGCTTAGTGGTGTTGTGCCAATAAATGGCAACAGCATACAAGAGTTAGCACCTGTCTGTCAGAATGCAAGTGTGTAAGAGCTCTTGCCTGTACTCTGGGCTCAGTCCGTGGTCATTCTCTGAATATAAATTGTGCTGGAGCTCCTGAACAGAAGATCTGCCAGCACCAAGATTCCTGAGGTTACAACAGTGACACGAAGACCATACTGTAAAATGCTAAATAAACAGTCAGAGGTCAGATAAAAGGAACTATTTATGGCTTTTCTGAGTTTTCCCATTTGACCTGTTAAATCCAGACAGATTTAAAACCTAGACAAATCTGTGCAGCCCTTCCTGTGGGTGGCAAAAGGAACATCCCTGCTAGAAAGACCTTTTCCTTTTCCTTGAAATAACTTTTACCTTATTTCAAAGGAAATATTTCTCTTATTTAATATGAACAAAGAAATATATTTTCTCAAGCTTTATTTTCAGAAATATCCAAATCATTCTGACTTAAATTAAAATAATGTAATTTGGCCTAAGAAAGACAATCAGCTTTTGAAATGTCAGCTCAATTATTTAAAACAGAACAAAATTATAGGTTGCAGAGTGCCACAATTTATAATGGGAATCTTAATAAAAGACAGTGTTACCACTTCCACCTCTAACCTGAAACTAATTTAGTGTGTTATTTTCCTAGAGGGTGTTTTACCTATTTTGCAATTGTTTCTACCTTTGGTTGGTTTTCTAGCTTTTATCACCACTGAAGAAAAAAACAATAAACAACAAACAGAAACAACTCACTGTTTAGATTCAGATTTCAGTTGCAAACAGGCCCATAATTATTGAAAGTTGGGCTGTAAAAGTATTAAATAGAAACAGTTGCCCATCTGCATGGCCATGCATCTTTACAGAAAAGATTGGTCTTGGGACTCTCTTTAAGTGAATCAAACCACACAGAAATTCAATAGTAGCAAGAATCTGCAACATCAGCAAATTCACACATACTTTTTTTCCATATAGGAAATTTTGGGGGATAGAGGGGGTAGAAAATGTTTCAATTTATTTTTTTCTCTTCTAAAATATTTAAAAATAATTTGAAATGCTTCTGAAATATCTTTCAATAATCTTCTTTCTGAGGTCTTGTCTACAAAGACATGGCACAGCTCTAGCCTTTTCATAAATCACCAAAAATTTCCCCATACTTCCTCACCCCATCACAGCTTGTGTTTCAGCAACACCACCGTTGTAAATCTCCTATAAAACGTTTCAAAAGACTGTCTTGCCAGCATGCTGCTTCCATTATCATGCTCCTGTTCAAACCTTGACGTGGCCCGGGTTATGGGACCTGGTCAAACTCTAACAGCTGGATGTAAAACAGCTCAGCAGAGAGTGGAAAAACAAACAGTAGGAAAGATCTGAAGAACTCTGGGAAGATACAGGTGGCTGAGCTCTCACAAGCTGATAACCTTGGAAGGTTCCTTACTCTCTGTCTGTCTAAAACCTCTTTTATCAGTTTTGCTCAGGGATTAAATACATTGTTTTGGAAAAATTAAGTCAAAATGAGATGGAAAATAAGCCAATGACATTTGGAAGATTAGGACACATTTAAATGCTAGACTTTTTGTCTGCCTCATTTAAATACCTGCTTTCCCTCTCAAAATATATGTGTGTATACACATGAACATATATACATATATGCGTATGCATGTACTATTTTGTTTATGTAAACCCTTATTTGCACACTGATAGCATAGTCAATTATTTCCAGTAAAAAGTGTTTGAATTTTTTTTCTCTCAATTGTACCTATTTGCATGTGATATCTAACCTCACAATACTTAATTTAGTACTACTAAAAATACTTCTTGAAGGGTGGGGATACTCCTGTGGCTGGAGAACTAAAGAACAGAGAGCTACAGTCTAAGTGATTACGAGAATGTCTCCAATACAATAAAAACTGAAATAGGATGAACAAGCACTTCAAACAGTTCCTGGCTTTTGATATTAAAATAAAGGCACAATGAAATGTCTCTTTTAGCTTAAATATGAATAGATGTAACTTAAGAATAAATATTCCAGAAGTTAAAATCTTACGATTCAAAGTAATTCCTAAGGATTTACTTTTGAAAGATTTAAATCATAATAAATAAATAGACATCTTTGCAAAACCCTCTGAAAAGTATAAAAATCTTTTAAAGAATCCTTTTTGTTCTTTTGAAGACAGATTTTTTTCCCAGTTTTATCTCCAGTTTCTCAAGCTCCTTCAAAATTCGGCTTCTATTCTCTTAAGTAAAAGTTCATTATTTTAAGACTGGATCTAATTGTTACTATGCAAGTCCATACCAATGAGACTGTTCAAATTGTATTTAATTGATGCGGAGAACATTAGATAATTTTTTTTTTTCCATTATTGCTGAAAAGGGCTAACAACCATAGCAAAAACAGGAATAAAAAGGAAATGAGGATGATAGGGGTTTAAAAATATCTTCCTACCTGTATGCCTGAAATATATATTCTTTCTTGTAATGTTCAAAGGTTTCAATCACCTTACATTAGAGGTTGTAGATGTTGTCCATTGTTACCTTTTTAAAAGCTCCAGAAACTTACAGGTCTGCTAAGCTCTTGAGAGGTGTGTTTTGTACTCTTAACAGGTGCCTGTGGGCTTTCTTGTGTTCTGTCATAAGGGACTCTGGTTAAATCTGCTGCATCTGAGAACATTTTCAAAACTTTTTTTTTCTGAAAGCTCTTTACTCAGATTTCAAGATTTTTACTTTGCTTTTTCACCAGAGGGCAAGTGAAGTACAGAGAGTCGACACGAACCACAGCATTCTTAGAGACTGGGACCTAAATGCCCCCAGAGAGGGACCAGCCTGAAAATTAAATAATATTTTGCTAACAGATAATGTCCCATGTGATAGATGAAATAAATGGATAAAGGAAGATGATGAAGTTAAAAAAGAGGCTCACGCTCTTAAATTTTTTGTAAGGCATGTAGAACATTTCTCTTTACATTGCTCTCAAATGTATTAAAATGCTCATGGAAATAAATTTTAAAAATACGAAAAAAAAGCCACTGTACATTTGTTTTGTTTTGTTTTTTTTTTCTGACTTGTTTCTGTCAGAATCCAATTTACCTGCACTTTTAATCTGCTACAAAAGTACATTATTATTTCTATGCATATTTTTGGTACTCTTCTCCCAACATAAGACCTCCACAGAGTGTTTATTGAATGCTTTCTATTTATTCTGAATGAAGAAGTTCAGATGTCCTATTCTTTCATCCTACATGATCAGACTAGTTAGTCTCAGCCAGCTTCTCAAAAAAAGCCCAAAGTGAGGTTATCCATCCTATGTGAAGTTATGCAGTTATCACTGCTGTCACCTGTCTTGTTCAGGGTGCACATAAGGTTGGGTGGGTACTTAGAATGAAAATCTGTACAGCACTGACATAGATCAATGTTCCTTTCTCAGCAAAACAGCAAACCCAGATGGCACAATGTCTTTGCCTTCACAGTGTCTGGGTGCGTTTGAAACTTGGCACTCAGATCAGATAAAAGAGAGATAATTGATGGGGAGAGGAGGGAGAGGAGGTGGGCAGTAAAAAGGAATGTCAAGAATTGTGTTTTCTCCTATAATCATAACCATAGCTCATCTTTCTCAAATAAATTCATGGTATAGTGCTCTGCCATATAACTTACTGTAATTAGCTCTTCCAGTAACTGGGTGTTGAACACTTCTTCCATCTATGGCCAAAACTACTCTTTATAAAGCATAGTTTTTTGAAAGATATAAGAAAACCCCAACCAAACAGCAAACAAGCACAGGTTATTTTCATAAGTGCTTCAGCATGTGGCATGCTGATTCAATTCTGTACATATTCAGGATGTGTCTACCTGAGAGACAGCTATTTAGTGCAGGTGTTAGGGCAGCAGTTCATTTTAAATATATGACAAGAGCAATGTCCACACAGCAGACAAGCAAGTGCTTGGTTTGGAAACCATGGGAGCTGCTACACTCATGTCCCATCACACCTCGAGGGTTGAGGTGATAGATGGACAGCATGCTAGTCATCATAAAATGTGTGTTCCTCCTCCTTTAACATTGCACAGTATGGATTTCCAAGTGAAAGATTTTACACAATGTAAGCAATGGAGACATAAGAAATATCCTTGTCTCATATGGTTCTAAAGAAGCACAATATATTCAAGAATCATGACCTCATTCCTCAGGCTATTCTGAAGTGGCTAAACCCAGAGAACTTCAGTTATCAAGTCAAGGCTTTTGAGATACTAGTCTTTCTTTCCAGCAGCACTTACTCATTCAGACTCAACACTGTTGTAATGCCATCACACAACTTGTATCCCACTATCTTGGGACTGTCATGAGCAGACAGACTCCTGTCTGCTCCAGTTGTAATGTTTATAAGTACCCTGAGTGAACCATTAGCCTGTGATACAGCCTATACTGTTCTCATGCCTATGAATCAGTGAACAGTTCTCATATGTATCTCAACATAAAAGGTCTTCAGGGAAAGGAGTCTGAAGCAAAGACTTTCTGAAAAATTCAGTTGACTTCACAAAACCACTTTCTCCCACACAAATTATGAACCAACTTCGAACTTCACCAATTCATATGATGTCATCACTCATCAGACAAAATTTATGCAGTTGATATTTACAGAGAAGGATAACTGCAAAAATACAAAAAAATGTGTTGATCCTCTATCATTCTGCTCTTGAAATAGTTAAAAAAAAATCTGTGTGCACAAACCTAAGATGGAGGGGTAAAATTAAAACATACCAGTAAAAAATACATTCTTTTATACCTACGTACTACTACACTTTTTTTCTACACCACTTTTCAAGTTCATTATCTCTCTCCTAGACCATTATTAAGCAAAACAGAATAAACATCTACATCAGCAATATCTTTTCTGCTTTCTATGACTTTTAAATGTATGTTCATTATGTAGAAGCAGCAGAGCATGTTAATTTCTCTTGAACAAAATAACAATCAGCAAAGAAGAAGAGGAAAACATGGATAATGATGTGCATGTATCTGCTTATTAATGCTTTGCACAGAGGCATGCACAAGCAACATTTCTGGTAGCCCTGTGTGAAAGTTATTGTTGGTGCACACAAATCAGAGGTACAGAGCACTTCAAATTTCAATAATTGACTACAAGGTCTACTTCTGCAGTCTCTCCTGGGAGTTCATGAGGACATACATCTGGCACAATGTTAATCATATTTGTTCTGACACACAGCAGTACACTATTTCCCCTGGCAGATTACTTTCTATTACCCAATATAAAAATGGCTGACATCTTCAAAATGTTAATGAGAGATATATCAATTTTTTAAGAGCTTGGATGGCTTCCAAGTATTTTTAAATGTACTCAACAGATTGTGAAATACATTCAGTATATGGTTATAAATGCAATATGTTAACTTTCTTTGTTGTTGTATGCCTTGTAATCTACACTGGCAGAGATTAAATATGACTGGATGAGCAAGTACCCCTGAAATATTAGTTTATTCTTTTGCTTAATTGCTTGCTTTTCTTCAGCTATTTATTATGCTCTAACTGAACAAAATATATCTTTACAGTTGCTACATCAGCTTGCATCACAAAGAAGTCTGGCCCATTACATTTTGAGCCAGAAAATGAAATTATGATTGGATTACAGGAATAAAACTCTAAACCAATTGGAGTGTGGAAATACTTTTTCTTTCTTATAACACTGTGATGAAAATGTTCTAAATTTATGCCTCTACCTATTCTCTTTTAAACATTTTCCTTATAGCATATCTTCCAATTCAGGGGTAATCTGGGTCTTATTGCAAGCTTTATCATAACTGAGACACCAATGGCCTCAGCTAAGTATAATGAGACACACTCATGAACAGATTTACCTTCCAAGATGCAGATTCGGGATTAGGGCGGGTGATATACTATTCCTTGAACAAAACTATGGAGAGACATGTGCAAAAAAAATTGCAGCTGGAGTTATCTACACATTCTGATCTGACTGAAGTTAAATAAATAAAGTGAAGCAAAGTGGGGAAGGAGGGAAGGAGGGAAGGAGGGAAGGAGGGGAAGGAGGGAAGGAGGGAGGGAAGGAAGGAAGGAAGGAAGGAAGGAAGGAAGGAAGGAAGGAAGGAAGGAAGGAAGGAAGGAAGGAAGGAAGGAAGGAAGGAAGGAAGGAAGGAAGGAAGGAAGGAAGGAAGGAAGGAAGGAAGGAAGGAAGGAAGGAAGGAAGGAAGGAAGGAAGGAAGGAAGGAAGGAAGGAAGGAAGGAAGGAAGGAAGGAAGGAAGGAAGGAAGGAAGGAAGGAAGGAAGGAAGGAAGGAAGGAAGGAAGGAAGGAAGGAAGGAAGGAAGGAAGGAAGGAAGGAAGGAAGGAAGGAAGGAAGGAAGGAAGGAAGGAAGGAAGGAAGGAAGGAAGGAAAGGAAGGGAAGGAAGGAAGGAAGGAAGGAAGGAAGGAAGGAAGGAAGGAAGGAAGGAAGGAAGGAAGGAAGGAAGGAAGGAAGGAAGGAAGGAAGGAAGGAAGGAAGGAAGGAAGGAAGGAAGGAAGGAAGGAAGGAAGGAAGGAGGGAAGGAAGGAGGGAAGGAAGGAGGGAAGGAAGGAGGGAAGGAAGGGAGGGAAGGAAGGAGGGAAGGAAGGAGGGAAGGAAGGAGGGAAGGAAGGAGGGAAGGAAGGAGGGAAGGAAGGAGGGAAGGAAGGAGGGAAGGAAGGAGGGAAGGAAGGAAGGAAGGAAGGAGGGAAGGAAGGAAGGAAGGAAGGAAGGAAGGAAGGAAGGAAGGAAGGAAGGAAGGAAGGCAGGCAGTTCGGAAGGAAGGAAGGAAGGCAGTTCGGAAGGAAGGAAGGCATGTTCGGGAAGGAAGGCAGGAAGGAAGGAAGGCAGTTCGGAAGGAAGGAAGGCAGTTCGGAAGGAAGGCAGTTCGGAAGGAAGGAAGGCAGTTCGGAAGGAAGGAAGGCAGTTCGGAAGGAAGGAAGGAAGGCAGTTCGGAAGGAAGGAAGGAAGGCAGTTCGGAAGGAAGGAAGGCAGTTCGGAAGGAAGGAAGGCAGTTCGGAAGGAAGGAAGGCAGTTCGGAAGGAAGGAAGGAAGGCAGTTCGGAAGGAAGGAAGGAAGGAAGGAAGGAAGGAAGGCAGTTCGGAAGGAAGGAAGGAAGGCAGTTCGGAAGGAAGGAAGGCAGTTCGGAAGGAAGGAAGGCAGTTCGGAAGGAAGGAAGGAAGGAAGGTGCGGAAGGTGCGGAAGGAAGGAAGGAAGGAAGGAAGGAAGGAAGGAAGGAAGGAAGGAAGGAAGGAAGGAAGGAAGGAAGGAAGGAAGGAAGGAGGAAGGCAGTTCGGAAGGAAGGAAGGCAGTTCGGAAGGAAGGCAGTTCGGAAGGAAGGAAGGCAGTTCGGAAGGAAGGAAGGAAGGAAGGAAGGCAGTTCGGAAGGAAGGAAGGAAGGAAGGAAGGAAGGAAGGAAGGAAAGGAAGGAAGGAAGGAAGGAAGGAAGGAAGGAAGGAAGGAAGGAAGGAAGGAAGGAAGGAAGGAAGGAAGGAAGGAAGGAAGGAAGGAAGGAAGGAAGGAAGGAAGGAAGGAAGGAAGGAAGGAAGGAAGGAAGGAAGGAAGGAAAGGAAGGAAGGAAGGAAGGAAGGAAGGAAGGAAGGAAGGAAGGAAGGGAAGGAAGGAAGAAGGAAGGAAGGAAGGAAGGAAGGAAGGAAGGAAGGAAGGAAGGAAGGAAGGAAGGAAGGAAGGAAGGAAGGAAGGAAGGAAGGAAGGAAGGAAGGAAGGAAGGAAGGAAGGAAGGAAGGAAGGAAGGAAGGAAGGAAGGAAGGAAGGAAGGAAGGAAGGAAGGAAGGAAGGAAGGAAGGAAGGAAGGAAGGAAGGAAGGAAGGAAGGAGGGAAGGGAGGGAAGGAGGGAAGGAAGGAAGGAGCGATGAACACTGTAAAATAATCAAAACATAATGGTTTTTACTGTTTTGCAGAGGACCTGCAAGACATTGATTTTGCAACATGGCCAACAATTTGATGCAATATTACTTGTTGTGACATCAATTGTAGTGAGTGGTGGAACACTCTACAGCAAATTCAATCCTAATAGCTGCAATGTTGTCTTTTCTAAGTTTGATGTTATAAACAAAGTATAACAACTTAGTAAAAATAGCTTTTTGTTAGAAAGAGATAATTGCATTATTTCCAAGACAGTGAATGTGTTGAGAAAGTGTGCATCCTCCAGAATAAGCTTTCATTATTACACACTACTACAGGAAGTGGTTTTGGGGTTTTATTCTGTTTGTTTGTTTTGGGGGTTTGGGGTTTTTTTTTAGATTGGTTGGTGTTTTGTTGTTGTTGTTTGGTTGGGTTGTTGCTGTTGTTATTGTTTTTAATAATCTCAACAGTAATGTTGAAAGCATCACAAACAGTAGAATAAATGCATACATGGAGGAAGAAACATTAGTTTTAGAATAAGAAGTGAAAGATAACTGCTAAAAAACCACTAAATGCTTAGCCAAGGTAATAATTTTGAGCTACATCAAAAAGTAATAATTGTGTCCACAAAAGTGTGCAGTAAACTAAAGAATTGGCTCCTGAAATTATCCTGTAGAACATAATAAATAGTTAAATTAGTTCCCTATTGTAATCATAGTGAAATAGCAGTTTTTTTGAGTGGTGTAGACTGAATCAAGACTATATCATATAATTTCTTAGATTGTATGCATCCATTCTGAAAAAGGACCAGTTATAGGCAAAAATATCCTGCTTTATTTCTAAAGGCTCAGCTTTACATCTAAAGACCCCAACATACAAACATTGCTACATTTAGGAACAAAGGTGTGGTTTTTATACCCTAAGCCTTTTCTAGTGGTCTCTCAGGGGCTTCTGCATCAGTAACATCCTCAGAGGACAGAAATTAATGTCAGCACTTCATCCACCACAGTTCATAACCCAGTATATATGCTCAAACTTACCTTCAGTAGCTACTTCAGCTATAGCTTCTGGCTGCACTCTGGCCCTGCTGTGGTGTGGACATGTTTTATTGATTCTGCTGTGTGGACAGGAAGTTAGGGGTGATTAAAGCTTCACTTGTGTTGGTAGGAGTTAGCAAAACTCCCATCAGCACATCAATCTTTCAAATCTGTTGGTCGGTGTAGACTGAAATAACAGTTCTCTGAAACAACCATTTCCTAGCTTGGCCACAGATGCTTCAGCAGTTTTATGAAGCCTTATTTTAATAAACAAAACCCTGTGAATATGGTTTTCCAGAGTTAAGGAGGTGAGGAAGGGCATCTTCCTAAAGCAAGCATATGCTTTAGGTCTCAGTAGCACAAGATCAGTGACTTGTCATGAAGGAAACCGCTGCTGTCACATGGAGAACAATCTCTTTGCACTTGTGATATTGGGATACAGAAATCATGTTGCTGCATAAACAGAAACACTATAAATGGCCTATAAATAGATTTTGATAAGCAATAAAAAGAAGCTTGGTAACACAAAACATACAAGATGACTAGAATATGTAAAGCTAAGAACAACATAGTGGGGACGCATACCAAATGTACAGACTTCTCTTGGAAATGCATGAAATTTCTGCTATGCCCATAGTATAAATTGGTATGGGATGTTCCAAACACTTTGCTAGAAACCTCAGTTTAGATTTGTAGTCCAGAAAACTTGAAGCTGAATCCAGACATTAATTGGCTACTCCATCCCCAGTAAGAGAACAGTGCATGTCCATATTTGAGAAAGACTGATAAAAATATATTGATTTACAGTAGACAAAGACCAAGCCTGCTATAAAGATTTTTTGATGTGCTCACATGAAGAGTAAATAACCATAAAAGTAACCCAAGACTCCAGTTCACCTAGAAGGCCTATGACACACATTTTGCTCTTCTTTCCAATAATATCTAGATTTCGGACAAATATTGATACCCAGCCACTGAAGAAATTTTAAAATGCCATGCAGCACACCAAGTTCTGTGAAAAGCTGAAAAAGTCTGAGACGAAATCAAAATGCTCCTGAAGAAGTGCTTCTATTTTACTTCATAAAGTGTGTTCCTGATTCTGATAAGCATCTTTATGCTATTCTAATGTGCAATAACACTAATAAAAATGAGATATTACCTTATATAATAATAATAATAAAAAAAACTAATTGGGTTTAGTTACAGGATTATAACTTATCCTTTGTATTAATTTTCACTAATACAGAGCTGGTGTTTACTGTACAATTAATTTTTTAAATCAGGGTTTTTTTTTTCCCTAGGCATGTTAGGCCAGATGCACAAAGGATTATAAAATATTTATGACAAATATCACTTTGGCATTGCATTGTACAGTTGTGGCCATTGAAGGTTGTCATGGTTTGACCCCGGCCTTCAACTCAGGACCACTCAGTGATTTACTCACTTCCTTGCTGGTGGGATGGGAAAGAGAGTCAGAAGAGTGAAAATAAGAAAACTCATAGGTTGAGATAAAGACATTTTGATAGGTAAAGCAAAAGTCATTTGTGCAAGAAAAGCAAAACAAGGCATTAATTAATTTGCCATGGGCAGGCAGGTGATCATCAGGGCCCTATCACATGTAGTGGTTACTTGGGAAGATAAACACCATCACTCTGAATATTACTCCCCTTCTTCTTCCCACAGCTCTACATTCTGAGCATGATGCCATTTGGTCTGGAATATCCCTTGGGTCAGTTGGGGTTAACCGTCCTAGCTGTGTCCCCTCCCAACTCCTTGTGCACCTCCAGTCCACTTAATGTTAGAGTGGTGTGAGAAACAGAAAAGGCCTTGGCATTCTGTAAGTGCTGCTCAGCAACAATGAAAACATCCCTGTGTTACCAACACTGTTTCCAGCACAAATCCAAAGCATAGTCCCACACTAGCTACTGTGAAGAACGTTTGCTCTGCTCTACTCAAAACCATGGCAAGGCTGTAGCACACTTGGTAGAAGTGTGCCAGGAGAAGTGCAAATATAAACTGTTGGAAAAGTAACAGCTGTTGACCCTCTTGCTAAGTTCAACTAATTTGCTGATAAGTTGTTCTTAAACTCTGTACTTGCTGAATATAAACCATTGCCTTATTACAGCTGTGAGATAGACAAACTGCTGCAGAAAACAAACGAAGTCCATAAGGGAACTCAGCTGAACCCATGGCCAGCTGATTACTCTTCCAGTTCACAGCAGTTTTGGCACATGGATAAAGTACTGAAGCATGAGAAATGGTTATCCTACAAGCTGGGTGGACATTTTTGCAGTAGGTACATTATTTAGTGAAAGTCGTCTTCTCTGCACTGAATAAATTATTTTAAATAACTTGATTTATATACAAATGTACCTAATCAAATACTGTTCATTAAGTAATGTATTTAAAGAGGAGTAACAAACATTAATTGGACAATTTGCTAAGGATCATTTTTGCACATATTTAAGCAATTTTGGCTCTGGTCATGCAAAAACTGCTCTCTAATGATAGCAACTATATTTATGTGGATTCCAACTGAAATTAATAAGGCTGAGATTATATATATACTACTGTAGTAAAATAAGATTGCATCTCTTCTCTTGCACCAATGTAATTACAAATTAAATGGCAATTTTTTGTATTGCCAAACACACTTAGGCTGTGTGACAAGAAAATCACATGCAAACTACTGTAGTCCTGAACTCTGCTACTTCATTCACCTTGGCCAAATATGATTTTGACAAGGTAGAATTGCAATTTCACATACATCTTCTATATAATTTATGCATTAATGACAGTGAATTCCATGTGTAGATCATGTATTTTTATCATATTTTTTGAGTCTGTTAGGATACAGGACTTCAAGCTGTCAGTAGAAATACATGCTGCTGGAGACAAGCAGTGATATCAAAGCAGTGATATCAAAGCAGTGTCTTTAGTCCTTTGAGTGTGATGCAGGCATCTTAATCATGTGGGGCTCAGAGCATACCTTACTGTGTCAGTCATCAAGGCCTCCAAGGAGAAGGAAACTGTGGAAGAATGGTTATAACCATGTGGATGAGTATGTGACACGATGGGAAATGAAGCAGTGGAAAAAAACAAGAGTTATCAGTGCTTCTTGAATGGGCTTTACTCTTGCTTTTGTGCCTGGGGGTCCCTCCTGGACAACACTAAATAAATAAATAGAATGCAAAGTTAGGCAAAAGCTTAAACTATAAGGCTATGCAGAAGTAGGTGTTTATTCACCTGTTTTTTCTTTTGTTGTCCTCATCTTCAAAGACTTGATATTTTGTGGGGGATATATATGACCATTGGACAGAGGTATGGCACACAGTTAATATGACAGCAACATGAGTGCAGTTGGTAGAGATTCAGTGTGTCAACAGAAGGATCAAAAAAAAGGAGTATTAATTCAGTGACTTCAACACACTCTAAAAAGGATGCTGATATTAATATCTCAGTTTTACCAATTGAGAAAATGAAAACAAAAATTTACCAGTTTGACCATCTTATGCTACTATCTGCCATCGTAACATCAGATAAAGATTTAATTTTAAGATTCCTAGCCCATAATTTTATCAATACTTTTCAAAGGAAAATACTGTGGAACTCATATTTTGGAGACCAAAGTTCAAATCCCATCTTTGCTTTACCCTTTGCTTGAGAGAAATGAAAATTTCATTTTGCAAAGTGAGTGGTCATTTGAAAAAATTACAGGATATTCTGATTTCCCAGATTTCTTCTATTCACGTTTTTCCATTCTCCACAGATAGTCAAAGGCTTCAGGGAAGTCTTCTACTCACTGCAGTTTCTGTGTCCATCGGAAGAATTTAAAGAAAGTTCATGTCAGAAGGTTTTTGACACAGTTACTTAAAATACATTTCAGGCAGGAACTTCTGGTTCAGTATCCAGTTCAGATCAAAAAGACTTTATATTTGAATCTGCTAGGTGCATACAAACTTTAATAACTCTGCTTTTTAGGAAGGGTAGTGTCCTTGCATGGCATGGAAACTATTAAAAAGATCAGAGAAGAGTGACTTCAACATGCTTGTTTTAAACAGGAAAGTAAGTTGAGTTTTTCCTACTAAAATCAGAAAATGTCAAATTCCACAGAGTTCAAAAATTATTTCAGAATAAAGGAAAAGTATCTGCATTCCACAAACCATATATGAAAAATATAAAAATTCACTAAATGTTTGTTCCTTTTGAAAATACCATGAAAACCTCCACTGACACATAAAAGACAATTTTTGACAGTACTGACTGCCTACCCAATACCTATAGATTTTCTAGATTTATCTACATTTGAAAGTAAAAATAGTGACACGTGTTATCCCGAACTGTGGTAAAAGCCACAGAAGAAAACAAATTCTATGAGTATTCACAGAGATTCACTGCTTTATTGTTTTAAAATTATTTACTTCATTCTCATCTATTAAGATAAAGACACTAAAATCGCCATCACACTTAGGTAATACTGGAGAAGGAAGAAAACAAGTCTATCTCAAACTTCTCAACTGACCTGCAGAAGCCTTTGCTGCTGCTCCACAGTGTCTGTCTTAGCGTGACTTGCTGGGAGCCATGACAGATCACTCAATTAACATTTCTTGTTCTTGCTGCTGCACTAGACAGTCCCAGATGTTCCATGAATAAAATAATTGTAGTGTCCCTGAGAGTGTCAATTTTTATTTGCCACTTCTCTTTCTGCTGAGAAGAGGAATCTGCTGGAGCTCATCCCAACTCTTTTAAAGGTGGTATGTCCACCTTTTTTCGTGCGGTTTCTGTCCTGTAGGATACCCAAAACCAGAAGATACAACATTCAAAGATTTGTTCATTTCAGGTAATGCCAATGAAAAAACAGATTTACATCCAACAGACTATTTGCAATTTACATTTTAATAGTGGTCAAACCCTGAAAAATGTTAAGTCATTGATTCCACTAGTTACTCCCTCATCCTTTTCAGGATTTAGACCCCTGTACCTGAAGAATGCAATGTAGCCAAATAAATACACAAACTGCTTTCAAGAGCGTTGCATCCTGGACGAAAGCTAACGCTGCACAAGAGTCCTGAGTCTGAGCTGTAGATTTCATTTCTGATCTCTGTTTTACTCAATATTTCCCTTTCATAACAGACAAACTTGAAATAAATTCAACGCAATCCCAGCTAAAATATCCTGAAGAAGGCTGGTACTAAGTCCTAAACTGTGTTCTTCCAAATAAATCATACTCATCAGAAGATATTCATGTCCTGCCATTAATTAACGTAATTACTTTTACATTTATAAGAATTTTTTGCCAGATTACTATGTCTGCAAATTCTACAGAGAACTGTTATATTATTTAGACATTCCTGATATGATGCCATAGATTTTATTTGGCATGTTATTTTCTCTTTCCAAAGAATTTAAAATAATCAAAACAAGGTAAGACAGCAATAGCTAGGAAACCACTTTACTGAATAATAAAAAGGTCTAAGTGGGACAGAACATAGAAATTCAGAATATATGAAATGTAAGTAGTCAGGATGAACATGAGAATGAAAGAAAATGAAAAAATGTCTGACACCATATTTAAAATAAAAAGCGATTCTTTTAACACAGTTTTAGAAGAAATTTTAATGTGTCCATTTACATAAGGAGGAGTTGTCACTTGTGGTGTGAAAATCTCCTGACTGGAAAAAAATTAAGTGCCTATATGATAAGCCTGTAAGATAAGCTTAACTGTTGTTGTATTTGAGGAGGGGTGGAAAGTGCTAGGAAAAGCTTTCCATTTACAAGACTGTTTATTTTCAACTTTGGTTCACTAATTTAAATGTCACTGTTGAAGGTTTTTATCTCTACCTGTGTGAAAAGTGCAGGCAGGCATTTCACTTAATCTTAAGCTTGTTTCTGTGCAATGATTAACCTGGGTAAAACTTTAAATAGCTATTGATCATTCCATTACCTAAGCTCCTAATGGAGCGGAGGTTAAGTTCATGGAAAAGTAACAAAGTTTTGCCTGGTTTTATCCACTAGATTCTGTTCTCTGAATACGTTGTCTCAGATCTACAAATGTGTATGAACTTGGGTGTAAATTATGTCCCTGAAGTCAAGGATATTATTTGCTTACTTAACATCGTATATATATTTAAGAGTTACGATAGATGAAGGTCATATCTACTATAGCACAATCAAGCTTAAATTAAGTTGCTGTTAAACTTTATCTTAATTTATCATTCCTATTGTTAAGAATTTATAATTCCTATAGGGGAATTTAACTTTCAGGTGACAATAGAGAATTTTTTTTTAGTGTTTCTTGCAGATTGCCTCCTTTTAGCTTCTCTCTTTTGATCAGATATGTGTTTTAGTGAGGCAGATGATGTTTGAAGAGCAAAAAGTATACAGGAAACATAAAAAAGTTACATTAGAAAAACTTAAGGTTCCTTCTGCATCATGAAACTGTGAGGTTCACAGTTACAGTGTGAGTGTTCACAGACATAGTGTGAGGATATTCCTATTGCTGTAATAGTATTTATTATTCCTAAGTATGCTACTGGGAACTCCTAGTTTATTTTATATTTAATGAATTAGACCAAGTTTTATAAGCAGACATCTAAGAATATCTGGAAAATATTAACTTATTTTCACTTGGTAGAAATTAAAACAGAATGACTTGCTCATGTATAATCACCTTTATCACAGACATGTAAATCTAAACAGGATGAGTTCAATCCAGAACATCCCATCATCTTTCTACAGTGATCATTTATTTAATTACAGGTAAGAGTGAAAGGGATAAAGCACTCCTCAGTGTTTCTGACTGCAGAATTGGTATATTTGAGACAATATAATTCAGTTCTTATATTAGCTCAAATAACAAATGGGTGACTCCACTGCTGAAGAAAAGACCTAGAACATATTAAGATTTAATGTATGATATGTTTTTCCCTTAGAGTAGAATTGCTAACATGCTAATCTTTTTTCAGGGAAAATTGAGAAATGACAATCTAGTTGAATAGGATTTGTTTTTCCACTCTTTTTTATAATCAATGTATTCAAAACACTTTCTAAGCTAATGTTCTTAATATTGCTGTACTGTAATCATGTTTTACACAGGAATAGGTATAGCTGTAGCCATTAAGGTTCTCTATCTCTCTGAAACTCCTATCCTATACAACCTGCTTCATTGAGTAAAGGTAAAACCCAGCATACTGGGTTTTCATCCTAATTTTAATAATGACCTTTTCAACTACAGAAATAATATCTACAGTGCACAAACAGTGGTTTAGATGGCAGATTTCAACTTAATGCCTCTTCTTACAAAGTGAGCTTTTTTATCCTAAAATCCAAACCTTTTATACTTCTATCAACATATATTGCCACGAATCCCCTATATTTTATTTAGTGTAAGAATGGAGGAATTGAATTAAAGAGATCCATTTCATGTTCTTTCCAAACACTTTATCAAAGTTTAATAATACAAAAAAAAGTGCATCGTTGCATGTATCATTACTGCTACCTTCCATCATTCTATCTCTCTCCATTCTTGTCAAGCCAGGACATCACTGGAAGTAGAGTTTGTATGACTGATTTCTGCTTGTGATACATTCCTAAAGTGATTACCAATCCTTGATTTAAAAGAAATAAAAAAGTTTTCTAACACGATTTCATTTAAATCAGTACTGAGAATTCAGGAATGAATTCAGATCAGCATTCAGATTATTCACTGTATTGGAAGATATGAGGGGAGTGTATTTGAGGGAGAGCAGAAATCCCCACAACAGTATTCTAGAATATGAAATATGTGTATTACAACTTGCAGGATATCTGCCATTATTTTTAATCTATATGGATCTTAAATTATAGTTCATCTGTTACTGAAGTCGTTGTTATCAATGGACATCCTATCAGTATTATAATTTGGATTAATCCATTCCCCATTGCTTAATTGACTTGCAGATTTTGAAAAATGCTGCAAATAAATTATAACTGCACTTTCCTAAATGCAATGTAAGCCATGCCAGCATGTAAATATAGCAATGTTACTGTTAAAATTGACAGTACTTATACTTTTAGATATGAAGACTTATGTGTTAAAATACTGAAAATACATTTCCCTTTTGATTTTAACTTGACATGAAGAAAAATACTAATTGCCTAAATATATTTTTCTTACTAAGGATAAATTATGAAAAACAAACAAACATACTGTTACCTGTTGTTGCTGGGTTTGGGCATTTGAGTTGTCTTTGGAGTCTTTTTTTAGTTTAAGCCACTTATAAATAGTATTCTGATTATCCTAAATATCCTAAATATAAAAAAAATATAACTACTCAAACAGCTCCTCTATACTAAAAACTCAGGTTTGCTTTCTCCTGCCTGCTGGCTGCATATGCCAGCTATATCTTGTCTCTCAGACAGTAAACTCCTTGCAGCAGGAACTCTTGTCCTCTCCTTTAAGGGGCCTACACAATGCAAAACCTACTTGATTTAGCCTTCAAGTGCTCCTGCAGTATATATTGCTTATAGTAATGTTCAGCTGCAAGAAATAGGTGATTAAGGTAATTTTTATTTTATGCATGGCTTTGGGAAAGACATGGAATCATCCAATTTGTGACAACTCAACAGAGTATTTAGGTGGCATTTGTTTCTCATTTTAAGAAAGGCATTGATACATAAAGTGTTAGGGATTTTTAAAAGGATGAAGCAAAATATGTGTGCCAGACAGTCTGGCTACTGAAAACATGATAGTTGTAATGCTGGTACCACCTCAGCAGCCCCAGCTGCAATATTTGCTGCTGTAAGCACCAGCTGAGCTCTAGATCTATAAAGTGATCCGAGCACAGTCTTTCTTGCACTACACACTTAGCTTCTAAAAGTCTTCTCCTTTCCTGATATAGGAAAATAATTTCGATTTTCCCCTTCTTTATGGACTTGCATTTTAACAAGAGTTTTGCTTCTTCCATTGTGGTGTTACAAAACTGTCTTTTTTACTCAGTTCTCATCAGTGTGGGAAACCTTTATCAATGAAGCAGGTTTCATGCTTCAGTAAGACAACTCGTACACCTGAAGTACTGAAATTTTTTGCAGAATGAAGATACTAGCTATGAAATTATATTTTTTCCCTTCATCTTTTTGGACTACAAAAGCTCAACTAGTAAGGAAAATGAATTCTTTCAGCTATCAAATCTCCAAAGGTTTTCTTATATGAATCATTTCCATATATTTGTTTCCCCTGAAGTATCACTAGACCTGAATGCACTAAATCTTTTGGCATGTGTGATACATTCACAATAAATTTGCAAAAGATGTGCCATTATCTGTGCATAGAGAGAGAGAGAGAGACCTTTTAAAGAGAGTAGCAATATTTTGAACCCTGTGGAATCAGTCGAGAATTAATTTCATGTACCTGAGTGATGCTACTAACTGATCAACTTGTAGGTGTTTATGATCAGATTTCTCTAGAATATTAATTTGACATACCTCATATTAATGGGAGATATAAAAATTACCATAAGCACTCAAAAATTTTGAATTAATACAGAAATTCCTTTGTGATTAAAACAGACAGCAAGATTTGCATTTCTGTATCTGGTCACACCCACAGAACTAGCAGTTATTCTTCAAAGCCATTAGCAGAATACCCAAACCAAGGAAAAATATTGGTACCACCTTTGACATTGATTGTTTTATTTTTGAAAAGTCAGCACAGGACTGCTCATTCAACCCAGAACAAAGTCTAGGACAGATGTAATACTTTGTTTAGGGAAAACAGCAAAAGTATATGGCTCAAATATTTATTAGTGAATATATATGCAAAGGTAATGATGCAAGAAGCCACACATAATCTTCATTATTTGTCTGCTAGATGCAAAGATATCATATTCTATGATTCTATACTGAGCACCTTTCTTTCCTCAAACTAATGTCAAGCTGCTTGTTCATGGTAAGTCTCTGAAAGGCAAAGAAAAAGGGTGGTGGTAGTCTCCATTTACACATGGCAGCATTGAACTGCAAGCTGTAGATCATAGAGTCAGAATGATTTGAGTTGGAGAGGAACTTAAAGATCATCTTGGTCCAACCCTCCAGTCCTGGGCAGGGACACCTTTCATTAGACCAGGTTGCTCAAACCCCATCCAGTCTGGCCTTGAGCGCTGCAGGGATGCAGAGCACACAGCTTCTCTGGGCAACCTGTTTCAGTGCCTCACCATCCTCACAGTGAAGAATTTAGTCCTGATATCTAAACCTCTCATCTTTCAGCTCACTACACACCCTTGTAAAAAGTCCTTTTGCAGCTTTCTTGATGACTCTTTATCTACTGGAAGACTATTCTTTCTATTATCAGTCTTTATGGATGCTTGTGGCAATTGAACAGAAGGAATAGGAAAGCTGGATGTGTTCTCCCTCTGTCTCAGTCCTTCCTACAACACCAAATCACCTGACCAGAGTAAAGAATTGGATGGAGTGCATTCCTACCAGGTTTACAGCTGGCAGCAGATTGAGGGGAACTGCCAATATACTTGAGGTCATGGCTGCCATCCAGAGGGGCCTTCTGGAGGAACGGACTCAGAGCAGCCTAATGAATTCAAGGACAAATGCAAATCTTTGTGCTTTTTTTTCTGTGAAGAGGCCCTTGAAACAGTACAGACAAGGATGGGGGACAGTTTTGTAGAACAGCCCCTGGAGATCCTGGCACACATTAAGTTGGGTATGAGTCGAGAGTCTGCTCTGGCAATGAAGGCAGCCAACAGCATCCCAGATTTTTGTGACACAGCCTGTCAATTAGGCAAGTGATTATCTCCATGTGCACAGAACTTGCTGGGCTGTCTTGAGCTCCTGCCCAATTTGGGCCTTCCAATAAAGAAGACACAAATATACTAGACTGAGTTTGGCACATATTGGCAGGGCAACATTTGCCTTGTCAGGAGAGGCTGAGGAAAGCTGCTTCTTCCTCCTGAAGAAGAGATGACTTCAGGAGAAGACAGCAGTCCTCAGCACCTACAGGGAGGGCACAAAGAAGCTGGAGGGCAAAGGAGCAGGACTAGAGATAAGAAGCACTATCTGAAATAACAAACAAATGGCCAGATATAAGAAAAAACTGTTTCATGATGAGGCCATGTCCAAGGAGGATATAAAACTTCCATGGTTGCTGATTTCCAAGGCCAAATTAACCAAGTCCCCAGTAATCTGTCTGTCCTTTCAGCTCATTCTGCTCTGAGCAGGAGGCTGAACATGACATCTCCTGAGTTCCCTTTAACCTGACCCATCATATGAGCAGCCTGAACCAACAGGGCTTGCATGACTGAGAATGGTTTTCACCAAGGAAAGACACTGTGGTCTTTGGGAGAAATTGGAGTGTATCGTTTTTTGTTGTTTTTTGGATTTGCTCTTTGTTTTGTTTTGGGCTTTTTTTTTTTTTTTTTTTTCTAGTTTTTTTTAGGGATTTTTTGGGGGGACGGAGGTTATTTTGTTTGTTTATTTGGGGGTTTTTTTGGTTTTTTTTTTTTGGTTTTTTTTTTTTTGGTTTTTTTTTTGTTTTTTTTTTTTTTGGTTTTTTTTTTTTTTTTTTTTTGGAGGGGGGGATTCCCACAAATCAAACATTTGTGTCTCTTCTCTATGGAGAATAGAAGTTTGCTGAGATAAAGTGGAATACTGTGTCCCAGAGTTTTGGCCCCAGGACAGGCATGATAGGTATCCATGCATGTCTCTGGACCCAACAGCTGGAGAGTGCTCCCAAGTCCAAAAGTTCATACACTCATATAGGAAATAGAAAGGCATGGCAAATAAATTTATTAATTTGGTTCACAATCTTGGTGCAGTAGGTGCTGTTTGAACAATTTTCATTATTAGAAGAGAGACCTGCAAGCTGAACATACTGGATTTATGGAGTCCTGTTGCTATACCAAATTGCATACCTATCCACATCACAAACATATTTTTTTAATTCTGAGCCATAACTGAACTTCCAGTGTATTCTCTGAATATATATTACTTTATTCTTAGTTGTAATATCACAGAATTTTGAACAATTCCTTATTAGTAATATGATTTTGGCTTTGAAAAAAAAAAAAAATTATTCCTTCCCTATCCCTATTTGTTAACAAAATGCATTACAGTATAAGCATGTTTCTTATTGTAACAGTTAGTTTAGCTGCTTTTTATAGGGCAAGCTAATCCACTAACTTATGCTAGGGTATTTGTGTGCAACGTTGGCATACAAGCTTAAAGTAAATTTATTTATTAGTTTGATTACATGGGGAATTTAGTATATATCACTTCTGCATGGGGAATCACTTAGCTCACAGAATTGGTAGGACATATTTTCAATAAACAAAGTCAAGTTGTTTTTTAATGATGATATTGTATCCACCTGAAACATACAAAGCAAATTTCTCGAAAGCTGGAGAAGTTGAAAGCAGTGAAGACTGCTGGGGTTTTCTTGTTTGGTTGGTTTTTTACAAGTGCAGCAGCACTGAATCACAAAGAAAAACTGACTTGCATATATAGAGAAGGTAATCAGACGGGTGTATCCTCAAATGACATCAGCATTGGGTTATGCATCATAAATGGGATGATTAAATGATGGCTATAAGTAAATGAAGCAATATGTAATAGGTTAGCAGAAACATTGTAATGACTGACCTAACAACACTGGTGTAGATGTGAAGGTAAGTCAGGATGCATTTAGAAGTGGCATAGGTGGTGCTATGCTATTAACAGTCATTTACAAGCTTTATTAGTCTTTTTTTCAAGAAGCTTCTTTTGAGCTTAAACAAAAATTTGAGTCTGGTGCAGAAATTTCTGGGCAAATATATAATCTGTATTACACAAGTGGTTATATTATTTAGTTAGAATGGTCCCTTCTGGCCTGAAAATCTGGAACTTGACAAATATGTTATAATTAACCTAATGAGTTGCTTTAGGTATATAGGGTAGTACAAAGACAGGCTACGTGTAAGCATGCAGATAGGTGATGACCATAATGGTGTGTTACCTTTACAGATTTCTGAGTCTGGACATCACTCTGTTGTGGCATAATAAATGGCAGTTTTTGAGCTGTGAGGCAAATGTTTCTAATCCATTCAGGTTCTTATCATTTGAACATAAATGTGTGGTGATCATCCACAACTTCTAATGAAATCGGGTGATGCAGATACTTAGCAGATATGGAAATCATGCTCATAAAAATCAGTAGGTATCTATTTCCAGAGATAAAGTTAAATTATAATCACATAATTAAATTAAGAATCCTATCCAGTATAGGTCTGGTTTATGGTACACATAAAATTTAATGGAACATTAAGCAATGGACCTATTTTATTTAGTTTTGTTGGTATCTTATATAAAGAATTTGTGATTTTGGAGGTATTTATGGCCAAGCAAACAGAGCATAGACAGCATGCAGACTTTAGCTGCTTGATTATTCTAATGGCTTCATGCAGTGGGTTAAAGCGACAAACATATTTCATTGCAGTTTATTCACAGGTAAGTTGATCAGAACTACATTATCTTATTCTCAAATAGAAATACTTTGTATGGTGTTAATTACTGAAGCAAACTGTACTGAGGGCTAATCAGATGAGAACAGTCTAGGCCAATGTAATGTTGCATCCCCAGGCCTTTTAGAAAACATCTGATATCTTGTGAAATATTTAAACAGCTTAATTAAATAAAGAACACGTTTAACTGTGTAAAAATTGGAGCATTCTTTAAGGAGTTTTTTGCAGAGGATGTTAGAATCACCATTGTCATTTTATTTTAACATTTGAAATAGACTTTTTGAAACACGAGTTAACATTTTTTACAGTTTGAACAGTGTTAAAAATGCTGTTTACCTCAGAACTTATCTGAAGTAAACATGGCTCAAGAAGCAATGAACATATTTATTTATGCTAGTTTACAGTGCTTTCACTGTACTGAAACTTATATAACCTTAATGGGTTTTACTGCTTAACTGTAATTTCTATTATTTATTGCAGCTAGTAACACATTTTCTTATTCATATCACCCTGTTCCTCAATTTGATCTGTGGATTGAAGTTTTCCCTATTGTAGAACAGGGTTGTATTTTGATGCTTTTCAGAGAGTTGATGGCGTGGGGGCAGAGAGTAAGAAGGAAAAGGTTCTGACTGAGCAGAACATTTAAGTAGTTGCTTGAAGTTAATTCCCATTTTAAGTGGCTTACCCAGAAGTTATTAGCTTAAGTATATGATTCAAGATAAGCTTTTACATATGTGATGAACCAAATCAGTGTTTTGAAGGCTTAGAGCTGAATTTGTTAATGCACCATATAGATATAACAGTGTATTTTTGCAAGATACACTTATTAAATGAGATTAGCTGAATTGTAAGTAAATGGTATTCTATATTGCCATGTCAAATCTGAAAAGATAGACCCATAAATTAGTCACAGAGCAATATAATATTCTGGAAAGAGACTGAATTTTATAGTGCACTTCTTGAGCTCTCCATTTTGGAAAGCAACTCAATTTCCCATTAAAAAGTACTTAATTTTCCAGGTAGGAAAAGTACCTGGTAAGTACCCAGGTAGGGAGGACAAGTATAATCCATAAAGGAAATAATTTTAAGCGTATTACAATCTGATCTATAACTATGAAGTCCCTTTGGCATTAACATTTTGGAAACTGAAGAATAGTTCTGAAAGGCCATGATTGAGTAATGATTAAAAGTCTTATTTGATTTTTAGTTAGTAGCCATAATGCAAAACAAGGGGTAGTCATATCCTTTAGACTTGATTCTCATACTATAACAGATTCACAAGGTGTTGCTCTAATGAAGTCAGAAGATTTATTCTTCATTTACACAAAGACAGAAGAATTAAGTCCTGTGGTGTAGCACAGACCTTTGGTATCTTAAGTTTAATATTTTCTTTTTACATTTGAATGCTTAAATGTATCTTGTTCCTCTTCAGCACATAATTCCTGCAAGCAAAATAGAAATGTTCTTCCCTCAGGATTCTATCAGAAAGACTATCATAGCAGGAGATCGAGGAGTTATGCAAGCATAGAGAATATGAATGAGTTGATAAACATTTTATATTTTCAAGTAAGATTAAATGGGTACTCCATTGTTTCTAATGGGGTTGCTAATATCATGCTACAATCTCGATCAGAAAGGCATGAGAAGCACTTATTGATTTTTACTGCGGGACTGTAATTACTGCTAGTCTGCTTTTTGTATCCTACAGGATGTTGTGGTAATGATTTCATTGTACACAGCCAATTCCTGATGGCTTAATTTGAGATTTGAACATTTTCTACTACATTCTTTCTTTTTTTACATAGTTATAGAATAACATGCAACATAAAGCAAATAGAATATATATTTCAAGCCATTATTTTTCTATTTTCACAAACTTGCTAAGTGGAAGCAATCACTTAGTATTTTCTTACCAAAAAAAAAAAAAAAGGTCAGAACTCATGTCTGCAAATGTGATATAATATATATTTATTTTATACTGGATAACTGAAAGTGATTTTTCATGGGGTGCTAATCTTCTGCTACATAATAGTATGTGAAAATGTGCTCCAGACTGTGAACTTGTGTCTCCCTTAACAGATGCCCCACTGAATTCTGTCACATTTAGTATCTCAAGGACATATTGTCAGCTTTTCTCAGGGAAAATAATATCCTGCTCCGTGAGCTGTCCTCTTCATATCTGTAGACCTGCTATTGAATAAAGTAGTAGGTGAATATAGCAGTGAGAATGCTCTATGTCCAATGATCATAATTTATTTCTGCACTAAGAATTTTAAAAATAATGTAAGGCGTCTTTTTTTTTTTTTTTACCCTAGGTGTAAGTGCATCTGCGTTCCAAACCCAAATTGTATGTGTTATTATCACCATAGTGAAATGCTGATTGATAGGAGATTTCACTGCATCTGGGTAAATCACTGCACAGAGTCCCCCATAACATCTCTAAAACTAAAAAGGAAAAATTACAATTCCATAATTCAACAATTTCTTCATATCACGGACACTACCGTGAGTAGATTTATCTGAACTTGGTTGCTTGGCCCAAAGACAGAAGTTAAGATGATGAAAAGAGTAATATTCACCCTGATTATCAAAATCTGAGTAAGACTACACTTTGTCCTTTTTATATTGAGACTTGACTTTTCACTCCTCTTCCAATTTATGTACACCAAGTGAAATGGATTAAGGCAGATGAAAAAATCTCAAGCTTTTGATCACAGTATGTGGAGCATAATTTTTTACAGGATTTGTACAGCATAAAAAGCTACTCCAAAGGTCACTTCATAGCATTTTGGCCAGCCTTCTGGTCCAGTTAATGTTAGGAGAAATCTATCTTCCCACAAGGTCATATGCAACCCACTAGCTAACTTAGGCATCTAAGCCAGAGGCATAAAGTTATACAAACATAAATATTCCCCCATGCCAATTCAGTCACTTGCATGATCCATAAATTTTACTCGGAACATATGGAGAGAGAATAGAAATCTGATGTAGTGATACCTACTGCCATAAAATCTGCACCATTTTATTCAACACACTCCTCTTCTTTCTAGTTTTGTCTAGTCTATTCTACTCCATTCTATTCTAATTATGTTTATTTTATATAGTATAGCTCCAAAATAATTAATGCAAATCTTATATACTTTTACATATAAATACTTAGAACCATATATTATACACTTACTTATATTCTTATGTATTGCAATATATTCTGCATACACACACACCTCTCCCTAATACATATTTTGGGTTTGATGTTCCAGCTTTTGAGGAGACATCTGTAGAATTAGTTTTCAATTTTCTAATTTCACTCCTCCTTCCACTGAGAAGTTATGTTACAGGAGAATGGAGAGATAGAAAAACACTGTGACTTCAAAATGGAAAATATCTTTTTTCTGCTTATTATCACCTCATATAACACAGAAAACTTTATTAATAGAAAATATATACTATATATTCCCTTAAAGGAGGTCAAGTCTTTGGTGGATAAAGAAGAGAAGCAGAAACAGGGTAAAAAAGAAATTATATGTACGAAATGCACAATTCCTTTTAAACTGCATGTATTAAGACCAGATGAGAAAGTAGAAGGCAGCATCCAATTGAAAAATGAATTAGGGAATGACAAAGTGAAATGACTCTATCGCAATAAACAAAGAACAGAAGCAGAAGTGAATGAAGCATCAATGAAAATAGTGCTAAGGTAAATGGATGCCCCATTACTGAGGATGCTTACAGATGTAATCTCTCAAGATGACATTCTCCAGAGAAATCTTGCCTGCAGTAATAACAGCCAGGCAGTTCTTAGCAGAACTGTTTGGATTAGAACTCTCTTCTTTGTAAAGGCCTTAGAGTTTTCCATTTTCTTTGTGTGGTAAAGCAGTTGTGGAAAGCCCATATGATAGACAGATCCCTCTTTATGTCCAGGACACAAGGTATTGAGGAGATCTGTCTGTTTTGAGGCTGACATGCACAAAGGGAAAACACAAAACTGGAAGGAAGACATTGTCAAATTTTCAAGCAGTAGAAGTGTCCCTTATGCCAGTGTAAGAGCAATGGGCCAGGCAAAGAAAATGGAAAAATTATGCCAAATTACTGGTTGGCTAGAGAGACAGCTGTTAAATCTAAGGAAGAGCAAATGAGCAAGAAAGGTACTTAGTACAAAACACAGAGGCTTTTTTCTAAAATTTCTGAAGAATGTGTTAGTTTGGATGATGATGGTGAACAACCTGTTTTACTAGAGTGGTCTTATATGTACTTTGTAAACAAACATACTCCCCTGAAAAGTGAGTCTTGGCAACAAAATAGGTGATACACCAAGATATTAATACTTGGCATGTTTGGATCATCAGACTGTAAATGTTGAGAAAATGGATCTAGAGTATTCTTAACTGTAGACTGCCAAGTTGCCTCTCAAAGAACATCTCTTACAAATATGCTTGAAAGAATCAATACGACAAAAAGTTGGTTGTCATTATAAATGAAGACTGTGTTGCACTAACATATCTTTTGAAATATATCTCTTTTGTTTCTTACATATATCACAGACAAGAAATCATGTCCTAATATTCAATTAGTCCAATGTTTTTATAGGCAGGAATTGAAAGGTTGCAAATGAAAATAAATTATTTTTAAAGGAAGTAAACTTCAAATTCTGAGCAATACTATCTCCAACACAGATTTCATTTCTCTAGTTTCAATTCTTCCTCAGGAAAATTACCAGAGAATTTCTTAGTTGTTAAATTAAGAAATTTAATAAAGAGGCAAAGGACCCAGTATGCTTTATTAATTTAAAAATGTTTTAAAATACTTATATTTCCAAAATTCTATGGTGCAAGAAGAGAAAAAGCATCATATCTGGGGTTTAGAAATGACAACCAGTGTTTCCAGACTTTATTTATATTTTATAGATCAATCTCAAAGCCAAACTATACTGACAACATTGTACTTCAAGGAAATGTGGATTTTTTGCTAATGATGTGATGTTCTTCACATCATTGAGCTCCAGACTAAAACTGATCTAACCATAATAATAATCTCTGGAAAGCAGAAAGTTGTTGATACTGGCTTCTTGAAAATTTCATACGCCCTCAGGCTTTGCCTTGAGGTTAAGCCCTTGGGTGAGATACAATCACTAACAATCACTTCCTATTCCTCCAACCAACTATTCCTCAAAGCCATGTTTCAGTGTGGTGTTTATCAATTTATGCATCTGACTGGCAAGAAACAGATCTATATTTTTAATGAGATTAAAAATGTATTCTGCTCTCAGATGTGAACTTTGAACTTTTGATATGAACTTCAATCTTACAAATACTCATCTGAATGGTATTCATGCATGAGTGGTCCTATGGAACTGGACAGGGACCACTTGGATGAATGAAGATATTCACATGCATAAGTGTTTTTAGAACTGAGCTAATGTAAGCTATTGCTTCTAAGAGCAAGTACCTCTTGGTAAACCTTCCACACACAAAAATAAAAAATTTAACGTTCTCTTATATTTTCAAGATATTAACAAGGCATCAGAACCTAACTCTGCCTTACAGTGCCTAGTGCTCCTGCTTGGAAAATATTTACCTGGTGTCTTACAGAAATATAAGAAGGGATATCCACAATGCTCTGAGCAGACTTGAACTCACATCATGTGTTTGTGCAAACTAATATCTTATGTAACTGCTGACAGTGCAATGCTACACTTGTTAATGAACTCTTCCGAGAGGCAGAGCTCAAGAATGGTGCTGTTTGAATGTGGCTTTTGAACAGGACCAGCCTGATTGGAGACCAAGCTCAAATACCTGTTTATAGACATGGCTCTAAAGGTACTATGGGGCATCTCCAGGCATTTTGCCAACTCTCTATACCAGTGGCAAGTGCAACAGACCACCACTTCCCTTATCCTTGCAGACCGGCTGTGCCTCCTCCCCACCCATCCCTAGCTCACTGGTACTCTAGGTAGGAATGCAGAAGCAAAGATTAAAAAGATATACTTACAAAGGGAATTCCCCTTAACCAGGAAACTTCCTTCCATATGTACCTCTCTATGAAGGGTATTCTACAACAAAGGTTAAGCTGATGTTTGACATGTACTTCAGAGACTTGCTGAACTCGAGGATTTTGTGGAAAAAGGAGAGCTAAGATGTTCAACTATTCTTCTGCTTAATTAGAAAGGAAATTGTTGGCATGCATCAACACGTCAGTATATTTAAAATATTGCATACTGTTCCTACTCCCATTCAATCAAAACTAACCAAAACTCAGCTAGTACTAACCACTTAAACACTAAAATTTAACATCTGGGCTCCTCACAGTAGTTCCCTTTTGCAACAACAGGATACAAATAAACTCCTCTACTCTGGAATGACTAATCTTAAAATATGCAACTATGATATGTGTAGATTCTCCATTGAGAAGACTACTCTGAAGTGTCAATATTATTAAAGAGATTAATATTGAGTTACATAGCCAGCTGTTAAAGACTGAATTATGGCAGATGCACTGGTGTTGGCTCCAACATAAACAGTGTGAAAAGGAGGCAAAGGATTCCAGCCCTGAGTCTTCTGGAACAGACCTTCTCAGCTGAGCTCTCTGCATGGTGCCACCCCCACGACAACTCAGCAAAAGTCAGGATGAGATCAGAGTAAAGTTGCAGAGCCTGCCATTGGAAACTTGCACAGTGGGAAGTGTTTAAATCTCTGTAAAGGAATGTAGCAGCCTGATTTTTTTCCTTGGGATGCTGTTGACTCAGAACAGTCTTGCATCAAAGTAGTGAAGACGTGAAAAAAGTTTGGGCTTGAATCAGGATTCAGCCTTCTCCATGTAGTTTTTGTGGAGCAGCTAAAGCTGTCTGTATTCCCATAAATCATTTCAGATGTGTTCTCTTCTTAAACATGAAACATTTAGCAGCTGCTGCCACTATTGACCTCCTTAAAATAATGCTAAGCAATAATATTAGCATTATTATGTGGCAATACTGGATTAGTTTATTCTAAGACAGTATTTCTGCCATATAGGATAAGACCAGGGATTAATATTATTTTCTTTACTGTAAGGAAACGTGAAAAATAATTATTTCATAATAAAATTTAGCTGTTTTCCAAGGAACACACTTTTTTTTGTTTGTTTAAATGATAACTTCCCATCTGCAAGTTATCAGTCTCTGCGCTTTCCTTTTTTTTTTTTTTATTAATTTCATGGTTTACTTCACTTTAGAAATATTTATCTTCTATTAACCACTACAGGCTGAGTCCTTGACAAAATGAGGCATTTCAACAACAATCCTGACCCCCTCGTGAAACAAGGTTCCTCTCAGTATGATGCAAATCTTGGCCTCTTCATAAGCACTTGCAAAACAGTTGACTCATACACCTGACTCTTCCCATACCTGTTCCTCATAAGATCTCAAGTTTCATTCTCCCAAGTAAAGGTCAAGGTAAAAGAAAATAAAGCACAGGTCCTAACACTCCAGTAAAAAGATAGACTGCTAAGAGCAGTGTGCAGCCTGATGCTTCTCTGTTTTCTCTGTACTGCAGATGTACTCCAGTTTCATTCTATTTACTTCACAAAATTACAGAATATTCTGAGTTTGGAGGGATAGGACCTATAAGCATGATCAAGTCCAACTATTACGTGAATGGCCCATACAGGAATCGAACCTACAATCTTGACAACCTTGTTCTAACCTGCTGAGCTAATCCTGAGGGTATTTTTCAGACTTGTTGCTTTGTGAAAGTATTACTAACACTTAAACAGATTTCAAGAATTCTGCCAAAGACAACCTCAGCTTTTGGTGAAAATATTTCTGCCATCAATTCTTGACCTTTTCACAAGTATATAACATGCCCTGGGGTGCATTCAGGTTGCCTACATGGGCCAAGCCTGTGGCCATTTAGTAGCCTTTCTCATAAAAAGAAAGATAATGTCAAAAAACTGATATCACTTTATAAGGGCACCTGGGAAATTCACCTACATTCAAGGTAATTCCTAATTTTTTTTCCCATTTCTTTTCACTGTTCAGACTAGCAGAATTCCCTCATGTAACCTCAGGTTGATTTCAATATTTTATTTTCAGGGTGGAGCACTACTATGATTATTTTCGGTAAACTGCTGTAGAATGAGATTGTGAAAGAGAGGGTGAGAGTACTCAGCTGTGTAATTCTGGCACAGTGAGCAGTTTCAAGGGATCAAAATCTTTGCTATGATTTAGGGTGAGTCACTTTGGAAATTATCCCAATTTACATAGAAATCTTCCTTTCCCCTCTACCTTCATTCATTTTCTAAGCACTGGATACAGCTCATTGAAGTTCAGGCTCTTACTGGTAAGCCATATTGAAGGCAGGTCAAGAAGCAGGGTCCTGCCTGTAACACTTTTCCTTGAAAACAAGAAATACTAATTCCTCCTTATTTCCAGGATATTTGAGATGGTATAAGTTAAAGAACTGACTTCTTAAACATCTGGACTTTGAAGATTAAACTAATCCAGTATAGCCACAAAATATTCTTACTGCACACAATGTATACTGTGCTGTGATTTATGCCTTAATAGAGATCTACAAAAACTTAACACGAAAAATTGTTGCGCAGATATGTTTTCACTTTTTTTTTTTTTTTTCTCTCAATAAAACATCACGAGTTACCCCTACTAAAAAGTTGGGGCAGCTGCATATCACTCCATTAAGTTACTCTGGATCATGAGATATTGTCAACACATATATGTGACCTGGTTGTCTGCAGTAGAATTCAAGCAGATGTTAAATCCTAGGCAGAAATTAACATGCTAAGGGAAAAAAAAAAAAAAAAAAAAACCAAAAAAAACCAAAAAAAAACCAAAAAAACCACTAAAAAGACCAACAACAACTACAATAACTAAACCAACTAACCAACAAGCAATAAGCCTCAGAGAAAAACAAAGGAAGGGTTTATAGATCTATCATTAAGAAAATCCAGATTATTACTGGCTGATATAGTGACCATCATTTTTGAGAAGACAAAACCACTGCCCTACAAATAAAACTACTTGTCACATTCTATTGAGAATATTAGAACAAAATCAAATGGCCATCTGATCTAGCAGCTCTTAAAGGGAAAGGAAAAAAAAATAATATTGGAACAGATTGTGCTGTCTCAATATACACAAACTTCAATGCTATTATTTGTGGCATCAGTGCAGCAAGGTACCTAAACTGCTCTATAACTAATACTAGGAAAGATTAATATGATGACTTGGACATCCTCAGCAGTGTGAATTACAAAATCTTTATTTCAAGTGCGCTATTAAACAATATTTCATATTCTGAATATTCACTTTCCAATTACATTCACTTTCCATCACTTTTGCAACTAAGTAGCACTTCATCTTGTTGGAAGTCTTGTCAAAAAGGATTTTTACTTATAAGCCACTGTAATTAAGATAAATAAATGTTGGCTTTCCCTAACAGAGAAAATGTTCCACTCTATGCTGTCCCTTCTTATTTTCTCTCAGAATCACAAGCGGATCAACAGTACCTACAGTTCAGCACTTTAACTGATTGCAGTCTCAGTATTTTAAACCAGATCTTCCACCTGCCAGCTTGTTTAGCTAGATTATTTGTTCACATTATTGCACTGCTTGTACTTAACTGTTTTGTGAGGAGCTTGCTGTTGATCAACAGAAATTTCATATGATCATCTATCACTGTCATGTTCCAAACCAATTTAAATAAATGAATGTAGCCATGGGTAGGATTGCATTGTGCACCCAGCCTGGTTATAGAACAATTAAACTCACCTGAAAGAAAACCAATAAAGATTTGATTAACTTTTGGTAGCAGATATCCACCTGTATTTCAACTTGAAGTAGAGAAAAAATGGTTGGAAAAGACTAAACCCATGGTCTCCCACATCAACCATCTACATTTCAAGTTAAATATATATTAAAAAGTGTTTTCTAGCTCCTGATGTACAACATTTTCAAAATCATTAAATGGCCTGGGGCTTATATTACATTATTGTAAGTATTACATTTAATTTTTTTTTCAAAAACATTTCTATTTGTACAAGCTATAGTAATTTTAAAGGATTATTTTTATGCTGTTGAGAGTGCATTTTCTTCACTTGCACTGACAACTAAAAAATTTCTTGTAAAAATGTTAAAATTCCACTGTGTAGTAGAGTACTTTTTCCATATGAAAGTGTGAAAAATCACTTTCTCTTTCACAAAATCCTACAATACAGATCTTGTCTGGGTTCTGGAGTGTGCAGCAATTTCTAACATTAGTGATGAACTTTATTAGAAGAATGATGAACTTTATTCAGGCAAACTTATAGGAAAGTAACTATGATGAAAAGAACATGAAAATTTAAAGCAAATAAAGAAAAAACAATGAACAATTCTGACTGCTTACTTTACAGATCTGCCAGTCTTTGGCAGCCTAAGCTATTGCTGAAGAGAAGGTGCTGTAATGTCTATTAGACCTGGCCACTGCAGACAGTCTATTTAATTAGCCACTGCAGTGTTTGTATACCTCCTGCTTTCATTCTGTTCCATGTTCCAGATTTCTTAGAGAGATATTTCCCATTATTTAGCACAGTTAGGAGTAGCCATGGTCCTTTGCAGCAATTCAATAAGAGTTTATCATGGAAGGCCAGGCCACAAAGGCACTCAAGCAAAACTAAGGTATTAAGCCTCTAACTACAACCTACACAAGTCAGCATGGAAAACAAAATCCTTTATTCCCCATAGAAGACTTTGGAATTTCTTTTGTTTTTTTCCACATAGTTGCAAATTTTGCTAGGGAAAAAGAAGTCTGAGTTTATAAACTGTCCTAGTGACACTTGGAAAGAGGAAGAGGAAGAGAAAAGCAAAAGTGAGGTATTTAGAGGGACTTTTCAAAAAGGGAGTTCAGACTGGAAAGAGAGTAGCCACAATCCCCCTCATCACAAGAAGGCTTGATGCTACCAGAAGAGAGAGAAAAAAAATGTTGCACACTTCCAGAAAAAAAACCAAAACAACAAACTAAAAATGCACCACTTGTTTAAAAATCTGATCTTTCAGCAATTTTCTCTCATGTGACACATTTCATAAACATTGATTTTTTTCTTTGACATTTCACAAACAAAATTGGATTTCCTTCTTCCTTACCTGTCTCACATGCACACACATATATGCATACACATATATACACACACATACACACACATACATCTGTAGTGAAAGGTAATAAATTACCATTGATTTCAGCATAAATTAGATGAAGTGGGATAAAGCAAAAATAGTATCTGCTGAGGTAGACTTTACCTTTGGTCATTAATAAGGCATTAAAAAAAAGAAGTACTTGATGAATGTCTCTGCAATAACTACAATCACTTCCTATCCAGAAAAAAATAGCAGTGCTGCAATGCTTTACTAAAACAGTCACATGCCCGGTTTTTAATATTTTCATAGACCCATAGGCAGAGTAAAGCCTTGTGTCTCACTTCATGCTCCATTCCCCACTGTGAGTGGTCACAGTACCTTACGGCCTCTCACGTTGCTGACGGAAATCGCACACGTTTGCATGTCAGTTCACAGGCCAGTTATTTCCTTTCCTCAGTGTAATCAGTGTTACATAATAAAGCATAGTATAAATGTTAGACAAAGGTTGCCCAAATATACAGAGCTTTAATCCACTGAAATGTTAACATGACAGAAAGCATCAAAAGAAGGCATCCACTGTAGAGAAGGATCAGTGATATTCTACACTGAGGTGATCAATACGTAAAGAACTTTAAGTGTTGAGTTGCAAGAAATCTAAATTACTAATTGACCAAGGGGCTTGCAGAGATTCTCAGAAGCTGTCTTTCAAGTCCTCACTGACTGGATCATATGCTGTAGGTATCTGCTCTGTTGTTCACAGTGAAGGGCCCATGATTTTCAGGTGAATTATTGTGTTTACAACCTCCTGCTAAGGGTTTGCACATTCTGTACCCAGTTTCATTTATTCTGACCCAGGAAATGCTGTGAACTAAGAGGAGAACAATTAAAGCATTAATTGCCAAATCAGTTTAAGTTATCACTTAAAGCTGTTCCAGAGGTCAGGTCTACCAGTGTGCTCTGGCAGTGGTGGAGGTTTAACAGCACACCAGGCTCTATCAACTGGAGGATAGCCAACAGATGAAGGAAAATGATCATCCCATATTACCTGGCACTTGTTAGGCTACATCTGGATCCTTCATCCAGTTTTAGCGCCCCAGAACAACAAGGACGCTGATAAAGTGGAGTGAGTTCAGCATAGGGTGACTATGATGGGTGGGCTGGAACAATTGGCTGGTGAAGGGAGTTTGAAGGACCTGCATTTGTCCAGCCTGGGGCAGGGTTGGCTTTGGTGGGACTGACCAGTACCATGGACACTAAGGAGATGAAGCCAGAATCTGCACAGTGGAGGATGAGAGAAGGACATAGACCAAACCTAGAGGGGTTCCAGACAGATATAAGGAGATGTTTTCAACTGCAAGTATATCTAAGCATTGAAACAGGTTGTGCAGAAAGGCCAGGAAATCTCCACCTTTGTCAAAGCTGGCAAGGTCCTGAGCAGCCTGATCTACTTTCAGTTTTGCCCTTCTGAAGCAAGAGCACTCTGAGGTCCCTTCTAAACTGAATTACTCTGTCATTTGGCAGTCCAAATCAGACAGAGAATACAATGGGTTAAATAAGAATGACAGTGCATACAGCAAATGATAGATGGATGGATAGAAACAGGCAGTTTAAAAAAAAAAAATATCATTGCTATTAACAGTGCTTTTACAGTCCTTAGCTTATTGTCTTTTTTATTTATTCTGAATGAATGACCACAGAAAATACTTCAGTGCTAGTGTTAAGAACTAAAGGTTTGTTATTCTCTTCTTCAAGACAGAGGTCTGGGGACTTGAGGTGAGGGTGTTCTTTGTAGTAGGAGGTTAATATTATTCAGAAATATTAATTTGCCAGGATAACTTGCATTTAAAGCTATTAAAGAAATCCAGTGGAGCCACAGTGTAATACTAAATTAATTTGTTTGGTTTTGTTTTAAATAGATTAACAAAGACAAGATTAAAAGCAGAACAGTTTAGTAAAGATGGAAAACAGGTGGTTACCTGTTATTTTACCTTCCAAGCAAAATCTCTGGTGAAACTACATACAGTCCAAGTTTTAAATTAACTTCTAGTGTTACACTCTGTGTTACACTCTGTCCTTCTTCTGCATGACTGAAAGATGCAATTGTTTTCTGTGGTTTATTTTTCCCTGGCATATTTCTCACTAGCTCATTCCTTCTTACTTTTAGTAGGCTTCCTGGTTCATAATTCACAAGTCATCTGCATTTATAGAAGACCACCATTTGAAGCATTATATCCTCTGGTCTTCAAGCTGCTAAATTTCTCCTCTCCTCTAGCCCAAAGAGGATTTGTTTATTTTGTTTCCAAAATAATATTTAGTAACTATGACTATGATGTGCAGGATGACACTAGGGCTTCAGTGACACTGAATGTATATTAACTTAGAAATGACTGAAAAGTCCAGCTTGTCTAGAAGAGGTGGTAAAATTCATCAGATTAGCACATAGGTGGGACCCATGCAAATGTGGGATAAACGTAATAGGCTTGTACTGCACTTTTATATCAAGTTATTTAGTGTGTTATGTTTTGATCCTAGTTAGATGAAGCTATAATGGTTATTTGGTACCAAATACAAAAACTCTTCTAATTACAATCTGAATCCTCTGTCCAGGTCATGAAGCAACAAACAGTACAAAAGTGGCAACAAGGATGTATGAGCATGTCAAAATAAAGGTGCAATAAGCATTGCCACCTTAGGTGTAGTGGCCAAATAACATAAAAATAGACCTGGCAGCACCATTGCATAAATACCTGCATGGGATAGAAATTTAATCATGTAACCATGAAACTCCACTGTATGGTTTCATAATATGTTAACATTCTGCACCTTCAGCCCAATCAGAAACCAGTGGCAACACCTCCCAGCTGCTATTGTTATCTATTTCAGCTATATTCAAGAAAGCATAGTCAGACTTTGGCTTGGATAAAATAGCCATACCCTATTCCAGTTTCAGCAGAGAAACAGTAGAGTTTGCTCAGGGGAAACTGTTCTCACCTGCTGAGACTGGAATAGAGGAACACTGGCAAACAGAACTGGAGGAAGGAAGCACTTGCACAATACTAAAAGCAGGGGCGGTGGGAACCTCACTGGACTATTTTGGCTTTGAAATTTTGTAGTTGTATAAATATGCAGTATATGGTATAAGCTACAACTCAATTCTGACTAAGCCATCTGGCAGACAAACCAACAATTTTTGTGAATACTGAATTCAAAGAAGAGAGGTCACATATTTGTTAGAATTTTTTCTTACACCTAATGAAACAACAGACGTTCCAAAGTATTTAAATATAAGGGAAACCACACCCACAAGTAATTTTAAAGGGAGAAACAAATATTTTAGGGATATTACTGAAAAAGAAATACCAACCTGTATTTCTGTATATCAGGGATGCACAGAATATTCACTTGCAAGAGCTAGTGTTGCTTCTCTGATTTGAAACATGTGCAGAAGGATGAGAATTTTTAAATCTGGCATGTTTTTTTGTTAGTTTTTTTCCTTATTCCTTGCAGTGAGTTTTATTACCAGGTGAGCTCTTCTGTCAGGAACTCTCAGCTCCATTTAGCAGGTTTCTACATGTTTCAGAACTTGAAAGACTCACCCAACGTAACATCAGTGTTCCCATCAGCGGTCACGTTGACACTGGCTTAGTCCCAAATCAAACGTGAATGTCTCTTTTCCTTCTCAACTTTTTTTTTTAAAGTTTCTGTAAAAGAGGTTAGTCAATAAAGTAAAAAAAAAAGGAAAAACCTCAAAAAAAAAACCAACCAAACAAAAAAAAAAACCCAAAACAACAAAACCCCAAAACCCAAAAAACATAAATCTGCAAAAAACCCATAAACTTAAAACAAAACAACAACAAAAGCCAAAACAAAACCAAAACCAGTCCACAAAAAAAACCACTTCACTTTAAAATAGTATGCAAATACATTATTTCCATCTTAACTCTTTAAAGTGCACAAAGGAATAAATATCTAAAATAAGCAAGTAGGAGATGTATCAGAAGCAGGACAATATGGCGTTTTTGGATAACAGTTTAAACCAAATAAAGGCATGTAGTTCAGATCACTGGTACTGATTAAATGTATTGGGGTTACTCACCAATGTCTTCTTACTGGCCTCAATTCAGCAAAGCACTACACATGACTAATTAGGAATACAAGCATGGAAATAGGATTTAAACTTTAGAATAACCATATTGGGGGGTTAGAGAATCTTACTAAATAAGGGCTTGGAGCCTTAGCTAGCAACTTTATTCATGTAGTGTTTTACTCTCTGCTTGTGGAACATGTCATCCCTTCAGTCTCATGATTTTATTTTTTTCTCTTGTGCTCTTGTATTCCACATGGCAGAGTTTCCATTTCCTCCTACATGCTGGGGAAGAATTTGAAGGGAGAAGACAGTCAAGATGTATTTGGTTAATTTCTATGCTTTTATTTGACACATATAGCAATATGCTACGTCTTTGTTTATACAATTCGGTTATTTCTCACAGAGTTTGGTACAGTGTTGTGAAAATATGCATTTTTTGTGAGTGCCTCAGTACCAGATTTGAGAGCTAGAAATGAGAGGAACAATATTGTACAACCACAGACTTCTGAGAAAAAAAATACACTGCATTAAAATTGCATTGTATAGCTGCTTATTGTTTCTAAACAATTTCCAGATGAAATCTGAATACAGGGAGATGGTTTTCCTAACTGCCAACTCTGCAGACACAATGTGGGAGAGTCAAGCAAGAGTTATATAACTAATTAAAACCAAATTAATTTAATCAAAACCATTAGACACTCATTACTCATGCAGTTGCATCACCTTTTCAGTTTACCTTTATCCTCTCCCCCCTGCTGTATTGGTTGTACCCACCTCTTGTTTCTGGTCTGAAAATAGACAGATTTTTAGGAAAAGAAATGCATCTGACTGTGTACCAGCACATTACCTGACTTGATCTAGATCAGGTGCATCTGTAATGTAAATAAAAACATCAGTGGAAAAAGACAAATATAAACAAAGTACATAGGTAACTTGCTATTTTTGGACATTATTCAAGACAACTAATTTGAATCTTCTCAGCCACTCATTCGGTAGAGAAATATTTTCCTAGAACTTGTGGTCAATCATAGTTTCTCTCCATGCAAAAAAAATAACCTTTTAAGATGACATAAATTTACAACTTGAACAGGTGGATAAAGATATTTTATTCAGCCAAGAAGTCAGCTTCTGAAATCGGACACCTTCGAAACTGGGTGAGGTTTTTTTACAGAGCATTGAGAAACTTCATATTGCTTCAGAACTTTGAAGATTAGTTTTATTGCAATGAAAGCCAGAGGGTTTACAAGTGAACATTAAGAACAGACAACATTTATTATAAAGAATAAATTTTGCAGACGCTGTACATAATTTCTACTTTGGGATTATTATTTAATGACATGACAGAAAGAAAGACTTTGCTTTTATTTGTATGGTGTTCTCTCTTAGAATGGATGCTCAAGGCAAAAATCTCACTTGTGATGCAAGGTGTGCCAAGTAGGGAAAAGAACACAGGCAGCTTCTTCCTTTTCCTCATGCACCCATACAGGTTTGGGGCAGGATGGTGCCACATGTACTGAGAGACTTGAGGAGCGAAGGGGTGACCCATAGCACCTAAGTGAAATTAAAAACGTGGGTCACTGTACTGGTTTGCAGGAAAGGACCCCTCTCTCTCCCCCTCCTGCCTTCCCTCTCTAAATGTCTTGGGGTTTCTGCCCAAGGCTGTGTCTATGCCACACCACAGAGGGACATGGTGGAAACCTCAGGTGGGGAGACCCTAACTGAAAGTGCACCAGGACATGCCCAGGTTTGTGGCCCTGGAGACACTACAGGTGCAATAGTTTATGCTGTATCCAAAACACTAAGGATTGCCAGAAAAACATTTCAAAAGAAATGGCTAACACTATCACAAAGAAATGCCCATGATAACTCTAGAACAGGAAACAAGGGACTGGGAAACATGGAGCAAGGGCGCCTGGCTTTGTAATGTACAAACTTGCAAATTGAAAGGAGCCATCATCTGTGACCTGAGTAGGTCAGATTCTACTTGTGGCTTTGCCACCTCCAGACACAAGTTTGCCTTTATGCAGCCAGCTCAGAAGTCTCTGCATTATATTCCCAGAAAGCTTTAGGAAACTTTGGAAAGGATGGAGATATATTTGTCAGTGCAAACTCATATACATGTGGCACTTAGGGATATGTTTTATTGGTGAATGGCAATGCTGGTTTAATGGTAGGCCTTGATGAGCTCAGAGGTCTTTTCCAGCCTTAATGATTCTATGGTCCTATGAAAAACATGTTGACCATTGCTTTAAGTACTTCTGTCATGAAAATCAAACTTAAAATCTGGATTCATTGAGATTAAAAAAATCATTATGATCAAAAAACAGTTGTATTTGTTCTGTGAAGAACAAACACAATTATTTGACAGAAAGAGCAACCTGAACTTCTGCTGTATTTACTTAACTTTTTCTGCAACACTTTTCTGCACCGTTTGATAGACACAAATATTAACCCTGCTGTGATCACAATTACTCAAATGACTATTTTGTCTGAGATATAACACAATTCCTCCTCTCTATCAGAAAACCTCCAATTCAGAAAGCTCTCATATCAAGGTCTGAAAAATGGTATAAAAATTAAAGTCACTACGTAAAAGCTGAGACTTATCTGTGTAATAAAGATCTGCATAACAAAGCATTCAAAGTCATAAGGGATATTCTGAGAAAGTATGGAATTGGTAAAGAGGCATGAATAGCAGACATCCTTACTCACTTCAGTGCCTAAAAGGAATGAGGGAACATAAGGCCTGCATTTGCCAACAAATTTTGTAGCCAAAAAGCCAGTGAAAAGTCTCACTTGGCTGTTGGAGCAAGACTGCTAAACAAGACCAGTCATATCTCTCATTTGAAGAGGGATTCTGAAAAGAGGAAATAATTTCCTACGTATGTTACTCACATTCACCTAAATTTTCGTGTTTGTGGAAAATACAGGAGAGATACAAAAAGGATCACAGAGTCTTTCAGCTGTTATGAAAGAAGCTGCTGTTACTGAAATATGACCCCAATTGTCATATTCAAGAGAAAAGAAATTGAAAATCATCACATATCACAAATTAAGAACTACCTTCTTTATCTGTTTGCAATTTCTTCATAACAAAATGTTATAAGTCTGTTCTTGTAAAAAAAATTATTAAAAAAATAGGAAGCGGGGAAAGAACATAAAGAGAGAACTCATAGTTCTTTCTTTTTATTGGTAAGAGGGGAAATAATTCATTTCACAAAGGAAATCACTTCATGTTAATATGACTATACAAGTGTACAACTGGTATAAGCAAAAGCACAATCTGTCCCTATAAATCAAGCTGAGACTGTTTATATTAACCCTATTTGCTTGGAACTTTTTCTTTCAGAATTCATAACTCCCTTAGCACTCAAGGCACTCTAGAAAAATGGGCTTATCTGTAAGAAGTATACTGGAAATTTGTCTAAAAGTGACATTTGAGGAATAGCAAATGTCCAAATGAGGAGTTTGAACTTATGAAGCCTTTGCCCAGATTTTATTTGACAATTTCTATGCTAGTGAGTAGTAGCAAAATACCAAAGATAGTAAACTGATGTAGTGTTATTCCCTAGGCAGCTCAGAGGGGAGATGAGGCCTTACCAAAATTATTGTCACTGACACCAATGATGGATCTCTAAACTAAATCACAGACGAAAATAGGGCCTTGTGCAAAAAATATAGGTCTCTTTCTTAGTTTTCATTTTTGTTGTGGAAGCCGTTGTAAACATCAAAATGGACCAATCAAAGACGTGGAATGGAAGGTTATTGCTCCAAACAACCAATCTCAGCATAAGAGTAAGAATAAATGGTCAGTGATGCTTCTCTGATTTTTGATATGTCACCATGCATGCACAATGTTTTATGCTTCCCATATGCTTTACTGTGTCCACATTGTAATAGTACTGTAATATTCTTGTTTGGAGGAAAAAAAAAAGATAAGTCTGGGGGAAGAAATCCCTTGTGCAGGAGCACTGAGACCAAAAGATGGAAATGCCATCAGGGCCTATGACTTCATGGATCTCCTCTCTAAATACATAACCTTCTTATGGAAATAGGAAAAGTGGAACAGAGCAGAAAAATCCCAGAACTCATGGAACTGAACTTCCTGATTTCAGCCATCAACTTAGCTTTAGGATCTGCAAACCAAGTAGCACCACTCAAGATTTGACTGGTGGAATGATATCCCTATATGACCACAGAAACATATTTGATACTGTTTGTGATGGGTATGAAATGCTACAGTTTATGAGTTTCTACCCCTTTTACCCCAAAGTTTCTATTTATTGTATTGTTGCCCTACTGTTCACATGTATTATACAATAGATAGAAAAATAATTGGAAAATTAAGAGTTTGTCTGTGCACACTATGTTGGATGACATCAAGAAGCAATTTTCAGTGTAACTGGATCATTGTAATTCTATTAACCTCTTTATGTTCTAGGATTTTGAAAATGACAGGTCTGTAAGAACTTCATAGCCACTTTTGCACATGTAAATTATAGTTGTTTCTTGGATGTTTTCACCTGTTTTAAATATCACAAAATTTCCAAGTTGCTATCTCCCTCTGCTACTAGTTCTTCCAGAAAACCATAAGTAATTTTACTTTCATTTGTGGGTATGAAAATTAAACATGATAAACTAATTTGAGATCTTTGCTGCACTATATTTATAAACCCATATTTCTATTTTTGTTATGTGATGAGACTGTTAATTTAATCTAAATCCCTTTGAAGTCCCCAGGCCAAACTTTTAAGTGTTGATGAGAACATTTCCTGACTATAGGTAAGGATCTTATTCTCTAGGCTCTTTTTGCTGCCAGTTCAGAAAGCTGACAGTGGTTCTCCTTTTAACATTTTAACATGTGTCTACTTTTTAATTATCATAGAAGAAACAGAAAACCCCGAAATAAATCAAGTTATATACAATTAAGCCATAGGGAGGAACTCTCATTAAACCTTAATGGGCAGTAATGGTTTTTGTCAATACTTTAAAAAGCCCAGACACCAACATATGGAACATCTAACTTATAAAATCTCTCACTTTTCATCTTATTAAAAGCTATTACAGAGGATGTCTTTCCTCAGAATACTTAACACCAGTTTTTGAGTGATTGTGTTTAATGTATGAGGGGTCTTTTCCACATCTAGGACAAGAAAGCTTGGAGATAAATATGATCTTCAACAAATTATATGGAATATATAGACATATGGAATTTATTTACATTATGGAAGAAATATAAAATATCTACATAGGCCTTTATGCATTGAACTTTTTGTGTACACATAGACACATGTATTGGCCTGAGTCTTTAAAATCAGAGTTGAGCTAGATGCAGTTGGACATCTTCTGTCAGGAATTATGATGGCTAAGCAAGTCTCCTAGGACAAGACAAAGGACAGAAGCTACATGGAACAGAGGGAATACTTATTTGGAAATCATAATGTGGAAATTTACTTGAAGCACACTTAAAACAAATACATCTTTCTGAGAAGCTGCAGTGCTCTGGCTTTGCTTAAATGCAAAATTTTGCAGGGTAGTAAAGGGACAGAGAAAGATGTCCTCAGTAAGTGCTGCCTCTTCACCCTGGGCTGATTTGCCAACAGCCCCTGACACCTCTGATCTGATGGTGGGGCCATTACGCAAATGCTTCCTTTGCTCCTGCAAAGTGAACAGACCAGGCTTGCAGAGCCCTTATTCAGCATAACAGCCATGACAGCTGCCTTGACCAACTCTTAGCTTGGGCTACTGAGGCACAGAGAACTGAGCATGCCTGAAGGGAGTGCTTCTAGGACAGCCTCGTGGTTTCTAGCCGCCTGTGCTTCTCAAGCTTCCTGCAGTTATTGTAACCAAGCCACATGTTTAATGTGAGCCCATCCACCATAATAGCTACTTTTCAAAATTGTTTATACCTCTGGTTTATACAACATTCTGCATCAGTGAGTATCACCATTTAGTCAGGCATCATGTGGGGAAAAAAATGTTTCTTTTTTTTGTTTTGTTCTTGCTCATTTAGTCCTGGTTATAAAGGACTATAATACAGCTCTGAAACCAATGCTGAATGGGAGGCCAGCAGCCGCTCAGAAATGGAGGATTGAAGGTGGTTGTCATCACAATTCCAGTGAGATTTCCAAAGGTCTGTTTGTGGCCTTACATTTATTTGAATCAATTTCAGACACTTAATTAGAGAATCTGGTAGCCTATCCATACTGAAAACACAAACCAGAAAACTTTAGAAAATATTTACACCAGTTTCCATTTACTCCAATTTCCATTTTGGAAATTTCTTTTCATTTATATAAACTTCACAATTTGTCAGAGATTGTACCTGAATGAAATAAACATTTAAGTGAGGACATTTCTGTTGGCATATTTATGCTACCATTATTCAGCTAGGTTAGTGATGTTGCTTAGTGGAGTGATTTTTAATGTGCCAAATTTACTTAGCTATGCTGGCATAAATTTAGCATACAGACTAGGCTTTACTTTAATTTCTTTCTTCTTTTGTTTTGCTTCATTTAGCCCACATTTCCTCTTAATTTACCTAAACCAAACTAAAATAAGCCTTATGTACACTGGAAAAAAAAAAGTGTTTCTACTGGTTTAATTAACCTGTTTCAAAAACAAATGCTAAATTAAACAAGGATATATCTTTTTAAAGCACACAGCAAAACACCTAAAAATAATTACGATAGGGAGAACTGTAAAATGTGCCATGAACACAGTATAGAAGCACCACTAAGCTTTGAAGAAATGTGGGGAACTCGATTTTATGGGAGGCTGTTTGTTCTCATTATATGTTAAGCACATGAAAGAAATCTAAAAATTGAAGCAATGCAGTGAGTCAGGTCTGAAGAGATGCTGACATTAGACATCGGGACTGCAGGCCATACAGAGAGTGTGCTGCCACAGAAAGGATCAGGGCAGCAGGACATGCTGGGGGAAGGGCTGAGGCCTGACAAACTCACATTCCTCTTCTTGCATATCTATCAGCGGTAGCTTTTGAATTTGTTTTTGCTGAGTCCAAACATATACCCTGTCAGGCCTTAACACTGTACCATTATCTGTTTTAAAGACTCATCTCCACTCCCACTGTTTTCTTCTACAATGCTGGACTTGCTGCTGTAATTACTGTAACAGCTGTCTGTGTCACAAGTGGTTTCTATAAGTTTGCATAGCATTTATCGAAAATGAGGCTTTGATACTTCTTGGGGCCATTAATATATCACAAGCAAAGAACATAATCAAATATTTATGTGGCTATTGCTTTCCATGTTAAATTTTATTTTATTTTTATGAGATCTTTGAGCCTCAATTTATAGCTTTAGTAAGATCACTCCAACATCTTTCTGGAGGGTAGCAGCTTTTTGATCTCTTGTGAAGGGCAGCTAGGGACAAAGCAGTGTTTGACCCAGAGAACTCTGACTATGGCTGTAGACCAGAGGGATATGTGAAGAACTTAGATTAACTCTAAGTATTGACAGAATTAGATAAAAAATTCATTTATGTACCCGAAGATTTTTTTCCATAGTACAGATTATTTCACCATGGCAAAACAAACTCTGCAGTATTGTAGGGCAGTCAAATAATAAGGATTTTTTTCTTGGTTTTTGTTCTTCAAGAATGGTTGTTCAGACATCTGTCACAGACTGCTTCTTTCATATCTGTCCAGCAAAAATACAGGGCTTTTCAAGAGTGTCAGAGATTTAGGAAGTTTCTATAAACATTAGGGATTATATTTCTATAGTAAAATTACCTATCTCTGTAATTAACAAAACTCATTTAAACCAAATATGTTCACTTTTGCCTTGAAAAATAAAGTACTTCTTCAGTTCTTTCTTTACTCTCCAAGTTAGCTATTCCCATGAGTTAATGACTTACTTTTGCACAAAAACCGAATTGCTTGCCCTTCAACCACCTTGAAGTACACAAACAGCTATTAGGTTGTGTTAGTCATTAGCAACACACCGGCCTAGGCCTTTTGTGCTGCACTGAAATCGATATATTGGAACATTATTATGTGCTTTGAATTCTACTAATTTGTCTAATTCTACGGAAATTGGAGATTACTTGTCATACCATGCATATTTGGTAACACCTGGTTTTCATTAATTAATGAAAAAAGAAAAAAGACCAACTGTACTGTGTCTTCAAACATATGAAATCTCTGTTCTATGCCCACAATATTTAGGCATACATAGAGCATGCAAAATTCCTGTACCATTATTTATGACCTTCAGAAATCCTGATACAACAGCATATATTCAGAGTCGAGTACAAAACCACTCCATTTCTGTTGGACTCCTTTGACAGAAGAATTATAAACATAATGACTATGTACACACTTGATAAGGACACCATTATGCCATTTATACCAATATATGATTATATCAGCATAAACACTGCTTTCAACATATACAGAGCACAAGACATACCTACAAAAATCTTGCAAATAAGACTTTTGTCAATGCACAGCTGCCAGCACTGTAGGGTTTGCAGGGTATATGTGCTTTGCTGTTTCCTGTCCTTCCCTGTTCTTCCCTGTTCCACGTCATTGATCCAAGAGGTACTGAGGCACAGAGTGTGTCATAGGTCAGTACCTCAGTGTTTAACACCTACTTTAAAGTACAGATGGGTCCCAGACTGATTCTCAGACCTTAAAACAAATGCAGAGAAGGGGCTTTCACTTCTCACAATTTCCTTCCCTCTCCCTTTGAAATTTTGAGGTACTTTTTTGACAGTTATAGCTCAATTTTCCTCTGCTATGTTTTTGTTGTCAGAAACATGGAACCTTGTGATTAATACTATTCTTTCTTAGTTCCTTTTAGAGAAGGAGTTTGTATCTTGTATATTTGCAGAATACCAATGTCCATCCTATTGATCTTCAGTACTACAAAAAAGATTAACAAACTAAAGAAAAAAACAAGGAAAATCTGCATATGCTATAGCCATTCACAAGCCAGTTACATATAGCTGTCCGGTTATCGTGGTCCAAGAGATGAGGAAATGGGCTTGTACCATGGGGTACATCTGAATAAAATACCTGCTAGTGCAATTTTTTTTGTTGTTGTTCTTGAAAACCATTTTCCCTATTTACTTAGTTCATATACAATTTTCAGTTTGATTTTTTTTTTTTGTTTAGCTTTGTTAATTTAGGAATGTACAACTGTAAGAAATCACTCAGTGAATCCAATCATCTTCTCTGACCTTGAACCTCAGTTGCACTATACATATTGTAAACCTTTTTGTTTTACTTTTATCATTTTTATATAATTATTATGATGAAATATTGGTTTGGTCTTGGCCTTGATTTGTTTGGTTTTTCACTCCCTAGGGTTTATTTCACTTGTATTTCAATAGTTCAGTAATCTTAAGGTCATTTTGGTGATGCTAAGCAATTGAGAATCTCCATTTCTGACTTTAGGGTAGCTCAAAGTCCCTTAATAATTCTCATAGCAAGATCCAATGTTAATATTTCATGCTCAAATATGTATAATAAAAGAAGAACACAGCTCACTGGTGTATTATATAATTCTATATTTATAAACTATATTTGTAGTAAATAATATAAATAATTATTAACTTCAAATTTCAAAGGGCATTGCAGTTGCTTCTTCAGTCTCAGTTTTAAATAGGCTGATGGACAGTGTCTTTGATGATATTGCTGATTCCTGGTTCTGTACAGGCTATCACCTCCTTAACATTCCTGTAACCCTTGCACTCTTCTTATTTTTTTTTCTTTTTTTTTCTAATACTGTGGACCTTCCAGTGATTATTATTTCACTATGTACTAATTCTATAATACTTTCACTGACTAACATTATCTTCAAGACTTGCATTGCATTTCTTAGCTGTGAATATTTATTACTAAATCTGTAGTGGGTGTGCCAATTTGCTTCATCATAATTTATTTTATTTAGCTACATCTAGTAAATATATAACTAGTTTATAACATTGTTTATTGGATAGCAAAATAATGAGCAACTAAATTGAAATGAATGCATTTTGACATGTATAAGCACTTACAAAAGCATTGTTATTGAACTTCAATTATGTCAATTTAAAAGCTATAGCAGCTCCTTCTTGTACTGATTACACACCATTATATTTATTGTCATAGCCCTTGTGCTTCTCCACATTCATGTTTAGTATGGTAGGGATAAGAATGCAGGTGACTGGCATCTCAGGGGAAGCAAGGTGCTGTATATGTGCATGTACTTATGTGTACAGAAGTGATCATAGTATGAAAAGTATCTCAGAGTTTTACTCAGTCCTTTCTGGATGTAGTCATTGACCTCCTTTGTCTTCCATTAAGCAATCCCTCTTATCCCCTTTCTCATCACCAGCAGCCTCTTCAGAATGGAAAATCTATGGAAACTTGTTCTCCTTTGCCTGCTCCTAACGACTATCCTCAGCAATGATGGGTTTGTGAAGAACATGTAAAGCTTGTGTGTTTTTCTTATCAAAATGGAAGAAGTTTGTTTGTTGCTCTAAGTTTTCTTAGTGTTAGAATGTAGTTGTAAAATGTTCCCTGATCATCCTCCATCTATTTCAATGTTTATTTTTGCTCCTACTTTCTTGACATGTGTTTCTGAAACATTGGACTGGAAGAACATCTGTGTTGATAGTATTAGGAAGAAGAAGATATTCCCCTTCTCATATCTGAACCACAAGGTCTGCAAATTTCTAGTTAAAAAATAAAATTAGTAGCTGAAAAGCTCCAGATAATATTATTTGTAGTCTGCTTCAGTTCATATTTCAGAGTCTTATAGTTGTGAGAAGGGATAGGCTGGAACGAGTCCATGGAGATAGTGACATTGCACTCACCAAAGAGAGTTGACTCAGCCAAATCCAGTCCAAAGGAATCATCTGCTGTAATAAAAAAAACATGGTTTCCTAATATATTCAGAATTACAAACTCAGGGATGGAATACTTTATGAGTTTCTGGATACAGCTATTTGAAACAATGGGTTTTGGTCTATCAAAACTCAAAGTTCTGAAAAGGGTGGAATAAGAAAATATTTGGGGTTTGTTTTCTTTTTTTAGTTTTGGTGACTTTAAATGGATAAATGAGTAATTAATTTTTCCCAATTGCTTTCATTTTAAGAACATTTTGAGCATATTTGAAAGCAAATTATTGTTTCAAATTACTGAAATCAAGTATATGGAATTACCTTTTTTCTTCCTGGAAAAATTGTCTCAAAATGCCGTGTTGGTTTTGGTCAATCATCATGTGTACACTTGAGTGACAAAAAAAAAAAAAAAAAAAAAGAAAAAAAGAAAAAAAAAAGAAAAAAAAGAAAAGAAAAAAAAAAGAAAAAAAAGAAAAAAAAAGAAAAAAAGAAAAAAGAAAAAAAAAAAGAAAAAAAGAAAAAAAGAAAAAAAAGAAAAAAAAAGAAAAAAAGAAAAAAAAATTAAAAAAAAAAAAAGAAGTAGAAGAAATTCTAAGTTACACATTTGTCAGGAATACTACCAGAGACTGTGAGCTTACAAGAAATCTAGACATTTGCTCCAGGTATTCATCTGCTAAGTCAAGATATTGGGCATTAGGACTGAGAACTGACTGGGTCAAAATACATTCTTCCTCTTCCCTTGCTCAGTTCCCAATAGAAGTGTCTTGCATTATTTATTATTAAAATATAGAAAAAATGCCAGGTAATACAAGACTTTTGTTGGTATAGTTATAGACCATATTTATGTGGGACTATGAAGTTATAGTAATGTCAGCTTTGATAAATATGAATTGAAATAGGATGAAGATATGGATTTTTTTCTTCTTAGTCATCTAAAGTTATATAAATATCTCTGTGGTTTTGGAAGAAACAACTAACTCATTACACCTCTCTCTCTGGATGCAGAGGAGAAATTTTTACCATGTGGAAAACATCCCATTAGCATCAGAAAGGATGTTCTCACAGAAAATTCCAACCAGTTCCATATGTTTCCTCATAAGAAAGAGTTATGTTTACAAAACCATTTTTGATGTATTTGTAAAATCATTGTGTAATATTTCACTGCAGCTAGAACATATGCAGAGCAAAGATCATAAGCAAACCAACAAGTGTTATACTTCATTAGATGAACAAGTACAGATGAAAAGTTTTCACAAGGCTTCAGACACAATTCATACTGCAAGCTGAGAAAAAATACCAGCAGAAAAAGGATAACCACAGTATAATCTTGTATAACCACAGTTTTGTTTTATTTTTCTTCTATTATGCTAAGTAGTCTTATATAAAATGTTATTTCTATTTATAAGCTTTTCTGTGCTTTATCTTTGAGTGAGACAATTTGTATTAGTACTTCATAATGAAAATCTACTGTTAATCATTAATTCTGGGAGAAAATAATAATAACTTACACCATGTATTTCTTCTACAGAATTAAGTACAGTTTAAAGAAATTAATCTTAGCCATTTTGTTTATGAAATTTTCTTTATGGTGACAATTCTTCATTCTTCTGCTTGGAAACAAGGCAGAAAAACAAACAAACAAACAAACAAAAAACCACATTTTATTTCTTTAGAATATTTGTTTATTTCATTTTCTTATTCCAGGGTATTTTTGGTGACTGCCTACAAAAAAAATCTGTCATTTAAGAAAGAAAAAAATTATACAGAAATCTATATTTCATTACCTTACATTTTTCACTCAATATTTTTGTCCTTTTTTACATAGATACCATTTTCTCATTTTCTAAACATAACAAAACTTTGTAAAACAATAACATTATATATTGTACAGAACTTTGTACAATGTTAATTTAATGTACAACTTGTGTCAAAGTTGTGTACAAACATTTTCACAGGTAATTTTTTTCAGTTTCTTTCCATTTTCTTAAAGCTAGTATATAACACTATGTTGGTAGCATCAATTAGAACTATAGTGAGGTTCTTGCTTATGTATATTAGCAGCAATGACAAAAATAACTGACTTTATACTGGTAATTGTCACCCTGGCCCATATTGGACTTCATATAGGGATTTTTTTTTTTTACTATTTATTTAATATTTAACTCTGATTAAGAGCAGCCCATCTCTTCTACCCTGGGTATTTACATAGGTTTATGGAGTGTGGGAGCTAGGGTGCTCAGTAACGTTGGATCCAAATATTCTGCAGCAGTCCCAGCTCCCTGAGGTCCAAAGAGCCAGGCTTATTTCTAATATGCAATGTACATGACTAGTGAACAGAAAATTAGGGACAAAATATGGGTAGCATTTTTGAGAGTATGGACAGAGCCAATGGGCTGCAGGATGTTGGTACCCTCTTCATGCAAGCAACAGTCAGCTGAACTTCAAACATAACCAGGCACACATCCTAACCTGGACCATGGGATTCAGACCTCAAAATATACAAAAAAAAATTTTAATTCTCTTGGAGAAGTCCTTCAAGCAAGGCCCAAACTAAATCCAGTTCCCAAATATCACAGTGGGAAATGAAGCTAAGACAACACTCTGTGTGTCCTCCAGGATTTGTGTCCAAAAGCCTGATGATGTCTTGTGAGTGGACACTTCCTGTGCAGTGTAAGGGAGTTTGTCTCTCTAGAAATTGTCCACAAGGAAAACATCTTCCATCTCTGACAATTACTATCATGTCACTGAAACAATTGCAACTATGCTGTTCTGCAGCAGACAAAGGTTTTGCTACTTACACCTGATATAAAATAGTGCATACATGTATGCATCTCTCTTAGGGCCTTATGAAGTGCATTCTTTTGCATTTTGCATCCACAGGGACAAAGAAAATTTGTTAATTGCTTCTATTTTAATTGGTCTGTCTCACCGAGAGATACTAAGAGATAGGTTTCTTTCTACAGGAGAAAGCCGAGCACTGGCACTGATGTCAAAGCCAGGTGGATGTAGTGATTGTGGTGCTGAACATCTGTAAGTGTTTAACAGCAGCCAGCACCCCTCTGACACACATTCAAATGACTGAATGACTAAACATGGGTTAACAGGAATTGGGATAAACAGGAATAATGGAATCATTGCAGAATTTCCATTCCATGCTTTGTAAATAAGTGTCTTGGTTTCACTTCTGTCTGCCACAAGAGGCAAGTGGCTTTCTTTGTTATCACACATCTATTTCCATACTGACGGGGTACTTGTGCAACTCCTTCAATAATGTTCAGAGAATTTAAGTTGCTGATAAACAAATTCACTAATGTCTTTTGTAATAGCTTCTGAGACAATCCTTTATGTGATGGAGATAAACAATTAAGAGTAGTTCTCTGATATCAGAATATCTCCATGGTATTGGGAAGTTAAAGCAATTTCTTCAGAGTTCCTAATTTTCCTATGCAGGGTGTGGTATTGAATTCAGCAATTCTTTTACTGTCCAGGACTGAAGCACTTTAATCCTCTGTAATACTTAAAAAGTGTTGTTGTTTTGGGTTTTGTTGGTTTTCCTGTTTGAGTTGGGTTTTTTGGTGTTTTTTGGTGTTTTTTTTTTGTTTGTTTTTGGTTTTTTTGTTGTTGTTGGTTTATTTTTGTGTTGTTGTTTGTTTTTTTTTTCTCTACAGATCTTCAGTTCTCTTTCTAGATACTTTAATGGTTATTGTATTCTTTACATTTTACAGTTCCATGATCTGAGTGCTTATTCAATGTGATCAAGGTGATCATCATATTAGGTAGTGATTTTCATCGGTTGACCTAGGTAGGGAAGAGCAAAGAATTTAGCAGACTTGTCTATTTAGCATTACTCAATGAAGCATAAATACAGTCTTTTCACATGATACAGTAAAAGTTCAGGGCTATGCAGGATCTCTTCCTTCTCTCTCCCAGTGTGACGGATGCCATAAACTGTCACCCAAATCTTATCAAGCACGAGATATATGGTGTTAATATTTCTTTGACTATTTATCTTTAGATAGAACTTAAACTTGGGTTTTTTTTGTTTGTTTTGTTTTGTTTTTTGAAGATAAAAAACTGAAAACCTCTAGAGATTTAAATATATCAATATTTCCACTATAAATAGAAAATCCATTAGATTTACCTTCAGGCTATGGAGTTCACTTTCTACTGTGAAACCTCACTGGTTTTGGAAAATGTCTCTAATATTAAAAAAAAAAGTACAGCTTGTGATATTGTAACACTCAAATAAAATTGTTTAAATAGAAGTATGTAAGATGATTTTCATCATGAAGACACTTGTATTTTTGCCATCATCACAATTAGTATCTTGCCATTTTGTATAATAAAATTGGAGAAAGAACAGGATGAGCTAGCCCTGTTCAAGTTCCAAAAGCATACAGAAAAAGAAAAGATCAACTTATTATAATTTTATATACATAGCTGTCATGTTAAGTCACCCCACTGCAAAGTAATAAATTACCAAAGCATATTATATCAGAACTTGAAAACTATAATACATTTCTCTTCACACTCTAGACCCCTAAGGCAATATCTGCAGTTTCTAGCACAGATATTTACTCTGAAATAAAGTGGTAATAGCAAAAGCTCACGAAGTCTTTTGCTCTTTGGCTTCCTGTGGTTTGGCAGGCCATTCATCCACCTGACACAATTAATCCCAACAACTAGACAATGGAACAACAGCAACACATGAACTTTTTCTGAGAACCACTTTATCATATGTTGCATAAAAATATTTGAGGGCTGGGGAATGGTTGGACTGAAAGTTCAGTTCATGATTGTTTACAATGCAGAAAACTTTAGTCTAAACGGAGACTGTGAATAGCTTTGCCATCTGGTATTTAAAAAAACAGAAAGAAAGAAAGAAAGAAGAGAAAAATGAGTTCCATTTGCTTCAAACAGCTATGGGGTGGTCAAGCTAGAATACTTGGCAGAGGAGATGTTTAGAATTGCAAAGGAGTTTACATCTGGTCTCTGCTCACAGCTTATTTAACTCATCTGTAGCTGCCTTTGTTATCCCAAGCTCTGAAATCCATTTCTGTCGTTCCTCTTTGGGCTTGCTGGAGCTACCAAAAGCAGGGATGTGAAGCTGCCCTGGACTGTCTGTGGCTGTGGCAAGCAATCCAGGCCAGGGATTTCTGCAAATACAGCTTCCCTTGCAGACACAGGCTGCCAGAGCTCACCCAGCTGCCAAGACAGACATCCCTGCTCCCAGGAAAAAACAGCAGCAGAGAGCAGGACCCCTGCATAGTAGGTAGGAACCAAGTTCTTAAGTCAAAGTCTCTTTTTTAACTCATAGGGCTACATTGGTACTTTTACACTGTGGATGGTTGGATTTTCAACAGAAGCAGTTTTGGACACCAATGAACTAGAAGAAGGTGATCTGTAGTTGCCACTGTCATCAGAAGTCCTTAACTTGGCTGTGTCAACCCAACGGACACCACAGCTGGAGAGGTTTCAATGGTGGCAGAACCTTACACACACAATTTGGCCTTAGGAGGGTTGATAGCACATCATTTGGTTTTGCACTAGGAGAAATCCCAGGACTGGAAGACATAAGTAGAACCAAGGCAGATATTTTAGGCTGTTAAAAAAGCCTCCTGTGGACTCCTGTCTGAAGCCAACAGTTTGAAAATCTTCATGCAAAAGGTCTGAATATTTTCACAGATTTTCAGATGTATGTGTGTTGGTGAGTCATATCCTACACTTGAGGAAAGCCAATGCTGCTTGTCTTTCACTGTACATTATTACTATACTATCAGGAGAATATGGTGAGCATTCAATATCATATAGATTCTCTAGAATACATAATGCACAAACCTTTCAAAGTTAGGTATCTTTAAATTTATCTGGCTTTCAGCTAACTTTGAAATGTAAAAAAAATTGAAAATTCAATGAGGCAGAATGTGTTGGAGATACTTTCTGAAGACTTTTTCATGTAAATCATAAGATTTATTCTAAACAGACCTTTTCCTCGGGTGATAGGTGCAATAAAGACAAGTCTTCATTTATCAAATAATTCAAGCATAATATAATAAAAGTTACAACTTAAAGTTTAAACTTTTCATTGTATTTTACAGATCTAAAAAAACAGGATACTTATAAAAATAGCAAATTATTTGAACTTTGACCAAATATTGAATTTTTGCCATATAGAAGTTTCCAGAGATTAAAACTAAATTTAGTATTTTCCTACCATTAATCTTTTCCCTCCCTCCTCCCCTTCTTTTTTTATTCACTTACTGGCCTGCTTGGCTATGGTCTAGACTGAAAATGAAATCAAATGATACATGGAGATACAGGTCAACATTTCTAGTTCATTCTTTTTAAAGGATTCTTATGTTTAATTCAGATAAGGTTTGGCAAAGTTTCTCTGTATCTCAGCTGAAATAAATAGACTGTCAAATTTATCAAGGTTAGACCTAACATAACAATCCTGGGCAGCAAATACTGAAGAGGTTGAGGGTGGTGTGTTTGTTCTGCTACTCCTGGGAAGTCAGATCATGCTATTGTAGTTCCTTCCCCCCCACATCTCTGTCAGGGTACATCTATACCTGCTGTGTGGATAGTAAATGTGATTGTGTGAGAACCCCATAAATGTGGTGCAATTCATGCCTAGCTAAAAAAACCCACTTGCTGTAATTTTCTTGTAACTGTAGAACATTAAATTGAATGGAGCTACAGCTACTTTCTTCATGTCTTAGTTTAAAATATTTTGATCTTGAGGATGGACACTTCCACAGTATCACACATTCATGGGATCATTGAGATTGGAAAAGACCTTTAAGACCATTGAGTCCAACCGCAAACCTAACACTGCCAAGGAGGAACTAAACAGAAACCCTGCAAGAGATTGCCAGTGCAAACAACAAAGTACAATAGGATTGCTGCAGATGTCCAGGCTCTCGATATGTCTATGAGCCAAGAAAATAGAGGGACTGCCTCCTTTGCTTTTGCCCCTCTAAGGCAAAACCAGATTTTAGTCTCAGACAGGGCCTTCAAGTAAAATTCAACTCTCATCTATGACAAGGAATCTGAAGGCAATGAGTTAAACACCTTTATATGCAAACTTGACCCATAAATTAAACTAGGCTTGTCTTTTTATATTATTAGTAAAATATATTGTTCTGCAATTACTGATTATCAACACTCTTAGCCAATATTCAGTGTTGCTAGGACCTGGAATAAAAATATGTCTGAAACCCAGCTGGGCCAAGGATTTTCTTATTGCAGTCTTTTTCTGGATAAGGTCTCTGACTATGTAAGGTGTTCCACAAACTTCTAAAGATTATCCTGTTTATTTAAAACATTTTATTCTTTTCTTATATAATTTCTAGATAATCTCACCCTTTTCTACCCCTTTTTGACAGTTTGAGTAGGACTTCAGGGATGTCTTAGCCTCAAATGGAAAATATTTGCTGAAAAATCTGTTGAATAATTAGGACATACACAACATTTTACTTATCAGCTGGTGTAAAAAGTCATTAATCCTTTAGTCATTTCAGATATCTGGTGTTAAGAGTAAACTGAAAAATTGCCCTAACTTAAAAAAAAAAAAAAAAAAAAAGTTAAATTTGGCTTGATTTTAAAACTTGCTGTTCATTTGAAGTAGTTATATACGCCTCTACCAAAAAAAAAAAAAAAATTAAATACCTGGAATTTTCTTCCTATTTTCATGTATCTTGTCCAGAAAGACAAATTCCTCAAACCATTGTGTAACCTATGTAGCATCTACTGCATGCAATCCCTACCTGCGACAATGCTTTGGCTGGAGCACAAAAATTTCTTACCCTTGGGATGAGATGTCAGCCATTTACACACAGATTGTGAGTAGATTTGCCAACCCTGAACCTCACCCAAGATCTCCAACATATGTTTTACATTTCCTAGTCAGATTGAGGATTGTGTTGTTAAGTGCCTTATATTTTGCTTTCCAACTGGGACAGTCACAGGATAAGAGAAGAGATGCCTTGGAATATTATTAACCTCTATCTGTCACTGCCTAGCAAGTGATTGTTCTTAAAACACTTATTTTGAAAACTCTTTTTCAACTTTCATCTAATTATAGAATTCATATATGTGAAAAAGTGTTCCTATTGGTTTTACAGGGGTTTTTTTCCTATTGCCTGGTATTTATTTGATCTTGAAATTTATTTTTACATCCAGAACCCTTTTTTTCCTATATAACCACGTAATTTTTGAATTGTTATTCTGTGATCACTGCATGTGCTCATGCAGCTCAAGCAGCTCTATTTTTAATGCTTACTAAGAAAAATCAAACATAGTGCTTTTCAGATGACATTTTGCTTCAGATCTTTCCTAGCTTTTGGGGGATTTGAAGTCAACATTTTTCTGGCAACAGCTTTATCACTGGATGAATTTATGAAATGATTCAGTGAGAGAAAATGATGCTATCCTATGATATGAAATCTGTGCTTCTGCAGTACTACTATGTTTTGCAGAATCATGAAAAAAAAGTATGAAGGTCATCTAGTCCATCTGCTTGATTTGATCTGCTTTTACCTGTGGCAATCCTTGTAGATGTTAGTCTAACCTTTTTGTAAAGGCATCCATTGTCACCCACAGTAAATGGTTCTTTATTTCTCCAGTACAAGTGTATGTCCATTTTTATGCATGAGCACAGACAAAGGTGTGTTGGATGAAATTTTGAGCCTCTGTATCCCTCATATGTCATAGCTAATTTTTAGAAAATCCCTTCTATGAAAACAGCAACACTTTCAAAACCAAACTTCTGACAGATGGTCATTTTATCTGTGTGACAAAAGCAGTGGTCAATAGCAGTATGTTCTTGAAAGAATTATTAAAACAAAATAGAAAAAGAAAATAATTCTCCAAAAGGAATTAAGCATAGAAAGCAAGATTGGCATAAAATGTTTTCTTTTTTTTTTTTTTTCATTATTTTATTAACTGATTAGTGATGTCTGTGTTGACCAGATAGAATGGGACAGATTCTCATTTGGATTAAGTTGTGTTGGTCAATACATTTAAAATTACTCATATAACTGTCTCAACATTTAGGTCTACATATAAAGAGAAAAATTTGTTTGCTATACTAGGTTTCACAGATTTCATTTTGAAATATTTTTCATTGAAATTCAACACATTAATTTATAAAGATGAACAGTATACATATTAGTAGTCAGTACTGCTTTCTTTAGATTATCTCTTTAGAAACAATTTCATATCATGGATGACTGATAGAGAAATACTAGGCAAACTAAGCAGAGGAAGAGCACCAATAAAAGCAATTATTCCTGTCAAAGCAAGTGGAATTGTTTCCAGTTATTCATAGTTTAGATTCAATCAGTGCATGTCTAATTTAAACTCAGACCTTTCCATCCTGTGTTGTGCTTCTGGACTTTGATTCCTTTTATCTGTTGTGATCATGACAGTGTAAAGAAATGGAAGATCATGCCTTACTTAAAACAGACATTTAGTTCTGATTTGTGTTTGCTTACTACTCTGCAAAAGTGACCACTCACAGAAGTCTCTTGAGGGAAATGAAATACACTTATAGCCTGCACACTTGTCTCACATTAAGCCAAAAGACTTAAATCAAAAAAATTTAATGGAAGACAAGTACAACAAGCCTAATGGCTTATAGAAAATTCATCTACAACTCTATCTAGAAAAAAACCTACTTTTTATTTTGGTGTATCACAAATCCAGTTGACTGAAACCTACAGCAAGTTCCTGTTAATTTAGAAATGTATTTAACCAGAATATAATTGTGAGTAATGCAAAGCTGGGTGGCTGTGGCTGGCCTGAAATTTGTTGTCAGCAGGAAGAAGATTAATTTCATTTACTGTCTTTGTCATGTCTCACTGGCTTCCTGTCTTTTTAGCCTGTTACCCCCAGTGGGCTGCTGCTGTCACTCTCAATTCACTTTCTTCTCAGTTATTTGTTATCTGACGGATCTGTCTACATGTTTTCCCAATACAACATTTTTCCTGTCCTGAACTGGAACTGTTATCACAAAGTCTACACTATGAGAGAAAACCTACACTGAACTTAAAAATATTAAGAAAGAAAGAATTACATTTGTACGAGTCTACAACAATGCTCCTGTCCAAATACTCTGGCTGCCTGAGGAAAACTGCCTTTTTCCTTGTATTTTTTTCCATATAAATGAAAGAAGCAGTGATAAAGTATGAAAGCATGTATTTATAGGCTCCAGACCTTACGTCTCAGTCCCTGCATCTGTGAGGAGGCCCAAGAATAACAGGAGTACTCCACAGTGTTCAGAATAATATGGTACATAGACGAGGAATTGTTAAGAGTATGTTTGGAGTATTTTAGTCCATTTGCAAAGTGTTCTGGAATCAGAGAACATGGAGTGTTCTGCCAGCAGTGCTGAGTTTTAACAGGTTTGCCCTGCAAGGGGACATCCACATTTCAAAATATTTATCATGTGTGTATGTACACGTGCCTGTGGACATGCTGTTTCAACTACATTATCTCTGCCTGACCTGATATAACAGATCTCTCTTTAATGCAGCTCTGCAGATGCTTAGGGGCAAAATGGGAGGACCAGGGTCAGACTGCCTTGCTCCTTCCCCAGGGGTCCAAAGGAAAATCTATTCTACCATTTTATGCCCTCTGGCTGCATATAGGGTATGTTTAAGTACTTTGCTAAATTGTCTTTAACAATTTGGCTAAATTAATGCTATACCTTGCCAAGTGAGTGATAAAAGGCTATCCTCAGTGACTATTCTTGCAATGTGCATGGGTCTTAACCCTATAGTTTCTCCTAAGGCTAAGAAAATTTCACAACTGAGCATGACCTTTAATGTGCTTAGAAATCATACAGGTTTTGCTATAAAAGTAACTTCCCACAAGTACACAGGGACAAAAGTTGTGTCATCAGAGGTGTCCCTGTTTTGGTGTAGGACAGAGGCTGTTCACCAAAGCCAGTTTTGGTGAAAGACTCCAACACTATGGGCTCCTTTTATTGGCAGAAGAGACAGACATACTAAACAGGTAACCCTGTGAAATCTTGAAATTACCTCCAGGAGATGTCTTCCTCTTACTGTTGACAACAGCATCAGTCTGTTAATTCTTTACAGTTTTATGTACCTCCAGTGCTGATCAGCTATGTGAGATTGATTTCAGGTGTGTTTATGATTATATTTATATCAGATTGTCAGAAGATGAGAAACAGTTGAATGATCATACTGAAGTCTAAACCCAGGCAGCAAACATTACAGCGAGAGAATATGAGAAATGGGTAGGGATATAATCACGTTTTCTCATAACCTTCCAATTTTCAAGTAATTTGTGTCTCAGGGAAATACAAAATGACCAACAGTTTATACTTCTTTAAAATCTGAAAAAAACACTGTAGTGTGAGCCCACCATCTGATCTGCCAGCCTTCCCGGTAACAGTATAAAATTCTCATTTGGGGGTGTGCCCACAGATATATCCTGGCAGGACTAAAAGAAAAAACTTGGATTATCATAGAATCATACAATAGAACAGTTGGAAGGGACCTTAGACACCACTTAGTTCCAAACCTCCTTCCATGGCCAGGGACATCTTCCCCTAGACCTTGTTGTTCAAAATCCCACCAAGGCTGTTGAGTGTCCCACTGGATGGCATCCCTTCCCTCCTTTGCACAGGTCCAGGCAGATGACATAAGTTGCTTTTCTCTTTTCCACCAACACTGTAACCACAGTGAAGAAGGCCAACAAAATTTGTCAGGCACAATTTGCCCTTGATGAAGCCATGTTGGCTGTCACAAATCACCTCCTTCTTTTCCATGTGCCTTAGCATAATTTCCAGGGTGATCTACTCTGTCTTGCCAGGCAGAGACATGAAACTCACTAGCCTGAAATTCCCCAGGCCTTCCTGGTTTGTTTTTGTTTGTTTGTTTGTTTGTTTTTTAAATGGGGTTTATGTTTCCCCTTTTCCAGTAAGGAACATCTTTACTGGATTGCCACAACTTCTCAAATATGATGGATAGTGGCTTAACCACGTAATTTGGCAGTTCCCTTAGGACCCACAGATGTGCCTTATCAGGTCCCATGCATTATGATGGATGCAAACTCAGTGAATCACTTGCTTTGCAGGTAGAAATAAAAAACGTATTATCCAAGTGAAGAGTTCAGATCATACTTTGGCTGTTGCATGGGAAGATCAGTCCCCAAACTTAGTCATTACCTGCAGTAAGCAGAGTGCTATGTCAAGAACATTTCTAGAAAGTTACTTAGCACTGCTAAAATGCAAAGGAAAGTTCTCTCCCCACTCGTGGAGTGAGGGGAATGGCAGTGAGGAAAGTCCTTGCACTAATTCTGGAATGCGAGCTTGCAATACACAGTCATTTATAGACAGCTGTGGCAAAAACCCCCTAGCACTACTCTCATAAATTTTTGCTGTTGCCCAAGTCAGCTGGAAATTTTCTGCCTGAAAGTTGAGTTTTACTGTTCTTTAAAAATAAACAAATGAACCTCTGGTACCTCTTCAAATAAAAGACAGATGTTTTCTATTACATCAAAGTGGTAGCTTTACTACCATGAAAAAAATGCTAGCTTACTTTTTTAAAAACATTAGATACATTTATCAAAGAGAAACAGATGCTACAACTAATTTGCTTTGTAGATGAGGTATGGTCCATGCAGTGCCTTTTTCAACATGCATCAAGTACATAAGTACATTCTCAAAGTACCTGGAAGGTGACAGTAGCTAACACCAAACAAATAGAAAAGTAGATCATTTTTCAGGCAAAAAGAATATAGAAAGAGCTATAAAAACTAAAGTATTGAACTAAAGCAGGGAAACTTAAAAGTAGAGAAACAGCATAGTTTGAAATTATTTGACAAATCTGGAGACTGTAATAAATTGTGAAATTGGGGTGTGCCCTTTTCTTTCCATTGCTTAATACAAAAGAGTCAATGTTGATAATATTACAGAATATTGCCCTGTGACCAGAACTAACAGTTATGAGCTCTAATGTACTATTCAGTTTCACTTTTGTAATCTCTGTAATGACTTTAGGTGCCATTCATGCTGTTAACCCACACACAAACCAACCACAATGTTTTTTCAAATTATGCTTGACAGACTGTCTTTGTTTTGCAGAGTTTGGGCAACCAAGCAAACTCATATCTTTCCAGTATTTTTCTACAACTGTCTATTAATTTGTTTGCCACTTTCATTTGCCATCAACAACATCATTGTTCAGCAGAGTAGACGGCAATAGGGTGGTAGTTATTTCCTGAAGCATGCAGGTACAGGGATCTCTGATCCTATACAGATGAAGGTTTCATGTTCAACAATCATCTAATTCTAATTTAGGTCACTCCATAGTAGGTTTGTTTGGTTTTTTGTTGTTGTTGTTGTTGTTGTTTTTTGTGGTTTTTTTTTTTTTTTACGGCTGTATTTACTACAGACAAGAAGAAATGAAATAAAGTATTGCTGTAAAAAATTTTTTGTTAAATCTGTACTGTTTGACATATGAGAAAAATGTATCTTGTAGTAACAGAATTATTTTTAAAATAACTGTTAGGGGATAGAAAGGAAAAATCTACAATATCCACAATGACAACTAAAGAGTGAATTTAATTTATTACACATACATTTCCCATATGAAAATCAGGCTCTTTCATGGTAGCCAAGTTCTAAGAAGGACTTATGAAAGGACAGATCTCAGCTGAATAGCTAGAGAGATTTTCATACGAGGAGTCACACAAGCACAATATATTTATATATATATATGTTTATAAATCATTTTGGGCAGGCTTCATTACCTTCCAACTGGAGAACTAAATAACTAACAATAAAACATTACACTAGACTAAAACATTATACTATATGGGTGGCAAACACCATCTTTATTACAAAATGACATTTTAGAATACTTTAAAGCATTTGCATTTTTATTGTGACTACTTGCTGTAGCCTTTCATCTATAAAACCAATTTCCTCAGACACCATCAGACCTTTTTCTAGAAGTGTCATCACATACTACAAAACCTATTAAATTTTTTTTGTTTTCATTTCTTGAACTGCAAAATTTTATGGTTTACAAATCTGATATTGCTGGGAAATTCCAAGGCTAGAGGTGAATGCAAAATCCCAATGAAAACTTGGAAATATCTTCTTTCCCAGACTGGGAATCTGCGCTGGCAGAGTAAAGAAACAAGACATGATTTTTCTGTCTTGCACATTAGGATGGTGTATCACAAACATGTGGTTTGGGGCTGCTACTATTTGAGGAAGTAAGGGGAAGACATTTTTTGGCAACACATTTAAAAATATATATGTCTAGTTAGGAATTTGGGAATTTATTTACAACCACATAAAAGAGTAATAAAGGAAGAGTATGGATGTAGTAAGTAATGTGTAGAATAACAAGAAAAGTATCTCTAACACAATACCTAGATTTATCTTATTTAAATTGTTAACATAAAATTGTATAAAGGTGATACTACTATCCTGTCTTTTCTCAAATCAGAGACATCTAAATTTAGTGTAAAAAACCACATTCCAGGTTGTTTGGGTTTGGTTGGTTGGTTGGATTTTCTTATTATTAAGAAGTAAAAGCAACAATTTCCTAACAAAAATGTAAATTGAAAAGTCCAGTGTAGGAGAATTCACAGATAACAAAATACTGTTTTCCGAATCTCTTATTTTTCCATTTGCATGTCATGAGTGCAATGGCAATGGAAACTAGGAAAACATTTGTCATCACAACGTTGTTTGGCCCTGGGCAAGTCAGTCAATATCTCTACTTCTGTATGCTCAACAGTGGAACAGAGATAATAAAGCTGTATATATACTGTAAATCCCTGAGAGCTGGACTACAGCATCCTGCAGAAATACTTTTAGAAGGGATTACAAAGCTTTGCAATGTGGCCCTGACACTTCTCAAGTATTGCGAGAAGTGCTCTGCCTCAGAGTTGGCTGCAACACCTGCATTAAAAATCTGCAGTGCCTGCTAGTAAGGTTTACCAATTGTCTATGGTATCAAGGAAAAAATCAAGACCTTTCCACTCAGCTATAAAAAGAGTAGCTACACATCTGAATTAAGGTCATTCAGTTTATCCTGGTTCCCCTTTTTTTCACTTTCTGTACCTGTCCTCACACGAGAACCCTGGCATCAAGTGGATGTGTCGTAACCTCAGGATCCTTTACCCAGTGCTTGTCCCCCAGAATTCCTTTACCTCACCTCATTCTTCGTCACCTCACCTCTCCTTTTTCTTTGTGGCTTTCAAGACTGGTAGAAAAAGCAGTGCAGAGCTCTCATGCCAAGGATAAGGCTCATCTTCTTATATATGTCTTAGAATGTGATGATTTCCTTTATGAATTTTGCATGAAGAACTTCATGTAAATGGAAAATACAATTACCTTTTCTTACAAAAGTGCTGAGTATTAAATAGTTAATGACCATTAGGCTTTGTTAAGTATCATTTTGCAATTTTGATTTCTCAATTCTAAAGTATTATTCTAGTAGGTGTTGCATCTAATGATCTGTCACTCCTGTCTGGAGCAAAGGTCATATATTTTAGCTGGACTACTATTGCAGAATCTCCTTTGTCACACAGCAAAACTGTTACCTCATTTGGGATGAAACAATTAAATTCTAGATATTCTTTTCAGATCCCTTTACAGACATCAAAATTTGAAGCCAAGCTTTATTTTTGTATGGGATTCCTTTAAAAATAAATCATTTGAACTTCTAATGAAATTCTGGAATTTATGTGACCAATAACAGACTGGTATTACTGCCACCATGACATCAGTACACTTTTTTTTTCCCTAGGAACTTAAGCTTTATTTTTAGGAACAGCAAACTGTTTCATAAAACAGGTGTGTTCATTAAAGATGCTTAAGAGCAGGAGCAGGAAAGTAAATGCTTGCATTATGTCAATGAGCACAATATCCTTTGCAGCTTTTATCTTCTTTAATTGGGTTAAAACTTCTCTCCCAAATTAGAACTTGCTCAGTCATTTTTCACCTCTAAAAATCTTTTTATTAAAAGCAAAGATTGACGCTACTTGCATAATATAAATTAAGACCAAATTCAATCTTGGGAATATCTTGAAAAGAACAAGTGTCCATTTCAAAGCATTACAAAAATAGAGGATTTATTTACAAAGCTATACATTTCAAATTAAATGTCTGGGTTCTTTGCATCTTATTGTATTATATAAGAAATATATTACTAAATTACATACCGATGAATGTATTTAACAAGTTACTGAAGAAAAAAAGTAGAGGAAAACAGAATGAATATGAGAAGAAACTGTATCCTAATTATCAACATCCTGTAATTGTCAAATAATCTGACCTAAGAGAATTGGAATAAGCTGTATGTCGGAACCCAAGGTGTCCCTCAGACACTCTTGGATGTTCTGGGTCCAGGTCAGAAGCATCTGAGACCCTGGCAGGCAGCCGTAAACCCCTGTGGCTTTGAATTTGACCCATGGAACAATTTACCAACTTTGCAGGAAGAACTAGAAATCACAAAAGTTTAGATATTATAACAGAAGTAATCACAAAGTAAAAGGTAGGATTTTTGAGTGCTGTACAGGGGGGTTTTAGGCCTTGTACAGAGGGGTCTAAGTTTTGTACTTGGGGGTCAGAAGTTCTAAGATGGAGGGATTTGGGTGTGCCCTGTCCTCCTTCTTTCTCCTTCCTATCCTCCATGTTCTTTGTGATGTTGGCACTCACAGACTGGTTTAGAGTAGAAAGTCACTGTTCAATATAGGTGATAGGCATTGGGGAAAAACTATAAACATTTAATACGTAATGTGTGATATAAAAGATGGCACCAGCCCCTTGGGCGGGGGAGACGGAGAGAGACGCAGAGGGAGAAGGAGTCAGGGACAATGTCAGGGAGTCTGTGTGCCTTGAGATAACATGCAATAAACTGCCTTGAGACCAGACGACTGAAGACTACTGAGTCTTTCTTTGAAGGCACGGGTTGGAGGAGAGACTTTACCACCACCCGGGGTCACCCCAATCTGGAGGTGATTCCGACAGCTGTACAAAAGCTTTTTATTAATTAATAGTTTGTTAAAAAATTATTTCTTGCTTAGTCTATACTAAGAATATTCTTTCTCTCATAATTTAAGAAACAGAGTGTTTTTTTCAAAAGGGTATTTCTGAATTTAAAATCATGCTTCAAGGTGTATGAATCACATGTACTCAATCTTTAATTTCAGATTTTTTCATGGGCACTGACTGAAAATTCTATTTGTAAATATAATCATAATTCAAAACATTATTCTGGTAGAAGAATGATCAAGGGTGAACACCCAGAAGCCTGGAGAATGAAGTCACTGGATGGCAGAAACCAAGAAGGGCTTGAATTAAACTGCAGTAGGAATCCTCATTCTCCTGTGAAGAAAACCAATTCCAAATCTGAACCTGGCTTCTAAAACCATCTCTCATTTTTATACTGGGCAAAATAAATTTTAAAAAATTGGATGAGTACTATTGCTAACCACTGATGGCAAGGATTTGTGGCTTCCTTACTGGGGCATACCTTATTAGCCTCAAGACTCCATGTGAGAGTGCTGAGCTGTGAGGTTTGGATGGAAGGATCCCTCTGGACCTAAATGAGCAAGCTTTGCCCTTTGTTGCTCCAGAATGGTATAGACATGCTCTCACACATTTCATGTGTAGATTGTTTTGGGCCCCCTCCTTTAAACACATCACTGCACCTGGATCTTGGATTATAGTCTGATCTGAAATTAATAAAAAGTACAAAAAGTATAAAATGAAAGATAGGAATGCTGCATCTCACTTCCATTTGTTCTCCAGATTTTCAGAAATCCCAGACAGATGTTTTCATTTAATATAAAAAAGACATGCAAAAAGTAAAAATCAGTGTGTTTTCAAGAAGAATGTAGAACACCATGTTGATTGAATGTTTTGAGCTTCCTTTCATATACTGTTCAGTTGTCATTTCACCAGTAATTTATTTTGAAAGTCATCACATGGAACTCTTCAAATCAAGTCAACAACACTACCCATAGTATTAATGACAATTATGTGATATTTAGACAGTGCTTGTCCTCTTCAAAGCATTTTACAAATATTGATTTATGATCCACTGAAGAATAGGAAAATTTTGGGTGGACTATATTAATGTATAATCTTTGAATTAATTAAGATTTATAGTGTCAGTCTTGCTCTTGGCACAATTCTGAGTATTTTTGTTGGAATTTGCCTAGGATGATTTTCACCCACTTTATTTGTCCATCTTCCTAGAAGGTACTAGTTTAAATCTGAAGTGTTAATGTCTGGAGTAGCATAATATTTTTTATTCTATGTTTTTTGTTTATCTCTTAGATACAGATCTGCTTTGCAGATTTTGGACACACAGCTGAAAGAAAAACACACAAATGCATCTTGGGTGATTTAAAAATTGTCCTCCACACAGCTGATCAGCAATAGCAATGGTGATGGGGCCTCACCCTGTGCAGCTCTCCAGGTGCACAGCTCCAAACTGGGAACGTCAGTAAGGGCTGAGGGCCGGTGGGAAGAAGCATGTGTGCAAAAAGTTCACAAGGAAAATTTCCATGCTACAAATACTGCAGAAGAGCCAGGAAAATCACAGAGCCATAAGAATGAACTGTGCTCCTCAATTATCACCTGGAAACACAGTGGAATAAAAGATTCCCAGAAAGCTTTTACCACCTGCTGTAGCCATTTTGTGCTATTCTTGAGAGAGAATGGCTGTAGAGAGGTCCCAGGGAAAACTCTTCGGTGTGAATAACAGCCAAAGACACTGTTCTTTCAGGAGCTCCCAGAAATTCCCAGAAGAATAAACAAGTTTTAGGATTTGGGGTGGGTTTTTTCTGTGTCTGATCTTTATCCATCTTAACCCTGATAAAATGTCTAAAGTTCCTGCTCTGAGGCAGGCTGAATACTCCTACGGCTGACTTAAATTTCCTAGATTTTTGGAAAAGAGATTGACTAGATGGGAAAATGCTCTCATCTATTTCCTATCCACTCATAGATCCTCTCTTTCTTTGACATTCCCTTTTGTCATTGAACATGTGTCACTTTAAGTGTAGACAGTGATCTGAGAAAACATTGTTTTATGCAATCTCCACTTGCATGTACTAAGACAGACAATCTTATTTCTACCTCTTTGTAGAAAGTTTATGTTTATCAGCCTTTTTTGTTTTTTATTTCATGTCCCCTAGTTTTATAGACTAAATGAACTCAGTTGATTGATAGCTTCAGAATAGCCACCATTAATGGCCCAAAAAGAGGTGCTTTTTCTTTTCATAGAGGAGCTGCATTGCATTTCAAGTGTTTTGTAACTATTTGTCAAAATCTAGATAAATTATTCTTGTAAATAGAAGCTGTTATCCTGGCCTTATTGTTCTGGAAAAAAAAATCCAGTATTTTAATGCAGAATTTTCACTTAAGTAGTGTACTTCTGGCTTTTTATATAGTGGATTAGTATTGCAGTGCATCATCTAAAATATTTTGCTATTCCTAGTGATGAAAACAAAACAGTCACCCGGCAATTGAAAGGACAGACTTCAAAAATAAGATACCAGGTAAGAGGCAATAGTAGCTTCATCAACATATGTTGGCGGATTGCAGTTTTCATAAGGAATAAACACAGATCATATCTTTTCTTTGGCATTCCCTTTTGTCACAGAGAGTGTCCTTATAAAGATACATAGCAATATAAGGAAATATAATTTCTGCCTGACCATTTTAGGACTCAACTCATTACTTCAGGTTTGTTAAAAAAAATATGGGACATGTTAGCTCAAAAGAATACAAACAGCCAATTTTTTTTTTTTTCTGAGCATTAGTCTACATTTTTTAACAGTATATTAAACAGGCTTTTTCTAAATTTTACAAGCACTTGCTTTAATTACGGAATATAAGACAGTTATTTTGTAAGTAAAGACTGTTTTTCAGTATTGTACTATGTCTTTCTCATTCAGATGGAGAATTGCCTGCTTAATGCTTGTGCAGAATCTGGTATACCTTAGTTTTTCCAGCTTCTGCCCTCAGATCACAAAATCATGACATTTTTAACCTTTTGCTTTAGAAAATTAAAAACCCAGGCATAGTCTTTTTCTGAAATCTTTCCATCACAATTGAACACCAAACAAGGGACAGGCAGCCATTAGAGCAGCACTCTTTCCTGACTCTTTGAGTGAACCTGTTGGAAATTTCACAATGGCATTCAGTTGCCAAATAATAGCATGGACATTCTTTTTCTTTGTCGCTGTTACATGACTTAATAATCATTGCAAAAGATTTATACCTATACTTATCCTGAAACAATCTGTTGCTTCACTCCAAACATGCAATACTTATGCTGTTTCTTATACTAATTTTTTTTATCTCCTGCTATTAACTATTCAATCTAACCAAATTGAAGATTTTTTTTTGCATCAGTTGAGTTTCTTTCTTCCCAGTCTTTTGAATAACTGAGACAACAGGTAACTATAAGCAACCTTCAAAAATCTCTTAACTAGCAAAAATTTTATATACCTCCCAGCTACTGCTAGTTCCAACAAAGGCAATTATTCTTTTCTGGCACAGAAAAAAAAAAAGTAAAAATATTCACTATACTGCAGTGTAGTTCAAAAGTCCAAATTAATTTTTAAAGTTTTGCGCTTAACGTTTAATTGAAGTTTAGCTGACAGCTCGGTGGTATGATCTGAGTACTTTTTCTATTCTTGAGTCTTCATTATGCATATGTGTTTAGGAAATACCAGGCAAATAAATATGTAAAGGCTTTGTGCTCTTTCTTCATTTCTACTTCCAGGCAATAATCCCATTCCTGTGGCAAGATGCTACACCTAGTCCTCTCATCAATGGACCTACAACACTTTAGACACAAGATCATTTCTTTTCCATCACACCTTTGATGGCACAAAAATGTCAGAAGTCCATCTGTGGAATGAAAAAAGGAAGATAGAAGGGAAAGAACTTGTATGCAGATTTGACTGAAATTTAAATAAAGCACCTATAGGGAGTAAGATTTTCCTGTTGGAAGTTACTACCTTACTACCTGAAGTGCTTCTTACTCTCAGTACTCTATGTAGAGAGAGCTGATTAAAAGATTAGCTCTAATTTAAACATTTCATTCAGGTGGGTAAAATCAAGATGAATCAGGGCTTTGGAACTGATATTTTCTATTGCTTATGATATAAAGCAAGCTTTGGAAATGTTGGAGTTCTCTCCTCTGACAAGCTTCAAAAGAGCATGGGCCTCAGATTCTAATGGCTCCAAACCAGCATTTTCCAAGATTTTCAAATATTTTCCTAGTGCAGATTTTCTACACATCCACAGTTCATATGATGAAGTTTTCTCAAAAAAAATTAATCCCTCCAGTTTATGAACACAATCTGAGTTTTTCTGAAGGTATGGTCTTCAGTCTAAGCACTAAATGTATGACCTTTTGTCTGTAAGTTGATTTGTTTGTAAGACAGCAAATACTTATAAGACAACTGGATACAAGACAGAAGTCTGTGTATGTATATGAAGTTTCATTTAGGTAACAAAATTCTGAATTCTTTTTAGAAGTTTTTTATCTGCACTAGTGTTTGAAATAAAAATGTTAAACTTGGAATGTTTTTCTTGGAAAGAAACCAACCCACCAAACACCCAAAGAGTTCTCCCCACTTCTTTGCCCCAGTGGACTGTCTACAGATATTGTTATAATTCAACATAACCTTTCAGATCATTGAAATGCCAGAGTAGCCTTCAGAAAGATCACAGTGTTCCCTGCCTCAAACGCCTTGGCAGCGGTGCTTGCCCAGCTCGACGCGCTGTTCTGCACGCGGGCAGGGAGCGTGGCGGGGGAGCTGCCATCACTTAGCACTGGGCACACAGAGTGTCCCTGCTGCAGGCACCTGCCTGGCCACAAACAATAGCTCGTAACCCTGCTCACTGTTTCCTTCCTATATACACACACACTAAAAAAATAGAAACTCTGGCTTTAGTGCCAGCCCAGACGTGTATCTCTAAAGGTCAGTTTAATTCATCAGAAATAGTTGAAAATATGCCAGTTGAAAAGATGCCTTTCCACTGGGTCTTTTTGCTCTTGTGAACAAATGGTTCCTAATGTTGAATACCTATATAAAGGGCAAGCTCTCTCTACAGAGCTTCACAGTGCCTATATTACTGATACTGGGCTCTCACTTCTCACCTAGACTTTTCTGCTGCACTGGAGTAGTAGTTCAAATATCAAGCTCAATGCACTTCATGAGGGACTGGGGAGACATGTCTCTTTTCTCACCAATATAAACTCGGAAATAAATGGTGGTATTATGTCCTTTATCACTAATCTAATACTAGTGTTTTAGCAACAGCCATAATATCAACAGTCTGTCACGCTGTCTAGCACATCCGTGCCATGGAAGTACAAAGGGGATTTAGAAATCTAAGATGAGCACTGGCTGGTGTTATGTACAGGAGGACACAGGCTGGAGCACCTTATTTTGACTCAAAGTTCACACCAATGCACTAAAACTCTGCCTCTGTATGAGAGAAAAGTAATACACCAAAGATATGGGGGGACAATAAGCGCAAACTAGTTATAAGATAGAAATCTCATCTGCTTGGCAGGCTGCCCAAGACTCTGGTTAACTCAGAAAAAGGAAGAAGCCAGAGGGACTTTGAATCTGTTTCTGAGAAAAACATAGCAATGATGACAACAGTAATATGAGCCGGAACTACACATTTATTTGCACATTCTTGTATATATTGGATAACAGTGCATTACAAACACATTAATTTCTAAAGATGAAGGAATTCCTTAATTTTCAATCATTTACTTAATGGAATATTTCTGATCAATCAATAGTATTTTCATGATTTTCCTGTAGATCTGTTTGTCGGGGTGTTTTTTTCAGGGTGGTAGAGAAGCAACTGAAAGAAAAAGAAAGAAAAAATTATCTTTAGTAAAAAATGGCTATTATTTGTTATCATTATATTGTTAATTTTTTTTGCAATTGCCAGAGTTTTAAAATAAGTAGATATACATAAGAGATGCGAGGACAAGAAGCAGAACACAGGAAATAACTTTGGTAATAAAAATACATCTAAATCTTAGGGTTAGGTCTGAAAGGGGTCAAAAGAAAAAGTCACAGTACCATTTTTCTAATGAGCAATAAGTAAATATATGCTACAGAAAACCAATAGATTTAGGCGCCATTAGATTTCACTACACAGGTCCTCATATCAGAAGCTAAAATGGGTTACACATTGCTTAAGATTTCTGTATTTTTGTTTCCAAACAGGGCAGTTAAAAAAAATTCTTCCTGAGCAATAGAAATACCTGAAGATAGTACATAGAAGCAATCACAGATTCAACTCCTGAAAACAACTTTTTGTATCCACTAATGTAGCCACTTTAAGAAAGGTGGTGCAGGATGGTTCTACCAGTCCTCAATTGAGGAATAAACAGTCTAACGATGCAACCAAACATCAGTTCTCCTCCCAGCTCTTTCCAGCTCCTCACCTCTGTGCCTGTGCCTCCAGGCCCTGCTGTGCTCTGCAGAACAGGCATGCCTTGCAGACACTGCTTCTCCTGAGCTCCAGCACTATTGCATGCAGCACTTCTGGGACCAGCAGCATGACAGCAAACACACCACGCAGGGACCCTGCCTCTATTAAGAGCACTCAAAGGAATTTTGACACACATATAGCTTTCACAAGAATAATGTTTGGTGTATCACCATAACTTTTCAAGGTATTTAGATAATTGGCTATTCATAAAAGCCATTTCATGAGCAGAAATAGAGGATGGTTATTCCCTGTCTGGGATACCAACATCCTTTAGTGATGAGTTGGCCATAGGACACAGCAATTCAAAACCTAGACTGAAAATTATTATGAGTAGGTTTTAGTTTACCTTCTACGATTCTTTAGCATAACTATTCATATGTCTATTTATACTTGTGAACATGTCCTGGAATAACTTTGCCACTATACTACAACATCCCCATTGTAAATACTTTCCAGCAGGAACAAGAGAAGCCAGTTTCCCAGCCAAGAAACCAGACTTCAGCAGGAAGTGATCTCAGTAGGCATATCCTTCATTTCTGGAGTTATTTGCTTGAGCCAAAAGTCAAATGAGGACACATCTAAGCACATAAATTAGTGTAAAGAAAATGTGCTACAAATTAAAGGGAAATCTGTCAACAGAGGACATACAAAGTACATTAGGCTCTCTTTCTTTTGTCAACAATACACACTTCTGCAATTAAAATAGCAATATTTTCTAATTAACATATTGAAATGATAAAGCATTATTTACCTCAAAGTCTTTCAGATATTCTGCTGTGATCTAAACACATATGTGGATTAAGGGGTGTGTTAAAAAAAAGCCTGTCTTCAGATGAAGGTTGGAAAATCTTGTACAATAGTTTGAAGCACAGTAAAATACACACTGAATTCCTGCCAGGATGCAAAGATCTCTCCTTTGCATGTTCCTTATGCTCGAGACAGTATGCAAAAGGTAAGCTACAAAGACATTAGACAGTGATGACTGCAAACCTCAGAACATATAAATATCTTACTGATTGTGACTACTCCTTTTGCTTTTTTGCTAAGATTAGATGACAGTTTATGAATCAGGGCTTCATAAGTATCTGACAGTTTTTAAGGTATTTTTTTTAAATACCATGATTACAATTATTTTTCCATAGGATACCTACTTATTTAGTAGTTATGAGGGAAAGATACTTCAAATACTGTAATTGATACTTTGTGGTTTCTATCACTCAGTATGGAGCCCTGTATTTCCTGCATATCATTCACCTTGCAATACATTATTATCTTTTTCTTTGTGATTTTTCTTTTTGTGCTGTGTATAATACCTGAATATACTTGAGATGGTCATGAAAAATCTTGACAGCACCTCTGTGAGATTTACTGGCATTACTATTTCCACATCTCAGGGACAAGAGTACTATTGTTAAGAGTCCAATATATGCCTAAGGAAAATGTTTATCTTCATCTAGCTTTCACCTAGTCCTTCACCCTAATCTCCTTGTCATTTCTACACTTCCTTTAACTTTTCACAACTGTTGATTCCACACATTGGTGCATCCTCCCTTTCTAGGCAGCAATACAGGAAACAAAGGACAAGTTCATATCTATTTTTCAGTATCTATTTTTATGACAATAGTTCCTGACAGCTGAAAGGGACAACTCTAAGGAAAATTCTGCTCACACCTTCCAGTCCTGGATTTTAACATGCCCAGTTCAAATGAAATATCCAGATAGTTTTTGAACACCAGTAGTCTCTATTGTGAATGTGGCTCTACTGAGACACATGAGATTTAAGAAGGTTCACAATTTGGCCAAATAGCCACAGGTGTCACATCAAGTGTATTTCTGACCTCAGAATGACCTCACTGTATTTTTTGACAGAAGCTATAACTCAGTGCAATACTTACTGACATTGGCAATTAGATGCGGTCTACCCATCCTCAAAAAGCCCCAGACAAATCACATTTGATTGAAACTTGTTTTCCCTTCCAGCACCAGTGTAATTACATGGGAGGCAGCACTTTAGTTCAAACTGTTAAAGTTTGGCAGACTTACAAGCGAATGAAATTCTAGAGTTGAAATTATTCAACAACTTTATATGGCTTCTGTGTGCATTCTCCATAAGGAAGTGGCTAAAACAAAAATCTAGAAAAACATAAAAAGTGCCAGAAAAGAAACCCAAACTTGCCTGATAATTTTAGAGGAAATAAGTCAGAAGAGAGTGAAGAAATTAATAAATACCTATTACTGAAATCTTTAAAGAGAATAAAAATCCCAATTGGAACATTTTGATTTTAAATTTAATTTTGTAAATTTTCCTATATTATTACAATAAAATATTTCACTCTTAGAGACTTGTATGAAACATGTATGTCCTTTTTTGAATACATTTAATGCTAAATAGGTTAGACATAATTGTGGGAACACATTTAATCATTAAAACTCTTAAATGAACAATGTTTCATTCTAAATAATAGCCTATTTATAAGTAACTTTCCAAAACTGCTAAAGAATAGGACAGGATAAGAACAAAAATGTATTGTACTAATTTTCAACATAACTTTCTTTTTTTTTTTTGTATATTTAAGGAGCAGTGAATGATTTATAAAAAAAATCAGCAAAGAAGATTGGCAGAGTGTATCACAATACTGAATTGTGACATCAGCACTTGTTTCCTGCTAAGGAACAGACACTTCTTGAGTATTAAGATTTACACAAATAAATTTCTTTTGACTTTATTAATTTAATTCAGGTTCTTATTGATGGTGAAACAATATGTTAAACTATTTGTTCCCCCAGAACTTCCAATCCAAAACATTTTAAGGGTCACTCAAATCTTGCAAGAATCTATTGATGGCAGAAACCAAAAGGGTCTTTTAATCCCTCATGCAATATTTCTGATAGCTTTTTTTTACACATAATCTACAATGAACAGTTGTGCACAGCAGTAGTAAGAAATCTGTTAATTTATCATATGAATCCAATAACAATATTTCCTCCTGGCGTTTAGTTCCAATGATTAGAATTAAGTAGCAAAAAAATGGGAAAGGAGAAGGGAAAGTGGAGAATATACTTTCTAGAAAGCAAGAAATAATGCTTTGAGATTTGTACATATTCTAGAAGATTAAAATAAAAAATAAGAAAAATATAAACAAAGAAAACAAAGGTAAATTTTCTTGCAATCTTTCTTGTTATTAAAATGGCTCTTCATGGAAATTTAATTATGTCTTTTTTTTTGCCTGTTCAAGGTCTTTGGGCTTGACTACACTGCAAACTAAGACATTTTCACAATATCAGGAGTCATAGCTGTACTAGTTTAAGCTGGTTTGTACAGATAGCAACAGGAATGAAGATGAGACATTCATTTCAGAAAAGTCTATATAGTCTATATAGAACTTGCCAAGAGCTATAAGAAAACATGCATGTGTTTTACTACTTCTACTTCTGAAGTTTGTGGCTTTTATTATTACTAAGTAAATTAAAACCAGCACAGATATCATACTCTTCTGGTCACTGTACAAAAGATGTACAAAAGCAGGAGTACACAACCTGTCCCTGAGTTTGACAACTCATTTCAGCTGTAGTGCTTCCATCTATCTCCCCTCCTTCTCAAAGGCTCACCAGATACCAACCAGGAGCAACAGCACATCCAGTGCTCTGGCTCTGGCAAGATGCTTTCTAATGCTGTTTTTCCTGGGAGACTACAGTTTCCACTCCAGAACACAACCAATTTGCAAGTGTAATCTCACATGACATTTAGCAGTTCCAGTGGTCCCAAAGGACCCAACAGACCAACAAGCTGAAGAAAGATGGTGTCCAAAATCAAGCTGCTATTCCCAGAATAATTAATATTTCACAGTGCCTCTTCCTTTTCAGTCATTAAAATTCTGTTGAGAAAGAAAGTGGTCAGGAAAAAAGTCAAAATACTGTTCAAGCAGCAACATGCCACCTCTGGCTACTCTTTTTTCCAGAAACTGTACAAATGGAAAGATGTGTTGCCTTCACATAAATATACGCACATGTATGGGCAGTAGATCAAAGTCCAGTGTTTCCATATGTGACACATCCAATCATGAGGAAAAAAAAGTGTCATCATGGTCTTCAGAAGCCTCCACTGGAATTAAGGAGGCCTACTCTGGCAGACTGTGCTCTAAGTCTGCCCAGAGACTGTTGCTTTGAAGAGTTTGAAGGCTGTTCATAGAGCATGACATTTTGGAAGGAAATCAATGCTTCATTCTCTATCTAGCTATTATTATATATAATGATATATTTTCTCTTCACAATATATATACTCATTATTTTCATTAAGTAAAATCATATCTGTTCAAAAGTCTGTTTGTACAATTTTAAATTTTCCTATCAACTTCAGATGTAAAAAAAGTCTATCTTCACTAAGCTATTACATACTAAACTCTGCCTTTTCTACACATAGTAACTTGCTAAACAACTGAGGAATTATTTAGTACATGAATGAAACATATACACAGGCAGAAAAGGATATTAGAGAGGAATACAGGATTAGAATCTGGAAGAAATCAGTAATCTGAAATAAAATCTAAATACATAAGAGTAAGAAAATATCAGAAACAAATATCAAACAGCACAAAAAAATTAATTCTCAAAAATTAGATTTCTGATAGCTAAATAAAAATTAAGGGGGGAAAAAAAAGGAAAAAAACCACCCAAATTTATTTCCCATGGAAATTCATATGAGATCCCTTAAAGTTTAAGTATACATACAGGATAAATTTATTGAAAAGGATTTGAAACCAAAATAAACAAAGATGTAGGGTATGGATGAGACCCTTGTAGAAGAATGCCTGACTTTTAACTCTTCCCCAAAGAATTTTGGGATGTTGATACTAACACTCAGATCTTAGAATGAGGTCATATGTTTCTTTCCAAGTAACTAGTCTTTCTGCAGATTTAGCTGGAATATCAGAGCACTGTCTATGCAGAGGTTTACATTTGCTCTAAATTAGATGTGGCACCACTAAGAATCATGACATGTTTGTAACCAGCAATACATTTATAGCAGTCATAGAGTCTCTCTTTCTCCAGTTGCACTTGTAAATATTTCCTTTGGCAGTAGACTGTGAAAGAAGCCATACTCAGTATTCAAGCTCATGATGAAGTCATACTATACAGAAAAGTATCATAGGAAAAAAAGTGAATAAATCATAATTCCTGTGAAAATAAATAAATAAATACATAAATAAATATATTCACAATGATATATAAAGCAAGTTGCATCTAAAACAAGTAAATATTTATTTGAATCTTGCAAAGGTTGAAATTTAAACCTGTGAGAGCAAGATTGTCACCAAGAGTTTTGGTTTTCCCAGATAAAGATCTAATTTTTAGCAAAAACAGGTCACTCATTGTTTGGATGGAAACCAGTTGTTACTCATTATTATGCTGGTTATGACTCAAAGAGGAAAAACATTCCCCAGACAAAATTCAATGATATGGGTGGAGCTCTCCTTTGAATTTTTGGTTTGTTTGAACTCAGTACTCAAAGTTAAACTTGGGGGATATGAATCCACATGAAATGAAAATGTTCATGTGGACTTCTTTTGAACCAATTTGCTAAGATTACACAGCTTTTTCTATTAAGCCCCAAAACAGAAAACTATTTCAAAAATGTCCAAAATTCAGAATAGAGATGAGATATCTGCAATAAAATTTCTGGAATGCTCAAAAGTAATTCTACAAGTCAGAGAATGCTGTAATCCAATAAGAGGTATTAATATGCTCTAAAACACAGCATGTCTCTAGCTTCTCTCAATCCACTTACTGCATACAGAAGAAATACTTTACTGAGCTGGAAGTGAAGCTAAGTAAAATCCCAGCTTTAGGAAGATATTTTGGAAGTTGAAGTCATTGTCCAAGTGAAACTGATAGCTGTGTCCAAGCAATCCTATACCATGTTCTCTTCAGAAATACAGCCCTTGCAATTCCTTCATGAACCTGAGAGCATATTAGTAAATCACTCACACTATGTTTTATAGCAATAATATAATTTTAAACCCACCTGAAGTGTATGAAAGGTGATATTTTAGTTAAGATTTTAATTGACATTTGCTTCAGCACATGAAACAGTGTGAGAACTGGCTTCCCTGTGGGGGACAATGAACAGGAGGGTTCAAATTTGCCTATCTGGCTCTTGGGCTTTCTAAGGACCAGGCAAGCATGAAGGGTTTCTAAGTGCAGTTGTGGAAATCATGTCACCAGCACAAGCCACATGGCTGGTTCTGTTCAGTTATACAAGTTGCTAATGTCACTTCACTTTAATGTACTTGATTTCATGCCTTTTTTTTTTTTTTTTTTTTTTTTGAAAATCCAGTAAGGAAAAGTCTTTAATTGCAACCGTCTAATATTTTTTCCTAACCACTTCAAGCAATAAGTTCTGAAGACTTTTTGACTAAGTCTGCATAAAGCTAACCTTTCTGTTCCTTAACAGATGCCTTGAATTACTGAATGCAGCATGTAAATTACTTGAATTATTCTATGCAACATGTTTAAATACCACCAGTGGTACACAAATAACAGAATACATTCTGTGCCTGGAGCAAGCATCTCAAGAAGTTTCAGAGTGCAACTGCTCTATGTCTTTTCATGATGATGTCAAGCATAACCATTTGTCAGAGAAGTGAAAATGTACATCAAACCATTGCCAATTTGTGAAGATAGCTTAGAAGCAAATAACATTCAGACTTTTAGGGTTTAATGTAAATAGATAGATTAGAGTAAAGCAGATGCCAATAAACATGAATTTTCATATAAGTCTAAAGTAATCTCCAATTCAGGAAAATTCCTAAAAAGCAGGGGATTTGGGAGATTTTCAAGATTGAGCAGCACAGTTATGTGAGAAACAGTGGATTATTTGATTAGATAAATTGGCTTCTAAGACTGATCTTCCCATGAAGAGAATATGATTAGAAGACACCACTAATCTATAGTATTTTTCTGTCTTCATTCTCCCTTTATTTCATATGGGAAATACATATATGTAGATCCTTATTCATAACTATTTAATTTGACTTAATTTTCCTCCTTCCCACTGTATCTGTATCTTGCCTTTTGCTATTCTTTATGACTTTTGCATTTCTGACCATTTTCTCCTCTCTTCTGGCTACTCATTTCATAGCTTTGTTCAGTCATAATCAGTCTTTTTGCCACATGCAGATACAGCTGGGTGTCTTCTGTTTCAGCATCTGGATCCAGTAAACTTCTCATTGCACATTCCTCTTCTCTCTGTGTGAGATCAGAGACAGCCCCTGATGGTAGTAAAAAAAACCAAAAAAAAACAAACCAAAAAAAAAAACCCCAAAAAGCCCCAAGAATGCTCCAGGCTACTAGGCATAATTTTTTATTGTCTTTCCTCACAAAGTATCTATTCATTTGGCTGTGATTAAAAAAGATAGGTTCTCCTGGGCAGTAATGACAGATCCTTGTTTAGGGCCTTGCATTCTCAGCGGCAACTAACTGTAATGGTCTACATAGAGATGCAGGTCTTCTGAGTGAACAATGATGAATATCTCCAAATTTTATTGCTTTTAAGTCACAGGTGTTTATAAGATTACATTAGTCTATGGAAGCTAATTTCACCAGCATGAATTGTGCCACTACAGACAAGAAGGTTCAGCCACAGGCAAGATGACGAGTGACTGTGGTGTCACATCATGATGGTTGCTGATAGTTAAGTCATTGAGGAAGGCATTTCTAAGTTATGTAAATAATGGCAAAATATTTTCCACTGAAGTATTCATTAAATATTCCAAATTCCACCAACATAAAACTCTAGCAAGTAAAACATCTAACACTGAAGATGTTATACATTACATGTATTATACCTATTATACAGAACTAGAAGGTGTAGGATATTTCATCAAACAATTAATGATATTTCATCAAAAATAGCATATTTCTCTAAATGAACACAGTGCAACCAGTCTCAATATATTGATTTATAAAGTAAATTATTAATTTTGTCTTGCTTTAGAATATTAACAATACCTAGTTGAAATAAAAGTTTGGTTTATGTTTTCTTTTACTTTATTAGACTGAGTAAAGTCAACCTCTACCCTTCTCACTCTACCTTTACTCATGTTCATTTCTCAAGCTATAAATGCCAGGCACAAAACTAGATTCAATAGAGAAGAGACCTGGCATTTTCATTTAATTTTTTATAACAAAGCAATTAAAAAGGGGTGGAAAAGAAAAGCAATTTGTTATTTAGGCAGCTTGGTCCTGGTGTCCTTTGTTATTTTTTCACATTTACTTAGCACATAAACCTGACAAAATATTAAAGTAACAGTTATTATTAAAGATTAAACTCCTTTGCCATTTGGCCAAGACCTTAGATCCCAAATTGCAAACGTAATATTTTTACTAAAAGCAGAACATGCAGTCACAGGACATTCAAGTTTTGCAAACTGAGTATGGTTATGACCGTTTCAAAATTGGATCTAAAGGAGGTCATGAACATCACTAGATCCTCCATCCAAGCATTAAACAAAACAGGAAATTAAAATACAGCATTCTTAATATTTTCCAGGTATAAGAATGAGTGCAAGAAAAATGATTTCTAAAAGACCTTATATATATCAAATATTTCAGGTCAAAAAAAAAGAGAAAAGGGGGAAAACAGAATCATCTATCATTTTTTAGCAAGTCAGTTACTCAGTGAATATAAACACTACAGAGATTATGATCTCCCAAAGGCTTTTTTTTCTTTTCTTTTTACCCAGGAGAGTAAGGCTAAAATTTTTTTTTTTTTTTTTTATTTAAAGGAATAATTTTCCTCATTATGTAACCAAAGAATGAACGAAGAACACAGAAGCTCTTCTTATAAATATTTTCTATTTTTTTAATTTATTTGTAAAGTTTCATTCGCTTGTGAAAAAGCACATGCATTTCAATTAAATTAATATCCAGCATAGGAAAGGAACTTCAGCTGAAATCATGTTGAAACCAGGAAACTGTAGCTTCCTTGTTAAAAGCAATAAAAAAAGGAATCTTCATTATTTGTCTACAGGACACAGTGACGGCACAAAAGCCAAGAGTCTACTAACATTGCTCAACACTGAAGCTCCCAATAATTAATAAAAGTCTTGCACAGGTTTGGTTTTCAAAATACAACAAATACTAAAGGTCATCTTCTCAGGTAACAGCATGATTATAAATGACAAATGACGTGAATGAAGCAGAAAGTTCTTCCTCACTTGGAAAAATTCCCTGTCATATTTACATTTTGTGTTACCAAACTTTTTTTCTGAGTTGCAATCTGAATGCTTCTCCTTTTAAAAGCAGAGAGCACTAAAGCACTAAAGCTTTGCTATTTATGCAGTAAAAGAGAACAAGAATCACAGAAACATAAATTCTCAGGCTGGAAAAAAACCTTTAAGACTATCAAGTCCTACCATTAACCCAGCACTGCCAAGTCCACTGCTAAACCATGTCCCTAAATGCCACATCTATGTGGCTTTCAAATACCTCTGGTATTTGATCTGTCTGGTAAGCATTTGAATCTCCACAGGTCTTACCCATTTATTCTCAATAATGCACTCAATTCTAATGTCTTCAATAAATGTTTGCCTGCAACACATTTCTTAACCTGGGCTTTGAAAGTTTCAGTACAACTCCTTTATTACTTTTATAACTTTTTCTACTGATTTTAATAAAGTTTCAGATGGCTTCTGTCTTCATAACCATCACTACTTTAACCATTATCAGCCAACTACCACAAATTAAAGGATGTAATATCAGATCAGGTATTCTAAATTAGTCAGTGCCAAAACCAGTTTATAGTACAGAACCTTAGTCAGTTTTACCATTTGTCAAATTATTTTTTAGTTCTTAGTAAGCTCACCTACTCCATGTGGAAAAAGACATATTCTAACAGAAATTCTTGCCAACTGTAAATATACTTCAAAGGAGGGAGGTGGGAAGATGGCTCTATTAAATTATAAATTTAGACCATCATCATATTTTAAAGGTTTTTAAACATTTTCATTTTTAATAAGCAGCGAAATGTTCTACCTCTGACCTTAAGTATCATTGTGCAGGAGAAGCTGGGGGTTGGGTAAGGGACAAGTGGGTTAAAACAGAAGTTCAACATAAACTTTGCATAACGCAGGGACAATGGCTGAAGTCAATGTTAATCACCATTTTTTCCTTATTATTCCTCTCAAAGTGTTGAACTTCCCATAGCACCATAGATCAGTGAATGTGCGTAATCCTCTCACTCCCAAAACACCACAGGAGTTCTTTCTTGGCGCTTAATGAAGGCTTTCTTCCTTTAATTTCAAAACTAATAGTACTTTTCTTGGGGCCATAGCTGAAAATTTTCATTCTTGCAAGCAATAACATAGTATAAAACAGCTGATGAATGGAAAAAACAAACAAACGAACAAAAAAAAAACCCACCAAAAAAAAAAAAAATAAAAATAAAAGGAGAGCAGCTGCCTAAAGCTAGTAATCTACACATATCTTTCTAACAGTTAATCAAACAAATAAATGATGTGTTAAAATGTGTTAAAAATTATAGATAAAAAAAATAGATCAACCTCTTCTAACCCCATAGAGTAGTCATATTCTATCACATAATACATTGCACAGTTCAATTTGTGATAGAATAATTGGTCTATTCTATTCATGCATCAAAACATAAGAGAAAAAAGAATCCCCTTTCACTTAATGAATGCATCAATAGGTGCTGCATATCATAACTTACCCCTTCACTCATCAATCTATCTGCCACTTATTTGAAAGACTTAGGCAGAGAAGAAGTAAAAATTGTCTTAAGGAATTTATCTGAAGAGTTTGAATACAGCCACATGCATGGCAAAAGTTAAGAAAAAGAATGTGTTTCCAATAACTGCGGGATAAAAGGGATGCTGCACAGTAAGATCAGCAGCAAGGAACACCTTCACCTACAGTAGGGTAGATCCAGGGTTCAGTGCAACCCTCCCACAACCCCTTTGGTCAGAGTGACTGAAATTCTGAGGTTTACACTCTCTCTCACATGCAATGGTTTCTTTATAAACCACAAACAGTCAGTTTTGCCTTGTCTGAAAAACAGGACTTCTGGCATCTGCTGGGCAATGCTGTCTGAAAGAGCCCTTTCTGCAGGCCAGATCATCAGTGCCATTCACCAGTTCTGTAAAGTCTGGGTGTTTCTTAACCCCTGTATGCTCCAACGCTTCATTTCATTTCCAACCACCTTCCAGAAGGGATTTGTCTGTGCTAGAGTCAAAACCAAACTGTGGTTTTCAACCTATGTTCAAACTAACAGAGAAAAAGAATTTATATTAAAAATTACTTTTATTTAGAAGTTTTTAACAATAACAGTTTGGGGTGAGACTTAAGAAATATGATGAAGGCATTCCATAGCTAAATGGATGTTAGTATAGTTATTTATTAGATTTCTGAAACCAGTGCCAGTTAGGCTGATTGAAAAATAAGTCTGAGAGGTGGTGGTGAACATCAGCTTTTGGCTCCATTGTGCGATAAAGGTTCATATGGGCAAATGAGCAAAGTACTGGAAGTCTCTAAATAGTAGACCTGAAAAGGAAGTCAGAGGGACTGGGTGAAAGGTAAAGGAGTTTGACAGGGTAACTTACAGTGAGGACATTCTTGCACTGGAACATAGGCAGCAGAGCTGTAAAATCCTACATGGACAATATTTACTTTAACCCCTGTAGGTGACATGGTGCTGGGCAGTGTTACACCACAACTGTCTGCTCTTTCTGAAGATGTCACCTAGGCAACTTCATCACAGGAACCTCATAACAAAGTGCCATAGAAAATAATGTCAGGTTAGTTTATATAATACACATAGCAATGGATGCCTGTTAAGCAGTCAGATAGAAAAACCTGCTGACTGTCACAGCTCTCTTTATGTTCAAACTTCCCCTGCACACATAAAAGTTTTCACAAATTGTTACAGTGCTGACTCTGGAATAATTTTAACATTAGAAAATTGTGGAATGTTCAAACAAACAAAAAAGCAAGCAAACAAACAAATCTTGAGCCTTTTTCACACAGCTCAGACACAGAACAAAAAAGCCAACAATCTGTTATTTTCTAGAAGTCAAGAATTAGATATATGTCATGTTTCATGGAGATTCTGCATCCAGGTACGTGCTACTACTTACATAATGAGAGCATTAACACACAGAACTGAGCTCAAAGCATATTGGCATTTTAGGCACTTCGCCAATGACCAGGAAATTAAGAAAACAGAAGGAAAAAAATCACATTAATAATATTTTACTAGAATTCTACATTCTGTATGAAAATAAAGGTCCTGAGAGCAGTGAATCCACAATGATATAGGCTCTCAGAAATCAAGAAGGAAGGTACAAAGCCAATAATGTACAGATGGAAAATAATTACTTAACTGTGTAAATTATTGATATCCTTTTAGTAAGTCAGATGAACAATCAATGGTACACTACAAAAAGTCTCTCTAGTAATACATATGGCTTATTAAAGATCAGTCAAAAAGAGCAAAGCAAAAGCAAGTCAAAGCAATTATGAGAATCATCTCTCTGCTGTCACATACTACACGTTCATCTACACTCAGGATCTTTTAAAAGGTACAGAATCCTAAGGACATTGCATTGAGAGAATTGTTTGCATGTTACAGTGGTATTTAAGTACTGGTTATGCCTATTAAAATCTACCAAAGGTAATGTAAAGCTATAAATCTAATACATTTTTAAAATGTATTTCTTGAAAATACAACAATATCACACAAGTGAAGGAATAATAATTAATTTGATAGAAGCAATTCTCTAAAACTTCCTGAAATCTAAGATTCCTTCTGTTTGGTTCCTTGAGGGGACAAGCATTGCCCACTGCTTCACTATACTTCTCTGGAGTGGGATGACAAATATGATCACTTTGCTCTACACAAGTCTACGTAGCCTGGCTTACAAGCAGCTCTCAAACTGCAGAACATGATTCCCTTTTGTGTTGATTTTGATGAACACCCTACCTATATATAACTTCTAATATATTTTTTCTCTTTTCATGATAATTATAAATGGCTGTACAGGCATGTAGGTGTTCTTTGAAGTACTCTGTCACTGCACTATTATTTTTGACTTATTACTACATTTACTGCCATTTTTTACACATTGAATGAATCCTGATAGAAAACGAGGCATGTTGAAAGGTACATACAACCAGCTATCAGTAGAAGCAGCACTTGCTTGAGCTTTATATTGCTACCCCTAAGCACAGAGAACATGTTTCTAGATAGGGGTAAAGCTCAAAATATTGGTACTGTGAAGAAATCCTTACTGCTTATTTCTCTCTTAAAATATTTGCTTTTACACTATTACACCTACTTTGAGGCAATTTCTTCTGCATTAAATACAGAGACAGAGCAGATAAGATTATTCAGGAAGATATCAGGCATAGGATAGATTTTAACTTTGCCTTTGAATTAGGGACGACTTCTATATTTTCTCATACAGAATTTTACACTGAGATAGATAACTCATCTCTCGATGCACTTTCATGGGCTAGTTGGTAGTTGATATCTCAATACCCCTTGTATCTCAATACCTATTTATACCTGAAGACTTACGTGAATTCTACACCCACTACCTATTCTGGAAAGGATAAAGAGCAAATGGTGAGATTGAAGACCTATTAATAAAGATACTCATATAATAATCATTAAAAAATCATAGCACTCCCCAAATTCACAAAATATTAGACATTACCTTCAAAAATCAAACCTATTGGAATGAGAAGGCATATGAATTTAGACAGATATAACTGTGGGTAGTGAAATCATTAGCATTCCCAGACTTCTCCCTTTACTTGTCCCAAACGATTCTCAATGTGCCACTTTTACTCATCTATTTTCTTCAGTTGCAAGTTGATTACTATCCTACCAGTAAAATCTGCTTATGTCTTGAATTAATAAACACTCATCATTTTTGAAGGCAAAGGCTTGTTCTGTCCAGCTGATGACTTCCTTCTTCAATATGCTACTTTTCATTTATAACTTGTCTTCCTGCTGAAGCTGCTGATGACTGTTCACTCAACAGAGAGGAAAAACTGTGGTGTTATAATCATATGCAATATATGAGTGGTAATGCATTTCATAGAGTAAGATAGTATAAGCAGCTCCCTGGCAAAGTAGCATTTCTATTAGAGCTTGCCATCACTTTAAGAAAATTTCAATAGAGAATGTATTATCTTGAAACTCCTTTTCAATGAGTCATGCATTATCACAGTTTGAGAATTTATGTTAAATATATTTATATTAAGAAGAAAATTAGTATCAGCAGAAGCTTAGTACCAGTGATTTTGTGAAACTTTAAGATCCTGAAAATACTCTCCACTGTTATAAATATTGGCTACAAAAGCTTTCAGTTTTCTTTCAATGAATTTTTTTACTTGGTTTTTGCCATTCTGCTATGTCTGAATTATGACTATTTTGGCAGCTTCTCATCTGTGAAACTTCAAGATGTTTGTTCAGTGGTGTACCCCAAGTACTGATTTTTCTGACATTGAAAAACTCCTACTTATGTCATTCCACAGTATGACATCAGTTTATGTTGCTCTTGGGCCTGTTCTGTCATGCCTGGGGGTATGTAGAACTAGCAGCAATAAGATGATTTAAGCAATGATAATATAAATCTTGCTGTGTTACAGTAAATGAATATTTTTAATGCTTATTGCTATATCTTTTCCCAATGTAACCTTTACCCTTAAAAATCAAAAATAGCTCATCCATAACCATAGAAGACAAGCTGAACTTTCCCACTGAGAGAGAGTTTTCAGTTCAGCCTGCAAAGAAAGCACTATATATTCTGAGAATGCATTCCCTTGCCTCTGCTATTTTAAGTGCACCTTAGGAAGCTATAATAATTACTGTGCTCATCAGCTGTAGTAATTGTAGGGAAGAATGTTCATATCAAACAGAGTTTGCACTGCTATAGCAACACAGCCAGTAATAACAGTGTGGACCATTTTAGAATGGGGATCCCCAGTCAGAGATCTGATGCACTTGCAGGTGCAAAAGATTTTTACATGCACTAGAAGTCCTCCTCTAACAGCAAAAAAAAGACAACAATCTGGGGGAAAGAAACAAATACAAACCAAAATCAATGAAACACCAAACCATGCAGCCTGTAAGGGCCGATGTTAAGGGCCTATGCCCTACTTTGCTGTTCAAACATCACTTCTGAAATCAGAATAATTGACAAATAAAATAGCCTGTAACTGATAGAAATACCTCTTTCCACCTTTCTGGCAGCCTAAAAAAAGGTGTAAATTATAATGGGATGTGGATGCTAAATTTAATCACATTCATACCCTCTTGAAGGATCCTTCATGTTACAAGAGCTACAAAAGAAACTTAGACTTATCTACTTGTAGAAGTAATTACAAAATAAAATAGAGTGCCGCTTTTAATGTGCAGTGGCTACTCTGAGGTAGATCCCTATGTGGGAACTCTTATTCTGTAGAAAACATCCTTTGTTCTTCTTTCAAACTTACCTTAATCCATTTGAGATAACCAGAAAAAAGTCTCTCATTGCAAGCTATTCCAATCAATTTCCCAACACAGCTTTTTACTGTAAGTGCAATCAAACCTAGTGACTGAAAGTACTGGTTTTAATGGTCTATTCTAATGCTAGGACTTCCAGGAATAATGAAAATTTGCATTATGAGAAATAGCATAGAAACAGCAAAAGTCAGTTTTCAGAAACAGGCAGTCATTTTTTGCTCATTTGGGAATGAAGTCCACAGCATGACTTAATTTTGAAAGAGCTAGCCCTTGATGCAAATTTTCTATCACGGATATTTTTATGGAGCATAAAAAGTGTGGTTATGTATTGGAATCCTTTCACAGCAGCCCATTAACTAGTCAGCCTTGCCTGCACCTGGACTTTTACTTCCCCTCTTGTCCTACAGCTACTGTTTCCTCAGTCATAACGATCACAGGCATACTCTGTAACAGAACTGTGTGATTAAATATCCATGTATTCCAGTTAGTCACTTTTTTAATTTACTGGATTGTTTTAATGGTCTGGTTTTGATCAGAACCTAAAAACAGGCTGAATTTGTAAAACAAGGTAACTGATAACCTTGGCCGAGATGGATGTGTTAAGACCAAGGGAACTACTGTTGACAGGATCCTTCTAAATCTTCTCCAAGGAAAACTTTACTGTTAGTGAGGAGCCACTTACAAAGTATAAGCAGAAAAATGTATCCAACAGCTTGAGACTGGAAGGTTTTGCCTTTTATGTTTGCACCTAAACGCCATTCTGTCACCCCAACCTAAACAAGGAAAGTGATCACAGTGCCCTTAGGAAATGGGCACAAATCCAAAGTATTGCAAAGACAGCCTGCTCTCTCTTTTTTAATTTCAAGTTTTAGTTCATCTGAATTTCATGAACATGAAGTTAGGGCCAAAAGCACTCAGGGCATTTTGGATATGAGCTGCACTGCTGACTGCTCACACTAGCAGAGCTCTGGGAAAGCCCCAGCCCCATTAGAGCTTCTGAACAGTATTTCAGAGCTGTAGGCTTCACTCAGAAACCTGTAACAGCACAATGCTTTCTTCTCATATTGCAACTTACAAACAATTGGGATTTTTACTCACTGCTTTTCTGTAGCCATCTCTTGCTATGCATGCCAGGGACCACAGGAAATTAGCCATGTTTCCACGTTGCTCATATTCTGACAGTATTATGGATAAGAGCAAGAGGAATAACCCCACACTGACTTCACAATATGTGAATTCATGTCACATTTGATTCTAGTTCTTGATAAATTACCACAGAATGAGAACTGGACGTTAAATGCTTGATTTCACTGAATATTTTTCTTCTAAGACTACTGGGCCAGATTGTCAGCTTTGTACCTCTGTATTCTGGTGATTCAAAGAAATGTGGCTTTCTTTCCAGTGCAGATTTCCTGGTACAAAGGAGTTCCAAGTGGGAGAGCAAATTGGCTGTATCTATACCAGACAAACATATATACACACCTGAGTATTTAAGCATATTGAGTATTCTGGGGAAGGTGTATAGCTAGACCCGTTGTAAATCTTTGGTCCTTGAGAGATTAATGTAATAAAAATTCCAAAGCAGTCAGTAAAATGCTTAGATCTGCAGTGCAGCTGATCCAGAAATGGTCTTGATCACCATATGGAATGAAAAATCTCTTTTCAGACCTCAAACAGAACTCTTTTAGTCACCAGCCAGGAGAAGGCAGAGATCACACCATCAGGTCCACCTTGTTCAACTTTTGAAAGTTCTTCAAAAGCCTTCAGGATTTTAATTAAAGAGAACAAAATCTTATTATACTATGCTAGATTACTTTCGCCATGGAAAGATAGTTGCTATTCTGGTATTGACTGAGTTCCTAGAATAAATTCTTAAGTTTGGCTTTTGCTTCATATTATTCTTTAAACTGAAGATAAGAAAGAGATACAGATGATTGGATTGAGTCTTAGCCTAAGCAGGAAAAAGAACATTTAGAAAACTCACAGAGAATATAATATGTCACTCAGACAGAGAATATAATATGTGACTGTTGCCTTCTTGTCAGGCAGAAAAGAAACATATCTACCTATATTTGTATTTACATTCCCAAATTAAGAATAACATAAACTGAACCATAAGCACATTGTAGGCCTTGAAAAGTCAAACTGAACACTAAGTATTTATTTTTAATTACTGATTATTTAGCCTTATTTATTGCTCATAAAAAATAATTTATAACTGTTCTTCCATTAATATAAAATAACATAATTTTTATTAATATAAAATTGAAACACATTCTTCAAGCAATCAAGACAGTATTTTGACTTTATCACTTCCTTTTTTTTTTTTATACCCAAAAAAAGATTTTCAAGATTTTATTGACTTAGAAACTACTAACTTACTAACTAACAAATCAATGTGATTCAGTATAGAAAAAGCTTTGCCTCCCATCAACATCTATTCTATTCAAGCTGAATGGTTTAACACTTTACTTCTAAATTCCTCATAGCATGGATAGCCACCCCTGTGTCCCTGCATATCCTTTTATATCATTACTAATGTGGTGCTGTGGACAATAGATGCTGTTCTTGAAGTTAAAACCTGTGCATTTCAGGTCAGTAATCTGTGTTTGTCTAGGTTTTCTCTTACTTGCTCCAATGTTACATTACCAGATAGAACTATTCAAGTTTACATTATCAGGAATAGAAGCAATTTTTTTTTTTTTTTTTTTTTTTTTTTACTTCATCTTCATTCCTTGATTCATCAAATACAATTTTTCTACAAGTATGACATGGGGAAGGAGGAATTTTCTTTGTCTGCTTACATGTTTCTGAGAAAAATTTTGCCTACATATTCAAAACTTGAGAAAGTAAAAATCATTCTACCAGAGAAGTCAAAATACTTTTTATTTGTTTTTCCCCATGCAGCTTTAAACAAGTAATCTTAGTTTTCATTTTTAGAGAAAAAAACTCCTCAGTAGTGTTCAGTGTTCATGCTTTCCTTGTCCTTCTTCTACTCACACTTTGCCTGAGCCAATTAAAATAACCCATACATAGGTTTCATAGCTATGTTGCTCTCTAATAATTTATTAAATTTTCTGCTTAACTGAGTCTTTTTTTTGTCAAAATGTATGGGAATGAACAATATGCAACCACAAAAATGTCATTCAAATAGGCAGATAAGTATAAGAAGACAATAAAGCATGAGACATAACATCAGATATTTAATTACAAAAAATAAAGATGAAGTCAAAATTATTTTAAGGAAAATTTTTAGGGAGCAGAAATAAATACAGTTAGTGTTACTGAAGACATCAGTAGGTGTAAACATGTTACATAGATGTTAGTCTGTAGTGTCTGTGCAGGTATTTAACTGTGATTAGCAATTTCCAGGAAATGTCTCCTCAACCTCCCTGAGTTGGTGGGTGACTCTCTCCTGATGTAACACTGAGTGGTCTCATTAGCCACATGGGAGAGCAGGCCAGGCCAAAAGTGCCCTCTTTTCCCAGAATTTGTCACCTCTCACATTCTCCAGGCTTTGTTCCTTGGTCGTTGGGAACAGTTGCACCTGCAAGCCAAGGCGGTGACCCTGAATGACTGTGCAGCTGCAAAACCACAAGCACATGTTTCTTCAAAGGGGACTGGACACCCATGAGTCCTTTCCCTGGAGTCAACAGAAGGCCAACATCAAAAGTGACCATCACAGGCATCATTAAACCCTCTAGGGTGTGACCAGCACAACTCTGGCAGGGCTGAAAAATAAATTCTGGAACAAAAAAGAAGCATGGAAGCATATGGTTTGATGATGAAACCGTAACTATGTGGAAGTCAATTGTCAGAATTCAAGTGATTCAGAGGTGGAATATTACCCCTTATTATTAATCAGTGTATTTTTAATGTGAATACATAGGTGTGTATATGTGTACATATACACATGCATATTTGCATGTGTATATGTACACATATACATTTGTGTATTCACCAAGAATGTTTTATAATTAAAGTGTTTGCATAATTAAAGTTCTTTCTTGCAGAAATATTTTCTATCATTGTGCAGTAAATCACAAAATGGGAAAAAGAAGGCAGAGTTGGCTTATCTTTGAATGATATAAACATTATTTGATGCTTTGTAGAATCCATTTATGGCAGATTTTAAAGCTTGCTCTATTTAAAATGTGCAAATATAAAAAATTTAATCTAACCATGTTCCTACTTTAGGCCCTACATGTTAGTATCTTTTACTCTTTATTTTAATGCCAGTGCTTAATTAGGAGAGCCATTAAAAATCCCTGATATTTATTGAATGAAAAAAAAAAACAGTGCAAATACCTTTTCTAATTATTATAGTATTTACAGACATATTATAGATAATAAAGTCAAACATAAAAAATAATAAGACTATAAAATGAACCAAACCTATTTTATACACATAAAAATAGAAGGTAATTTACAAAATTGGCAAACATAACTGATGAGAACAGCATCTGCATTAAAGGCTGATTTAATCTTACTCTTGTAATATTCATTGAAGATTTTACCCCTTAATCATGTCATTGGCCTGGGTGCAGCACTGTAGAGTGCTTTGTGACATGCATGTGACACGCTTTAATTATAATCCCAGATCTAATTGGGTGGCCTTGGACAACTGATTCCTGAACTTGTTTTTTTTCACTGTCAGTAGTGTGTAGGGAAGTAAAGTCTTTGTTTGTTTAGAGGTTTCTTGACTAGTAAAATGGAAATGTTCATCCTTATCTGTTATGTAAAGATGCTACAGAGATTTGGCAGCTACTATGTGCAAACTGCTGCTTGGCAATATTAAAAGCAGACAGTTATGTGCTATTTATTTGGTTTTACAGTTATATAAATTACTTTGTGTATAAAAAGGGAACTAGAAAATATTCTGTGGTGTTTTTAAAAATGAGGCCCTCTCATGTTCCAGAATCATGTTATGACAAAGCAGATGATTTGAAAACTGCAAGAGTGTATGCATTAATAAATATGCTATGCATGACGCAATGTAAGCTGGGTTTTTCTAATCATATCTCCATTTATAACAATTTTTGAAGCAGAGAGCACAAGAGACTTCATAACTGAAGGAAATATCAATGACTAGTAATTATGAACAAAAATAATAAATACTTTTTCTCAGGGATCAAGATATGAAACAATCATCAATTTGTATGGTTTTGGAAGAAAGGTTTCTGATAAGTCACACATATATTGTGCTGTCAAGCTAAAGGGAACAGATCCAAGTTTTGACAAGAATTTGTTTCATCTTGTAGCTGGAACATTTACAAATATTGCTGTGCCATTTTCTCACTGGAGCTCCCCTGTTAGAGGCTGTCAACTTCACAGCTAATGCACATGAACAGTAAATCACCTGCATCAGTCCAAATGATCCTTCCAAACTATTTTTAGTTTAGATACCTGATATTACACTGCATGGGATAAAAGCCTTCATAGTCTTGGTTATCTCTGGTGATTTTAGTAGCAGAGAAGTGGAACAAAGAACTTCAATGTGACCAGTTAAACTACTGCAAAGGGTTGGTAACTGATTGCATTCCAAAACCTTACATCTGCAAGCAAATATATGCAGACTGTAAAGAGGGAGAAAATAATAATTTCTGAAAAAAAAAGTGTAGTTAGTTGCAAATGTCCACTAAAAGTGACGATTCTAAGGAAGAGCAAGAAAATATCCCAATCAGACTTTGATTTTGATAATCTTATGGGTTTCACAGACCTTTGAATTATCTGACTGACAACAGTGAGATCTCTCAGATGAAGAGATGGTTCTGGACCAAGTTGCTTTTGACATGGGAAGCAGAAGAAGAATGAGAGAGGAAGAACAGGTCTAGCAAAAGAACCAGCAGAGGAAACTTGTTCTTGCTGCTCTTCCTCCTGCAATTGTGGCCTGGGAATTGTGGCTGGTTTGCGGATGCTGAGCCTGTATACCACCAGGTTTGGTCTTAGAATCATTATTTTGCATATTGCAAAATAAGCGTAACTATCCATCAAACCTGCTGTCCCTAAATTTTAAAAATCTGGGAAGAAATAAAAACACTGAGCTAAAATTAATCACTTAGAAGTAATCAACGTTTGGGGGTGATGAAACATTTATAAATTACTCTTGAGCTTAGATAAATTGTCCATTGACAGGGCTCACCCCTGAATTGGGGTGACCCCGAGAGGTGGAAAAGTCTCTCCTCCAACCCGTGCCTTCCAAGAAAGACTCAGTAGTCTTCAGTCATCTGGTCTCAAGGCAGTTTATTGTATGTTATCTAAAAGATTTTCTTCCTGAGCTGCTGTGGTCCATTCAGCAGGTCAGACAAAGGCACACACACACACACACTGACACTGTCTCTGCCTGCCCAGGGGGCTGGTGCCATCTTTTATATCATACCTTGCGTGCTAGATGTTTATAGGTTTTCCCCAATGCCTATCACCTATATTGAACAGTGACTTTCTACTCTAAACCAGTCTGTGAGTGCCAACATCACCACGAACATGGAGGATAGGAAGGAGAAAGAAGGAGGACAGGCCCAAATCCCTCCATCTTAGAACTTCTGACCCCCATGTACCAAACTTAGACCCCTCTGTACAAGGCCTGAATCCCCCCTGTACAGCACTCAAAAATCCTTCCTTTCACTTTGTGATTACTTTGTGATTACTTCTACTATAATATCTAGACTTTTGTGATTTCTTGTTCTTCCTGAAAGGTTGGTAAATTATTCCATGGACCAGATTCAAAGCCACAGGGGTTTCCAGCTGCCTGCCAGGTTCTCAGATGCTTCTGACCTGGACCTGGAACATCCAAGAGTGTCTGAGGGACACTTTGGGTTCTGACTATCCATGTTCTGAAATTATTAGGCACTGAAAATTTGTATGCTGTTTCTCTATTGGGCAGATAGATTAACAGAGTTTGTATAAATTAAGCAGGCAATGGAACATATTACGATATCCATTATTGTATATTTATGTTATTCTGCAAATTGATGTATGAGTAGTTAATTGTTATGACACAGATATGAAAAATAATATTTCTGTGTATATATGTTAGACGTTAATGTTTTGCTCTTGGGAAATTTTTGTTTTCACAGGGAAGACTCCATCACCCCATTTGAAATATCTTCTGGAAACAGTCTTCAAAAAAAAAAAAAAAAAAGAAATAATATAGCTCAGGATTGAGTGGATGACTCTGTCAGGCTCTGTGTGGCAGAAGCCAGGTGCTGCAGGTGGCCCAGGGAGGCCCTCTCTGATGGACACTGTTCCAGCACCTCCAGGAGATCTGGGCGACAGCTGGGGCCAGAGGGAGGCTGATGGAGGTGGTTACAGGCTGGGTGCTCACAAAGGCCCAAAGGCACCCCAGGCTTTTCTTACTCTACAAGCATTAAAAGAAGCACATTTTGTGTTTTATGGAGGCAGCCCTTGCAGACATGCTGTCTCTGTGGTAAGTGTCTCTGTGAGTTTACTCAGCACTTCCAGTCTGTTTATGTTCTGGTTCTTGCAATCATTCACTCAATAAATGCAGTCATAGAGTAACAAATCTACTGGTAGTTCTAGAAATTATTTCTTCAGCAACTGAATTTTTTTTTTTCCAAACGGTAATCTTTTCAGAAGTTTCATAACTCCCACTTCTGTGCCACTCTTTACCATCAGCCAGGAATATTAAATGGGTCCTAGCAGAGGATTCTAGTGAAATCAGAAATACCTTGTGGTTCAATTTCTGTTGCTGAAAATCTCAGATGTGTGTTTCTGAAAATTACTAACTAGAGAGACATCTTTAAAATAAAAGCAATACTGCCTCAAATTAACTTCCCTGAAATCTAAACAGTCTGTAAACTGTATTCAGAGCCATAGACTTGGTCTTTGAGATTGGAAAAAAATAGAACTTTCCCAAAATTTCAATTTCCTTACATCAACATACACTGTGATTACTCCTATCAGGACCACTGTCTTACATGTAATGTGTGTGCTGGAGCTGGCAGGACATCTTAAGAACTCAGGTTTAACCATGGTTTAACCCCAGTGGCATATAAGTACTGTGAAGCAATTTGCACGGTCTCCCCTCTCCACTAATTGGGAGAAGAAGTGAAGAAAAGAAAAGAAAAGAATGTCATGGGGTGAGATAAAAACAACATAATAACAGAAATAAAGTAAAATATAAAACTAATAGTAACATTAATTATACTAATAGTAATAGTAGTAGTAGTAATAATAATAATAATAATAATAATAATAATAATAATAATAATAACAGAAATAACTGAGAAAGAAAAATAACGCACCAGAAAAACAATTCCTCATCACCTGCTGATGGATTAAGAGTGTTCCCAAGCAGTAATTGACAGCTTCCATGGGCCAGCTCCCCTCAGTTTGTATACTAGGCATGATGTTCTATAGTATGGAATATCCCTTAGACCATGCTCTCTCTTGGCTTCTTGTGCTTCCTGCTTCCCTTCCACTGGCAGGGAATGAGACACTGAAAAGTCCTTGATTTGAATGAATGCTACTTAGTAATAACTCAAACATCAATGTGTTATGAACTTTATTCTCATATTAAATCCAAAATACAGCACTGTACCAGATACTAGGAAGAAAACTCCTGGCCAGAAGCAGGACAGCAAAGAACTGAGATTTTGTGGCATTAAAAAATGCAAAGTTCTTTAAAGATGGGAAGACTTATTAGAGGTGTACCCAGAGTTTGTAGGCTTCTTGTCAATATTTTTTCCATACAGGCAACAGCACCCTGACAGTGTCCATCCTACCATTCCTATATGGAGAGGCAGACACATCTACTGTTGACTTGTACTTTCACAGAGTTCACCTGCTCTCTGTTGCTTTCTGCAGCTCAGTCTGTGTCCACCAGCTGTACTTCTAACATTGACAACTCAAGTCAATGCTTGCAGTTAGGTGGGATGGATGGAAATGTCTCTGCATTCAGACAGGAAGGGGCTTCGCAAGAAGTTTATAGAGCAGCATGATCAGACCAACAGGGAAAACCACCAGGCACTGGCTTCCCACCACATAAGTTGTGAAGATTTATACTTGAAAGTGGTTCTGGTCTGGTCCTTCCCACTGAATGTCCATTAGTTGCTGCAATTTAGTATGCTCATTCCAGGAACATATCTCTGAGGTTATTTTCATTCTTCATTAGGCTGTCAGAGCACAGTGGGCACAGGCAGAGATGGTTCACCTCAAAAACACATTTAAAATTTGAAGAAAAATACTAACATAGATGTACCCATATGACTCAATTCATCTTCTCTAATATACAACCAGATTTGTTAAAAAAATTGAAATCTATCCCTCCCAATGCTTCTTTAATTTTACTCCCTCATTATTTTCATCTCCTGTTTTTTTCAGAGCTGTTTGACTACAGGAGCATTTGAGCCTTTTTCCCTCTGTATATTATGTAAGTCTTGTATCCCCTTTCTTTTCTCAATAGATACATTTGTCTGCACAGTAATCATCTGACTGCATAATGCTTTGGTAGAACAACTACTATGTCCAAGCTTCCTGTATTAAATCAGCATTTCTGAGGAGGCTAGAGGAGTAAAAAGGAGGAGGTGTTCAACAGAGGGTGGAACCTATTTTAAATAGTTTTGGGGTTTTTTACTAAGGAGACACAAACAGAATTAAACTTGCTTTTGTTAAGTCTGAGAACAGAGAATGAAAAAAAAAAGCATTTCATACATACTTGAACAATAATTTATTTAATTTTATTTTAATTGCTATACAGTCAATGCTTAAATTTTACAATCCTTAGTCACAAAGGACTTTAAGGTCATGCTGCAGGCAAGACTCGTTCCAAAACAAAAGTGGCAAAATACATACAACATTTTCTACTCATCTCCTATGCATTATTTGAATCTCTTCCTGGAAACCTTGGCCGAGTCTCAGTCTCTGTAGCTGGACATTTGCACTGGCTGATAAATTGAGACAGGTGCTGTGTTAGCAGCATCCCACTCCTGTATATCTGTACTGCTGAACATTCAAACACATAGGCTACAGCAGATATTTCCTCCTCATCTCCAAAAACCTTGAACTAGTTTCAGCAATGTTTTAAGTTTTATTTTGGAGATAGAACTTTTACCTTCTAGGGGTTCTGTTCATAAGAACTACAGGCCTGTCCTGATAAGGACATTGCTCAGGACTTTTTGTCAATAATCTGTACAGTTTTGGTGGGCCATGCTCACTGACACAGCTATAATTACAAAGGATTTATAAGGGGAAATAGATTTATTTGTAGAATTTTAAAATTATTTTTTATTTTCTAGATTTTCTTCAAAGCATATTTTGTTAAAATAATTGTCCCGCCACTATTGGCCTGAGCATTTCTGTATCTGTACATTTCTGCTCCTTGACTGAATGCGTGTAAATTTTCAAACAGAAAAGCACTTTTTTTTAATTGATTTTTTTTTTTAATTATTGAAAATATACTTGAGGACTTTCAGTGCCTTTCTGTTTATAAAAAGTCTGAAGTCTCTGTCATTAGCAAAGCACTTAAACTACGTACTCTATCAAGCTGTTTGGCTTTTTTCCCCCCATAAAATCCAACATATTTAGGGCTACAGAGATGAAATACTGGGGTTTTGTGGGTGTCTGGCTATACAGTAACATTGTAGATTGGCAATATGCATCTCTTTTTTTTCTTATATGACAAAACTTAAAAATTCACTTAAATTATTGCCAGTTGAGTTCATAAGAATAATGTTCTTCCCAGAATGGAGAAAACAGAAAATGTCTTCCTCATTGGGTAGCTGAGAACTTTCAGGGTGTCTGAATGGAAGATGAAAGAAATAAAACTTGGGATGGAAAATATTTATTCTTCATTGTATGGCCAGCACTTTTATTTTGTACTCCATGATGGTCTCACACTATCATGCACTTTTAAGCATTCCCTCATCAGGATCAGGGGAGGGAAACTGCAACACATTCAGACTATTGTAACATTTGCCTCAAAAATCACTTTGCCTCTAGCAGGGACCAAATTACAGGAGATCATTAAGTATTAAAAGTCTTGTATTCATCCAGTGTTTATCTTTCCTGAGTATGCACCTTCATGACAGCAGCACTAAGTCTGCCAGGATGTTCACCAAAGGTTTTCTGCCAGTTCCTCAACAAAACACTCTGTTCATAGCAACACATTACTAGCAAGGATACTGTGAGCTGAATGAAGAGATGGGCATTTCAGTCTAGAAAACTTGGCTTAATTATGCCCCAGGAACCTGCAAGGATCTAACAGGAGTCTTTAAAGAGAAACACTGACTTGACTGAGTCTCCTCTGACTATGTCAACTCATACCACTGTCACAGACATCAGCCATGTTTTCAGAATCCTTATTTTGCTGTTTCCTTCCAGTGATAGATGTTTATAGAGCATGACTGGCAAAGAAAAGAAAGAAAAGGAATTGAAGAACTCTGGACTGGAGTTTGGAACCCAGTGTCCTCCTTCTCCTGACAAGTTTCAAGCCTGATGCACACACAATGTTGTAAAGGTTTGTTCAGGTTCCCAAGGAGAGAAAGAGATATATGGGAAAAGCTAATTTTTGGAGGAAGGGAAAAGACACTTATGGAGACAGAGTACCTTTTCACCTGTAGCTTGATGGCAGATAATAACACTTTTTGCCAAGAAAACCAAGCACTTGTATATACAATTATTTAGATGTGTTTAATAGGAGCAGTAATGGGGAAGGTTACAAGTGCCTATTAGTACTGCTTAGACATTAGACAGTCTTGTTCTTGTGCTTCTCAGACAAGCACTTTGTAGCTGTGTGCCCTATCATTATTAGCCTAAACTAAAAGAGCAGTTTTCTATCGTATCGGAATGGGGTTCCAAGTGTCAAAGACTATAAAACAATACCCAAAATTCTTAGTTCTCCATGGTTTTATTGCTCTTTTGTCTACATCTAGGAAGTTTTTCCAAATTAAAACATGAGTTACAATAAGGTTTGGCTTTTCACAGGAGAAAAATCATTAACAAGGTAGTAAATGGTGAATAACCCAGTGACAGATTTCAATGTAGCCCATGGACATATGACATTAGTAAAGATCATAATCTTTAAAAAGAATGGCCTGGTTTAGTATCTAATCTGGTAAGGGCATCTGCCCACACTAAGCTCATAACAAGAATGTGGCTATAGAGAAGAGTGACTCACTTTGCGTTCAATAGGAATGGACCCCGTCAGTGCAAGATAAAAGGAAGTTGTGTGCCTCACCCTCCTAAGCCTCTTTGAATATCCCAGCCACTGCTTTATTCTGCCAGATGGGTTGATGACAAGTAGCAATCAGAAACTCTCTGGTTTAGTGCTATTAAAATCATTACTGGAGAAATTTGGAAAAAAGGCATCAGCATTCTTTCATTGCATTAAAAAATCCTGTCTTTTATAAGCTGAGTCATAACAAGCTGAGACATATTTACTACTTAGACAATTTTTAAACATTATAGAGTATTTGCTCAGAATATTACTTCCATGAGCAAGACAATTGACATTTTCAACTTTAATATGAATAAACTCCAACATTAGTACTGCAACAATGCAAATGACTGCAGTACCTCTTCCATTAATACTGCTCAACCAGGAAATTACTTTAAATTATGGTAGCTGGCATGTATGTATCTTGTATTTATGACTTGCCAGCAAATGCAGCGCAGAGTGGAAAGGCACATTTTACTACTATACGAGTGAAACTTCCTTAGTTGTAGGGTTTATTTGTTTGTTTAAAATAGATGAGATACTACATCCCTCCTACTGAATTTCACCACAAGAGCTGTTAGTAGGCCATCTGAATCCTGTTTTCCCATCCTATATCAGGATCCTTCTAGGTCAGATTTATTGTTTCTTTCCCTTAACTGCTCCAACCAACAGCAGTCTCGTCTCTGATGATGAGGGCTAAAAATAGTTCCCTCCTGAGCCCAGCCCAGTAACTGTAATATCCAAACACACAGAGAAGGCAGATGTGCTAGCTGGTAGCTGAATGTTCTCTTTCACCACTTCCAGCCAAGAAATAAGGCCTCAGTGCTGGGCTCAGAATAAGGACTTAAATCTGAAAAACTGGTGTTTGATGTGCATGGTAAGCTGTTTTTGAACAGTGGGAACAAAGTCAATTACAAACAGGCAATTCTAGCACAAGTAATTAATTTTGGTGGAGGGACAAGTGAACCCTTCAAAATAGAGTTCAAAATAGACTAAAGGGTATGTCAGCTCATTGAGTAATCAGTTGAAGTAATAATATTAGCAATATAGAGTTATTTAAAATCTGCAGGCATCTTTTCTATATTTGAAATGTATGTTTTGAAATATATTTTATATTTCTTTATTCACTATTGCCTGCCATAGTGAGAGAAAAGAGACAGCAGTCTCTTAATCTGTGAGTGATCCTATTGCAAACTGGAACAGGGTTACCTGGTAAGGACGGTTGCAAGATATATGTGGAGCCAATTGTATATGTGTTTTCTTTTCTCTGTTTCTCCTACTAATCAATAAAAGCTCTTTAGAGTGAAAAAGCTCTTCCTAATAATGCAAAATAAATTATATTATTTCTACATTTTACAAATGCTGTACATGCTTTGTAGTTAAGCTCTGTGCTAGGATTCTACTTCACTGAATCCCTCCTTGTATAACACAATTAGATACAGACACAGCACCCCAAATGAAAGCACATTCAAGCATGCTCCCACACACAGACATGCTAGAGTTCTTTGGACAAAATATGCAGAGGTTAATGCAATTCAAATGACTCTACTTTGGACATCTTATTCAGATTTTGCTCACATCAATGTTTTTTGCCTAAGACCCAGCTTCAGCATCCAGCAAATACAAATATCAACACTGCATTTGTGTTTAGTCATACTTGAAACCAGGTGTACGTAAATGTCACCTACATGACATCTATTATCATTCAAAATGGTCCTGTGCAGAAGGATGGGACACTCTGTCCAATAGATCCAACATGCAGAATGATTACACTTGGCAGTATGAAGAATAACTCAATTTAATTAAACTCATTATTTTGGAAATCCTGTAGTGTGGACAGCAAAGGAAGGCAGACTACACAGAATTTAAGCTCTACATGGAGGTTCAACAGAGACAAGGATGACACTGAACTCCCTAAATGTGTCTATGTGAATAAATTAAATTTTACTTGTGGCTTTAACCTTACGTGGTAGTAAACAGTTAAAATATTCCCCAGCAGAGATTTGGCACATTCCAGCTACTATAACTCCCTCAAATTCTCTGATTTTATTTAGCTGCTGTAACTAGCCAGTGCCAATTGCTGATAAACCACTAGTCTGCCTTCTTCTGGAAGGGAAGCATGTTTACTAGTACTTTCCCAGGCATGTTTAATTCACTTCCATAGCCAGAGTTTGTAATCATTACTCCATTTTACGTGAATCTTTTCTATATCTTGAAATAGGATACAAAGATAGTTGGGAGTACAATAGGATTCACGATTCCAGAGTAGTTTGCTGCCTCAAAAAGAGCAGATGTGTCTGAGGCTGATCAACCTGTTGTGGGAGAGAAGTTAAGAATAGGTTGCTGGGTAGCAAAGGGTTGGTGGTATGAGAACTGGTTTTGAATCCATATCCCCAAGATAAATTTCATCATCACACCTCAGGCAAAGAAACTTTCTTCCAGGCCTGCTTGCTGTTTACCTTTTGGCTGTCTTTTTTCCCTGGTTTCCTCTTTCCCTGGGAACATAGCCAGGGTCTGGTCATGCTGCTAAAAAGAAAGGCTAGCCCTGCTAGCTCTGATCCAGAAATAACAACCTGGACCTTTCTTCTCTGCCCTGCTCCAGGGATTTTTCTTAGGCTTTGCTACAAACTATGCCTTGTACTCATAGCAACCTGAAGATCCATGCCAGCCCTTTCCTCTCACCTCCCGTCATCCCTCCACATTACCACTATCATCACAGAAATCACAAGCATATACACACAGAAGAACAAATCACTTCTTCCTAATTAGAATTGCTTGAATAAAAAATTGATTAAAAAAATCAGTAAAATGAAGTGAGTGTAGTAGATTGCAGCTTACATGTGTGTTTGATACTTAATCAAATTGTCATTGATTGTGTGTAGGATTTCTGCTAATACTTTAAAAGTTGGAAAACTGTGACTGATCTTTTACCCAAACTGGTAAAGAAACATCCTCCAGATGCTTGTTCTTAAGATGGAAGGATTATCTTTTGGTCCTTCATGGATGGTTGCTTTTACACTTAAGGAGGGAGAGAGAATTCAAACACCAAACATTGCTGTAATTATCATAGAGCGAAATGGCATCCCTGGAGTATTGTCAAAGGAGGGCAGACAACAGGATCTTTTGAAGGATGCTGATAACAGTGTCACAACTCACACAAAGGATGACCTCCTGAGGATGAAAGCAACTGTCACGTGCAGATTCAGCAGTGCCCATCTGAAATACAGTTATGCAACTTGGCATTGAGTGGCTCAAATCTAAACTGCCAGATGATCCAGGAATGGTTGGACATGGTGCTAATAAGCACAGAGCCATGAGCCAAGGACCCTGGCTGTGGACAGCCACTCTGTCCTGTGCCACTGGAGATCTGCTCCCACCTGCTTTTCATCACTCTGACCTGAAAATCATTATCTGTTCTGACAAGGCTGTGCCTATGGGTGTTGCCTGTTCTGTTTCAGTCAAAATGAGACAATGAGGCAGCTTATCTTAAACCATATAAACACTACTGCTTAATCTTTTTTTAACTCAGTTCATTTTAAGTGCAACAAGTCACAGTAGGTTTCTTTTGAAATGTCTGATAGAAAACTGAGCTGATGGACAGACCTGCACACCATCCTGCTCCCCTGTTACTCCACTGGTGGCCTTTGCCAGGGAGAAAATCAAAGCTTCCCAGATGCTGTAACACCAGACATCCCTCCAAGGAGAAACATCAGATGTGCGTGCCCACAGACCTTAGGATATGTATTGGTAAAATTTCTTCCAAGGTGGCACTAACCTTTAGACTAGACTAAGCTAACTGTGTTACTAAGGAAAAAGAAAAGAAGAGGAGCAACACAAAATTCTCAGAAATTCCAGTCTCTACCTTCATTCTTCTTAGGAAAAAAATCTGTTTAGTGACATTACTGCTCAGAATACAGCTACTGTAAAATGTCCTCAACTGTTTCTGAGAAACTGTCAATTTCCTCTACATCTATTACTTCTAATATACAGACCATAAGGCTTTTTTGTATCACAGTAAGTTTATCTGAGCTATCTGGAACACAGAAAAAATGCAAATAGTTTTCTAACATTGTTGTTTTATGAAGTTATTCAGAGGATAAGAAAAAAAATAAAAACTGCCTTGTAGACAAAGAGAGGGTGGGAAACAATTTATCCTCCTGCTTCCCTATTATATAACCAGCTCCTATTCTTAACTGCACAAATAAAATAAGAGTAAATTGAAATGAATCAAATAAATTACATTTCACAGTTTCAAGCTCTACATTATGTCTTGGCTGTAATAATATACATTATCATTAATGGCTTTCACTTTACAGTGCTGAAAGTCAGATTTGTTATTGTCATCTTCATTCCTTGACCTTTACTATTGGCATTGCTCACATGAAAGTATTAGTCTGCTGTCACACTTCAAGAAACCATGTAATAAGGTCAACTATGCATCACTCTAAGTCATCTAAGGCTATTTTACAATATTTGCTTTGTGACAAATGTGTAAGATCACTGCAATTATCTGCAATGATAGTTAGACTTCATGCTATATACCATTCAAATTTTAATTATATTAGAAAATACTAGTGCCAGAGGACTAGTGTAACATTTTATCACCATGAATCCAATATCCATTTAACTGAGATGCAACAATGGACAACTTTAATTTCTGAACTGAATACTTACATTCTGGAGAAATATATAAGTGAAAAAATATTGTTATCTACCCTCCAATTAAAAGTGCTTATCTGCTTTTTGGTTTTGATATTCATCAGGATTTGCAGGGTTCGGGGGAGTAATGAAGATTAGGTTTCATATAAGAGATCAGAATTGAGAAAATAATTTTATTGCTGAACATTTAAATTCTTGCAGAGATTTGTGGTATACTGCAGTATATCAAAGAAATCTGCATTAAGAATATGCTTTTCCTCATATTAAGGAAGATGGCAGGAGAAAAAATTATCTGTTCAGCAGCCACTGTCCTAAAATAATACAAATGCAATTACATTACCAAGGGACGTAATTTTGACAACCCAAGAGGGCAACCATATTTTCTGCTTATAATATAAAAAAGATCCCAAGCATTTGAGTCTCCTCAGTTTTTTGAGCTCTGATTGCTATTTCTTATACTGAAGATGGGAGGTGCTTTTATTCTGTGGTTGAAAATGAAAAAGGAAGACCCATTTGCAGTGGCAGTAGATGAGTGGAAAGGCCTTCCTAAGGACCATCAGGCAACTGGCTGGACATTTACATAACCAGAAGAGGTCCAATGCCATATACATAGCTGGTATCTCTGCTTTGCATATCAGAATGCTTCAGCTCTTGCTGCTAGTCCTAAATAAAACAGCCAGGCCATTGGATCACTACTTATCATCAACAACACAGGCAAAGGTCAAAACCCACTTGGCTGAAAGAACAGCTTATGGAAAAAGGGACTTAAAACATATTGTATGGGGTTTTTTTCCCTTTTCCGATCTTGAAGTTCTGAGAAGGTCAAATATTGATTCATTAGTCAACTGCCTAGTCAAGGATTGCCTAGTTATTTATGCTTTTTAGCAGCTAGAGCTATAAACTACCAGAAATGGCATTCTGAGATTACCTATGCATGTACACTTCACAGACTCAGAAAAAGCACACAGTTCCTTTCTTGTTCAGCTATAATAAAAAGAGTTCAAGCAGCTTATGTAGTTCTTACATCCACATTAATAGAAAAAAATTTTCAAAAGAATTTTCAGGAAATAGCAATAAGACTAGGTGCTAATTTACTAAGAGAGATTTTAAAAATTTAGTCTTGCCCAGAAACAGTGTAACAGAGACATAGTGTCAGATTGAATACACTGGGTGTAATATTTATTATTTAGGGTTTATAGGATAAAATTAACAACATTTAATAGAATTAATATTAGGAAAGGAAACAGGAAGTTCAACCCATGCTGTGTGGGCATTTTAGGAATGGAATCACTGGTACTTTTATGCCACTCCCAGTAGCAGATCAGTGTATTGAGCCCTTAGGAGCATTCTCAGAAAACATCATATGTTCTGCCATGGACAGCAATCAGTTCAATGGCAGGGAAAAACAACTGCTTTTCTGCCGCTGATTTTTATGCCTGTTAACTTTCTTTCCAGTCCCGCTGTGGAAAGAACTCTTGGTAATAAAAGGCATTCAATAGAAATCATAAATTCCTATAAAATTACTTATAGACTTTGTAGAAGAGAAAAAGCAATTATTTTCTTCCCTGGAAATAATTAATCAAGCTTTCTGTGGCAAAAAGTGTTGAAGGCACATAAAGCATATATTTTTACAGAAAATGTAAGTTTTCTCTGAAGAAATGGGAACTATTACACATTTATTAATGTTTATACTGTTGTCATTATTTATTTTTGCATTCATAATGATGCCTTATTTTAGGATAGGAAATTACTTCTGTTTCTGTTTCATGCATTACTTGTGCATAGCAGTTGATCTTCTGCTAAATGAGCAAAAAGTGTTTTTACAAATGTACTAAAATTTCTGTCTCCTTCCCATCGACCTAGTGCTTTCATTTTTTAATCCAGTTCACTGAAAGTTTGTTGCAGAGAGCTTAGAAACTTTGATTTTTTCAACAAGCGTCTGTCTCACCCATATGTATACTGCCTATTACCCAGTGAATTAAGAAACCAGCAGGTAATAGAACACATCCTCCATGAGGATCCTGAGCAATTCTTGTGTACCTCCCATTCCTAAGTCACACAGAATGATACATACATGATACAGGGCTGGTATGCATTTGCTAGACAGCTGCAAACACCTGTGCTAGGTCTCTTACTTGCATGCCCAGTCTGTACAAAGAAAGCTGTGGGACTCCTGATGAGCTGTTATCCTTCAACCTATGAAAAGCAATGTAGTCAGGCAACTGCATAGTATTAACATTACTTATTCATTTCTAGATTTCCCTCCTAAAGCCAGGCTCCAATCTGCCAATTGTTATGTACACACCAAGGTAAAATAACATCTGTACTGAGGAATCTACAAACAAGGCATACCAAAAATAGCAATAAAAGAAGAGGTACATGCAGGAGTAACTTGCTTTCATCTAAAGAGCAAAGCCAAGAAGATTGTGAAGTAGGTCAGTATGGTGGTTAACAGGTAGTCACCTAAAATATAGCTCCCTGCCGTTAAAACTTTTCTTTTTTTTTTTTTTTTTTTTTTATAATATGCCATAATTCATTTAAGAAAAATACTTAGAAATTAGACTTATTTGCAATTATGTGCTTAGCCATGGCATTATACTTATCAAAAGACCATGATTACATAAGGCCCACATGTCAAAATTTACATTATTTAGCTGTAAACATAAACATACATCTTCACATATTCAAACTCTTTATTAGAGTAAGTTTTTATCAGAGGGTATACCATTCTGTCTACATAATTCTGCAAAATAATCTGAATGGGTAGTATTTTGCATAGTTAATACTGTATGAATTTGATGTGCATAGATTAATCCAACTTCATATTACTTTACACTAAGACATCTAACCATGCTTTATTTCCCTGGGGAATACAATCAAATTCTGCACACAGCAGCCCAATTCATTTGGATGTACTGATTCAGTATTCAAGGGATAGTATTTCATGTGTTTCAGCTAGCACAATTCAGCTGGAGTAAATATAACTTTGAGCTGACAACACTGGTCTCAGCCCAGCAGAAGATATGTGCAGTCTTCCAGATCATTTAAATACCAACAGGCTGGATTTTTTCATCCCACAGCATGTCTGTGTCCTGAGGGAAATTTCTCTCACAGTCCAGTTTCATGATCTGTTTAAGACAAGATACAGTGTTGTGACTGAAAAGGGCCGTCCCACCCTTTTCTTACCACCAGCCTGCTCAGTTTCATGACACCATGTATCCCCTTGGGCTGCAGGAAGCATTTGTGCAACTGCACTCAAAACTAGTCAGGAACTGGTGTCAGTTCAAAAAAAAACCCAGCACAATAAAAATTAGTTGGATTCCATGGACCGAAATGAGAAATTGCATGAGACTGATGCCTTTTCCTGGTCTTAAAAATTGAGAGCCAGACACGGAGGGATAAGGGTTTTTACCTGGGTATTTTAATAAGGATCCTTACAGTGTGCCATTTCACCAAGGTGGAATCCACCGCAATGCACACACATGATGGATGGCGCATACAATTTATAGACCTTACAAATTAGCATATCTAACAAGGATGCCTCAATGGGAGGCCTGGATGCATGGTGTGATATTCTCCTGTTTGAGGACTTCCCCCCTGGATGGGCCAAATCTCTAGTTTACAGGACATGTTCTATAGAGGACCTTGGTTTCCCAAGACAGCATGGGGTTTTCCAGCTTCCTCCTATGATGCCTTTAGGGTGTTTGGTCTCCTGGCCTAACAAAGTACTAGGGCTAGGCTAAGTTTTCAGACTTAAGGAATTACAAGTATGCATGCTAAGAATACTGAAGATACATAAAAGTTATATAAAAGGTATATAAAAGAAAAGGCAAAAAATCATCTTGGCATCAAGACTGGGAATTGATGGAACTGTCCCTTTTGTTGGATGATCATCCATAGTTTAAACATATTTACAGGCTTGGCTTATTTAGAAATTTTCCTCAAAATGTGTTTATTTTTAATAAGATATTTTTTATTTTGCCTATAGATCTAGTATCTCAGGTTATCTGTTCCTCAAAGTACTCTTCCTATCCCATCTCGTAAATCCATTCATAAGTCTGTTCAAAAATTATTGGCTAAAATAAATCTATGGCACATGCCTTATCACAAGGTGCTTGTCTACCAGCCACATGGGAAGCCCAACTGTAGGGCTTCTCGACCTCATGACTGACTTTTTCAGAATGTCTTATATTACGACCCTCAATTTACATGGTGGTCAAAAGAGCCTTCTCTTTTTGGACATCCAAGATTTTGTATTCATTCTATGTGCCCCAATCTGCAGTTGATCTACACATCCTACTCAAGGGATATTTCACTTTTTCTCAGCTTATCAAGAGCAGATGTAGAACTTACTAGCACTATAGCCACCAAGCTGATTAGTGCTAAAAATGTTTTCTTTGTGTAATATAATTTCCTGTAGAGTACCTTGGAAGTAACTCTACCCTACAGCACTACTAGGTGTGTCCTGTCCTGACACTGCCATTTCTCCTGCATGCCTGCTATGAGCTCTTCATCCTTTCAGAGTTCCCAGTTCTGACTTCCAGGCCTGCCCAATCTTCTTTGCAGCCTCTCCTGCCTCCTGGCTATTGGCTATAATTCTTCATAAACTTGAATTTACTTTACTCCTCTCCAAGTTATACACTCCAGAGCACTTTTTTTTTTTTAACAGAAGACTCCAGAGAAAGTAATATCTCTTTAAGAATTGAAGAGGATGAAGGGCCATGCTTTTTATGATGACTGAACTAAAGGTTGGAATAGCAATTTGTAATTCATTGCAAAAATGTGTTGTCCTTTCATGGTAAGTTGACAATGGCTGTCTGCCAGGTGCCACTAAGCCACTCTCAGTCCTCTCCTCAGCAGGAGAGGGAGAGATAATAAGATGAAAAACTCATGGGCTGAGATAGAGGCAGTTTAATACAGAAAAGCAAAGACCATAGAGAAGAAGAGAAAAGCAAAGTTTATTCTCTGCTTCCCATCAGCAGATGATGTCTGGCCCCTTCCTGGGTAGTAGTGCCTCAGCACATACAGTGGTGACTTCAGATGACAAACAGCTGAAAAAAAGACGCACCTCCCTACACTCCTCCTCCTTTCTTTTGGATTTTATTGCTAAGTGTGATGCCATATGGGGTGGAATATCCCTTGGTGTTGGCTTGGGTCAGCTGGCTTTTTCTCTATGTCCCTTCCCAAACTCTTGCCCATCCCCAGCCTACTGGAGTAGGGTTGCACAGCAGTAGCCAAAACACTGGAGTATCATCAATGCTGTTCTAGCTACAACCATAAAGCACAGCACTGTGAGGGCTGCTATGGGAAGAGATAAGTATCTCCACCACAGTATACCTTTGTAGGTGTGCACATTTGAAAGCAAATTCTGATTATGTCAAATGTGAGGTTGTTCAATCTGGTGAAATTGCTTAATTATAAGGCAGATTGCAAATAAATATTTTAACTATGGAAAAGGAAAGTTGCTGGGCTTTGTTTCCAGACTTGATAGGCAATTATTCTCCAATTGGCTTGTCATGCCAATACTTCTGAAACCTTCACATAAAGTCTCCATAAAGAGTGAGACAATTCAGTATTCTACTTTCCACTAACTTCCACCACTGATCAAAAGACTGTTTGAAGTGATCTCAAAAACTGAGTATGAGTGGGAACAAGAAGTTTGAATGTTTATGTGGAAATGTGGAAACTATTTTTTTCTTTTTTTTTTCCTTATTTCTAATGGTCAGTATCACAAGAAGTGTTGATATAATTATTGAGCAGACACTTCTTTGTAAAGCACCACAAGCTTAAAACTGCTTCAGTAGTAAGACTTCAAGATCAAAGTCAAAAATAATTCAGTTAGTTGTGATGACAATTCTGTTAATTGAGCAATTTCAAAGGCATGTAACTTTTGCTATTGCAATTGCTTCTTTGTAATTAGGGACTTTTCAAAGAGCTTGGTCTCTCTCTGCAGATCCTTTCAACTGACCACTGTGTCAGCCCCATAACAAGATGAGTGGGAAACTGGTCTCCTGAGAGAAGAGTCATGCCATATTGGTTAATCCAGTCTTCTGCTACTATACACCAGTCAGTTCTGCACAACAGAAAGCCCTGAATTTTCTCAGCTGCTGTCTTTTACAGTAAACCAGCTGCAAGCAGATCAGCTTTTTGAGAAAAATATATATTTATGTATTTTCTGATACTTATGATGCATATAAATTATGAATACTCTGGAAATACATTGTTTTTGTAACCAATGTCCAGTGTCAAAGCATTGATAGCTTTTAAGTGGTCTTCCAGATTGCAATTACGATAAACAGCACTATATTGTCACTTCCATTAGAGATATTAAAAAAAATTATTCCATTTTAAAAAGAACAGCAAGAATGCCTTTGTATTAATCTAATTCTCTATGTAGCTTGAATTTTTGATTATCTCTGTTACATAAATGATGTCATACTCCTATATTCCTCAATTGGGACAAAATTCCCATTATCTTCAATGAAGAATTCAAGATTGGGGTGCTAAGATGAGAAAATGGATGAACAGTGCCTTCAACATGTCATTGGGTATCTTGTATTTACCAACCGAGTCTCCAATGACTTATTATAATTTACAATTTTTTTTTTCAGAATTTTATTGTGTTTCCAGAGAAGAAAATAAACTTTGGAGGAGAAACATACAATAATTCTTCTCTTTTTAGAAAAAAAAACCCAAACCAAAACAAAAAAAAAAAAACTTAGTAAAGAAATAGTCTAAGTTATGCAACACCATCAGAAAGAAGTTATTTTATCACTGCTTGAAATAAATGGCTGCTCAAAAGGGCATAGTCTGGAATGTTTTCTTACAATTCTAGTTTGAGCTAGTAGGATAATGTTTGGCAGAGATCAGCTGTCTTCATAATAAAATGCCTCTACACAAATATTGCTCATTACAAATTAAAAACAGTGGTGCAAAAAGCTACAAATATAAAGAAAAAAGACAAAGAAAAATCTATATATCTTTGAACAAAGGTTGACAAAAGAAAGATTATTTTTAAAATTTATATAAGATTTAATTTTAAATTAGTGTTTTTACTTATTACAAATTAAAATGCAAAAATAAAATTATATGAGTTAATCTAGTAGAATAAAATGCATCACAGTTATAGACAGGAATAATAAAAAAATGCCATACTGCAATCCTAAAAAAATTAATAATGTTTATTATATTATGATCTCACATAAATAAGAAAAAATATAAATGAACAACAGTTTTCTGTGGAAATATATTTCTATTTGGTTTCCAAAATAATTGCTAAATCCATGTTTACTAAATATTTTTTTTTAATTAAAAAATTACAGTACAAACAGTTCAGTGTTTCATTGCTTGTTTGTATGTTTATATGGTTCATAAAAATGTATATTTGAGGTTCCTGTGGTGTTTTTTCTTGCTGAAGACAAGATATTCTTCAAAACATATTGCTACTTATAGTTTAAAAATTCCAAAAGACTCAATTTTGATGTTTTATCTGATTTTGTGAAATTTGGCTATTTGCTGCTCATAAGGATTTAGAAAAATTATAGGGGTGAGAAATTTTCTTATAAGTGCATCACATCTTAGCACAAATTATGAATTATTTTAGTAATTTCCCCCTGTCTCTTAATGTCTCCCTTTAAAAGCATACAATGATGAGTTAAGAAGCAAAGTAGTAAAAACAACTCTGACATCTCTCATATCTCATCCTGAAACTAAAACCTCATTTCCTTCAGTGCTATCCATGGGATCCAAACCAAGGAACACATTTCAGAGCTCCACTGCAAACACAGAGAATTCCTACATCAGTATCCATTGCCTTTCCCTGCTACCTACACGACCTCAGCCAGGCCCCACTGAAGCCCATTGTAAGCTTTCTACTAATTTTGAAGGGCAGCAGACCAATATTTCAGTTTCCTTCCATCATGTATCTCCCAAGCTGTGCTCTTCACATACCACTCTGGAAATACCGTCAATTCACTGACCACTGTCCATACGAATCCTCTTTCCCCATCACTGCAACTTCCTGTCTGCTCTAAAGGATTAATCTACTTCCTCTGTGTTGCCCAAAGAGTTTCAGAGTGAGACCTTTGCTTTGTGCGAGTTTCTGCACCGTGGATTCATTCTCCTGCCTCAAGTCTGGCAGCACAGCCAGTGTCTCGAGCCCAGCTGCCACGTGCTTACAACAGAAGCCATTAATTTAATAACTGAAAACTTGCTGACAGTGCTCCACTTTGCTCAGCCTTACTTAGGATCAGCCTCACTCACACAAGCACCATAAAGAGGAGCAAAACCAAAGCAGGGAGATGGGAATCCGAGTTGCTACAGCCAACAAACCACCTTATCTCAGGAAGGTCTACTGCAAGGCCACAGGCAATTACTAGAAAAATGAGCTGCACACCTGCTAACAAGGATTGCCTAGAGATTTAATGTGAGGGAAAGCTTCCAACCAATTTTCCATGCCAGATACGAACAAAATCACTGAACAATGGAGAAGTTCTCTATCTTATGCAGGAGATGAAAGATTTGATTTTGATAGTGAATAACAGAGAAATTCATTTCTGTGACATATGCAGGCATCAGATGTAAGACTTTGAATATGACCAGAAAATATGCCTTACTTTCAGGAGTATTACCAGTCATAATTTTTTTTTCAAATTGGAAATATTATCTTGGGAAAGTACCTTAACTTCTTGATTAAATCAGTAATGTGGTCTCTAAGCAAGCTGGCAAGTCACATCTCCTGTGACATGCATGAGCCATAAGGGGTCCCTCAGGCAATGAAGAACTCCCACTGTAGGAGCATGGTGACAAGGTTTCCACATATGCCTCCTTTTCTCTCTTGAGCTCTCTCACAAGGCAGAGAGGGAGCCTGCTGGAGTTCCCCACCTTCTCCTCTCATCAGCACCACAGAGCACTCATGTTGTACAGACTCTTGTGTGAGTTTTGTGACATCTCAGATATTTCTCACTCATGACAATAGTCCAAACCTGGATGTAGCATAATGACACCTTTCCTCATGCATGCATTCTGTGATAGGCCTTGGACTTGCACTATATATCCCAGAGCACTTTCACTAATATATATAACCCACATCTGGGCTTTACTCTTATGCCTTCTCAGCCTTCAGATATGTGTCTCTTACAGTAAGCCACTTGCTTATCTAAAAATTATACTTTAGAAGCTCACAGTCAGGAAAGACACTGTGAGCTTAGCCCTGCCTTGTAAAGCAAGAATTAACCTCTCTTCAGAGGGAATTATTTTTAGAATTTATTCCAGACATGTTTAGTCTGCTTCAAATATGTTTGCACTCTCTCTGTCTTCAAAAAACATGATGTAAATATTTATTACAGATTCATGATTGTAGGACTTTTTTCTGATTGCAAGTGTGACATGTTAAATCATATCTTTACGTCTTCTCATATTTAGGGAAGGGAATTAGTATAATTTCTTGACATATTTATCTCTTTCAGATGGAACTAGTTAGAAGTGCACTTATAAATCCTAGACATTTTCCATTAACTTAACTTATTACAATAATCATGTATGATATTAGTCACATAAATCAGAAAAGAATCCAATGTTGACAGTTTCCATTTCTAAGAATATTTCTTTATTAATTAGTTTCATATAGGCATCGACTCTTTAATGAAGGTCCAGGCATATTTCCAGAATGATTGGTAATGTATAGACCAAGTTAATAGCAAATAATCAGCAAAAAATATCTTCCTGGATTGGCCTACAGATGTGGAGTAGTACAGGGCCTGATCAGATCCCAGCCATCTCACTCTTCAAACCCTGTTGCTGTTGGAGAAGTTTTACATTTTTTTGCAAACATGACATATTGAAATAGTGTACATCTACCCTCTGCAATGTGTACATGTGCATAGGCAAAGAGATTGGCCTGTAGGCATGCAGTGCTGTAAAAAAATTGATCTATGCATCTTGCATTATTGTATGCAATCATAACTAAACTGACCAGAAATCCTCCTATGCAACAATTTTGTCTCCCCAGGAGATGCCAGTTCAGCAATATCAAAACATTTCACAGACTTCTTGCCCTGTTTCTCTTCACCCACCTTCTTAACTAATAGCTTGGAAAGTTCTCAGAAGGCAAAATTCAGCTGGCAAACCAGAGCAACTTGAAAAGCTTCAAGCCCTCAAAGATCTGGGTTCTGATCCCAAGGTTTTTGTATGAGGTCCTCAGAAATTTGTCTTTTATAAAGTGAGAAGGCCAGTCTTCACAGGTTCCTTAGGATTCCATAACTCTGGGAGAGAGATGCTTTTCTGCCAAGGTAAGGATGTTAAGAACTTCACAGACATTCCACAGAAAACAACATTATTTTATTTTAAGGACTGATAAACTTTATTTATTGCTCATACCTTGTTCTTATTGCTATTTTCTTTCATGTTTCAAATGGCATACAGATTTGCAGTGACTGCAAAGAATATTCTGGGTGATCCTCAGCAGATCGCTTCATTTTCTAGAGCCCTATTTGCCCCCTAGCATCTTTTGTCTGTCTTTTGTATCAAGAGCAATACTGTCTCCAACTCCATTTGCATGCCATAACTGGCACAGGGGTTTCTGGGGCTCTGTTAGTAAAAGATGTGAAAAGGAATTTTCTTCATTTCTTTTCAGAAATTTGCTGTAGTATTCCCAACTAAGAATACTTCAGTATCTCCCAGCTGACTTTGCAGTAGTTAAACCTTTGAATAAGAACACCAGTAGCCTCTGGAATAGCACCAGCACTGTAATATTTCTAACCAGTGCACAGTTGAAAAATAAATAGGTTACTTTAGATTCCTTGAAAGGGGTCAGAAAGATAACTCTAGTGGTAGAAGTCTTCTGTATGAAATCTTTATGTCAGCTAAAGCCCGGTAAGCCCTAGCAGACACTACCCCACAAACATTTCCCAGGCTTGGCCTTGATGGAGCCAGGGTAATTATCTCCACATTGGCTCCCTTCGTGTCCTCTGCTGCTCTGCCAACAAGGGGAGCAGTTATTGCAAGATGTTATGGTGGTTTCTGCAGCACAGACACTTGTCTGCTAGAAACAAGCAGTGCAGTATTGACATGGAGGGAAATGCCAAATTGCCCCAAATTGCCGTATACAGCCACACCCTGAGTAAGCACAGGTTCGTATTCAGAGCCTCTCAGATACAGCAGCGTGTGCTGTGTGAAATACATTCTGTATCTAGCTCCTCCATGCTCAATAATGGCTTATTATGGATCAAATACTTCTCTTGCTTCATAAAAATTAAACATTGAGAAATCATGGCTTCTGCTGCTGCTACTAAAAAAAGGGGATTTAATGTAATGTAGAAGTAGTATTTTTCACAAGTATATGTAATTGCTGGTTAGAGGTAGCTTCTGATTAGCATTCCACTCCTGCTTTAGCTTTTCACACAAGTTTTTTGGGAGTGTCATTAACCTATTATATAATTTGCTTCTTTGTTCATTCAGCTCAATCATTAAGTTTACTGTCTTGTGGAATTCAGTCATTTTAGTATAACATTTTCCTGAGAAATGTAATTAAAAAAAAAGACAACTGACAAGGCACGTGAAAATTTAGAAATGCACCATGAGAAAATAAAAGAGAAGCCTTATCCCTATTGTCAACTTATCAATTCTACAGAGTAATCCACTATTCTTACTACACTTCTAAATGGGATAGGAAGAGATGAGATAAATTAAACAACGAAACAGTGAACAACAGCAAAAGTAGACTCTTCCAAAGGCATGAATATAGATAGAGAACAATGTAACTGAGTTGATTAATTTATAATGAGTTTAGTTCTGCCTTTCTGGTTCTGCTAGAAATTAATAGTTACATTTTGGAAGTACCATTAAATAATGCTTTCTTACATTTTATTTTTGCACCTGTATGTAAAGGAGAAGGCTCTGGAAGAAAAGACTATGAACTCACACTTCCCTATTTCCACAGAGAATTTGTAATGTGAGTATGAACATAATCAGTCCTATGTATTCACCATCATGGAACCATAAAACAATTGAGGTTGGAAGAGTCCACTGGAGGTCATGTCCAGTGCCCCTGCTCAAGGAAGGTCACTCAGAGCCTCGAGTCGCCCCAGGACCACATTCAGACAGCTTTTGTAGTTCTCCATTGATAGAAACTCAGCAACCTCTATGGGTAGCTTGTTTAAGTGCTCAGCCACTCTGAGTAAAAAAGCATTTCCTGAGGATCAGACAGAACCTCTTGCATTTCAGTTGTCCCCATTGTTCTGTCACCAGATTCCACTGAAAGGAGCCTAGCTCCATCCTCTTTACCCTCACCCTTTACACAGGACTCTCTCTTGAGCCTTCTCCAGGCTAAGCAATTTCTTTCCTCATAGAAGAGATGTTCCAATAACATAATCATCTCCATGATTGTTTGCTGGACTATTTTTATTATGTCCCATATGTATTTAAAATTACTATTCATTAACAAATATGTCATTGATTGCAAACCTTATATTACCTTATATTTTTCAAAATCTGATTAATGAGTCACAATTTGTCCAAGCACTGTTCTAAATATTCTCCTCATATGAGGTACAGCTAGACTCCTGATTGCAGACTGGTGCAGTTGGAGAAACCCAGACCCTGAAAAGAGGAAAAAAAGGCACTGAAATCTCCAGCTTTTCACTATAGATTCACTGTCCTGTTCATGAAGCCAGCAAGGGCAGAATGTGAGGCAGGCTCAATTCACTACACCAGAAGGTGTCCCAAGCATAGTTCTGTGCTTTAATAGCAGGTTTAAGACTGGACTTGATCATTCAACCTGTATTTATCAGATATATTCTTTGGACTGGATTTAGAGCAAGTGGGACACTAAAAGGGAAATTTCTTTCCTGCAGTTATGTGCTGCTCATCTCCCTTTCATATATTGTCAGACCAATCAATGCCATGCCATCAAGCTGTGCAGAAAAGACAGCCAACGTCTGTACAGCCGGATCTTGAGACCATATCACACTTTAGGAAACCTGTGGGACTACTTCTCCCATGGGACTAGTTCAAGGACAGTGCAAACTTAGCCTTTGAGCCCAAGCCAAAGTACAGTCAAATATGTCCATCCAAAGTATATTAGTCCTGAGAGCCCTGACCCTTCATCCCCCTCATGAAGTGTATTTAAAGTCGATGTTTCTCATTTAATATACATTCACTAAGGGACATGGAAATTCTTTGGCCATCACCCACAGCAACATCTGATATGACCTGAACTTCAGCTTCACACAGCTGTTCTCATCTCCACCTTCCCTCATCTCTTCAGTCTCTTTACATCAGGACTGAATTCGCCCTTTTTTCCCCCTTTGTTAAGCATCAGAACATGCATGAGCAGATTCTCTAATAACATTCTAACATTGTTAGACATAGAAAAATACAAAATCTGTCCTGATCATACAGCAGAGGGAATAAACCAGTCAGATTTGGCATAATGATTTCAAGGAACTATTTACAAACCCACTGACAGCAAACACCTTTCCATTAAAATCAGTAGGCTCTGGATTAGGCATTGGATATTTAAGATTACTCATGGCACTTTAGTGTGGCTTTTGTGTTTTTTAAACAGATTGAGAAGCTCTTAAGAACCTGTTAGTCTTTAGCTTTGTTGAGTCCTAGCTAAATAATCTAACACACTAAGAGATAACTTGATCCCTATTCATGCCATATTATTCTAAATACTGGTGTCCTCTGACCAGGTGTTTCATGTAAAGTGTGTCCTTATCAGCACGCACTGTCAAACTTAGTTCCAATCTTCCTTTAAATTACAATGCAAATCCGCAGAGTGAAAGTCTAAAAAAAGTAACAAATTTACCCACAAGGTCACATATCCTTCAAGTTACAGCCTTCCCATAATAAAGTTGCACCTAAGAATGGGCATTAATGTTTTATGTGCCTGTAAGTAATTTTAGACTGGTGATATGGTGCTGCCTACCAGTCTTCCTGCTGCAGACACCGAGTCAGCATAAAGTCTAATAGAATCAGCAGTCAAAGGCATCTGTAGGTATGTGTGAAACAGGGTAGGAGAGAAACATTGTGTTTTTGTTTTATTGTTTGAGGGTTTTTTTCTATACCAAACATAGATTTTCTTTCCTGATATTAAAGGATTTCACTTATTTTCATTTGGAAAAAAAATTTTTGGTTGGGGTTGTTGCCTTTTTTTTCTTTTTGACCTTAGCTTGCTCATCTCTAGAATAATAATTTTTTTGAGAATTTTAATACCTCTGTTTTCAATGCATTGACATAGTTCATTCTATATTATTCAACTCAATTATGCAAGGAATAAGTTTAATTCTGAGTAAAGGGTACTGAGACTCCTCAGCATATACACTCAGTTCTTAGAAATATTGAGAAAAAAATTATGATTTTAGTTTCATTTACAAGATATTTTTTAAATTATCCCTAAAATTTTTATCAATTTCAATAAGTATTTCATTTGTGTAATGTTTGATTTGCTTTAAATGATCACAGAGAATGTTGAAAATATAGATTTAGCTACTTCTAAAATTGGGTATTATATTAAAATAAATTTATAACAAATAAAATAAAACATTTCCTTTAGGCAATATGAGCCTATTTGATTATACAATAATTTTAAAAATCCCAATACTGTAAGAAGAGTTTCTGGTGATCAATACTGATGAAAAACGATGTGGTTTTTATGCCATGTTAAACAAAACATCAATTGTATCCTTTACTGCAAACCCAAAGAGGACAAAACACGTAATCCAGTTGATTTTATGGTTAGTAGCAAACATTGGCTAAACAGCTCCATTCTCTTATTGGACATGAGCAAACACCTCTCTGAAACCACAACATGCTGAGAATATTAGACCACACCAACATGGGATGAATAAATTAAACATAAGTGAGTGAATGACAACCACAAAGAGGTAGAATCTTTCAGAATTTTAAGACACATCCTGCAGAATCCATACCTGAGAGAAAGCAGCAGAAAGAGAAGAAAACTGTGGACAATAGAAAACTACTAAATCAGGAAGAAGTAATAAATACCAAAATATCACAGGGGCTAAAAATCTAAATAATATCAATGTACAACAGAGACATTGCCACTTGGTTTGTTAGGATTTTTTTTTTGTCTGTCTTGCTGGTCCTGTGGCTTGTCTGATAGCATCCTGTTATGTCCTCCTAGCCTCATTTGCTCATAAATAAGGAGGTAGTAATTAGTTTAATACTCAGTATATGCTACTCACTACTGTCACTATATGTCACAAGTTGCCCAGTGAGATTGTATTGTACTGGGTTATCGGATTCTTTTCAGAATCCCTACATCCCTGCAGATATTCAGAAGCTGTCTGGACATAGACCTGGGCAACTGACTTGAAGTGACCCTACTTCAGCAGGGGCCTTGGACCAGATGACCTGTCTGGGACATAATGTTAGCACAAAATTTTGCTTGGTAAAACCAAAACTCTATAACATCACAAGTAACAGAAATGAAGCTTTCCCATATGCTACAAAATGTACAGTTGCAGGTTTCAGACTTCAGATGATTTTATTAATTATCTGCTCTATCAATGTCAGAATATGTAAACAATCTCATAATATTTCCTGTCATCTTTTTTAAGTTAATATAATGATCAAGAAGATGCAGCTGTGACAGTTCAAGGAAATCAAACCTTCTTTCCACATAAGGGTACATTGGAAACAGCCATATGAGCTCTCTAAGCAAGATGGATCATTTATTCTCAGAACTTGTTTGACTTAGATTCTGAAAAGCAGAGCTTCTCATGGGAGCATGGAAGAAATCATGATATAAACCCTACTTCTGCCAAGGACAAGATTTGAGGCTAAAAAATATGTCAGGAAATATTCATTTTTTTCTGAGATGCATTTGAAACATGTCTTACTTGTCAAGTGTAGTTATGATAAGATTCTGGTCACACAGGAGCTCTTTTTCTGAAAAAAAACCCTACCAATTCATATTAGAGTTGAAAACCTCTGCAGTGGCATTACCTTGATTACTTCTCTTACAGCCTAGAAATAAAAGTCATTGAGGTCTTTTGTTGACACAGTGAACCATATCTGCCTTGCAGGTCACAGTTTGAATTTCTCAGTCTGAATGTAAACAAACATCAACATGAATCCAGAATTTTCTTACCTTGTACTTCACAGTAAGATCTGAGCAATGTGTTGCAGGACAGTGTTCTCCTTCTTTTCATTAATAAATATGTTATTCTGCCATTAAAATCAATACAAACTGTAATTAATTTCAGTTGTGCAGCACATTTCTTGGTGATGCTGTTTGCTGTGGTGGACATTTAATGATCTCTCTGCATATTTCACTTCTTCCATCTTCATCTGATTATTCTGTCTGGCTTGGTAAAAATCTCAGTACAAACTGTATTTCTGGGAACCACAGTTAACTTTGAATGCTAAGGTTTCTCTCTCTGTTTTTAAGAATTAAACCTTCTGTTGTATTGTATTTATTTTTGCTTATTAAGAACAATCGACCCTAAAAGTTGTGGGAACTCGTGCAGAACATTCCATGGGCTTCTGTGCAATAAGAACAGATGTGTCAATAATGACTATCTCTCACATAAAACCCATTGGCTTTGCCCACATCTATTACCCCCCTTGTCTATAATTAATAAGAAAATGACAAATAAAATCCATGGATTTTATTATTGTTTTTTACTTAAGTTCTGGTTCTTCAAGCACTGAAATTAATAGCAAAATTCCCCCAATTACAGTCAGTGGAGGATTTACACCAGCACTGCATTAGCAGAAAGGGCTTTGGTTCATTTCAGTAGTTAGTTCTACTTAGACAGAAGATTTGTAATTCCTGCAATCATCTTTTTGCAAAGACAAGGTGCTCATATTGTTAAGGAAGAATAAATATCACCACAGACTGAAAATAATCCCATAACCCAAAAAAAATATCCTAGCAATCATTCTACAAAGCAATAATTATGCAAAGTTCAGGGAGTTAATATCGTACAGTGTCTAATTCATTGCCAGAGTACAGAAAATTATATTTATACTCAGGTTGTGTTTTAAATACAGAAGGATCTGTTTATAATCACGTCATAGACAGTCATGAATTCAAGTCTGTTCATTAGTTCCAGCCATGCATATGGGTAGCCAGCTTGGAAAAAATAATTGTCATCTACAGATTATTTCAGACGTGTGTTTAAGTGAAGACTGTTTATACCAAATATACAGGGTCTGAATGCAAACTACAACCTGTGTTTAAGGCACTAAGCCCACTGGCAGTTTCACCATGAACATGTATAAGCTGATTATTGTGTGAATTTGGAAAGAGTGGAACGAGGTATGTTGCTGTGCTGTTCCTGGATGGAGCTTCTGAGAGAAGCTCTCATGAATCGTCGTCTATTATACATGTCAACAAATTCTCTTCTGACTTATCTAAGGTTCACTTTTTTTGGGGGGGGGGGGGGCGGGGAGTGGTGGTGGTTGTTGTTCTTTTGGGGTGGTTGGTTGGTTGGTTGGTTGGGTTTTTTGTTTATTTTTCTCTGCAACTTACTAAGGCTACCTAATCTAACTTAGCTGTCTGTACAAGGAAAGTAAATATACCAAAACCTTTCTCTGGCGCTGAAAGCAGCTGGCAGATCCTGGCCAAGAGGTCAAGAAGCTCTCCCAGCCCCCACAAGAAGATGGCTGCATGAAAACTGCCTGCTGCCAACAGTCTGACTGGCCCATGAACATTTCTGTCCTGTGCCCAGGAATTGCTTGGGAAATACTATTTAGCTCAAGCCAAAAACCATGCTCGGGACTGTACTAGCAATTTAATGATGTAGAAAATTTGAGTTCTAGAGCCTGGGAAAATTCCCTGAGACTGTTTCATTTACAGTGTGGCTGTAGCCTCAGACCTAGGGGCTTCCTCTAGCCTTTTGCCTCTGTGGAAAAGCTAGGTAAGTTCCCTGATATTGTGCACTTTAAGAAAACATTGAGCCATATGGCACTCCAATTAAATTGAAACATCTGCTGCAGCATCTATTGTTAAGAAACTAAGTAATGACATTTCTTTCTGTCTTTACTGAACTTTCATAGTTGCTTATGGAGTTAGTTTAAAGTGACTAGTACTTTTCTCAGTGATTCTGGATCACTTTTCAGAGGCACCTACTACCCTCCATTATGTCTGCAGGGAGCAGGAGGTTGGTGCTCCTGCTCAGCATGTCACCCAAACTGCATGTTGCTCTCTGAAATAGCAACATCACAGCTGCAAGGCACTTTGCCTAGGGACAGCAAATGTTGACCAGAGTCAGAAATTTATATAAAATGATTTGGAAGACTTGTAGCCCAGCATATCACTCCACAGCACTTATCAAAATGTGCTAGCCTCCAGTAAAAAAATCTGCCCTCCCAAAAGGGCAGATTTGGGAGATCTGCAGAGATCCTTCCCAGGACTGCTTTGGGACTAGTCTGTTCAGCCTTCTGAGAGTTGCTCACATCCTTCCTGCAACCTGTTACTAGAAGGAAGAGTTTAGTTTTTAATTACTTATAATCGTGTAAACATGAGTCACACACAGAGCCAAAATTAATGTCACTCATAGTCCTTGCTCAGTGTTACATTCCTGCAAAATGCCTCATGCTGTCAAATGACAAACCCATGTTAAATGCATTGCACCTGATAATGCAAGCTTTCAAACAGTTTTCTAACTAATTTTGACTGTAAATGACTACAGAAAATGACTTTGAAATAATTACATTTTTTTCAGCCCAGACTAGTGCCTAATTATATTCCAAGGAAGTAGTAAACTCTTCTATCACTGATGAATGGTTGGCAACATCGTTTATTTTAATGGATATATATTACTTTGAACTAAGTCTTTGCCATCTGTTCTGCTCCATAATTAGGAATGTAAAAAGAACATATTTCACAATTACATCACTAAAATGTATAATGCATGTGTCTTTAATGCATATGTATGCTCTCTGTATAGCGTAATATGCATCTGTGATGGTTTTACCATGTTTCAGAAATAAATCAGGATGGACAGAAGCTACTTAGTCATTATCTAGTAATTTTCTTGACTGTCAACTTTGTTCACAAAATTCAGAACATTATAGTAGGAAGATTCTACTGTATAAGCACTTTAAGCAATGTAAAAGTATACATGTAAAAATGGGAATACGTCCAATAGAATAATTTTAATTTAAGTGTGTTTAAAAAATAAACTTGTCAAGATGTAACTACATTTCTGAAACTATATGTTTCCTCCTGTTTAATGGACAGCTCTAAGATTTTACAGTAATCTCTTGGGATTTATATGAATAGAAAAACTGAAATAATGACTTACGTAGCATTAGTATACCTTAATGTAAATAAGAAATCCTGGGGCAAACATGTTTGATTCACTTATATTCCTTATATAAGTAATATTTTCATACTACTCTGCCCAGAAGAACAAGAAAAGAAGAAAAGAAGAAAAAGAGAGAGATAGACGAAGAGAAGAGAAGAGAAGAGAAGAGAAGAGAAGAGAAGAGAAGAGAAGAGAAGAGAAGAGAAGAGAAGAGAAGAGAAGAGAAAGAAAGAAAGAAAGAAAGAAAGAAAGAAAGAAAGAAAGAAAGAAAGAAAGAAAGAAAGAAAGAAAGATTATCCATTTTTAAATTTTAATTGTCTTTATTTATTATGACTCACTTCTCTTTTTGCTTACATGGCTATTGGTGGAGTTATTCTTCATCCTTAGCAGAGGATAATCAAACATGGATTCTGCATTCAGCAAAAGTGCCATCAACTGAACAGTATCAGGGAAGTTCTTATTCTCAGTTGGAATTTGGAAGCTAACAGTTAATTTGCTACAAGTTTTCAGTAACAATGCATTTTAAAAAAGACAGTATTAGACTGAAGTCCTACAGAGATTTATGAGTGTTTCTGCAAAGGCTATGGAAATAATTTTTTAACCATATGCCAAGTTCCTAGTGCCATCATGTCCTGAGACTTATCAAGCCAAGTTAAAAGCCCTGAGTCCCACAAACCCTAAGTGAGGGTAATGGTATCATATGTAAAGTATCTTCAGAGTCCTACTACACTCACACTTCCATAAGTACTTCCATAGATAGATATCATTATTTTAATATCAAGTAGAATATTTTGGGTATTAAGTTTCTACCTAACACAGACAGAACAGCATATGGGAAATGCAACAAGTACATACATCACAGAAGGACCATGGTACTGTGGTCACTCTAGGAATCTTTCATACTAAAGATAAACAGTGGAATGAGCTATGCTTTCCACTTCTGCATACTGCATGTTAACTGTATATTGGAAAGCACCTTGTTTAGATTGTACTGGAGATTTTCGATAATTCTGTGAGGAATTATGTCTTATTGTCTCAGCTTGCATGCCATTAGTGGAAAGGTTTGTGCTGAAAAAGAGACTCATTATGATAATAAGCCAGTCTCTGGGATCACAAGGCTTGAGATTGTATCATAGACTGAAGATGACAGTCTATAATATCTTCCCAGTGCCTCTGGATCAACCAAGGTCCCTGTGTGGGTAACCAGTAGCACTGTGATTATGTATGGTAAAGTATTGCTCTAAGATAGTCAAACTGACTGAAATATGAAGCAATAAATGTCTGAAAAGAAAGCCCCTTAATTTCTGCCACAGAATGGGAAAAAAGAGGAAAACCGAAAAAACAACCCACAATCCATGTTTCCTGTTCAGGAAACAATTTGGAAGTGAGAAACAACTGCTGCTGCTCTGAGCAGTGTACTGCTGGATGTGTTGATCATTTCTGACTTCAGCAATCGTTGCCAGTGTATCCAAGAGTACTATCAACATGCTCAGGAACATGTGGATAGTTTTGTCTATTTAAAATGGATTTAGGATGCAGAATAATTTTCACAAGTGGTAGATTACTACCCTGGAGGTCTCATATAAATATCTGGTAGGTAATAGTTAAATCTTTTTAAAATAGTGCACGTGCAATGCATTCTACCTATCAAGGTGTTGTGCTCTGACATTTTATAAGCACTCAGTACTACTTCTTTATGTTTTCCTCATCACTGATGTAAAAGCAAATATCCCTTACAACCTGTTGTATGGCAAGATTGAAAGAGTGATGTTCAAAAACCAACAGAACAAAGGGTGAGGTCAGGCAGCATCACGCACAGAATAACTGCATGGAGGTCAAGAGACTTGGGTTCCCTGTTTAGTCTCTGTCATTGATTGGATTCAAGCCATTGATCTCAAGGAGTCCACTTGCTCCTTACATTTTGTCTCTATTTCTTGTTTTCAGATTAGGAAGTTAATTTCATCTCATTTGGCAAAGATGACAGCTGAAAACTGGAAAGGTCCTTTCTTCACCCTATGTATTGACTCATTCTGATATTAGAAATGAAGACCCATAACGTGGCCCCATGGGGTACGAAGACAACTACATTTTTAAGGTCACTTGGTGTCTGATTTTCTATACACCATTGTCTCCTAGGATTAATTTCCTCTTTTTTACCACTTTTAAAACCAAAACATTAAATTCCTATGTTTAGTGGCATTAAGACATGGGATGATTTTGATAAGTATTTGCCAACAACTTTAAAATAATAGCTATGGGTTTCCCAAAAGTTCAAAGCTGCTGTTTGCACCTTTCAGAAGGTCTCAGTGACAAACAATATCTTTAGCAGAGGAAGAAACTCATCTTGCTGACATCTATGTATCAGGGAGGGATTTGGGCAAGGGGGCTGTCAGGTTGTAACTGATGCTCAGTTGTCTCTGAAATCACCCACACTCAAATTAGATTTTTCTAGAATTTTTGAGGTTTCTGGCCTGTTAAACAATTAGAGTTGGCCATAGGAACAGTAATCTAACTCTTCCCAGACCTGGATAAGAGCAACTTTTGTTCCAGTTACTTTTCTTGACACCATCAAAGATGTAGTTCAGAGGCTGTATTATTTGCATCACTTTATTTAATGGTGTTCCGGCTACAGGAATTTTACACCAGGTAGGCCCTACAGACTGTTATACTGCCATAGACTCTACTTTGAGTACATTGATATAGCAATAATCTTAACTGAGTGCTGCAATGGTTAATGAGTGCTATTCTCAAAGGGTTTAATACCTACTACAGCTTATCTCTCTAGACTGAGACTGAAAAAATCATCTGCTTCAGTTTGCAACCATACCACATTTTTCAAGACTGTTCTGCTTCTTTCTGTGACATTTCCTACAGAGCACTATCAAAGGACATAATTTTTAAGCAGAAAAAAATATGTAGTTATTTATCAATTCATAGAAATATTGTTGCTAAGAGATTATTGTAAATCACATGCACCTCATGCACATCCCAGCAGGGGACCAGGGCTGTTGCTGAAATACAGCACTCTAATTAAGAAAATGCTCAAGCTCTGAATATTCCAGAGGTGATTTTCTTTGTTTGCAACCATCTTCTTACATTACAAGAAAAATGGTGATTAAATGGGAAACATTTAACTTCAGGGTTAAGAAGAAAAACCTACTCTACTTGTTCAGAATTCTGCTCAGAATTCTCAGCTCCAGATCACTCACTGAGCTTGTTCATAATTCTGAGCCCCAAATCATTTTTTCCATTGTCAGTCAATATTTAATCTTGGAGACTGATTACAGAACGCAGTAGAGAAAACTCTAATGTGAAGTGGCTAGACTTGTCAATACAGCCCTTTAAAACCTCCTTCCTATTTCTCCTTTAAAATTTGTCTAAATTTTCTAACAACAAAAGTCATATTAGAACTCTGCTGGAGAACACAGGCAGAGACCATAAAATATCAAGGCCCATTCTTTGTTATGTGTTTATTTTACATACATAAAAGACTAATAAAATAAATAAAGAGTAGACATAAAATATTTTTATTAAGGTCTTTAACAGAAAAAATCATGTTAAATCTCATTTTAATTATTTTAGGCATTGCTCTTCAAACTGACTATCCTATCAGCCTCTGGGAGACTGCTGTCTTTGGAAAAGACTTAAGAGAATAAATAAATGTCACTGAATAAATCCAGAAAACAAAACAAAACAAAACAAAAAAGTCAAGCTTTTTATATTAAGTATCTACAACCATAGGTTTGACCAAACCTGTAGGATAATATCTTGGAGTAGGCAAACACTCTTTTCTACTGATTTTTTTGAACAGGACTATCTTTGGCAGAGAGGTGAGACAGATATCTGGGGAAAACAATTACATTACAAAACCATTACAACAGGATTCAACAACATTTGGTTGATCTAAGAAAGGTAAAAACATGAGGAGAATAAGGTGTGCTCAACTGAGATAATGTTTTGAGCAAACAACCACTGTAGACATGGTTATTCCCTTTAAGAGAAAACTTCTGTATGCTCAGGAAGAGTAAAGTAACACTTCACTAGCCTTTAATCATTACATATGGATTACAACAGCATGTAGCATGAGGAAAAGAAATCAAAACTGACTTTGCTATACAGTCGAGTTAACTCAGACGTTGCTAGTCCAGTCTCTGGCAAAATGACTCCAGTAATCCTTTTCAGTGTGGTTATTGTAGGGCATCTGCTTTCTAAGTATGGGCATTGGTGTGGTGCTGCAGACACACATATCTGCAAAAAATTTCAAATATACAGGACTTTTGTCAAGACCTCTGTTCACTGTTTTGACTTATCTGAAGGTATGTGTATGTTTTACAAAAAGTCATTTATTAACAACAGGGTGATTTAAGGACAGGCTATAGTCTGAAATTACCCTTGCACCTGCAGATTGAAGTCCAACTCTTAATCTTAATTGATAATATTTTGATAAGTGAAAAGTATATATCAGAGTGTATGTGCAAGAACATATGTGATTTTTAGAACATGAACACAAATCTTCCTGCATACTTAGAAGTTAAACTGTCTTATACTAGTCCAAATTCTGTCATTATTTTAAACTAAAGATCAGATTCCAGTTAGACTAAATCCATTATTTGTGCAAAGCAATGCCATAGTAATGACGTAACCTGAATGTAAAAAAATCAGTTTTAAACCCCAAGACATAAACAGGAATATTATCTGAGTTAGAGGCTATAATAGTGGGGGTTTTCCAGTTTTATGTGCACGTATCTGTGTAACAAATATTCTGCAGTTGAACAACTGCCAAAAACAGGTAAGAAATTTTCCTACTCTAGATAAGACTTAAATATCAATTTTCTATTTTCTCCATCAAACTGAAGAACATTTTCTCACTCACAGAATTCCAAAGAGATTATGATCATTTTTCAATATTTTCAGGTGCTTTTTTCATCACAAAGGAAAGTACCCAAAGCTATATACTGATACTTAGTAATAGCTTTGACTAGAAGCAGAGAGTACAGGAGTGCTTTGTGTTCTACAGCCTTCAAAATCTATTATTAAAAGACAATATTTGGATCACCAAGTACAGTTTTTTGTTATATAATATTATATAAACTTCTTAAAGTGACCAAGCTCATCTTAACAGTAGTTTTTTTTTGCCACCCAGGAGACTGTCCCAGAGCACCATTCTTTTTTGAAAAAGTCTTTCGAATTCAAAGTCTAAACTGATTTATGACTTTTACCTTGGGCCATGACCATCCTTATCCCTTTTCCACCCACCAGTAATTAGCTCTTTGATACAAGAAACATTCCAGTCTCCCTTAGATCTTCTTTGGCTAGCCTACATTTAACATGATCTTGGAGTTTTTCTTAGAGTAGTTTTTTATTTCTTCATTTACCCAATTGGCTTTGTTTGAGCCTTGCTGAAGGAATGACTGTAGCATGAAGTCATTCCATGAGAGACACTGAGAGGAGCAGAAATGCTATATAAATATTTTCAATCAGAGCTCATATATCCAGGAAAACAAAGTCAATCAAGCACAATCATATGGAAAAAAAAACCAACAAACCAAAAAACAAAAACAAAAACAACAAAAAACAACACAAACAAACAAACAAACAAAAAACCTAAAACAACCCACAACAAACAAAAAATACTGAAAACAAAACAACACAAACAAGTTCTTATTTTCTGGTACCCCTAAAAGTTGTTAAGCCGTTTCCATGACGCAACTCAATTTCTGCTATTGGTAAGAATCAGCAAAAAGGAGAGGGCAGTATTTCCACTAGAAATACTAGAAATTTCCACATGAAATTTCCATTTTATGTTCTTCCACTTTCTTTTCAAAAAAAACCCATTCTTTAAAATTTCCTATTTCAGGATGACATTACAGTGACTTCTGAAGTTTTACAAACTTTTTATGTTTATCTGCCCTATTAAAAAAAAAAAAAAAGGATTAACACCTTTACAAGCAAAACTTGTTAATGTAAAGGAACATTTTCTTTCAAAAGCATTGATGAAGAATACACAATCTCCCTTTCCAGTCTATTTCCCTTTGCCTTATTCTCGCTGTATAAAGGTTGAGGTGTTGGTCTAAGGTAGCTGGGTAACCAGACTGCTCCTACAGTCAGAGCAGAGATACACATCTTAGCAAGGCAGTTCAGTAGGTGTATAAAATATGTGCCCTAGGCTTTCTCTAGACTTAATGCAAAAAAGACAGACACATTCAAAGATCTACCACAGATGAGGTGAATCTCATTTTCTTTCTTCCACCACCTTCTACGAGGTATAGGAAACTGGACTGGATCATGATCTGAACAACAGTGTTCATTAGCAGTTGTTCCAAAATAGCAACCAGAGAAGCATGAATGTAACTCCAGCACAATTCAGATCATCATTTGGCCCCCGGTGTTGAGTAACTCCCATACTTTCAAAATGAAACAGTTTGCAAACCACCGAAACTGCAAGCCAAAACTTGCCAGGTTGGCTTGTCATCAGAAGAGTTGTTGTGGGAAAGTGCCTAGGGAATATAAATCTGCCAATCTATTCTTTTACTTGTAGTAAATCACATCTCTGTCGGAGGCCCTAATATTAATTCTGGTACAGTAATGCAAATTAAGAGGATATTCCTGCATGAAGAACTAAATTAAACTAAAGGCCTTCAATTCTTCTCCAGTTATATATTAACAGATGCCTGTTTCCATTATAAATCTATAATTCTTGTGAAAGTAATTTTCTTCATGGAGAAATCCTTTTATGGCAGCATAGTAAACAGTACAGAAATGCTGCACACACACCATAGTTTGCATATTTAGTTCATTATAATTGCCCCAAGGTCTTTTGGACAATTCTTCTCCTATATCTTGGCACTATTCAGACTGTGCTCTGTTGCTTCAACATTTGAGTTTTGCAACACTTCACATCTATTTGTTGTATACCCTAGAGTCAGCTTAAAATGTGCAAAGCTTTCATCAAAGTTGGCTTTGATTTCTGTTTTAAGTTCTATTTTAGATAAAGCATTATTCCTTTTTAAAAAATTATATATATTTGTGCCTTGAGGGATTTTTATAAGCATTGGTGCTAACGAATAATCTGTGTAATTAGAAAATATGTCTTAATTTTTGGCAAATTACTAAATTTCCCACTCTTCCTTCCCCATCAAAACTGTTTAGAAATGAAATATTAGAGTGTTTACCAACACAATTAAATAGTGTGTAGTGATCTCCATTAGTATGTTTTACAAAAAGAAAATAGCTTTGACTCTTCTTGGATTGGCCAGCAAGAATTCATTAACATCATTGGCATTCACTAATGGCAAAATTAACAACACAGCAATAATCTACCAAATCTACCATAATACTATGCCAAAAATAGGAAAGAACAATCTATTCCATTTATAAGATAAAGATATTCAAAACACAATTCACTAGACAAACTTTCCAAATTGCCAACTATTTCTTTCAGGTCATCTTACAGGCCATCCCAATGTCAAGTCTGAGAAAATTTCACTCCTTACAATTCACCAAATGCAAAGTGGTAGCAGTTTACACAATAAATCAACCTGCTTTAAACATGCAGCACACAGGCATGGTATAGCAGAGATTTAAATGGGGAGGTAGTATTATAAAACTACCTCTTTATGTCTCTGTTTGAGCACTTTTACTCCTCCAGATGACAGTTATTTAAAAATATGATTTTGTATTCTAAAATCCTCTTGAATTTTGTAGAGTTGAAGGACCTCACTTGATGCAAGACCTTAATGAAACCAGGAGAGTTCTAATTCTGATTTGTGCCTTTAAAAATCATTTGAGTGACTAAAAAGGGGAGCAGAGACAAACACAAACATAATTTTAAAAAATTTCCTCTACAAGTATACAATATCAGATAAATTTGATTAAATGAAGACTAAAGGAAAGAAACAAAATTTGCTTAAAACTTGAACTAGATAGACCTAGAAAAATAATAAACTGTCGTTTCTATTGATACTGACCCAGAAGGTCCCTTTTCCATATTGTGCTCTGAGAAGAAAAATATCATTAAAATGAGAAAAAGAGGAGATGATAAAGACTACACCCAGTAGTTTACTGAGAATGTGCTGAGGTGGAAAGATTCTTCAAGCATTAACACATACAGAAAGGGACCCCTTGTTTACAGTTAAAAAAAAAAAAATCAACAAAACCCCCGTTCTGAAAAATACCAAAGGGAGAAGGACAAGGTAGGAGGGGGGACAGTTCACAAACCCTGTGAAACCAAAAGTACAGTTCACAAGGTTCACAAAACCTCAAAACAACACAAGGTTTGCCCATCCCTTACCATTAGTCATCTACAAGAAATGTTCCTGCCTGACCTCTGATGAGTCCGCTCCCTTGCATAGTTGTTCCTTCTGCTTCTGGATACAGTGCTCTGTGTTAGGGTGCTACACACACTGACTTTAAGGAATCTTTGTTCTGAAAGTGAATCTACATCTAGCAAAAAAAAGAACAGGTGACTTTACTGAGTACACATGGAAAAGTTTATGACTGAGGAGACAGGCGAGATTCTCTGTGTGTTACATTGGAACATAGCAAAATCTTGCAATAAATTAATTTTAAGCAGCACCACTGAAACATGGAACTTTGCTGTCCACAAAGGTGAGAAATATTTCACTAGCAGGAAACATACTGACAGCTTTCCCAAGGAGACTGACAATTCACCTTATTTTTATCCACCCCACTCTCTTCCCTGCTATTTTGGGACTTAATGAGATCTAGACATGCTACAAGAGGTCCAAGCACAACAAATTTGTATGAGCTCATGACCCAGTTTCACACACAAGGTTGATTGTCCTTTTCAGCCATAATTTTAATGAATTTACCTTTGTCTGAAGCTACTATTCTACACTAAAGACAATAGAGTTGCGTCACCCTGCAGGGAGTACTGGGATAGAAGGAACCAGACTGCTTCCTGGAGCTCTACATTTGCATTGGAAACATGAGGTGTGATTTGTGACACCCTTAGCATAAATTACTATTTCCTTCCAGCATAAGCAACCACTTCTGGTAGCCCGTCTGTGGGGGAGATGAAGATGTGCTTAGATGGACTGACAGCATATTCCTTTGAAATACTTCCAGGAGATCAAACCCACACATTCTTAAACACAGCAGATACAATCCTGGATGCACAAAGGCCAACAACACAGTTTGGAATGGAGTGAAAGGGACAATTACTTCCAATTAAAAAAGGAAAAGCATAACAATTTTCTCTCAACATCATTTGCTTCCAAAGAGAAAGATTTTTGCAGTCGAGATACAGCACTTACAATCTACCCTCCAAAATCTTGCTCCTAAAGGTATTAGAAAGCAATTTGACACTAGATTTAATAGTGTGAGCATAGAAACTCTCTGAAGCAGCCTTGTATCCTTGCTCGGTAATAATGGGAGAGGGTGGAGTCACATAATGTTTGAACAACAAAGCAAACTGTAAGCTATGATAAATAAATGCCTGAAAGAAAACACCCTGGCCCCACCTTTGTCTGATTCAAATGAAAAAATACCAGTTTCACCCAAACCACAAAGGCACACATGCACACACATATACATACAAACACTGCAATTCTAAGTTCCATGATTTGATGACTGAAGCATTTTGAATAGGTGAATTAAGATATCATTGAAAACACTGCCCTGTTAATGAGAATTTTCAATATTCACAAAAAGCATTTCTTTAATGCTTTTATTTTCTAAAGATTTTAAAATTTCAAAAATAAATTTCAGATTTTACCATCTCTATTTATTCTTAAAATCTTATGTAAACATTTCGTATTGCTTTTACTATAGTTTGCTACAGTGCTGACTGCTTCCCTTTGATATAGTGTCTTCTTCAGTTTGTGCCTTGCCTTACGAATAGATTCCTTGTTTGCTTGCTCTTTCTCTATCAATGAAGAGCATCGACCCTACCTCTTCATTGTATTCCCTGCTTTCATTGTCTTTCCTTTCTCTCTTGCATGATTATGTGGAAAGGCCAAATACTTTTCTTCACACTTTTACATATTTCTTCAACTTCTCGCTCTTCTTGACTGCACATGGCAAGAAAAGTGAGAAGTAGCTCCCTACTGAACGACAAGCTGCAAAGGCACAGAGTAGCCGTTGTCTTCCTGGAGCCATATAGAAATAAATGATAAGAACAGCCATAGCAGGTAAAACCAAAGATCTACTCAGCCTCGTATTCAATTCCCAACAGTGACAATTAGCAGGTGCCTAGGGGAGAGCACACAAACAGGGCAAGCATAGAATATATAAGTTCTGTGCATTCTCACAGCCTCCAGTAATCTATGTTTCAGAGATATGATCATGTCTTCTATCTCCAAAGGGGCTGAAGAAGCCTAGGGAGATGAAGAATGAAACATGACTCAGAGAACATGCTGTTAAGTGAAGCACAACTAACTTGAAAGAAGGAAAGAAAATGTATCTATAAATTAATTAAAATATTAAAAGTTGCTCTAAGTAAGTCTACTTCAGGTACAGGATGCAGTCTAGCCACAGAAGATATAACAGTCTGAACTCTATAATGTAGCTGTGCAGAGCTAAGGCTGACTCATTCAGATACACACCTAAAAGAAGTCCCTAACACACTTTGGTCAAAATAAGTAAGTTGACTTAAAGGACTTAAATAGCAGGTCATGCTAACACTTTTGCCTGAAGTATGTTAGGGAATACTCACAGATCTACAGTCTAGTTACATTCAGAAGAGAAGCAGTACATTCTTCAACTGGCATAGGCAGGCATGACTGGTGCTATCAATCCACAGCATTAGACAGCCAGGAAGGAGAACAGATATACCCTGTGGCAGCCAATGGTACAATGGTTCCCAGTCTTCCATCATCACACTGACATTGGAGATTGCTACACATACAGTTTTGAAAATTGGCATGCTGTAGCAATGGACTAGTCAGTCTCCCGCTGGTAAAGCGAAAATTCATTTGCTTTATGAAAGGTGGGTGTCATTAGCAGAAGAGCATCAAGGCTTTCCCATGACAGCACTCCTTTACCAATTCTGCTCTAAATTGGTCAAAGTCCTTCGTATCTTTCTTCAAGCAACATCAGCCTTCACATTGTTAAATAAATTGTTTGAAATAACTTATCTGATTTTGTCAGAAGAAAGTAGAAAGAGCACATGGAAATTTCCAGCTGAAGTCCAGGATAACATAAAGTATAACAGAAGGAAACAGTATGCACCTAGAAAGCCATAGTAGGTTATCTTGCATCACTTGCAATCACTATTTGTAGAGCATACATGCAATCATAATGTCACAGACAAACTAGTACAACTCGGATTTTTACTTAAGGCATTGTCCGTTAGTACAAGTTTTGATCACTGACGCAGGTATTGACGAAGAAAAAAAAAAAAAAAAAAGAAGACACTTGGAAAAAGGGACTTCCCTCCCTGCCCAAGCTCATATTAAGTCAAACATTTCTGCTCACAGGCTGCTAGTCATAACTAGCACAATAGTGATTGTGGTTTACCAGATATAGTCTGTCCCAGCTCCTCCAGTGAGGTGACAGGCAAAAGAGGATATTGAATTTTATGTTCAATGGTTCTTTCTGACATTTCCTACTTATTGGATTCTATCTATCTACACTTGGGCTCCTGCACAATTACAAAATCTGGAAACTGAATGTTGCAGTGTTTTGGAATTTGACATTTGGAAAAACAGATTTTCTCCTACTAGGATCTGAACTTCCTGTTTATATTGTTCTCCCACAGAAGAAGAGAATTAAAGCAGTTCCACAATGAAGGCTGGGGTACACTACCTTTCTGATTACACAGGAAATTCATCCATATTCCTTCAACTTCCTCCACATTTGACAGTCCAGAAGGAATACTTTGTGGTGAAATAAGTATTTGAAGCCTTGAGACAATCTCACGTGGGGCAATTTTTAGACAAGCATGAGCAGCACCATAAAGGTGAAAGTAAAAATATATAGCCAACAATGGAGGGCTGAACCATGGTACCTTTGGCTTAAATAATCTCTTGCTGCCACTAAACAACACTCAAAAACATGGCTCTGCTGCAGCCTAGGTGAATCTAATTGTTAGCTCTTGCAGTGTCATCTTTGTCTTGCTGCTCCTGATCATCTTTGATGACTGACTTTGACAAGGTATGTTTAAGTGCACTGAGTCTGGTTATGTCTTTATTAGTCTCATTCTACAATGACAAAGGGATAAATCCGCCATGGTTCTACTGCATGCTAACATCAGTGAAAGAAAGCACTGGGAATGGTGTGGGTAGAAGCATGTAGGGAAGGAAAAAGAGCACATCCTTCCACAATAACACCCAATCATAGTCCAGTCAGGCCCATTAGAAAAATAGATATTCTCACGCAGAAATCCTAACTTTTCTGAGTGCCTCAGCATCTACATTGAAGAGTCTCCTCTCTTGATTTCTCAGAGCACAAGAACTTCAAAGCAAATCCACACACAGCCTAGACATCTTAGGACGCCCTTGAAGAGCTTACTCCAGCCAACATCCAAAAGTTTGTGCACTACTTTGCCTTCACACCATATCAATGCTCTTTGGTCTTTATCCATTCCTTATTTCTTAAAAAACTCCACTGTATCTGAAAGACAGACAACCCTCTTTTATATAATATAGTACCATTGGGTCAAGTCACACTTCCAGGCATCTGCAGCAGGACTGCCCTGGAAGGTTTTAATGAACTATTTCTCTCTTGTCCTTCTCTTTTCATACAGAAGAAAAACAAATAAGATAGCCACTTTGCCAGAGCCAATTATTCTTACAACAAGGCCAAAAATATTCAGTGGATGGCATACAAAATATTTTAGGAGAGCCTTTTATGCTCTTGACAATGCATAATCACATCTTTGGGAAGAATAGATGTCATCACAAAAACAAGGAGGAAGCAATATAGAACAGTTCCACATTCGATATCTTGAGACAGAGAGGTTAGAGGAGAGGTACCCTATTTGCTGATGAAACTGTGGATGCAGCTCTTCCCCATTGGTGTAAGAGCAGGTACACCAGGAACCTTTGGAGTTAAAGGCAATTTAATAAGTATACATTTGCAATTTACTGAAGTAATATGTATAGTCTGTAGTAGACACTTGGTCCATCACAATTTAATCCTCATCTTGTTGACAGTATGAAGATGTAATGAAGGCATCCACAGTGAATTTTGAATACCAGATTTTTGCTGTCTCGCTTCTGAATGAAGGAAGCAGTGGGCAATATTTTGCCTTTTTCTGAACATTTAGGGGTACCGTTTAATACACATATGTATCAGACATTTCTGTTCCTTCATACATTATGAAAGCTGGTTTGCTCCTTGGTATGACACTCGTTGTTACTAACATGATTATGGCATTAAGAAAAGATTCATTACAGAGGAAAGCTTTTCCATTTAATTCAATGCATTCTATGATTCCTTATCATGCACTTAAAGCACATCATGCCAGTTTCATGTTATACAGCAGATGCAATGTGCATTATGACAATGTTATCTGCAATGTAGCTCTGAAACCAGATCAAGCAACAAATTGCATTTGTTCTTTAATCCTTACACTAATTGCTATTTCCTGTCAAAGAGCAAAGTTCAGCAATATGGGTAACCATGGACCTACAAAAAAAAACCAACCAACCAACCAAAAAAACCCCAACAAACAAAAAAACCAAACAAAAAAACAAACAAACAAAACAAAAAAAAAAAAAAAAAAAAAAACAAAAAAAAAAAAAAAAAAACAAAAAAAAAAAACAAAAAAAAAAACCAAAACCAAAAGTGAGCGAAAAAATACAATTTGACATATTACATGAAAAATGTACAGGAAACTAAGTACAGGATACGTGACTGCACTAATTTAAATCTATATTTCAGATATATGACCCTTAAGACTGATCAAATTTTATTCTTTTAGCTCTTTGGCCTGAGGTGAAAAAAGGGGTAAAAAACAGGCCCCTTTCTTCCAGCAAACTTAAGTATGAAATAGGAATGATAAAAAAAACCAATGGGACTGCAAAACCACAACTGCAAAGATGTGCCTGCAATTGTCTTATTTAAATGTCTCTGATAACAATGAAAATCCTTTTTAATTCAGTGGAGAAAAACTATTATTTGAGAAATTAGAACTGAGCCTGAAATCCTTCTGAGGTGGGAACAAACAAAAAAGGGTCAAAAATATTACGCCAATAAATGTCAGTGGACATAACAGCTTCTCTTAGGAATTAGAACTGGTCAGGCAGAACTGGTACCACCACAATTTGCTGCTTTTTACTTGCACAGAATTTAAATAAACCATAACTCAATGATATTTTTTTATAACACAAGATTTTTTACTCTTAGGGAAGTCTTCAGCTAAAAGGATTCAGCATTAATATACTTTATATTAATAATCAGACCAACAAGTACATGAGCTGCCTTTGTCCCAAGAGTGGCAGTGGCCTTCTTAGGGGCAAGGCACAAAACTGGAGGAAGTAATAAATATTAGATCTTAATCTGGTGCCTCAAGTCTGTAAGTGTTCTCAGACATGTAGTTTTTACACACCCAAATATGGCCTTAACACTCACATCATAAATTTAAATCTTCTATTTCACTGCAAAGTTCATCTTCTAGGAAATGGTATGAAAGGTAATTGTGAAGCAAGCAACTCAGCATTGATTCATTCTCTTCTTTTTGACTAAAGGACAGATTTGTAATTATGGAGGTTTAGATTTGAACTTCAGAGACACTACCTTCAAGTCATGTATTTCAAACATTTTAAAATTGTAAGAAATTATTATTAAGTTTCCCACATTTTTCTTTTTTTTTAAGTATCAGTAATACAGAAAACCCAATTTCTCTGCAGACAGATGGCAAAGAACAGTAATTAAATATGGAATCAAAATATGTAAAATATTATGTTAAGAAAACCAGGTAACAGGGGAAATTAAAACTATAGGCAGAAAAATTCTGCATTCAGTAAGAATAAGGACAAGAATTGATTTTTAATAAAATTTGGGAGTAAAAGAAATCCTAGTCCTTGTGAATGTTGTTACAGAGTAGCAAGAATATAAATTACATCAGAAAAGGAAGACGACAAAATTGTTAATGATTTGGGAAAAGGCAGAGGTGTTCAGTATGTTTCTGTTTTGTATCTGGAACACAGATAAGTGTGCTTTTGTACCATAAAATAACAGGGATATATATTTCCTTTTCCAACATTTGCTAAGAATGATGTTGAAGAGAATCAAGTAAAAAATATCACAAAAAGATAAACAGACCTGAGTTACTTTCTCCCAAAAATCATGAGTCATCAGGATCCTTCAGAATTTCAACACATTTTGAAGACTCCAGATTGCCTTTTGTTTTGCCTTTCAGAATTTTTTTTTGCCAATGCTTCAAATTAAAATTGTTATGGTGCAAGGGAAACTAATGGTACAGCTGCAAAAGGACATATGTTAAATGGGGAATTGCTAATGTGCATTATTTAATCTTACCAAGTACCACTTTTGCTTCTAGTATCATAAAATCTTCTAGGTTAGAAAAGACCCTTAAGATCATTGAGCCCAGTCATAAACTGCCAAGCACTGCCAAGTCCACCATTAAACCATGTTCCTAAGTGCCATCTCTACATATCTCTTAAAAATCTCTAGCGATGGTGACTCAACCACTTCTCTGGGCAGCTTCTTTCAGTTCATATTTATATGGTCTAAATTTATGCGAGGGCAGTATACAAATGTGTGAATTCCTGTTGGTTGCCTCTCTGGAAGCATGATTGATATCTCACTGAAGTGTTACAGCAAGATGACTGCTTTTTTCCTGAAAAATTGACTCAAAAATAAGGAATTTATTGCTAGCCCATCTAACTAAATGTATCAGGACTTCTGAGTGAAGCAAGAATAACAAGCGAAAGACACAGAGGTTATACATTGTGAGGAGGTAACCCAAACTCTACATAGTAACAGAAGCCACAGTCCTTAACAGAAAGTGCTAGATACCTTTGTTTCTGACCCTAATTAGAAATATCTGGAACAGCTTTCTCACGTATTTTAAATACAAATCCTGGACTACTAAATGTTGTCTGATTTACTATCGCAACCAAAGTCTTCAGAAGCAGAATACTGTTAGCTGCTCCTGCTATTTGTGGAAGAGAGAGAGTGGTGCTTGTTATCAGTTTCCTTCTTGAGTGTCATCCAGAAAAAAAGGCCTACTCACCATTCCCTAGCTTAAGAAGTGCTGGATAACCTTTGGCTTTTCTACTCACTTTCTTGCAGCCAAGCCCTTCAATCTTTCACAGTTTCCAGCTCCATCAACCTAGTAATTATCCATACCTTCTACTTCAGTACCAACTAAAGGACATTCTTAGCAGCATGTTCAACACTGCTACCAGCTCCTTCAATACCCTTTTTCCTGTATCTGTCCTAAAAGCAAATAACTTTGATCATTTTCACCTCATATGACATATACATTTTACATCTTAATATGTGTCCTTTTATACAACAAATACAGAGATAACCTCTACCGGGATTTAGAGTCCAGTATTCCTCCATCACACAAGACTACCCTAATCAGGAAGGACACAATCAGAATGCCTCAATTGTGATTTCATTTAAATTTAAATACTCAAGGCTCAAGAATAATCAACACTGCCTACTGTCACTTTACTGTTGAACATACTCAAAATAAATAAAAGTGATTAGTAGACTCCACAATGGTGTCCATGGAATCTTGTGCTCAAAACTACATACCCCTTATTTCGGAAGGTGCTACACTCAGACTACCATTAGCCTGGTAGAAGACCTTCCTCAGAAGCTATAGCTGTGCCTTGTCTTAGTGCCAAGTGTCTAGAAAATAGATTTTTCCTTCTTTTATAAGGCCTTAACCACTGGGGTATTTTAGTACTTTCATCACAAAACAAAGTTTCATTCACAAGCAGACGTTTGCTGTTGCCAACTGCCAAACTCTATTAGGTGCCTTTTCAGACATACGCTTCCTCTTGATGAGTGTTCGCAGCAGTACTGAGAGTTGGTCAAAAGTGACTGTCAAAAAATTCAAGTAATACATGATCTTCTTCAACCAGGATGGACTTATTGTCTTCAATGTCTCAGCTTTGGCTGCCAAATTGTGTTATCTTTTCTTGTTTTTTCTGAGGACACATTTTAGATCAGCCTAAGAGATTTACCAGCTTGAAATATGAGTGAAGTAATCCTTTCAGAAAGTGTAATAGCATGGTAGCATGTTTGTTGCTAGATTTTCACATTTAGAAAACAATTTAAAAAATTATAAGACACTGATTAACATAGACTATTATATTCTTTATAAAGTCCATGGAAACATGACAGAAAATGAAATATAATTATCATAAAGTTAGTACACCACTACAGATAAGACACACACAATAAGGTGTCCTTTGATCATACAGTCATGTGGTTTATGGTAATATTTTAGTTATCTATGAATAAAACACTGAGTAAGGACAGTCACTATGTTTTTGATTATAATAAAATTACTGGAGTGCAAGGCTCAAGCTGAGCCTTGATCAAAGATCATTTAAGGATACTCATTTCTTCCCTTCTTTTGTCATTATTATTTTAACAATACATTAACAAATCAGGTACCAACTTTTTGTATATGCTAAATGGAACCGTTCTTCTCATAGACTTAATCTAACTTCAAAAATATAAAAAAGGGAGCCTATTCTGGCAAGAGTAATTATACTTACAGAAAAATTTACTCAATACATAACCTTCTCCTCCACATGAACTTCTGTTCTCAATTACTCACACTAGCACAGTATCGAGGATCCTCAGCTTGCTGAAGATATTGTTCTGTGTCTAGTACTAACAACAGTAGCAGTGACTGGTGGCAGTTCTGCAGAGGACTACACATGGGATGCACGTGCAAGAGTGGAGTTTTTGCTGGTTAATAATTACATCCTTTTAGATTAGCAAAGACCAGGAACACCAGTAGGTTGTCAATCAGAGAGCTGGGGCACACCCATAAAAAGTAATCTGGTGGTTCCCTGCTGTATATGGTTCAAAGGGCAGATCTTATTTCCGTAATTACAGTAACTCCATAATATTTGTCTTATTACAGAGTGGTTGAGAAGCTGAAGCAGAGAAAGTGGAAGTGGGAGCACACAGGTACTGACGCTAAGATAGTAGGAAAGATCTGAGTATCTCCTATTGCTGAATTTTGGCTCATCAACCAGTAATTAGGAATTTATGTAGTCATAAAACTGGTTGACAACTTAAACTGTTGTGCCAAAGTGTATTGACTTATTGCATTTGAAATGTGAGCTTATTCTATTATGTTCATATTACAACTACCATATTCAATTCTTTGTTTAACTTGACCACCAATTGTCCTTTCAGTCTCCTTTAAATTACTCCTCTTGCTTTTAACATTAGAAATGTATCTATATATTGAGTAGAAATTAGTACCATTGGTCCATGTAAACATAATATTTGGTTTACAATGTTGGTATTATGTTTGAGTTTAAAATTAGTTTCAAGATTCAAGAAAGATCAAGTGGAGACTTGACAGCTCTGTATATTGTCTCTTTTTGCAAGATTTCAGCAATTTTATACTTATTACCATTATAATTATTGAAAACTAATTAAACTTTTCTATCCATTATCAAATATAGAAGGACACATTCTTATTGACACTGTCTGTTATAATGAATTTATTATTAACAAATTGCTAAATTATTTTACTGGGAGTACAGCCTTTTGGATCAACTCACAGATACAACAGAATGATCTAAATCTTATAACTACTGTGGTCACAACTCAGATAAAGCTTTCGTATCTTCAAAGGGAAGGTAGAACACAATCCAGTTTCACCTGCACTCTAATATTTGTATAAAACTCAAACACAGTCATAAAACAATGGTGTTTTTGCTTCATCCCATACAGCAATGATACAATAAATGTCCCTCTAAATTTTTACACAAAATCTTGAGATCATCTGTTCCAGTGTTTCTTCAATTTTAATGGAAGGATTATGCACTTTTGCAACTTGGTAATTTTATAAAATAACAAATAGAAATAAACCTTGTGGTTTTTTGCTATTATGTCTTTTTCCCCTCCTTGATTTTATTTGGTACATGTGGGCAAACACAAAATTCACTGAACAGTTTGTGATATCTTACTATTTCCATCAATACATAGATTATAGATTGAAAACCACTCATTTTGACTATCCCATTAAACAATCATTGAACACAGATCAATTTTTCACATCATTGCAGCAGTTCAAATATAACACTACTAGCACAAAGAGAATTACAGGAACAAATACAGGACTTTATTAAGAATTGCCTTTGTACACAAACTACCACTTTGGCTCACTCTATATAAAGACTCTAGAGCAGGCAGAGGTGGATCATATTCCTTACTCCTAACCTACATTCTTTATTCATTAATTTGCTGATGACAGTATCAACTTATTCTACAAGACATAAAGTTGTTTTCCACACTGAAATTTGATACTTAATAGCCCTTCTACTATTTTTATCCTCCAATTATAACTTTGAATATACTTGTTATCACTAAAAATACAATACTCTTTTTAATCTTGTTACATTCTTGGCCTTTGTGACTTGGCAGTGAATTCCATGGTCTAATTACAAGTTTTATATATAGAGGTAATTACAGGTTGGGTTTGGGTATTTTTTCAGTTTTGAAAGTTACCTTTTAATTCTCCTTGATGTTTCTCAGCTCATGTTAAATGACAGAGAACACAGTCATCTGATCTGTGGTACCTAGACCATTATTTTACTGGATCCCCTTTCTTGATCTTCCCTTTAAAGTGAAAAAAAGACCTAATCTTTCAAAAGAATTTTTTTCATATACTCAGTCATTCTTATTAACTTTCCTTGATCCCACTTCATTTCTTCAATACACTTTTTGAAATAGGGAAAACAGCTGCTGAAATTGTGCAATCTCTCTACTGAATACAAAGTGCCACCTGCAAAACAGTGAAAGATGAGGTCCTGAGAACTCAGTTCTGTACAGAGCCATGCTTTTTGAATCATAAATATAAATGCTCTGGAGACTTTCCAGTCTGACTTCACTTGACACAATGTCATGGTGTCTAATGCAAGTTGTGCATCAAATCTGTAAGTTCTTTATACACACAAACGTATCTTCTTCCATTATTTTAAACCCAGCTTCAATACTAGGTCTTCAGTTACGGAAGAACTACATCTACAGTGAGGCTCTGTAACCCACCTGTCCTTTACTTCTAGATTTGTTGTTTTCTCCCAGTTCTCAGCCTGGGAAACTCTTCCCGTGTGAGACTTAAAGAGCTAACAAATACCAGGTGGGGAAAAAATAAATAAAGTGCAGATATTTCTAGACTGTTATGGAAAGAGGTCAAATAAACAAAGTAGATTGAGCTAGTAGAGCTTCATGTTTTAAGGTACCAGTCCTAACCTTTGTATTCTCTTTGGAAGCCTTTCAGTTTTCAGCCTTCTTTTAACAGTACCTTAATACTGGTCTCACTAATGCTTATAGTAGGAGTCAACTTTGACTGAATACACTCAGGATATTGATTTATAAAGGGAAAAGAATGTGCCATATGAAAATGTACAGTGTGTTACTGAAGAAGTTATCAATTTCTTTCTGTTGATCATGAGCCAGCAGTGCCCTGCAGCCAGGAGGGCCAGTCATGTCCTGGGTTGCATCAGGCACAGCATCGTTTACTGGGTGAGGGAGGGGACTGTCCCACTCTGCTCTGCACTGGGACAGACTCACCTCAAGTCCTGAGGGCAGTTTTGGGTGCTACAACATAAAAAAGACATTAAGTTATTAGAGATTGTCCAAAGAAAGGCCATGAGAATGATGAAGGGTTTGAAGGGGAAGGCATATGAGGAGCAGCTGAGGTGACTTGTTCTTTTCAGCCTGGAGAAGAGGAGACTGAGGGGAGACCGCACTGCAGTCTACAACACCCTCATGAGGGGGAGCGAAGGAGCAGCCACTAATCTCATCACTCTTATTACCCATTACAGGACTTGGGAAAACAAGGTGAAGATGAGTCAGGGGAAGTTTGGGTTGGATATGAGGAAAAGGTTTTTCACCCATAGGGTGGTTGAGCACTGAACAGGTTCCCCAGGGAAGTGGTCAAAGCACCAGCATGAAAGAGCTCAAGAAGCATTTCAAGAGCACTCTTGGGCACATGGTATGAGTCTTTGGGTGTTCTGCGCAGGGCCAGATGATGATTCTTCCAACTCAGCATATTCTATGATCATTCATAATTCCAACAATGTTGGAAATGCAAAGAAATAGAGAGGTTGTGGCTTCACAAGACACTGGTCAAAAGAAAAGCACTAGAGTTGCTGAAAGAAGTGGCCTAACAACTGATCTGTAAGACCTAGCATAGTCATTCGTATTTCTTCTATATCCTAATGTGCAAATAAACAGGGAAATATAGCAGAAGCCTTCCTTAGCAGCACAGGGTATATATGACTGAGCTCAACAACAAAAAAAAGCATATGGGAGGTGGAAGTGGGGACACAATGAGTAGGAGGAGCACAGGAGCATTTCTTGGGCATGCAGGGATGGAATTAGAGGAGCAATGCTTACATGAAGTTAAAAATGATGAAGGATGTCATTGATAAGGACACTTTTTCAGCAAAATAGGAGACTGAGTAAAATCTAGGCCAGCTGATGAATACAGCAGGTGACTTTGTGACACAGCACATGGGTATCCATTTTATCTGTTTCTACTGGCATGGTCTGCTCTCAGGAATCCCACAGTTACATGTTAAGCAGCAAGGATCAAGTCAGGGTCTAGTTAAACAAGATAGAAATGTCATACACATCCATGGTATTGGACAGGATACATCTGAGAGTACTAAGAGTGACAGCAAAAGTCATTGGAAGGGTACTCTCAGTCCCTTGGGAAAGGTCACAATGACCAGAGGAGGTTTCTAACAACTGGAAAAATGTCTGTCTTAGAAAATTGCAAAAGGAGGATCTGGGTGGTAAAAAGATGATCAACCTTCTCTCAGTTGCTGGGGAAATTATGGAGCAAGTACTCATGGAAGTCATTACCTTGATAACAAAAATGTTATTGAGAACAGGCGTCTTGAATTTCCCAAGGACAAACCATGTTTAGTCACTCTGATTGTCTTCTACAACTACATTACAGGCTTCCCTGGGTGAGATTAGAGTAGGTGTTGCTCCCCTTGCCTGTAGCCAGAACTTTCATAGTTTTTCAGCATCTGCAGCCAAATTGGGAAGATACAGGTATACTGCAAGGTACATTAAAAACTGGCCAGGTCATGGGCCTCAAAAGTAGCTAACAACTGTTTCAAGTCCAATTAGCAGGTGATTTCAAGGGATATTTTTTGAGATCAATATAATGGCTGATATTATTTAACTTTTTCATACGTGATGTTTGGAAAAACAAGGTGACACAAAATCAAGGGGGGCTGTTGATATACTGGAGGGTACAGCTGTTATTCAGACCTCAACTAGCTGAATAAATGTGTAACACATACATCTGTATTGTACTTCCAGAAATGAGAATGCCAAGATCCCACATCTGGGACAGAATACAGTTAGGGAGAAGTGCAGGCTGGAACTAACAATTCCACAGGAGAAGACCCAGTGGACCACAAACCAACAAAGTCAGCAGTGCGCGCCCGCCGTAATGAACACTGACCACATCTTGCAGTGCCACAGCCAGCAGGTCAAGGGACATGATTATTGCTCTCTCTTCAGCACAGATGAAGCCACATCTAGAGCACAGTGTTCAGTTTGTTCTCTTGCCAAATGAAAGAGACTGAAGAGAATCAAGCAAAGAGTTATTAAGGGAGCTAGGAGCTCTGACATATAAGAAGGTTAAGTGACCTAGAAATACCAATATTCTTGAAAGTTTAATGGACATTTACTGACAGAGCATTCTTAGCAGCATTTCTTATAGTGACATTATCAGAACAGATGCATTTTGGTAATCTCATCCAACACTACAATGGCTGTAAGTATATATTACAGCCCATTAATGTCACTGGTGCAGTGCTGGATGATGTGCCACAGCAAATTTTGAGTTGGGTTCCATACAGACTTTAAAAGGTAGCCTGAAGGTAGTACTGTTCTGCAAGCAGAAAATGCCATGGATCTTTCATATTTCTATGCCTGACAAACTCCTGCCCAGGGAGGAGTTTTCCTACACAGAAAAATGAATCCTAAATCAAACTGGCATCCTACTCATGAATGATTTTCCATTTATAGTTGCAAAGCCACTGTTAAAGTGGCCAAAACCAGTTTATAAAATATTTCTGCAGCTATAATTGTTTAGGACCACTGAACTGCATGTTCCAAGCCAGATCAAAAGGAGTACCACAAACCCATGAAAGGCTTATGTGTAAAGACAGGGTAAATTCCATGTCTGGGATCCATCTGTAGTTCTGTCAAACCAAGACTGCTTGTTGCTGTATACAAATTAAATGTCTGTCTGACAAAATTAAGTGAATGAAGAACAAATACCCTCTTATCACCTTTTTTTTTTTTTTTTTTACAGTAACTACCTTTTTTTCTACAATGTAAAATGTAAAATAACCTCCCTTTCACACTGGTGTGAAAATACAAATCAGATTGGGAGTTACATAAATGCTAAGATTGATCCCAGAATTTTTAGATTACCATTTTGCTATAAATATAGATGTGGAAAGGTATGTCATTTTTTTTTTTACCAGCTGACACAGCTGAAGATGTAGCTTACGTGCAACAGGATTTTGAGGGAACTGCATTATTTCCTGAACAGGTTCAAGGCAAATGTATCACTGATTTGCTATAGATTGGCCACACACAGAGATTAACTTAAGCAATTCCAAATATAGTTGGAATGACAAGGCCTGATGTTTTTATATTTGCAGACTAGTGATCCATGCATGATTTTTCATGCCTGGTGATGTAAAAAAAGCAGGAAATAGTAACAACTTGCAGTGTTAATTCCCTAAATAATTAGCACTTACACATATTAACTTCTATTAATGTGATTTGAGAAAGCCAAAAGGCAGGGCCTAACACAAATTTACAAAAAAAAAAAAAAAAAAAAAAAAAAAAAAAAAAAAAAAAAAAACCCAAAACAAAACAAAACAAAACAACAACAAAAAAAACAACAACAACAAAAAACAAACAAACAAACAAACAAAAAAAAAAAAAACCACAAAAAACCCAGCTTTTTTATTGCTTTTTCTCATCAAGCCATATCATTAGCTTTAAGGGAAAAAAAAAAATCCATAAACATGAAACCTCCTGAATTCCTCAGCTACTCAATAAACTCAATGGTTTATTTTGGAGCCTCTGCAAATTGGTCTGTATGAGTAGTAACTTTTATAGCCCAACAGATCTATCTTCAAAAAATACATTCTGGGACATGACGGGTTGAAACTGCGCCTGCAAACTTGACCTTTACATCAGCTGGTCTTATCTAATAAAAGATATTACCTCTCCCTAGAAGTCCTTGCTTTGTTTATGGGCATGACTGCCCGAGATTACAGCAGTACTATTATGAGACAATGCCAACTGCTAGGCTCTCCCCGAGAGCCCAGGGTGGGAGGGGCTGCCAAAAACACCCTCACGTCAGGGATCCCCGCTGAGCACCGCTCCCTCCAACTCCGCTGCCTTTCCCAGCTCCGCACCTGGGCCGTGGTGGGTGACAGGGCGGCGGTGCCGGCCTGGCGGGGACAGGGATTGGAGGGGCAGCCGCCGAGCTGTCTGCAAACAGCGGGGTGCTTCCCCGCCTGAGCGCCAGCCCCTGGGAGGGCATCTGGGCTGGGCTCTAAGTAGCTGCTGGAGCAGCTATTAAGTTGTTGTTGCCCACCCAGCATCGCACTCATTAATTTCTAAAGCAGTCGCCCACAGCTTTGCTGGACAGACACTCGGCAAGATCCCCTGGATGCCCTCGGGCTTCTCCCTCCGCCTGGGCGCCCCTAACTGTCTCAGTGTCCCTTCAGAAAAGGCCGGAGCCGCGGGCCAGACAGCGGCGGAGCCCGGGACGCGGTGACCGCCGCGGCCTCAGGGCACAGCGACCCCCGCGAGCCCGGTGGAGGGGACGCGCCCCCATTCCTGTTGATGCAGCGCCCCCTGCGGGGCGGGCGGCGGCAGCAGCGCCGGGCAGTGGCGCAGCTCCGTGCCCTCTCCAGGCGCGGCGCCTCGGCGGGGCGGGAAGCGCTCAGCTCCTCCGAGATGCGCCGCCAGGACTCCGGCGCCCGCCGTCGCGCCGCACCGGCCCCGCGGGGCTTCCGCACAGGGGAGGTGACTGACAGAGGCAGGCGCGGAGGGCAGGCGCCGGCATCCCCCCGCGCTGGCACGGGGCCGAACTGCGCCGAGGCGGGAGGACAGAGTTAGGGAGGAGGAGAAATCGCCGCTGAGGGCGCCGCGTGCTCACTGGGGAGCACCGGCTGGCAAAATGAGCGGGCTCTGACCACCACACCGGGGCTGCCGGAGCCCCAGGCGGCCTCCGCGGAGCCGCGGCCCACCGTGCCCCGGCGCTGTTGGCGCCCCGCCCCCGCGCAGCCCCGGTCGCGGCGGCTCGGAGCGACCTTCCCGCAGCCCGGGGCGGGGCGGGCTCGGCGCGCCGCGGCATTCCCGCCCTGCCGCCGCCTGGCCGCGCGCCGCATGCAAATGAGGGCTCTCCTCATTGGGCCACACTGGAAGCCCTTTGAAAGGGCGCCCGGCGGTTGGCTGCGCAGCAGCGTTAACGCACACGGGAGAATCTCCCCCCAGCCTTTTTTTTTTTTTTTTTTTTTTTTTTTTTGCCGCTAATGTGTGATTCGTACTTCTCAGACGATATGTAACTCTGCGCGCCGGTTACTACAGATCAAGTAGTTCCCAGCCCCCCGCCCTCCCCGTGCCCGCCCGTGCGGTGGGGCGGGACAGGGCGCTGCAGTCACGGCCGCCGCCCCGCGGGGGCTCCGGCGCATAGGGGAGGGGGCGGTGGGGACGGCGGAGAGAGGTGTTTCCCCCCGCCCCCGCGGAGGGATATTCTCGGCGCGCTCGCCGCACTCTGCCCGCACCAAAATATTGGGAGTTAAGAGGCGGCTCGGCGGCGCCGCTGGCTCAGAAGCGCGCGGGCAGCTCGGCGGCGGCGCGGTCTGTCCTCCGCCCGCCACGGCTCCACTGCGGCGCCCAGCCCGCTCCTGCCACCGCGGCCCCCGCAGGGGCGGGCTCCACGCACGGAGCCGAAGCCCCTGGACTTGTCTGCCTCCGCGGAGGGCTATAGTTCTGCCTGTGTCTGCCTGCGCCCCGAGCGGCTTTCGCCGGCTGGAAGAAGAAACGCGGGAGCGGCGCGTTCGCTGATTGCGTTTCTCCGGAGGACTTTGTGCGACCGACACCTGGACTGCTGCCGGCGGGGACGGACCCCCAAGGACTTCATAGGTTCCCGCCCCCGGCCGAAGAAGGAGCCGCGCAGAAGCTTTCGGCGGCCCGCCGCCCTCCGCCGGCTCCGGAGAGAGGAGAGCCGCGCCGAGCCGAGAGGACGCCGGCGGAGCTGCCGCGGGGAACTAACTCGACGTTTTCCTCCCCGCCTCGGAAGATGTTGCTTTCCAAGTTCGGCTCGCTGGCGCACATCTGCAGCCCCAGCATGGACCACTTGCCGGTGAAGATCCTCCAGCCAGGTACGGGGCTGGGGTGTCCCTGCCAGCGCCGCGCCGGAGGACGCGGACCGACCCTGCGTTACCGGGGCGTTGGGCTCGGCGTCTCGTAACTCCCGGAGCTGCGGTTTTTTTTTTTTTAATTTTATTTTTTTAACTAAAAAGATTGATTTTTTTTTTTTTTTTAATAAAGCCTTGATCGGAATCAGGGCAGCGCACACAATATGGGTCTGCCAGGCAGAGCGTTTGTGGGCTTTTTTTTTTTACATTATTTATTACTATTATCATTATTACTATTATTGTTAGTATTCGGGCGCAGCGCGGCTGCGGACACTAACGCGGGTTTTTCCCCCTCTTGTTTACGCAGTGAAAGTGGAGAAGGAGCCGTTTGATAAAGTCTACCAGGTGGGCTCCGTGCTGGGCAGCGGGGGCTTCGGCACCGTGTACGCAGGGAACAGGATCGCCGACGGGCTGCCGGTGAGGCGCGGGGCGCCCGGGCGGGGGCGGCGGGCGGGAGCGTGGCGCGGGAAGCGGCGGGCGCGGCCGGCCCGGCCCTCGGCGGCGGGGCGCAGGCTCAGCCCGCCCCGCCGCTCACGGCGCCTCCGTTCTCCGCAGGTCGCCGTGAAGCATGTGGTGAAGGAGCGGGTGACCGAGTGGGGCACCATTGTAAGTACCCGGGGGGACTTCGGGGGTGCCGCGGGGCTGCTCCGCGGCGAGGCCATTGTGTGGGCGGTGGGGCCCGCCCCGCTGGCGCGGCCTCTGCGTCGGGAGGGAATTTGGCGGGGGTTCGCCGCCGCAGCGCCGCGCCCGCCCCTCGGACTGCGGCAGCAGCAGAGGGGGCCCGCCGGCCGCGCCCTCCTCCCCGCCCTGCACGCCCTCCCCGCCTCCCTCCCCTCAGTGAGGGGGTGCCCCGGGCCGCGCCACCCCCCCCCCCCCCCGCCGCTGACCCGCGCCCTTTTTTCTGCCCAGAGCGGCATCATGGTGCCCCTGGAGATCGTCCTTCTCAAGAAGGTGGGCTCCGGCTTCAGAGGGGTCATCAAGCTGCTAGACTGGTACGAGCGGCCCGACGGGTACCTCATCATCATGGAGCGGCCTGAGCTGGTGAAGGACCTGTTCGACTTCATCACGGAGAAGGGTGCCCTGGACGAGGAGACGGCCCGCGGGTTCTTCCGGCAGGTGCTGGAGGCGGTGCGCCACTGCTACGGCTGCGGCGTGGTGCACCGGGACATCAAGGACGAGAACCTGCTGGTTGACCTCCGCACAGGAGAGCTGAAGCTCATTGATTTTGGTTCGGGGGCCCTCCTCAAGGATACAGTCTATACCGATTTCGATGGTACGTGCCCCCCACCCTTCCCGTGCCCCTCCCGGGGTGATGCCCTCCCTAGAGCTGCCGCTTAGCCCCTTAACAGTGACTAGTCACAGCCAGCAGAGCCCCTGATACGGGGGTTCATATCAGGTCTATCGGTAATGGAAACTTGTGGACCCGAAGCCGCTTAGGGGTGTTCAGTTGCGTAGGAAAGAAGCGATTCCAGGCAGTGACGCAGCAGTTTATGTTTCCCTGTCTTGGAAAAAGCGGGGTTTTTTTCCTAGAGGGCGATCTGTTTACATGGAGGTTTTGCCAGTGTCGGATGTTTCCATGTGTGGATATGCAGTTTTTATATGCGGTGGTTTTTTTTAACTCGGAGTGGTACCTCCCCCGCTCCCATTCTGCCAGTGTCCTGGAAATCCCGCATTGCAGATTTTAAAGCGATGGGGACAAATGCACTCTCTCGAAATGACTTGCTACAGCGTCTGGGGTCGATGCTTTAGAGGTGGGAAAGCTGAACATAAGCCAGCATGTGACCAGAGGGAGCATTTCCCCCAGTCCTTGGAGTACGACTGATGTAACACCGGGGTCTTTCTCCCGCCCCCAGTTGCCGCACTCACATCTGTTTGTTGTGAAACTCGAGGCCCTGCCGCACGTGACCTCGGCATCACGAATTCCCCGTTTTGTTTGGTATCCAAGGAGCCCTCGGACACTGAAGGGAGGGGAACGGGGGAGAGTTGGGAAAAGCTGCTGCATAGAAGCCCCAAGGGGAGGCTTTAAAAACATTGAAATCGTAAGCGGCCCTATTTTGTTTACTGCCCTGTGGAATTGGATAAAGCAGATTAGCCCCGTGTAATGCGGGCAGACCTGAGTTTCACCTTCTTGTCGCCCTCTCCTCCTCCCTGCCAGCCCCCTTTGTCCTTTTGTGTCTATTTTTGGTGTGATGCTGCAGACGCCACGTGGTCAGTGAAAGGGAGCTTGCCTCAGTAAACAGTCAGCTGATGGGGCTGTGTTATTCCTTGCAACAAAATAGAACAACCGGATGGGCCAAGTCTGTTGATGGTGTAACCCTGCAGATGACCTGAAATTACACTGCTAATGGTTTTGGCTTGTGAAAAATTTAAAGCTGTTTCGTTTTCTAGGTTTGGCGTTGGGTTTTGTTTTTTTGGGGTTTTTTTTGGCTTGTTTTTTTTAATTCCTAAATGTCGAGTTTTTGAATTTATTTTAGCTCTGCCAGAAGGAGCTGAACAATGGGGAAACACTTTAAACCTTTACTCTAATTGTGTTGGGTTTTTTATGCTTTCAGGAACAAGAGTATACAGCCCTCCAGAGTGGATCAGATACCACAGATACCATGGGCGGTCAGCAACAGTATGGTCTCTGGGAGTTCTGTTATATGACATGGTTTGTGGAGACATCCCTTTTGAGCAAGATGAAGAAATCTTGAGGGGGCGATTATACTTCAGAAGAAGAATTTCACCTGGTAAGTTCTACAGAAGTCAAATGGGATTTTTGGTTTTGGGCTTTTTTTTTTTTTTTTTTTTTTTTTAAATAGTCTCGTACATGAGAGCTTGTGTGGGTAGATTTTTTTTGCTGAGGATTGTCTTTTTTTTTTACTTTTGTAGCCTAATATGGCTTTCTTTTTTTGTTACAGAATGTCAACAGCTGATCAAATGGTGCCTTTCACTGAGGCCTTCAGACAGACCAACACTTGAGCAGATTTTTGACCATCAATGGATGCACAAATCTGAAGTAGTGAAGTCTGAGGACTGTGACATAAGGCTACGGACCCTTGATACTGATGTATCTAGCACAAGTTCAAGTAATGAGAGTCTGTGAATTACTAAGGACCTCGCACTGGGAGGGGGAGCTTCAAGCAGAAAGACCACAGTGCTGCTGCCAATACATAGGAGGGGCTAGAAAAATGCATTCATTATTCTGTAGTTGAATCTTTGTCTGAGGGACTTGATTTTGTTTTCCCCCTTTGCTGGTTTCTGCTTTGGAATGAGAGATTTCCTTTGGAAATGCTGATTTTTGGGAGTTGCAGGCCAGTACTTGGTCAAAGACTGACCTTACTAAGAAAGCAGCGACCTCTTGAATACATGGTAAACTTTTTTGCTCTCATAGAGCCTGGACTAGATTTTATTTGCTTTTGAGTGCCTTTTTGAAAGCTGCTTCAGTGGGACTTTCTTTTTTGAGCTGTCTATGTCCAAAGAAGATCCAGTTCATTATAGGAATTTGCTCCCTTTAGACTCAGTGCTGGAGGAAGCAGCTCCTATGATGCATTGGAGAACCTGTTCGGTGATTGAATGAAGTAGTCCCATCCACTGGTGATGGAATACTTGAACACAGACATTTCACTCCTGCCCCCCTGCCCTTTACAAATCCAACCCACCTCTGCTGCTCAAGATATTTCCTATAGCCTGCACAGAAATATGAACAGGTATATCGGCTTCTTTATCAGAAACATTTATTCATGTTTCCTTTTATCATCTCTACTATTGGGCATGAGAAGCCCCTTTCTCAACTCCCCCCGGCCTTTTGTCACCCTGCGAGTCTTAAAGTATGTATGGGCATGTTGAATGCACAATCAATGCAATATTCAAGGACTTCTACTTTTTTTTTTTTCCATACCTGTATAATGTGTTTATGTAAACTTGGTTTTTCCCGTGTACTATACAGTTATTTATTGTTTGGATTTTAGAAGACCTCCCACAGTTTTCAACTGTGGCTATTTATTTGGTTAATTTATTTGGTTAGAGTTATTCAACACTGTGCTTTCCCCTCCTTCTCCCCATGGGAATTCTAGTGGTTTGCCCATGGCACTTTTTTTTCTGCATTCCTGTCAACTTTTGGTTACAAAAAAATAAAAATAAAAAAAATTTCTGACCTTACCAGTTCTTTGTTGGAAGATGGGAAATTGTTGTACAAAGTCTAATTTAAGGGAAATAGAATGACTTTTTCAAGTTAGTCAGTATGCCTTTTGTCTGGTATTATTATACCAGAAGTGTAAAGTAATGCTGTTTGGAAGGGTTTTAAGTTATTGACATTGTACAGTCTCCGTGCATTGGCTCTGGAAGGTAGAGTGGCAGAGTCATAAACCTTAATTTATTTTAATAGCTGTGTTTCTGTGATCTGGTTGCATTTATGCAGCTTGGATTTGGATTTTTTTTTCTTCTGTTTAATGGTGTGAAATGTATGGAGATCATATTTTTTATACAGGTATTTCAATTAAACTTTTTGTATATAACAGTTCTGTGTTTGTGTACTTTTATCTTCTTTGTTACTTGCGGTGACCTGGGAAACACATTCTATTACCATCTCAAGCCTTGTTAAAGGCCTGCAGCAGCTGAGCCGAAGTTAGGAGAAGGTCTATGCTATTAAGCAGTGACCATTTTGAAAGAATTAAGCAATCCTTCACCTGAGCTCTATCTTCTCCTCAATCACTGCGTTTGATGTTGGACTGAAGAGGGAGTACAATACAACAGCACTAATGGCCTACATAAAAGGAAATTGGCCCTGTAACTGTGGGACTTTTACCTCTGTAAACACTGAATATCAGCGTACTTGTCCTTAAGTATAACAAGGAAGGAGTTCTGTAGCTGCTGGTGGTGGTTACTGTTTTCACAGTTGATATGTTTACTTTCCATTACATTCAGTTTCCTTCTTCCCACTTACACCTTCCTCCTGGGGCCGGATGAGGACTTCTGTGCCCTTACAGTAAAAGGACAGCATTCTTGGGGACCAGGGTGACTGTTTTCCTTCAACTCCCTTAGATTATCAAAGACTGCTGTGTCTGTCACTTGATAGAGTATGATACAGGGAAGTACGTGCCACTCTCACCTACAGCAAAGGACAAGAGAAATGTCCTCAGCATTTATCTTCACACATTGGGAGTCAAGTCCTGCAGATTAACAGACTTACCTGACTTGGTCGTGTTGTGGGGGTGGTAGTGATTACAAGGTTTAACTACTGCAGAGAGATCTACGAGGTATATTTAAGAATGTGTTCAGTCATTAAAGGTGCTTTGTAGTTATCACAGTAAAGGGCTAGGCTTAGAATTTTAATGTTATTTCCTTTTCTGGGGATCTTTCTGCCAGCTCATCTGCTATTATTTTGGTTCCCTGTGGGTAATATCTCACTGGCATCACATCAAGCTCCTGATGCTAACTAGTTCAGACTCAAAATGCCAATAAATAGCAGGAGGTAAATCTGAAGAAAGAAGACCATTTTTAGTCTGTGCCCTTTTCTGATGACATGGAGGGAAGTGTGTAGCCTTTACTTGTCTGTAAAAAGGAAGCGCAAATTACTCTAGTTGTGGGATAAAGGCCCTAACCACGTTTCTGTCCATCAATTTATTTTCCATATTTTCTGATTTTGTTCCTTTTTTATTTTAGACTTATTTCCCCAGTTTTTAATGAAAATCTGTATATATGCTAAACCTAGTCCCTGAAACACTCAGTTCCCTATTGTTAGAACTCTATTCACAGAAATAAAAAATTCTACAGTTAAGATTGCTTAGAAAAATCACAGTGTCATATGAGAAGAACACTTAAAAGTGATTATTTAGAGTTTTGCTTTGGAATGAGAAATTCCTTTTGCTTAAGAAGGGAGGATTCAGGTATGCTACAGGAGAGATGATCCCAGCACCTAGTGCACTTCTTTAGGGACACATGTTTCTAACCACAAGAGGTCCCTGGAGAAATTCCAGTAGCTGACAGTAATTAACATCTTCCACTCCAGTGACTTCACATGTTCACAGCTGCTCAGAAGGATGGCAGCAGGGCTGTATGGGCGAGTTTCAAAGGGCTACCAGAAAAGCGATTCTAAAAACACTTTTGTAAAGCTATTGTTGATTGCTGAGCCAGGGACTTTCAACATTTCCACAAGAGCTGATGTTACTTTCCTTAGCTTCACTGAGAATCAGAGTTGAAATGCTCTGTTTTGAAACATAAGAACTAGGTTTTCACCTTTTGCTACTGAGGCAAAATGCATTAAAAGGATAAAGGTCAAAAGGACACGGGCACGAGTGCTGACTCCCCTCTGGGATTAGCTCAACATAAAAGGTGCACTTTCAGTGCTGCACAGGCAGCTTCGGTTGTGAAACTCCCCTGTACACTAATAGAAGCCATGTGGCTGAAACACCAAATACTGAAAGTAATGATTTGTAAAAATAGCTTTTCATTACAGTTGAAAGTTGGAAAATTATGTGTTAATACAGTTCCATTAGCTGAGTGTTTCTGCCAAAATGAGCAAGTCGGTGACAGCTCTTGGTTTCTCCTGTGCTTCTATCTGGTACTAATACCATTAAATGTTATTTCTCTGGGATCCTCCTCTTCATCCTCTCTCCCCATTAGGTTGGTTTTCAACAGCACAAAGCTTGAAAAATAAAATTCAGCAGGTCATTCAAAACACTATTGTTTAAATCAGGGCCTGTTTTAACCTTGAATTCATTTAACAATACTCATACCTATGCATATATGTATGCTACTGGCTTCATAATAGATATATTAAATACATTCTAATACTGAAATATCTTTAAAAATCTAGTGTTTTGTGTAATTCATATCCTGAGTAAAGCTCATTTTCCTGAGTGCATAAGCATACACTCTCTTCTCTTTTTTTTCTCTCTTTTTGTTAACTGAGCTTATATTTACTGAAGCAGCTGTATAAGAGCCCTTTGAAAATCACTATTGAAAGATGTTAGGAAGATTGACTAGGGTGTGTTCCCACCAAACACTTACGGTTCTCTCTCAGTGGTTTAGTGACCTCTGTTGGTGAAATTAAAGTATATGTTCCAAAAATAATAATGTATAAATCGGGGAGATTTTAAAGCACTGCTGGCTGATATTTTTAGATACGAGTGAGTATGCTGATACTTAATTATCCCATAATGCTTGAAGGGATATTTCACTAAAAATGAAAAAATTTAAATTACTACAAATGCAAAAATGACTTCTTAATAAAAATGGGAGAGGGGAGTAGGTATTCAAAAGGTTGTCAAATCTGCATCTGATGTTATAGTGTTAACCTGCCTGGTCTGCCCCAGTCACCTACATGACTCTTGGCATGAGCATTTACAACCATATTAGCCCTCATTCTTCCACTTCATTTCAGCAACCATGAGAGTCACTTGTCTTCTGGCATGCAGATGGGCAATAATTCTCAGTGGTGTAACTAGACAACAAGACGTAGTGGCCTTATCAGCCTCATATTAGTGGAATTTTTTCTACTAACAGCAGTGATGCCACAATTCATAGCAGAAGTCAAGATGGCAGCGTTTTAGTTTCATTGCAATACAGTTTTTGATACTGTCCCAAAATTTTCTCTGCTTGTAAATTTGCAATTACTGAGTTCCATGGTTATCTGTGATTTAAAAATTTAATATGTTTTTGCCTACAGCATTTCTTCAGGTAGCTGATTTACTAGAGACGTATTAAGCTTTGGTTATACTGCAGAACTGCTGAACAAAGTGATAAGGAGGCCACAAATCCATGCAGCTAAAAATTAATTTTAATCTGTATAAGACAGGATTCCTAATTATTTTCAGAGAAAGTTTGTCTCATAACTGGTGAATTCATGTTATCACTAAAAAATGGGTCCATATAGACATACTAGCTCTTTTTTTGCTGAAGAGAAGTGAATAGACAACTCCAGAGCTGTGGTGTAACTCAAAGCAAAATGAGGAGCAAAAACATACATCCATTAAAACCTTGCAGATATTTTCTTAGCTTGCAATTCCACCCCTTTTTTTCCCCAATAAATTTAAAAGGTATTCAATCTTTCTATCCTTTACTGCTCATAATTATTATTTGTAACACAGCCTGGCACACTCAAGTTTTAAGAAACATTAAGTGGTTTGCAGTACTCTGATAAAATCGGCATGTTTATATCTCAGATGCTAGGATTTCCTTTTCCTTAAAATGCTATGAAGGAAATTACTTGCTTGCGGAAACATTCTGCTTACATAATAATATAAATTCAATATAGGTCTCAGATTAGCTGTGTTTAAGCTCTAATTAATATGGTCTTAGCAAGAATGTTATCTATTATAGCTAATACTCTGCTAATTGACTACACAAACCATTATGTAAAAAGCTGCTTATACTAGTCCACTAAGAGAATTAGTGAGATGCATACTTTGACTACACTGTTTCACTTTGCATACACTGTTTCTCAGGTAAATCTGTGTTAAACGTCGCAATTAGAATTAAATCAGTCAGAAAAGTGACTTGTGGATCAACATGATTCTTTGTTTACTATTATTGACTCAGCAGTCACTTTAAGTCTCCAATTAGGAGTACAGAAAGATTGCAGAAAATTATACTGAAAACTGAAGTAATTTGATATTTTGCTCTATTATCTATTCTATTCTATTATTTGCTCTATTATCTATTCTATTCTATTATTACAGAATCCTGAAGCAAATGTTTTATTATTTTATGAATAATTGTCTGTGTAATAGCTAGGTGGATGGTTTTTTTTTGTCTGTATGTTAGTGCTACTGAAAAAAAATTCTCTTTTGTAGAAATAAAAAAAAATTGCTTGAAAAATTTACTCTGGTAATTATGAATGGCCTGGTTTCACGGTTGAAGTTTCTCTCTCCTCTTTTCTGCTTCCTTTCTTTTAGGACAGGAAAATATAAGCACCGAATATCAGTCTATTGGAATTAAAATATATAAATATGTTAACAAGCATATGTTATCAAATGTTGGAGTGATGATTCCCCATAATTTATTTCTTTTCCAGAAGTATCCAAGCCTAATAGAGTCATGAAAGGGAAAAGTCTCTTTCAAGATCATCCTAAGGAAAGATGTCCATTACCTGTGAGGAAATACTCCTGTGTTCAGACTCCGTGCAAAGATTTTGGGGTGGAGAGAGGGGAGGGGAAGAGGAGGGTAGTTTGTTTGTTTGATTGTTTGTTTATAATGTCTAAATAATATCAAAATCCTTAAAATATAAAGATTTACCAGCATAGAAAAATGTAAGAGATCACTGCTTTGCAGAGGGAAATTTGTCTAGTGTCTGGGCTGATATAAATGGATAAAAAATTTAACCCACAGGAAGGCAGATTAAGTTGTGGTAAGCAAGAGTTTTATATCTGTAAGGCTAGCTGAACACCAGAGTAAACAGACTGTGTAGTATAGTAAATCAATATTTTTAGAAAAAGCATTTTTCATAAATCGTCTAGAAGATACAGCTATTTTAAAATTACTTTGAATTTCTTCAGCCTAATGATCTTGAATTACAAAGACAGATTTCAGTCACAACATTCATCTGCTTCTTGAACCAATATAAAATTTATTGACAGTGCTGGTTTTGCTACTGGCAAAACCAAAACTTTTTAATGTAGATTTGACCTAATCAATAGCAGTAGTGATAGATTTCTCATGATGGTGAGGCTATGGGGCTACTAATCTTTTCTCATAGCCAGCATCAGCTAAATTGTTCCTCCCAATATCCTTTCCTTTTGCTGATGCATTGGTATTAAGATCAATAAACTGATCTCTCTGATAGCAACCCAGCAAAAGTGAGGGAATATGCACAACCGCTTGGTTCTGGGATATGATGGAAGAGAGATGGTACTGCTGAAGAAAGGATATGTGTAATAACAAAATTTTCTCTAGTCACTACCATCAAGCATACCCCCTAATTTCTATTTGATAACTTCTGCAACAAGAAATTTGTACAGAACATGACAAATCTTGCTATTTTTAACCTCACATGCAAATTATTTTAAGTGGCTTTTCTTCAAATCAGGTGCTGAGCACTTGCTTGTGAAGTGTACAATACCTCAAGTACTGATGAAGTGAAAGAACTAAGGTCACTCAGAATCCCACACAGGTCAAAACTTAATTCACGATCATATTTATATATCTCAACCGTATGCCCTACTTTTTAACCAGCTTCACAGGTACATTTGCAAATGAGAAAATACATTAAACATTTCAGAACTGTTAATCAATGACAATGCTTTACAGCTATTCATGAAGAAAAGATAAGTTGAAGTGAGAAAAAGTAATGCAAATTAGTTGAGATATCATAATTGCATTTATTGTTTTATCTCAAGCTCTATGATTTTCCTATTTCTCTGTCATTTTGACTCTCCTCAGCAGGCATGAGCTCCACTGTCCTCTCTAGGATATTTTTATCAATATTCACAGTTTATTATGTAGGATTCCAATATATTTAAAGGAAAACTTCTGCAACTGCTCTTGATAATCTTGGTTAGCCCCTATCTAAAAAGTGATTTTTGAGTGCATTTTAAAGATGCACTCTTCCTAGTTTAGTTCTTGTTGTGGTGATGCACTCAAGTAGCTGTAATAGCTGAGGATCACCATTTCCCCTGACAACTCCTAGCCAAAGTACTGTTAGTGGTATAGAACCCAATTCTACAGTTCTTGTCAAAAATTCCAATAATTTCAAGAGATTTTGTCTGTGTGATGACTACAGAGATATCCCTTAACTTGTGACAAAAAAGTGTCTGCCGTAGAGAGAAAATAAATAAGAAAGCCTGAAGTTGTAAAGGAAACCTCTCCTGCAATGCTGAAAAGCAGTAGAAAAAGGAGAAAGAAGCCCTTCTCTCTTTTAGAAGTCATAGCTGCACCTCTCTGTAAGACAACAAATGTTATTTGGAAAGCAGGAGCAAGGTAACTTGAAAGAAAAGCAGAGCATAAAAATTATCTCAAAACCTGAGTCCTTGGTGGCATTTTTGTTAATACCACAAAGAGCAGTTACTCACCCCTGAGATTAGCTCAATTGGTTAGAACATGCTAACAAACACCAGTTCTTTTTCTCCATGTAACTGCCTGTTGATGTGAAAAAGGGTTCATAACAGTGTTGATCATAATTTATACCTCTCTTTTCCTCTGCTGAACATACTTTCTGTATCACCAACTAATGGCACAATCCAACTCTTTTTATGGCCTGGGACAAACTCCTACAGATACAGGTGATGAGGGGAACATTGGTGAGTCACAGATTCTGAATAAATAATACACACTTTCATATTCTTTACTAAGTTACATCTTTATTATTTACTATTATTTTAAAACTAATGTCATCATGCTAAAAACTGCGCTGGTGCCAGTGGTTCTTTTCACCCAGATATTTTCACAGTCCTTTAGAGACTTCATTCAGTGATTATGAATATATATATATGATGGCAACTTTTGTTTACATCTTACTGCCATCTTATAACTTCCTTAATTTCAGAACAAAGTAATATAGTTGACAACACTGAATATTTAGCCATGTTATTAACAGACCTGAAATTATTTACTCTTTCTGACCAATTTTTCTGCTTTCTTGTAAAATATTGAATTTCTTTAATGGAAATTTCAAATGACACAAGTTCACATATATGACTATATATATATATGAAAAAAAAAAAAAATATATATATATATTCCTATATATATTCATATATATTATATATATATTCTCTTATATATTTATTCATTTTATATATATATATATATATATATATATATAATGACTAAATATATATATAAAATATTTCAAACTCCAACAGTAGGTTTTCTCTAATGAACAGATTAGTTCAGTTTAAGCTTACTGACAACTGAGCACCACAAATGGTGGTCATGAAGGCAATATTAAAAAGTCATAAAGAATCCCTAGACAAACACAAGATTATCAGAAGTGCACATGAAGTTGTCACAGGTCTTGCAGGTGGCCAGTACAAGCCTTGTGTGGCACTGGTGACAAACTGGAATGGAAGATACTTCAAGTAGCATAGCGATAAGTCATCAAATGACTTGGTGCTGGTTTTCTGCAGGGGAAAATTGCCATGCACAAAGGGCATTTGTTTGTTCTCTAGTACTGTACTTCTGCAGTCCAGCTGCTAAAATTGAATATAATTAATTGCCTTAGACCTGGAAAAAAATACAAACATTTGTGTTGAAATGAAAGTATCTTATCATATCTAGGTTAACATTTACAATGCTGTTAATTGACTCAAGTTAATGCAATCAACTCAGAGGAGCAAAAAACTCCAGAATCACAGACGTCAACTAAGAGATTGTCTAATCAAACTTTCTGCAAGTATGTTTTCCCAGGTAAATTTTTGAACTAACACCTCTTTGAGAACTATGGATAATAAAAAGTGGTTCATTTTCTCTTTTGTCACTAGTTTTATATAAAGCCTGTTTGGGAACATTTGTTAGAGTACCTGTTACCCCAGTTTAGCTGGAATGGTTTCAGTTTTCAACTGAAACCCTGGTCTGGGTAGGTAGATCAGTACTTACCACAGCCTACCACAGATCAGTACCTACCACAGAAGATGTCTGCTTCTCATGTATATTTCCATGTAGATTTGCCTTAGAAGGTGATTTGCTTATTAAAAGAGCAATATGGGGTATGAAAGTGTTATGTAAATATATGCTTTGCAACTACAGTAGTGGCCATTTTAAATATGTAAAATGTCATTTAAAAAATCACAAAGTGAAGAAAAATTGCAATTGCATCTTTGTCTGAATACAGCTGCTCACTGATTACCTAAAACTATGGAACAGCTGCTTGCAACAGATTTAACCTGCACATGCATTTCAGTCTAACCAAATAAAAAACTGACTGGGGTATGTTGTACAAATTTTGACCACAGGCTGGCCTGCATATGCCACTGTAATTTATACAGTTGATTACCTTCCACTTTCTCAAGGATATTAACTGGCATGAACCTTCATTTTTTTTCATTTCCAGTAATTAATTCCCTGTACAGAGTGACTGAAAATACTAAACAAAAGCTTTTAATCAGAAATTATTAAAGTTGTCTTGTCAGCTGTGTGTTAATCACCGTGCATTTTTGTATAAGGAGTGAAAATTTTATTTAACCTTATACTTAATTAAAACATATTGTTTCTGTAGCAAATTGGAAAGTACTGTCGTCTGTTTAGACTTGCACCCTAAGATTCATTAAGGGTTGGTTTCCTTCAATATGCAGGCATTTAGAAATTCATTCTACTGGGCACTGAATGAAGGTACAAAGGGTGAGGGTTGTAGCACACACAAGAATTCTGTTGTTGAAGGTCTTCCAAACCCCCACTGTAATGCAGACTGACAACATAGTGAAGGAATACTAATGAATTTGAATGGGATTAAAACTAGAAAGTGAAGAATAATGAGGGAAAAAAATTGCTTTGCAGATTTTGGGATTCATTGTGGCAGTCTGATCTTGTGAATGACATGGGCACTAGAATTTTGTACAATCATTCCTGTTTGAATCTTTAATATAAAAATTAAAAAAAAAAAAAAAAAAAAAGAAGTGATTTTTTGTAAATTTGCCATTTCTGGGGAAGTGACTACAGCAGCTTGTTGAAAGCTAATGAGACCGGAATGCTCTGGTGTGTAAGATTCCTCTAAAGATTCAGAAGGAAAAACATGAGAAAATGACAATGACCGATTACTGTTTATTATTACAGTGAGGTGCAAAGACTTGCAAAATTTTGCTTGTTTTCAATGTCTTTTTAATACATCAGCATCCTGCTACATCATCATTATGCAGGAACATGTAAGGTAAGAGGTGCATATCTTATTACTGTTTTCTGGAAAGAATTTAATATCAGCCCCAAGTTCTTGCCAGAGTGTGGTAGACGCTGCTCTATCCATCAAGATGACTGAACTGCAGACTCATTTGGCCAAAACTGGTGTTGTGTTGGCTTGTAAGACCAATCTTATCACTATGTCCACTGCTTGTTGTGTTTTGTAGAATCTCACTGTTATCAAGCTTGACAAGTTTTGCTCTGTTCCTGCCTATTCCTTGCCCCAGGGCTCATCTTTAGCTACCTGGGTTTCTTATCTCTTCACTATTCTTTACCATTTTCATACCACACCCTTTAGTGTCTTATATCTCTTGACTATCTTGGTTTCTCTGTCTCTTGCCTCCAGCCCCAACATCAGGGATTTGCCAACAGCTTTCCCAGGTGTATTGCTGCTGTGAAGACTTTAGAGGGATTGCCCTGGGAACATATGGTCAGATGCAGCAGTAACAAGTGCAGTACCTCACTGAGAGCCAGATGCAGACATGGGTAAAAAGCCATTGATGTTTTATATTATTCCTATTTATCATTAGCAGACCTTGATTAAGTAAGTGATATGACTGATCTCAGGCAATAATTGCAGCTTTGCTCTGAAGCACTTGCAGTCCAGAAAGGCAAACAGCAGGCAAAGTGTAAGGGGAAAGGGATGAATATATATTTTTTGAAACAATACCATCTATTTCTACTGGCCCTCTGCCTGGCCATTATTAACTTACAGAACTTTGTAGGCATCCAAGTTGGATCTTCCTGCTGTTACTGGAAAATTTTTCTTGGCTCAGGTATGAAAATAATGTCCTTTCAAACTCAACACTATGTTGTTACAATATCCATTTTGAGAATCTAATGGTCAAATGCGATGATTGTCTCTTGGAGCACCTCACAGGGACAATATTGTTGTGTAATAGTGACCTTACATCTGGGAACAGCCTTGCTTAGGGCTTCCCAAATCTATCTCTTACTAGGCCATATGACAGATATGTGTAAGGCTCCATGCCTTATTTAAAATATCCTTGACACAGTCATGCCACTTGTGACTCTTTGTACTGCTGTGACATGACCCTGACATGGCAAATATTCTTGTGTATTATGCAAGGGTGTCACTACAGAAGGAGGATTATGTGAGGTCATGGCTAGAGTCTGATCCTGCCTCAGTCCCAGATGTACAAGCAGAAAACTGTTGAGTGGATTAATATGTAAGTGGCTTTTAGAGGCAACTGCCCTCTTATCTGACATTGCTAGGTGAACAGATGCTAGATGTTGCTAGATATTGCTAGGTGTTGTTGGATAGCCCCAATCTGTTCAACAACCATCTGCATTAACTTATAACATAGGATAACCTTGGACAAGAGCAGCCAATGGAAGTAGACCACCTTTGTCACACACATGGGCTTACTTTTACTTCTTTAGGCATGTACATATTACTCTATTTTTATCCCTTGACAGCAATGAGACTTAGTCAAAGTTGATAGCTGATCTGATCTCCTCTTCATCAACCAAAAAAAAAAAAAAATCTAGTCAGAGGAACCATATCACTTCTAACAAGAAACTGTACAAGCCACAGTCGGTCTGCTAAAACAGAAGACACACCAAAGCAGAAAACATTGATAGAAGTAGGTGTGTAATGTTGGCCTTTCTTTCAAGCTACACAAGTGGACTTCCCTGGCAGAATGGAGCTGCTGGAGAAGATCTTTCACTGCCTAACTTAATGTTTTCAGCTTCATTACATTAGTACTCTAGTATCACAAGTAACAAACTCTCATCTACCACATACATAGGTACCTATGAAGCCTACATGTTCCTCTTGGAAGAAAGGGTATCTTGTAAAAACTATTACTGCTGATGCATATGAATTCTGTGGGGTTTTTGCCTATATCTACCCTTGTTAAAATTAAAATCAAACCATACCACATTGTTAGGTTTCCCCTCCATCTCCTTACCCATTGCTATTTTCACTCTTACCAGTATGTCTTCACTTTGCCAGCAGTTACCTTGCTAAGCTGGAGAGAAAGAAAGAGATCTCAGGTCTTGATTATCTTGAATTTAGAAATTAATGTTGTCATCAAGTGAAGTGTTAACATAATGAAAGTGAACTTGACTTTCAGAAAAATCAGTGAGCTGGAAGCAAGTAGTTACATCCCTTTAGACTGAAATCAGACAAATTCAGGGAATGTAGGAATAACTACTTCATGTATACAACATGAGCACATCAGAGCAAGAGTCTTCCCAGATGTGTTTGGATCATCTCTAAAGGGCTTGGGAAGGCCTATGAAATGGCAATTCGAAAATTGCCAAGTGGGCAAATGCAGAAGCAAACTAAAAGGTAGATATCTGCCTTAACTGTGTTAACTGCATGAGCTGTTGGGGCTGGGGGAGACCTAAAGTTTGATTAGAACCTTTCTGCTCTGTGACATTTCAAAAGAAAGATTATATCTGCCTCTGCTCCCCAAAGAAAGGAAAGAGTGACCAACAGCAGAAAAGCTCAGAAGGTGAGTGGGAACCAAATGATCTCATGCTGTTGGTGACAACAGTGGATACAGAGTGAGGAACATTGACGTGGATACAATGCAGAAGAATGATGTCTTGGAAAGGTCTATTCATCATGGGTTTAAGGATCAGTATGCAAAGATTTTAAGCACTATAATAGCACATAATATCACTATCTGAAGTTCTGTCTAGACTTGGGAGACCAAGGACAGATTGTCCTAGATTAGACAGGTTTCAGGGAGATTAGATAAAGTCTTTAGATTTTTTTTTTCTTTTACTTGTGATATTAACAAAATACGAAATAGGGCTCTTAGGATATCATTAAATCAGTTAGCACCTGCTCAGGTGCAAATGTGAAGACATGGAAATAAAGTACTTTGTCCTTAACAACATCAATAAACTGTAATTTTCCTCAAAAGGATTCACTACTTGCTAAACTGTCAAGGCCAAAGATCTCTTTATCCTGAGTGCTCAGAGGTAAATTATTTTGTTAACATAGATTTAATTTACATCGTTGGATCTTGAGCCTTCCCAGACAGTTAAGATAAACAAGGCTCCAACAGGTGAAAATGAGATGGAGGAGGTTCCAGTAACTCAATCTTCTCTCCAGCACCTTGGGGAGTCATACAATTTTAAGGCAACTAAAGTACTTTTGTACTACCGCAAAGCATCTAGTCGGTCTGGAAGAAATCAACACTTTAAGAGTTCTTCTTCAGTAGGTGTTAAATGCTCCCATCCTCTCGACAGGAGATTTTCATTAATGAAAACACCTCGTGGGGAGGAGTACAGGAAGAAAACAATGTAGTGCTGACATTTTCATTGTCTTTGGTGGGTCCTCATCCTCCCTGCCTGCGGTTACGTGCTTACAGTGCGTGATCCTGTCAGTTGTTAGCAGCTGACACAGTGAGGCTTTGTGGTTGTTTACATCATAAAGTTATGTCATGGCTATCATTAAGACAGTAACAGAGAGAAGGGGTCAGGCAGTTTAGTGTACCAGAGACCCTAGATCCTGCAGCCCCTGCTCCCTGAGAACACTCAAGGCTCAATGGAAATGTTCAGCCCTCCCTTTTCCTCCTCTCTTCCTTCCCCAAGTGCATGTTTGCCTGAAGAGAGAAGGACCACTAAACCACTGGCCACTGAGATCAGACAGGGAGAAGGGAGAGAACTTTGGATGCCTGCAGCGGCAAGGAGATCCATCAGATCTTGTTTCCAGTAAAAGAAAGGTATGCAAAACCTCCCAGTTTCCTTGAAAAAGTATGTAGAGAATCCATGAGACAGCTGGAGAGGCAAGGACCTTTACTGCCTTTGTTTTCATTAAGGAAAACAGATATGACACACAGACACAGACACACAGACACAGACACAGACACACAGACACAGACACAGACACACACACTTCATTCCTAGCATGCACTGGTTTTGACTGCATGTCCCAGATTTCCCTTTTTCCATGCCATCCTCATCTTCTCCTGTCTCATGCTTTTGCCTCCTGAACTCCTCTTCCTGCTTGGGAAAATATGGGACAAGTCTACCCAAATACCCTTTCTGTCTCAGTGTCTGTTTCTTTACTACCTGCCCCCAACAAACAAAAACACATAAAATTCCTTTTTAATTTTCCAAATTAGTTTGAGTACTATTTGAGCTGTATTTCTGACTGGGTTTAAACAGTTGACAAGCAGTAATGGTGCTTGCCAAAATGCATAATGCTAGCAATGGAGCGGGTGATTTTAACAATCAATGCAATTTTAGAAAGCAATCTCCTTTGTCCTCTTCTTACACTTCTTACTTCTGCTGCCTTTACTTAATAGAAGTTATTGTAGAAACCTAGACAAGAAAGATGTCATCTCTTTCTGACTCTCAGTCAATAAAAACCTTCCCTATATTATTGGGGGAAAAAAAAAGATTGGAGATATATTCTTCCAGCCCTTTCATCTGCATTTGCAGTAGGTCTCTGAATGTCAAGGTCACACATTTATTTTAGACTTTTTAGCTGTTAGCCAAATAGCAGCAGTGGAATTTGATCATTAGATACTCAAACCCAAGAAAAATGACCATATGGTTACATGTTATTAAATGTTACAAAGAAAGAAGAGAAGAAAAAATCACTGCATATCTGTTCAGTACTTAGAGAAATTTAATCCAAAAAATTCAATTAGTTCTTGCACATGTCACATGGAACACATCAGTTTCACTGCTTCAAGTACAATTAGGCTGAGAGACAGCAAAGCATTCAGGAAGGAAAGAGGCCAGGGTTTGGCATGGCAACAGCATCCCCACACGTGCTCTGCTCAGGGAGGTGACTCCCAGCTCCTTGCCGGAGCTGTGTCTAGACAGTGACAGTGCACCCAGCACTGAATGAGACTTCAAGAGCTGCATCCAATCATGTTTTTGATCTACAAGAAAATGAAAAATATATGAATCCCAGAATCTTAGGTGTGTGAGAGTTTTGTTTTGTTCTTTTTCTGAAGAGAACTGTCACAATAAAAAAAGTAATTAATAATGTATTTTGCTGTTAGTGTCTTTATAAAGAATTGATTTTTCTGGTATGAATTAGGATTTTTCTCCAAGATAAGATACTCTTTAAATAATTCACAATACTACCCTAGAGTAAACTGAGATTTATACCAGGAACAACAAATAATATTTTTAAATGTAAATTGAATCACATGCCATTATTCTTATGTAAGGCTCTTTATTTAAAACACACCCTGCTCATTTCAGCAGAAATTGCATTGCCCCCCCCTGCCCCCAGAAAGAATGAAGCAGGTTACTTATATTCCCAACATTAGGACTTGGCAGACCTAATACTAGATCATCTTTTTTCTAGTATGACAAGTGTTTCAGAGGAACACAGATGACCTTTCTAACAACCCTAAAACAGCAATGTGTTTTTAATGTGTACATGTTAAAGGCATATTGTGATATAAATTTCCTCATCATTACATGTTTTCTCACTTGGCCTCATAATTTTGTGATATAAACAGTGCCAGGTCAGACAGTCTGACCTTTAGTAAAGGTTTCACTTGAACCCAGCTTAATTATCCTTCAGCTCAGTGAGAGAAGTTATATGGCTATAAACCACAAATGAAACATACATTTACATTATCAACTGTTCCTTCATAAGACATTTTAAAAGAGCCTTAGAAAGCTTATTTATTTTTTTTAATGTGAGAAATATCAGTTCTTAATTTCATTTTTCCTGATGAAACTCAATGTCAATGTCTTTGCACTGGCAAGATGTCCATGAAACCTACAAGTGGCCCACAAGTGGAAAAGAAAACTCATGCAGGAGGCAAATTTCTTCTTTGAGAATAAATAGCAATATTATGGTGGTATTTATCAGGCAGGAGTAAAGACAGTATTTTGTTTGCTCTCCACCTGTCTACAATAAAGCAAGAATTTATGACTTCTATTAGTACATATTTTTCTGGATGTTCATACGCCAGTGACTGTCATGAAAGTAACTAAAAGGGTTTAGAATACAAAAGCCAAATGCTCTTAAAGGTGATTTTCAAGAGATTGTTAAAAATAAGTTGGTCTTTGCTTCTTATTTAATATGTACTACAATTACATAGAAGGATTCCTTTACTTCCATTTTAACATACAACATGTTATACTATGTATGATATATATACATGTTTTCATCAGAAGAGAAAGTAGAAAATTAATTTATTTACTCTTTTATTCCACATTTGGTGCTCACTATATTCATATTAGTGCATATTCAGGCCTGAAAGAAGCACCAGGTAGTGAGGTAGCTCTGTGAGGAAAAGAATTTATCCCTCCGTGGTATTTCTGCTTGAAGGGAGAAGGCGGCCTTTCTGTAGCTCTGAATAATTTCCCTGGATGTCATGGTTTAACCCTAGCCATTAACCAAGCCCCACACCAAGCTTGCTCACTTCCATCTGGTGAGATGGGGGAGAGAGTCGAAAAAGCAAAAATGACAAAACTCATGGATCAAGACAAAAACAGTTCAATTGGGATTGCAAAAGCCACACAAATAAAGCAAAATAAGGAATTCATTCACCACTTCCCATGGGCAGGCAGGTGTTCATCCATCTCAAGGAAAGCAGGGCTTCATCACATGTGGCAGCAACTTGGGAAGACAAATTGAATCACTCAAAACATTCCCCTCTTCCCTCATCTTCCCCCAGCTTTATATACTGAGAATGATGCCATATGGTTTGCAATATGCCTTGGGTCATTTGGCATTCACTGTCCTGACTGTGTCCCTTCCCAACTTCTTGTGCTTTCCCAGCCTCCTTGCTGGTGGGATAATGTGAGAAGCAGAAAAATCTTTGACTCCATATAAGCGCTGCTAAGCAGTAGCTAAAACATCTCTTTGCAATCAACACAGTTTCCAGCACAAATCCAAAACATAGCCCTGTAACTAGCTTCTGTTGAGAAAAGAACCAGCCCACGGAGTAACTAGGGACTGTGCAGGAAGAGAAAATTGTAATTAAAAATGTAGGAGATGCATTAATTAACATTACCCTTACAGATCAATCATCTAGGAAATATTTGTGTGTATAGTACTCAAAGATAAAATATTCATCAAGCTTACGTTTCTTCAAATGTGGAAAAGAGCACCTGTTTAACTCTCAGACAAATGTAGAAAGAAATTGTTTACCCAGACTTTATATGTTTTTGCTCCTGTATCCAAAATAGCATACATAAACTTGTTTGTACTTGAATTTAATACCCAGACTTAAAAACTGTAATAATATTTCAGTCAGACATAGAGATTAAAGTATATCAAAATATATGTGCAAATGATAGTTTAAGCAAAGACTTTATCAAAAAGAGAACCTGAGGTTTCTGACCTGATATAGGTCAGAAAAGATAAAGCAGAAAAATTGTCAGAGTAGCAATTTTGTATTTGGGCATTAGAGAATTGCAGAATTATGCAACTTTTTTTTTTTTTTTCCATTTGCATGGACACCTTGGATCAAAAAAAAAAGAAAACCAGAATTTCTAAAAATCTTTGTTTTGGATATTTAATTTATACTTGCGATGAAATAAAATTCTCATAATGAGAGGATTGTCATTATCTCTAAAAGCAGAACTTAGTCTATTAGTCACATTTAGGTTCTGTCCAAGCCACTGATTTTCCCTTCAACTAACATTGTCCATGGCTATATAATACTTCTTTTCTGCCTTTTCACTATATATAGCAACAAACGATTTAATTGCATCTATTTCTCCAAAATGTGATCGATAATTCTAAATGTAGTCTGTTACTTGGTTGAGATTTGCTTAAAACAACAGAAATTGTACATAATGGGACTTATTTCTATGACAGAAATCAGTACTTTTTAAAAAACTTGTGTCACCATCTTAGACATCACAAAAGCTGTGTGCTTTACAAATCACCCATGGTCTCAAAAAGCAAAAATATTTGTAAATAAAATGCCGATTTTTTTTCTTTATTTCCCCCTAATAATCACAGAAGGAAGTAAGTATGTTTGTTTCTTTTCTGGGGGAGCAGAGTAATATTTTTCTGTATGTTCTGTAGTTCCTATATTTATTACTATTTCTATCCTTTCACTTCTGGCTATACTACAAAATATTTTTTCTTTCTGTGTTAAAGATCATGACAGGAATCTTTAATTACTACCAAGTTGCATTTGAAGACAAAACCAGGGACATGTGATGTGAAACTCTGCATTCTTTGCAGTATTAGGTTTCCAGCAGAAATTTAAATTCATGGAAGCAGGCTGTCATGCTGAAGCAAAAGAAACACAGTTTATTTGGGCTCTGGTCCTTCTTACATTTGAAAAGCTCTGTATGTTCTTTACATAAAAATGGATATTCTCTCTTAGAAAGAATGAAGAGCAGAGTTTTCAAGGCCAAGATCCTTGGTGCCACTACGGAATGACAGATATTTCATGTCAATTGCCAGTTTTACAGCTCAGGAGGAAATGAAGCAGCTTTGACACTTACATATCAAAAGCACAGAAAACCCATGTAAACACATATTCAAAGTAGAAATAAGAATGAACAGAAAATATTTTGAATGGTGATAGAGAGATGCTTGGCGACTAGGTACCACACAGCTGCTCACTCACACCTGCCCCCTCCTGTTCCGGCAGGATGGGGAGAAGAACTGGAAAAAAAGGTAAAATACATGGGTTAAGATAATAATTTGTTAATTGAAATAGTTTAATAATTGAAATAATTATTATAATTAATAATAATATATTAAAATATGTTAATAATATATTAATAATTAATAATAATATAATAATGTATTATAATTTATAATAAAAATTATAGCAAAGAAAAGGGACACAGAAAAACTAGAGAGGAACAAAACCCAAGAGAAACAAGTGATGCCCAATGCATTTGCTCACCACCTGACTGATACCCAGCCTGTCTTGAGCAACTATTGGCCCCTCCTGGCCAACTCCCCCCACTTTAAATACTGGGTATGATATTCTATGGTGTTGAATACACACTTTGACCAGTTTAGGTCATCTGTCCCAGCTGTGCTCCTCTCCCAGATCTTGTGCAGCTCCTCACTGGCAGAGAATAGGACACTGAAAAGTCCTTGACTTAGGGTCAGCACTACTCAGCAACAGCCAAAACATCAATATCAGTGTGTTATCATTATTCTCATACCAAATCCAAAACACAGCAGTGTACCAGCCACTAGGAACAAAATTAACTCTATCCCAGCCAAAAGAAGAACTATTCACAAGGCACGTTTCTGTCTTATGAATTTAGCCCACTGTAAAGGGAACTTTGTTGTTTTGCTGCTGTCAAAACATACACATAGCTTTTGAGCAGACAATGAAATGTGTTTTGCTGGCAGAGTCATTCACAGCATCATCAGTTCTGTGAGTGTTGTCTGTATCCTGCAAATACTGAGTCAGGAAAATGTCACTTCAGCTTTGTTTACATCCTTTTATGCTAATTTTAAAAATATTAAAATAAAGGTATCAAGCTTTCTAAAATGGCAAATTTGAAAAAGAAAAAGACAAACTTAAGCTAAAATGTTTGCTGAAACATATTTATTATTTCTATTCATTTCTATACCTTAATTTTTGATACTTGATTATACAGATCAATCTATCACAAAAGACATTAACTTGTGACTTGTGTAAATAACCAAAAATATAGGCATTTTGAATATTGATATTCACAAATAATTCTGATTAATTACTTCTGGACTATTTTTCAAGTAATTAAGAAAAAAATTTAAAGTTTCTCAATTCCCTTATGAATATTCTGAACAAGAAAAAAAATCACTCCCAACTTTTATTTTTTTCACAGAGTCATCAAATCAATTAGGTTGGTAAATGTGGCATTCTGGTGTTTCTCCTGGCTCCGGAGCAGCCTCCGGGGCACCGCAGGTCCTCTAGTCCCGGTCCCGCTGCTGCTCCCGAGCGCTGCGCACTCCGGGAAGGTGGGTCGGCCATCTCCACCGCCGCGCGTGAGGAACTTCAATAAAGGGGGTGAAGGAAGGACCAAATTCCCCGTGGCAGGAGCTGAGAGCATTTTATTGGTGTGCTCACAATTCCTGTGTTGGACAATATGGCCACCCGGCCTCAGCTGCATGAGGGTTTTATAGGGGGTGGAACGTGGGGGGTGTCACGTGGTCTGGGGAAGCCATTAGGGACGCAGTAGGGGACGGCACCGGGGCCCGGGGCGGTCCCGGGGCAGGGCGTGGCCTGGGGGAGCCAATAGGGGCACGCAGGGGCGGCGCCGGGGCCCAGGGCACTCCTGGCCATGGGGGAGGGGTAGCAGCAGGAAAGTATCCACAGGAAGAGACAGGGGGGATGGGAGCTGGGCCCGCATGGTAAGGCAACTCAGGAATCGGCCACCTCAGGGGGGGAAACCCAGGGGATGCATGGGCGTGCACAGAATTTGCTAAGATACATCAGAACCCCGACCTAAACCCAAAGTCCGGGATGCAACTGGTAAAGACGTCTGAGATCATCGTGTCCTACCTATGACCTAACACCAGCATGACAACAAACCATGGCACTGAGTGCCATGTCCAGTCTTTCCTTAAACACCACTGGAGACAGTGACTTTACAACCGCCTAGTTTATAAAAATCTAATCAACCTTTTTGGGAAGAATTTCTTTCTGATGTACAACGTAAACCTCCCCTGGCAGCTTGAGGCTGTGTCTTCTTGTCCTGTACCTGGGGGATAAGGTACCTGGGGGATAAGGCTGGGCATCACTCAGCTATTCCCTCCTTTCAGGCACTTGTAGAGTGTGATGAAGGCTCCCCTGAGGCTCCTCTTCTCCAGGCTGAAGACCCTCAGCTCCCTCAGCCACTCCTCACAGGACACAGGACATGTGCTTTGTTCCACTTCAGTCACAGATCAAAAGATTACTTTCCAGTTGACATCTCTGAGGGAACAAAACAACTGCTGCTGAGATTTGCTCAGGTGTGGCAGATGAAAATCAGCTGTGTTAGGATCAGTCAAATGAAACAGACACTGCACTGCTACCTAGAGAGTAGATAGAAGGGTACACACTGTCTCTTTAGATAGAACCCTACCAAAAATGTGTGCCAAATAATAGCAGCAAAAACTTGAAAATAATTTATACATTAAATATTTTAACATTTGCTACAGAAACAAGCAGAGATATTCAATGTGTGTTGGAAAAAGATCTTGAATTCTGTTGAACCCATTAATTTGTGCAACTAATTGATGTTCTATGAGTGCTATTCATTATCACTAAGAATACAGCTCTATGTTACAAATGAAATGCAATTATAAGAGGCTTCCTTTTCCTTCATTTAGAAAAGCTTTCCAGTCTGTGCAACTTCTCCTTTTGCAATATTGAATACTTTTGCTTTAAGCATAACATGTGGTGGATCTTCTTTGATTTAGTTATTTAAAAGAAAAACCCAAACCAATAACTATAGGGTCATTGCAAAGACCTCCCCAGACAAAATGTGGGACCATATATATGTGTAAATGCAGGTTTGTTTGAACTGGACAGAGATCTCTTGATACATCTCTAAACTCTAAGTGCACTAAGGCAGAGTTGCACTTCCTGCTGTGATCTCTCTGCATCTACTTTTGCCTGACATGTCACTACCCACACTGCAGGCCTGTTTAAAACCTGAAATATTGCAAATTCTGTCCTAGCTTTAAAGTGATTATTTTTTACAGAAAGTTTGAAATTATCTTTTTTATTGTGTGAACATGAAAATAACAAATCTTACTGTATTAACATTAACATGTAGGCACATTCAGAATATGACTTTGCCTAACTTATCCAAGTTTTATATTCTGTGGTATATGCAGTCAATGTAGTTTCTGTTCCTAAGGATGCATGTGCAGGTATGTGTGAGAGAATGTGCCTCTGATTCTTGAAAGGAGAGGAATCAATTTCCTTAAAACAGATTAAAACAAAAATCCTACACTAACCGGTTAATAATACAAAGTCCAAAAGATGCAAGGGTGAGTGGCAGCTGTCTGCCACCCTATACGTTTTGGGATGGCCATTTTTAGACACTGTTGCATCCCGGGTTTGGGTTCAGATTAGGGGTTCTGATATGTGTTAGTTAGCCAATTCTGTGTACCCCTGTGCACCCCCCGTGTTCCCCCCCGCAGTGGTCTGCTCCAGGTTATTTACCATTGGAGCTCACCATGCCAGTCCTGTAACCATCTCCCTGTCCACTCCGGAGAGTTTAGTGTCTGTTACCCATTCCCGCGACCCCGTTCGCCCCGGAGCCCTGTGTCCACCCCTGTCGCATCCCCGTTGGTTACCCCGGTCCACATCATTCCCCCGTTGCCTGTCCCCATTGGGTGAGGGGGGCTTCTGCCCTCCTCGGCCCTCCCTCTATAAAATCCTGCGTGCCCTTGGCCCCAGCGCCATTTTGTCCACACGGTGCTAGGGAACGGCTGCGGTTCTCCACTGCAGCTCCACGCGGCAATAAAAGCTCTCCAGGTAGCCACGCGGACAGACTGGACATTCCTTCCCTCGTCGTCTCGCCCCTCGCACCAGCAACAGAACACGGCCAGCCCCATCCCAGTGCGCAGAATGCAGCAGTGCCTGGGACGAGTGGCGCCCCGGTCCCGCCGAGAAGCAGTGCCCTTGCCAGGCTCTCCGAAGCTGCTCGGGACCGGGCAAAACAACGCAAAGCCGCAGACACCTATAACAAACTTTTTAATAGAGTTATTCAAGCAAGAATTTATTGCTTCAGTCTCAGCAGTGTATTTTGCACAAGCATTTCACATATCTATCCAGCAGATTGCTAAGTTTTCTGTCAAGCAATGGTCCCTTTGCTCCCTTTTGCTTGTCTCTGGAATTGCCTGCCAAGGAAGGATTAGCATCCAGAGCTAAAGGAGATGGTGGCATTCCCACTTCCTCCTTAGGATACCACTGAGAAGGAAGAGTGAACTAGCAGCTTGCAAAACCCTTCCTTGGCAACTGACCATCCCAAACTACTTTGCTCCATCCAGTTTCCACATGGTCCACATTTTCAAGGTTATGACAACTTCTTTGAATTTAGCTCCTTCTTCTGCAGTCACATTTCAGTTTTCCCCTCCTCTTCCCCCCATCTCCCTTTTGTGAGCAGGTGTTCTGCCGCTCCATGTCCACAGCTTGGGATCCTGCCAAGACAACTGAGACAGCAAGTCTGGAAATAGCCTATATAGCCTTGCTTTGCTAGACTGGAAACTTTTAAAAAATACTCTGGAAATACTTATACAATGGATTGGCAGCTGATTAACAGAAAAACACACCCAGGAGCCAAAATGAATTTTGAGTACTGTAGAAGGATGCCAGCTTAACAGCTTTGCAACACAAAGCTATCCACAGGACAGGTACAGGACAGGGACCAACTCCACCAGCCTCTGCCACCGTCTCTGGGGAAATCTGATGACTCTGATAAGAAACAGTCAATGTCCCTGGATGTGATTTTTCATTGTAGTAAGAGCTGAGGGTTAAAGAGTAAAGGAAACAGTCTCACAAGCATTATATATGTCTCTTTAGGCTTTTTCCTTCTCTGAAGTTCATGGCAGAAGTTTGGATCTCATTAGCATTTAGAGTAGGTCAGACTCTGATGTTTTTAATTGCTCAGCAGAACATTTTTTCATCCAAAGAAGATTAAAGTCATGTAACAAAAATTTTAAAATCCATCTAACTTCAGGTAAGTTGTCTGTTAAGTAATACTCTACTGAGATCAAAAGAATGGACAAGTGAACCCTGGATAGCAAACATATCTATGGCAAAAAAAAGTGCATCATGTCATGAAGATATTTTCCACTTAGTTATTTTAATACACACAAAGGGTGTTAAGTCCAATGTTATTCTTAATATGTCACAAACTTTGGCACTTTTTGGTTTTTCCTTGTGAGCTCCTTTATTTTCAGCATTGAAAACAGAATATTACAAGCATTTTAATACCACCAGCAATGTGTTATCAGCCATTATTGTATTTTGTGCTCCCCTGTATCCTTTAGTGTATGTTTTGTTTACTAAATTACAGTGATTCTAAGTGTGTATACTTTTGGAATAGCAGTAGGAATAACTGCTCTGATTTATATTATTCCAGCTCTGCAGTTTTCTCTTAGTATTTTCAAGCAAAAATCCATTTGAAGCACTGAATCAACCACATCTTTCTTGTTTCTGTGTTAGTTTTGAAAGTACTGTTTTTTACTGAACTGAATGTTCATAGTTTTAAAAATATATTAATAGAAAACTAAGTTAAAACACACTGAAGTTTTGTTGCCTACATGTACCACATTCTTGGAGCTTTTGAAGGACCTGAAGCCTCAACCAGGTATTTAAAATAATTACTTGAAGTTAACAAACAGACTTTTTTCAGCAGAAAACTGGTTTCACTAAAAGCTGTTCTTGTCAAACACTGACTAGCTTCAGCTAACTTTATTTTTAACAACTGACCTCTGAAAAGTAAAGCATTCTCTTTTTCAGGCAAAAGTATAAAAACATTTACCCAAAGTAAACTGGGGTAAGTTACTGCATTAGATAAAAAATATGTTGTTCCTTATTCCCTGGTCTAGCTTGGGGTTGTCTTCCAAATGATAACTAGGCCATTTTCATATCAAGGTCTTTGCATTTCATTTCTCCTTTCTACTTTGGGAAACATATCATCACTTCCAATGAAAGCTGCCTAAAACTGGTCAGAATAGACTCTTATTTCTGTGGGAAATATTCTATATTTTCTTACCCCAAAACAAAATAGTCTATCAGATAAATGTCAAAACCATAAGGTGTAGCAAGTTATTGATAGTGTTTTTCAATGAAATTATAATTAGAACTTATTTTTCCTTATATGAAAAAATGATATCTTTGTCATTCCTTCTCATTTTTTCTTCCTTCCCTGTAGATTTTAATGTTCCAAGATATATGTTATTTTGCAGAAAGATTGCTGTGGATAATGTCTGACACTCCCACTGGCCTTGGGATGGTCGGTACAACAACTTGTGCCCTAATTATTGGAGGCAAAATTGTACTTTCTACATTTATAACAAAGTAAAACCACTTTTAAGATCACTTTTCTTATTGTCTGTCCTCTCTCCTCTGTGATTTTATGATCACAGGATAGGTCAGGTTGGATGGGACTACAAGAGGTCTCCAGTCCAAGCTTCTGCTCAAAGCAGGATCATCTTGAGGTCAAACGGAGATGCTTACGGTTTTATCCAGTTGTGTCTTCAACATCTCCAAGGCTGAACTTCTTCAAGTGTTGGACCATCCTCCTGGAAAAAAAATTTACATCTGCTCTGAACAGCTCTTGCTTCAATTTATGCTCATGGTTTTCTGCCTTCCTGCCATGCCCCAGTATGCCTCACACCACGTTCCTCATGACCTGCTGTTAGGAGTTGGGGACTGATCTTTGGTCTGCCCAAAGCCATCTCTTTTCCTCTATGGACAAACCCAGCTTCCTCAGCCTCTCTTCAGAGGACAAATGCTGCAGCATCCCAACATCTTCACAGCCTCGTGCTGAATGGTTCAATTTCTCAATGACTGTTTTGTATAGGGGGACCCAAAGATGGACATGATACCCTAGAGAATGCTGAATAGAAGGATAATCCCTTTTCTCAGTGTACTGTCTCTGCTTCTGTTAAGATAGTCTGGGAGGCTTTTTTCTACTAAGTCACTGCTTTTTCATACTCATCTCGCTTCCCACCAGGACCCCCAGGACTGCTTTTTGCCCATCTGCTCCCCAGTCATCACTCCCCAGCCTGTGTCATTTTCAATGACACAGGCCATTGCCTTCCCAGAGATTGGGACTTGCATTTATCCTTGTTGAACTTCTTGTGTTACTTACTGGTCCTTTCCACAAATTCATATTCTTCTTCTTCTTTCTCTTAGAAGACTTATTAAAAAATTTCACTCGTTGTTAGCTTGTATATGATTCCTAAATAATCAGTACCTGTCCACACAGGACAGATGAGACACTTGGGGCTCCAGGTTGGAGCAAGCTGAATGGCATTGATGGAAGGTGGCTGCTGTAAGGTGAGCATGTGAAAATGCACTTCAGCCAAGGGTAAATGTCCTTTTTTTTGGACCAGAGGTATAATATGTTCAGGAACTGTTATAGCCTGTAACAGATGCTTAATATGGTTGAGTTTGACCTGCCAAGAGTTGACCCAATGATATGTCTGTGACTTAAAAATGTCCATTATGGATGTCCTCATCTTTGCCTTTCTTGCTTTTTTATTCAATGCCTTTTTTATTTCATGGATTCATTGTGTTCTTGCAGGGCTTAATGGTAACATTGGCTGCAGCTGAAAGCCATGTCTTTGACCAGTGTTGTAAATTCTGACAGGAAGCAGGCTTTTCTAGAGTGCCATGTCAGTAAATCACTGGATCTAACATAGCCAGTGCCTACAATAGGTACTAGCAGTACTTTCTCCCTGCAGAAGGTTTTCCCACAACCAAAATTGTGTTCTCTGTGATTCTCTCCAGCAGGCACAGCACTAATTTGCATAATTTCTCAAAGCATATTGAGTCAATCTTCAGCTTCCCCATAATCCAATTGAACTGTTCTGTGCAAAGGAAACTACTGAGAATACCTGGAGTGTGGTTATGGTCCTGATTACTACTACCCTCTGAAGTATTAGTATATTCATTCAAGATGTGAATATCTGAATTTAGGGTTCCTGAAACAGCTTTTCCAGGTATGACCTTTGATACTGAATTCCCCTAAGCTCACCTTCCCTTCCCTGTCTGAGTCTCTGCGCAGCCAAAATCCTGAGAGTCACAGCATGAGAAAGCACATTCACCCAGGGGCTGTCTAGCTCTTCTTTGGTGTCCAGGATATTCAGATGAGACAAAAGGTGTAAAGGTCCTAATATCCATGCTTATGATAATTTCTGTCACTTTCTGTCCAATGTCAAATAAATGTCAGGTAGCTTGACTTTCCTTCTTTTAGTTGGACCTAAAACTCTCTTTTACTTATTTTTCTTGCAGTCCTCTCTCCACTGTAATGGATTGATGATAAGATTGTTCTGGAGACTGGTGGCTGGGCAGTCCCTAGAAAAGGAGAGGTAGAGCTACTCATACTGAAAGGAACTCGGAATACAGGTCTGATTCTTGACGTCTTTTTACTGCTAGGCTATTAAAATGGAGCAAAGAAAAAGGAATACTAAGTTCTCCCATAAAAAAAAAATTCAAGCACTTCAACACAGAAAATATCTAGATAATATATTGCTGCTTCAAATTTGAAGACACTTCCTTCTCTTATGGTAGATGGCACAGCAAAATTCACTTTAGGAGTATAGATAATTCCATAAGGAATATGAATGTAAGATCTACATCCAGATATCTGTGCTTTTCAGGCTTGGGTAACACAAAGAAGTAGTATTTTAAAATTTAATTTGGAAAATATGTATTTTCCTGTCTTGAAACTTCTATTGTGCTTTTTCTCCTTTTAAAGGACAGGGAAGTAAATTTTTGTAAATTTCTGGAAACAATAGAATAAGTCTTTTCTTTTACTAAGACTTAATTAGATAATTTAACAAAATATTAACCTTACTATGAAGCTTTATAAAAATTTTCATCTCCAAGCAGCTTTCCTATTCAGATATATGAAAATGCATCTAAACCAATAAAGCCTGATTCAGGAAATGATGGGCTCATTTGCATCCTGGCCAGAACATCAATCAATAGCTTTCATTTTGTTTAAAGGCCAGGGGCCAAATTAGAGTTTAAAAAGTCCTTGTAAAACCTTTGGGTAATTTTGAGATTGAATCTAATGAAAGATTAATGAATACAGGCATCCATTTCTAGCCCATCTATTTACATATGACTTCTACCTTAAGTCCTGCTGAGTGGTAATCAAAGTGAATCAGTCTGTTTCTGCAGATAGTGCTGACTAGCTAAGAATAGCTTCTCCTACCATAGCAGTCTCTTCTTTTCTATGCCTGTAACAAAAGTCTAGAAAGACAGATATAAGAAGGAACAGCAGGTGCACTCTGTGTTTATCACTCCTAAAAAAATTTGCCAGAATTTCCTCTCTAAGTATTGGAATCATAGTAAATACTGGGTCTGGTAAATATCACCACATAATGGCTCCTACAAGCTACAGACATGGAGAAAAATTTCCACTGGTGAATGAGAGCACAATACTCTTTGAGTCATAAATTTGTATTTACAAACAAACTGCTGCATATATTTGGTTACATGATTCTCTTTTCAGTGCTAATCACTAGATTGACTAATCTGAAGTGTTTTATTCTATGTAATAAATACATCTAATTAATTTCACTTTTCAATATTATTTGATCTGCAGAAAGAACACATTTTCACTACTGCTATTTTATTTACTTTCATGAAACACTTGATTTGCTTTCTTTTTAAGGGAGACTAAATATTCCCAGTCTGAAATTTTCTTATAAGAATAGTAGCTGAAGTTTTTGTTTGCTCTTTTTTTTCATAGGAAATGAGTTATTTTGATTTTATGTCCCACACAAAAAGAATAAGTTGTCTTTTTTCATCAAAGTTGTAAGATGTTTTTCCTACTACTTAACTAAATTTAAACTTCATGAGAACTCACGCCTAAATTTCCTCTGAATTATTTTTTTTACTGTGGAAATGTTACTTTGAGACTCAGAAATTATGAGAACCCTTTATTTTCTAGCCTATTTTCTAAAATAGTGATAAATAGTAAAATATATTAACATGATGAAAATAATTTTTAAAGCAACATTTCATACAGATGGTCCTTTTTCTTGTACCTTCTGAATTTGCACTTTATATATAAAATCAAAAAATGTTCAGAGCACACTGTTTCTCTCTCTCTTTCTCCAGATAATTAGATAATGTATATTTGCTTTGTCCTGATCTTCACTGCACATCTTAGTGTATCTAAACTCTTTTCAGTCATTCCCTCTCTTTCAAGTCAGCTTCCAGTCACTCTTACCATCTGTGAATCACCACTCTAGGGACTGGGGGCTCCTGCTAGTTTTGCAATGATAAGTCCTTTTATTGTTACTAGGCGCTAATCAGAGAAGTCACTGATATTGAAGAAGTGATTTTACAGAGTTCTGTTCATTCTACTGGAAATGAATTCTTTTAATAGACTTAGGGATTAAATGTAAAGAGAGTAAAAATTTCTCCTAGGTATCTTCTTGAATGTGATTAAAGATCTTGAAACAATCAATAGAAAGCTTTACTCATGTTGCATATACAGAAATGAAAAGAAATATTCTGTTGCATCTGAGTAGAAAAGGAAGAAGATTGAACTTGATTTAGACTTTATTCTAATTGAAGAATGGGCAATGAAAACTTGTTTTTCCTTTGCTGTGAATGTTAATAGCTTGATTTTTAATGTCAGTTCTAGAAAATTTAAGGCATTTTATACCAGGCTCAAGAAAAAGTGCACTTTAATTGAGACATAATATATGGAGGAAACTACAACAGCAATGTACCTAAAAATACCAAAGATTAGTAAAAAAGCAGAACCATATTCAAATTATTATCCTGATCCAACTGGAATTTTAGAGTTAAGAGCATGAGAGAAGTAATCACCACAAAAGTAGTCTGCATTAAGAATTGTCACTGGCTCAAGGAGCTCTCCTCAGAGTTTCCCTCTCAAGGCTGCAGAGAGGAGTCAGGTCCCTAGGCAAGGGAGGATCTCACCATCCCGAGAGGACTCTGGGTGTGGTAGGGTAAGATTGCACACAGGAGCCCACATGCGGTGACTGAGGAGGTGACGATTTTAATGAGATAACCAGGAGACCAGAACCAGAACAGGTCACTGGGAGTTGCAGCAATGAGATGCATCACTCTGTGACTATCCTCAAGGGGCCAAAAATCTATGGATTGATCCTGGCACTGCAAAATTCTGTGTAGTACTGACTTGTGCAGCAAACAGGCAGCCAAGTCTCATTGGTTTCCATAGAAAAGCACCTCAGGATTTTTCCTTTGCGAAGAAACTGAATTAAACAGATATGAAAGAATACAAATAAAATGCAACATTCTTTGATAAAAACGGAGAAACTCTCAGCACAATCTTCCTTCTGATAGCTTATTGCAGATACTCTTATTTTCTAAGGGTAGATGTGGTTTCTCAGTGTGATTATGTAAAATTCCTAGAGCACTTTGTCATGACATGTAGATATTTATATCAATAAGTTACATACTTGAATTATCTGAGGGAGCAACAAGGTCTAAAAAAGCATATTGTATCAGGAGGTTTTGAAACCTGTGTGATCCTGATGTCCAAATTATGGTTGTTAAAGCACTAACCTGTTTTACTCCAAAGCTCAAAGAGACAGATGATTCATGTGTGAAACAAAAGACACACAAATGCTCCCCTCAAAAATACGCGAGTCCCCCACATGTATAAATGAAGGGTCCCCAAAATATTGTTCACAAGTAAAGTTCTGCTTCCCTGTGATCACAATTGTTTTCTCTGTGTAAGCAATTAAAAGCAATAGTATCCTCAATATCTCAAGCTCTTGAGACCTTGTCATCTAGCAGAGATGGCACAATACAATCAAAAAAGGCAGGCATTTGACAAGATGATGTGCTGGAGCCTTGTCTGCTATTTACAACTACAGTAGATTATCTAAAAGAAGATATCATCCCACCACTGTCTTCTTGCAGTTCTCATTGCCTTTTAAAACTCTGACACTGCTCTGCTAGGATTACCTCCCTCATGTATGGAACGTGTTCGCTTTATCTAGGAAATGAAGACTGGTAAATAAATACATAGACTTTTAGCGACAGAGAATTTTTACAACTAATTTTTAGTAAGAGCAGAAATATTTTAAATCCAAATTGTCTTGAAAAGTGAGCAACAAACTGAATCAAAAGCTTTTCATGTCCTTTTACTCTTTTCTTTCAGATATTACCATTTACCTCTAGATATTACATCATTTACCTCCAGATAAGACATTTTTCACCTAAGTGATTCCACTAACTGAAATAAATAAGTTTTATGAAGATGGTATTCTGTGAACCATGTAAATGAACTTATCCAAACTCAGAGCTCCACAATGTAGATAAAAATATCTGACCTTGTTCTCCCACAGATTTTTTTTAATCTGTAGAGAAAAAAATATTATTCTTGCATGTTATTCATCTCATGTCAAGTAGGCAACCAAAATAAATCAAATTAATTGGACTCTAAATTGTCATTTTTATCAATGATATAAAGAGATGTTAGGGAGACTATCTCAGATGCAGAAAGCTACAAAGGAGATATTTAAAGTTAGGTGAAATGAATCTCATCGTATCAGAAAATGAATCCTATAAAAAGTGGCTGTTTAAGAGCTAGTCTTTAGAAGAGGTTGTGACACCCAATATTTTACTATCTGATTTAATTTGATGAACCAATTATAACTTTACAGACTTGTGCAATTCCTCTTTCAATTGTCAGTTCTAAAAAGCTTTTGTATTATAATTTATTTGCTAATCCAATAAAAACTATTGCACTTTGATCACTGTCCTCTTCTCCTCTCCTCCTCTGTAACTGAAAAGCTTCTGCTCTTCATTTCTTTTGGTCCTGCTGATTATATTAGCTTTTATCTTACAGAATTCTGAAGTTGCTACTTTGACATATGTGAAAAGTCATAAAAATTTAAGGCGTCAAGGAAGGAAAACGTTTCCTTCTGGATTTCTTAGCAATTTTAAAAATGCTGCTAACTTTACAATCATTAGTTTAAAAACAGAGGATGTTTTTTAGAAAGTTATTAAATTACATGCCTTATTATCCTGGTTTCAGCCCAAATCAGTGGGATGGGGCACAGCCAAATTCATAATGCTACTCAATACCACTTTACATCATTACTGGGGTGGGGAAAGAAGGACTTTCCATTCTGGTGGGAGAAATACTGGCATGGTCGGGAAGAGTTGGTCGGTATCTATCTCTGTTTTCCATGTAAATCGTTTGTCTTATACCTTTTGCTATTAATATTGTTATAGTTGCAGTTAGTTTTCTTATCTCATTTCTGTTTCCAGTAAATTGTTCTTATTCAACCCGTGATTTGCAGCTTTTGTGCCTCCAATTCTCAACTCCATCCTCAGAGCAGGAAGGGGGAGGGCAAGTGGGGGAAACAAGCTAGTGAGCAGCATCTGGTTTGGGAGAGTCTCAGTGGGGACACTGAATTGGGAAGTACTAATCCGAAACCATGGCAACGGTGCACTCAGCAATGTGAATGTCATTTCATTTCAACCAACTAAAATATACATTCTTACAAATGAGTTAATTAAAATGAATTGTGGCTCTAACTTAAGGTGATTCTATTCCTCTCTAGCTTTGTCTCTGTATTGACAGAAGAGTTGCTATTGGAGCTGTAATAACTCTGCAAAAGGGTTAGCAATACCTTCTTTCACCCATAGAACAGCTGTGTTTGACCCAGAGCAGTTCTTATCACTATAGCTCTGGCAATTTTACATGGAAATAAATGTGTGGCTGGAGTGGACAGTGATGGACAGGGTCTTTTTAAGTCAGTTTTCATACTGAAGACAAAATGTAGTTTGATGGTGTTATGCTATTGCATAGGGTCTCCCTGCAGTCAGTAAATGGAAATGTCCTCAGATGATGAATAATTTCAACTATTTTTGGCACTCACAATAGTATGAGATGAGAAGGGAATCATCCAAAGATAGCTGTCTTTATTACTTAGGAGGAAGTCTAGACAACCTACTACATGTTGTAGTTTTGAAAAGCTGAATTTGAGAGAGATAGTCTTATTATAAATCTTTAAGGATTAATTTGGGTATGCAGATTTAAATACCCTTGTGAACATATAAAAAAAATAAATGTACAATAAGAGTTGAGAAAGGAATTTAGCAGTGCCTGAAACTAGCATAGCAATTATTTATGTATTTATGTTTTTTTCTTAGAAAAATGAAAATAGGTAACTGTGCTAAGAATTAGTAGATGACCATTGAAGCCTTTTGGAAGACAGTTGGTTTGACTCTTTAATTGAACAATAAATTAACCTTGTGGTACCTATATCAAGACCAGGGCTGGACTTTTCCAATTTTTCAGAGGAAAATACAACACCTGCACAGGGAGGTAGTCTGTGAGACAAACACACGCAGTCAGCTTTGCAGGCTTCTGGCCTGGGTACCAAGGTAGGAGAAACCTGTGCCCTGTTCCCAGTAATGCGTGCAAAGATTAATACTCTGAACTTCACTGAAAGAATCTGCCATGGTCATCTTACTGGTTGACCTAGTACATCTCTACATGTCAATGTCCCTTGTGAGCTTTCAGCTCTTCATTTACTGCCACTCCAAATGTGTTACTGTAGATTTCCAAATATTTTGTGTGTGTTTATCATAATAACTAAAACCAGCTACCCTGGACTCCCTAGAGCTTTACTTAGGCACACAGCCTTCACGGGAAGGGGTAAACACTGTACATTTCTAAGGGTTCTGAATTTGCTGCCCCAGCACGAACTTCTGGAATCTGCAGTTCTGTTCCAGACAGCCAGAACTGCAGCTGAGACAATCTTTGTAACATCAGTTCCACTGCTTTAGCTTTCTTAATCCATGTCCCCACTGATTTCATGAAATGGTAATTCCTAGTATGGCTTATAATAACTGAGTACCAGTCTACCTCTCAAATATTTCATCTTTTGTGGGAGATATTGTCAGGGAGAGTTTTACTATTCTACCTTCAGAGATAGAAAAACGGACTGGTTTAATGTGTATTAACATCACTGCATGACTCCTTTGAAAATATCCTGAGTTATTTTAGAGACTGAACTCTCTCACTAAGCGAGCACATAAAACTAGATCTTCCACCTGATGGAAAGAGGAATATTTTTTTTATTTTGCTGCCTCAAAAATGTCAAACTTCCACCACCAACATGTGTCCATAAACAGTGATGGACTAAATATAGAGTCTGGGAACATTTGGGATATTTCTGTTTGTCACAGTTCATGGGACCAAAGCCAATTGTTGTCTGCATGGATATACATCACAGTGACTCTAGGTGACTTCAGTAAATGTTCAGACTAGAAACCTCACATGTGATGGGAGTTTAGAACCTGCAGAACCAACGTGGAAACTCTTTGAATATCAGCAAAATCAGAGTCCAAGGCTTTCATAAGAATCTCACACTTTTGAGTGAAAAAGTTTTAGAAAAATGAAATCCACATCTAAAGGCAGAAAAAATAAGGGCAATTTCCCTCCAACTTTGAGACAACTCATGTTTACTGTTTAGTTTGTGGCAGCCATGGATATTTACATGGTGAGTGGCACACTTGGCTCAGGCAGCCTGGATGTGAGGCAGCTCACTCTGAACTCCTGCAGTTTTTAGCAGATACTAAAGGTAAGTCATTGCATATTTTGGACTCTCAGAAGCTTATTGAGCAGAGTGTCAGGCAGAGACCAGAGGTAACTAAGCCAGGCCTTGAATTGCACAAATAAAGTCAGAGCTTTTTTTTTCCATTGTAAAAGATGTTTAACATTCCATAATTTTTTTAAAAATGCAATTTTGCAAGTCCATTAGTGCTCCCCCCAAAAAAAAATTCTCCATATTTTTTTCTTTTCATTGCAATTATTTGTTCCTTATCTGTGAAAGTCACTACAGTTGAAAGGAAAAAAACATAGTGTGAAATAGTTTTATTTTCCAGAGCCAATGATGGTCCTATTATATTTAACCCGTGGTAGTTTCACATTTAGTTAACTCTATTTCAGTGAACACAGATATTTATTGCCCCTTGAAGAAAATACTGACCTCAGGTTTGCCTTGGTCAATAGCTTATCTTACAGAGAATTTAAAGATCTCACAAAAAGTAGATCTCTGATTATTATTTACATGTGCACAACTCATAGAAATGCATATTCATTAAAGTGATAAGTTCTCTCTTATACAATAAAGTATATTTGTAACAGAGTAATTTTTTACTAATTCAAGTGTTTACCCATGTTAGTTTTCTCAAATACTTGATGGTCTGCACTTACAACTTGAGTGATTAACGCTTGTTCTCACTTGAAAAAATTTGCAAGAACACTCATGAATGTTGACAGTTCCAATATTCTGATTCACAACAAAGGAAATCAGTTTAATCTCCTTTCTGATTGGTCATAGTGTCAGATATGTTTTCTCTTATTGACCTCCAAAAAGTATCCTTGATCCTAGATAATTTATCATGAATTTCCAAAATTTGATTTTAATAGTCTAGATATTTGCAACTTACTATAGCAACTGTTAAAGCTGATGGATGAATAAATAAAGTCTTGCACCTGTGTGCAGGAGTGGCTATACAGCCTCCTGTGAGTGGCTATGGGTCTTAACTGTATATGAGCAGTAACTGTTTCTTCTCATGTTTTCTTCTCATTATAGTTTGGATGGGTTCAGATCAGCAATAAAAATGTTAGTTACACATTGAGCAACTAATTGCTATGGGCAATCTATTAGCCCATTACTGTAAACTCAAAACTCTTATATTAGGACATGAAATATATTTAAGTAATCAATGCCATTAAAATACTGAAATTGTCTATATAATATTTTCAGAAGATTGTTACTATTTCAACTTTTCATTGAGAAACATGAGTGACTTCCCTAGAGAGACTTCAAAGATTAAAAGAAATTTTCTAAATGTAAACCCCATGATAATAACTTCTAAGTGGTAGTGCTGACTGCTGCGAGCTATGAGTCTGCATATGGATACTTGAAATTACATCCTACATCAAAGAAGCTTACACGATGCATAATTGTGTTTAATGTTGGAAGGTGATCTCCTTTAGAGCCTTAGAGCTGCTGTAAAGGCACAAAAGCTCAAAGAAATGCACACATTTCAGGGAGAATAAAATGTAGAGTGATTTCTTAATGTAGAACATAAATAGCAGAGTCACATTAGCTGTTTTCTGCAGAAGGGAAACTTTTCACTTTCTTTCTTGTAATACTGATTTTCCAAACTTGCCGAAAGGGAAAGTTAGTATTTGTACATTCTTCTTGTGAAACTGAGAAGTTCAGCCATCAGGAGTTACAATTTCATATTTTACTTTTGAAATACACTCTTACATTTCAAAATCAGAGCCTACCTGAAGAAATTTAAATTGAAGACTTATTCCACAGGCAACAACTGAATTTTATTCATGGACTTGATCTGACTGTTTTTATTTAGACAACTTGTGCCATTTGTCCCATCTGAAGCAGGACAGATTGTTTTAAATAAAAGTAATGGAGAATAAATGGAGTTAAAAGCTTCTGAGCAAAGTTCTGCCCTCAGAGAATTATTAGGTTAGTTCTCCTGAGGAATAAGGCTAAAGAAAAAAGGAAATTTGCCTGTTCCTCTCAGAAACATTATTAAGATTACAATCACAAGCTCTTCTTATGCAAGAGATCAGCTTGACTAAATCTTCTGCTCTTCATTAACCTCAAACATAAAAAGGAAGCATGAAGAAATTGAAACTAGGTCAGTATATCAGGCACAAGGATAAAAGAACAGTGTAAGTATATATGGACAAAATTAGAAAAATCAAGCTGTGAAGTGTGGTACAATCAGAAAAGACCACAAGGAGGAAAAAGAAAACATCTGTAAATACATTACTAGCATGTGGAAAATCTAGTGGAGAGCTGACTCAGTAGTAGTAGGGGGACGAAACTGTAGTCACAGATGACACCAGAAGGGCAAGAAGGATTTGTGTTCTGTTTCTTTGAGGCTCCAGCTGCAGTAAATTGCTAATGTGCAGCAGTGGTTTAATGATACTGAGGGCTCATAACACTGTACTCAGATGAGCGTGGCAGGAACAGTGTAAAACAATCCCTCTGCTTGTCAGTCCCTTCCTCCTTGCAGCAGGAAGAGCAGAAAAAGAAAAAAGCAGCTTCAGCTGCTTCAGTTAATGGTTTGACATGTTAATGCAAATGAATTTCTCATCTACTTCACTGAAATGGTTGGGGTATGAAGGTAGAGTAAATACTGGAGTAGCCCTTAGTCCTTACATCTTACCTTACAGTATTTAAAATTCTTTTGAAGAGACTGCAAATAGCCCTATTAACCATCTTAGATAAACAAGTTGTTTTCTGTTCTCTTTGAGAGATCAGAGAAAGGTATGAGAACTCAAATTACTAGAAAGGGTAAATATAATGCCTAGTTTAATAAATAGGAAGGCAATGGGGGAGTAGAGGAAAAGAGAGAGACGAAGAGGAGATAGAACAAGAGAAAGAGAGAAACAGAGAATTACAGAACAACGAGCTCAAGTTCCTGGAAAAACACCAGGACAAATAATCAAACTGTCTGCAAGTACCTTGAAGATAACAAAAGAGATGAACAATAGCCAACAGGGATTTGTCAAGTACAAATTGTATCAAATCAATCTAATTTTCTTCCATGAGAAAGTAACAGATTTTGTAGAGAGAAGGAAAGCAGAGGATGTAATATATCTTGACTCTAATGGTCTCCCTCATCCAGAAATGTTTGCTATCTCCAATTCTATATGCACTAATACAAGGCAGAACTATTAACTGCCAAATAATACTTGTGGAACAAGTGATGTAGTGCTGATTCCTTAAGGAAAGACCCAGGTAGGTGGATCAGAAGCTGAACACAATTTAGCAAGAGTGTGCTATTGTGAAAAACTCAGGTTTCATGCTGGTATTTAAAAGCAGGAGTAGAGGCTACAAAGCATTAATTAGTCTTTCCACCATTATTAGCCCTGGCTAGAAGCAGCTGGATTAATATAGCTGGTCTGAGGTACTTAAGGTGGATTTGTGGCAAGTTCAGAGGTGAGCAGCAGGGTTCACTACAAGGTATAGCCTGCCAGGGAACACTGGAGGAAACAGGGTTGCTCAAAAAATCCTCAAATATCAAAAGTTGTTGAAAAGTAAAAATAAATATTTTTTTCTTCTTGCCCAGTGTTGAGGAAATTTTAGGTAATGGGTTTGCAGCAGTACAAATCTAACACAGACCCTGAGAAGAAACTCAGTCTCAGGGACAGCTAACTGCTCTAGTAGATTGTGAGGGAGGATGCACAATTGCCCTTATTTGTAAGAATGTCAGCAGTGACGTAGTTTACTAGGTCCCACCTTGGACTAGATGACCTCTGAATGTCCTTTCCACATCTCTTTCTTCATGAGGACAGTACATCTGAAGTGGGGCTGAGAGCCAAAACAAATCAGGGGGAAACTGAACAAGAGATGTAGAGAGGTTTCTCTATGCTACAAGTTGCTGTAAAAGAACATAATGGAAAAATCATAATATGGGCTGGGATAAATATGGGCAGTCTGCACTGACAGTGACAGGGAGTTACAGACCAAAAGTTTCAGTAGATTTTCTTATTATATAAAAAATAATATAAAATATATATATATATAAACCATGTATCTCTATAGACATATTAAAATAATCTTAAGGCCATACATTTTAGTTTGATATTGCTATATGTTGATAAATTAGAAAAAAATCTTTATATAATGCATTTTTTATATTTATATATATGCAATACATTTTATATATATATATATTTTATAATTTAGTTTCTATAACGGGGGTTGTACCAGTCAAAACCATGAAGAGACAGCTAGGAAAACCTTTTTTCTCAGGTATGTGACTGTAAGACCCCCTGAATTTAGTAGTAATTGATGTAAAATTTGGGAAGAATATTGTATAAAATAGGGTTTGTGCATTTTGTTTAGCACCATGTTTAATTTTGAATGTTGTCTTTTTGGTCTTAAAGAAATAATAATGTTTTGCTGTCAAAAGTTAGGTTTTAAGTCTTTATACCAATTTTTTAAAAAGTGACTGAAGTGCCTGGATATATGTGATTGTACTCTCTCCAGTGTTTAGACACTTTAGTAGAATCTATTTCTGAAGAGCATGAATTCCTTAGATTTTTAATGATCAGAGCCAAGATGCTGCTATCTCCATAATGTCTACACCTTAGACACTAAGACATTAACTTCAGATGTAAAACTCTGTTAGAAAGGCTGTCCAAAGCTATCTTTTCATAATTTTTGTTGCTGGTTTAAGAAACATCTCAGTCTTCAAGGTTATAGTACTTTCCATTTGTAACAGTTCAATACTGTGACAGAGCTAAAATATTTCCTCTTGCTGACAATCCTATCAGCAGCACCTTTTAACAACTAGCTTATTTAAGATAACAGAAATCTCACTGAACTTTTGCTGACAATGAATATAACTTGTGATCTACTGTATCCTTTCCTACCCAGAAAACTGAACTGTAAATGAACTGTAACCAGTAGATATCAAATTATATTCTGCAATTTTTATTTTTCCTTACTTGTCCTTTTTTTAATGTAAACTTTTAAGAGAAATCCAAGGGTGGACGTGCTAAACCTGCACAGCTTTGCTGGATATTGGAAATAGGTGTTGCATTTAAACTGCCTAATCTCTCCACTGAAAGTAAATTTATAGGTGACACTCCTTTAGGTTTTCCCCTTTCCCAGAAGCTAACCTTCAAATTTCATATTCAGATACAACCTGTGTATTGAAATGCTGGGAAGATGCATATTGCTTTAACATCAGTAACTACCAGGCCATACAGGTTCAGTACACTATTTGTTTTTTTGGTTGGGTGGGAAAAGCTGAAGATACGACTTCTTTGCACTCAGGTGCTGTGTTTTGGAAAGGAGAACAGATACCAAATGAAGCATTTTAACATGTTATTCAATATTGACCAGAGTCCTAATGTTTTATAGTAGACTATATCCTGCCATGGAAACTTGAAAGGTGTCATTTTCCTGCTTGACAGTAATGCTGACTCACTGGGTTGGTCTAAACAAGTCATTTAAGCTTCTTTGACACAGTTTTTTTTATCTGTAAGACAAAGGTTGTAGTGTCTTGTAACAGAAATTGAGAGGAATAGAGTAATGAAAGCACTCCATCAGCAGAAGTGGTGTTAGTATTTATTATCCAACTGACATTATGTATGAATATTGAGTGTGTACCATCATCTGTTTTCTAGGACAAACTGCCACACTTCTTTTTGGTTTCTCTTCTTACAAGACTGCATCATTACAGTCTATGAAAGCAAACATTTAAAGATGCTGGTCTCAAGCCAGGAGCACCTAAGTGACCTCTAAAATATTAGAGTTGACAGAGCTACAAACTGATGTTGAAAGACTTCAAACACATAAACTATAGAATAAATTGCTGTCTGTTCTTGTGATGCTTCCTGCCATTATATTTTTTGCTCCCCTTACAAAATAAAACCCTTCATTCCTACATTTATTTCTCTCCAGGGAAAGCAATGAGGTTTGGAGTGAAAAATACATTAAATCTAGTGTAAGGCATTCCAATACAAGATTGCAAACACAATGGCCATACTACAATTCTGATTTAGTATATCAGTCTCGCAACTCAGACTTCACCCTGAATTTCTGACAGACAGACTTTCTTGCTGCATCAAGTATTCTCCATTTTTAAGTATAAATTACATATTGCATCTTTTGCCTGATGTAATTGCAAGGCTGGCACATGCCAGCCTTATTTTAGTCTATTCCCATACTAGGCAGTAATGTAGTAACATATAAATCTGGTAATCAGATGGATCTAATAGATATTTTAGCCATGTCACACCAGAGAAAGGCGGTCAGATCTGGTCAGGAAAGATTACAGAGACATATTAAAATCAAATAAAAAGGGATCAGTTTCTTATCACATGAATTTTGCCACTGTTTATAATTCACTGAAGACAAAGGTCACTTCCAAGTTTTATGCCATTTAGTCACCTATTTAGGATCTCATTTTATCTCAGTTGAGATCAAGTAAATTGAGCATTTTGCCTTAGCAGTGTTCTTTTATTTCTGTTTAATCACATGCATTTCTAATATGTTGAAAATATGGCCAGAACAGAAGTCACTGCAGTCTGGAAAGCCCTTGCTCAGTCACTTACCCATACTAAGGGGCAACCCAGTTTGACCTGAAAGTTCTCCAAATGCTTTGTACATGCCCGGGATGACTCTGTAGTAAGCAGCTGTGTTTCTATTTCTTGCCTGAAGCTGATCAGGGTCCAGAAATGAAGCGGAGTGGCTTGCAGGTTCCCAGCTGGGGGCTCCTGAGTTCAAAGCAGCCCTGGCACACTGACCACAGGTAGGTGTGGCTGCACAGCCAGGCACACCAGGAACACATCAACAATGTCTGCTGTCTGGTGCAAAACTCACAAAATAATATAGTATCAGCTACAAGGGTTATCCCCCTTCTACACAGCAAATGAGTGCCTCAGGAGGAGTGCAATGTCATGTGGTAACAACGACCACTAAAGCTTACAGCATCCTCAGTCTCCCAGGTAATTTGTGTTTTGCCATCACAGGATAGGTTCCCCAATGTCCCAGTTTGATGTCTGACTAATCCACCTGTGACATGGTAGGTAAGTCTTCATATTTTGGTATCTTTACAGCAATAATGTACAATTCTGGATGAAGCTGATAAGAACCAGAACTGGGTTAAGGAGCCCATATGTTATGGCAAGTGAAAAGAGATAGAAAATGAGCTCTTAAGTGTACACACTTCCTTATTCTCATGCATTCCAGTTATCTAGCCTGGAAGAGAGGCTGGGATATGCAGGATTGTATCTGATTGCTTGCAAGTTTGTCACCATACATCCTAAGAACTGAGCCCTAGGGTAAAAATTTACTGGGTTCTGTATATAAAATGAAAAAGAAAACAAAATAAAAACTGGAAGTTTTCTTTATGAATATAGATGAAAATATAAGGCAGCAAGGGAATATAGTATTTACTATTGACTGTTTAGGACACAACAAAAATTAAACTGGGAATTATTTAATAGCTGTGAGACATGCAATAAAATATTTGTCGAACAATATTTGTCATTTTTATGAAGATATAAGTTGTTCCATGATATATCATACTTCACTAGCTTATTATTTTGCTTTTGTGAACACATCTTCACAAAAAAAGTAGATTTTTTTCTCCTTTTCTTAATAATTTTTTTATTATGATTCATCATGAAATACCTAGAGATGGAAACTTTGAAGATTAAAAGCAGGTTTACTTTAAATAATGTATAAAAATATTGAATAATATTTCTGGTTTATGTATTTATATATTTTTGATATATGAAAATTTGTTCAGGTTTATTATCCAGCAATAAAAGTCAAATAATTCAAAAGAGAGATACAATCTTTCTTTATTGACCTAACAAACAACTTCACATATTAGTCTTTAGTCTTTTATTTTAGATTTAGTCTTTAGTCTGTTTATGGCTGTACCTGCACTATAATCTAGACATAGACAAGCAGATTTGCTGTCATTGGTGACTCTTGGTAACAATACAGCCACTATTGGGGTAGCTCATCCCACTTTTAGTTTGTGTCATTTCTTCAGAGATTGTTTAAAAAATCTTCCCAATTCATTGCTCCTTCATGTGCAGATGGTTATGCAGCCGCAGGATGGGCTGCGTCTGCCTGGCTGAAAGTGTCCTGGAAAAGAAGGGGTAGGGGGAATATATATATATTTTTTTTTTTTTCCTGCTGTAAAATATTGAATATCCTTTTCTTTTGTCATGTGTTAGAAGTGCAGGTGGTAGCAAGGGGGTGGAAATGAGAAGCTGAGCTGATATTTGGATGAGGCATCCCCACTGCTGAGGCAGACCTGCGTGCCACTCTTTCTGTGATTGGAGGTGCAGCTCCATGAGTATTGCCTATAATGGCATAACTGAGATTATGCTGATAGATGAAATGACCTCTTAGAAAGACTTTCCAAGCAGCCCTCCTTTGGTGTTATTTTGAAATTCCTTTGTTTTGAAAGATTTAGTTTATAATGCAACTATCTGAAACAGAGCCTACCAACACACACAGGAAAGGCAGAAATCAGCAGGTAGAGTCAGTTTTGGGCTGTGCTATTAAGAGAAAAAGTTGATTTGAGTTACATCCAGAAATGTAAACTAGAATTAATTCCTCCCCAAACCAGTCTGTCTTTGTACTTCAAACTTTAAATTCTGGAATCAGGACTTCTTGTGGAAAACAGGTAAGACTGGTTCATGAACTTTAGTCATGAAGGTATTTCACAGGTTATCACTGATATATTCTAGCACCTGTGCATACCAAGAATCATTCCTGATTCCACAGTAGGATAAATTTGCCCCAAATTACGCATATTTCCCTACAGAAGCTAAAGGAAAAAGCACATCTTAACAAGTGATTTGATGCTGAGCTTTATTAAGTACTAAGATCCTGATGCTTTCTTTCAGCTCTTTCTCTTTCCTAGGCATGTAAGAAACACAAATGCACACAAACACGTCGGCACAGGAAAATGAAGACCATAGAAAGAGGAGACAGGAGAATGGGGTGAAAAAAACCCAAATAATGCTTTTATGTGGTTCTCCCAGGAGACATTCAGATCCTTTTAGCTGTGCTGAGACACCAGTCTTAAGGAGTCTCCAAGTGAGCTCTGTCTGTTTTGGAGATTGCTATTGCCAGTTGATATCCTGCTGCTCTTCTTGGGGAGCCTCTTGCCACACATGGCACAGCTGCCAGAAAGGACCATATGCTCAGGTCTCAGCACCATGCTTTGCAGCCCATACCACTTTGAACTGACTCAGATTTAGTCTTGTGCTTTCACACCAGGCTGAGCTGTGCAGCAGCTGTAGGGGAGATGGTGTGTGCTGGATGCTGACAGGTACAGCCAGCTCAGTGAGACTGGCATAGAGGCAGATGGATGGCAGGGTGGCAGTAAGTACCCAAAGAGCCCTGGAAATACTCAGATTATTCCATCTCGAGATATCTTAATATAACTTAATTTTAGGCCTATTCAACCTTATTACTAATTTCATTAAAACAGAAGATAAACTGTACATATAATTTTTCTGTTGGCTTAATTTCCCAACTCATTCCTTTACTTGCTTTCATCAGTACTTTGATTCTACTCCTACCACCTTTCTTTCTGCTAACTGTTCCTTCCTTTTTGTAAATTATTTTTGTACCTATCCAAGAGATTTAACAGATGATACCCATTTTCACATGACATGGGTTTGTAAGTACAAGTGTTCTGAATGTAAAGGGGACAAATACCACACCAGCCTACGTGGCAAGGAAAAAAAAACCTACAGAAAATATCTGTGCTTGCCATGCAAAGATTCATGGCTACTTTAAGACAACTGGCTCAGTCAGCATATTTCAGCAGACTTGGGCTATTTCAGTTCACTGTTTGCATATTTTATATCAAGTGACCTACCAAATGTCATGAAGAGGTGAACAGGGAATAGAGAAATCAGTCAGGGTGATGGATGAGATGCAGACTTGACTGTTTATTCAAATCATTCCCACAATTATTGAGTCTTACTGATTGCAGACACCATTTTGTCACAATCATTAGGAGAGGGCAAAGGTGACAGGAATTTAATGGCCAAATTAGAGCTATTGAACGGTGCTGAGTATGACAATATTTTAAAACTCTGAAGCAGAAGACTTTTATCAGTGCAGCAACATTAAGAACTCCTTTCTCTAAACTATCCTTTTCTCTGTTTTGGTTGTTTATTTGTTTGTTTGTTTTTCTCTTCAAAGCACATATAATCTCCAAATGTATTCCAGAGAGTTTCTTCAGTAGCTCCTAAATTCCCTTCAGGACCTTTCTCTTAAAAGAAACACAGATTCTCACTATTCCCTCCCATGCCCCTTTAAATATTTGAACAAATACTTAAGATATATCATTGCATCCTCCCCTCTTTCCTTTTTATGTTGGTCATGATGTTGGTGTGAGGGAAGCTGCAAGGAGCAGGCAGAAGGGCAGGGTGATCCTGTAAGGTGACGTGCTGCAGCCCAGGTCTACACTGCCCTTGCCTTCAAAGGGGATAAGGTCCATACAAAGACTCCAGCACGTTTATACAAAATCACACGTTTCTTTTCCATCTTCAAAGACACTGCCATTGTGTTTGATTTGAAGAGAGAGGAGAGCATGAAGGGCACAGGGACTGTGAAAAGAACATCTTTTTTCCAAGTACCCTAGGTTTTGTCCTGTCTTTTTACTCCAGGAACACTATTGTTTAGGTCAGTATTGTTTTAAGCATGTTGATATATCTCTTGTAGGATGATAACTAACTCATACTTGCATTCCTAATACAAAAAAGGATATACCCCATTATCCAAAACAATACAAATCCTTCTTGCCTGGTAAGAATTCAATTGTTTAAAACACAATTTTCCACCTTCTTTGAAAGCAAATATTGGTCTGGTCCACAGACTTTTTCGACAGCATCAGACTGTACCCGTTCAAAGGTATTGAAATGTCATCTTCTATTAGACATCAATTAACATAAAATGTTGCTAAGAATCAAAAAAAAAAATTATCCCACTATAAAATAATGGAATAAGTGCAACCTAATTAATTTAGAGGAAGTTAATGAGACTTAGTTGAGAATTTAAAACACTATAACATGAGAAAGACCTCAAAACATATTAATGAACTTCTTACTTTAAGATCTCTTGGTGAAAAAATCAAAGAAAATGTTTATGCAGAATAAAAATAAAGAAGAGAAGGAGAACAATTTTTAACAATTTCTAGATATGTTCAGAGCCATTAGGAAAGAGACCTATGAGTACATTAGACTAGATGGTAGACTGAAAAATGATTAAAAAATTCTCTTGTCATAAATAATTTATAGAAAAAATCCCTTTACATCATCTTTTAAGGTGTCTCATGTTAATGTTTATTTTTGATTAAACAAGGACAGTTACTCTCCTGTGTTCACTTTGATGGCAGGTGTTTATTGTGTGGCAGGTTGAATTTGGACTTTTGCCACTACTAACTTGGAGTTTCTACTATGATCCATGAATTCAAAATTTGAAAATTAATGTTTGAAAGGGTATACTTGTGTATATTCATTGACCAGAGAATCACTGGGAGTTGCTGGCTTTGTGCAACTGGAAAAGAGATGAAATCAGAATCCATAAGCTGGAGCATTTACAGCATGGTTCAGAAGAACTGCTGACATTATCAGGATTTGTCCAGCTTGAGGAGTACTGAATAAAAATCTCACCAGTCAGAAAAGACAAATTCAGAATGAAAGATATATGAGGAACATCCTTTATGATGATAACAGTGGAAATCCTTTCTTATGACAGCAGTGAAAATATTTTGGGTTTTTCATCTTAAACACAGCTACATTACATTATTTCTTTGCATAAACTTATAAGCTTTACTGCAAGTGGGTCAAAATTGCTAAACTAAATTATTTTTGTAGCAACAGCTGGAAACAATCCAATTGTATATTTAGACTTCAAATTAAAGTTTTCTAATTTTCAGAGAAGTGAGATTCTATACAATTTTCCAAAGACCTCTTGAATACAAAAGACATTTCTTTAAAAATATGGTTTACAAAATATATTGCAAAATTTATTTTCTTAAGTTAATGAGACACAGAATATGGTAACCCACTCTTTAGTCTCCCTGTTTTGAAGAAAATCCACCTTTGACGACGAATGCTATGTTAAAATTGACTGGATTAGACCTTGAAGACCAACTTGAAGTAGTGAAATTCCATACCATCTCTAAAACTGTTAGTAGGACAAGTTTTCTGTGGCAAGAAACTCATCTTCTAGAATTTCCCAAAGCTACTAAGCTTCCGGAGTGCTTCAGCTTGCTCCTCTCTCTTCTCTGTATCCAGATCTTTATTTCGAACTGGCTCACAAAAAATAAAATAAAAAAAAAATTAAAAAAAAAAAAAAAGAAAGTATAATTCAAACTATTCTTTAGACAAAATGTAAAATATTAACCACGTTCCTTATTTACTTCTGTGTGCAGTCTTGAAGGCCTCCAGCTCCTTGCTTGGCTGGTCTTTAAACAGCGTATGGTCATGGCTTGGATAAATTGCCTTTTATGCGGACAGGAGTGGGATTTATCCAAACATTAGTTAAGACTTTTATGTCTGTAATATATAAATTTAACTCCACATTCTGCCTAAAAATAGCATTAACATTTTACAGAAAAGTGTAAAGATTATTTTCAAGTTTGTCTCAAAAATTTTGTTTTGATTGCAATGTCAAAAGGCATTGCAGGGATTGAAAAAGCTCCTTCAGAGTTCCTAGTGATTACTCTCTTTGCCAGGTGCGGAAATAAAGAAGTAATATAAACACTGAGGGTAAGAAGAGACTTACAGGCCCTTCATTATGACATGTTTTATGAGCTTTTCAGTCTCACAGACAATCTTAGAATTATGATAGAGCTCAGAAAATATTGATTTGCATTGTGTTCAGTAGTGATGACGGGAAGTCAAGTTAATGCAGAGTCAGGTTTGGCAAGCTAAATCTTGATGAGTTCTGAAGTAAAACATTAGCTCTTCATTCCTTGTCTTTTATTTGGCTAATCAAAGGCAGAGAAATATAACACTATTGTGAAGCTTTATTTTGTAAGCCATAGGGGAGTATCTAAACATGTCAGCAAGTAGCAATAATTGTCTAAATAATGCACCAACTTGTAAATACCACTGCTCCTTTTATTTCACTTACGGAATTCAGCATACTTGGACCTTGACTATTAACTACTGTATTGAGTTAGGAACAAAGTAAAAATCACATATGTTGCTGAACTCTTACTATGTCAGATTCCACTGAGAATCTTTGCACTTCGTACACAATTTCAGGAAAATTCACAGCCAAATAAATAGAATGCCAAAAGTAAAATAAACAAAGTAACAGTGAAATGAAAATAGCACCTGCAGTAAAAATGACAACAGATATTTTGTAAAGGCAATTACTTGAGTATCTTTATATCATATATCATATGAATGAGAATGGTCTTCCAGTGTTCCAGCATAGTATGGAAAACATCCACTGCAGACATTTACTCATTTCCATTGCAAGCATCATTAAAATAGAGACACAAAACAGAGCAAAGAGGTTTCTCTTGAACTACTCATAAGCTGGCTTTGCCTCTTCATGACCCTACCCAAAGACATATATTTGTGAGTTTACATGCATTGTACCTGTTCAGCTGTATTTCAGCAACAACAGTGTCATATTACAGTACAATAACTACAATAAAAGATTAATGCCTGCTGAACTGTTTATGCTAATGATACTTTTATTATGAGTAATGAACTGTTTCCTTTTCCTGCTCCACCTTATCTCTTTAAAATGAGTTGTATTATTGATAGGATTGCTTTTACAAGAAAATTAATTCCATTTAGTAGGAGTAATTGTTTATTTAGTCTATTTTGAAATATTCTCTAAAGTCTGAGCTTAAAACATGGAGTTCAGATTCTTATGAGCTGTACTTGAACAGATCAAGGAGAGCTCATCCAAGATCCATGAAGAATCTTGGGATTTATTCCCAAATGATTTACCACAGCTGATAAATTTGTTAATCTCTTCATTTCCTAAGTGTTATTTGTCCATTTCTGTCTAGTGGCCACACCATTTGCATTTTTTCACTCAATTCTGAAAAACATATGTACAAAAATCAGTTCTGAATCCCTTCTAAACTGGCAACAATTCATACATAGAATTCAACGGACACACATTTGATTAACACTGAATTGTTTATTTCAGTCATGTCCATTTGTGGTATATGATTGGTGTTTGTTGGTTCGTAGTCTTCAAATATTTACAGGTCATGAGCCTCTTGGGGAAAAAAAAGGCAAATATTCTAGATATGTATTTCTGCTTTTGTGTTAAAATTAATTTTAATTTCTGGATGCATGAGCATCTGTTAGTTCTCCTACTATTTAAGACTTTTCACACTTGTTGCTAAACAAAACTATTTATATCAGAGATTTTATTTGTAAATTACTATATTTCTCAAACATCTCTGCTCAGTATGTGCTAACACTGAATTGTATATGAGAAAAAATTGTATATAAAAAAATACAAATTGTATATGAAAAAGAATTTCTGCTGCAGTGTTCTAAGCAGAGCAATGGGGCTGGTGAAGGGTCTGGAGTACAAGTCCTGAGGAGCAGCTGAGGCAGCTGGGGGTCTTGAGTCTGGAGAAAAGGAAGTTCAGGGAGACCTTATCCCTCTCTACAATTACCTGAAAGGAGGCTGTGGAGAAATGGGAGTTAATCTTTCCTCCTAAGTAAGTGATAGGATGATGGAAAGTGGCCTCAAGTTACACCAGGAGAGATTTAGATTGGATGCTCAAAAAAGTTTCTTTAAGCATTGGAACAGACTTCCCAGAAAAATGTTGGAATCATCATTCCTGGAGGCATTTAAAAGACATGCAGATGTGGTGGTCAGGTATGTGACAGACTTGACTATGTTAGGTTAATGGCTGGACTTGATTGTAAAGATACTTTCCATCCTAAATGACTCGATGATTCCATAATCATCTGGTCAGAGGATGCAGGGAAGACAGAGACAGATCTTGGAGGTGCAGCAACAGGACAAGAGATTAAGGTAATCAGTTACAGCCCTGGAATTTTCAGCTGTATATTAAGATTATTTTTTTTAATCATTAGGCTAGCCAAATACAGGGACAGACCATGCAGAGACATTATGACATCTCCACCTTTGCAATTGTTCAAGACTCAACTAGACAAGTTGACTTGGTTAGGTGTGCTCTGAGCAAGGAATTAGACCAGTTGATTTCATGAGCTCTAGTCCAGTTTGAACTATTCTGTGATCTCATGCTCACTTCAAACACTTTCAGCACCCATTTCCTTTACGCAAGTGCCTATTTGAACAAAACTTATAAAAAGGTAGTTATCTCTAAGTGTTTTTCCCCTATCAAGCTGTGTTGAAATTAGCCATGAGGCTGAGTGCAGACTTTCAGAGAGTGATTGTGTGAATCATGTTCCACAAAAACACAAGCAAAAATGTCCTTAATCAAATGTTGGCATGTAATTCTTTAGAATAGCCCTATCCAGGTTTTACTTTACTGAAAAAGTAAAAGATTCAGAGAACAAAGCATCATTGTTGAGAACATTAATTTTGGACTCTCCTAGCTGGGTCCCAATCAAAGCTTTCTTTGTTAGGTAGTAAAACCTTCTCATTCTCTTACAAAGCCAAAACAAAGTAGAAACAAAGGTTACACATAAGGGGATAAAGAGACCAAAACCCAGCTGACTTCCTTAGTGCAGCTTCAGAACAAACTACAGCTCAGATTCACAGGTGGCGTCAACCATCCCAAATCACCTAACCATCAGGTGAGCATCTGGTCCCATACACAAGCTTAAACAATAAAACCTGTTTATAGAAGAAAAGAATTAATATGACAGATTGGAAACACAGTGCTTCAACATTTTGGGACAACTTCTTTGTTGTATATATACATTATCATAGCCTTAACCCTGGAAGTCTTTGTATATTTGAGCCTAGTCTTTTGGCTGTGGTAGCTCACATAATCCTCACATATAGGTATTCAAGGGCTTGATGCTTCAGTCTCTGCCTCACCATGCTTCAAAGTCATCATATATCACCAACATGGGTGACAACATAAATCTGTTTCAGTCTGACTTTTGCTGACTTTTGCATTTGAGGAATTCAGGCTGTGGAGCAAAATGTCTGTTATCAGAGCAGTGAGACACACTCAATCACCAGGACAGAGCAGCTCCAGGCCACACAACAGATACCCTCCAGTGGTTTGGTGTTGTTTTGTAGATCCATTTCATTACTCTGGCAGCCCAGATCTGCTGAACGGCTGAGTATTGGTCACCTTAGCTTCATTCTCAGAAGGGTGTTACTGTCAGGGCCAGGCTTCTGGTAAGACAACAAGTATTCAAGAGGAGGCAAAGGCCAAATTTGTCCTTTTTCTTTTCCCCTATTTTCTTTCCAGTCAGATTACTTACACAGTTTAATAGTAATTTTATATTATTAACAATACTAAACTCCTTACCTGATAAGATAGAGTGCAATTCCACTTACATATGTGAGAGACTTAGTGCAGGGCATATCCTTTTTTTAGATTAGGATTGCAAGTATGAGATAGTTATCATACTACAAGAGATATATCAACATGCTTAATGCAATGATGACCTAAACAACAGTGTTTCTGGAGTGAAAAGAAAGGACAAAATCTAGGGTACTTGGAAAAAAGATGTTCTTTTCACAGTCCCTGAGCCTTTCACACTCTCCTCTCTCTCCAGACCAAACACAATGGCAGTGTTCCTAAAGATGGAAAATAAACGTGTGATTTTACCAAATCCAGCCTTCATTCACAATGGTGTAAGGAGAAAATCAATATTTTTCACCATGACATTTCAGCATAAGAATCTGTATGCACTTTATGTTTCAAAACCTGATGAAGAAACTTGATGATAAAAAGATCAACAAACATCGATATAACAATCATAGAACCAAAATGGGACATTCAAGTCAAAGAACTGTTTCTGTGTATTTTGAGTCACATAACTGTCAAACTTCTACATAAAGCACTTAAAGGCTGATTTTGCTAACCCCAAGCTGGACTCAGATTTTTACTAAGTGTATATTTACAAAACAACACACTTGCTACTGCTGTGCTATTTTAGGAAAGTGTTGTTGTGCACTTTATCACTGTTATATGTATGAAGCAATTGCAGGCTTTAATTTTAGGTTTTCTGAAAAACTCAGAATTCTTTAACTTCAAAATGAAGTTAAAAATCACTCAATATCTTTATTAACATGTATGTTCCGGTAGCTACTGTGGTTTCATCAATACCAATATGAGCCTTATACATATACTGCCCCTTATCCTGTAGTTAAGCTCTCTGTGTGGCTCGTTGCATGGAAAACCTCTTGAGTAATAGCTATCAACAAGATTTCTGATAGAAAATGGGAAATAGAGTTGCCTCCAAATGCATGAAGATTGGGTATTTTTATTTAAACAAAAGCAAAGAAAATGAAGATATTTTTCCTCTGATTATCCAAGGCAGTGTTTTAGGAGAGACGACATTCACTGCCAAGTCGCTGCTGTGAGTAGAACCAGAGAACAGGAAGGAACAGGAACATTTACTGAGTGTGATTATTTCCAGAAGGTAATTTAGAAAAGGGGCTCTCTGAGTCCAAACTAGCTCCTGACTCAGTAGTGTATGTGGAACAGGAGAAATCAACCTGCAAGTTTCAACTCAGCTGTAAGCTGCTGATTTTGAGAGTCTGTTAAACAACTTGGCGTTATTTGCCTGTTTGTTATTGCAGTTAGCATTTCATTCAAGAGTGCACATATATTTGTCTCCTAATGTCTTGATGAGAGCAAGAGAGCAACTTTATTTTCAGAGTTTAAAAGGGTGCATTTTTTACTGCATGGTTATCAGTTGTGTTCACTGTGGCATGTGAGGAAAGAGGTGCATGCAGTTCAGAGGCATCCACCATTGCTCTCACTCTAATGCAGAAGGGCAGAACTTATTGAATGCATTTGGGCACCCAGTCACTGCTAAAATGGCAGCTGCCTCCACTCGGGAGGCCTCTAGGGCTTAAAGTCTGCAGTGATCAGAAAGAAATGGACATGCTATTACAGAGAATAAGCTTAGGGTAGAGCCATGCCAAGTCAGTTATCATTCCAGAGTGGTTGTTTCCAGTTCACTCTAATCTCAGTGAAGAATCACTAATAGACTTCATGGCAAAGAAGTTACTTTATGCTTTAGATTTTCTGTGCTTGTCAAAATAACATTTAGGGTTAGAAAATGTCACATGAGAATTGCTTGATATTCTTAGAGGAGGGAAGTGAAGAAAGCAATGAAGAGCTTTGAACCCCCTGGATTATATGAGAGAGGATACTGGGATATTAGCTTTTCCACTGAGACATTATGATTTCTGAAGTGCTGGTAATCGTCAATAAACAGAAGACAAGAAAAAGGCTTATACTTTTCTCCTGTAAAAAAGGCCCATTATTTCATATGAAAGGAGAAGATAATAGTTCAGTTAAAACTATAGGTGAATCTGCAGAAGGAAAACACAAGCTAACATTCATGTACAAAAGTCCCTAGAATGGAGTCTGGTAATCAGAGCATCCACAATTCATCTGATGGACACACAGAAGGGAAGAGTTCAGTAAGGATGATTTTATATCTCTCACACATCAGGTTTTCTAAACATCTGCAAATGCTATTTCAGACTTCACAGATAAGTATTTCTTGTTCTTGCTGCAATGTGGATTGAATGAAAGGTGATTTCAGGGTAAAGAATCATTTCAAGGCAAACCACTAATATCAAGGCATCGTTTCTGTGCAGTGGAAATTCTTGTAACTGCAAATCTGCATTGCTCTTGTGACACCAGTCACTTTGGCTCTCAGAGAACAGATTGGCATGAAGGGACAACTTGTGGGTTGGCATATTAAAAGTCCTACATGGAGAGTCAAATCAGATCACCTAAAATAAATATCTATAACTGGTCAGCTGACTATTTCCTTGTACTCCCCAGACTCTGTTTCCATTAACTAGAGTGAGAGCTTGCATGCTTTTCAGACAGAGAAACAAACGGTATCCAAGATGTGCATTACACGAATGCTCTAAGGAGCTGACAGAACAAGCAAAGTTCAAGAAGAACTTTCAGCAGCCAGCATTTGCTAAAAAATCTTTCAGGCACTGGCAAAGTGCTTTGTGATTAATATAGGTAAAGTCCAAGGGCCCTAAGTGACTGTAAAAGTGCAAACAAGCACATGCCTATGTAAATTAAATACGGCGCAAAAAGCCTGGAGCTGGTGGTGAGTCTTTTAAAGAAACCGAAGCAGTTTACTGACTTCAGCATTGCTGGGTCTGAGCCAACCAGCCTTTCCTTCTAGAAGGGTGCACCAGTGTGATGGCAGTGCACCAGTGTGACAGCGTAACACTACACTGCTTCTCTGAACTTCAGTTTTGTATTTCTGCCTGGCACCACAGTGCACAATACAGGCACGTCCATCCAGAGACCTTCAACTCCTCTGTGATTTATAGGCATGCTCTGTGTTTCTGCCTGAAAGCAGGAACCAAAAAATCTAAAGTAGGAAAGTTCTGAGCAGCCAATTCAACCACAGCCAAGGTAGGAGATAATTTTTCTGTGTGAGGAGGAGTACATCTAATGTACTGAAGAATGCAGGGCAGGAGAATCCAGTATTTGCCTAATTGTCCTATCATAGCAAAAAACCTAACTAGAGTTAGAAAGCATGACAGAAAGAGTGACTTGTATTCATGTACTGTCCATCTGAAAGAGAAAACTGCTTCATACTCAATTTTCTGCTACTGAGATTTTACTGCATTGATAAAGACATTTAAATATCCGTTTAAACAAAAATGAAACTTCATCTCCTCCTCTTGAAACCATCTGACTACAGAATAAAAGAGGAACATTTCCTCCTTTTTCCCCTGGGAGTGATATCTAGGCCAAGTCTCTCTTGGCACTGTAGAGGTTCCTCAGCATGAACATCAATTCCCCTCAGTTTCCACTGTGCAACCTTTTTGACTGGATGAGTCACTGCACACATACATGCACCCAGGCTGCAAATGACTCTCCTCACAAGTCTTGGGAGAGGGTTGCACACAGCAGCCTCTCTGTTTGTGACCTTGTGCAATATGGCACACAGCCTGCACATATTACCTGCAGGTAACTTTCTCTATCTACTGATCAGATAGAGAAAGTTTCCTATTGCAAGAGAAGCAGGAGCTCCCAGATAGACACAGAAGATTAGAGATTTTGCAAAAAGTTCTGCATTTAAAGTGCGTATACAATGAATTCTAAAGCTTCCCAGAAAGTGCAAGCACAACAACATATATATAGAATGGCTACCTGATATACAACACATTCCTTCTACTCTTATGATAGATGATGAAATATGGGTAAAGTAGACAAACCCCAAACTAAATGGTTAACGTAAACAAGCTATTCTTGTCACTAAGACAGATTTTCTGCTGCACTATTAGATAAGCCTGGAACAGGGAAAGACTAAACATCTCGTATTCTAGGAGGTTGCTTAGAATACAGGTGTCTCCATACTGCTCTCCTGCCCTTGTGGTTCTAGCTTGAAGTGTCTGGTTTGCATTGCACAGACATTACTGTAAAATAAATAGTATATATTTCCAGGTACAAGTCTTTCTAGTCTGAATTCTCAGACTAACAGCAGTCACTGTATCACCACTTGTTTCTCCCAACAGCTTTTGAATATACCGTCAAATTTCAGCTTAGCTGGATTTTGAGAAGTAGTGGCCACAGAACTAACATTCCTATAAATTTTGATGTTGGTGAGATTCAGGAAAAGCCTTCATCATATGCAAGTTTCTAAGAGAAAAAGAGTGTCTTTGAATACAATAAACTCAGAGTATGCAGCCAAGCAGAAGGTAAATCCAAAGAAAATGAAACTTTGTTTGTTCTAATGGTAATATCATTACTTATTCTGCGGGACAAAATGCTAGGCTGACCAGCTACTGACATGACACTGTTGAGGACAGACATGGCAGGAGTCTGCAAAAATTGTCTAGCAAGTAACAAGATCCTCCTGATGGGAGGAGTTGGATGTTTAATGCATTTGAATGTAGCAGTTCATATCAGTTCCACCACAGTAAGTAAAAAGTTTTTTAATACAAAAAGAAGAGTCAAATGCTGCATTCCAGTTCCAGTTCCAAACTCCTATTTACTTTGAAAATTGAAAGAGAGGACTTAGTTCTTGTGTGGTCTAATGCTATTTAAGTAGGATGTTGTGCCACTTTCTCATAAGCCAGAATGATCATTTGAACATAAAAGTAAAAATAATAGTCAGCTTATCTGCAGAACCCAAAGAAAGAATTAAAAAAAAAAAAACAAAAAACCAAAACAAACAGAGAAAAACAAGGAAGTGATTCAAAACACCAATTAAAGGAATAATTTTTTGCCAAACAAAATGCTAGCACATTTGTATTTTAAGGACAATTAAAACATCTCACATTTATGTTTGGTCCTTCTGATATAACTCCAGCAGCTGGCAGACTAAGACATGAATGTAATATACGGGGAAATTTTCAGTTGTGATGAATTTTTTTTTGCACGGTGCACATAAAGGTGCTGACCCATAGTAGGATGGTTACTTTCATTGAGATTTCAGCAACATGTTTTCTTTTTAGCTTAGAATCCCAAAGCAGAGCTATTGAGGGACAGCAGATCCCAGTGCTGCCTGCTAATTAGGAGCCCTACAAATGTAGGTCACAAAAACAAAAGCAATGCTTTTCCGGGAGAAGACAAATGTGTGATTTGTGAATGAAAAGCCAGGAAGTTTTAAAAGTGAAACAGAAGTAAATTCAATCAGGCTCTTCTTACAAATGAAAGCAGTGAAATCTCTTGGCCTTTAGCACTTGAAGAGTAGAGAAGATTATATTAACCCTTTGGTCTTCCAGATAAACTGAAACTGCAGCCAATTAACATTACAAATATATTTTCCAGTGCTTACTAAAGTGAAGAATTTGTTTTAGAAATATCAAACCATCACGGAGCCAACCATTATACAGAAGAAATAGGAAAAAAGAGGTATCATAACCTCTTGTTCCCCTCATTGACATTAAACTACACTTTGCTAAGTACAGCTGTAGTCTGGCTCCCTCATTCAGTACAAGACACACTTCAGACCTGTCACTGATTATTTAAGTTCTTCCGATTTGTTTTAATTGTGGAACATGTTTTTAGGTTGGTTAAGCACTTTCACATGTGAAGATCTTTCCTTGGGGGAAAGGCAAGTGTTTGTTTTTAGTAAAAATAATAATGTCTTCACGATGTGACTTTTGAAGATGCAATTATTCTCCCTTTTAGAAAACCTTTTAGATAAGGTTCCTGATTATACAGCTTCACAGATAAAAAAAAAAGGATTATAGAAGAGAGTTTACAGCAGTATGGTTCTAATCCACACATGCTGAATAACTGCCTGTTATTAAAAATCTGACATTCTAACTTACTCCTTACTGAAGTCAATGTAAGGGTCTTTTCTCTTATGTAATATATATGTAGACTGATTTACCAAGCCTTGTCTTCCTTCCCAGGAAATAACATTTCTAACCATGATGAATGTCATTACTAAGCAGCAAGGCACAGTAGGATGTTAGTTTGCTCTGCAATAACAGTGCACTTGAATGGGAATTTAGGGTACCTACGTCAGAGACACCCCCTGCATTAGCTCATTCTTTTTACTGAGCAGAATTTTTTGCAAATGTCTATTCAGGACAATTTTTCCACCTTCCTAAACTCAATGAATTCTTGCTTTTTGTCATCTTAGCAAAGTGACAGAGAATTCTAAAAAACTATCACTCTCTTCTCTCTTTCCCACAAGCTTAGCTTTAAGAAGCTGTTCTTCTGAATTCCTTTCCCTCATCTGTTTAATTGCAAAACTTAATTTTAAATAATAGATATGAATGGACATTGATAGGTCTGTCACAGAGACAACAGTAATCCCTCCTCATTGTAGTTACCTCAGTAGCCTAAAATATTCACAGTCAGAATATAACCTATTTTATCAGTATATGAAAAGAAAAGCTTGGCAACTAGATATTTAAATATGTAAATCCACCATCTCTTCACTATTTATTTCCCATTAAAACAGTGTTCTAACATTCTAACAGCCAAATTATTTCACAGTCTTATCTAGAGTCCAGCATTTATGGGTTGCAACACAAGATAACTGGATTTTGTTCTGTGTTACACCACAGCTTCTGATCTTGGGAAAACTCCCAAATGCCACAAATTAATGGCACTAAAATTCTGCCTAAAATTGTGACTAAATTCTCACAAAAACTCTGACTTTCAAAACCCTTTGCTCAACTGCTGCCAGCTCTGGGGGCATATGCTCTGACTGAGCAATTATCTCACAAGACCTAAGTCAGAACCATGGAATTGGGCTCTGTACAAAATGCAATAGAAGACATGTGGGGATTTTTAACTGATCCCAAAAATTTCAGTGTTTCATTAGATTAGAGCCCTCATCCTATGAAAAAGTATCTCATTTCCCTAAAAATGCTCAAGTACAATATTTCTACAAAAATGGTGAATATCTTGTCCATTATCCCTATCAAATGGCCTGAGAAATTCCTATGGATTGTAGGGGGGTACATGTTTACTTCTCAGTAATTATGTATCTATAGCTTATTCCCTGTTCCACCCATAGAATTTGCCTTTATAAAGACCCTGTATTCTGCTAATAGGATATACACAATATTTCTCTTCGTGTCTTAAGAGTCAAATGTATAACATTTTCTTGAAGTTGGATTCCAAACTGTAATATAAATATTTGAGACACTGTTAAATCACAAACAGCTCTACTGACAGACACAGAAGAGATGGCAAATTTCTTCCAAAGCAAGCAGCAAACAATTATCAGGTGTAGGTTAGGAGCACCATCAACAAAAGCAACTGGGGATATAAATAAAAGTCCACTGTATAAAACAGAAAGATGGAATTAAGCCAAGACTCTAATATTTCAGAGGTATTTACTGTAGTACAAATATATATATATCTTAATCCCAAAACAAAAGTTATTTTACAAAGACATGGGATATGTAGAACAATTAGTTACTTAATGAAATTAAACTTCACTATTTTCAGAAATTTAATTTTTAGTAGTGAATAATGCTATAGGCCTGTAGATAAATTAATGTGGTAAGCAGCAAGGATTATTTTTGCCTTCTGACATTAAAATGGGAGAAAAATTATTTTCAAATATTAACAAAAAGCAGGGAACTATATATCCTTAAGTTATATGAATGCTATGCAAATAGAGACTTAACAAGTCTAATACAGAAGACACTTTCATTTCCAGAGGAACATCTCAGGAAAACAAAAAGGAGCAAGAAAAAGCTCTTCATAATATAGTGCAACACAGCAGAGCACTAAGGAGGAAAAATAACTCTGGCTTGGAGTTTTGGGGCATTTTAATTATGTAATGAGTCTTGAAACAGAGTAAGAGGTTTCAAATGAGAAACTAGTAGCAGAAATAATTTTGAATGAAGGATTAAAGTACAGCAGTAGCATCTTTCAGGTTTTTCTCTGGAAATTTTCATCATTCATTCTAGCAAAAATATTCCTCCTTAGAAGTTTGACCTTATTTTTCCTTCACCTCCTCCCCCCCACATTCTCATTTTTTTCCAGACCAGAACAAGGAAAATGTTATCCATTTTCCCTCCCAGATGCTCACCCATCTCTCTCCTGTCCTTTGCTTTGATCTGTTGCTAACCTCTTCAATCATTGCTTAACCACAGAGCTGCTATTTCTTTTGAACTTTAAGTTGAAAGCAAACTGATGTACAGATTGGACTTTGGTGAATCTCTTACTTTGTTAGAGATTAATTTTGGGTCTTCTGGTAGACTGAGTTTTTGCTTTTTCCTCCTAGGTTTCAATCAGGATGTGATCTCTTATGAGAGAACTCCTTAAAATGTAAGCTTGTAACTGATCTTGACCTAGGTAAAGGATGAAAAGACATTTTTTTCTTTATTACTGTATTTCAGAATGATTCAAATATTCATTTCTATGTGGAAAAATATTTTAACTTCTGTATTATAATTCCACAAGCTACCATCCTCTGCATGAGGGAAAAGATGCCTATCAACATCTCTTAAATATTCCCATTGCCCTTAAGCCAAGAGCACCCTTCCCAAAGTTTCCTCAGTCTACTGTTCAAAATCCCTCAAGAGGCTGAGAAAAGAGTGTAGTTTTCAAAAATTAAGTATTTGTTTCACCCTCAACAGGAGACAAATTTGAATTACATCTGTTATTAAATTGTCAGAATAGTGGAAAAAAAAGCTTCCACAAAAAGATAATTCCTTTTCCATCTTTCCTTATCCTTCTCCCTCACTGACTACTGCAGTATTTGGCCATTTATAGGCATAGGCATATATGAGTTTGTTTCTTAATATCTCATTTGTTTCTTGCCTGATTCAGTTGTCCTTTGGTTCCCAATTCAGGAAGTAACTCTTTCAAGTAATTTCTTAAGCACAAATTACGCATGAACTAATTAAAGTCCATTAGAAATTTGTGCTAATAATTCTACCAGCCATTCTAGTATTCCAACATGGAGTGCTATACTCAGCCTGAACCTTTCTTCCTACATCACAGGGATATATAATTTTCTGGTTTTAATTTGATGTCCATATTTAAATATGTCATCCAGATAGAAACCATGATATTTCTATAAACCAGAAAGTTAAGCTGAATTATATAAGTATTGCAAGCTTGCTTAAACAAACAAGTATAAAAACATAAAGTGAATAATAAAGTAATGATATAAGTGAATAATAAAAAAACCCATAAAACTCAAAAGAAATTTTTAAACTATTAAACCATATAGTTTCTTGTGATTTCAGTGTCAAAATAATTTTCTCATCTAGATGTGCAAAATGACTGCAGCCTCACTTTTACTCTGCACAGGTATTTTCTATTACAATTGAAAATTGTACTTTTGCACAAATTTCAATTGTACACTTGAAAATATTACAACATGCTGTCCTCGTAACCCAAATTTTTAATAACTTCTTAAACATAAAGAGATGATTGATTCCATTAAACTGGGCAATTTGGGGACATACATAAAAGTCCCCAAATTCATGAATTCTTAAACATGACTACATGTCTGCATGTCTAAACAATTATAACACTTTCTTCAGATAAAAAATTTTTTATGAGCAACAATTTTCCTATACAAAGAGTCCCTCGGGTGTTATACAGGTAAATAATTAAGAGGACTGTGATAATTTAGTTTTGTTTGCTGGATATGTGCCTTTCATAACAGCAGAATTATATTGTCATTTCATGGGTCAAGTATATATCAGACTTTAACCTTCTGTGACAAAAAACCTAAAATAAACCAAAAACATACACATGAATGGCTATGTTTGTCAAAGTCTGAAAAATTACTAGATTCTCCTGGGAAAAGTATGTCAGTTCCTACACAGTTATATGTCACCATATATACAGTAGACTTTTAGGTGAGAAACGAAAGAAGGATTCCTCTGCTGACAGGTAGTAGCCATTAAATCTCCAGGCAGGGAAGCATAGGTGCTAAAATGTTCTATGAAGAGGCAACCAAATACCTCAGGTCAGAAAATGAGTCAATCTCAAAGTCTTCCAGCTAGCAAAGCAGCTTAGAAATTTTCTCTGTCACCTCATGTCCCTTCTCTGAAGCACATTTGGCTATTTCTTCTCACAAAGATTTCAAATAAAATAAAAGCATAGAGAGAATTTACATCCACACATTCAGTCTAAAAATCTCCTCTGCTCTTATCCCAGAGACCTTGAACTAGGCAGCCATAGAAATCCTACTTGTATGTTTGGACTGTCCTCTACTTAGAATCCCTGTTTCAGCTATAAAGTTTTCATGTTACTATGAAGTTTTTCCCACTCCACCACTAAGTCTGCTTTTCCCGAAATGTTCTGTCTTGGCTTCAGTCTTTTACCCTGGTATTTGACAATTGACTCCTTAATTAAATCTGTTAGAGTAGCTAGTGGATTTTTAACTTCTGAATTGCTATAGTATTGGATCTCATTAAGTCAAAGTGCAAGGTCAGTAAATGCCCTCCTTGACTTGATATCAAATAGAAATTGAGTACATACATTTAAAATAAAATATAAGATGTTTCTTATATGTCCACGTAACTCTGTGACCTTGGTGTAAGAAATGTGTTGCTAAACCCTGACAAAGAGGATGAGGACATGAGCTACTGGGAGTCTCTCTGCAGAGTCAAGGCAACTTACACATGGTACAGGTGTTATGACCCTGATTCCAGAATGACTCAAATACTGAAAAATTACTGATTCTTAGAATCCATGTGTTTTGGGATGGACTTTCCACTGCACTGGACTAGTGTTATGTTGTTATGAGGACAAAGGAGTCTTTACTGACATGGCACTAATATAAGGGTGCAAAAAATAAGAAGCATTAAAGAAGGGACTATTCAAATCTTAAAACTGCCACAGACACAGGAGAAGTGAGACCATATTGCAAACCAGAGTCCTCATAGACAGAAACAGAAAAAAATCCCCAACAAGTACTGAAACTAGCCAGCCTAACCACCAAAATTGTACCTTAATATTAGCAAAGAATATAAATAATTCAGCTGTTCGAAATAAGTAATGCAGTAAATCTGTCTAGACCGTATCACATTTTGGATCCCATGCCATTTTTCCTATACAGGAAGAACAGCACTACAGGCTATGAGATAACTGTCACAAGAATAGATCAGGAATACACTCAGACAGCTAATAGATAGGAAATGACAAGTTGCTCTCCCTGATTTTGCTGCAGTACACAGGGCTTCAGGTAGATTACTTCCCCTTCATCCTTTCAGACATGATCACATTGTGCTGGAATAACCCCAAAGATATACAAGTCAATACCATTTCTGATTAATTTACTGACCATAATTTGCTAGATTAGCTAATCAGAAAGTACTTTATAACTTGTGATCATTTATAACTAACATAAATCCTAATTAAAATACAGAAACAAGAAAAGAACTGGAATGTTTTCACACATCTCAAGAGTGAAAGGAATGATTACTGAAATTCTTATCAACATGATTTATTTTTTTTGCTGTTTCATAAAAAAGGAGCAATAATTTTGACCCCAAAAAAGGAAAAAAAAAAAAAAAAAAAAAAAAAAAAAAAAAAAAAAAAGTAAGTAAAAATAGAAAGTTGTGCATCCAGCTGAAAAAAATCAGAATTCTATTCATGCTTAAGTGTCTAATGAAAATCTGAGAAATTAAACAGTCACTGCTGAATACCTTGATCTATCTCCTGACAGCCAGTGATTGGTGCAATTACATAGCCTAAATAAGTACTAAGGTTCTGCGTGAAACCCAATATGAGTCTTTCACATATTGGTACATTCCATCCTGTAAAATGGTTCTTATCTCCTGCTACAGCAAATGCTTTAAACTGCCATTGAGATCACTGAACAAAAGGTAGTCAATATACTTTGAGGTGTCCAGCACGTTTAGGATATAAAAGCTTGTAATACATATCTGTTACTATCAGCCTTTCTGTTTGAGGCCCACGTGGTTTCAGTGCAGCAAGTGTCTCTCATCTCTTTTTCCAGATTTGTTTCCAGAGAATAAAAATAAATCTTTAAGAGAACTACAGACATTATATTTACTTGTAAAGAAGCAGCTTAGATGGGACCATGTTTTAAATTGGCATTACTTCCAGACTTGACTCAGAGTTAGTACAAGAATGTTGCTTACAGGGATGACAGCAAATGATTCACTCAGTGCTGTTTTGTTGATCCAGCTGTAGGGCTGAATTAGACAACAGGCTTCTAGAAAGACAGAAAAACATGATTTTACAACAGACAGAGAGTGACATGCCTTGGATCTACCAGGATGACTCACATACCTGCAGTGAGAAGTAACGCTTGCCTTAGTCAGTTCACAAATTAGCAATGATTAATCATGCATAGAAAAGGCTGGAATGACTACAGCAAAATACATCCCAAATAAAACACAAGTCCTTCCAAAAATACTTGTGAGTTTTTAGCATATTCATGTTTGTTATGATTCATTCAACCTGCATCCTGCCACTGCTGTACTTGCTTGTCAGAGAATGTTACTACAATAAAGAATAGCAAAAAATTAATTTCAAAATAATATTTATAAGGTTTCAAGCATGTTTGACTTCAAATTTCCCTGTCAGATTTAGGTCTAGAAATTATTCAGAAAACTGTTTATTCTGTTAACCAACCTTTTTCAATTTTATGCTGCACGTGTAGTATAAAATAAATAGTATTTTTGTATCTTCCCCCAGATCTTAATATATTGAATAGATTAGAAATGTGTAAAAGTGTTCATCATAACATCTTGTTCTTGAGAGCATCTATCAAAACAAACAAAGATTAAACAACAGCAAATAGCAACATATGTGAGCTCTCTATACCTGTAGTGGCTGAAAGACACTACCTTGATGATTTCTGTAACCAGAAAACAGTTCAGAGGTCAGGTTAGGATCAATCCATAGAGCTAAGAAGACTGGGAGAGGGGAGGTGAAAGTGGAGGAGGTGGAAATCATTGCATTTTTTTAGAGAGAGAAACATGAGGAAACTGCAATCTATTCATAGCTACAGGCAGATGGTTTCATGCCCAAGAAGAAAAAAATCAGCTCTGTTTGTCAGGAAAGATATATACTGCGAAATATTCACTCAGCTCAAGTAATAAGTGGGATCAGGATAGAAAAAAATATGATGATTTTTTTCCTTACAAAGAGGCCATGTCAATGGCTAGTGCAGGTATTCATTTGAACTGCTACCCCCATCCCAGGGACCAGCTGCTTACCTCTCTGACGAGGTTTCCTTCGCACTCCCCACATCCACGTGCACAGCTCTCAGACTGCTGGCGCTCAGGTCCTGTCTAAGCCTAGAAGGTACTTAAAATCAATTTGTTCCTCTGTTTAAATGCACAAAGATGCTAAGGACTGGCTTATCACTTACTCAGAGATGCATTGGCTGAGGGTAGAAAGCTTCTACACTCCAGTGCAAGCTGATAAAAGGCATGAGGAAGCTAAAGCTACCCTAACTTCTTAAAGAAGCCTGATCCATTAGACATGCTCAGGTCATGCACTGACTTCCACACAATAGCCTAACAGAATAGACCAACATTTACAATGTGGGAAACCCACACTTTTGACTCTTTTTGGCCTGTGGTAGTTTTGAATCTGCTGATACCATTTTTTAAGAAGGTGTTCTTTCTGCAAGGCTATGGAATAGCTGAAGATGAAGATTAATCCCTATCCCTGGAGATACCAAAGGTGTGATGCAGAGCAGAGGAAAGTGAGACTTAGGGGACTGGAGCAAGACTGATCCAAATGGGGATTTAGTCCAGGAAAGGTAGAGTGTCTTCGTTTTTAATAGCATAAATTTTGATTCAAAGAGTGGGTAATATTACAGGACTCCAGGACTCTGAAGATGGGGAACCAGCACTTTCTGAAAACTTTCCTCATTCACATTCTCTGAGAATTTGTAAATATCATGGCCGCTGTTGATACTTACATGGTTTTTGACACTTTGTCTACAGACTGAGTGCTCTGTTATCTATCATAGACTGTTCTCTATCACATCCAGGTGCCATTATCATAATTCATTATCTAGTTCTTGATTAAATCAACTACTCTTATAAGCAAAGGGGGAAAAAAAGCAGTTTTGCCCCAGAGAAGTTCAGAAGAAATATAAGATGTGAAGAGAAATGGTGGAGCTGGCTCAGTGGCTTGCTGAGGGCTCAGCAGGAGTGCTGACATGAGAATCCCAAGACTGTGCCTTGTAGTCTGGTATTTCAGTGTCTAGCATACACTTCTTTGTTTCTATTTCCTTTGTTGTGAACACTGTACAAAGATGTGCATTTGCAAACCTTACAAATCCTAATTTGTATGTTTTTCTTTTTCTGTGGTCCCAAAACACCTGTTTAAAATTTCAGAAATGAGAATGGTAAACGCTTTTGTTTTGGGCTGTTGTTTTTTTGCATTAACATTGCTAGAAATAGTTGCATGGTATATTATCTATTGCATCACAAGCTGGACAAAGTACTTGAAACACTGAATGAGTGTGTGTGGGGCTATATAAAGATTTTATGTTACTTTGCATTAAAATCCCATATAGACTTAAAATCTGGGCTTCAAAGTATCCTTTCTGTGGTGTTGATTAGAATTAGTGCAGAGACAGCTGTCAGGATTTAAACTATATGACGTGAACTTTGGATGTTGAAATTGCATTTGTGACCACATCTCAAAGGCCTGAAGAGGGAATTGCTGGACTTGGGACGTAATTGATTTCCAGCATATTTTATAAGAAAAATCTATTCATGGCTAATGTACGTTTATCCTTTTATACTTTTTAAGGTATATCAAAATACCATCTATTCTCATTTAAAACACACCAGACTCTAGTGAACCAGACATTTGGAGCTTATACAAGCCAGCTACTGTTTGACCTAGTTTCATTACAAGCCTGAAACTGCCCATTACACACTTAATGATGAGTAAGATGAAAAATTGAATTCAATCTACCTTGCAGGACTTGAAAAACTATTCAGACGAATCTCGTCCAAGAAAAGCAGCTGAAATGAATATGCCAGATTGTGAACTCCAGTGTCTGAGGGAGGAGCTGACACACTCATTCTTTCTGCCCCTTCCACAAGTGTAACCTCTCACTATGTCCCAGCTGTGAGGCAGGTGAAGCTGTACCTGAGCTCACCTCTGCTAAATTCATCAACTCCTTCCTGCCAGAGTACACAGCCTTTCAGTCACCTTTCAAAGAGCAGCAGCAGCAGCAGTGGGGCTGTCATGCCCGGGTTAACAAGCTCTGCTTTCTCAGCAATGGCTATTGACTTGGGTTTAATATTTCACTCACCATGATTGCTGTTTTTGAGGATAACTCAGACTCATTACTCACTATAGCCTCTGATATCCATAACTGTACACTCAGGTATGAAATAGTACATTTAACTACAGAAGACCAAAGTATCTTTCTTTCACCAACATAAAGAAATAAAAGTACAACCCTTCAGATTCTTCTTAGTTATCATTGTGTGATGGAAATGTGTCTAAAATCTTGTTTAAAACACAGAACAAATCAAGATCTCTCACAGATGAAAACAGATTGAGAGCAAAATTTGTTCTGGAGTGTCAAAGAGGTATCACAATGAATTAAAGAGTGCAACCAATTTAAAAGAAAAATGCTCATTAATGTGAATAGAAAACCATCACAGCAGAAGAATGCCAGCACATACTGCAATACATCAGCTATTCCCATTAACATAGTAACTAATCATTTCTGGGTAATATGATTCATGGCTAAACACAATACTGAAAAATGATATCTTCCATTTACATGACAAAATTAGAGCTCTTCTGTATCTTTATCACCTATCTCTGCTAATATTTTATTGAATATTTTTAGCATAGACAGTGAGAAAGGTAAAGTTGTTTTGTATACAATGATATATGCATATATGAGTTGCACTTATCCTATATATAAACAAAATAAAAATAAGTAAAACCAACCCAAATCTTTGGTTTCAGAGATATTCTCCAAAAGAAGTAATCTCTAACACTGCTGGTTTTGAGCAGACCGATTCCAGACCAACTTTGAAAACCCCAGTCAAAGCACATAGTTTTGCAATAGACTCATCTGGATAGTTTCTTAGCCAAAACAATTTCAACAGAAAGGCTGGTTCCAGACATACTGTATTAAATAACCCTGAATTGGCAAAGAATGATGCATACATTCAATCTGAGAGTCTGCTACGGCTCCGGTCAGTTGAGGTAATGTAAGTTCAGTTTCACAGCTAGAAACTATAACAGCATTTTCAGCAAAATGTCAAAACAGTCCTTTTGTACCTTTGGTGTTGAAGTACATATAAAAATCTGAGTAAATAATGTACTATTTCAGACTCTTTAAAATTTTAAAAACAAAATAGCAGAAAAGTGAGATGAATGGTTACAGTGAAAGAAGAAATAAAAGTGAGTGTGTAATTTTATTGGCAGACAGGAGTATATGGTCATCATCAAACAAGACCCTGTTTTTTTTCCTCAATTATGTCATAGTTCACTGTAATTTTAGTTGGTCTGTGGGAGCTACTCACAGACAAGAATTAAAGCAGTCTGCAAACTATAAAGATGGGACAAGTCCTCTTCCCATCAGCCTAAATTATTTTTTTCCTTCTCATGGCCTTTTCCCTCACAACTGTGGTACATAGTTTGCAAGTGGCTTACCTGTAGTTTGAAAACAATTTGTATAGGCTGGATAGAGGTGGATGGTGAAATACCAAGAGCAAAGCAGGAACCCTGCTCCTGGCAGCCCTCTGCACAGGCAGAAGGAGGGAGGGCGGGAGCTGAAAGGCAGGGATCTGACCCAGCATCCTCATCCTCTCCCATCAGGATCCTTCTCTACAATATTACTCCTAGAAAATACTCCACAACTCTACTACCTTCATATTTTAATTTTTTAAAATCTTAAGCTATCCTGGGCTCTGCTACATTCAGTGTAGCCACAAAATTGGGTTTAATGTTAGTAGTATATCAAACTTCTGAAAAAAAGCAAGAAACTTGGCATTGCCTATTGTGATGTCCACTTAATATCTGCAAAGCCTTGTGTTAATATGTCCTACCACTTATTCCTTTCATCATGATTCAGGGCCAATCTATTTTTTACTTAACAGTCTTCTGTAGTAATAGTTTTATTGGATCCTTGAAGAACTGGAAGGATTGAATGCAAATACTATGCAATAATATATATTCAAACATGCAACATTTGCTTTGACAGCCAAGAAAACAAACCCCATCCTGGAGTGCATCAAGTACAGCATAAACAGATGGTGAAAAGCAGTAGTTATCCCTCTGCATTCAGTGGTAGTGCAGCCTCACTTTGTATCCTCTGTGCAGTTCTGGGCATGACAGAGGAGACATGACAGTGTTCCTCCAGCTCACCCACAAAGATCTTTAGTTGAACTAGTGAGTTTCTTTAGTCTTTTCTTTAAGAAAATAATATATCTAGAGAAAGAATATTTCAGAAAACGTAATAATACAAAGAATCTTTGCATCACTGATAACAAAATTTCACCTGCTTCTAATGGTTCTTGAAGTTGGGTCCAGAGAGGTGCACACAACCAAAGGGACAGACTGTCTACTTGCCAAAAGATTTTTCCACAGGATTTGAAGTGTCCACAAAGAATAAAGAAAGAGAATGAGGAAGAGAGGTGCACAGATCAATACAGATTTTTTTATTCCATGTGAATCTCAAGGGCAGTATGTGCAGCACACTGATTTGGCTTCATGTAGTTTGAGTAAATTCAAGCTAGCATAGCTTACATGGCATAGATAGAATGTGAAAATCTGTCTCTGTGCCTCTAAAAGCAGAACACCTTGCCTACTGTGACCCCTTCTTCCAAGGTTAATAGGTCATTGCTTCAGTACTGATTTAATTTCTATGAGCTATCAAAATCAACTCTTATTGTTAGAAAACCTCTTACCAAAAAAAAAAAAAAAAAAAAAAAAAGGTGGCAAGGTCTAACTCTGACAAAGCTTTGAGCATTATTGAAAAGACAGAACAGGAAAAGACAGGACTGTAAATTACATGTGATGAGTGCTGGTTCTTCAGTGGCTCTTGTATTGTTTAAGGTCAAAATCTGAATACCAAATGTTTAAAGCCATTGATATCATTAATTAAATTTAAGCTCCTAGAAGTGTTAGTGCTTTCAGTTCAAAGGGATATATTTTAGTGCTCTTTGCAGATCTAGGATAGTTTGCATGCTTAGCACCCTGTACATCTTTCAAAGGCAAAATGCAACATGGCTCAGTTTATGCAGCTCATTTAGAGTCCATTTATATTGATACAAAGAATAGTTTCAGTATGTCATGAGTGTCATTCTAATGCCCTATAGAAATAATACCTGCATGATGGTAGATATTAGAAAAATTTTGGTTGTTTTGGTGTGTACAGAACCTTTCAGCTCACCACAAAAATGGGAGAGACAAAACCATACAAATATAAGTGAAATTCACACAAATGGAAAAGGGCTAATGGTCTGAACACATTACATCATAAGACCTCCGTCCTTCCCTGACTGCTGTGTTTTCTTTTTTAAATTGTAAACTCTTAGGGACTGATCCTCAACAAATGAATACCTTGACTAGAATATTAGAGATCAACCTTGTTACGGACCCTAGATGCTAATGTAATACAAATTATGTAAAGTATGACTTGTAGTCCTTAATCTAGGAATGTCACATTAAAAAGCCAATCACTGAATAAATCTACAAGCATTTGTGGAAGCAAAGGAGAGTGTAAGACTTTATGGGTAATCACCCTCTGTGTTGGCAGATAGAGGTGCACTTTCCTCCTTTGTCTTCCCTGTGGTAGCACAAATCCTTCGCTCTCCTCTGTGAAGTAGCCCAGCTGCTGTGGAAAGCCACCTCATGGCTGGTGTCCACCACAGTGATTTGCCACTAGGAGCTACAGACTCAGGTGGAGAGTATCTAGGATGGTGATCAAACTGATTGGCACTCACGAGGATGGTGGATAATTGCTTCTGAATGAAAATAATAACTTAGATTTTCCCGGTCCAGTGTGTCAGACACATTGTGAACATGTCTGATGGTTCACCTAGGAAAGTTAGGAGACATTTAAGTCCTTCCCTAGACATCTCTGAACTGCTTAGCCAGAAGGTAGGGCCCCAAATGCACAAACTGGGACACACCCAGGCAGGCAGAGGGTGGACTTGGCGCTCCCAAGTGAGCCGATTTCAGGTACTTCTACAGAAGCCACCCAGACTGCTTTCTGAGACTTCAGCTCTGCAGTGTTGTCCTATTGCCAGCCTTGACACAAAATCAGTAACCTGAACCTTGGTGTGGACTCCCAGTTTCTTTGCTATTCTTGCTGTGTACGTATTGTAAAACTAGACCTCTGAATCAGTTGAGCTGGAAGAACTTAAAAGATCCACATGCTAGGACAAGCTAGTACCAAGACTGTCTCAGTAACGGAAACACTGGGTAAATGCTTTGGAGTGTTTTTCCACTTGCAGTCCATATAAGCTGTAAACAGCATGTGGCTAGCATACAGTTTCCTGAACAGAACAATATATTCCCACTGTCCTTGAAAATTGTTACATGTAAGATGGCTTTCCTTAACTATCCTTGTGCTGAACTAGATGTCAAAGCTTCTGGCACTCCATCAAACCAAATAATCTATTTCCAAAGTAACAGCCCATTTAGCATTAAAATTGGCACTTAAGGGTTGATATAAAATGTAAATTAAATGTAGGATATGAGTAAATGAGGCTACTCTTACACTTCAATTTTTGTATTGGCACCAAGGCTGATAATTTTAAGCAAATCATAAGTACTCTTTCTCTTTTAAAAGTATGGTTTTCAATTTCATTTGTGGCATTGCTTTCAAAGCAGAGAAACATCACCTTCACTACCAATTCACATGAGAGTAATATGACTATCAATCACGGTGGCTTGGAAAGAGCTGGTAAGATTTCAAAGCTAGGGATAAAGATAAAAGAATTAAATTAAGTAATGCTAGAATGAAGCAATCAAGATTAAATGTGTTCTCAGCTGTTGAGTTAACCGGTTCTGAATTTTTATCGAACAAAAGGTTAGAGAAATGAACCTTTAACAGCAATTATTTCAGTTTAATGGTTTTTTTAAGCTCAAGCTCACAGCAGCTGAATTTCTTCTGTCACTTAAAGAAAAAGTAAAACACCTGACATTATCATGTCTCATTAATAGCCCTCAAGAAGTTAATTTAACACTTGTGATGATCATGTCCAAACAGGCTTTGTGATTTAATTAGAACCCTAAGAGTTTTGAAAATCCCATAAAGTAAGTAAATTGTAGGGCTAATGATTTAAAAAAGGCTTAAAAATCTTGAAATGAATTATTTATTTAAATGAATTAAATTAGACATAACTGAATTAAACTGAAAATATTGAATACATTTCTTAAAATGTTGAGAAAGCCCAAGAAATCTTATTTGGTAAATGCTGTCCTGGGAGAAAAAATGTCAGTGGATGATAAGTGAATATCCTTGATGAAACTAGTGTAAATTCAAGCCATGGTTGTCATATCTAACAAGAATTTCCAATAGAAATTTGAGAGCTTATGGCTCAATTCTCTTCTAAGATATGTAACATATTTTCCTGGGTAACTGCTGTTTGAATTCCTTCACCTACCAGCTTCCCTCTAGAACTAAAATTCTTGTTATTGTGGTTTTGCCTTGCACTCTGGAAGAGATGGGGAGAGAGAGAGGGGTACATTTGAGTCAGGGGCCTCATGATGAACATACCTTTGGGTCATCCTGGAGAACAGAGTGCCACCTCCATGTCTCAGGGATACAAAAAGCCATCAGGGCTTCCAGTGGCTCTGAGTTGTCTGCCCCAGCAATCAACACACAGCCCATGGCTGCCTGACAACTGTGGTGTCTCTCCTGCTTCTCAGTCCATTAGTGTGGGCAGCTGCTTCACAGGCAATGGAGCAGGGCTGCCAGTGGCCTGCCAAAAGGAAGAAGGCCAGTGCATAAACGAAGACTGTAGTACAAACCTGGCATTGGAATAACATGGGGTACACAAGACCAAAGCACATAGGCATTTATTTTAATCGTCTCTCTCAAGAAAAGTAAGATGAATTAACTGAAACACGTGAAATTCGAATGGGGAAGCTAAACTTCAGTAAGCTTCAATGTAGATATTCCACCTGGAATTATGTACCTTAACCTGGTTTCAAGCTTTCGTATAGAGTGATTAGCTCAAAAATCAAGTGGGGTTCAAAACTGATGTTTATTTCTTTGCCATCCCTGACTCCACCTTTCCATCTTCATCTCACCACCAGTCCCCACATTGTCACATAGGTGTAAGATCTTTATGTGTTTCTTTACTTGTAGCAGCTTATGCAGTGCTGCTCAGGCACTGGGTCCCACCCAACATATAGCATCCTGCCTGCTCTTTCAAACACAGTCCCACATGCTGTCCCATCTCAGCCTCTCCAGCTGCATCATGAGACAGGCTGAAAAGACCAAATTAAAGATACAGCTCTTTTGGAGGGTAGAAAGGAAGAGGTCCATGTTTGACAGCCATGGAGAGAGGAGAAGAAGAGCAGACGGCTTGGTGCATTTTCATGGTTTAAGTCATTCACAGTGGCAACTGCATTGACAGGCACCTGATGTGTTTTTTCTCCCACCTCACATCTACCTCAGAACAGGGCTCATGTGGTCATCTGGATCAGGAGTTGATATGGCTGAAAAATAACCCTGTAAATGAGTGAATGTGAAAGATTTATGTTTAACCCAGGTCACTAAACTAATCAAGTTCTCTTCAAAGACCTGCAAATGGTTGTACTGACAACACGAGGGAGTGATGGAAGAGTGAGAATGAATAACCAGAGGTATGAAGTAGTAACGGTTGCTTGTGCTGCATTAGAGTTGAAACAAATATGGGTCAAATGACAGACTTAGTAGCTTTAAAAAAAAAAAAAAAAACTTTCACAAAAGAATATCTCACACTGGAAAAATATTAGGGAATTAGAAGAAATTGGAAGGTTTGTCTTGTTCACAAGAGTTCACAGATAGATTTCAAAAAGAATCAAGCATCAAGATCATCAGCTTTCCTCTTTCAAACTTGTCAGCACCACATTCTCTAATACCTAAATCACATAATTTTTCTCTGAGCACCAAAGAAAAAGGTCTCCATTTGGTGCCTAAGTGTACTAAGTATGCTTGAGGATAGGGAATGTCTGGCTGCTAATGTGCTTCTTTGGTTTTCAGCATATGCCGAGAGAAGAAGGGAAGGAATGAGCCAAGAATCCCAAATGTTATTTCCCCATGCAACACATTCTGCTGTAAGGATGATGCTGAACTTGACTTCAGAATTCAAAAATCTTGTAATTTTCTTTCCACACCTGATTTTATTACTTTTTGGGCATATTTTCAATACAAATCAGTGATGGAGCCAGTTTCTATAGGAGGTGCAGTAAAGGGTTTCAGAGCCAACCATTGTAACAAGTAGCTCTCACTGGAAAATGCTTGGTGACAAATAAAAATGGGGAGGAAAGGTGAATCCAAAGGTGAATGCTGTTGCATTAAAGAACGGAGTAGGTTTGAAGCAACATTTTATGACTGATCAGTTGAAAGTTTAATTTAGAGCAATCAACATTTGTCTAATAAAGACAAGACTTTTAAAAACACTATCATGAGCATGTAAAACTCCTCAAGTCAACATAAATTGAGAATGTAAGTGCGGGAATGAGAATCAAACCTAAGAACCAAAACTTACATCCCAGAAAACCAAAGAATGAATGAACGTGCAAAATGTTACCCAACAAATCAAGGCAAACAGTATCTGAACACGGAGATTCTGAAAAGTTGATCACTATATGCACATCTTGGAGAGAATGTGTAATGTTCCAGCCAAGTGGTGGCAGTGGTGGTGGTGGTGATTTCATCCTCATCTTTCGGCCCCAGCACTAACTCTCAGTCTTCCTACACCACTCACCCTTTTCCCATGGCATATCACCAACCTGCTCATGCAAACACGGCTTCTTGGGGCCCATGCTGTGAATGAGATCCTTGAAATATTCCCTTTAAAAATTAGTTTATTTTTACCCCAGTACATTTATTGGTCAGTCTGACCAGGAGGATAAGTTAGTCCAGTGGAACTTAGGGACATGATTTTCTGGTGGATTTGGCAGAGCTGAGTTAATGATCAGACTCAGTCATCTTAGAGGTCTTTTACAATGTAAATGATTCTATGGTTCCATGACATTTTGTGATAATATTCTCCTTCAATATGTCACTGCCTCAGGCCCTAATTTGGGAAAGGATCCCATTGAATATGTTTGAGTCCTACTGATGCAGGGCATATGGCTAAGTACTTTCCTGATCAGGCATGTGCATATGTGGCTTCTCAGATTGATGTCTTAGATCATAACTTTTTTGCATTATTAAATCTCTGTCATGTTTTGTGAGAACATGAATAAACAGATAAATAAAGTCAAATAGTTTCTCTGGTTTGGGATAAAGAGAATTTTTTGGCTAATCTTCCTTTGCTATGTTCTGAATACAATTTAAGTGTATATTTTACCTCTCTTTTGGGGTTTTAAAAACAAACAGATTAGAAGAAAGTTAAAATCAACTTTCAGATTTTTAAAGCTTATTAATTGTTTTTTGTTAAAAAAAGGTAAAATATTGTCTCTGGCAAAATGTTTGGAGAGAGCACTTGGCTGTTTTGGTATAACTGAAGAGTGATAAAGTCTAAATAAATTCAATAGACTTGACATATTCCTCTTTTTTACATTATTCAAATAATAAAGACCCCATTTACATTCTGTCAGAGATCTTAACAGAAGGCTGTCAATTGTGACAAATTTCACAAAGCAATACATGATGTGCGTTTACGTCTTTTTGTGCTTGTAGCTGTCATGGAGTGATTAATTCACAACAAAAGCTTTATTTGATAAATTTAGGATCTTAATTGTGTCAAATATCTATGTAGAGAATTCAGTTTTGAGAAAACAATCAACTATTCAACTTTTCCAGTAATTCCTTTTTTGAACCATTTAATGCTACAGTCATTCATGGACATTGAAAATCTGGCTGTGTTATGTAGACATGGTTACTCATATCACTCAAGTGGGATCATTTTGCTCTGATGTTTGTCTGGGCATGGGAAAGTGTCTGGTGATGACTTTTCCACGTGCACAGGTGAAATATGTTCCAGTGTTCTGTGGGCGTGAAGCTTTGAAAATTGCTCTTCATAACCACGTATTTCAACTTAAAATGTCTACTGAAACTTGTGTAGGAAATGAATTTGAAAAAAAAAAACCCTATAAATAATCCACTAAAAAGTGTCAAAAAATTCATTGTCACATATTGGTGGAACTGTTTAACATTACTTGTCTTTCAGCTATGCTGCCTGGACTTATCCAAATTCAGACACCTGAACAAGATATGTCCACAACCGGAACATCTGGTCTGACTAGTCAGTACAGACAGCTTTGCCCCTTGGAAGTGATTTGGGTCACCCAAGATCTGAGCTGCAATCATAGGTTGCCTCTCCCTCTGAACTGAACGTGTTGAGAGCCCTCAGCATCTAAGCCTCACAATGAGAAGGTTCAAACAGATGCATGGAGTGCAGTGTCCTGGATTAAAGCAACCCCTAAGCAGCTGTGAGCACTCAGTTGTCTACTATTTTATTCCTTGGCTAACTAGTGCAGTTTTGTGATAGCTATCAAAAATGAAGCAACAGAAAAGCAACAGTTAGCATTTGGAGGCTCTTTTATAAGGAGGATCTACTCTCTGAGCCGATCTCGTTGTCTAGAATAAGTATTCTTTAAAAGGAATCTGGATCAAAATCTTAGAAAGGTAACCAGGCCAAAGGTGACTTCGGCTTATACTGCTTTTTCATGTGATCAGGCAATCTGTCATGTATTCATAATACAACAAAAAATGTACACACACATTCTGAAGTTCAGAAAAAGGGAAAAGGTAAAAATTATGGAATTGATTTGTGGGAAAAAAAATTAAGCAAACAGAGCAAATTTTTTGAATGGCTAACAGAAACATGGTGTCTCAAGTGCTTCCTCTGCTTTTAATACTCACTGGACAAGCCATACCACAGAACACAAGAAGCATAAGAACTTAGAACAGCAGAATGTTGAGAGAATATTATATATATATATACCTATATGATTTTGCTTAATTAGGCATCCTCTTTCACTCACGGTCAGAGAGAGGATGCTGGTTTAGCTGCCTCTGATCTGACATTTGTTTCTTTAAAAAAATTACTTTTAAAACAATCAACAATCAAATGGAATTTAAGGTGAAAAAAAATATTACAAGACTACACCAAGGTTTGACTAAAAGGATTTTCTTCAATTATCTAATGCAACTTTAGATATATTATGCTGATCAATGTAGTTGTTCATTGGCTAAATTATCTGCTTCGTTGAAGCATAAAGTTCCTAAGGAAAGATGATTAATTCATGTATGTATTGTTTATGCTGTCTTTACTAAAGAAAGTATTCCAATTATCATCTAAATAATGGTATTTGACTTTAAAATGGACCAAATATGCAAATATTATTCTACTGCTGTTCTGAGCTGAGCCACTACACTTCAAAATCAAAAAAGGGTGGGCCAGTTCTGCTTCAATTTATAGCTGTGTGATGACAGAGCTGATTTCCTTGTGCAAGGAAAATTACTTTGTGTTTACCCCAGTGCAACAGATAATCAGATGTGAGCCACTGGAATGAATATCTCTGGGAAACTTTGACATGTTATCTTTGAAAATATGATATTCACTTACTGTTAGGAATTAATGATTTAAATCACAGACTTGGGGCATTATTTTCCTTGGGCTGTTACACTTTCAGGACATAAACCTAGCTTTGAGAGAATTGCCAGCTATCTCAATTTTAATTTATGAGAGGAACTTCAATCTAGAAATCCATACAAAACATTACAGATAAGCCAGTAAATAGAGAAAATGTGCTTTCATGCAGCAGCCATTAAAAGAAAACTCTGCTCCTGATGAGAAAACTTAAACCACCCCAAATCAAAGCAGCCCCCATCCCACAGGAAAAGCCCTGAGGTCAGCAATCCAATACTTTGTTTTTCTTGATCTCTATGGCCACATATTAATAATGTCTGGGGGTGGGGGCATGTTAACTATGCAGGAATTTGGGATGTTTTCATTATTGCTGGGCAAATAACTCTTGAAAAGTAAGCATCTCTTTTATGCATAGATCAAGTGAACTTGGCAGCAGCAGTGTCATTGATGCTAACAGTGTGTGACAGGAAACAAACCCATGTGACTGCTGTGTTTTGTAAGTCGAGCTCTTGTGTAAGATTCCGGTACATTCTTTTCCAGCTATTCTCTCAGAAATTTGAACTTTTAATTAAAAGGCAACATTGAAGCATGTCCAGCACTGACAGTCTAAATGCTGTTTCTTCTCCACATTAACATGCAAACCAGCTTCAGTCACCATGCAAGGAGATACTGTATAATTAGCTTCTTCATCCATGATGAACAAATATATGTTTTGGGAAGGGAGAGGATGTACCAGCGTTTTCTAGTCAAATGATCAGGATTTTCAACTCCTAGTAGACATGTTATTTTCTCATAGAAACTCTAATGACTATTTTATTTTATCAGTTGGAACAAAATACATGTATCAAATTCAGGTTGTTTGTAAAGATATATGAGCTATTAGAAAAGCAAATTAAGTCATTTAAAATATTCTAAATGTAGCATATTTTTTTAAGTAAATAAAATTGTAGCCAATATCAAAATACAAATACATAGCCAGATACTGATCTCTGGAAAGGTGAACTATAGTATGTTTCATATAATATGCACCATCATTTAAAACCCTAGGATCCAAGTCAGTAATAAGCACAGAGCTTTGTAATACATGTGCATTAAAGAACTTCAATAATATGTAATACAGATTTTTAGTAATACAAACATAGGGACTGATATTACATGACACGATAAGTTTACTACATCGACTGCTGACTTCAGTGTTGTTGAATTCTTAAATTAATTTTGAGTGATAAATTAAAAACATATTCACTGATATGAAGCTGAGAGTGAAAAACTAAAATATATGTTTTATTATGAAGCTTAATATTACTTTTTTCCTGTGGCTTGGGGGTGTATTTTATATGCTACTCAATGAAACACTTACCTGACAAAAAAAAAAAAAACAAAGCAAAAATATCCCTATCATTTCAATTTCTGTATTAAACATCCTGTAATGGCAATAGAAGACTATAGGATTAGATCTTGATTTCCAGGTTCACAATATCCACATTTTTAATTTCCATGGAACTAGAGTAGCATAAAAACAGAATCTCTTCCTTCTCAGATTATTGAGTAAAGTTACAGAATCTAATTTTTATAGTGCATTCCATAAGAAGCAACATGAGAAAACAAATCCAATATTTTTATAGTTCAATCCTCAAGAAATAAACAATCATTTAAGTATCATGTTTTCATCCTCAAAGACATCTGCCAATCTTGTGGAAATCAGTTTAGACACACATAAATTAATATATCAAGAAAGCAGTACCTCAAAGATATCAGCATAGCCATTGAAGATTTCTGTATTATCCACAGCTCATTCAGAAGATGACCTTCTGACAGTGTTTGCAGATAGCTTAATAGAAACAATCTAAAATAGAGTATTTGACAGGAAGATCACGGGCAGGTACAAAATTATCTATGTCTTCATAAATAAATCATCAGCCAAACACTTTTTTGTTAGATGTTCCCTCATGGACACAAAATTCATACTCATTAGATATTTCTTCACCATCCATATTTGCTCAAGTGATGGTTTCCTGTCGAAAGGAAACTTGTTTGTTTCCTAGTTTAGTTCAGCCTTGTTCAGAGCAAGATGATGGATCTATGCCTTACTATTCTTTTTGGGTTTTACCATTTAACATTATTTCTTCCTCCAGCTGTCCCAAAGGTTTCTGAAAATCAGCTCTAGGCACTGCAGGTGAGGGCAAAGACTCCATAGAAGCGAAATACTATTACACAAATGGCTTATCCAAAACTTTTTCAGATCAGTAACAGTCTTTCTATCTATTTTGGCTGACTTGTAATGAAGCCTTACTAAAAATATAAAATGGAAGATTGCTTCAGGTGGACATGCATTTCTTCATTTTTTTAAAGAAAAAAAGAAGCAGAAAGGGAATTTTTGAGCATCATTTCTGTTATCACATAAGAACTTCAGTACATTCTGAGAATATTCATAAAATATGCAATCTGCATTATAATGCAGTGAATTCATCAGTGTACAGATAACAGACAATATATTTAACTTTTTAATAACTCAAGTGGCATGGATTCTGTTGGCTTGATTTTACAGAAAATGAATGCCTGATATGTCTTTGAATCTGACTCACCATAGACCAACATCAGTGAGGAATCAATATCCTGATAGGCCATGAACTAGAAGCTACATGAAAGGTAGTCCTGATTTTCTTCCTTTCATAAAATTTTTCAGTCTTTTTCTTACTGCTAAGAAATAGAGGCTTTCCCTATTTGATCTAGCCATTCACTGAAAAAATTATGTATGTTTAGAAAAAAATTAAATTTTTTTCCCAAAACAAGGGAGAGCCAGCTATGATAGAGTGCTAAGATCAAAGTTGCAACATATGTGGGAACCCAGGGCACAGGGAATATTTCTCTGTCTGCTCTGGGGTGTCCTGGCCCCCAGGGGAGTGCTGACTTTGACCATTGTTCATGGAGAGGGCTTCCAAGGCTTCGAAATGGACTAGAGTCCACAAAAGTGTGAAATAGAGAAGAGTATAGCATGTCAATTGGGTGAGAAATTTAGGTTTTGGGATTTTTAGTAGGTTGCAGATGGGAACAAGATGGAGGTTTTAGGGCAGAGGCAGGTTGTTCTTCACCTTCTTCTTTCTTCTTCATGAGTTTGGGTGATATCTTGTAATAGGGCAGAAAAGTCCGCATTGAGGGCTTTGAGGGATCAGTAATTGGGTTAAAAGGGAAAATAATTTAGGTGACATTTCTTTATTGGATAGCTTGGTCTTAAAAGACCTTGTAACAAGAGATTGTTAGTCCATTTTTGTGGTGCTTTTCCAGCGTGCAGAGTCTGGTATAGATGGCGTGCAAAACTTTAGATAACAATAAACAAGAAGCTGAAGATCGAAAAAGTCCTGTGCGTCTCCTTTTCCTGACACAGAACCGCTCCAGGAAAGTTTCCCCCCGACAGGGGAACCCCCAGGCAGGGTCCCAGTGTGGGGCTAAGTAACTGATAAACATATACTGAAATAGTCCAAGTTCTTTGTCATTTCCTATCAGAACTGATATCATGGTTACTGCCTTCTCCAAAACTGCAAATAACCTTCACTGCTGTTGGGAACACAGCCAGTCACATACACTTGATCTTCAGGTAAAGTAAACCACTAAAATTTTAATTACATGGGTATATACAATTGAGAAATCTTTGACTGTCTCCTAACTGAGTCTAATTGAGATTGTCTCTCATGAAGAAGGTTCTAAACTTATCTCTGAAAAGCCGAGCAGCTTGGTAAGTGCTGTTAAATGCTCTTTCAGATGTCTAATACATTTTCTACCCTCTGGGATATTGACCAGCTGGGTGGAACAGGTGGTGTTCATTACTGACAGGATATTTTCAGATAATTTAGAGATCCACTGAGTTGATTTTAAACCTGTTCTCCCTTTACACCTAATGAGAAATAGTATATTTTCTGATTATCACACATTTAAATTGTGAGTAACTCAATATTGGCCTGATAAATGTTTAAATGAAATGCATATTTACAGCACCTCTTGAGAATTATTGAAAAATCAATTAAAATATTAAAAAGTAGCATTTTTATAATATCAGCTTTAGAGGACCTAATTTACAGAAGGTATCTACAGGAGCCTTTTATTGATATATATAAGCAGTGACTGTCCAATTGCCCAAAGGTTATTTTACATTAGACTTCACAAAGATTCAGGTATTTCAGAAAAGAGAATGCTCTAGAACACACATTTTTCTTCTCACAAAATCCATATAAGTTTGTTTCAACAAAATTGTGAATTATTCTCATAAGTAACCACTACTTATTAGTAGTGGTTAAAAACTGGTGTTTTTGCCACTGGAGTTATTCAAACTGGTTTGATGAATGCAGGAAAACATGAGTTCTATTCCAGTCCAAAGGCTTTGCTTACACGGAGACTCCTGAGATGCTTGTGCATGGCACAGGATCAGGCACATGGTGCCTGACTTATTCTCCACTTGTAAAGTGAGTGAAAGGATTGAAATTCGATAGATGTATTCCTGTTGGGTTTCTGAAGATACTCAGCTATTTCTGTTTTACTTTTGGAGTTACCACTTTCATTTACCTCCATAACACATATAACACCTGTTAAAACTGAAGACCAGAGTCTGTAAAATTTTGTTTTCACAGCATCAGTAAGATGTGAGACAGAGCTGGTTTTTCCATATTGTGGAGGAGAAACAGTGGCATGTGCAAATGTCTACGCTGCAGCTCCCAGAGCAGCAGGCAGACAAAAGTGAGGACCTCTGTCAGAAGCCATCTCACAGGAACCCCACCTTACCATAGCCACACTTTGTGCTGGGAGGCCACAGGGTCGACTCTGTCAAGGAGTTAATTCAGATTCAAATTAACCACTTTTATAGCAAGTGAGTTTCACCCGGATGACTTTCTTGCTCCAGTTCACTATACAGTTGCACAAACTCTTATGTAACTGAAAGGGAAGAGAGTGCTTGTGGGCAGGAGGGAAAGGAGCTGTGACCTGTGAGCTGCCAGAGTACAACAGACACCAGAGCAGCTTTGTTGCACCATGGTGTTGGTGAAAGTACAGCATCCTTAAAAGTTACTCTGTGTCTGTCTTCCCCTGAAATTAGTGCTCTGAACCTATCTGACTTTTCAAAGGTCATGTAAAATGTTTCTAATAGTGCAAAAAATTAACATAATTATGCTGGCTAGAATAGGTGAAAGAAGCCATTTCAGTCCTGAGGGCCAAGGAAGCTTTACATATACCTTTGGTGATCCACATCTTTACTCAATAAGAACACCAAAAATAAAAACCAAAAATAAACAAACAATCAGAAAAAAAAAACCCAAAAAACAACAAAAAAAAAATAAACCCAAAACAAAACCAAGCCAAACCAAAACAAAACAAAAAACAACTAAAAAAAAAAAAAACCAAAAACTTCTGGCTGAATAGAATTAAGGAATAACCCATTTGAGAATTTTTCTGTTAATCCAATATAGTATTATCATTGAAAAATTCCAGGTGTTAAGCAGAAGACAAAGGTGCACTGAATTTGTATTTTCTTTCTAATTCTACTGCTGAATTAGCCAGTGAATTATATTCCCAAAACAGGCCTACATTTTGAATCTTTGCAAGCACAGCTATGCCTATTAGTGTGGGAAGGGTTCCTGCTCTCCCTTGGGAGGCAGCAACAGTCTAGAAAAGGTTGCCAATCAACTGCTGCCCTCCACCCCAGTTGAGCTGTCCATCAATGTTTAGCATACTCCCCAGTTCCAGAAAGTTCACTTGTTCTGTTACCCCCATTGGCCCCTGTTAGAATTCCACTCCTCCTCTGTACCCCTATTAGTTCTCTGTATGTCACCCCACTCTGTCTCCTCCCCTTTACCCGTTGCCCATTGGTTGTTTTGTACCCTAACCACTCCTACTCCCTTGCCCTTAATACCCAGCCCTGCCTTCCCTCGAGGCTCCCGGACCTTGCTCCCTCCTAGAGCGCTTGTGTCCCTCGTCTCCTCCTCCTGTTCCTGCGCCTCTCCTACAATAAAGCCTTTAGGAATACAGCTACTCCGGAATCCTCTCGTCTGTACGGTGGAGCTATCCGGGTCCCGCCACCTCCTCCCCGCAGACCGGTCAGCCGAGGGTTTTCCCCCGGACTGGATGGGCACCCGGGTGAAGCCTGGAGGATTTATAATTTAATACATATTAGGAGCAAAGATATCTCAGGGCTTTATGTTTATCAACATAAATATGCAAAAACCCTCCAAACCCTAAACCTAACAGGTTCCATTTAACAAGAAAACAGGTTTTTTTTTTCCCCTGTGGCACTTATTCTGAGAATGGTACTGGCAAAGGAGCTCCTTCTCTTGTATAAGCTGTTTCTGCACTGGAGAGAGGAGGGATAGCATTAGTTCCAGCAGTGCAGCTATCCCTTTTGAGCACAGACAAACCTTAAGGAGACAAGATACTGGCAGGAGAGCTGAAGTAAAATTGGTCAGGTATCTGTGGGAAAACAAAACTCCCAACTGTTCTCTGGCATATTGTGCAAAAAGCAAAAATTTAAAACTAGCCCAAGCTGCCTGAAGTTATTCCTTCCTAACGCCTATTCACAGTGAAATTCTACTGAAGAAGGATGTAGAAGTCAGTTTAGCTTCTTTAGCTGAATCCCTTTTCTGTGTAACTTGAGCTGTCCTGCTTTCTTTGTAGTACAGCACACACTGCTGATGTTGTGGGTCCTACATGGCAGAAGCAGAATGGTAGAACACTTTACAAAGAAGTACAGCCCAGCTATCTTCTTTAAGTGCTGCATGTCAAGCCAGTCCTTCAGTCCACTTGCTTCATGGCAAAGTTTTCCTTTTTTCTAAGAAAAGAAAGAGAACAAAAATGAAGAACCTCTTAAACTGAGGATTTATGTGTCACATGCAGATGAGAAACCAGCTTCATCCACTCAGAGATAGCATGTCTGTCCTCTGTCTGAAGGAGTCCATTATGACCAAACCAGATCTGGGATAGTCTCAAACTACTGATAGAAACTGCACTGATTCTCATAAGTCAATCATGTCAGATCCAGTCAAGCTAATTAGCAAAAAATGTTCTTGTTATGTGATCATCTATGTTTATATCATTCCCTATTTCCACTTGCTGCTGGGAAAATATTAGCAAGCTTAACATTAAAGATGAATTGTATTTCTCATAGAGCTTTTTTTACCTTAAAATACATGTGACAAATCTTTTTTAAGGACTTGTCAGTCACGTTCCTTATCCATCCAGCATCCTTAACATCAAATGCATCAGATACATTCAGCCAGGGCTGTGCTTAGCATGGTATGAAGACAGAAATGAAGAGTAAGTTGGGAAAAAAATTTCATATCATGTTACTCTACAAGAAAGATACCCATGATAGAAGGTCTGTTTTGAATATTAAAAAATACAGAGGCACATCTTGTCTCTACAAAAATCAACAGTAGTTTCAGTAAGGACAAGTTTAGACTCAAAGACTGATAATAAGAGACATCTCTGTTGATAATATTTTTGTATGAATGAAACTATTGTTTGTAAGGAAAGCTTTCCTGAAGTAGATGCCCTGCCACATGCCCAAAATCCCTCACCTGTACTGATTTTGTATCACTTAGAAGTTGTGAACGCTTTTAATGGCTATTGCTTCTGGACAAAAGTACTAGGTCATGAGGAATAAATTTTGTTTGCTACTCACAATGATTCAAGGACATTTTATGTTCGTCTGTAGACAACTATACTTGTCATATCATTTATTTTATTGGGGATTTTTCCAGATCCTTTGTGTTTTATTATATCTCATGAAAAGGAGGTAGAAATAAATTCTTTTTTTTTTTCTACATGTGAAAAATAAATTCCAAACAACTTAAATGTTATTTCTTTATTCATACCTCTGGAATGATTAAATGGGGCACAAGCATTGACAAGACAAAAAAAAAAAAAAGAAATCCCAGAAGAGCAGGCCTTTTAATTTACTTTTTATTCCCTGTACTCTCTAATTAGAGGTATATTCCACATTATCAACTGTGCCTTTAAAATAAAAAGCATTTATTGAGGCCAGGTCTAGAGTTTGCTAGGGTTTTTAGGTATGGCTTCTAAAAAAACTCCAAGAGCAGTTTACCTTGTATAATAATATTTCCACAGAAGCCGGCTGCATTCCTCATTATCAGCAAATGCCAGCCACTTTGTCCTCTGCCATCCTTGGCACTGCTGCCTGCACCTAGTGCTGGACAGTCTGCAACAGATATGTCCATACAAAAAGAAAAAGGGACTTAGGCAGAAGTGGGGTTTAGTGGGACTGTGCCTGCAGTGCTATGCAGGAAATACTGCAGTGAGGGCAGAACTGAGGAGCTGCATGGTGGCAGAGTCTGGCAGCAACCAGTGACCCGAGATCCAGCCCTCCCACCCGTATGGGGGGCAGAGGGGCAGCTCCAGCCCTCCCATCTGTATCGGGGGCAGAGGGGCAGCTCCAGCGCTCCCATCCGTATCGGGGGCAGAGGGGCAGCTCCAGCGCTCCCATCCGTATCGGGGGCAGAGGGGCAGCTCCAGCGCTCCCATCCGTATCGGGGGCAGAGGAGTAAAGATTAATGGGGATTAATGGGGTATTTCAGGGTATTTTTAGCTTGATTCCATATTCATTTTAACATTAGTCTCTGACTCTTTTGCATGAACATTGCTTCAGATGAAGTAAGACAGGATTTGAGGTACTTGCTGACTCTGTTGCTTTTGATGACTGAGTGCACCTTCAGCACGTATTTATAGAAATCCCTGTGGAGGGGGCTGGATAAGCCACAAGGGCCAGTCCTCAAGACAGGAGCATCTGAACTGTGTCCTTCACAAGAAGCATCTTTTGAACATGTTTTAAAAGTCCCAGACTCTCCATCTTCGTGTCCAATGATCAGTTCCTGTGTCTCTTGACCCTTTTCATTAAAGCTTCTTCCCTGGGATTTCCATACTTTGAAATGCAAGCCACCATTCCTTCTCCTGCAATGGATACCTCAGGGAGCACACAGGTCCATTTTGCAGCAAATTAAATAGAAAACCCTTTTCACATTCCATTTGCTTTGTTCTGTGCAATAAACAGTGCAAAATCTTCTACCATTTATTGTGGCTTTTGGTAACTTTTCCTCAATTATTTTCCATTGTTTCAGAGCCATTACACTGAAACCTGTGTGCAATAATCCAGCTGAGATTTTACAAATTTTCCTTGGTATAGAAAGATTATTTTATGTGACTTGATGATCACCTAACCTAGAACAAGTTTCACCTTTCTGCCAAAGTAGTACAACACTGCCTTAAGATCTCATTGAATCACCTGTATCTCCAGATTCTTTCTCTGTTAACTGATACCTCTTCCCTTACTCATTCAGATACTTCTTTTTCATCCCAATGTGTGGCACTTTACCTCTTTCCACAGAAAGTAATCTTACAATTTTGGCTAGGGTCTCCGTGGATTTATAGCTACTCAGCAGTTCAGATTTCTAGATTTTCAAAAATATGGGAAAATATTCTTAATATCCCAAGGCAAAGGTGATCTGTACATGAGTCCAGTGCTTCTACACTTTGTTATTCCTGATGTGATCATCTAAATCCCTTGGACACATCTAGCACTCCCCAAAAATGCCAAACAGCAAGTCTGTCACAGATGGGACTCCCAGTGCTATATCCACCTGGCCAGATCTGCAAGAATAAGGAACTATGTGTCTTTTCCACCTGAGCATTGAAAACCAGCTTCAGACTATAATGGAATTGATACATAAACCATTGGTATTTAAACCTGACTTAGTGCTTTTTCTTTGCAAGTAAGCATGCCCCTTACTATCACTCATATATTTATAGGGTACTGAAAATACTATATGAAATTAAACAAAGTAACAAATTCTATCTAATTAATTACATTAAAAAGTAGAAAGACAAGTTTGGATTCAGGAAAAGAATAAAAATCAACTAATGTCCATCAGTTTCAACTCACTGATCTCAGATTGTGTTCCTTACTACCTATGGAGTTACAAGCAAATTCAATTTTTAGACGGGATTTGAGTGGGTTTGTGAAATGCCTGGAATTAGGTTGTTCTCTGTTCACTGGGAAAGTGAAGGAACAAACAGAAGTCATTCATTAAAATGAAGTAAATTCATTACAATGAAAACAAGTCAACAAAATATTTAATAGAGGGACTGTAACAACAATTTCTGTGATTTTCAGGTACCTATATATTAACATATCTGTACCAATGAGAGTGTGTTGTTAGACATCTGTGGATTGCATAGATATCCTAGCTCTGATTTGTGACGTTTCCTTTCTATATTCAAAAAAGCTTGACTCCACACAAGAACTGTGCTATACAAGATACAGCCACAAATGGTGAGAATGTTCTCACTCAGTAGCAGCTATTTATAATTTCACTGTGCAAGCTTATCTAGCTTGTGTAGTAAACCATGGAAACATATATGGAGAGCTTTGGCTGGAATGAATCTTTTCCCATCATGCTTGGAGGAGATGTGATCAATTAGCTTAAAAGAAATGATTAACTATTAGAAGGTCAAAGCTAAGTGATGTAAAACCTGTGATCTTTATAACATACAGGGAAGCAGACTTAAGAAGGTGGGTACAATTAAAGGTACAGTTTTGGATTCCTGCATAAGAATTTAAATATATACAAATCCAAGAAAGTAGATGAGATGGTGATCCAGCAGCACAAATACATGTGGATTAGATACATTGCTGTTCAGCAGAACAACTTCTCCATGCTTTTTTCTTGATAGATTTCTCAGCCCCGCATTACTCTGTCATCACAAGAGTCTTTCTGTCAGCACATGAGCTTTTCTCTACATGTCAGTGACAAAAATGTTGGCCCCATTTACACTGCAGAAGAACCACACTTCAGTGCACAGGTGAGAAGTAGATCTATTGTCATGCTGCTTTATTGTGTGGCCGTATTAAATTATAAATCCTCCAGGCTTCACCCAGGTGCCCAGCCAGTCCGGGGGAAAACCCTCGGCTGACCGGTCCGCGGGGAAGAGATGGCAGAAACCGGATAGCTCCACCGGAAGGACGGGAGGACTCTGGAGAGGCTGTATTCCTAGAGGCTTTATTTCAGGAGAGTAGCAGGAACAGGAGAAGGAAGGAAGGGACACAAGCTCTCTAGGAGGGAGCAAGGTCCAGGAGCCTCGAGGGAAGGCGGGACTGGGTATATAAGGGCAAAGGAGTGGGGATGGTCGGGGTACAAAGCAGCCAATGGGTGTCAAGCAAAGGGGAGGAGACAGGATGGGGTGACATACAGCGAACCAATCAGGGTACAGAGGAGGAGTAGTATTCTAACAGGGGCCAATGGGGATAACAGAATAACTGAACTTTCTGGAACTGGGGAGAGTACCAAGCATTGATGGACAGCTCTTCTGGGGCGGAGAGCAGCAGTTGATTGGCAACCTTTTCTAGACTGTTGCTGCCTCCCAAGGGAGAGGGAACCCCTCCCACATGTGGCAATTCATTTTATGGATTTGCTGATGTGATATGCCTACTACAGAATGCAAAGAACACAACCCAAGAAGGGTAATGTGTTCTGGATGTATTTCAGCTGCAGCAAATCAGTGCATTACCTTTGATTTAACAGAACTGTACCAGTTAATGCAAGAGAGGGTTTGATTTACAGGACTCCTGGGTAGGAAGGAAAGCATGTGGTCACTCTGTGGTTACTATCTGTGGTTCAACATCAGCTAAATATCTGCATAAGTAAAAGCAATTTCAAGAAAAATGCTCCCTCCTTTTCTTTCTTTTATTTTATAAATTTATGTGTATGGATTAGATCAACAAGTTCTCATCTGTTTTGGAGTGGAAGTGAAAATGAGTAGAAAGAAAGAAACAAAAAAAAAAAAAAAAAAAAGAGATCAAGATAAAAATGAAAAGCAGGAAGCCTTAGCTGGCCCTGTTGGAGACTGTGTTCAAACAGCTCTTGTGCAAGCCCCAGGTAAGAGAGATTGTTTTAGCAAGGTGATTTTTAAAAAATGTTGTTAGTATTTATAACCATTCAGTGTATCTCTTTTAAGAAAAACACAACACAACACTAGACAACAAAAAAAAAAAAAAAAGCAAGCAAACAAAAAAGCTAACCTGCAGTAAGGGAAGGATTAAAAAGTGTATTTAAGATAAAATATAAAACCAGCAGAAAAGAGACGGTCGTTTGAAAGAAGAGGACTTGGGAGAAAGCACGTGGAAATGTAAGGAAAAGCAGAGCACAAAAGCTACAGCAGTACAAAGGTGAACTAAGAAGCTTGGTGAGCAGCTGGGAAAGAACAGAACCAGGAAATGTGCCAGTGAGTAGAAAAGATTAGTTTACTGTCTCTGATGCTAAGAAAAGGACAAAATCAAAAGGATGACTAAAACCATGCAAGAAAGCAGATCCAGGAATTTTCAGGTCCTGGATATTCAGCTGGATACTGTTTAATCAAATATATTTGAATAAACCCAATGTTCCTTTGAGTCTAACCATTTCAGACTCTAATTTCATGTAGGCTATTTTTGCCCAGAAAGTGACTCATTTACAGAATCAACTCTCAAGATTCATAGGTCCAATTTTGAGCAAGAACTGTCATGTGGAGAAGAGGTGAGGAACCACACACCTCCCTCTTCCCAGGCTGTTCTTGGCTCATTCACTTCTCTAAGCACCGAATTCATTCACAAATTGGGAACATCTCCTGCTGTTACTTTCTAGCACATTTAGTAAAGTGCTGAATCCCAAATTAGTAGTGTGGTGTTGCTAGGTTTTGATAAATGTTCCTATAAATTTACTGCAATATTCCCTGTTTTGTTCATAAAGGACAGAAGTAAGCTTGAAATTAAATATTTTAAAGTAAATATTTTAAGATATAATTTTCTTCATACACAGCTACAACAAAACCCAGCTCTATTTACAGAATGATAGCATTAGCCTTTACATGCAGTTAATATGTAGGCTTTTAGTTACCCTAACAATAGTTTGCTGTGTGGCTGATGCATTAACATGTGTAGAAGTGAGCACTTGTCCATAAGGAATTTGTCAGACTGTCACCAAAGACTAAGACAGGCAGACCAGGCTCTGGGTAAAAACACCTGGGGATCACAACAATCACTCTGAAGGGAATTAAAGCAATAGATTAATTGACCATAAGAGCAATACTCCTTGTTCATGAATCTGGATTTCCCTTGGCTGCCAGAATTGTAGATGAAAGTGGAAAACATTCTTGACCTTCTCTGTCAAATAAAATGCTTCTCCCTTTTTATTTGTCTGATTTGCAGAAAAGTGGATATTTTTTTTTAGTGATTTACAGGGTCTAAGAATTACAAAGAAAAGGTTTCAATAAAATAGTACCCAGGTTCTCATTTATTCTGTTATGTCCTGACCCATAAAGATAGGTAAGAGAATTTTTCAAAAGTTGTCAGCTTGTGTCCTTGTAGTCTACCACACTTCCCGATTTCAAAGTCTGTGGTGCACCAGTTAGCCCGTGAATGCAGTACAAATGCTCGAAATAAAACTGCATGGATCTTTGGGAAAACAGTACTGTCTGGAGAGAGTGATAGGTGCTCAAATCTTTGCTCTGTCTGTGACTCTGCGCAGTCCTTGGCAAGACAACTTGTCTGGCTTCCATTTCTCTATCTGTAAAATATCCCTTCACAGGAAATTCAGGTGCCTTCCTTAATTAATCCCTAATTAGAAAAATACTTAAACAAGTGTTCAGTTAGACCTTTTTCTAAAGAGCAGTTTAAACATGTGCTTAAATGACATCCTGGATTAGAGTTTACCACTTACAAAATGGTTCATATCTACAGACAAAAGATGGTACATAAGAGTTATATAGATAAGGTTTATTTACACACTGTTCAGTAGAAGAATAAATGTTCATTTGACAGGGCAGTTAGCTTGCTTGTCTTTTTACTGATAGTGCTTGCTGGCTTTTTCTATGTACATTATTTCTGGATTAATTATTTTAGTGGACAGAGCTTGAATAAAACACAGGCACAACTGGGCTAAGCTAAGAGTGAACTGTCTGGCCTATGAAATATTTTGACATGAAAAAAATGTTCCATTTCTATATCACTAGGAAACCAAAACATTTCAAAGCATTTCAGCAGGGGAAGCATGTCTATAGTAAGGGCATTTCTCTGGGGTGCAAGAGATAAACATTCAAGCCTGTGTTTTCTCACTCTCCTGCTGACTGGACAGGTAGCCACAAGCACAATTCTGGAGTGGATCTTCCCTGTCTGACAAGAAACTCTGCCCTCCTCTTCCCTCTCTCCATTTTTTGTTCAAAACTTTATTTTCCTCTGATATGACTGGATTTGGGGAAATCTGTATATTCTGACCAAATCGGGTTTCCATAACATATCTGTTCTCTCAGATGACTGGGTCTCCACAGGCCTCGTTCAGTCATCTCTGGGGTGATTACTGCTCCCTCCTTAACCTACTCACTTCTGTGACTATAACATCAAACATTTCTCTCAGGAGGAGAGATAATCACAAATTCAAATGTTAAAGCCTTTCTATTTGTTTTGGGTCCCCATTTCAGTCTCATAATTGAGTGCAGGAGGAGGGGAGAAAAGAAAAAATAATAATGATGTTTATGGTGGCAAGTATTCTATTTCAGAGGGATCAGTATCATCAGCAAAGCCAGGTGAGATCTGCCACTGCCAAACAATAAAACCTTAGTGGGCAGGTATTCTACCAAGCTGGATTAGTCTGGCACACAAAGACTTCCAAATATTTATTGAACATTTATACATAATTTCTTTTCTTCCAGTTGCAATAAATGGGCAAATAAAATACTGGAAGTGTTTTGAAGCATCAAAATGAATACTACACACTCAGAAATAGCTCTAACTAATGGAAAACACAACAGCCCATCTGCACAGCAATAGATGTTACTGTGAAAGCACCACACTTTGTCTCTGCTCTCCACACCAAAACCTACTGTATGGAGAATCATTTCCATCTCCTCACCCATGAATGAGATACAAGTCCAATGCTTTGCCACCACCATGAGGAACTCCTGAGCTCCAGGGATACAAGAAGTCCCAACCATACTGGCAGTGGGACTTTTTGGAGATCTCACCTATGAGTACCCCAGGTGGCACATGTGTGGATGGTAGAAAGTTGCTCCATTTCAGTACAGGCACAGCAGAACTGGGAATATAAACACTGACAGGCACTGGCAAACTCTCCTGGTAGCTGCTGTATCTGACCAGCCACAGTGAAATGGATTAATGGATAATCATCTCCATCCTCTGACCCACCAAATGATGAGGTACAACTCTATAGTAGGAGAAATCTTAACTATGTCACACACTGGGTGTGGAAGTTTGGCTGCACCTTCCTTGGGCAAGAGAGGAACATCCACAGCAAGAAGTAAAATAAATTTATGCAGGCCAGTTTAACTTTAGTGAGATCTTCATACACTGAAAAGTCATTTTAAGTGATATACAAATAACAAAACCATTTTGGGTACAAATTTGAAAAAAACCCCCATATACATAAATAGGTGTACATATGAGTGTGTGTGTGTGTGCGCCAATTGAGAGAAGAAAAGAATGGGGCATCATTGCTGTGATTTTTACTTTTTAGTTACGTAAATCTAAATTATATTATATTATAATTATATATAAAAATATATACTGTAACACAAACTGTCTTATTGAAGAGATTATTCTGATGCATTTTTCCTTTCTGAATTATTAGTAAGTATATGACAACTATTCAGGGAATCAAATTGTTCATTTCTTCCAGGAAAAGTAAAAACCCCAAGACTAGGAAAGGAAAATATTAACCAAACATCATATAATGCTTGGATCCTAGTGCATCCCAGTGCTATTTTTTTTTCCTACTGAATTCCTTATAAGATAATAAAGACAAAAATGTAACTCCACAAAAGATTTGAAAATGTCTTCTGGCGAAATAATCAAAATGCTTTCTGTTTACTAAAATAATTCATTGGTTGCTAGAAACACCTTAGAATATATGAAGTTAAATCATAACACTATTGAAGTAAATTACATTAATAATAAATACTCCTGTTCAATTCAATGAGGAACAGGACATCATCAACAGCTCTTTCATAATTTTCTTTAGGTATTTTGGGGGCTTATTTTCTCTGATTTCCATAGAAAGTGTTCCCAAGCTTACTAAAATTAGTGCAACTCTCTTCCACGATCTCTTGTCATCCCAGTGCTTCTGGGATCAGGCCCAGAAAGAGTAAGGGACAGCTCTCTGGAGAAAAGATAAAGTGTATGGAATTGGGGCAAAGGAGAAGTCTCAGGAAAAACACAGGGAAAAACCATTGCACAACTGAGGTTTAACCTTCCCTGGAGCAGATAGGTCAGCAGGGCTGGGGGAAGCCATTCTCAGCCCAACAAGCCCTCTCCACTTCAGTGAGAGCCAACATGAGACACTGGAGAAAGTTTAAATCCCCAGGCTCTCTGAGCCCTCCTCACAGAGCTTCCCACAAAAAGGCATGAGGGGCCTGTAGATTTCATATCATCAGCTGCTCACTTTCGTGCACCATGGGAGGGAACTTCATCAAGTATATTAACAGAGGCAACACCTAAAGTTTTCTAGAATATTTCTGTTCCCCAAACAGATACTTAAGCAACAAGGATTTAATTTCTTTATTATCTGTGTTTTCTTTAGTTACTCTACTATTTGCTTTTAATATAGTACAAACAAGTTAGTGGAGGACAGGTAATATACCACTGGATATTATTCAGAGATTTCTTGGAATCTGTAATATACAAATGTCATATTTACTTTATTAATCCCAGTAAAAGGGTTTTTTTTGGGAGGGGAGGGGAGGGGGAAAGGAAAGAATATTCTCTTATATAAGAGAATACAATAGGATATAAAAGACACTCCTAGTCAGACATTCCAGAAAATATTTTAGTAATGTCATTAATGGTTTTTCCTTTAAGGAAAATAGCGTCACTAGGCTTCATCTCTATGTATTACTGTTAAGTTGTTTGTGCTTGTTCAGCAGACACAGTTTAAAAAAGGGTTCAGTTCAGCACCTATTTGAACTAGATCAGCATCCATGTAAATTGTATGACTGTCATTTAAATGGGTGCCTTTTTGGTTGAACAGACAGTGCACTAGTTGTTAGCTGATGATGGAAACAAATCTTACCAATATTTAATTATACCTTTGGAAAGGTTTTTTCTTTTGCAAATCAGAACTGTTTTGACATAGTGTGATCTTTTGGGTGCTGTTAGTATGTAATATAGCTAAGGTTTCAGATAGCTGCTCATAATTAGAAGACATGAGCACATGATTCACATGCTGTTAATTAAACTTGTTAATAACTCTCAAAGCTTTTTTATGTAACTGGCAGCTACCTGGGAACTCAGTACAGGATAGTTTGCACCTGTAAATGTGATGCAGATGACACATGATTCAGAAGACCATCTGGTGCAGGAAAATCTGATTTTCCCCAACACAGAATGGGGAGCACTGGGAAAACAATGTCCCAGCCTGAAAAGGAGACTCTACATCTCTCTTTATTTTCCCTTTTCTAAACACAAAGAATTTCCCTAGAAAACAAGTACTAAGGAAGTTTTTTACTAGCTCACTAACAACACATAAAAACACAGATGAACAAGAAATACAAGAATTGTGAAATGATGCAGCATCAAAGGCCTATCTACAGAATTGCAAATTAGAGAAAGCAAACTTGACAAGACCAGAAACTATTCATTAAATGATAAATTTTAATCCTGAGTAAAACAGTTATTTTTAGTAATATTCAGTGGTTTATTGCACAAAACCCAATTTGAGATAATTAGCAATGATCAACCTTTCCTTCCTTATACTCCAGATTCAACTGTAGCAGAAATTCAGAGTGTGTAAGACAAACTCAACTGAAGAAACATTAAGGTGATTAAAAATCAGATAAATTCAGTCTATTTTGTTTAAGGCAGATATTATACTGTATTTTCATACATAACCAAGCAGCTCATGGAGAACATACATGAACAGCTGAGTACTGAAAAACTAATAAGGGGGAAAACATTAAAGAAAAAGATAACAAATGCCAGTTCCTAATACTTATGTGAAAGTCTACTGTGTCTTATTAAGTAGTAAGTAGTAATGAAAATAGTCCATAATCTCACTTTGTACAGTGAAGGTAGAACAAAAAAATTGCCTACTAAATCTGAATGGTCCTACAATACTCTCCTCCACAAAGAAACAAAGTTGAGCCTCAGAAAAGACCAGTTAAGAGTGGCAACTAGGCCAGTAATTAAGTGAAAAAAGTAACAGAGAACAAATATGATAGAAGATAAGACAAATACAGAGCTACTAGGTAAAGGAGTATATTTCTTTCTTCCTTCTTCTTCTCATGCGAGCAAGACACTCACCCACTTCAGATTGCAGTAGGGTGTTTATTCAGAGAGTCCTAAATCTCTGCTCTATATCTGAATTTCCTGTTAATGCCTTTGGTGGACATTTATATTGCACTGCTTTCATCTAGATGTACATTTTGAAAATGGCTGAACCAGACAAATACTTCCCTTTGTGAATACATTAGAATCTATGTCTGGGAAAGCAGTCACTACCATGTTTTGCTCCATAAAAGCAAAGCCTGCATTTTGTTACCTTCGGAGGAGGCATACTCAGCATATATGTTACACCAACTCAGGAAACAATAAAAAGTTAATTTGCCCATTGGATTCTCATTTAATCGAATGATTAAGTGATATTTTTTTCCTATTGCCTGGATTTCAATTTTCCTTCTCTTTCTCTAGCTTTAGGCATTGCTTAGCCCTTTTATTGTTTCCCCTAATGGCTTATTTTCTTCTGGTAGATATTTCATCACTCCATCAGTACAGCTGTGTTAGTATATCTATGGAGATATATGGAAAGCCTTACTGGATTTCTAAAGCATTCTGTCTGGATTTTTGGAGATAGTGACTTTTATGCAGTGAAGTATCTACTGACAAGAATGAAGGACATGTTGTAAAACAGCACTAACATGCAACATGATTTCAACAGAAATGAAGTGCTCAACAGCTTTCAAAAATGTCAGAAATCATAGATCACTGATAGACTGCGGGTGCTAAATGCTCTTTACCTGACCAAGTCACTGGAAAAGTGTTTCATTCCAATGAAGGCAGCAGAGATTATTAACTGTGGTTCTTCAAGCCAATTGCTGGGAGATGGCAACCCCAACCCTGCTTGTCTCTGGTCAGTATTCACATTTGGAGGAGAGCTCTCACACTTGCACTACTGCTGTTATGCTTTCCTCTGCACCTGAAAACCTCCCGGCCATCCCATCCCTGCAGTTCTGACCATTGGCTGAATCCTATTTCGCAACAGAATGTCAATTGGCAGAATAAAATCAATAAGCAACTATACAGATTAACAATAAATATTTCAATGCATACTAAACCCCACAACAAATTCAAAAGATAATACAAAATGCTATGTTTTGCTACAATATACCATCTGAGAAGCAAGAACAAAGAAACAGAAAACAGCTACCTGTGTATACTCAGCTGAGGTAAATCACCACTGCTTTCTTGAAGCAAACTGAGTTACAAAAATTTATAACAGGAATTTGACCCCTGCATTGAATAAAATTACTGACACATTTGGATTTCCTAATTACAGAAAATGAAGAGCAAAATAACTGTGCAAAAACCTGAAAACTGCATCCACCTGTATGTAATTGACCTTATGATAAAATTGGCCATGGCCCATTGCTACAGGGAAGGAAAGTGTTCAGCATCTTCAGGCAGGCAGTCAGCCAGCTACCCACCCAGCTGTACATGCTTGAGGAAATCCTTTCTGACCAGCAGACTATTGATTCTGAAAAAGGCTATATTCAATCATAAATCTTGGGCGACTCGACACAGGTCAGTGCAGACAAAATATTAACCACTCTAAAGTGCTTTTAAAGATTCTCAGACTGAAATAAAGAAAAATATGATATACACTTATCTGTAATATAGATTTTTCTTCCTAGTGTTTGCATACCTTGTTCACTTTTTCTTTCAGAAAATTGCATCTATGGTAGCCCACAAAAGCCTTCCATCTGCAATCACATGAGTAGGCTGCACAAAAAAAGTGATAAGGTAGGAATTTGTCGGACAAAATAGATTTATTATTTTTTTAATTACTTCTGTGCTGTCAATTGAATTAATTAATCCAGGTCAAACAGTGTGTTCCTTCCCTGAATATCTCTTGAGATATCACCTAGCAATAGGTGATACTTCTAATTAGTAGAATAATAAATAAGGCAATTCTAAATAGCAGAAACCAAAGTTTTGGGGATTTCTATTTTGTCAGCTCCAAAACATTCAAAATACCTTATGTATGGGTCTTTCCAGCACTTACAAATTGGCATTGCCTGAATTAATGGTCCCCCTTCCTTGTGCTCAGGTGTCGTGTGTTTGGAGTGCCATCAATCCCACGGCAGTCCAATGGCTGCTGTGTTGCACATCTAGAGCATCGTTTCCCCTGGGATTTGATTGTGAGGGCAGACCTAAAGACCTTTCCTCATGGCCTGCACTTCTCAGGAGATGGTAACACATAAAACACCACTCTGGTCTATTTTTCACAGAGGGCTGAACAAACAATGGGCTGAAAACCACACCTGTTTCTCAGAACAAGAAACCATTTAACAGGGAAAAATCATCTGAAGGATTTTGTAGTTTTAATACCTTTAATGTCTGATAATAGCATGGCAAAAAGTACTTTAGGCTTCCTAAGTTCAAACATATACTGGCTGAGAAGAGTCTCTTCAACTTCTATGATTCTGAATCTGGAATTATTTTCAGATGGAGATATTTAACACATCAGAATGAATTTCTTAAAATCAGTCTTTTTCACAATCTCTTACTTGCTTTTTTGCATAAAATTGCAATCTTATTTAATTGTGGCTAAGAAACATGGATTGAAACTTAAAGGAATGTTCACAGAGCGGACAATTTAGCTCCAGTCAAAAAAGCAAAATCAGTCAAACTGAAGAATGCTATTTACATTTCTGACTAAGAAAGCCCATTTTGGGCTTTTATATTAAGATAGCAGTCAAAACAGAGGGAAAAATATGTTTGATGAAGTTCCATGCTCTGTATTGTTTTGTGTTGCTTGATTTGTAAAATAACGCCACAACTTAGGCAAACTGGCAAGTGCTGCTAGTGAGAATTTTCTGAAACAATTTCACTAGTAATGGTTTTCTAGACCATGGTGGATTATGTGAAAATGAATTATTTTATTTCAACACAATGCATGGGTTGACAATTTAAACTTTTAGAGGTCTGATTACACAGTAATAATATAGAAAAGAAGGAAAGGAATGGAATATTAGAAGGAAAATAGAGAAAGGATAAGATTTAGTCTACGTTGACTTACACATCTAAAATGTCAACATCAAAGCCTGAACTAGTTTCCCTATGCTATTTCCAGTCAATGAGGAGATACAGGCAGAGACAGATTCCTCTCACATGCAGATAGTGATGAAAAGACAGGCCACATTCATCATCCTGTTGCTCACTTCTTGCTATATGGAAAAGCTAAAATGACCAAATGAAAAGCTGAAATGACCAACATTTAGATATTTAAGTTAGATTAGATTACTCTTACCCTAGCTATCCAACAGCTCTTTTTTTTAATGGAACAAACCCTGTTTTAATGGAACAGCTTGAAGTTTGGTGAAGCAATAGTTTACAAGGGAATGGCACAGTTCCTCCAGTTGAGCATTTTTCTTTTGAGACTTCTCTTTACTCTAGACACTTTAATTTTACAGTCAACTTAGTAAATGTTTTGGGATTAATTAGTATGTCTATCACTACTAAATTAAGGCTGCACTATCATGTATGATTCCCACTCACAGAGCTGAATAGTTAGCTTGACTCAGCACACTCACATTACACCACTTGTGGCAACTTAGTTTCCTTAAATGTAGCTGTACAGTGAGGCTTTCAAACGATCTGCACTGTTTGGTTACCACAGCAGTCAGAGGAGCAGGGTGACTCCAGTCAGTTAATTAACTGTTCTTGCTGAAGTTGCTGTACCACCCTTGCATTACTATTTGACTAAAGCTCTTCTGTAACCTCTCCTGAAGCCCCAAAGCTATAGACCATTCTGCAAAAATTACACTGGGGCAAATATTTAAAGCTCAAAAAAGCTGTCACACATGCACTTCCCCGTCTTTGCGTAATCAAACTCCCATCAGACAGTTGACTGGGACAATAGCATCTCCTGTGTAATTGTTGTCAGTCTGCAAAAGCTTTCAGAGAAATTTCTCTGTATTCTATCACCTCCTGTGTTAGAGTTCAGCAAATACATCTCACTATAAAAAACTTCAGAACATTCCTTCTGAAAAGGTGCTTTCAAGTCTAAACACTTGTCTGTATTTTCTAAATATATCACCTTTCTATACACCTTGTCCTTATGTCTTCACAGATTCTACTTTACTAGTACTATTGCAACTCCTACTACAGATCTCATAACGCATTTTCTTTTCTTTTCAAGGAACAGGAAAATTAAGCTTCCATTGGCATTAAGAAGACTTCACAGGGCAAAATTATTCTCACTTTAGGGAACCTGAATTTGTTTCCTCAAATTTTCATTCATGCTTACTGAAAACAAAATTGTTCTGTAAGTGCAACTTGGTCTGTGCTGATTTGCATGAGTGAACACATCCCCAGCAATGCACAGCAAAACATCTCATGGCAGCAGGCTGGCATGTTATGTGTCTCCAGGCAAAGTAAGTCTTATGATAGATCTGAAAGTTCAGTACATAATTCAAAACATAGCTGTAAGTATAGTAAATAAGCCATTAAAGAAAATTCCTCACTTATCACTTACTTAAAGTCTTAATACAGCTTAGCAATTCATGCATTAATTCTACTCTATTGCTCAGTGGTTACAGCTACACCACACTTCACTGAAAACAGAATGAGCAGAGACAGCAATCAAGCTGACCAATGGAAGCAACTTGGTTTTTATTGTTTGTGGACAATATCCTCAGGAGATTACAGACTCTTAAGAAGAGAATTAGTTTCATGATATTTTTTAGGACAAATCCCAAAGAATTTGATCTTTCACTCAACCAAGGGGTCACAGATTAGCACAGTAAGCATTTTCCTGGTTTCTAGGATTTTCAGTTTTATTGATGGCTGAGGCTATCTTCTCAGGATTGCTTCACCTGTATGGATCAATTTATTCTAAAAAACCATGCTGGATATGCTCCTTTTTCTGTGCTCAGCTGACAGCTGCAAAATTCAACATGAAGCTGGAGGGGTTCCAGCATGCTGTGCTCCACACACCCTTCACACTAGACAGGACTGCACGAGGTCCTGAATCACAGGGTGAACCTGAGCATGTTCTTTTAAAGCTTGAAAGGTCCATATTTCCTAAGTGTGAGGCTATTTGTTTAATAATATATTTGGTTTATCTCTGTTTTCGCACATCTCCTGATAGCTGCCTGACAAGTTTCCAAGGGAAATGAAGCCCAGGCTGGTTACAAAGGTTGTGAACTACGAGGAATTATTAACAAGAGTCCACTGAGTCTGGAGCCTATGACTGCCTGACTTTCGGCCTGCAGCATGCTCCTGTGAGACAAATAGTGCTCAGTGGGAGCACAACGAGTGACCTTCTACCTGGGATATGAGGAGGCCTGACAGATGCTCAGGTGCCATGTGTTATTTGTGACACGTGGCAGCTCTGACTGCCCTCCACTTGCCAGCAAGATGACAAGACCTAGAAAAACAAGGAGCCTCACAGGTTTTGGGCCTGATGCCAGTTGTAGAGCTGAGTTTGAAGGAATAACTCTTTTTCTTTCATCAGCTCATCTCCTGACCCTAATTTTCTTTTACCCTCTACCTCTCAAAAACGTGCAGAGGAGCAGGCATTCCTCCTCCTTCCTTCACATTACCAAGCCTTTTTAGGGTTTATTTCTCTGGACAAGGATCCTGTTTTCCCAGCACTTCCCATAATAACTCACTTTATGCTTGCTTTTCCCTTCTTCAGTCTTGCAGGTCTGTTTAGGAGTGCTGTGTTTCTCTGTGCTAAGATGAATTTCACCCTATTCATCATAGCCCCATTAGCAACCTGCAGCTGCAGGGAAAGGCATCTGGTGCCCCTGTCTTTCCCTGGAGACAAAGGGAAGAGCTCAAGCACCAAACTCAGCCTCAGGAATGTGTACAGGAGGCTCAGAGCCCTGGACCAATGTGAGGCATATTTTCTTTCTTTCTTTCCTTAGAGGCTAATAACTTTGCTTGTGTGAGAGAGGCCGGAAAACAGAAGCAGCCTGGGAAAAGCTCCAAATTGCTGCTGCCACTGGGCAAGTGGGAGGGGATATGCAGAAAAAAGGGAGCCATTTAACCTAGACTCTGGCACTGCCAATATCAGATCTCCTTGTCTCACTCAACAGGACTACTAAAGGTAGTAAAAATGTTGTCCCTTTCTTTTTTAGATGTTGAGGAGGAAATTCAACTGAATAGAATCCGTCCCATCTTGTTGATTATTGTTCGTTACACTATCACCTTGCGTGTTCCATCCACCCACCAGATTCCACAATCCTTTTCTATTTTTTTTAGAGAACTTTTTAAAGTTGCTTTTGGACCTCAGCAAATGTTTTATTTTTGCACAAGTGCATGTGATTGAAGCCAGCATCTGCAGTGCAGGTGTTTACACATGTTGCTGTAGTGGCCTGGAGTACCCTGGTCCTGGAAAACCCTCTGAGAAACCTCTCACATGTTTTTAGAGAAGAAATAAACTTTTTCTTGTATACATAAATCAAATTCAAATATAAACCACTGAGAGCTTTGTTGGCCTTGAACTAATACATCCAGGGTTCATACACTCCAGTACTATGTAAATAAGAACAAGATTTGAATGTCCTATTTTGACTACAATGGCCTTCAAATATGCAAGCAGTACTTGTGAAGAATGTGCCTGACATTTGAGTCTGTCAAGGTTCCTGGATAATTCTTTCCTTTATTTCCTTGTCCCAAATTCTGCTCCTCATCAACTTTTAGATGCATTTTTCTCTTTTTTTCCCTATTCTCTTCTGAAGATGCAGAATAGAGTTTTTGACATGCTTTGGAGTTTTGAGGTGCAATGTATCATAGCTGAAATCTACAGCTAGCAAACGAACATTAAATGAATGTTCATATTGGAATTTAGTGCAATTAGTAATGAGAAAATGCAAAAATGTATTTTAGTTAGGATAGGAATATAGCTTCTGGGGGAGGGGGAAGTTTCTAGCTAAAAGAAAAAGGATAGCAACTCCTGGTTGATGGGCAATCTTTACAGTCTTTGCTGAAACAAACCATGCATCTGTTTAATAGGAGAGAGGCACCACACAAAAGCAGTAGTTTAGTTCACAGTTATGCATGCTTGATTTACTACAGGTCATAGATCATGTTGTGTGCAGGAACATGTCCTTGAAATAATAAATAAATTCACTAAGTTTTCTGATTTTACTCTGGCGTAGTAAACAATTAGCTGGAGTAAGAGATTTTCAGTGCATTTGTACTTCCTTAGGGAGAAATCTGAATTCCATTTTAACTGCTTCAGGGTGATCAATAGAGGAGGTAGAAATGAAGGCTTTCAATGTCTCTTTGTTTCTGATATACTGGCAAGTTAAAAAAAAAATCTAAATCATAGCAGGGTTTTATTTTTTCACATAAAATATGAATCACTTGAGGATGATACTTAGAACTTAAAATTCACTAGAAGTCAGAAACATCTGCTCACTTACAGTATAAAAAATTTTACCAATATATTTAGAATTGTGAACAAATAAAAGTAGGCTTTAGAGTACAATTTCAAACATACAATGGAAGAATCAATGAAAAGTTGTGACGGTCTTCCCTGCTGTGAGAGCATGGCAAGGACAGTATTCAAATAACAGTTAAAACCCTTTCCAGACCACTAGTTTTATGGGTGATGAACTCTCTTCATACACCTATGAATGCAAAACTAGGTTAGAAATTCCACTAAGTAGCGAGCACTGAAAAGTACTGAAACCTCAAAACTGAATGACCTTTGAGAAAATATAGGCCACCCATAGGATTCAGGAAATTACAGTGATTAAACTATTATGTTTACTAACTTTCATTTGATTTTTGTTCATCCTGGGTGTGCTGCTTTCGGTCAGGGTAACTTGGGTACATACCATATTTGGGCACAGAAGAGGAAACACTTGTCTATATTGCACATTAGAAGCAATACAAGAGAATTATGTTTATCTGTTGCAAGTCTAGAATGCTGTGCATCTGAGATAGATTGAAAGCTAATGCATAGGAAAAGGTAGAGTAGACTAAATAATATATGCCTTCTACCTGGTATATCCTGCAATTTCTACAGGGGAAGGACAGGGGAAAGCACTCTCGGGGCTCCTGAGCATGTCCAGGAGTTGGACCAGCTCATCCTGGTGGGTCCCTTCCAACTCTGATATTCCAGATATGCTTCCAACACAGCATATCCTCCGATTCGATGATTTCATTGCCTGTATTAAGAACATAAGCAACAAATTCACATATTTATCCTTGAAGGGGATATCAGGTCATGCTCAATGTCACTTGGCATGAAGCATTCTGTGGAAGCATATTGTTCTTTTCTGATTGGAAGATGACTGTTGTTGTGAGGTCTTTTACTTCATATATGTGATCTGGGCTTAACTGATGCTTCAATGAAGATTTTCTTCAGCAATTGCTTTGTTTCCTCTCTGTGAAATGAGGATTTCTCACTTCTGTTAGCCCAAACTATTGAGAATGGAAAACAAGATTTTTCCCTCAAGCATACAAAAAACCCCTAGAACAGGACTCAACTGCAGTCCATGTCAGCACATGCATAACAGTGATTTTGTTTATTATGTGCTGGCTCCTCTGAATAGATTTTCCTGACGACACGGGGTAATACAACATAGTATGTATTTAGACTGTTTCGAATGATCTGCATGTGGGGGGAAGTGGGACGAAGAAAAACCAGTCATCAACTTGTTAACAATCACCTTTAATTTTGACCCATGAAACTGTAAGTGTGCCCACAAACTTCTATGCCCAGAGTACAGGGTGGCTGGGCTCCCAGCGCTCCACCATGATTCCTGATTGATCTCAAACACCTTTTGTGTGAAAGCTCAGAACAGTAGCTAATATATAGCACATATTTACATTATACTTCATCCCTATTTTGTTTTCTTCCCAGAATATGTGTTCATTGCTGGCCAAAGCCCCAGAAGGCTCAAGGAAAGCAGATATAATTTTTGAAGATTTTCTAGATGCTTATTCCTGTTAGGGAGTAATTCTCATTGCTGAAATTTAGTTTATTATACCAAGCATCAAACAGTACAATTGAAATGGATATAAAAATAAATAACATTGAGTACATATTATATTTGCTAATATGCATAGGCACTCAAAGTAGGCTAAGAACAATTAATCTAGGGCTTTAATATTCTGTGGTGAAGATTCTGTCTCAGTTCAAAACTGTACTGGATTCAATACAGATTTTCTGTATAACAGTATAACTGAGAGAATAATCTGACCTGTTTTGTCTGATTTTTGGGATGGTGTTTATAGCCTTGAAGTCCTCAGAACACAAATGTGATCAGATTTAGATAAAAGAGCACCACTTTAATCCATTCATCAATCAAGATTGTTTAACACATCCTTCTGTCATTTTCAAAAATTATTATTTTCATGGCATTGTCAGATGTTTTCAAGATGTCTGTGAAGTTAGGAAAGTCACTCTGTATGGTTGTCACCTTCTCCAAGCTACTGGATCATCTGCTGTGGAAGAAAAAAATGACATAGAAGCTGTTTGAAAGATTTTCAAAATAGAGTGCATAGTGTATCTGAATCATATCTTTAAGATTATTTGTGGGAATGGGGCCAGGTTGTGGTTATGTATATTCAAATTTCAAGTGAGAAAAGACAATATATATTTCTCTTCATATCAGTTTCCCCATTAAAAATAAAGGGTAGCTAATAAAAAGAGGAAGAAGCAAAACTGCAAGGAAAATACCTCAGGTTTTCTATGGAATTCTTACCGCTCCTTATATAAGACTATAGCATTGAATCAAAACCTCATCTGGTTTAGAGTTCAATAGAAGAGAATAAAAGGATTGTTTTGTCTTTTGTTTTCATCATCCACAGTCATTCCATATGGAACACAGAACAATGGAAGGAAAGATGTGCATTAACCACACCTTTTTTTTTTCTTTTTTTTTTTTTTTTTTTTTTTTTTTTTTTTTTTTTTTTTTTTCCTCCTGGGGATGTGGGAAGGGGAGTTTGCTTCTCCTTTTCTTAGAAGAGAAAGTGACATTATGGAAAATAAGGAAGCAAAACCCTGCTGTACCCATAGTAGATTCCTGATTCAAGAGGCAGGAAGTTGTGACTCTGCCTGTCCCTTAGCAGTCTTTGTTTCTCTTGATCACCTGATTTACCCACAGGAATGAGTAAGCTTTTGTTAGATACTACCAGTGATTCACATGATTAAACATTTTTTTCCCACTTCCACAACACAAAACATAATCCTCCAACTAATTAATCTTGTTTACCTACTTGGCAAATGAATCTGGGTGAAGGTGCAAGTGTGAAATAGCTCTCTGACTGTTAATATTTAGTGTCTATTTCATAGCAACTAAGTAGTTCCCTGAGATAAATAGATAATAGGCTTGTTTAAAGTACTGTCCCTAAGTTTTTACTCACTATCACCCTGATTTCAACAACAGTTATCCACTTCTTTAAGAATCTGTAATTTAGGTGGCTAGGGTTTAATATATGTTATATAAAATGATTAATACTAGCAGTATATGAATCTTTAGGTAGGATTTAACCCTCAAATGAATACCCCAAAATAGAGTTATACTGGCATTAAATATGAGTCTAAACTGGCCTTGTAAATAATTGAGATTTGTTCACTACTGTCTATGAAAAATCAAGACTGATAAACCAAACTTGGGTGTCCAGGTGCCAGTTTTCATGTCTAGGTTCCTAAAGGCAGCTTTCCTTTGTGATTAGAAGTCTGTGCTTAGGGTGGGATTCAGTTACCAGAGCATGAATGTATGGTGTTTTAGTTCACTGATGGGACAAACCGGGGAGGAGTGGCTGATTGTCCAGAGTGCTGTGCAGCCCTTCAGAGGGGCCTTGGCAGTTTGGAGAGATGGATAGAGAAGAGCCTTCTGAAATTCAAGAAAGGCAAATGCAGGCTCCTGCACCTGGGGAGAAACAACCCCACACCCCAGTACAGGCTGGGGACTGGCCTGCTGGAAAGCAGCCATGTGGAAAAGGCCCTGGGAGTCCTGGTGGATTCCAAGCTGTCCATGAGCCAGCAGTGTGTCCTGGGGGCCAAGAAGGCCAATGATGTCCTGAGCTGCATTATGAAGGGCATTGCCAGCAGGCTGACAGAGGTGACCCTACTCCTCTACTCAGCTTTTGGTAAGGCTGCCCTGGAGTGCTGTGTCCAGTTCTGAGCTCCTCAGCACAAGAGAGACATGGAGCCCCTGGGGAGGGTGCAGGGGAGGGCAGCAAAGATGATTAAGGGACTGGAACATCTCTCTTATGAGGAAAGACTGAGGAATCTGGGCCTGTTCAGCCTTGAAAAGAGACTGAGAAGGGACCTCATAAATATCTGTCAGCATCTGCAGGGAGGTGTCAGATGATGGACCAGGCTCTGCTTGGTGCTGCCAGGCAATAGAACAAGAGGCAACAGGCAGAAACTGATGCACAGGAAGTTCCACCTGAACAGGAGGAAGAACTTATTTAGGTGACTAGGCACTGGAACAGACTGCCCAGGGAGGTTGTGGAGTCTCTCTCATTGGAGATATTCAAGAGCTGTCCAAATGCAATGCTGTGCCTTGTGCCTTGGGATGATCCTGCTTGACCGCATGACCCACAGTCAGCCTGATCCATTCTGTGGTTCTCTGACTCAGTAACTCTGTGTTGCTACTCATGCATCAGGCTGTCCTTTTTAGAAGAAGATTGTCTATCATTGTTCATCTGTCACATCCAGCCCTCACTGACTAGCTAAACGCTGAAGTCTCAGACAATATGCATATGACAATATTTTGAGGCAACTTTCACAGACTGGAGTTAGTAACACTTTTGCAAAATTTGGAATTTATCAAGACAAAAATTAGTGTATGCATGCTGGCATAAAAGGATCCCAGTTCAAAAAGCAATTTTAGTAGTTTTGCCCCCTATTACAGCAATGGCTTATATAGATGAAGCTGGGACTATCTCCAGGCTATGGGGTTAGACAATGCTGCTTAGGGTGACAGTTCTGCCAGCCTTGTGTAACCGACCCATCTGTGGCCCTATGAAATTCTTCACTGAGGTTTTGGACTTGTTCAGCCCCCATCTACCTCACACAGAAATGTTTTTGCTAACTTGAGACAGCTGAAACTGACACAAAAATCACAGTGATCTGGTTTTATTTCTATTTAAATTTTTCATAGCTATGTTTACTATTTTGTCACTGCTTTTCAGACTTATTATATGCTACTATGCAAAATCCCTGTTTTATTTTCTTTGTTTTGTCCTTTTCCCAGACACTTATCTGCTGTTTTCTTAGAACATAGTGTTTAATCTCCCACAGACATTTAGTCTTTATGACACTATGAGCAAAACATAACAGTATAGAATCCAGTATACAATAATTCAACTGAAAATAGCTGCAATACACTGCAGATATGGCTAGCTAGAGCAGTGTCCATCTGCTGGCCCTCGCTCATTTTCTGATGGTCACCAGAGGTCAGTTCAACAATGCCTCCATTGATCCCTTTCTATCCATTAAACTTTCACTACTAAAAGAACAAAACTGTAAACATACACACAAAAGAGAGAAGGAAGAATGTACTCATTGTGATTTAACCGGAATTCGCAAATACAGAAAATATCCTCTCTACTGGCTGTTTCCTCCTGCAACTTGACTTCCGAAATAGAACTATCTTTTTGTACGAGACACAAAAACAAAAATGCAAAAAAAATCCCACCAGAAAACATGTGACTTCCAGAATTGCCTGTAGCTTTCCTGGCACTGGATTGAGAAATATTTCTTCATCTCGTGTTGCATAATCATCCTTGACGTATTGTTTGTTCCAACTCAGTGCTGTTTTCATCAGATAAGAACCACAAATCTAATGGAATATGAGGAGTGTCCCTCGATGGTGTATGGGGGATTTTTTTTTTTTTAAGTTTCATAATTATGAAAGGTATTTAAAAATATGTGCTGGAGCAGATAATTTTTGAAACCATGATTCTTGTTAGCTAAAGTTCACAGTGAACATTTCCTGACTTTTTCCAGTAAGCATACTGATTACAGCACACTAAGATCTCATATGAATGAATGAATGAATGAATGAATGAATGAATGAATGAATGAATGAAAGAACTAGTAAAGGAAAGAAGGAATGTATATTGGACATAACAGGCTCCAACAAAAAAATTGATTTAGGTAATAATTTGTCCTGTAATTTTTCAGTGACACACTCTAAGGGATTTACTCCAAATCCCATGAAGTTATGTAAGATTTTTGTTGGTGTCAGTGGGCCTGGATCAAGTTTCAGAAGGATTAAATAGCTGCTTATTACTTCATTTTTATTCACAAAGTAAATAATTTTATGCAGGTAAATCACTTCACTGGATGATCATTTCTTGAGCCTTGTATTTGTCATTGCTCTCTTTTCTATCGTCTGTGAAAATATCTCTGTCCAACATTCAGCATTTATTCTTACTTCAAACCCAGACTGCAGTCATGATTGCTCCAAATTTAATATAGAAATCTTCCTCTTACACACACTCAAGGAGCCTTGTGATATCCTTCTCATTCTTTCATTTAATAGTCTAATGATTGATTTCTTCTCCTTGCCACTGTATCAAAAGCTCTACTTAATATTCCAGAGCATACACTTTGCTCCTTGCATGGAAGGACTTATGCTGGACACTATTACATATCTAGCATAGAAGCTGATCAGAGTGCCTCAAGAGAACATGAAAAGCCAAGTTTCATCTGATTCATAGCCTGATCACTGGTTTTCCTCTTGTTTCAGTGTGGAGGGAAGTAAACTGGCTCAATTTACAAATTATCACAGATTGTTCCCTCAAGGTCAAACATAAGGATGTATTTAGTGAAGCTTATGGGATGTGTATCTGGCCCTGATACTTGATATTTTCATTAAAAATCCTGAATGATAGAAAAAAGAGTAAGTTTCAAATGACTGAAAGCATTTTTGAAGATAGGACCAGAATTCAAAATAATTTTAGTTTTTTGAAAAAAATTACATGGAGAAAAAAATGTCATCCTTGTAAAAAGACCAAAATCACACCATTGGAAAATAATCTTGATAAGACAGGAAGTGGTAAATAAGTGTAACTTTAGGAAAGGTGGTGAAAACTGTGGTCAGTTACTCTAAAGTCTGTGTGTCCAGAGTACAAATTTCACATGCGTTTTTACAACCAAATGCAACGGTTTTAAATTTCAACATGGGATCTTAATTTAAGACATCAAGAAGAAGTTCCTAACAATGAAATAGTGAAACCCTGAAATTGATTGTGTGGGATGATCATGAAATCTCCAGTTTTGAAGGTCTTTCAGGATAAATTAAGGTGTCAGGAGTCCCACAGACAGAACTGATCCTTTCTTGGGAGGGAGACTGAGTAACTTTCTGAGGTGTTTTCTAGCTCAATTACATCAGTTATGTCTAGCACTATTCTGGCGTTGTTTGAGCTGCTGAATCTAAAGCTTCATCTTCTTCTTGCTGTCCAGTCATGCTCCACGTATCAGTATGAGACAGGGAAAATAATTATTCAATATTTAGACCTCCAATTTCTGAAAGAGGGAACATAAATGAGTAAAGATTAAACAACATGGGATACTATTTGATGATTTGAGGTGGAACTTTGCATTGTTGCTTTGGGACATCTAATACCCTATCAAGGAAAACTGATAAAACCTAGAAAAATGCAAGCCCTCTTTTTAAAAAAAGACATTGGAGACAATAAAGGTAGACAAGTAAGCAAGAATTTTGATCTACATCACAGATGATAACATCTGGAAATTGAAGACCAAACAATACTTGAAAAATACCATGAAATTATGAAAATGTTTTACCATGTACCAGAATCATGAAGGCCCAAGTTTAAGTAGATCAGTACCTCTTTTTCTCTTCCTTAAAATACTTAATTTTTGTTAAAGATGGTGTGGCCATCTTGAATAAAAAAACCTTTGTCCTCTTCATTATAACTATTTTGTTTATGTAGCAGAATATCTAAAAGAGAAAGTTGCTGGTTCATGGGCAGTTCCAATGGTTATACTCAGATTAGGAGAATAATTCTGTAAAAGATACTTTGGTTTTACTAGAGAGTAACTTTTCTGAATTTCTCTTTCTCTTGTATAATCACTTTGGCAAGTTTTCTGCCAAAGATTCAAGTAAACTGAAGAGAGTGATGATTGCATAGGGAATAATATTGCAACTGTTTTAATCACAAGAAATTCTGACTGAGTTTCTTTTATTGCTTTCCAGGGTAGAGGTACCAAAACCAATAGCTTGAAGAGGGTCCTCAAGTTTACACCGTCATGCAGCTCAGCTATCCATCAGGGACTACTGCACTGTTTTCAGACACTTTACCAAGGAGCTAATCTCAAGCCCTAGGTTCTCAAAACATCTATGTTTGCTGCTCAGCAATGACTGAAGTCCCTGGGCCACAAAGTTTTCCTTGATGGTCCTGCAGTGTCCTGGGGAGATGCTGATGATGACTCCAATCATGAATTTGCTCAGGTACCAGCAATTTTATGGACCATAAATGTAACCCAATCAGAAGTGTCTACAAATCTGAACTGTTTCCAACATCCAAGATGGATTGTTTACTGTTGGCTTAGGCAACTGTGTGCAATACTGCATTATTTCTACCACTAGCAAGGGGTCACACATGTTACCCTTTTCTAAGAGGAGGAGAGCTCATGTGTGTTCTCTGAGCTGTGTATTATCTAGAACAATGCACAGGGAAACAATGAAAAGACTTTTGACACTATTATTTTCTAAGCAGGCATACAAAATTATGATTAATTACAGGGTGATTCTGATTTACACACACCTGAACAAAATGTTCTTAACGCAAAAATTTATTTCCAAACCCTATTAAAATCACATTACAAGGTAATTTTTACATTAAAAAAGTGAATAAAATAAATGTAAATAAATAAATATAGTGTATACCAGAGGAACAAATGTCTTGGCTGGATTTTAAGCTGAGCTTCAACTATTTAGTCATCTTGATTAATTTAGGTGCTAGAAAATTGATTGTAGTGACTATTAACCAGACTTTTCCAATTTGCAATCTCTGTTCTGGTCTTGGGGAGTACACAATGACAGTAAGGCTATGTCAGTGCTGTCCCTGCACCCATGGAGTGCAGTTAATAGTGTCAAACATATAAATTAGAATAGTTGTATACCATGAGGTTCAGTTTCTATATGCCTTTATGTTCACTTTTATTGTACAAGTACAGAACCGCGCAGCACAAAGAGACACAGAGCAGAGGTTACAAAGAAAAATTAATAACCAGAGATTAACTGTCCTTATTTCCAAACTTTGTCTGCACTGAACATGAAGACGAGGTTGCTTGCACTGTGAGCAGGTGTCCGTCATGCCATCCTTCACTTCTTTGAGGAGGTCTGTATGAAGTCCGAGAGAACAATTCTCCTGGTCAATAGATCCCCTTTTCCTCTGGGAAGAATCATGTGCAGCCTTCAAGCAGATTCAGAAAATCAAGCCAGATCTCTGATATTAGAACATACTGAAGGGGCCTGAGAAGTGGGCTAATTTTATTTGCTCAACTGACAGCATGATAGTGGTTACTGTTAAAAGGAGCCATTGGATGATATAAAAAGGCTCTCTACATTCCCTGCCAAATCCTCCTATCAGGCCTCCATGAGTTCATATCAGGTCACTATGAGATTCTTTTCATCTCATAACACTGAACTCATTAATTTCCATGACTGATCTGAAACAGTAGCATGTACGGAAAAACCCCTAAATTTAGATGTATGACTAATCTGCTTTTGTTTTCCCTTTCCTGGATCCTCTTTCACATACAAAGTGGAATTTCAGCCTTGCTACAAAACATCATTTTGCTTGTTATATTTCCAGAACATTGGCCTTATATCTGGTGTTCTTTGTTCATATTGACACTAATTGATACTAGCAGGGCTGTGACACTGCAGTAAGTTTTCCCACAGTACAGGCAAAAGCACTGCAGGTTAGGCTGCCAGCCAAAGCAGTTAATGCTTCTCATTGCATTCTTTTCAGCTCCCCAGAGAAGAGCTACTTTACAGATACCTGGCACTTCCAGCTCCAGGACATTATTGCCACTGTTTTTGCTCTTGAAATACTTACCTAGAAATGGTGTCACTGCACAATCATATTTCAGAAGCTTAACATATGAAGGAAAAACGATCTGAAAGTCTTCAGCTACACAATTTGGGATTAAAGCTTTAAGATAATTTGATTAAAACTATATTAGACCATTTTAAAAAATAACAGCAAATATACTGCTTGACCTGGGATTGATAAACATAATAATGAGATGAACAGAGAATATTTTTCTGTGTGCAGATATTAATTCCATGCAATATCAGCTGTATGTACGACAGACTTATGTTTCTGCGTTTTACTGCCCCCACCTGTGCTGCAGTTCCAAGACAAAGGGGAGTGTGAATGAATGGCTACCTGGACCCTATACAGCTGTTAACAAACTTGAAATGCCCCATTTTGCATAACTGAGGTTCTTGATTAATTGCTGCCCTAGTATCTGTGTACACAGATTTATGTGAGTGTCCTCAGTGTAACTCTAGTAGAAAAAGAGTCCCAAAGCACAAGCATTAAGTCATGTGATGCCTTTTTATTTTTGTTTTCCCATCCCTTAGATCAAAATGTGAGGATATAAAATTTGACCTACTTCTTTTCTGCCTGAACTAAAACAGCTTTTACATGCACAAAACAGACTATTTTCTCCCAGACGATCAAATTTTGGATAAGTTCCCAAACACAAATAAAGACATTCCCTTGAGTATAATATAAATATTGACATAACAGAATTAATCAGAGGAATGGGGGATCCATATTCAAAGGTCAGCCTTCTAATAATCCTAAACCACACCAATCCCAGAAAGGATGAAGTGTTTATTAAATAGAGCAGAGAATTGAAAAATCAGTTCCAGATTCTATACCTGATCAGGGAAAGTAATCTTCCTCTTTCCTGGCTTTTAGACCCAAGATTATCCTGTTTCAGCACCAACATGCTGGCCAAGCCAGAAAAGCATACAATAAAAGACATAGAAATGATCAGAGGTAAAACTGAGAGCAAAAATTAAAATAATTTAAAAAATCATTAACCTTTTCACCTTAGAAGAAACCTTCTGCAAACATCTGTGTTTGACTTTTAAACTCCTGCACCAGCCAGAGCAGCTTGGTCTCGAATGCTGGGATATAGCTAGCAGTCATCACTTTGTTACAGTTTGCAGGGAGGGGTGGAGGATTGCCAACCCAGGGAGTGGGCTTCAAACATACTCATATTAAGACCCTCAGAAAATACATCCTTAAGTAGCATCTCTTTGAAAGAGTGAGTGTTGGGACAGCCCCCTCCAACACATACACATGCTCATATATGCACATGGGGACAGACTATTTTTCTTTTCTAAAGTCTGCCAAGTGATTGAAGATCTGTCAGCAGATGTAAGGCAAATTCTTTCCTCAGGCAGGCAGGGAGCTAGTTGTGCAGTTCTGCATTCTACACAGGGTTGTTCACTGTAAGATATGCGAGCCCAGAGGGAAGGACAGGCACCCCAGGCACCCTTTCTGCGTGGCAGAAGCTTAGATCTGGCCAGCCTTGCAGTCTTCACCCTCAAAATCCTGCACTCCAACTTGACAGTTGGAGACTATCCTCCCCCTGCTTTTGTTCATGACTGAGATTGTCCTGAGAGAAAGGGAATGTAGGAAGACCTAGAATACTAACCTGAGCTCATAATGTCACACAGAAAAAACTCATGCATGACACTGCTAGTCATCCTCACTGCTTGCCTATTAGCATAGCCTGGCTCAACTTTTGTGCAGATTAGACCACATTTGACCACATCCTCAGTCTCATGCTATATATAGGCATTGCTACGATGGGTTGCACCACAACTTCTCCATTTATTCAGGCAATTCCAGTGAGAAATAAGTGAACTTCATGAGAAAAGATTCCATAAAGGGCTTTAGGAATACCACTGTTGGATAAAAAATGATGCAGAGCCAAGTGGTCTGTTACATGGATATGATCAGTCTGTACAAGTTGGTCTTAGAGACAGATAGCAGTCCCATGCTTAGCTTTGCTTTGTGGTCTAGACCTGGTCAATGTCTCCCAATTGTGACTAAGTGCTCCCACTCTGAAACTGTCCCTTGAAAAAAGCACTGTGTCCATCTACAAAGGTATACATTTTCTTAAAAGTAATTCCTGCCCAGTTCTTTGAAACTGTCCTCATGCCCACTCTCTAGAAAGGGTATGATAGGAAGAGACAGTGATGGCTTCCTGCATCTCTAAATGAAGAGCTCAGTTTCAGGGTAGGGATCAGCTTTCTCTATTTGATAGCTGGAAGCAAATTCCACCTTTGAGTGAACATTCTGGGGTGCCTACCTTGACTTCTGTATTCAGTCCAGAACTTCCTTAGCTGTGTCTGGGTCACCTTCTTGACCCTATTCCTAAAATACTAGCTGCCTTAGCATCAAAGGTCAATGCAATCAGGTCTTTCATCAGCTCTAAACTTGCAGAGAACACTATGAAGCAGTCACTAGGAGCAGCAGGAAGAAACATTAGGACATTAATGAAGCTTTATACTGGCTTTAGTTTCACCTGTCTTCATGCTGCTCCGTGCATTGCTGACATCCAGCAGCCCCTTAAAAGTGAGTGTGCAGATGGCAGCCTGGCACAAGACAATGGGGGACTTCCCCCATCTGCAAACCAAAACCCGTCATGTGCACTGGTGGCAAGAGGCAATGTGTGCTAGTAAACTGTCCCTGTTTTAACTGGAATTTCCCCTTTAGTAGAGAAATCCACAGTGTCACAATGAATGCATTTTTCCAGGTCCTGTAAGCCATCAGACTGATTCCCTTCTTTCTCTTATAGCAAGCATTAATTGTCATCTGAAAATATACCCTTTATTTTATTTAGGGCTTTTGTTTGGTTCTGTTTTTACCTGTCTTTTCCCTATCTCCTTTACTGTCACTACCTCTTCTGCAAAAATATTCTTCCTCCTGATAGTTTGTTACTGATCCATTTACACCATTCCAATGTTTGGGAAATATTTAGGGTAGTCAGCCAAGAGGCATGTGTCTATTAGGTAAATATGATCCCACCTCCTCTTGATATCCTGGTCCTGAATTATGGCAGTACCATCTGGGGCAGTTGTCCCTCCATCATTGCCAGGTCTGCTCACCCATGAGAGACATACTCTGGAGATACAAGAGTAGGGGAGAGGCTCTACATGCTGCTTACTCGAGGACAGAGTTGAGACTGCAAACTAGTGAATTTATCCAGTGTATTCAGAGCCATCATCTACCTGATCCATGTGAAAGTCTGAGGGAGAGCCTTTTTATTTCAAGAAAAGGAGGGATACAGTCAAATTTGGCATCTGGCCTTTTTTTACCATGTGTGTTGATAAGCAGATAGATAGAAGCTCTTCTGTCTTCGTGGTCATCTTCACTTTCTGGAAAACTTCTGTAATACTTGAATTTCCTGCAAAATTTATAACCTTCAGCAACAGATTCAAAAAGAAAGGATTAAGTTCACCAACACCTTAGTGCTATTTGAAGTACAATGGTCTTTCCTGGACACAGGGAGTCATTGTCTTCATCACTTCTCAGGAAATCTGGTTGGAAGGCCATACACATATGTGCACATATTATAACTAATTAAAAATATCACATTGGGATCTCCTATGAAAGATAAAACCATCTTTCAAAATTTTGGACATATTGGGGTTTTTGGTATGTTTAATAGTTTTTTGAGACTGAGCTTTGTTCCAAACTAGCTGGTGATGACAGGGTTTGAGGTAATCACGTTTTACTGAGCTACCATAAAGAAAGCATGACCAAAAAAAAAAAAAAAAAAGAGAAATTACCTCAAGATCTTTGCTACTGCACATTTTTTTTTTAATTTGACTGAAAATATTGTCATGGCAAAAAGAAACTGAGGACTGTGACAAGAAAATGAGATAAACCCTGAAAAGTCAGGAATAGAATGAGTTTTACGTATTTGTATTTGCCTTAAAGGTATTTTAATTTGCAGGAAGATTACTCCATTGTCAATCCAATGTAGAAAAGCAGTTATTAGTGGCTAATAACCAGGGGCACAAAGCTTTTTAACTTAAAGATTTTTAAGTACTTGGCATGATGTTTTTCAGACTTTTAAATTTACATCTAAATAATACATTCTAAAGTAGATCAACATTATTTAGAAGTATTTGTTAGCATTTGTTAAACAATTTTGCCTTAAAAATAATCCTTTCTTTTAAATCTGGAATGCATAGTTTCAATGTTTTTTCTGAAGATACACTTTTATTTTTCTATTTGGAAATGTTAATTTGGAGATTGAAGCATCAAACGAGAAGATTAATAAAGAAATATAAAACTTTTAGTTGACCTGACACCATGCTCATAGTGCTATTATCAGTTATACTTTAAGGAGAGGTTCTGCAGGGTAAGGGAATAAGCTTCAATTGGGACCTCTTTCCCAGTCAGTTGTGTTGCCAAAGGGCTGCAGCAGAGAAAAGCAATAAATGGGGATTTTTAAAATCATTATTATTTTGACCTAGGAATATTTTTTATCAATTTCTGAAATTGAGATGAAAAAAGTTATGTATTTAACAATCTGTTTGCTATCAAGAATGGCAAGTGTATTTGATTACAGTTTCTTCCATCAATACTCAGATTCAAAGCAGTAGAAAAAAAAGAATAAATTATTAATCAGGAGATTAAGTTTTGTTGACACCGATGGATCAACAAAATAAGTTTCCTCTTTGCAGCTGTAAACTTCAAGAAAGAGATAAGTAAATCCATCAATGTACCATTTATCTTGTGTCTGAAATGAAAATTAGGTTTAATAGGAAAAACAAACCTACCATCTTCTGCTTAGGAAGTAAAAAACAATCCATTATATCATAATGTTATTTGTTTGAGGATTATGAAGCAGTATAATTCTTTAACAAGGTCATGCTATGTGCTCTTGATGTGGAGAACATTGCTAATTCCATTTTGTCTGCTCTCCCACACAACATAACTTGGGACAAAGTATTGTGTTGTTTTTTTTTTTTTTTTTTTTCTGGAGAAGTCAGAAGTCAGTGTAAGTGACTTTAACCCCTTTCAAGTAATAAAAGACAAAAAATACTAATGAACCTGTGCCACCTTATGATTATAGACTGGTGTCAATAATGCATATCATCAGCCACAGGAAACTTGTGTGATCTCATTAATTAGATTTCTGTTCCATCAGGGACTGAGGTCAAAGAAAGTAAGAAATTCATCTTTACCATCAAAATGCAACAGGAAAAAGGAGTCAGTTGACCCAAATATAGTCATTACATGTCCCACCTCTGGAAAATACTACAGTTTCTAGCACAAACATCTTTGCCCTCCTGTAGTGTCAATAAGAACCATTATCTACCATAAGCTGTGGGCTGTTTCTTGAATATGTTTAATGGTAATGCTGAAGGGGAATTCATATAAACTGTGCTGGCAGGAGGGCAATAAAATGTGTGTAGAAGTTCTAATGGCATGCATAATGAAAGCAGCTGTATGTCAACATGCTATTTCATAATGCTTCTTTAGGTCTGCTCATGCTCCTGTCTGAACTTTTCAAACAGATTTCTTGTGCTACATTTATTTCCTTGATGCCTGTGGGGGATTTAGGTGTAAATCCCAAAATTAAAGGTAAACATTGTATGCACATTGCATATCTAATATGCAAAACTGATAAGCACATAGCACATCAGTCCTAAAATGGCATTAAGTCAGGGAAGAAGTTGAGAGCCGGAACTCCCACAAAAACAGTTTAAACTGGAAGAGGTTCTTATACCCTTGGAAAAGTCCAGCAAATGCAGCAGAAGTTCAATCTAGGCTCATCAAGACAGACTTGTAGAAACTCCTATTAAAAGGCTGCTGTCCATTCCAGAGTCAGGTGGCAAATACCCTTCTGTGGTTCTTTTGACATCAGATTACACATTCTGCAAGTCTTAAAGATAGGTCCAGTACAGCTGCTGACTCAGACTGCAGGGAGATAGGGTTTCTGTTTACAGAATCAACGTGGAGCTGAGGGGACGACCCAGTGACATATTGGAGTTCATCTGGGGGAGTAGGGCTTGAAGTGACATTGCATGTGCTACACTGCCAGGCTGCAGATCTTATAAAAAGAAGTGCTGTGAAGCAGATGGTTCATTTCCACCACAGACACCATTTTGATAGGCACAACTGAGAAGTAGATCCTGATGATATGCACATATATACATACTCTGTGTGTATGTGAGTGTTAGCGAGCAAGTGTACCTTGAATACAGGCTATGATACAGCACTTATGCCTTTGTGGCTTCCTGAGGTTTTTCTTTTTTTTCCTTTTTTTTATAAGACAAAACATGCCTTTATGAACAGTTTTATATTTCAGCAATACACATCTTGCAAAATTTCCATACTTGCACTGCTCACTCACCTACATGTTAGCCACTTGTGAAAATCCCTTTTCTCATCACCTCAGCTCGGAGGAGCAGACCATGAGCTTTGAAACAAACCTCAAAGAAAATTCATGGATTTTTGGGTGAAAATGCATAGCCACAAAACTGTTGGGAATAAAGGTGGAAGTGTGGTTGTTAGGGGATAACTAGAAGGTCCTAGGAATTGTAGGCTTCCCCTGTCCTCCATCATACAACCCAATATACAGCTTCCAGGCAGGAATTCAATCAATCATTAAAAAGATGAAAAAGGGCTAAAAGAGACAGAGAATATTTTTTTCTGTTTTTTCATTTCAAGATAAAATCTCATAATTATTTACAAATTTTAACAAAAAACTGTTAGCTCTCTTTAAAAAGGTTTTTCTTATGAAATCCAAATTTCTAAACTTAGGAAGCAAAAGACATATTATAGTCTAGCCCCTGTACCTACAAGAGATGATCTTCCTGCCTTGTTTTCCTGCCTGGAAGCTGTATGTCGGGTTTTGTGTGACATTTGTGTGACCACTTCACCAGGACCCAGTCAGTATGTCAAGTCAGTTCTTTTGATCATCTTTAGCTTATATCAAGTGGTCCTAACAGCTTGTATTTTCATTTCCTTGAGGTGCTCTCTCTCTCTGCTAACATATTTACTTGCACTGTCCCTCTTGAAGCATAAGGAATTATGTAAAGTAATTGTAAAGTAAGGAGCATCCCGGGATTTGTGCAGAATAGGTTGCATGTGCTCATCCTGAATAACTCCTGTTTGTGAAAACCAAGTTAAAATACACAAGAAGAAGGCAGCTCACCTGTGCAAGTGAGCAAAAAAAAAGGAGAGAAAACAGTAGTAACACAAAGTCTGCTGATAAGTGATGAGTTGACATGAGAGTTTAGTTCCTTCTCATGATGAAACCCATTCCCACATGGCAGTGCCCATGTTTCTGTAAGAAGACACCCCAGCTTTGCACCTCAAGCCCATCTGGCCACACGCAGGGCAGCAGAGCAGCCCTGTGCCACAACACCCACTGGGAGCTGCACAAGACACAGGGGCACCGCAGTCGCTTGAGAAGCTCAAGCTGCTTTGAAGCAGTGGTGGGAATGAAAAGGGAGGGCAAACAGGTGCAGATATACATCTGCTCCAGGAAAGTATGTGGAGACTGCCAGGATAACAGCCACATTCCACAGGCACCGTGATGCATTTCGGAAATGCTCTGCGAGCGAACTTGAGCATCTGGACCGGCAGAGTCACACAAGTGCAGCTTGTCAAGAAAACAAAGCTTTGGGAGGCCAACATATAACTTTGACTCTTGATCTTTAATTACAAACTTTCTCCATTTGCACTGTGATTGTTCAGTAGCTGGATACCTTATGTTCCTTTTCAGTTCAGAAGAACTAAGACTGTACCTTGGAGTACTTATCTCAAATTCCATTCATAAACCACTCTAGAGAACTCCCTCATGGCTATCATTAAACTCCCTTCCTGCACACACAGGCAGCAGGTATAAAATTCAGAGAACCTGAGTTTAGTGCCTGACTTTGCTAACAAGTTTTGTTTTGAAATCATTGTATATCACTAATATTGTATATATCACTTTTGTGCTTGCTTTTTTTCTTTCTCATCTTTGTCTTTTGAGGATTTTGATCTGTAGCATTTATACATACTTTGGGTCAATGCTTTTAGCAAGAAGGTATTTTTTTAAGCAGGAAACATCAAAGCTGGAGGGCACTTCTTGGCAGGGAACTGGATAAAGCCTGTGATGGCACTTCATATAATCATGGCCTCATGATTTTAAGATGCACAGTATTTTATGGTGCATAAAGGTTGTTGGGAAGTTAATTTAGTCCTGTACCAGGAAAATTTCTTTACCTCTGCAATATACTATTCAGATAAGATGCTAACTGTAGCTTCCCAACAGCAGCTCAGAATAGGTATCTAACCTTGTAATTTATCCTGATCTAAACCATTTAAAATCAACTTAGGTATCCTCACAAGAAGTGAGGATATCCCTTTGAACTCCACTGCAGTCATATCCTGAAGAAGATAAACAGGTAGCTATACTGAGCTTCTCAAGCTCTGGTCATATACCATGGTAGGTAACAAGATGGCTGTAATATAAATCAACAACAAAAAATATGTGGGGAAATAGTTGGGTTTGGAACTTGGAAATGTATCAGATTTGGGACTGCAGTTTTCCTTTTTGTGATATGCCTTTCTCTAGTCTTAAATTTTTAAATTAAAAACTGTTACTTGTTTCACTTTAAACTCTCATATAAGTTTGGTTTTTTTTTCCTAATTTCACATGGAACACTCATGGACAAACATGTGTTTTTTTGTGAAAAGGGAAACTGTAATGACACAGGCTTGACCTGGATTTCATAAAAGGAATTAAATTACTCCAATTATTTAAAAGCATACTTTATTTGATTATCTAAATCCATATAAGGAGCAGAATTTCTGTACTAAGTTTCTTTTGACCACAAAATAGAAATAAAATCCTTATCCCTTAAAATTTAACATCCTTATTTACAACCAGATGCATCAGGCACATGGAGAGATAAACATGGAGAAACAAGATGACAGTGTCATAAAAACCTTCTGTGTTGTAGGCAAGGACCTCAGTCCAGCATATATTTAAACTGATGTATACAATAGAGGCAAGGCCAGCACTTCATAGCCCCAAGGAGACTGCAATTAGTCTGTGGATAACTGCACCCATGTTAGGGCTCCTATGGAGCCAGACAAGTGGTTATGAGCCATTTCAAGTGACTTCAGGGCTCCTATGGCACTTTCACCTTGGCCTCTACTTCAAGTCCTTCAAAATAAATTAGAGTGGCACCAGGCATAACCATCCGGAAAGTGGAGCTGGGAGCAACATGCCAAGAGGGGATTGACCTTTAAAAATCCTTTGGAAGTAAATTCCTGATCAACATTTAGCAGAGCACTTGGATGCAGATTCTGGACCCTTATGTCCCTGAAAAAGAATTCTTAAAACCAATTTTATGGAATAAAATTATTACTGTAAATGTGATTCTTGGCCTAATTTGCCAAGAGTGGTAGGAATTTATTGTTCCTCTGAGGGACGATTGTCTTCATATTGCTAAGGGTTTGTTTTCCCTAAAATTGTCAGACAAAAGCATAGTTCTTCCAAAACAAATTGAAAATATGGCTCACTGTTCCCCAGCCTCAGTGTTTACCCAGCTCTCTGCACACAGGATTGCTTATTCTTGCTATCTCTTCCTCAAGCAAGCTCACTGTTCCGAGCACAAATACAGAGCAATAGTTTAGATTAGCTGACTGTGCTTGAGTAAGCACTGGCTAGGGCTAGAAGTACCTACCTCACTGAATAACATTAGCATTGATATTTGCTGGTGTCTCATATCTCCTGCTCTCTTGTTACAGCTTTGTCAGAGCTGGAAACCACTGAAGAAAATACAACCTAGTGTGTGAAAGCCCCATAGTTTAGCAGTGTCATAAAGGTTTTGGAAGAACTGGCCAAGACTTCACGTACAGCTTTCTTCAGTTTAACAAAGGGCAGAGCCTAGCTGAACAATTAATGTACAAGCTTTGCCTTAAATTTCTTCTTAGCTATACATGTGCATTCAAAATATTTTTGCAATTAGAAGACGAAAAAGCCACCTAAATTTAAGGAGATAAAGGAGAGGACAGATATTATTGATGTTTATTTATTCAGGGTCTGAATAAGAATTCATCACATGTCATAAATATGACTTCTTTGCTATCACAGAGCACCAGATCCAAGAAATTTAATTCATCTTTTGGGAATGAGATGCTGGGAAATTTTGTTTCTTGCACTTTTGAAGCAGTAAAATTAAAGATAATTAAAATTAGCTGTGATTAATTGGTACACAAGAAATAAACAGATATTTTGTCTCTGAACAATGAGTTTTCCTCCTAGAGGCAGCTCCATGTTTTGAATACCAAGATGGATTATCCAGGTTAATGGGGGAAGAAGGTCTTCCATTTCTACTGAACTCACTGGAAACTGTGCAGACATTGTTCCACAAACTGTGAGATTTTCAATCAAAATATGCTGCAGTGACCTATTTTCTCCATGTAAATGCCTCAGCACCTCAATGTGACACCTGTCACAGGGACTGACATATTTTGATATTATAGTCTCTGTTTGCAGATCCTCTCTAATGTGCTAGATTGATGCTGCTTCATCCATGGAGGTCTCTGGTGGTCACTGGAAGCTGAGCCCAATCCTAGAATGAGAATCCTAGACATTCAGTTCAGCCACCAAGTGTCACTATGCTTTTCAGCTGCTTGCATCCAGCTTAGATGAAAACAATATTTTAAAAATTATTAATAATTTTCTCCTTTACAAAATCCCATATGTTTTATTGAATTGAAGATCCTGAAAAAACATGAAAACATGACAATGATAAAACATGGCTGGAGTGAAATAGTGAAATCCTTGTTCTTAAAAAAAATTGCTTTGGCTTCTTTAATGGCTTGAAGAGTTTGGGACTGCAGCTTGGCTTTTTACCACACAAACCATCTGCCTAGCACTGGCCTAGTGCTGACTTCAAGGGACAAATCCTGACTGACTCACCACTGATGAATCATTATCTCACTTGGGGATTTCCTCTGAATTGTTCCACTCCAAATCATCATGAAAAGCACATTCTACTCATCCAATAGTATAAATAAGAATCAAGCAAAAAAAGAAAATATTAAGCAATATATAGTTACTACCGCATAGTAAATCTGCTTAGTCCTTGAATTTCAATATCACTTTTGCTAACTACAGTGCTTTCTGCTGAGGTTTTTGAGTTGTTTTGTTTTGTTTTTTGTTTCTCTTTTTTCTTTTCTTTTCTTTTCTTTCTTTTCTTTTCTTTTCTTTTCTTTTCTTTTCTTTTCTTTTCTTTTCTTTTCTTTTCTTTTCTTTTCTTTTCTTTTCTTTTCTTTTCAGTAACTAAGGCCTTTAGAGCACTCACTTAGTGTGACAGTTTTACATATCACTTTAATCACTTCAGAAGTTGTCTATTTATATAATTACTAATTGTTCTCCCCTCAAGCAGTAGCACTGCTCTCTGAGGTGTGCAGGTAATCGATCCTGCTAAAGACATGAATATTTCCACTAAATGCCAATCTAGAAAAAGTAATTAGATCAACAGTGGTAAAAGTGGGGGTCTGTTGCCAGACAGAGGAAAGGCAAGAAATGAGGGCATTGATATTAAGAACAATTAGAAATGAGCAATGTAGGCAGTGGGAACTGTAGCAGAGAGAGGCAAGATGAATGTAGTGGTCAATGCATGGTATCAGAAAAAGGAAGTGATTTGCAGATAAAAGGAATGACAGAAAAGTAGGCAGCGATTTAGATGGAACAGAGTCCAAAAATCTCACAAAGATCTTATGTATTATTCAGGTGGGAGAATGAAGTGCTTTCTACTACATTTATTATTATTATAGACTGCAAATAAATCTTAGGAGGGTCTGCAGCTTATGATGTTTATATAAAATGTTATACAACATAGTTGCTGATGCTCTGCAATGTAATACGGTATAGTTTGAAAATGTGCTGCATGTATCAATGAAACAATATACCTTTACCTTTTTGTAAGGACAATTTTCCAGTTCTGGCTCAGTAAGTTGTTGAGGCAACCCTAGAAGATCCTCTTTTGGGCACATCTCTCCCAGCCCACATTTCTCTGCATTTTGTTCGTTGCAGAATAAAATATCCACTGAGAATTTGATTTTTTTTTTCCTTTGCACATGACTATTAAACAATGAAGTTATATCGCATAATATTGATGTTTAAAAAATCTTTAATTCTCGTTCTGTAACTTTTGGCAACTGGCAATATGTGTGAGTCCTTATACCTTTGTTTATGCTGAACACACTGTGCCTCAGCATGGTTCTAAGGTGGTGAATAGGACTGTGTGCACTATAAGGTATTACCTCATAGAAATACCAAATGTTGAGTTTCGTATTTACGTAATTGCTGCACATTACATAATAGTATAATATCTAGTAGTTGGCTTTTGGTTTTGTTGTTAATTCTTTTTCTTAAGGGAAGTGTCAAATTTGTTCCTGTTTGCTTAGCTGATTTAGAATAGGAGGTCAGTTCATGCTGAACTTCCAAACAACACAAAGCTAAAGAGGTTTTAAACAGCCAAAGGCCAAGGGTTAACAAACACAACTGGTTCCAGGCAAGCCGGTGGGCTGGCAGGAGTCAATGTGTTACCTAATGGACAAATAATCCCAAGCAGAGATGCCCAGTGGATTAAAACTGCTTGCAAAATGTTATATTATAATAGGAAAATGGTTAGTAAACTGCAATTTGCTATGATAAATGTAGTACTGGCTCATAAAATAGCCCATAATATTATAGAATTTGTACAACCAGGGGTATCAGAGAAGTTTATTGTCTTATAATTCTAGCATAAAAGTTTACATTTTTGGTCTCTTACTTTTTACAATGCCAAATACAAATATCTTACTCTGATCTAACATAAATTTAAAAATATAAAGTTTTTCCTCTTCCTTACAATCTTATTTTTTCTTAATAGTAAGGTGTGGTATGTGCTTACCACAGTAAGGAGCAGCAATAAATGCATAGCCAATAAACAATCAATTTCCCCAGTTACTCCTATATTCCAATGGCCAAATGATAAATCTGATTTTGACTTTGTGTAAAAATCACATGGGTATCCATTGAAACTCTTTTAAACTGCCTTCACTTTATCAAAGATGCGCAAGAAGCCTTTAAAAAAATAACAGAAAATGAAACAATATCTAATGTCAGCTCTTCTGCTGATGAAAATTGTTTTATAATAGTGATTCATTATATTTAAAGTGATTCATCATATGTCAGGTACTGGCAATATATGTGGCAAAACCTTTATTTCTAGATTGTCCAGAAGAGATTTTAGGTTGATTATCTATGAGTAGCAATAATCAATTTCAAATATTCAAAGATATTATAGCTTTTTTTTAGTGTGGACACCTACTGTATTTTTGTGACAAAGTCTGGAGCCTAATGAGAGTCTCTGGCTGTCCTCAGTGAAATTAGGATGGTCACCTCCTTAACCTATCTGTCAACTTCCCTCTTACCTCTCTCTACACCAGGTGCTCCAATGAAAGAAACATTCACTGTGGAAGAATATTGTGTCCAGATAGAAAGGGCAATGTACAGACATGTGTCTGTAAAGCAGCAAAAAACTTTCTCATATATAACTCATTTCTGGCTACCTGTAAGAAAATTTTGATGTTCACGAAAAATTCTCTTTCTAATCACCAACCAGATTTAATAATGGTAGCAAGTAGCATTGGAAATGAATGCCACAGAGGATATTCAGGGACTCCTCTGATTACTACTATATTCAGGCTCAGTTCCCAGTTTATTATAGTTGGTACGTGTAACTTACAGCAGTTAAATTAACACTTGACTGATAAAAAATAATATATAATGAAACCAAATAGAAACCAGGGGGCGAATTTTTAAACCTATTTCAGAATAATTCTCTTTTTTCTTTTACTTCTATATGAAACTTTGTAATATTGCAGATTTTTAAGGAGTTTTTCTATTTTCCCATATTCAGATACAATGAGTGTAGACAGACAACCTTCAAATCAGGTAAGATTTGGCCTTTTTAATGTGGGCTTTGTATTTATGCTACAGAAACTGGTTTTCAGTTAATATAGATTCAAATTTATTAGCAGGGTGATCAAATAAAAAAGTTACATGAGGTCTGCCAAACTTGCTTTCAAACAACAGAAACAGAGTTTCCTCAATTATATTGAATTCATCCCAAGGTTTTGACCAGTTGCTGATCCAGTGATGAACAATTTGCAGCCAGGCCACAGCACCCCCAGGTGTTAACTGGAACCTCTGGGAAATACATTGCTTCATCCTTGATTTAGACTAAATCTTCTGCAGCTGAAAGAGACACCTTCAGCTGTTCAGGTCAGAATGGATGCAATCATTTAACCCTACTTAGCCAGTCAGCAAACATAAGATTACATTCTCAGCTGGTGTCAACCCAATTCAGTGGAGCTGCGTCAGTTTATACCAGGTGGGGAATTAGCCTGGGTTTTTGTTTTCTCTTAAATCAAAGTTAGACCAAAGACAAACCCAAAGCCTCATCACATGTATTTGGAGTTTGTTGATAATCTGTGCAGGTGTTGTCTTTGGTGACTTTTTATATTGTCTAAATATGAGGCAAAGCAAAATGCCTGTGTTTATTATCTCTACTTTTCAGCACTGTAGCTGCACAGATACAGGGTTAGCCAGCCTGTTTGTCTAAAGGCAAAACAATGTGTATCTTACAATAAAGCTCACACAGGGAAATAAAAGGGAAGTGATGAACATCATGTGAAGATCTTATGAAGTAGATGAACTTTAAAAAACTAAGGAAAAAGAAATAATATTTATCTTCATTAGAAATCAAAAATATTATCCATTTTCCAAAAAGTATTAAATAGAAATTATTCTATAAAGATAATAATTTGTTAATAGAACATAGTATAAATGTTGTTTTAAAACCTTAAAGAAAAAAAAAATTCCTTGAAGAGGGAGGACATTTCATTGCAACCAATATATTTGTTAGTAAAAACCAGAATCAAATATACAAAGTCCCTTTGGAAATCACTGCAACCATTTATGAAACCTCACTACTCTGCAGACTCACTATCTGGTTGATACCAGCAAATGATTACTGTCAATGCATCTCATCACCATTAAGGTAGGCCAGCTGAGAATCACAGAAAAGCAGCAACCAGGAGCATAGTGTCATATTTTGGAGAAAACTTGTCTAGTAACTGAAAGTAGAAACCAAAAATGATTGAAAATGTGTGTCAGCACATTTTGGAGGATAATCATGTTTTAAGAATGTCTCAATCTATTTTCACTTTTCAGAATTAATGCTATTTTCTATTCTTCATTCTATTTCTGTAACTCTTTTACATAGACACATGCAGGCTTGTGTTTGATGCATACATGCAAATGTATTAGCATCTGTGAGAAACTGGAAACTGTTGAGTAGAGAACATAGCATCATATGCTCTGTCAGGAAAACCTGAACTGGCATTTGCCAGTATCATTAGGGAGCTGTGAAAACAAAACTTCAGAACAAGAATGAGAATATGTGATCGTAAAGTCCTGTACTCAGGTTAATTGAGTTCCAGTAGGAAGAAGCTCATGTATCACTTTTAGTCACTTTAGCCTTTTTAACAGTAGAAAGAGCCAGCCCTTCAATAAATCACAACTCAGTAATTTTAAATGAACTACGGACAGAAGACAAAAGCTTGGTTTTGTGAAATTCCTCATAATATCTGACTGTTGTTTCACTAGTACACTATTCGGTCTCTGTTGAAATGTTTAAGAGACTCATACATGGGTCTTCTTGTTTTTCCTAAGGCATTCAAGGTGTCTCATGATTCAAGGTCCCTTGTCTTATCAGATGAACACCAACATTACTCTCTCCTTGCAGGAATAGTCCTCTAGGGCATCACAGGTTCTGCATTAAATAGTGCTTTGAAGTCCTCATGCTAAATTTCTCTTTCCCACAATTCCTCTTTGGATAAGTTAGACAAGTTACAATAATAAAATAAAACAAGTTTCTTTCTCCTAAATTCTTGTTATGGCCCAAACACTGCAGAGCAAGGTTGGATACCACTAGCTCTGCTGCCAGATTTCAAGAAAACCTGTGATCTTTGCTGCAGCAGAAAACTTCACCGAGTTCTTTCTTATAACAGTTGGGGATTTAAATAATCATACAATATTTTGGGTTGGAAGGTAACTTTAAAGATCATCCAACTGTCCTTGGGCAGGAATGACTGCCCTGCAGGCTGTTCCACCTACCCCAGGGGCACAGAAAGTGTGGCTGAAGTGCTCACAAGGATTTAGTTCAAAAGCCAGTGGGACACTTACAATCCAATCACTATGTATCACAGGTGACTATGACTAGCCAGAGCTGATGTATGGTATGAAATGAAAGGAAGATTTTGTAGTAGGAATTTGAGGAAGCAGGGGCCCTGCAGATCTCTCTACCCCCCAGAGATATGGTTTAAGGATCTCATGCAGCTCCCAAATCCAGTTTTTCTTGCACACTAGCTGTGCATATAGCATGTGTTTCATCCATCACTGGATTTCTGCAGTTATACCAAATTAAGAATGTCTGCCATACATTCTGGATTTAACCTGAGCCAATTTTTTCTCCCCAGAAAGGCAACTGAACCTCTCACACACTTCAGCTGAGACTAGGCAGTATTGCCACAGCATTTGCAGTATTTCCTAGGAATTCCCTCTAGGTCAGAAATAGCACAGCAATGCTAGTTGCTTATCAAAGGAAAAGTGGCGAGGTTGGAAAGCCGACCTCTGTAATAGAGAGCAGCAGATTGTGGTCTGCAAGCAGAGTGTCATGTGTCACCAGCACTCAGCACATAGGTGTGCAGCTCCTGAAGCACAAGCCCAAAGAGAAGGAGCTAAAAAAAGAGTCTGGGGACAGCTATGGCAGCTGTTTGCACCCCCCTGCACTGCTGGCTGTCACAGATGGAACCAAGTGGTCACATGCACTGGACTCTGGAAAGAATGTGTGATGCCTGGGACAGAGAAGTGTCACTTCGTGTGACTTCCCCACAGACAGTGTTTGACAGAAGTTAACAGAGCCGTCTCCCCAGCTGACCCCTGAGCACAAAGGTGTTCTCAAAAAATCTGTACCCAGCCTTCTCATGGCGTATCTTTTGGAAGTCTAAGGCAGTTATTTGAAGCTAAACAGCAGATCTTCAGGCCATATTGGATTCTGGTATGGGCATCCCCAAGCTACCACTAAGTTGTTCATTAATTCAGTGAAGGAAAAAATTCAGTCTTGAAATGCGTCACAGTAATATTAGAAAGATCTTGCACTCGAATGCATCAATCTGAGCAGACTGCTATGGTCATGATCAAGGAAAATAAGACCAGAAAGAACCTTAAGAGGTTATCCAACACATCTCTCTACCCAAAGGCAGGACAAGCTCTATCTGAATAGTTATTCTATTCTTTCTATTCTATTTCTTTCTATTCTGTCCCTGGTGATGGGCATCCCATGCCTTTTCTGAGTAGCCTCCTACACCCGTGAACTGCTCCTAATATGCTAAACATTGCTTCAGCTAAGACTATTATTTCTTGACTTAGATGTATCAGACTTGTCAATATTTATTTTTGAATTCATCCCTTAATTTTCTCCAACAGGTTTTTTTTATATTTGAAGACGACTACCTCCCACCATTTTTTCCCTAGAGTAAGCATCACCAAGTGCTTCAATTTTTCTTTCCATGCCAGAGTCCTTTAGTCAATGACCTGATCATTGTTGTCCCTTTCCCCTAGACTCTATTTTATTGTTCTCACACTATTTCTGGTTTCAGATAGAGCTTGGTGTAGACATGCCCTTGAGGGTTCTCTTAGGAAAAAAATCTTGAATCAAGTTTTCTCTATAAGTAGAGGATAAGCAGATAAGCAGAAGAGAAGTGGTGAGCACTTGTCACAATTTTCCATGGAGTGTATATAACATTTATAGTGCCCTGCCACTGTGGCATCTATAGTTTTGTAAACTAAAACAATTTAAGTGACCTATGTAGGAGTGATAGCTGCCACGAGGGACATAGCTGAGATTAGCCACCTGAGCACTTCGATTCCCAGGAATGAGTCACAGAAAACAGCCCTCACTATCACATCTGTCATCCTCCTAGACCCCCAGATATAAAACTCAACTGGCCATGACCATCCAGTCTCTGTTAAGTGCCTGTCAAGTCTTCATTACATCTGTTCAGGGATGTTGAACAGTTACACATCCATGCAGACTTTTGGTGAAGAGATATTTGATTTTTTAAAAAATAATTTTCTTCAGATGTTCATAGCAATACTGGGGCTACCTTGTGAGACTACCTTTCCTACTGGAAATGATCCTTTTCCCACACATTTGTGGAAAAGGAACAGTTAAGTAACAACGATTCTTTGTTCTGACAACACCTCACACAATGTTGAATTAGAAGTAGTATTATGTGCTTTATAAACCTGACTTGGCCAAGCAACATAATTCAAACATGGACTATTTGCAGTAAATCCCCAATTGAAAAGAATGGCAAAAAGATTTTACAAAATAGAAAAAAAATAGAAGGTGCTCCTTTTTACTTCTTTTACCAATGTACATTTCCAGGACATATCACTTCCATACTGCTCTGAGAAGGCACATGGCTTGGACTGAGCCCCAGAGCCTTGGGGCTGGAGTAAGCCTCAGGAAAACACCCACTTCTGTGTCAGAGCCACACTCGTGCATGTGAGGATCACATTGGCTTTACTGAATGGAAGATAAACCTTCCTGAGCGTGGATGAGGATATAATGTTTAGCTACAAATGAATTTACTCAATTAGAGGTATTAATTAGATCACTGGATCATACCTGTGTTATGGGTCAAGGTCAAATTCTTAGATTTCCCTGGAGTCATGGATATAATTTGTATAACAGCAATACCACAATGTAGACTTTTGAAACACTTTATGTTATTTTAATAATGTAGCCGTAATCACATGTATAACATTAGGGTCTAAGAATAATACTTCTTGTCCTTAGACAAAATTCTTCTAATTCCTTTCTTATCTCAGCTTGTATCCTCTCTGCTAAAAGCATACCCAAACACTTTGTGCTACATTTTTATTTATGTTATAATTAAAACCTCTTAATAATTTCTTATGGGGAGTGGTCTTGTTCAATTCAATATGTACTTGGATGATTGCTCTCATAATTGATTGTTGTACATTGCTACACAATTATCTAAATATTCATGATTCATTATAATCTCACTTCTGATTCTTGCTTCATTTCTAGTTGCTAGTATATTTTCATCATATGACCGGTTCCTGACAAATCATTTGCATCAACATAATTTTAACAATGTTCTTGTTTCCCAGAAATATAAACATATAGTTAAAGGTTAAAGTCTTTGTACAATTTTTTTTTTAAAAAAGGAGCTGCTTGTCCTGATCTAATTTTGGGGTTTTTATTACAATTAAGCATCAGTGAAATCATCTGATTGTAGTGAAAGTTACAACCAATGTATTTTTTTAGGTTTTTTTAGGTTTTTTTTAATTCCTCATAATAATGTCATAATCAACACTACTATCAGAGAAGTGGCCTTATGAAAAAAAAAATTAATTATTACTGGATAAATAGCAAGTAGAGGTAGGTGACACCTGAGCAATTATAAGGCGGGCTGGAGAGACAACAGCTTCCAGCAAATGCTGTCCAGAAGGGACCACATGAGTCTGGGCAAGCTGTATGTCTGCTCCTCAGTCCACATTGACTTTGCACCTAAAACAAGCTGTGAGAAGTGATCTTCTACCTAGAGACTCTCTCCAAGTCATCTGCCAGCTTTGTGTATCATAAACACAGTTCTGTGATCATTTTAAATATTGAAACTCTTGAATCCTCGTTGTTTTCCCAATAATTCCTACTTTGTAACTTTTTGCTTGCTGAAGGCTCAGCAACCAAACTTTTCACTGAAGTTTTCAGGGACTTTATGTAGTCTCCAAGAGCAGCAATAGCTAATTGAGAGTCCATCACTGTGAGTGAACAGTGAAGGTTATTTTTTTCTCATAACTTTCCATTTATTGACATTAATTTAATCTGTCATTTCATTGCTCAGTATCATGAGACTGGTCTATCACTCCTCACATCCAGCTTATGCTTTTACTATCCTAATTAATTCTGTATCATTACACATAAAATTACCTTTTAAGTTACCACCTTTCCACAATGTTTTTGTATCCAGATCCCTAGAGTGCTGACGGTTCCTTATTGTGAAAAATTATTGTTCTTCCTATCCTTTGATTCCTATCTTTTCACCTAGTATTTTGGAAAAGTGTTTACCCCTCTACCCTGCAACAATTCCATTTCATTAATGTTGTTTATATATTTTTAAACATTTAAGTTACTAAGTTTGAATCAGCATTATCCAAATAATCTTGGCTTCTTCAGAGGATGGCCATAGTTCTGCAAAGTATGGCTTTTTTCTACAAAAGTTGTTCTGATTTTAGTTCAATATATTTAATTTATGCTTTTGTCTACTAATTATTTGTAATTATAATTTCTACCAATTTTTCTGATAATCACATCTGACCTACTGACCTGCTAGAGCAAGGAAGAGCCCTTTTTGATGTCTGATTGCCCACTTGCCACTTTCTATTATTTTGGTGTCAAATTGCAAGGTATCAGTCCCATGAACCCTTTCTAGTTCACCATGATACAGCACTCAGATTTTTCCCTACAGGGCAAATCTGCAGGATAGGCAGTTCCTTAATCTTTCCTATAATGAGCATAATGCAAGAAGAAGGAAAAAAATATAGTGTATAGTCTTGTGCTAGTTTTTCTTTACCACAGTCTTATTCACTAATGAACCCTTTCTTTAATAGACTCCTTTGCTTCTAAAATGTTTTGAATGCTTCCTCTCCCTTCCTCTTTTCTTTTTATTTTCTTTTTTCTTTTTCTTTTTTTTTTTTCTTTTTTCTTTTTTCTTTTTTTCTTTTTTTCTTTTTTCTTTTTATTTTCTTTTTTCTTTTTTGGGGGAAAGATTTATTCCATTTCTGAGGGAAGGCTTTTTCTGTTGTTATAATCCCCTGTCCTCTGCTGTTCAATCACTAGTTTAGGGAAGAAAAATTGATGAACAGTGTCCTTTTAAGAGTGTTTTTGATGAGTAGTGCATGTTTTCCAAGCTTCTAAGGATGTGTAAAACCATTAGTATTTTAGCCTTTTAGCTAGAGTATTCCTTTTAAATACTTTTCTCAGTTTCACATAATGCTATTCTTTAGAATATTTTTGGTATTTGTTGATTACTGTTATTGTATTTTTTCATGCTAACAAGGATATGAAATTTGAATATTCTGTGTCCACTGTTACATGGTGGCTTTTGGGTAACTCTTATGTTTCATTAAATATTGTGCATTAAATTCTGAGATATAAATCTAGAAATAATTGTTATTTTGTTGGTTTTTTTTCTTTTTTACTTAGAAGTGCAATGTACAGATAGTTACAATGATGTTTATTGTGAGTAAAGTTTACCAAATGTTCATTTAAGCTTTCTTTTAATAATCTAGACTTCTTAATTTTGCTCTACTTTGTATGTCAGTATTTTTTATTGTGTCTTTATTTCTCTCTTCTCTAGTCCTCTGTCTTAAATGGGAAGAATAGCACATATTTGTGCAGGATTGGAATTAGGAAGACAAATATTCTATAATTTTTGAATTATAACTGGGAGATTACAATGTAATGATTACAAGATTCAAAGAAGCACTCAAGATAAAAAGACAAAAAGACAACACCCTTCAAAAACATCTGGTTTCTGCATACAGTGCTGTTGCAAATATTGTGTTATAATCAGCATTAATGTTTATAGTTTTTATTTTTAACATTTTGCTAATGTAATATACAAGTTGTGATAGGATTTATAAATACATTTTGCAAATACTTATCATTACAATTTCCCAGTTGGGGAAATATGTAGTAAGATAGGGAAGAAAAGGAAAAATGTCTGACATATATTTCAGATTTTGTTTTTTTCCATATTGTAAAAGTGAGATATACCCGTATTTATACTTCTATACAGAAATTTTTAATTGGTTGAATTTTGGTTACATTTGTAGCCATATTGACAAAATTTTGTCATAAGAGGCAATTTGCAGATGATGGAAGCTGAAAGCCACATCAGGAGAAGAGTCCCAGGTGAAGCAATTCGCTTGGGAGACAGTGCAAACAGAAGACAGAAAAATTAATGAAGAGAAAACTGGATATGAAGCCACTGGTGCAGCAACAGGGATAAGAATGATTGAGCAGAAGAAAAGAATGGTCACACAGGAAAGTGATGAACCCTGTGGAGACCTCAAGGCAAGGCACTGATTAGATGGACCAGTGAAGCATAAGCCACTGAAAGAAATAAAAGGGAGTTGAGTCAAATGGATGAGCCAGACAATAATCTTTTCAGTGAGGTGAACTGGGGTAAAGGAGAGAGATCTCAGCATGGCCTTGCCAGTGAGCAAGCCCAAAGAACCACCAGTGGCAGGGCAGAGGTTCATTGGAAAAGGCAGGGAAATGCACTTCTACACAAAAACATAACTATAAAGAAAGAAGTATTATACTGCAGGTGATTTGAGAAATTGTCAAACATCACTGCGTCATGTAAAATCCATTATTCTGTGTCCTGATGTGTCGTGAGCAATGATGTAGCCCAATGGTTTGACATATTTGATTTAGGAGACTGACTTAAAACCCTATACTCTTATTATAAAAGACTGTAACTTAAAAATCAAAAAGACTTGTTGTAAAATACTTGTATATATCAAAATGAATATCCAAAGGCAGTTTTCAGGCAGCTTATAATTTCAAAATCCTATTTCACAGCACTAGAGATGGTTTCATAATGTATGGATTAAGTTTCTATATCTATATGTTCTTTAACAATAATACAATAAAGGTACAATAACAAGATAACAATAAAGGTACTGCTAAATCACAATTTTTCTCATTCATTATGATTAAAAGCATATATTTTATAGGCAGTAGGAAACAAACCAACATATAAGAAAGGCATGCTTTTAAATAATTCTTGGTATTATTTAGTAGTCTGAAAATAGTACACTTATTTTTGCAATAAAAATCAGGTACTGTGTAAAGGTTTTTGGGTTCTTTAATAATTCACAGAAATTGACTTTAGATTTAGTTATAAGGAGTTTCAAATAAATTCTTATTATATGTTTTCTCTATCTTATGTTCTGAAGATGAATAACAGAGGCATTCATCTCACCTCATTTTACACAGCTACAATGTCAACAAGTTCACCTAATCTACTTGTATAACTTCCTTTTATTTTCAGTAAAACATATGGGCATTTCCAGAATGCATCTCATCCCAATGAAGAGATGCAAAATGAGTCAGATGAGTCACAGCACAAATGTCTATTCCTGTGTACAGTTGCCAAAGAAAGCCTTGGTCAGCAATTCAGGTGCAGAATTCTAAATGTGTAAATAACCAAAGGGAGATGAAGCCTAGTCAGGAAGTCTGGTGACATCAGCAGCCAGAAAAAAAGGGGGACATAATAAATAATAAGAGACTTTAGAAAGCAGGATGGATGGGTTTTCTCATGACAAGAATTACAGGAAGGAGCAAATCTAGGAAAGAAAGTTCATATTTAAGTTCCTGGGATGAGGAGTTCAAGCCACAGATGACAAAAGCAGAAAATGTCCAATGAAGTTTCATGTCAAGCAGCAGTGAAACAAAGGAAATGAAGAGCCTAGCAAAATGCTCAAAGAAAAATGTGAAATGAAAATAATGGGATAAAATGGACAAGTATCCCTTTGCTGAAAACAGGGAGACTGGGTATACCTTCTATTTCACTCCTTTAAAGTGAAATTATTTATGCTCCGCTGTTAGGTCTGTTGGAAAGAAGAAAGCAAAGAGGCTGGAGCTCCTCTGCCCCATCAGCACTGCTGAGTGAAATATCTGAACTCCCAGGCATGGGGCAGAGTAGCAACTCTGATATGATGCAACTTCCCTTTCAGTAACACTGCTACCTCTAACCTGCAACCCAGAGTCACTTTAATAACAGCCTCAGATCTCTGATTTGCCCTAAAACTCCTTATAGTCAAAGGGAGTGTTTTTTCCCTTTGGCTTTCTCTGTGGTCAACTACATTATTTCTATAATAACAGTCTTTATCAAGATCCTGATTTTGATCCAAATTTTCTGTCACAGTTGTGCATTTCTTTCCTTATGTGGGCTTATTTCACATCCTTAATATTAATTAAATGCAGAGGAGCGGGTTGTTTTTTTTCACGTTAATTTCTTTTCTCAGATTTGTTCCTTTCTTTTTTCTCCAGTAATTGCAGTAGGATTAACTGCATTGTTAGAGTTCTGAATACAAATAAGAGGGTTTTCCCCTTTCTTTTCCCTGACTACATTTCTATTACTGCAATCATAAGTATTGTTAACAACATTAAAGACCACAGCAGATGTGAACCAGGCTATAGTGAGAGAATATTTTGATTCCACAAAAAGGTTCAGTGCTGAAACATAATGTTCTTGCTTCCCAGCTATTACAGGGCAAACTAGCATGCACTTTTGAAAGTTAATATCTAATTTTCTAGATGTCTGCTGCCAATCTGTTTTCATTCTACTTCAATATAGAAGGCAATGAGAAGGGATTTTGCAAAGATTACTACTAGGCTCATTATTATTGCACAAGTAGTTCTGGAAAACAAAATACCAAAACTCAGCTGATGATGACATAGTTATACAACAAACTGGGCTGCCCAGAACTCAGAGCTTGGAACAAGCCCCTAGAGGGGACCTCAGTCTCACACCCTTACAATGTAAATAAGCCCAACTTATCTTTTATGCTATGGCTTTAGCTGTATTGCAAAATGGGATTTATGTAGGAACTGAAGGGTTATGTCTTTAACCTCTCTTTTCACCCCATGTTTGGAAGATAAACTAGGCCGGGAATGACCACTGAAAGCTGCTGCCATCTCACAGCTGCAGAACCCCTTCAAAATATGTTGCCTGAAAGCAGGTAGAAATCCTTCCAGGCCTAAACTAGGGAATAAAGCAAAGTGGAATGACTTCTGTAACGCTGGAGAAATTGCCAATATATTTGTTCTTTTGGACTGACTTGCCTCTACTAGAGGAGACAAATGAAGCTGCTGGCTCCAGGACAGAAGAAAGTAGATTCCTTTTTACCAGGAAGACTTCCTGCAAAAAATGGAGGTTGGCTTTGCCTCTACTTTTGCTAGAGGTGATTTTCTAAATATGGCCTGGAACCATGTTTGAATTTCAAGCTGACAGAGTCTTTGAAGTTTTATAACATGTGCAGTATTTTGTTTCAATTATATTCCAGCTCTTATCCAACCTCAATTGTTTGACCACAATAATATCCACCTGAAATGTACATTGACATTTCAAGGATAAGGCTAGCAGAATCATGAGTTACCAGCAGTTAATAAAGAGTAGAGAAAATTAAAAGAAAAAAAAACCAACTTAGAAACCCATACAAAATCCATAAAGTCGCATTAAAGAATTGCAGGAAAATTGAGCCAAGTTTAAACCAGAAAAAAACATTCTGTAATATGTTCTCTACCACAAGTGGGTACAAGCTTTGCACGTTCAGTAACCCTGAATTGCTGTTTCCTTTTCTAATTAAAGAAAAGAGCTTTCTAGGGATGTCCTCAGAACATTACAAGATGCTCTGAGGAGATGCCAAATCAGAGTGGAAATATGTTTGTTTTCAGTGTGAGTACAAGCACTTGAGAACCCAGTTTTTAGAGGAACTTTAGTTTAACTTTAGTTTTTAGAGATTTCAGATGCTGGCACAAATGCTTTCTTATATTCATTCTGTCAAATAATTAGGCAGCCCTAGGTGTTTTAGTCTAGATCAATTCTTTCAAACACTCAAGCTAACAAATTTAATAAAGTCTAGGGCCTCTATGAAGAAATATTTACAGGACCACAAACAATCCAGTTACCATATTTTTCAGGAGAAAAATATGGTAACTTCCCCACTTTCAAGTAGAGCTGAGCCAGCAGAATGTGTGCACACTCATCAGTGCACTGAAAAGCAGAGCAGTGCTGATGGATCTTTTCCTTGTTTTGACAGCGTGCTTAGAGCAGAGGCTTAGTTATCTTACTTGTGACATAGGTCATAAGATAATCTTTTCCCTCATGTGGGATAAGAGATCTCGTTTAAGCAGAAGAGGTTGTGAAGGACAAAAAATATTTGGTAGGTGGCAATGGCAGAGTTGGAAACTGAAATATTTAATTTTCAGCTCAGTAAAACTTCTTTAACTGAAGTAAAGACCATCTTTCTAATTCTAAATTTACCCACCTCCAACACTTTTCCCCCCCTTATCCAAAGGCCTTTCCTTTCAGAGAAAAAACTTTGTATATGAACTAAAAATTATAAGATAAAAATATTTCTGGGGAGAATGTATGTTGTGCTTGTCACACAAACAAGCACTACACAATGACTCCCAAACATGAGATGTGACATTCAGGTGCTCAGATTCACTGAAAATGCCATTCATGAAAGGATGAGCTGAAACAGCCTCTCATTGCTACCTATGCAAAAGAGAAAAAAATAATGTAAATTATGTACTTTATTTCTGTCTATAATAAATATAAGTGAGAGCAGAATAAAGCAAAAGGTGTGCCCCTCCCCAGAAGAAAATGCTTCAGAAGGCCCGTGAACTCTTTCTCTCCCTCACATAAGCTCACATTTTAATGCCACAAGGCGTACATTAAATTAAGGATTCCTGTCTATGTAATTATAGCATTTTAAAGAGTTTGTTCAGCAGTTGTTGAAAATAAGTATCAGCTACTCTGGGCAATTAAATTTCATAGCTCAAAATGACAGAAGGAGCTTTCTCCATTAGCACAAGCAGTAGGGAAGAAGATATCTGAACTTGGAAATTATTCTTGCTAAAGGAAAACTGGAAAGTCCAATGTCTCTTGCCAAATAATATTATAATTTTTTAAAGAAATATTAATTGATTTTATATACTAGAAGGATGAAGAGTTGCCAAAACTGTTAGCTGCTCCACATGGCTGTGTTCATATTAGAAAATATATTTAGGTTTTCAGGAATAAAAACTTTCATCACCTGTTTGTACCATTCTCAGTACAACTGAGCTCTAGTACCTGGGCCCTGTAGTCTACTGTAAGACTGATTATTTTACCAGTGTAATGGCAGAAAATCTAGTAGGGCTATCATGTTTCCTGAGTTTTCATCATCGTAGCAGAAGAGGAACTTCAATGAAACCAAGATCCTCCCTAAACCACAGGTTTTCTAAACCTTATATATTGTTTAAAATTATTTGGTTGATCAACAAAACAAAGTCACCATATGTTTTTTCATATTCAATAGTTCTCCAGATGGGATGATTAAAAATGTACTGTAATTACATGATGTACAAAAATCAACATTATTTACATTAATTGCTTGAAACCATGACTAATACAGCAGAAGGTGTCAGAGATGCTTTCTGGCAGCAGATACTAATTTTTGATCCAGAAAGACACGTGCAGTATCTATCCAGCCTTGTGTAACAGTTCCACGTGTCACATCACCTTTTGGAAAATACCTAAAAGGCACACACAAAAAGATATGGCATGCACAGTTTGAGTCACAGGCAAGGTGAGATCTTGGACAAAAAGCTACTCTATAAATAAAAATGAGGTATAGGATCTCAGTACCTGCTCAACCCCAGAGGGAGAAAAAGAAGAAAAAAGAGGTATAGAAGGCCTCTGCTAACTAATCGCCCATAAGTCAGAATTAGCAAAGCAGTAGAGACTACGCAAGTAAAGTAATATGTGCCCCAAACCCAGGGTGATAGTGGAAGTTCTGAACTTCATGAACTGCTCTGGGGAAAAATCTCTACAGAGATGTGGGTGCTTAACACATTTATCTCTATAACTCTAAAATTTTCCTAAAATTTTTCTCTCCATAGACCGAAACCATATCATGCAGTTTATAAGGAGGGACAGGGCTGCCTAATGTTGCTATACTTGGGCCCTCACATGGCTCCTGCTGGACACTAGAATATGCCAGTCTGAGCTTGGATCACTCGTCACCCTCCTGACCTTAAATCTCAGAGCAATTCCAACTCCTACATCAGGTACCTATGACATATCATCCAAATATAGCTCTTTGTTCCCACTCTTAGCACACCTTCACATTTACATGCTCTCAGTTCATATCCACAGCACGCTCTGTCACCTCCTGCCCCTGACAGAGAGTGCAGGAAGAAACATTCTCTATTGTACTGTTTACATCTTAATCTTACAACTTATACTTTTTTACATTCGTTGTACTCTGGGCATAAAGATCAAGCCCAGAATACTTATTTTTTTACAAGAGACTGCCTTTTGTGTTTTCCCTATAATTTCAGGCTAATAGCTATTCAGCAAAATTTACCGATTTAGTCTCCCTGTGCTATCTTAGGATTTACATACATACGTCTTATCTCTTTTAATGGTGCTGGGAAGGATGTGCATAAATCCCCATACAGAGAGATGAAATAATGTGACTCATAAGGCTTATTTATTTCACACTGGAAAACATGTTATAGCTATTGCAATAATCTGTACAGCTCTGATTTGGTATATGAAAGAAACAGGGACTCCATATATTGCTGTGTAACTTCATTTAATAATTACTGTAAAATCCAAAAAACCTTTTCTATAAAAAAAAAAAAAGTGATTTCAAGCATTTCTTACACATTATAATATATATTTTGACTGCTAATTAGTAATCCATTTTTTCTATAGATATATAACATTATTTTCTTTATATTATCTTTCATACAGTCTGGATACCGTGCATGCCATTTTAAGTTAATAAAATTAGACTCCTGCAATTATTATTCACAGAATCCAGTGATAGCATTAATAATTCCTTCAAATTGTTCTTCCAGACAATGTAATTTCTTCCAGTAAAATGTACAACATGTTCTCATTGAACATTTCATTAACTACTTCCCTTAGTGCTCTTTGGATTATCTTTACTATGACATCTGTGTATTTGTGAAATATGTAGAGCATTGCTTCAAATTCTTCATATTTGGTGTTGATATATGGATTTTTCACCTTTTACTGAGTTGCAAAGTCTTATGTATGCATTGAACCATAATATGTAGTACTCATTTGAATTTCTACTGTAATCTGCCCATTTCTTTTCTATGTGAGCAGATGAAAAATGTGGGTCAAGGGTAACTCTTAGCCAAATGGCAGTGAACAGTGAAAGCTGAACCTATCTGATCTGGTAGATGTCTGTAATCACATGAGCTGAAATTGCTGTGGATCAGATGTCATTCTATTTGAATATTTGGAGAATCAGCAAAGTGAACTTGCTGCTAGCTGATAAAGATTTGTTAACTACAGTGGTTAATTTTTAACTGAGGGAGGAGGTCTAAAGGTATAGCAAGTTATTAAAAACATGGGGTTTTTTTAAATGAAATGCTTTTCTGGTTTTCAGTATCTGATGACAGCAAATCAATACCTTAGGGTATGTTCATATATTCATGGATTCAACAAATACACATTCTTGAACTTTAGTCTGCAGGCTATCTAACTTCACTAGGAAACATGGTTAATAGGGCTTAGAAAAACAGTGCAGACTGAAAACATTTTCTTTTCAGAAAAACAAAGGGGTGTTACCCCTTGCCCTTAATGAAGATAGTTGTTCAAATATTTAAGTTTCTGAATGGACTCTGAGAGCTTAACCAGTAGATGCCTCAATCCCAAGTATGCCCCCATCCATGTTGCACCATCCCAAACACTTTTGCAGGCATTCAGAAGCAGAGAAAATTTTCAAGTTAGACTTTAGCAGAGATGTTAACTCCACAGTGGGAAAAGGAACAGAGGATTTTTGAGAAGCAAAGCAAAAGAGACAAAGAAGTAATTACAAAAAGGAACAGAGGATCTCTGGGAGGGACAAGCATTTGAACTCACCACTAATGGAGACAAAGGCATCTCTCTGAGCTTCACCCTCAACCTTGCCTGGTGCTGGAGGGCATGTGGCCATACTGCAGTGTCCACCAGGCACTGCAGCCCTGTTAGGGTGTCCCACTTGCCACTCTTCCTCAGCTCTGTGACAGCTCTTCAGCAAGGTGGGATGTCTGCCCAAGCAAGCCTCCCTGGATTTTTGTAATTGGGCTTATATCAGGGAAATGGATCCTCAAAGTCTGGGATCCTGCAAGCTGTGGGGGATGCCGAGGGACATCCATGCTCTCACCCCAGCATGTAGGCACAGAGTGTCAGGCACCACCAGACATTCAGCTCAGTTTCAAAGTCCCAGCAATACTGGAAGGTTTTCCATGATAGGTAGGACTTAGTGAATTTACCAAAATTTTCACAGACAGGGGAGCTGGTCCCACCAAGGGCACATTTTTGAGCAAGTTCAAAATGCTGTGTGGTACATGTGAAGGGAAACTGTGGAAAGAAGGAAGGAAGGACCTCAGATCAAGGTAGAGAAGAGCCAGCAGTTGTCCTGTGGATTGTCATCTAGGACGTAAGCAGAGTGAAGGCATTTCTGTAGTAAGGCAGGGTTTGATAAGATTGGATTTATTCTGTATGATCTGATTTGCATAGGTGGTGGAATCCTGTTAGTCTTTTTGGCTTCAATATTTAGATCACAGATAATGTATTATATGGCTTGACAAGCTGTGGATTGAAAACACAGAATTTGTAACAACCATTTTCCAGAACACTCCTTTGATGCAAATGCTTATTTTGATATACCTACATAAAAAGAGTCATCTCCATGGAAACTTCATGAACCTTATGTCTTAAATAACTACTTTAAAGGACTTATCTTGAGAGTTATTGAGGACACTCAGCTCTAGCTGTCTCCTAAAATAGCAATAACTCTGGAAACTGCAGTGCTAGTTTCCACTGTGTATTAACAAAAGTGTAGACATCCAACTCAGATTAATGGAAAGAGTTCAATATTTTAATAAACTGAAAAATAAATCTCTTTACACATTCAAATCTTCTTTAACTTATTTTGTATATTTTTTCATCTGAGCGCATTCAAATAATGCATATGCAAACTTAAGTGATTTTCCACTGAATTAATCATTAGATATTGGTCTCAGATAGTCAATAGTTTCTCTGTAGTCACGGGAGAGAATAGGGTACCTGCAGACAAATATTGTGCCTAGTTCAGATTCCATCTTATCACAGACTCGGTTCAGCATCCTCATCCAGGATGTACCGACATGAGAAGTGACGGGAAATTGTAGCATGAAGTTTCCTTTTTTAGAGATTGCAAAGAACTGTCACGACTAAGCTTTTATTTCTCCAAAAGCCACTTTGTGCTTTGGCCAGTAGCTTTATGACATCTTATATTACTCATACTATGATACTAAATACTATTAGCTCAAAACATCTTGATTAAATGCCATGCCCTTCACAGTAAGCTAAAAAAGAAAACCATCCTTCTAATTGCCATTTATAACTCTGTTAACAGGTATCCTCAGTTAATACTGATATCAGGTGATTATCCTCAAGCTCCTCAACTACTCTGAGAGTTTAGTCTTTCGAAGTGCAGATTTTCCTTAGTCTGGAAGCAGAGTGAATCGTGCTAAAGTCAAATCTTACACTGCAAAGTACCTGAACAGAAGGAAGGCTGAACAGAGAGGGTAGCATTAGCAACAAGAGGTGCAGAGGAAAAATAACCTGGGCTGTATTTACTGCAGTGGCTTCTCCCTGGTCCCTGGAGGCCTAGAGAGGTTCTAGAGTATTGTACTTTATATAATCTGTACCTCTTAAAGGAGCCTTGAGTGATCAGATCATAATGCTTTGGATCATAATGCTTTGACACTGGATTCAGTATCTCTGTGAGGTGATGCTCTGTGCCATGTAGATTTACTGGCAAAGGCCAGCTTTTGTTTTAGTATTAGATCTGTGCTCTATATCCACAACAATGTGTAAACATACCTGAGGATTTGCAAAAAGTTCATGGCCCAAATGGTAGTATCAGAGGATCACTGAATACATTTTTTGGGGAAAGATCTCTGGAGGCCGTCTATTCCCAGTCCTGCTCAAAGCAAACTTAATTTCAAAGCTTTAAACAGGTTTCTCAGAGTTATGTCCAGTTATGTTCTCTGTAAAAGAAATCCCAAGGATGAGACAGCCTCTTCAGACAAGATGCTCCAGTGCATGATGACTCTTATTGTAAAGTTTCCATTTCAAAGTAAATAAAAGTATAAAAATGAAGAAGAATAAGCTTTTTCACTGGCCACCTCCATGAAACAAAAGCAAAACAAATCTTTTGTTTCAAACCAGTTTTATTTTCTGCTCCTGAAAACTTACACAGCATAAACTTGAAGCAGATAAAAGGAATGTAATACTCATTATCAAGGGAAAATGAACAAGATTTGTAAATAGGTACAGAATTGAAGACTGTCTCAGATTTACTTATCAGCAAGGATTTCCCTCAAACTCCATCCTAGAGTCATTATTCAGGAATACTTCCCCCAGTGACAGTGTCACTAATCAGCAAGTATCAACCTACCTGGAAGAAAAATGGAGCAGTTTTGCCATGAAACCATGAGTTCAGAAAAGAGAGGAGTAAAACAGATGTCTGCTTGGGATTAGAGGGCACTGGAGAAGCAAGTGTTGGTGATAAGTGTGAAGGAGCTTATCACTGTAATATCCAACCAATTTTGGAACATATGATCATTTAATGCAGCCTTTTTAAAAAATTATGTAATAAAATGTACATTAAATTAACTTGTGATTTGATTGCCTGGGACTTTTTCAAGGATCCCATTGACAGGCTCATTTCAAGAAAGTATTGAGCACTGGGAATTAGGAATTGCCCATCCCTTTCTATTTATTGAGAGCTATACATCCAAAGGCACTATTCACTTTATTTACAAAGAGAATTTAGTTTATATGCATAATACATAATACCTATCAATTTGGCAAAAATTACTCTTACTGGGCAGTAATGCCCTCTATGAGGAGCTTCAGGCATCTTCTCTCACAAACAGCCACTCTTTTAACCCAGAGGATAGCAGCCTTCCACAATCCCTCACAAATCCAGTCATTAGGTAATGTAATGTGTAACAAGAGACTAAGGTGTAAAGGGAAAAGGCTGGCTCTGGTTCAGAAGTTTGATGATGCATTTTCTGCAGTGTACTGTTGCATAAGTGTGTGTACACTTTACATTTTACCTTCCAATTCCACTAAGGTTATGTTAAAATGAATGTAAGTTTTAATTATCAAAGCAAAAAAGGGAGTGTTTTCCTTGATTTCCTTTCCATAACCACATCAATGTTTTATATAACATTCTACCTGCTGGCTATCTCTTCTTTTGCTAGAAGATAAACTGTGAAGTGTAGGCACCATGTCTTTCTCCTATTTTTGTTTTCAGCCTAATACAACAGGAGCCAGGGGTCTCTGGTTGCTGCACAAAATGGTATTGATAAACATTTGTTTAGATACAGGAAATGTGACAGCAGTAAACACATTTTTAAATATTTTGCCCTGCAGTTAGAATATATGTTTGTTCATCTCAGCAGAGCATGTTAGCTGAGGTTCAGTGACTCACTAAACTGTGGTCATGTGGGCTTTTTGTGAGCTTAGAGTGAGGACAGAGGTTGCTCGTGTCTGCCTGCAGACATGGATGTACCCTGAGTCCCTTGTAGATCTTGGTCTAAATTCTGGAGCTGCACAGATAATGGATATTTGTCAGCATGGCTGCTGAGTCAAAAACTTTGTCTGTGTGTATGTTGTGGAGGGGGGAAACCAGCAATGCGCAAGCCATGTTGTTTCATTCTGCTTTAATGCAAAATGCTTCATTTGAAGGGAACCCTCAAGGTCAAATGGCTTTCTTTCTGAGAGTTTTGAGGAGCTCTCCTACTTTTGCAGGGCTACAAGCTCTGACCAAATAGTACCAGCAAAAGTGTCCGTAAGTGTATATTACAAACAAGACCAGCTATCATTGCAAGAAGAATCTGGATGGCTGAGCCTCACACCAGGCTAGAGAAGGTGTGAATGCAGCTGTTACCACAGGGGAAGCTCTTCTGCTCCACCAGCTGCATCCTACCAGCACTGCATTTTGCTGCAGTGTCAGTGCAACACTGGGATATCCCTCCAGTTCTCAGTGTAGAGAAGACCAGGAGCAGATTTACCTCAGGACCTTCAGAGTTTTTCACCATGTGATCCAATGAGTGAGCCAAATTTCAAAGAAGAGCCACTGCACAGCCCATATTTTCCTTCTCATACACTGCTTTTACTCTGCCTTATGTATCTCTAAATGCATCTACTTCTAAGTAAGCATAACTCCAGAATGCCAAATTTCTTAAAGCCACTCAAAGAGAATTTGTTCTGCCTTATGTTATCAGGACAGATTTAATGTTAAAACTACTAGTCAGGGCCCATTCCTTCTTCATCAGCTGGTTTTCTGATACGGCTGTCACAAGAGATGGGCATAAAGCCGCAGTTTGTTCCCATCCTCATGGAAAGGAGGTCTGGCAAATTAAGCCTAATATGCATACTGCATTCCTAGTACACCATTCAGATACATATGCTATGCCCTAGAGACTGCCCATTACCTGTGCTGGGAGCTTCATTTCAGTGTACTGATGACACAAACTTGTTTTGAACTCATACAATAAATCCCAGTCTTAAAGAATGTTGTTGTATGAGCCAAAAACTGTATGCAGCTTGTTGAAATCAGTTTGTGGTTCAGGACAAATACTTGATACTCTCTTTGGCACCTCTGACCTCTTTCCCTTTTTTATTGCTGACATCTACATATAAAAGTAGTAAAAAACTGTTTCTGACATTTCCAAACTACTGTTCTTAACAGATTGCATCACACTTCCTACAGACAGTGTCAATTGTTTGGCCAAGGCACTGAGGGTGCTGGAAAGCCAATGAACTCGGCACCCAGTATGATTTGGCCTTGCTGCAACAAGGTGACCTGGTGAACGAGCAACCTGGCTGACAGTGTAGCCCTTTGGAAACAGGTGGCAGCGTGATCATGTAATTTCCTTTCCACAAGCAGCCTGGCAGGTGTCTCTGTGCTAGACCAAGAACTTTGGTCTCTGGCCAGGAAAGGTCTGTGAGTCCCTACTATGAAGATCAAATGCAGTCACCACAGTAAAATTAAAAAAAAAAAAAAAAAAAAAAAAAAGGCAAACAAGCACCTCTGCCTTTCTCTCACCCCCAAATACACTAAATACATGTCTCAAAGTAAATAGGCAGCTGTGCGTTAAAGGTCAAATTCCAGATGTTGCAACTCAGTTTTGTTGCAATCCTGCAATAGCAGCAAACAAACGCTCAGTGGGGAGAGAGGAAACAACTAAGAAACTGCCATATGAAATAGCTTGTTCCTTCAAAACTGAATGGAACAAAAAGTGTTATTACACAAAACACATCAGAAACGGCAACAAACTGGGAAGATTTCTTCATAACCCTACATATAACTTGAATATTTTTGAATAGCATAGTTAGACTTCTTATGATAGCATTTAAATAAAACAGGAATTCTACCTCTATGTGATCAAATAGACACAATTCCATGATGTAGTTGTTTGAGTTAATAAGATCCCCCAAAGTTTATACGCTCAGTTTTCATGGGCTTGTCTTCAATAGTTTTCCCAAAATTACTAGGAAAATTTTTCTTCTCAGATTATTTTTTTTCAGCTAATATTTTTTCAGCAATTTCAAATCCAAGAAAATAGGGAAAAATGCAAAAATGTCTGCTTATCTTTAAATTTTTTTTAAAATTCCTTACTGAAAGGTCATACCTCTGAGCAGAGTCCTAAGTATAGTGTGATCATATTTGCAAGAACATACTTTTTCCTACCCAATAAACTGACAAACCTAATCTCATCTGTATTGTGTAATTATAAAATCTCCATTCAACAGAGCCTTGAAAGCTAAGAGCAGAATTCCCTGAAGATTTTTATTACAAAGACCACTCTCTGTTCCCTCAAATGCCCCATGTTTCTATTTGTCAGCAAATGAGTGGGGCAAAGAACTTATGAAATTATGGTGATTGCATAATGAAATACAGAGCACCATTCACACTTGCCAAGGGATTGCATGAGTGAGCTACATTCTGGCATATAGTTGTATCCTAATGTCTACTTTCTGAATAAGACATTTTAAATAATTTTGTTGTTGTTAAGATGGTAAAGTGTTTGTGTTGAGCCAAAGTAAGGATCAGAAGTGAGAGGGTTATATTTGCATTGCACTATGCTGCAACATGAGAAGATACTCCAGGTAGTGCCACACAAGCTGGGTCTCAAATTGGAAGCCATGTAGCTGTAGCAGCACAAAAGCTCTGCTGGCCATAAAATTATGCTGATGCAGTTTTTCTAAGATTCACTTGTGTCAAGTCTCTACATGGTGCTAACCAGACATAGCTAGACACTGTCAAAAACAGCATCAAAACTGAAGTATGACACTTGTATTAGCAGGCAAAGATAAACATCAGTGCAGGGTACATCTACACCTTGGCCTATCAAATGTAAGAAAATATTCTATGTATCCAGGAAAGATCATTATATCTTAGGTCCAACCATGTAAAATTTGAAATTGGCCCTTGGGAGAAATAGGACTGAACTTTTTGAAGATATATAAAATAATAGTCTAGAATCTTTTTCAGAATGCTGAGTGCCTCAACATCAATGAGAGTCCAGATTGCAGATATAAATCTGAAAATAATGTAGAAATTCAAAGACTTCCCCAAAGGTGCCCAAGAAAGCTGAATAACTTTCTTTAATGAGCTAGATTATATGCTGCTTCTAGAAAAACTGTGGTCCAAGCCACATGACTGCTGTCCTCCCAGTAGATGAATGGTTGAATGAATGAATGAATGAATGAGTGAGTGAGTGAATGAGTAAATCATTACAAGGTCTATTACAAGTAGAGTTAGTGTTATAATGAAGCCTGGAAACAGTCTTAGATTTCTTATGTACCTGATTACATTTAAAGTGAAAAAGCAGCAGTACAAAGAGTCTTTTACAGGAAGGTTTTCTTGAGAAAACCTTCTTAAAAATGCTTACTTTTATATATAAGATTACTTAGCAAAGACAGATCACTATGCATTTTTATCAGCAATGAAATAGAGTCTGTAAATAAATGGGAGGAAAAACCCAAAATCTTCACCTTTAAAATAAATTTGAAATTATTTCATCAAAATTAAAGTTTTGATAACTAAGATATTTGAGTATGTCAGCTTTGTAATTAAAATCTCTGTTAAAGTGAAGCAGGTAATTCAGACTTTATTTCTTGCTTTGCCATACCAGAATTGTGTAACTCGACTTTTCTGGATGGGTTTCTCCAGCTTTGTTCTGTCTGTGCCCTTGCCATGGGCCATACATTGCTCAAGTCTCTAATAGCAATTGTGGTCTTTGAGACACTCTTGAAATTAACTGAAAATGGTCAATACATTCATTAGTGTTGCAATCCCATAAATGGAATTTCTTAAGCTAAATATGCACCCCCCCAGAACAAGTATTGAGACTGAAACAGATTAAAGACACGTACAGACTCAAACACTCCTGATCTTTACAAAGGCATGAGGGAAAGAGCCCTGATCCTCAGTCTCTGCTTTTGACACTCACAAGGCGGAGGTCTTTGTGTTCCAGCATGAAGAAAGTCTACATGTCCCAAGACAAGCTCTCACTGACGTCAGGAACAGTCCATACTACAGTGCTTAATCAGGTACCTACTTTGAATTTTAGAATAAGAAACCACAACACACAAGAAGGCTTTTTTAATGTTGTTTGTTTGTTTTTCCCAATAGCTCTAAAATTTCCAGAAGGCAGAGCGAGTGTTATGTTGAGGGAACTTGGTGGTGTTTCCAGATTTAGGATCAATCTCTGAACAATGGCTGAAACATCTCATTTATGTGGAGGCACTTGTGCAGAGAAATATGCACATTTATGCTTATACAACATTCTTCAGAATCACATAGATTGTGAGAGCTTAATCATTACAAAGGTCATATTATTTTTATGTTACCAGATACCTCAAACAAAAGACAGAAATTTGCAAAAAAATTGCCAGTTACATTGCCTGAATGACATAAAAGCTAATAACATTCCCTATAAATATCATAATTTGAAATAATCTCAGAGAAAGCATTACTCCTGGAGAAGAGTTAGCTGCTTTGAATAGCAGAAATTGTGACAAGTAGCAACAATTCTCTACCCTAGTTGTGGAAATGTTCAGTTCACTATGCAACTATAGCTACTTGAATGAAATGCTGCAATGATTAGTAACTGTATGCTTCTGGAACATAATCAAGATAATTTTGAAAAGAGACTTCTTAAAATCCTCAATTTTAAAATATAGGGTTTTTTTCTATGAGCGTTATCATTGCAGTTCTCATCTGCTTTGTGTTCATGAAATGAAAAAAAATACAAAAATAATCACTTTTTTTTTTTTTTTTTTTTTTTTTTTTTTTTTTTTTTTTTTTTTTTTTTTTTTGTTCTGAAATCAAGGAAATCTTACAGTTCTAGAAAAGGTCAAGGACCTCTTAAGTCTTCAACACCTAACACATCAAGTGACACTCCTCTGATTAAATCAAGTCACAGGATGTGTGCCCTATGGGTATTGGTTAAACTGTTCTGGAGCTAAGTGGATTAGACTGGCATCCTGCATTTTACTTAAAAGTGTACTATGCCAGAAAGGTCAACAATATTTCAAGGAAGTTGTTAATTGAAATCAACCAAATGAGACAACTCTCTTCCTGAAGGAAAACTTTGTCCAGCCTAGCTTTGCCTTCAGGATAATACACATCAGGACTGGCATTTAGGCATTTTGATCAGAATTTAGCTGTTGAACAGTTTGCACAGCAAAAGCAATGATTCATGCAGTTTAGCAATTCTCCCCTGATCTTCAGAAAACTGCAGCATTTTTTCTGTATTTCTTCATTACTCTTATTTAGAAAAAAAAATTCAGGATGACCTGTGGTTGCAAGATTTTACTTATTTTAAGTTTGTAAATTTCTAAATATGGCAACTTCTATCATGAGTATCCAGCATATCCTCTGGGATGTTCATGTCTTGGAAAATGGAGAAATAACTTAGTTTGACTGCAGTTGTGGTTACTCCAGATTTTTGGGAAGAGGTAACACCTTCTATTAGAAGTGGGTATAATGGGGACAAATATATAAAACTTTGTGTACGTATTTTTCTTATCTATAAGAAAAAAAAAAAAAAGGGTTTTGTCACTGTCCAGATCTTAACTGTGATTCCCTGTTCTCTAAGACTTCACCTTGTATATATTACTGCTTCAGAAGGAAACTGTAATTTAAAACCATGGTAATACACTTTTTCTTCCTCTTCTTCTTCTTCTTCTTCTTCTTCTTCTTCTTCTTCTTCTTCTTCTTCTTCTTCTTTTTTCTTCTTTTTTCTTTTTCTGTTTTTCAAGCATATTTTCTCTATAATAGCAACATCTGAGGTGTTTGTACCAAATGAACCATAAGTGGCATTTCTACATCATGATTATTTTAGTGTGTGTTAGGCAACTAATTTGGGATTAGTTTAACAGGACTCTGAAACAGCAGACCTACTGCTATTAAAGGGAGTTCAGATGTACAGTTTAAATGTACCCCTCAGCTTTGTAAGTATTTCATTTTTATCGCAGCTAAGATGCCAGTAATGAAATCTTGATTTCAGCTTGCTTGAATGCAGTCTAAAATGCTATTCCTGACCCTTTTGTTGCAAAATTTGATTCACACTTGGCTAGATATCTGACAAATTAAGAGCAGCATAACAGTAAACACTGGGCTGGGAACAATGTTATTTCCACTTACCTTGGAGCACTCTGGCACTGGGACTATCATCTCTAGACTTGTGGGTCTCCAGTGGTGTCTGCTAAAGACCTGAAAAAAGTTCTGGTTAAATCAACTCTATTTACTTGTTTACCATGAACAGATAAATTTTTTTGCCTAAAAGAGTTTGCAGACTCACGGACTGCTCTAAAGACATCTAAACATAGAATTCAAAATGAGAATAATGACTGGTGATGGACTAGCTATCATTAGGTGTAATGGTAGTATTGAATTCCAATTGAAGGCAACAGTGTGAAATGTTAACAGGACAGTATGAATATCTATGCCAGAATTAGTAATAAACAAATTCAGGAACAACTTTATTTTCTTCACCCCTTTTAAACAAGTCTTTCAAAGCAGCAGTTGTCAGTGTAAGCCAGGCAAATATATGTACAATGCAGTGAACATGGAGTTTCCGTATGAAGTTCTCTAATTCGTCTCCAAAACTGGAATAAATGTACACATAAATATAATCAACAAGTAAGAGTGTGAATGAATCTCAGTTACCTTAAAATTAAATTTTCTTTCTACATGCCAAATGCTACAAATAGACATCTTACAAAAATGTAGTAACTCAAGCTGGTGGATTTTAGTTGTCACCTATCTACAATTCTTGAATAAACTGCTGCAAGAACAACTCCTACAATTAGTTCGAACTTCTTGCTTAATAAAGTCTAGAAAATATTTTTTTCAGCTCAGCGACAAAAAGATTTTTATCACCAGCATTCAAAGAGTCATGTTCTCCTGTTTCTGCACCATTTTACTTTTTCATGACCATGAAGTGATGGAACTGTTTGGCTCAACAGCTATGGCTAAGTTACACTATATTCTTCATTAAAAAACCCTGTTCTTAGTAAATTAGATGCTCGAGTGAACACAACCCTATGAATGCAATTCAAACACAGTTACTGTAGCATATTGACAATTAATTTCTTCCCTTCTGCCAAATGCTATGTCCAGCAACAGCATCATAGAGTTGCTATGCTACACTGTTGAACAGATCCAGTGCATAATTTTTTTTCTTTTTTTCTATTTTAGTTTGTTTCAAGCCTTATATGCCTCAAAATTCAGTGAAAGCTTAGAATTGTTCTCATTTCTTCATCAATAATGCTGCACTTTGCTAGATAATAACAGAAATAGGTGAGAGTGAATTTCTATTAAAACAAAATATTCCTTTTCCAACTTTTATTTTAAGTAGAGGAATCTAAGCCCTTAGTATTTCCATGGAATCTGAATGCACCTCACAGAGTTCATCTTTCTCTCATTGCGTGAATTGAAAGTGAATGCTGTGAGAGAAAAGTTGTAGCACAATATTAGAGACTGCTGCCAGACTTCCAAAAATGACCTATCCCCTAAATGAGAGTACTTCGCTCTTAGTCACAGATCATCCCAGAACATGAGTTACCTAAATGGAATAGCAGTGCACATAAGGGTCATTATAAGCAATAACTTACCTAAGTTATTAATATTACTTAAGTAAGTTATTCTCTACCTGCACATGAGGAAGAACTTCCTTCCTGTTCAAGTGACTGCACAATGGAACAGGTTGCCCAGAGAGGTTGTGGAGTGTCCCTCACTGGAGATATTCAAGAACAGTATGGACACAATCCTGCGCCATGTGCTTTGGGATGACCCTGCGTGAGTAGGGAGGTTGGGCAAGATGACTCATTAAGGTGGTCCCTTCCAACCTTACCCATTCTGTGACTCTGATTCTGTGATTCTGTGGAGTGTACTGTCAGACTTGTCTGTCAGCCTTACATAAAGGCAAGCTGCCATTCACTGTAACTACTTGCCAAATGATTTTATGTTTCTATAAATTTAGTCCCATATAAGTAATAAAAGCCAATGTTAATTGCTTATACCATCATTTAGTGATGTCATGGCTCTATTCTCTCCCATGCTTCAGCAGGAACAGGCAGCCCATCTCACAGGTAATCTGCCACCTGACATGCGGTGTTACTGCACTTAACACTTTTGCAGGGCTCAAAGATCTATCTTTACCTTCATATTACCATGACCTTTGCCTATGACTATTTATTTTCTACAAGTATTTGACAGAAAGGGGAAGGCATCAGTACATCTGTGCTTTAGTTCCACTTCCCTAAATACTCCAGCTTAAATTATGTTTGTTTATATGTTCCATACGTCCAGCGTGGCTTCCTTCAGAAGGACAACTTAATTACAAGGATGCTGCAACTTAAACACTAGCAATCTTCCTATAGCCAAAGTCTGACTAATGTGTAGGAGCTATTAAATAATTGTACTGAATGTTAGACTTGAGTGCCCTTTCTACCACATATATGGATGAGGATTCTTCACCGTTGAGATTTGTTAGAACAGCAGATTTTTGCCTCTGAAAGAAATGGAAAAAAAAATAAAAGCCACTATTACTAGAGAAATGGTTTCAATGGCTTTCAAATTTTATTTTCAGGAAGCACCCAGAATAGTTTGAACAAGATGAGTCAGAAAGACAGAAGCACTTTAAGACATCTCTATTGCCAATTCAGCTGGGAGCATCCAAACACCAAAGCTGTTCCCAAATTACTGTATTACTGTTTCTGCCGTTTCTGTGTGTCTGGAGACATCATCAGTGACTTCTCTCTGGTAAACACTTCAGCACTCTTCCCTAGAAAGCTGTGTTAAGGCTGAAGTGATCTGTGCAACGCATGAAATGAGAGACCAGTAGATTAGCAGTGGTGCACAAAACCCAGGCAGAGCAATTCATACACATGGAACTGGGCTCAAAGTCAGCTGTGGTCTAGTGCATGCACACAATCTAACAGCAGAGCTCCTAAGGACTCTCTCTCTATAACTGTGACATCATTGTGACTCTGTTTTAAGCTATGTTGTTTATTTAGATCGTTATGGACATTAGTATTATGCATTTGTAAACATATGTACACACATAATGTATTTAAGTAGTTCCAGGAAATTCTGTGCACATTGACTGGTCATTGTGAAACTGGGCCCTGCCCTGAGAGGTGCACAGGACAGACCCACACCCAGGACAATGCCCCTGCAACAGCTGAGAGAAGGGAACCCTCCCTTCAGTGGCAAAGGGTAACCAGATTTCAGGTCTGTCTCGGGGTGCTTACCACTCAACAGGACACCTTGTTGGTATGTGGGCATGAAACAGACCCAGCTGCACTGGCACTCTCTCAATTGTGTCTATCTTCACGTGATGCCCTCTGAGCTACCACACACAAACTCTCCTGGTCTGAACTGCTTTCAGGCATTCTGCCACTTGCTTCTGCAGGCCTGACCCCAGTGATCCTTGCTCCAAATCACATGTTGGTCACTGCAATCATCTGAGTTAAAAAAAAAAAAAAAAAAAAAAGACAGAGTACAAACTGGAATGAATTCAAGCCTCATGTGACTATGTCCTGTTCACTGTATGCTTCATTGACTTTAGCACAGACACACTGTACTAGCCACAGATATTTTGTAAATACCATCAGCAGCATAATTTAAATCTGTTCAGATGAGGGTGGAAGAATTTTTCTTACGTGGATAGTACTTTTAATGGTCTGGGTTTTGGAAGCTAAAAAGCTCAACACATACTTTCCTGAGAACACAGAAAGACCCTTTAAAAACAATACATGCAAGAAATTAAGGTTACATAGTGACAAAAATCAGAACTGTATGTTTTATTACTGTAAACATAATATTAACTTGCAATTACCTGTAAATTAATAGAAGTAAATATTCCCACTTTCTTATAGAAAGGATACTTTAAATAATTGAGGAGAAATACACCAATTCTTGGTTTGTGTTCCTCATGATGGCTTTTTTCCTCATAATTTTTTTTTCCTAATAATCCATCTGAATAAATATAGGCCTTTCATTCCTTTATCTACCTTGGAAAACACAAAGAGTTAGGAAGCAAAAAGAGTTTTATTACATGACAAACAAACAAAGAACAGTAAAATATGGTCACTCCTGACAATGTAAACAATATCAGCAAAGTAATGGTACATTGATCCAAAGTCCTTTCTGGTTTGCACTGCTGTTGATGTAGTTATTCTGGGTTTACACTAGTGTACCAAGGAGCAGAATTTGTTCCATTCAAAGATCAGTTTTATCTTTGGATCAGCTGCTGTCCTTTCTGAATATCAGGCACTGTTTTCCACAGGCTGGCATTAGAATGTTTAATAATTTCCGTGTTGCATGAGGGAGAAATGAGTAAATATGTTAACTCAGTGCTCAGTCAGGACAGCTCATCAGTCACTCTGATTAGGCACATTGATTCCACCAGCATTAAGAATATAAGAAGGAGGAAGGGGTTCATCCAGCCATCAGAAAATCAAGCATCTGCTCTGATAAGTAACTGCAGCGCAGCCAGAAGTGAGGGACAGGGATTTTGAGCAAGGGAGGTTGTTATATATCTCTTAAAGTTTTAGAAAGGAGTGAATTTCCCTTTGGATTCATGTAATTTTTTTTTAAATAAATTTTCTTCACTGAGAATAATCTGAGTTTGTGACAAGGTCTCCTTTTTAAATGGCTATGCTTAGGAGACCCATGGCCCACCTGCAAATGCTGCTGCCTGAGTGCTTAAGGATATCAAATCCTTAAAGACTAGGCTTCAAATTATGTGCCACTGGAAGCAAATGGTTTGAATCACTAAAATTAACTAAAAAGGGGGAAATGGGAATGGAAAATTACCAGGACACAAAAAATACCTTTGGGTATAAATTAGTTGCCTGTAAATATAGCACTTCTTTAATCACATATACAAAGTGAACTGATTGCCAAATCTGTGGCCAGGAAGACTTTCTTCCCCACCTCCCCAAACATGTTGTATGAGATCTAAATATTTTTGTTGTCTTTCTTGGGCACACTGAGTCAGGCATCATTTGCTCCATGAGGAGGGCATGTCCCCATGACCAGTATCGGGTGACTCTAGCAAGAGTGCAGACTTCTGGGCACTTCTTCTACCGTATCTCTTAATGTTTATGATTAGAGCTCAGCTTGAAGGTGATGAAACAAATAGAAGCTTGAAAATAAAAGAAGGTACTTTTTAGAAATGTTTTGCAAGCTGTCCTTAAACCAGCACTTTGGTTCCACAAAGAGCAGGGGTAAAGGCATGAGGAAGTTTCTTTGGTTCATAAATTTAATTGAGCCATAGTTATGCCAATTTTCCTGACTAATTGGGAATGATGAGATGTTGGCAAGCCCTTTAAACACTATACTCCCACATATGTAACTCTTCACAGACCAAAGGCAGGCACCCAATAATATATACAGATATTTACACACTACATTTTTATTTAGGCACATGAAAAAAGACAACTGCAGGGTTTTTTTTAAGCTGCCCACAAGAATGATTCACAACAAGAGTGTAATGAGGGGAAAAAAAAGATGGAGAGAGAAATATAGTGAGAAATTACTTTCTTCATTTGGCATTTCAGAAATAAATCAAAAAGGCAGAAACATTTTTCAGAATTTCTCTTCTGGTTAGTTTGCATCTGGCTCACAGGTTATTGTTAACCATTCTGTTGATAAAACTAGCAATTAAGAGCCTTTTCTTCTCTGACATTCTATCACCATAGATATTGCAAATCTCTTGAAACATGTATGATGTTTCCATCACACATTTTCTAGTTTTGGCTTAAGACTAATCCACATGTCTTCATAACTGACAGAAAATTCCAAAATATCTTGATATTTATCAGATTTTTCTGGATGTAGGTAAAAACATCTGTCCTGCTTTCAGAATAGGAAAGATAGAAACAAAGTAGTACCATAACCATCAGACTCTATTTACTGGAGAGTCTCCCTTGTCAAGATTTTAGTTGTCTCTCCATGACAAGTCTAAACATGCTATGGTTTGTACCTGGGACAATAGAATTGCTCTTAGGCATTTTCTTGTAAGGTTTTTATTACCATTTCTATCCCAAGAAGTTAAGAGCTGGTTTGGAGCCCTATGGTCAGGCCCAGTCCTCAGTTAATGCAAGGCACCTTACATTCATGAAAATGAATGAAGTTAACTCTGAACACAAACAGTTGACCCCTAAAGAACACAGCTGAAGAGCTAAACTAAATCACTTGTAACTGAGCTAAAACAGATGTTCACATACAGTTCTGTAAAGAACTGCCAAGAACTACCCAGAGCCTCCCTCAGAGTGGCATATGGTCTGACTAGGATAGGATAGGATAGGATAGGATAGGATAGGATAGGATAGGAAGTACTGAATTACAGCATCTCCTTTGAAGAGGTGTTTTGTGCTCACTGACTGACTCTTAAGTGGGAAGATATTTACCACACACCTTAACATAAGGTGCCTGATAGATATTTCCCAGTGTCTTCTTTAAAATTCTAGTGTTCAATATGAATAGGAAGGTATGTAAAACTTTTTTGTGTTCTTTGATAGTTTTAAATATTTTATTTTCTTTCCTTTAAATTACTTCTCTCTTAGTAGATATTATGTGATTAACTTCTGGCTTGCAAGACTTTAGCAAGGATTTTTGGATAAATTATGAAGTGCAGTACAATGGTTTGAAATTCACTCTTTCATAGAATAAGATTAGAGGAGGCATATGGGATTTGAGATGCACTGTTAATTCACTGCTGAATTCCCCATTGATCAAATATTAACTCAAATTATTTCACTATGTAGAAACTAGAATTCTTCTCAAAATAATGATGTAAAACTGATGCATCCATCCACTGATGAAGGTAAACAAATAAAATGAAATTAAAATCAAAACACTTGGAAACCTCACAATGTGTGACTACTACACAAGTAGGACACTAATATTTTACTACTACAGTTTTTTGGCACTGCCTCATCATTTTCCTTTGCAACTCTCACCCTTCATTTGTTGTGTTAAGGCTGTGAATTGTCTAGCATGGGAGCTGGGTCTTTGTTCTGTTCTTTGCAGGGAGATCATATCAATAAATTGTAGGGTAGAATTTCACACTGTTCCCACTGCTGTCAATGGGCATTTTACATTGAACTCTTCGTGAGAAGAGTATGAGTCATATAGTACATTTCTGAAAACTCCCAGCCCTCTATACACAAGGAGTAGTAAGTCCAGTTTAGACTGTTCCTTTTCCCTGTCCTGTTCACTTTTATTGCTTTCAGCAGAGGAAGAAAGAAACTTTCACAACCAAGTTTGCAGTTGACATTAGATTTCTCATTTTTAGGTAACAGTGCTTTTGCAAACTATTCCTGTTACTCAAGTTCGTTAAGCTGCTTCTACACTATTATTCATTCTTGTGCTCTTCTGAGAAGACTGTGAGGTCTGGTGATTTCAGCAAGTCTTAGAAGTAAAAGGTCAAAGTTCCAGTACAGGAGAGAAGTTGATTCAATGAAAAACCATGACTAAACCGTCTTATCCTCCTGTGTCACAGCCAGCTCCACTGAGTCTGGGGAGAAATGTTATGAAACATGACTTTGGATTAAACTACATGATTCAAACATAGTGGTTGAGATTTCCAAAGCTAATGAGGGAAATCCCCTCAATGAGTTTGAAAACCTCAAACACTTTTAAAAGATCTATTTACATTTTATATGTAGAAAGCATAGAGCATTCTGCGGATCATTCATTGCATGGAGTGTTCATTACATGTGCAGGAATTTGGTGTTCACTATAAAATACTTGTTTCATATACTGCCTTGTCCTTTCATGGTGCCCTTGCAAAAATGTCATTGTCAATGTGTTTTAATCATTATTAGAAACCAGCATGTGAAAGCACAGTTAAACAGAACTTGAATCTTTAAAGGTGACCTTCAAGTGTTTTTGCATTTGTTGTGTTGGAGCGAGTGAATCAGGGACATCTTCATTTTCAGCTCATTTCAACTTTCCCCAGTTGTTCTGCAGTTATTTACCAGGAGGACAAGTGGGAATGCTGATTCTGCCCCAGAAGCTGCGCTTTGTACACCTGCTTATTCATAAAATATTCAGCTTGCTTTTCAGGCAGACAAAATATAAAAGTATTGGCTGGAGATGGAAATCCCTGCAAAACCACACTCTTCCCTTCATATTCAAATTCAAGGCAGGCAAAGCCTGTGAATAATGAAGACTGTCCGAGGGTATAACTTTGCTTACAATGGAGGGAGTATGAATCAGCAAAGGACAGGCACTCACGTTTGAGACTGATTTACACAAGCCCATAAATTGTCCAAATGAGGAAAGCTAGAAGTGGAAGTCAGGAATGCCACATGTGCTATGACACATAGAGCAATACTTAAAGAGCATGTTAGAGAATGATTCCAAGTATCAGCGCAGCTATCCAAAATAAGAGCCTGAGTCAATTAGGGCCACTGAACCCATGCTTACAAACACTGCAAATTACTCACCATCACACCATGGTGATTATGGAGTTTCAGAAGTAGGTTATTAGCAAGCTTTTCTGACTTAATTCTTCATTTACAAAGTAATGTGTTTGCCTATTGTGAGCTCAGCCTCACAGTCTTGGGGCAGCAATTAATGCTGCCTCTTCCTGAAACACTCACTGGAGGTCAAAGCTCTGGGAGAGGCTTCCAAAAATTCCCTCTGCCTGGACACTGCTGCCACCCACAGTTTAAAAGACAACTGATTATAAACCCATATTTTTTTCAGCAGCTTCCAGAGCTCTTCCAAGTCTTGATCATTTTTCTGAGCACAGTAATTGCTTCTCCCAGCAGAATTCCTTGGCAGGCAGGTTTCCACACAGGCAATGGGCACACAAGAGTAACCTTCCTAACCCTGATGCTGACTGCGGAGTGTGAGTCCATCTTAGCACCTCAATGCAATTTGTATTTATGGAGCCAATTGATACACAGCCTATGAAAACTCCTTGCTTAAATTGCCATCAATGAGGGAAATACAAGATAAAAAAAATAAGAAGTGCAGTCATATTTAACACAGATTCATGTCTACCATAGATGAGAATTTATCTGTACTCCCAATACAATTTCAAACCAAAGCACAGAGGTTTGCTACTTGAATTCCAGAAAAATTGTTTGAATTTTTGCCACTAGAGCCTTTCAAGACTTCCTCTGTTTTCCTTAAAAGCTTTATAACAAACAGTGTATGATCTGTTCTCTGGGATATTTCAGTCCCCACAAGGAAACAGTGAACTTTTAAAAACTATTTGCATCCATCAAAAAATGAGTGCCTTGCACAAGCTGCTACCCATGGGTCTCTGTTTGATACAACTGCAGGGACCCTCATCTGTGGGCCAGAGTACACGAGGAAGGGGGAAGAAATATTTCCTCCTGAAAGCCTGAGTATAGAAAGAAGTCACAGGAGGAAGATTACGCAGGATCTCAAGGGAAGCTGTAAACCTCTGTAGGCCAGTGCCTAAATGCTGTAATTTTGCATAGAATGTTGAATCCTGTTTATTTTTCTTATTTCCCATTTTATTGGAGCAAAGTCAAACCCAAAAATTATCTATTGCAGAACAGATCTGCAAGTACAAATAGACCATCTTACTGTTGCTTGTTATTTGTCACGGCATTTGGGCTTCTGTTTTACTTCTCTGAAGTGCTGGAGAAAATGATCTGAAGATGACATGAATCTGTGAAACATCTTAGTAACTGTCACCTTTACAATATTTTTCCTGTGTTGCCTCAGCATTAATATTGGTGTTATTATTGCTTTTTAAAGGTTTTTAATATGAATCTTTTGGCAGATATTTTGGAATTAAGAAATACAGAAATGCATAAACCAATATAAAATTTCTTAAAAATGAAAAATTGTAGATGTTAAGCACTGTAGTCCATTACCTTATCAGTAAGGCTTTTCAGATTTCTTGCTTTCTATATATTTAATCTTCAATCCTATAAAATCTTTTGTATAATGTATAATTATTTTACCTGTCCCTCAGCTTTCTAGGCTGAAAACATATATCATGATGTGCTTTGTCGATTTCAACTAGATTTAGAATTGAAACAGATTCTTGCTCTAAAGAGTGTAAATCTGCTATCTGCATGCTAAGAGTTGACCTTATGAGGGTTTTTTTAAGGGGATTGGTTTTATTTTTTATAAACAACCAAAAATTGTGAGGTACTGAGTCTATTGTTACAGGACACTCATCATCATTTAAAATTAGTTTGCATTAACCTTTGACTGTTCTGCCAGAGATAGGCAAAAACTTACTACTCTTCGTAATTTACCCTATATCATACTTTGCACAGAAGAAATGGAGATTGGGTGGAAGTAAAGCATTTATCCATCTTCCTCTTAGAAATTATCAGTAAGACTATTTTCCTTATATAGTGAAAAAAGTCTGTAAAACTGCTATGTGGAAAAGAGATTGTGACCTACTCCTCTGCATGTTTTTAAACTGAATGTAAACCACTGATTTCAATAATAAATCATTCAAGGAGGAAAAAAGCCCACAGGGCCTAAACCAAACTGCTGTGTTTAAAGAAAACTGATTCAACATTATGGGTTAGTCAAACAAATAATGTGTGTAAGCAGCACAAGGAGTTCCACACATGCTTTGCTTCAGAGACTGCAGACCCCACACTGGCAGCTCACTGCATGTGTAATGCTGCACAGCAGTGGTTCCAGCTCAGAGAACCTCAGAGGATTAGAGATGGATCCAGCTGCTGAAAAGGCACTCTTCACATAAAGGAAATGGAAAGAGACCTGAAGAGCGGTGTGGAATTCACTCAATACTGGTAAGGTTTTCTTCTCTACCAATACAAGAACACAAATTCTGTATTTTTGCTCATATTCCTAACCTGGGCTGCTCATTTTTTCACAGAAGATGAAAACCCATAGTTTAATTATATAATTTAGATTTATGTTAATTTAATGGGACATTTTGCTGAACAGAGAGTGAAGAGCTGCTCTTTAAGCCAGGATTAGGCCTTGTGAGAGTAGCCTGGTGTTTTGGGGAATTTGTTAGGTAATGTAAATAATCCCAATCCTTGTTATGAAATTTCTGTGTTATTAAACACTTCCATACACAGCTAGCCATCAGAAGATTTTCCAACACCTCTTCCCACCCTTTTGGAAAGTGTTACAGCACAAACAAAAATGTCATTAGCAGTGGATCAACAGTGCTTGAACTAAAGAGAAAGCCCAATGGAAAGCCTGTTTTTCCCTAGGGAGGTACACACACAATAGGAAAATCCCTAAACCAAAGAACAGAGAAGCTGTCTTTTGTATCAGAGGGGTTCTTTTTGCTGAGAGCACGATACAACAAAGAGAAAGAAAGACCATAGAAGAGAAAAGGATTCAGAAAAAAACTTCATGTGAGGAGAGCACCCTGACCCATTCTTATAGAACAACAGAGAAAGTTCGGACCCAAAATCATCCTGCAATAGCTACACGAAGGAAACAGCAGTGGAAACAGCCTTCAGAAGGTTTCTGTACTCTTTGATAGTATCTCTCCAGCTGAGTACACAGTTTAAAGAGAGGTTCCAAGCACAGGAATTTGTTCCTCTGCATCTTGCTATACTACCAGTATGGTCCGTGGGATGGGTCCCTCTACCAAAGAGTAGGCTCTCCTAGCATGGGGGTGGCCTTTCCAGTGGATAGTTTGGATGGAGATTTTTATTTTAAAAATGTTATATATTGCCATATATTCTGTTTGCTCTGGCTGCAGAGTCTAAGAACACCAGAATTTATCATTTTATTGGTATACATGTAGTCTTTCCTTTTGAGGGTCCTGAGTGCCTCCCCAAGCTCCCCTCTATGTTGTAATGAAGAAGCAGGCTTGTTTAGCATGCTATGCCAGATGTTCATTAGTAAATTCCTCTTATAAGCTGGTCTTCACCTTATTTTTCAATAGCAACTTAATATTAATAAAAAATAAAAGTTAAATCAGAAATATGTGCTCCCACTGATTGTCTCTCTTGTTCCCTGTGAGGGTGGCCTTATAAAGCTTTCAGTGGAAGAGATAATGCAAAGTTCTATTTGCACCTTGGGAAAGATGGATGCTCCTGTAAAGAAAAGGTAACATATGATCAATAAATGCCCTGTCTATATCTTAACAACAGTTTGGATACTGTGTTTTAATAACTCAGTCTGGCCACTTTCATTCCATATAATTGTTTTATTTGTCGAGACTCTCAAGATTCATAGTACTCTTGAAGACTTTTATATAATTTCTAATTAAGAAATAAATGGCTTCCAGGAGAGTTACCAAAGTGGTCATGTCTATTTAAATGTGCAAGAAACATCTCAGGCATCCCAACACACCAGGGTCCCCATGAGCTTCAGGAATAATGTGTTCTTGATACTTTACTGGAAATGCACTCCACCATTATCCAACATCACAGTAAACTTTGCTTGTGGTCCAATGCTGAGCTTCCAAAACTGGCGGACAATTCTTCCACCTCCCACTATCCCACTGTCACTTAGGATCCTGCTGTTCTCCTGCCTTCCTCCTACCACAACCACCCCTTCAACCACCGTCAAAAGTCACAGAGTCTGATTGGAGTTTTCCTGGTGGCTCACTGGCAGCATTCTTCTTATCTTTTTATCTGTATTTGGAAAAGTTGCCTTTCATACGGGAAGATTTTGCACCTTCTGTTCTTTGCTTTAGATCCATAAATACACGGAAATTTCTTCAGATGAGCCAAATAAGTTAATATTCAGGTGGTAAATTAACAGTTTCACAAATTACTTCAAGTCTTAGATCTTTGTTGCAGAACCCTTTCTCTTCCTTGCAAAGCAATTCTTCCTCCATAAGTTTCATTATTTCAGCAGGCCAGAGCATAACTAAGAATTGATTCACCACCAGGATGGATATTCTTTTACTGGGCAGCTCTTTGAAATCCAACCTAGAAGCATGTTCATTGACACAGGTACCACCACAGATTAGGGACACTTGGGCCCACAGATGTGACCCGCATAAGAGAACATAATGTGTCAGAATGACACACTGGGAAGGAGATTGTCCATTTCTCACAATTTTCCATGTTTTATGTTCTAAATTCCTTATTTGTGCCACACAGAAATACTGAAAACTGTACCCACTGTGCCTGTGGTGTGACCTGCCTTCCTTGTGATACATTACTTCACATCTCGTAGTGCATTGCATCAGGAGGTGACAAAAGACCTACGTGGTCTTTTACCAGCAAAAGTGCAAATTGTGAGGACACGTTGTGCTGGTACAGACTCTGACCAGTGGTGCTCCTGCAGCTCAATTTTGTTATCACAGGTGATGAATCAGCAGAAGCATGCACACCAAATTCTGTAACATAGAGGAAGCTTAAGTTAAATTAAATTCATTTCTCATAATACAAATTAGCTGGAAAACAATGACAGAGATCATATTTTAAATACTAGTCTGAATCACACCCCAAAACTGACAACAGTTAATTTTAAGGGGACAAACATTTTGTACCTCTGGGAATATGCACAGTGGAGATAGTGCAATGCCCTTTATTTAAGGCTGGTTTCTCACAGCTCACAGCCTGTTATCCTGTTATTTAGATGACTAAATCACAAATGCATGCTCAAAACTCCAATTTAGAATTGGCTTGGCTGTCTCTGTACACACTGTATCTGTCATGTTTAGCTACTGCTAATGTTTTTCTATCAATATAAATGAATCATCCTCTGAATCACTTCAGATTTTCTCTCAGATATTTTTTAAGAGCCATTATAATACTGGTATTCTGAATGTCAGCTCTCAATGAACCAGAAAGCCTGATGTCAGTGGTAAGACTCACCAATAGCTGGAACAGGCTCCAAATATCACATGGTAAATCAGATTTCCAACAGTCCTCTTTTTATTGCTTTCTCCTCTCTCTGTGACTTCATCTCTTTGCTTCTCCTCCCCAGTATGTCAGATTCATAATACTTTGGGATGGCAAATTTCTCTAGTTAGTGAATCTGCAAAGCACTATATATATGCACTTTAGCACAGATATTGCAATAAGTCTGAAGAGTGTAGCTTCCCATCCCAGCTGGACCAGGCACCTTCAGGTTCTTTGAAAACACGTTCCAGAAACATTAAAATATAGTTTTAATAAAAACTAAAATAAAACTAAAGTTTTAAATAAAACTAAAAGTTTACCAGTTTAATAGAAATTGGTCAAGAAGCATTTTCATTTGAACATGCACTCATGTTTTAAGGTCATCTCTGATTTCTAACTGTGTCTTCATTCATCAGCATTGATTTCTTACTAGATTTTTCTGAAAGACTGGACCTTTGTCTAATGCTGTTCATAAGAGAGACATTTAGCATGGAAGAACAAGATTAAATACTTGACATAATTAATTTCTATCAAAGTATGTGTTCTTCCTACAGTCATATATGTCAAATAAATTTATTTCAATTATATTTTTAAATCTGAACAGAAAAATATATAAATAATGTGAAGTGATTGACTAGTTATATTAGTATTGGAATTAGTACTTAGTATAGCAACAGTCGGTGGCTTTTTCAGTTTCCAAGGTAGAACAATATTGCTTTTAGAACACCAGAATTTCCTTTAGGATTAAAAAAAAAATGCTTATTTTCAACTAGTTCTACATTAAAAAAAAAAAAAAAAAAAAAAAAAAAAAAAAAAAAAAAAAAAAAAAAAAAGATTGGTGGAACAACCATCCCAATGAAGGACCTTTGTTTTATGCAAAACATAGAAGAAATCTTGCCTAAGGCAACAATCTATGACATAAATGCAGAATTGCTCAGACATACAAGACTGCAGCCAAAGAAAGTTAGTGTTTCTAGGATGGTTATGCCCATATGGATTATGCCCAAAGGCCTACCAGGACCAAGGAGTGCCATGACTGGCGACCTGCAGCTATCAGGGTTGCTGCTCCTTGTACAGCACTTGATAGCCCACAGGGCAGCCTGAGGGAGTCAGTCTGGCACACAGTTTGACCCACATCGGTCCCTCCTACCGTGATGGATTCAGTGTCTTTGTCACTGTCTATGAGGTATCTTTTCAAATGACCAGCTACTCAGACCTCAGCCAGGAACAAAGAGAAAGAGCTCACCAGCTGGTAATGCTCTTTATTCCATCCCTCATCTCTAAATTTCGATTTCTGCAAGCTTTACATGGCACATGGTAAGAGGTTTCACTGTGCCTTCCATCACTCTGAATTAAGAGTGATAATAATAATGCTTAACCTTTGTAGAGTTCTTTCTGTCTCCGCAATGCTTAACTAACATTAGCTAATCACATTACAATGGCTGGGCTTATCATTCCTACTCTTTACAGTGCCATGAATAATCTGATAATTATTTCTTTAGCTGATATAAACAGCTTGTCCACTCTTCTGTCATTTTCTATTTTGCTTAAGCTATAAATATATGTATTAACTAAAGAAGTGATTAAGTTTTTCAGGATCACCCTAAACTAAAGCAGATAATTATGTTAATATGATTGATCTGAGAATAAATATAAGCATTTTATTGCATTTTTTAAATACCTATATCCCTAATTATGAACATCTGCTAAGGATTATATTATTCAAGAATGAAAATGTGTGAACGAGTTTGTCTGGAATCTGTTCATATCAATTATTTAAAAGCACTCTGTATTTATTGCTTCAAACATTAAGTACTGACATACTATGCCAACAGCACCATACTGTAGCAATGTATATATAAGAGTAGGCAGAGACTGTGGTTTAAGCAGCTTACAGTGAGTATTCAAACTCTGTCTTATTGTTGAGAAGCAGCAGACTGTGTCTTTCCCACACCCTTCTCAATAAATTTATAACTTCATGCTTCAGATAATCAGCAGAAGGTTCAGGAAATAAGAATTGCAAACTTACCACATTTTATCCAAGGTTAACTATTTATGTAGAATGATCTCTCAGTAGCAAAGAAATTAATTTCCACATTTAGGAGTGAAATTAATTTCTTTGACAGATAACTGTTTTTATGTGCTCTCCTTATTCAGTGGAATAGCACTATTGCATTATCTCATGAGATCTACCAGTTTTAGGCCATGATTGATTGCCAGTCATATTGAGAATCTCAGCCGAATATAATGCAAACTGCTTGCATTGATGGTGCATCTTCTTTAGGGTTCTGACCCTTGATTTCTATTTTAAGACCCAATTGCTTTGAGTCTGCATCCATGGGCTTCTGTATTTACAGTCCTTGTATTATCAGTCCCCAGCTTTATCCAAGATACAACACAAACTAGACTTCAATCGTATTGGCCCCTGACACAGAATCAGTCATCTCTGACCCAGTCTCTAAGAGATGAGCAGAACTCATCATTATTCCTTTATTAATACTGTTCTGCGTGCATGGTGATTTATAAGGAAAAGATGAGTCACTGTTCCAAGAGATCTCACCCTACAAATAAGATGTGCCACGTGGAATGATGACAGTAAAATGACTGAGGAAGGAATAAATTTTAATATATGAATTTATTGGAAGATTTTGTGAAAAATTCCCTTTACATTTGTATCTTTTTTGTCCAACAAATACTATTCAAAAGCAAAAGATAAGGTGCTATGGTCAAGATGGGACTACACCCATTCCTCTTGCAAGCTCTTCTGTAAATGCAGAAAGGACAGAACTTGTTCAAAAGAAGGTCCTGTAACATTTTGTCAACAAAATTTTTCTTAACCTCCAAAATTAATAATGACTCATCTCACTAGATGCTGAACTTCAGCACTAGCAGAAGAATAACAGTCGTAATGTTACAGGTCTGAAACAAATATTTTTACACAATTACAGGTACTCCAAAAACATAACTGAACTTTTCTCTTGCTTTAGTCTGTGAAAGAGCATCCTCCCTCTGCACCAGGGCACAGGGATCTGACAGAAAACCAGGACAAAAACCTATTCCAGCCCTACAGGTTCTCCTTGCAGATGTTCCCCTCAGCGACCCCAGTACCTCTACTGACCCAGCAGCATCTACTGATACAAACCCTACCAGCAGAAGTCAGGACAAGGAAAGATCATTTTTACTTTGAAAGGCAAATCTAGCAAGTATTTACTGGGGGAAATGGCAGTTTTGACTGTCCAGCTTGTACATTGTTAATATCTTGCACACCTGTAATAATGGACAACAGGAAACACTTATTGTCCTAGGTATTCCTTGTCATGGTAAAGTAAGATGTAGTTTAATCCTTCCAGCCAAATTAGCACAAAGCAGAGTATTTCAGTCCTTGTCACCTGAATTGTCACACTGCGCGCCATGGGAATATTTTGTTGAAAACAAGTAGGACGGTACCTAAGCCCAGTAACCGTAAGGGTCAGGAGGAAGCCACTTCCTGGGAACACCTGAAGGCTGGGAGCACTGGGACCATACATGACTGCACAGGTAGTTAGAGGAGAGAGATTTTAGTTATGAGCAAAGGAAGAAATGGTGACATTAAAAGGAGTCACCAGCAGTCTTGGACAGTTTCTGCCTTGTTTTGTTATAATAGACATCCACCTGCAAGTCCTACACCTCTCCGTGGAGCCATAAAGGAGCTCCTATCAGAGATGGCAGGCTCTGAGGGATACAGAGCGGGACGCAGCCGAGCGACTCCAGCGGCGCGTCACGAGACTGCCTGCTCCATTTCCCCAGGCGTGTCTGGAAGGAATTCAGGCTGGCTCAAGGCACGGCTGAAATGTAGCTAAGAGGAGGTGTTCGTCTGTCTGGAAGGGTTTCTGCATCCGAGGCAGCCCCACATGAAACGCGGCGTGGTTTAGCTTGGTGTTCGCAGAAAGCCGCGTGTGACCGTGGCAAACAAAGGGATGACTGTGGCAGTGTCGGGAAAGCCGGCTGCTCCCGGCCTGGAGCACCTACCGCTAATTGACCCTGGGCTCATTTTGTGCTCTTACATTGCCACCCTCTGACAGCCCGGTGGATTAAATCCCTGCCCTTCAACCCACTGCTGAGGTTTGAGCCTGAACACAACGCAGTGGAAATGCATTGTTACTGCCACGCTTTGACTTGAATCTTTTAGGTTCTTTAGTAAGTTTTCCCGGATATTTGTCATCTATTGAAAGATTTGTTTAATAGCTGATTTGAGGATGTGCAGCAGAGAGATAATTCAGCTCAGCGCAAAAACCTATATCAGACACCATGAGTGCCCCAGAGGAATCAGAGATGAGAAATGGTGTTATCCTGTGCCTGATAAATGAAACTAAGGCATTGGCTATATAGATGATATACTTTGACTCCAGCCAGCAATGAGGTATCATACAGCCATTTGCTCACTATCCTTGTGCAGGATGTGGGAGAGAATCAGAAGAGTAAAATATGAGAGAACTTGTGGGTTGAGATAAAGATAGTTTAGTAGATAAACAAAAACAAGGACTTCATTCACCACTTCCCATGGGCTGGCAGGTGTTCAGCCATCCCCAGGAAAGCAGGGCTCTACCACGTGTAACAATTATTTGGGAAGACAAACTGCATCACTCTGAACTCCCTCTTCCCTTCTTCCCTCAGCTTTATATACTGAACGTGATGCCATATGGTCTGGAATATCCCTTGAGTCTGTTGGGGTCAGCTGTCCTGGCTGTGTCCCCTCTCAAATTCTTGCACATCCCCAGACTATTCACTGGTGGGGCAATATAAGAAGCAGAAAAGGCCTTGGGCCTGTGCAAGCTCTGTTCAGCAACAGCAAAAATATCCCTGTTTTATCACTCCTGTTTCCAGCACAAATCCAAAATACAACCCCATACTAGCTACTATGAAGAAAATTAACTCTATCCCAGCCAAAACCAGCATAAAAACCCCAAAAACAAATACAAACAAACAAACAAACAAACAAACAAAATTTATTGAGGAGTCTCAGAAGTCGGAATAATAGAATCTTAAACAAAACTGCCCAAGTGCATTGTACACAGACACTTTGAACATCCATGTACAGGAGTAGGAGGCACTGCTGCTGTTGAAACTGTTTACCATGTACTGGGGGATACATTTTGTCATCCTGACCTACCTTCCCACCAAGAGCTTGTCTATGAAAACATAACATTTGTATCTGTGCGAATGTCAAATTATGTAACACCTAAAGGGCACAAAATTCAGGGCACAAAGTAAACATTTACATCTGCTCATATGAAATGTGAAAGGTAATTTTACATAATGATTACTTTCAGCCAGAATTACTTACATCTGAGAGAGCAGTGCATGAAGGATAACTGAAAAGCAAAAAGCTATGCATATGTTTTTGAAATAGGGAGGACTATGTATGCTGTGTATGGCATGTTACTTGATACCTTCTTAAATCATTGTATTAGTAGAAGAGAGGCATGGATAAACTGAGAAGAGCACAGCAGAGGTTTACCAAGACAGTTAGAGGCACAGAACATGGTATACAATGAGAAGCTGAAGGAACTGGTTGGACAATGCCCCACACAATCAGGTCTAGTTTTGATGTTAGCCCTTCTGCCTTTCAAAGTTAGACCAGACAACTTCCAGAGGCCCTTGCCAACTTACATTTTTCTGTGGCTTGGGTGTACTTTCCTGGGCATGTGGACCATGTTGTTTCCACCTTGTGCATCTTGGGTTTACTTCATAGTTTAAGTCCCTCCCTATCTCAGATAAAAGTGGTGCTGTGGGGAAGGTCCCTGTTTCAGCACCAGGAAAAAAGAGGAGCTTAAAACTCACCAAGAAAATATTCACTGCAAATATGGAGTGTTGGTCATAAGACAGACACTAAGACAGACTAAAACACTAAGACAGACACTTTGCTACTTGTTCTGCCAGGTTGTTTCACCGAAATGTGAAGTTTTACATGTACGTTCTTCTGTCTAGAAAAGAGAAATTATGCAGTTTTTTTAGGGCCACAGAAAAAGGCTACAGAAAACCCTCTTTTTAAAGAGACATTTTTAATGATCTATTCATTATCATGATATGAATCTAAGGCCCACAAAATATGTCACATATTACAACTTTCACTTGGATGTCACCTTAACTTTGAATAAATAAGATGATGAATTTTGGCATAGTACCCATAGCAGGTACAACTCAGAAATAGAAATTCTCCCAAATAACTGTTGAGGTTTGGAGGTTTGGGGGCTTGGTTTTTTTTTGTTTGTTTGTTTGGTTTTTTTTGTTTTGTTTTGTTTTGTTTTGTTTTGTTTTTTTTGTTTTTGTTTTTTGGTTTTGTTTTTTTTTTTTTTAATTGGTTTGGTTTGTTTGGGGTTTTTTTTTTCTTTGATAATTCCTCTTCTGTGGATTTGTTATATCTTTGGAAAGAACATCTGAAGTGTCAAAAAAAAACTTTCCTGGACAGAGTTGATATGAAACTTGAAAATAAATGTAAATCCTTTTAAAAAGTATAGAATATGATTGTGAGAGTGAAATTCTAGGAAGTGGCACCGTCCAGTAGTAAAGGATAAATAAATGAAACTACTAAAAATAGCTTGATTTTCTTTGTTTATAAGAACAGGTGTTTCTGTTTATTCAAGGGAATAATGACTAGATTTTTTACTCAATGTTTATTGCCACAGTATTTAACTACAGCTGAGAAAATCCTCAATCACAGTTCCATTTATTTACTCATCTAACTTTATATTTCTTTCTAAAAATTTTTGTATACTGCAAAGCTTTTTAAGAAAATTGTCAGAAAAAAACAGATACTGAGACACTGAAATTAAAATCAATTCTATAGTTAATAAGAAAAATTTTAGCTGAAATGGGAAATAAATTTTAGATCTTGAAACATCTATTAAGGGAATAAAATAACCCTTCTAATCAAGAAATGTTAATGAATGAGAAAAATTCAAATAAATAATAGAATAATTCAGGATAATCATATGAAACAATTTAATGAATAATTTTTAAGAAAAATCAAAATTAATTTATTTGAAAATAATGCAGAATTAGAAAATACTAGTAAGAAAGTTCTTAGTTACTATCTTAAGCATTAGAATATGAAATATGATTCACATGTCATATCCAAATGCTTAGTTTCAGTATCAGCCTTCTTTGTAGCTAAAATTCATCTTTTGATTTCCTGTCATCTGTAGCTGAAAGATTAGATTATTCTCCATTTCTCAGTTTGAAATAAACATAGATTTATGAGGAAGAACTTATTATCCAGCAGAAAAGACTGCAAAGGATACCTCTGTTATGGTAAACATGGCTGAAAAAAAACCTAGTGAGGCTAGAGAGCATTATGCTGAATAGATAGTCATGAATTAAGATCCTTCTCTCTCTTGCATTGTCTACAGCTGACAAGACACAAGAAGAGAAGAGCCAAGAAGTGATTTAGCTTCTTCTCCTCCAGGAGAAGTCAACAGTGAAGACGCAAAGCTTGAAGAAACATGGGGAGGTGGGAAGAAATTGTTTCACTTTGCTTTTGTTTCTGACTATCCAAACCTATTTAAATTTGGACCAAATTTAAATTAATTTCCCCCAGGTTGATTTCATTTTGTCTGTGATGATAACTGCCAGCTGGTCTTCCTGTCCTTGCCTTGTCCCACATGCTTTTCATCCTATTCTCTCCTCTTGTCCTGTTGCAGATGGAAATAAGAGAGTGGATGAGGGGGTGTCTGACCACCATTCAAGGTCAACCCCTTGCAATTACAGAGGACAGCAATGTAGTACAAGAATAGTAAGCAATAAAAGACACTGATCTAATCAGGACTAGGGTGCTAGCGACACATTCATTCAAATAACTTCTTCTCATATTAGTCTTCAGTATTAAAGAAATTACTTCTAAGTATAATAAACATAATTAATACATCATTTAAGTATAATAAAATACAGCATTCTGGAGACACAAAGAGAAAAGAAAAAGGTTTCCAGATCAATAGCAAAATGATAATCATAACCAGAATAGAAAAAGAAAATGGTGCACATTCAATGTGATTATTGGAATTATTGTTTTCTGACATCCTATGATTTTTACTGCATAGTTTTAATGATGTACTGACTAGAGAAGTGAGAACTATATTTGCCTTGTTCCATCATGGAATTTTTTTCTTCTTTGTGAAACTAAGTTGTCTAATTTTGTTGTCTTTCCTAAGAAAAACTCTGGTCCAGAAAGCATTCATCATAGCAAAAATCAGTCCAAATTTCTCTTGCTTTGGAAAGTTATGAGCACGGGAAAGCAGAAGGTAATAGTGGAAACTGTTTTGCAACTGTAACTACAGTGGCTGAAATGAATGCCTGCTCTTATGTGCAAAAATGTCCCAGGTGAATACTTCTGCTTTAGAAAGTATCATTGTGCTCAAATCCCAGGCAGCTGAACAAAATGTCCTCGGTGTTTTCATGGCAGACAGCACATAGTCTCTGTGTTGTTCTGGAATGGGAGTGAGTAGGTGTACACCAGGGTGCTCACATGGTTTCCTGTTTGGGGAGGTATTTGTCTGATGTTCATTTTAACATTCTGCTTTGGGTAATTTTTCTTCTAAATTCTCCAAAGCACATAATTAAGGAAGAGGGTTAACTGGTTAATTTAATTAAGTTTAAAACTCTTTCTAAAGTGTGTGCCAGCTACCAAGAAAACATTTGGAAAAGCTTCAGTTTTATCCTTACTTTCCGGAGTGGGCATTCTTCCAGCCACTGAATCAAGAGGCAGAAAAACCTTCTTAGAAAACCTTATCGAGTCAGCACACATTCTTCTGTTTCCACATCAATGTCTCCCAGATGCCTTGAAGCACCAGTTTCAACAGCTTCCAACATAGCCCCCCAAACTGGCAATCTTTTGATGATGTTAGGAGGATGAACACTGTTATAGAATCTACAGTATCCTAGCCAGGCTACAGGATCCCACCACATCATGCCCTACACAAGCACAAGAAGAATGTCTTGCTCTACAAGAGCTACAATCCAAGAATGATAAGAGCAAAATTATTTCCCTCAAAGGGCTTAACTGAAACAAAGTTTAAAAAACTGGAAGGAAAGACGTGTATACTTTCTTTCTGTGTTGTATATCACCTTAGGAAAGTACATACAACTCTTTCCCCTCTGAGAGGTGGAAGGGGTTCACAGCCTCCAGATGTGATGTGGGGACATGTCCTGTAGGTGTGCTGACCTCCATCCTCTAAGTGCACTCTTGGTAAGTTCACAGATGACACTAAACTGGGCATTGATCTGCTGGAGGGTTGAAGGCTCTGCAGAGGGATTTGAACAGGGTGGATTGGTGAGCCAAGGCCACTGGTATGAGACTCAACAAGACCAAGTGTGAGGTTCTGCACTTCAGTCACAATAATGCCATGCAGAGCTACAGACTGGGGGAAGAATGGCTACAAATCTTACCAATGGAAAAGGAGCTGTGGGTGCTGGTTGACAGTAGCTGAACAGGAACCAGCATGTGCCCAGTTGGTCAACAAGGCCAATGGTATCCTGGCTTTTTTCAAAAATAGTACGGCCAGCAGAACCAGGGAAATTATTGGCTCCCTGTACTCAGCACTGGTGAGGCTGCACTTTGAGTGCAATGTTCAATTACAGGCCTCTCAATTCAGGAAGGAAATTGAGGTGCTGGAGCAAGTCCAGAGAAGGGCAACAGAGCTGGTGAAGGGTCTGGAGTACAAGTCTGATGAGGAATGGCTGAGGAAGCTGGAATTGATTAGTCTGGAGAAAAGGAGGTTCAGGTGAGGTTTTATCACTCTCTACAAATATCTGAAAGGACTTTGTAGCCAGGTAGTGGTTGGTGTCTTCTCCCGAGAAACAAGTGATATGGTGTGGGGAAATGGCCTCAAGTTGCATCAGGATAGTTTAATATTGGATATGAGGAAGAATTTCTTCACTGAAAGTGTTGTCAAGCATTGGAACAGGCTGCCCAGGGAGGTGGTGGAGTCATCATCCCTGGGCTTGTCCAAGCAACAACTGGATGTGACACTTAGTGCTCTGGTCTAGCTGTCTGGGTGGTGATTGGGTCAAAGCTTGGACTCAATGATCTTGGAGAACTTTTCCAGCCTAGATGATTCTGTGATTGTGTGTGATTCTGTGATTCCATTATGATTTTTTTCACAATTACCAATTGCTGTACACCATCCCAACTGAGCCCATGTCCAGTCTGGGGCAAGTTTTGAAGGGCACATCTGCCTGAGAATGTGCGGCAGCATAGGCAGTGGACTTCAGGAGCAGGAATGGCAGCACTGACCTTACGTAACCTGAGCAGACCTTCACTTCTTGTGTTCTCTGCTGGAATGAGTCAGCATGGCATTGGCATGAGCAATCCTCAGAGTTAGCCAATGGCACACATGGAAGGAAAGGGAGGATTCAGAAGTAAACAAATATTTAGGCAATGGAGCCTTTTAAAGTTCAAGATACTTTGCTTATACTGTGTCTCAATGGAAAAGGAGAACTCAGCTGAGACTTGAAGGAGATTAGACAGATAACAGTTGAAAAAGGAACTAGGAAAAATATGTCAAATACAAGCAAATAGGACAAAGCAACAAACTGTCAGACAGAAACAGAAGGCCAGCAATTATCAGCATCAAAAATAACAAATAGGTAGTCAAAAACTAGAAACAAGAAAAAAACAAAACATTCACACAGGCAGACTGAGTTCAGCTTCCACTATTTTTCTCTAATTCTGGTGTCTCTATTAATCAGATTACATCTAAACCAGTGTTCTGAGAAACACAGTGTCAGGACTGAGCTCATTCCAGATGGCTCTATCACAAGGTTTGTTCCAGGGTGGGAAGTGTGCAAACTCATTTCCCATGAAAACATGGCAATTCCACTCTGTGTAAAAATATCAGGAATCTATCTAGATGCACAAGTCTCTTTCCTCCAGCATTCTTTTCCATGAGAGTGACTAAACCATCTCCACATCTTTGAACAGTATACCCACTAGGTTCTTCCTATTGATACACATATTTTGAAGATCAAAGATAGAATGTGAGAGAAAAGATATTTATTTCACTTACAATATCAAAATATAATTCCTCTGACCTGTTCAAGTTTCATAAAGGGATTTATGTGACCTATATCTAACATCTGTTTCGGGCTTCAAATGGACATTTTTATCCTTGGAAACCTCTAGCTTAAAGATTTGTGTTTTGACACCAGCTGAAACAATAGCAAGCTCAAATACAACACATTTGGAAATTAAATGACTGATACCGGTCACAGTGTGGAGGGAGGACTATGAATATGCACCCATTCATGTTAGGATTGCCTAAAATACAAAAATTAAAAGGCAATGATGACAATAATTTTCCTACTAGTTGGTTTATGTTGCAAAAGTTCTAGGAAAAGTTTTTTTTTTTTTCCCAAAATATTGCCTGAAAACCAACTTATTTTTTTGGATACATCCATGTGCTCCTTAATGCAATCTTTATTAGAGAAGGGAAATATATTTAATATATTTTACCTCTCCCAGAGTGGAGGAAGCAAAAGAATTAAGGTAAGAAGCAGCTGCCTCCTCTAAAAGGCTGTAGAATAACTATTTTGCAGAACAAGTTCCTTGCAGAACAAGAACAGTGGTGTTCAGGTGAGATGTCAGAGCCAAGACAGCAGACTACTGGCATGAGCAAGGGGAGAGTGCACATGGTGCTTGCACAGTCCATAAAGTGGTTGCATAGTAATCCCTTTGGCTATTGGGGTGATAATGGTAACTAGAAACATCAAAAGGCATTTTTAATTGGCAAAACAGTTTTCAGTCCAAAACATGGCTAACAGCTTGCACTATTTCTACTACTAGGTAACCTCCTTTTTCTTTTCACTTTTTTTTTTTTTTTTTTTTTTTTTTTTTTTTTTTTTTTTTTTTGTTGTTGTCATCCCAAAACTTGTCTGGAAAGTCAGGGAAAAACACACCATTTAACATGAGAGTTCATGTCTGTAGTGTCACACTCTCATGAATAAAAATTAAAGAAAGGGATTGAGTCATTCTCAGTGGAAAAAATGGTTCAAACTTTGTGCCATGGTGGTGTGTTCAATTTTTAACCATTCCAACAAGGCTCTTGTGAACATCATTAGAAACTTGAATAACTGTCTTACACCCATAATTCAGCAATTGACATTTCCCTATGTTTAGTAATGATTTAAACCAACACAGTTTATTGGACAAAAGGAGAACATGATAACATAGTAGCTCCAGGAAAGAACTAGATGACAGCATGCAAGATTGCCATTTTCTACCCCAATTTCCCAGTCCTCTCCCCACAGCCACAGCCAAGGTAGTTAACTGCTATCTTCCCCTCATTCAGTGTCTAGGTTGACAGGATTCCCTGTGGATCATTTTATAGGGCTCCATGGGTGATTTCAGCTGAAGTGACACAAATTCAGTGATAGAGCTGGTACAGCAGCTGCATCACAGCTGCTCTGCTCTGGCCTGCTGGTGTTCTCCTTCAGACCCTGAACTGCTGGACACATCTGCCACACAGCCTCCGAGGTTTCAGATGCTTTTCAGAATAGAATTAAAGTTTCTTAGTAAGCCTTCTGCCTACAACAGAAACACTTCCTCGTCAAATGTAATTTTTTTCCTCATAAGCCATCTCCAGCCCACCCAGGGCCTCCCATACCCTAGGCATGTTTGCCTGTACACTTTTAAACATGAATGCAAACCTTATAGTCACTTCAACAGTAACATTTCATAGCTTATTTTTAAATAGAGAATTTATAAACTGTTACATAACCGACCTGCAGCAGAGGCCTGGCCCATCCAGTAATTCCCTCTTTTTCAAAAGCAGATGCAGGCAGAGCATTCATCAGCTTGGCAGGAACCTTTGTACCTCTCCAGGCATTCTAGGCTGCTTTCTCCTACTTCAGTGTTGGGTATTAAGAGTAAGCTCATCATCTTTATAGTTTCAGACCACCGGGTTTACAGACATTTATGGCAGCTTTAGTGCCACCAAGATAAATTATAGGAAGTAACATAAACAAGTGATTCCTATGTGCATTCCTATGTGCTCTGTAAGTGACAGAGGTGAAGGCTGTCCAGAGGCAGAAAAAGTACATGAATGACAGTCTTACTCCCACACAGGAGCAAACCAGACTTTGTCACCTGCAAAGTAGGTGCTAACATGAGAAAAAATCCAACAGTTCCAGAAACTATTACTGAAACTGATTAGTACTTCTTAGCCTCTCTTACATGGTGAGGGCAAAAAATAAGGACTAAAGCAGTAAACAGTCCTACCTCCCACCCCGCCCCCAGCCTGCAGCAGAGTGAACAGAGGGATTACAAGTGAGAAACAGAAAGTCCAGGTCTCCCTGGGCCACTGACTTAACGGTTGTCTGTGTGACTGTGGTTTCCAATACAGAATCAAAATAGTTTCTAGTAGCAACTAGTTGTAAACATTTGAGAACCTGATGGTAATGAACTCACTCTCCAACTAACAATAGAGTCATCAAGTACTACAATTTCAGTCCTGTAAATATAACACCAGTGAATATTGGTGAACTGCTTCAATCTAAGCACCTCACTCTGGGCTAATACCATTCTTTAGAAAACAAACACATGCAGATGGGATTTGTTGTCAGAATAGGATCAGGATTGTAAATGAGTGAGGTCATTCCCAATAATGCTGCTATTGTAGGAGCAGGTCCTTGGTAGTTGCTGGGAACGGCATGTTGTTTATTATCAGATAAACACAAAACGTTAGTCTTCCTCTGTTTCAAGAAAAGAGGACACACAGCATTTAGTAAAAGAGTTATGTAGATTACTTCTCAAACCTGCAAGGGAAATGTCTCTCATTTTACAATGAATTTGCATAATAAACTCAATTCTTTGCCAAAGAGTGATAAATACAAATCTGTTGTGACACAGGACTTCTGCTTCATTCACCTCATTATAATCTTCTCAGGAAATTGAGCCTTATTACACATGGAGGCAGTGGAGCACAGCAAGGTGAAGTTACCTCCCAAGGAAACACATCCGTCAGGATCAGTGGCAAAAGCAGACTCCCACTTGTCCAGAGTCTTGAGGCACACTCCCTCTATTTATCACATTACAGCTGGAAATTCTTTGATAACTAACAGTTAAAGATAGTAGGAAGAAGCAAGAATACCCTTGGGTTTTTTTCTTAGCTAATGATGTACAATGAAAAATTTTCCTTTTTTCAAGACAAATATGAGAGTAGAAAAGCATCCTGCAGAAAAGATCAGAACTAGATTTTCAACTAGATCAAGAAGAATCATGTTCTGTGAGCCCAGGAGAGCATACAAGTTTCAGATTTACCTCTCCATCCAGTTCACTTCACCAGCTTTCCTTATTTCTTAAATACGTTTCATAATAAGAAGATATTTTTTCAAACAGAAGGGTTAAGCTGAAACCAAAATAAGTTTGTGTCCTTGATAAAAATGTGCTGTATGAATATGGAGAACAAAAGTCCCTGTCCCAAAACATATGGTTGATCACAATTCTGTGCTGACACCTGTACCTTTTATGATCAGTTACCTAGACAGATACTTTATGGTATACCTATCTGTTGGTAGCTACCTGCTTTGAAAATTTGCCCAATTATTCCTGGATTCACCTGACCTGATTTAAAGGATGAGTCCATGAAACCCAGGTGACATAAGGGAGCAAATGTTTTCATTGTGTGCCTCTCTCCCCACCTGCTGTTGAGGGAGCCAAGGTGACTCTGCTTCTAATTTTATGTCCCATACTGTACCCAGATGTCATTGAGGTGTAGCTGTGCCCAAATGTCCAAATTACATGGATTGGATTCTGACTCCAGCAGATTGTCACACTGGAAACTTCAACAGAAGCAAGATTGCATCAAGATTTTAAGGAAGGGTGTAAAATGTATTTAGATTCACTGGGGAGAGGAGCTTTAGCTGAGTTTTCCCATTAACAGGATCTGTCCAGATACTCAATTTCTTTCTCACAATTTACCTGGAGACTCAGCTATGATAAAAAGATGTATTGGCTAGTAGCATCATGCACATCAAAGGGTCAAAGCTGAAACTGCCTGTTTGTGTGCCTGTCCAGGCTTTCTCCTACAAAGGACTGTACAAAAGCTAGTTTTTTCCAAGAGGGACTTGGAAATGAACTCTGCCCAGACCTCTCAGAAACTCATACAACATACTTCAGATGGGTGCAGCACATTCTCCCATCCCATTCCATATCTGGCTGGATCTGCTACAGACTGTCTTCATCTTTCCTCACATCCAAATATGTCCAAGAGTGGCCTCAGTGGATGCAGCAATCAACTCTCTTTAAAGAATGATGGAAAATGAAGATTTCTGACAATCTTTTTGCTTCCAAAATTGTGCAAGGGCACACTGTAAAGCTGGCTGTGCTTAATATTATGAATGCCAGTGGAGCTTAAAGGCTTTTCTGCTGCCTACAAGGGCAGTTGAACTCAGACTGAGAGAGGGAGGCAAAGCCAGAGAGACGCAGAGACAAGACCTTGTTTAAGGAACGACTGACAAAGAGATTGAAGGGAAACTGGGAACGTCAGTCAAAATATTCTTCTGTGAAATAGAACCTTACCTGCTTGTAACTAATAATGCCAACACATTAACAGATCATATATAAATTCTCTCCAGGATAGGTGCAGGGCCAGTTTCAGGCTAAGTATCTTGAGAAATTAGTATTCTGATACTTTGACAGCCACAAGCTTTGACTGGGGGAAGAAAAGACAAGGCAGGACAGACAGACAGCTGTCAGGACATCAAGGAATGTGGGGCTTACTGCCTCTGAAGAGGACAGACCCCCTTATTTCCCATCACCAGCCCATAGCTAACAAAAACCTGCACTTTCTAAGACCAGTGTGAGTCAATGGGATTTTGAGGTTTGGCTGCCAGCATAGCACATAGCCTGCACTCAGGTTGTTTTGCTGTCCTCTGGAAATGCATCACTTTCTGAAATTCCATCCTCTGACCAAGCCTAGTCTCAGCCTTGGTGCTGTGTGTACTCTGTCTCCATACATATCTTTTTTAGTAACATCTAACTTAAGCTGTTTGACTTGTTAAAGAGAAATCAGATCTATCTTGTTACAGACCATAGAAGTGAGAAGGGAGCTAGATGAAAACCTAGTCTAGATCTGCAGATAGAAGTCATTCTGCACTGCTATACAAGGTATGGTGAACACAGGGCATGCAAACACAAAGAGATCTTAGAAAGATTTGGGTTGGAAGGGACCATACAGATCATCCAGTTCTAATCCTCCTGCCATGGACAGGGGCACCTTACACTAGACCAGGTAAAAATATCAAATAATTATATTATTATATATTTTGATAAACACTTTGAAGTGGTTGGCTGTCAAGGTGATCAATTTGAACATTAAAAAAATATTCATTCTCTGGTGTCAAGATTATTCAAACACTGGCTGAAAAAATCTGCTACTACCTAAAATTAATTTAGTTAAAAATTAGTACCGGGGTTTTGGAATCACCACAATAAAAAACAAGCATCAATTAATAACACTTGCAAAATGAGGATCTATGCTGCAGAAAGACTGAAAAAGATAATTCCTTTTACATGGGGACCTAAGCACAACTACATTAAATCATAAATTCACCAATAAAAGGTAATTTGGGCAGAATTATAGAGGAGGAATGGGGAGAGAGGGTAGTACATGCCTGAAGTTGCTAAGAGCAGTTGTCTCCCATTTTATTCTGCTGCACACTATCCCATGCAGTAGCGTTCATCTGCTACACAGATGACATGTCCTGCATTGATTCCTGTATTCCAGTGGCCATAGATGGACCCAGCCAGCAGAGTTCAGAGGTGGCTTTCTCCATCTGTCCAGCCACAGCTAGAATATATAGCTCTTAGATTTTTTTTTTCTCACATAATAAAAAGAGGATGCAGCAAATGAAGATAAAACTGGATGTTAGATTTACTTTAAATATGACATGCATAAGGCAAATGAAACCATAATTCATAAAATACAAATTCTGCAGCGATCTGTAAAGGTTATTGCCTCAAGATATGTCCTGGATATTATATGTAACTCTGTAGTCATCCACTTCTGGAATCCAGCTCTTTACGCAGAGTGTTGGGAAAATTCAGACCTAAAGGATAGGTGTGTGGGATAAGAAGAATTAAATGCTAGAAGCTTGCTGGTAAATGTGAAGAGTGTTAGCAATGTAGTACTAATGTATCTTACACCTTTGTCTGAATTTTTCATCATCTCATTTTCTGTTGTATTTTGCAGTGACAAATTAATTTTATTTATAAGATTTCAATGCCCTTATATGTGCATGTTTTCATGAGTGTGTGTACATTTTATTGTTAATTTGAAGTCAGTTTGTAGGAAAACAGGAGTGGTCACACAGTTCTGAGCCCCATGATGGTTTCAAACCCCACAGAAAATTACTACCTTGCAAGATGAGGCACATTTATACAACAGCAGCACCATTGTCTCATCACTTATTATTTTAACTTACTAAAAAAGGGTCATATGCTTGCTCCCTAGCTGATCCTTTGGGTAAAGAGTCTGCACTGCGGACAACAAAAATTATATATACATACAAAAATATATATATGTATATGTGTATGCATGTATATATGTATATATACACATTTTTATTATTATTTTAATATGTACTACACATTCAGAAGAAACTTAGGCCATAGTGGTTTTATAACAGGTCTGTTACTGGATTATCATCTGATCCAGTAAATTTGAAATAATATGAACATCACAGTATTGTCAGAAGTTCTGACAAGAACATCGGTTTTAAATTATGGAAACGTTTGAGGGCAAACCATTTACAATGGACACAGTGAAGCATTCAAAAATATTGAATTATGTGGCAGGATGGGGAGAAAGGAATATGATCACCAATTTTTTTTCCAGGTATTTTGCCAGACTGATCTTCTTGCAATACAGTCAAGGGTTAATATGGCTATATCTCAAATTTTGTTTCAAAATTGGGAAATTTCATGTTTTTTCTTGCCTAAGGACACACTTCGAAGTGTCCAACTAAGTGTTTAGCTAACAGTTTGGAGTAAGAGTCAGTTTTGTCACAAATGTAAGTTTGCAAGACCAAAACATTGAAAAAGAAAATATTAATGACATTTGGTGACAATGGGTAACACACCAACCTTTCCACATACAGAATTTCCTAGCATTTACTTCAATGGCCCATTTTTTCTGTCAGAAATATACCATGAGCTTTATTTAAATTTCTCTCAATTTCTCTGCAAAAGAAATGCAATTCTATGAAAAGCTGAGAAAGTTATAATTCTGATGAAAAGATTTCCCACCCTTACTATTCTTTTAACTTTTTTATATTTGACAGCCAAGTTGTGAATGATCAATGATAGAGCTTTGGGCTCAATTATGCCATCAGATAAGGAGTATATCTCTAGCTAATTTATACACAAGAGATGCTTAAATTGGTTCTCTTGTGTAACTTAACATGCACTGAAAGTTCTGCCATTGGGAAGAATGTCAATCAAATCAAGAAGATCCACGCAGAAAGCAAGAGCAGATGGTGGGTGATGAGTGCTGATTTTGGAAAACAGAGAAAATAATATAAAAGAGAGTTTTTTCATACTAAGCAAGCTACTTTTTTTCTGTTTGTCACTGTTTGATATGTAAGCAGTTTTTCCTGTTAGATATATCTTTAAAATTGATGGGTTAAGAACAGTTTCTTAATCAACCACTCAGCAGTACCTAGATTACAGGGAGTGTCAAGAATTATTCAAGCAAAATACAAAACAAATTAATTTGAAGTGAGAAGTGCATTCTGTAAACAGTTTCTACTTGTCTAAAACATCACATGAGTTTCAATTATAAGGTTATAGATTTGTGAATTTTTTTCAGACACTACATTAATTACGAAAAATTTCAAAATTTGGTATAGATCATGATGTGTGTGTGGATGTTACATGATAATACTCTGCTATGAATGAGGGAGATCAGAAAGAAATGCTCTTTATTGTCCTAAAAGATTTGTTTTCAATCTCTTCCTCTTTCTTCTCCAAATAACAAAGGAGAGAGTCTTAGGGTCAATAATAAAGATGGAAGCTACATGATCTGATCTCCATTGTTAATCGCTATGCAAATTTTTTCTTGATTATTTGTACCTGTTATTCTCTATGGCCCAAATTTCCTTTAAGGCAATATCTGCCATACTGACTTTCACTCTAAATCTCTCCTTGAAAGTGGCACACCTTGTGAGGAAGGTGTTTCAGAAGTGTAAAGACAGCCCAGGAACCCCAGACTGAAGCTTCAGGCATCAGCTCCTACGGGGTAACAGATCAATAACGCACTGTGCTGCCAGACAGATTGCTTAAATCTCAGCAAAGAGTCATATGAATGTTTCAATAAACACTTACTCATAAGATGTAGGAAAAGAAAAAGCTGTTATGAATAGCCATAATATCATGGATATTTCAAACTTCACACTGCCAGTGGAAAAAAAAAATCTCTACTATTTCTGAAAACAAGAGATAATAAAAGCACCATCTCAGTGAAATAGAAAGTTTGTCTTTGAAGAATAATAGGCTATGAACAAACATTTAAGGAGCTTTGAAACATTGTATTTGTACTTCCACCAAATATTTAGCAAAATGTCTGAGAAGCACTACAAACTGGCTTAAACAAATTCAGGCAAATTTTGACAGAATAAGAAATCAATAATGTTCTTCCAATATTTGAAAAGAATAAGGGGTATTTATTAGCTGTGGATTGATTCTATGTGGAATTGTTAAGTGTTTAATTGGAGATTCAGAAAAGAATTTAAGGTTATAAATATAAGCAAGAACAATTAGTGTATTTATTTCTGTGTCTGCATGACCCAAAAGTTTTGTTATATTTTCTGGAAACATTTTAAATCTAGCTAGAAAATATAACTGAGTTATTATTATAATCCTGGATTTTTCTGAGTGAATTGATTTAGTACCTCGATATTTGACTTAAAAAAACCATTTGCTGTACATGGTACTGGCAAGGTCTATGTTTGATAGACTAAAAGCATTGGCTAACTGAGAAATCTTATAACAGTCAGTGTGAAGTCATTGATGAGTAGGACATTTTCTAGCAAAATCCTCCAGATATTCCTTTTTGGTCCTGTTCTCTTTTACCAGTGATGTAAACAGGGATCAATTGCCTTTTCTGGCCTATCTAGAAGACACAATATTTGAAAGGGTAATACATAATTGAATGACAAATCACTGTAAAAGAATAATCTCAATCATGTGCCTAAAAAGTCACAAACAAACAAAATGTGTTTTAATTTGACCTGTACCTAGTTCATTATGGGAAGTGGTAGTCTCACCATGTCTTGAAGTGGTCACTTTAAATATTTTTATGGATTTCATTTGTTTTCTTCAGAAAATCCTTAAGGTTTGTGAATTCAAACATTTATGCAGCATGGTGATGACAATTTGGCTTGGAAATATCTAATTATGGGAAACTGTGAGTCCATCTTTTTGAGGGGAAAGCAAAACCTTCACTGCCTTTCAGGTTCTCATCATTCCTGAAGCTCTGTAGTATGAAAATGCCTGTAACGCATCTATCCTAAAATATCCTGGAGAAATTATCTTTCTTCAGGTAGTTAGAGGTACTTAGAGGTGGTTTTGCCACTTGATGGATGAGCAGCAAATGGCCTTGCAGACCACAGAGGAAAAGCTGAGGAAGAAAGAGCCATAAAGGGTGTGATTCAAATAAAAAAAGTTCACTCTCAGGTGTCAGGTTTTGCAGCCTCATGGAACTCTTCAGAACAAACTAGTCCCCATATTTCAGGTTAGGAGCTGATTTCCATAGTTTAGGTTTGCAATGCTTAACAGAAAGGGTCCATGGGAGCAATAGAAATGCTGTGGGCAATGTGAGAGGCCAGCAGGCACCTCAGACACAGTATGGGATGCAGCCTCTGTGAGCATGGGAGATTGTCCCTCAGGGCCAGGGCTGCACACCTCAGGCCTGAGGGACAGCACTGCCCTTCTCATGGAATCAGCCCCACCTGAGTGCACAGAGAGCATCAGACAAACAACAGCCATGGTTCTATCTGGCCTCCAGCTCTGTACAACCATTTCACAGCCTGCCATAGCCATTCTGGATTTCAGGCTTTCCTCTGGTCTTTCCTGCTTTCCTCCGTAAAGACGATAGCTGGTGGATCCAGACGAAAATTAGACAAAAATAGCATTGGATCCAACCTGTTCTCAGAAACCCAGGTACTTGGTTGAAATGAGAGAAAAAAAGTGAAAGCAACTGGAAAAATATTTTCCTCCTGAAGTCTCTTTCAGCTAATTTGTTTGCATGTAGTAATAGCAGATAAAAATTCAGGCTGAAGTGTAGCTTTGAAGCTGTCAGTATCTCTCAAGTTTATTTCTTTTTCCCCAGCAGTATCAGAGACTTTCATTTGGAATGTACACAACAAAGGTATAATCTTTCAGATTCAGATTAAAGAAAAACAAAACCACGATTCTTGTCATGTGAAGCCGTAATATTGCCCAGGCTTTTGCTTTTGTATCATCCAGAGTTGGTCACCCGGGATACAAATTATAAAGCTCTAAATCCTACAGCCAATCACTGCGCCTTTTAAGGGGGTGTTGGTTTCACGTGCTGAAGTGTGTGCAGCAGTTTGTAGCAGCTAAGAAAAGCTCCTTTCTCCTTGCCATAAACTGAGCTGACTCAAGTCACTACAGTAAGGTGGTTGTTAAAAGTGAGTTTCTCCAAAAGTGGCATCTTGCTCAACATCTGATTCTAGTTAACTTCTCTTCTGAGGTTTATGTGTAAATTGTTGTGTTGAATCCATATTAAATTTCAAAACAGGACTGACTATAAAGCTAGAAGTTCACCTTATTTGTACAAAGAAAATTACTACAAAACAAATGTTATTGGCCAGTTCACGCTTGGAGAATTAGGTGCTATCACATGGCATTTTTTGTCCTAAATCTGATGCTTGTAATTTTTGCTTGAAATGCTCATTTAAGTATCCTTTGTAACCATGCCTAAGGGTACATTGACGTCAGCTTTCCCTGAGATCTGTTATGCACCATATTACTCAAAGTAAGTTTTCATGTGTTGTGGACTGCATGTAACTTCTTTTCTGATAGTATCAGAAACCAGTGTTTTTATGGAATAAATTTAAAGCATAGTGATTTATTTCAAATTTTTGTGTTGTTAACCATAGTATATTTTTACTGGAAAATCACATTATGTATCATAGTTTAACAGCTGATTTAGCCTTGTAAAAAGCTAAACATAATGCATGTATTCATGCCTTCTTCAGCTGATTTAAGGCAATTAAGCAAACAGAATATAGCCTTTTAATGTACAGTCTCATCCCACTTCTGTACTGGCTGTCAAGCAGGCTTTAGTGATCTCAGCATTATGACACCTCATCTTATCCAGACAGCTTGTCACTCTCGTTCAAGTGGACTGACCTTAACGTAATGAAGCATCATATACTCAGCTGCAATTAAATAAGCCACTCCAGAAGATATTTTTCCTAAAGAATTCAAAAACATGTTCTCACAAATTGCATATCTGTCCAATTGACTTTCAGAACCCACAATCTAGGTTTTATTTTATTTAAACTGGCAATGTTCCTTTAATTTCCTGATCTGCCCATTTTGGCGTGTTTGATCATGCCTGTTTCACGCCACCATCAGCAATGAAACAAAACAGTGCAGCAGCAGCAGCAGCAGCAGCAGCAGCAGAACAGGACAAATAAGTTTGCATTTTGTTGCATCTTATTCCTATGCGTATGTCCAGCAGCTGCACTGAAGAATTACTTCCTGCTTCTGTGGTTCCTCCTTCCTTCTGAATACAGGGATTTCTGGATATCTCTGAATTTTGTTTCAGTTGGCCACTGATTTTTTCCAGTTCTTTTGCCCAGTTTTTCTGTATTACACTTCTGACTTGAAAAATTTATATCTTGCCTCACCAATTGCCTATTATTTCTTAATTTCACCCATCAGTGAAAAAATATCTCAATGGTACAATGAAGAATGATACAGGCATTTGTCAGTGGTGCCTGGTGACAGGAACAGAGACAATGGGCACAAACTGAAACAGAGAAGGTGCCATTTGAACATAGGAACACTTGTGTGCTGTGCTTGTGACCAAGCACTGGCACGGATTGCCCAGGGAGGTTGAAGTCTCTCGCCTTACAGATGGTCAAAAACCAGCTAGGCAGAGTTCTGGGAAGCTGGCTGTAGGTGGTCAGGCTTCTTCCCTAAAGGGAATCAATGAGGATTTTCATCACTGGAAATTAAAACAACTATCAATCAGTGGATTCCTTAAGGGATGTGGAAGCAGAGATTGTTAAAACTATGAATAAAAGTGAAACAGCAGGTGGGCATAAGGGGATTGTGGGATAAGTGTGATCATTTCACTCCTTTCACTGTGGCCCTTGCCATCCATAACACTTTTCTGAGGAAGATCCCACCACAGCCAGCAGTGCACCAACAAACCTCAGGTGTGTGGAAAAAACCTGATCAGACTGGCACAGTGGCCATGTCTCAGAAATATCTAATTAAAATGAGGTCAAGCTTTATATTATAGGACTGTTAGTTTCTGAAGACTAAATGAGGAGGCTTTTCCTGCTCTTAGCCCATAATTTAATCTCAAAGAAGTGAAGTGTCTTTATAATGTTATTGTAATAAATATGTCTTTTTCCCTGTCTGCAAATTTCAGTTTTTCTAAGAAAACTTGTCTTACCCTAGCCCTCATCAGAGAGGCTGGATTTCCTCTGTCATTTCCTTTGGTGGATGTTGAACTTCCTAATATAAGAAAAATTATTTGATACTTAGCAAGTAGTATCTTAAAAACACAAACATAACTTAATGTTATATTTATAGTTCAATCTCACTAGGATTTCAAGCTGCTTAAATGTCCTGTAAATCTTTAGATTTATATTATGCCTAGAATACTAATCAGACTGATAATGCGGTAGTATCTGACTATAACATATAATTTTTATAATATATTTTATAAGCAAAATTGTGTAAATATGGTAATGCATATTAAAACAACAAAAAAAATCATTATTAGCTGTTTTCTTTAGGACCACCACCCACCAGTATATAATAGCTGTCTAGTGCAAGGAAAACTGAACTTGTGATTCAACTGAAAAACTAATTCATCTGCAAAATTTTCAGTCTAAAAATGTACGTACTACATTACTATCTTCTAGACCTCTGAGGTATGTCACTCATTATATATTACAGAGGCACATCTGCTTCCATACCTGAAAACTCCCTGGTCTTTGAAAAAAAATCTCAAAAATTTTTAAATGCTCAAAAACTTTTACATGGTAGACGAACATTGCCAGTCTGTTTAATGCTAATTACTTCACTGGAACTATCAGCATGAAAAAGGCTTCACAAGGTAGATTTTCAATAATCTTAGTATCAGACAGGTCTTTCAGTTGCAAGCAGAAATTTACTTGTTTATTAATTATATTATAAGAACATGATGTTTTGTTGGCACTCGCTCCTACAGAATTTTATATCTTTTTTTACATAGGTCTTGCAGGAAGTGTCTTCATAAAATATATGATCTGCTGGGTAGAAATAGACAGCTACAGTAGACTGCACCACAAGAAACGTCTGTGTCTGGGTTTGTTTGGTTTTATTTTACTTCCAGATCATTACTGTGAGGAAGCAGCAGCTTGAGCCTAATACGATTGCTCTGGTGGTTTTTATAGAGCTCTTACCATTATTGAAATTGGACTCACTATTTCCCCCAAGCATATGTCTGAATAGCTGAAAGATCTGTGCATCAGAGTGGAATTTAAAAAGGGGTAGAACAATATTTTAAATGGTGTATAGAATAGGGGATATTTTTTTTTTTTTTTGCCTTCTCCTAGAATAATGTAAGGTCAGTAAAGAGTTAAGTATATTTTTTTTGTCCTTACCAGTGGTGAAACCAGGTGTGGATGCAACTTGGGCTACAGTGAACAATCCTAAAAGAATGTTTAAGTTTTTGGAATCTGTGGTTACTCACTTCTAGAATAACATTGTAGAATTAAATCTGATTCTCCAACTTTATGGAAGAATGACACCAGCGTATGAGCTCCAGAACGTCTGCAAGTGCAGGAAGTGTCAGATCATCTTGTTTTTCAGACTATAAACAAAAATCACTATGTCTGAGAGTAACTTAAAAATAGAAAAAGGCTCTACATAATTGTAGGCTTTTACAACTGACAAAATATTGTTCATTTTAATTAGCCTCTCTCCTACACTGTGGCCTGAAAATATTCTATCTGAGACCTTAGTCATCTGCCTAAAAAGAAGCAAAATATTAAACCTACAATTTCACATTATGGAGGTAACCTTCTACAAAAACATATTGAACCAGTGCATAACACTACAAAATATTTTGCTGGCAAGGAGTACCTACTTGTCCACAGTATTTTCATGTGAATAATCTGAAATTTGAGGTAAAAAAATGTTCTCAGATAAATACCCTATGATGGAACAGAATAGAAATCTGGTCTGTAAACTGATCAAGGTCTTAATTTTACTGTATTACCAGGTTAAAACACAAGTCTTAATCAAGGTTCGCTACTCACTACTATATTATTCACAATGCAACATAAGATGGACAGGACACAGTTTATGGTTTTTTCAGGGGTTCAGGAGAAGGTGTAATAACCAGAGAGTATAGCATAAATTAAATATTTGGCTTATAGATTTTATTTGCATACTCTGGGGATTTTTTTTAGTTCATTGTCCAAAGGAAAAGAAAATCAGAAAAAGTAAATAGTGTGGGGGAAAAAATCTTTCCATTTTCTATTGCTTCTGTACTGCACATCACAGCTACAATTACACATTAAGTATTCTGTTTAATCTAGTCTGTGTGTGTCAATCAGAAAGGTTTTCACCATTTCCTTTGGGAAAATTCTCCACAGACTTGTAGATTTTGCTGTCACAGAGGTTATCCAGACAGTTAACTTTTGTCCTTCCTTAACTCCATGCAGTTACTCATGTTTCTGTTCTCCTTCAGTCTCCTTAACTGATTCCTGCCCATTGCTGAGAAAACCTTTAGAAATTTGCAGAGAGCTAAACATCTGCTCCTTCCTCCTGCCAGTGAGGATTTTCTGCTATCAGCGATGCTTCTGAAAGCAGCAAAAATAAATTTGCAATAGCCTGGAGATAAAATTGCATGCTGTTGTATCAGCATATCTGTGACCCTCATGTAGTCTTGCATCCTGGTGTGCTAGATGCTCTATGGGCGTGATGGTGGACATGAAACCAGAGCCAGGGACTTCTCACAATCAGCAGAACTTCTCAGCTCGTACTTTACTAACTTGTCACACCTAGATCTTTATTGCCTGGATCATTACCCCCTTCAAGAAGTGAAGGAGACCACAGTAGACAAGTTATACCTTCAGTTTGGATCAGTGCTGAGGGAAACTTCATGACTGCTGAGAGAAACAGGAAAGGAAGGACAAGTGAGGGAACCCAGGGTTCTTGAGCACTCTGGTAAACTCTGGGGTTGAAGTTGTCACCTCTTGTGGTTTGGTTGGGTTTATTGTTTCGGTTTGGGTTGGGTTTTTTGCTAATAGGAATTGGAATCTTTGCTGAAAAAGCTCGATTCCCAATGAAAAATGATGGACAAAATGTCCTCCCATGCTGAATTCTCCCACCTATCCACAGAGTGGCTCCCAGCCCAGAGTATGCAAACTGCAATTAGTTATTGAAAAGGTGTGACTACTGCCACAGACAGTGAGTGGGAGGGTGGGAGGGTATGATCCCAGGTTCCAAAGCCTGTGTTGCAGGCTTGAGCCAGCCTCAGTGGCAGAGAGATGAAAGAAACTGCTCCATTGAGTCCTTCTAGGGCAATGGGGAGCACAGTGTTGAACTCCTAAAACGAACCTGTAGGAGCTGGTGCACCCGAGAGCACCACAGGCACCCAGCTAGTGGGTCACACCTGCCCTTGGGAGGTTCTCTGCACTTCTCTTTCTGTTGGGTCTTCTCCTTTCTGTTACCTCATTCAGTCCAGTCCTGCTTTCCCATATAAGGAGCAGGTGGCTGTTTACTTATTTCCTTGTCTTAGTCTTACCTCAAGAACACAGGGGTTTACTACCCCTGATGCAAATGCTCAATTTTATTTGTTATTCCCTTTCCTGCAGCTGTTCAGCCCCCGTGTAACAAAAAAATCTCCCAGGACTTGCTCTAACCAGCAGTGCTGAGAGATTTCAAGCCAACATAAAGCCTTTGAGAGGTCTGAAATCACAGTCAAATGAGAAAGGGTGAGCTCTTCTCTCCAAGCCTTAGCTGGACCCCTTGAAACCCTCATACTAACAGATCATCCAGTTACAAATGCACAGGAAAAGTGCCTGACCACAGTCCTTATTTGACTAGTTAACATTTTTTTCATTATAAATTGTTATTCCTTATGGGATCCATTATGATTTAATTAGCAAATAGGTTTTGGGATTTTTTCCCCTGTTAATACTGTGTCTCACTATGTCAATTAAAAATGAAATTTTACTTCAATCACACACACAATGTAGAGCTGTTAAAAATTGCTATGCAAACTTTTGTGGGAGAAAAAGTCTTGAGAAGGGAGGGTTTACTATGACAGTAAATCATAAATTTATATTGAAAAACAGCACAGAAATAAAAGAAGTAGCCTGTGTTCTTTTTGTGACACGTTTTCAAGATGACATAGTCTTGAAATGTGGTAGTAGCATTAGTACCTTTTGGTGGTTTGGGTTGGTTTTTTTTCTTCTAGCTTTCTTTTTCTAATTATCCAAAACAGAACCAGGAAAAGCTTTTCATAATTTCCTCTTAAATAGACTAATAGAAGGGTTTACCTCAGTGCAAATTGCTTACTTGCACCATTTTAATCTGACACACTGTTCAAAATATTTTTTAAAGCCAGCTGAGGGAATGGAAGAGGTACATTTCTTTGCAGCAGTGAGTCAGTGGAAAGAGACACAGTGACTCTAGGGGAAACAACTTACATATTTCATTGCCTTTTCATAGCCATCTTGTGGAGATTACAAGATAACCCACCTCCACATTAACCAGGTACAGAACTTTTTTTAGAAGCATGCTGATCATTTTTCAGTGTGAGGTTCTTTTCTCTTAGCTTTGCAGTCACTTCTTATTTCTCATGATTGAACAGAACACCTCTGAACTTAGAACACCTGAAAGATGACAGTAATATGTCTTCTGCAAATTATATACTTTGTATATCTGTACACTTCCTGTTTTAAAAGGAAATGTTCACAAAGACAACAAATCAAGGAATTTTCTGGTTTAAATGAAATACTCCATGTTCAGGATTCCAAGGAAAGTGCTGAGGTGAATCCATGGCTTCCCCAGAACACTGCAATGATAAATGAAAACATACTGTAATGCTTGATATATATTCTAAACTCCCTGCCTTCACTCCCTGGAAGGTTACATTTCTACTCCCAGTCCAAGAAATACGAATACTTTGATTATCTGTGCATATGCAAAATCCTACTGGGAATCAATGCAAACATAAATTTCCCCATGTGTTTTCTAGCATGTGAAGCTCTGCTCATATCCATGTGCAGCCAAAAAAAAAATTGATAAAGAGGTAATAATTTTAAATCAAAACCAGAAATTAATCCATCTGTTTCATATTTCTAATCTACCAAGTGGCAACTGTCTGTATTCAAGATATATACAAGGAGAGGAGCATTCCAGTGGCATTATACTCCGTGTCATGGACAAGATCTTGTTCTCCACAGTGTTTTTCACTGAAAACTGTAAAAGATGCTGGGAAAAAATTATAAATGTGCTATTATGAAATACTTAATTTATTAAACAGCTAAAAAGTACTTCTGCAATTAAAACTAGATATATTCATATCTACATATTTTTTAGTGTGAGAAGTATACTTTGTCTAGTATTTCTTATCAGACAAAAGGAATCCTAGTTTGACCCTCAGTTCAACATTCCCATACTTACAGCAGGCCTTTGAAATTCAGCGAGAAGAAAGCCCTGAAGATGAATACCTTTAGTATCTCTCATGAAATTCCATTTGTCTATGTCCCAGGTACATGTGTGGTGTCACTCCCATCTATCAGCGAAGCCATGGCAGCATGCCAAAATAGCAACTGAACAGGAATGCTTGGACACACAACAAAATAACCAGAAACACCTGCTACATCAGGAGCTCTGTGCAGGAAACTTCCCTGAGTAAAGAGCAGGGAGGGAAATCTAAACCACCTTCCCTTCCTTGCAGTCTCCCTCAGATGTGTTGCATGGCCTCAGGGTCTCATTCTCAGCACTGAAGGAACCATGTGAACAAAGAGTTTTCCCACCTTCTCCATATAAGCAGAAACTTAAAGCAAGATTTTTCAAATATTTCACAAAGCCAGTACAAGGCCCAAATATGTCTTCCCTTGCTAAGATATTCCTCCGGACAGCTGTAGTAGTTATTCAGAGTTCAGGCTAACTGTGGCTGCTCAGAACTTGATAATACTGATAACATTTGCTAATAACATTGCCACAGAATTATTGCCAACCCATGTGAGAGACTTAGAGGAGATGTATCTAACAACACTAAAATAAAATGATGACACTGTCAACTAAAAAAGGACAAAATTAAGATCATCTGACATTTTATTTCAGTCCTCTTGTACCGATAGCTGAGACAATCCTACATGACATGGCATGGTGAATTTAGGAGTCTTCAGAAGTCTCTGTCCTTTTACTGCACAGGCGAGTCAGTGCAAAGGACACCTGAGATTCTGATGACCATAGCTAGTTACCAAAAGTTTCCCTGGCACATTTCTTCCAGAAGGCTGGAAGGATTCTCCAGGAGGCAATGGTCACTTTTGTGGCTCCTGTAGATACTGCCATGCAGAAGAGCTCAGTGTCTGGAGATCTACAAGCAGGCATGTGGGAAGCTGGTCTGGCAAAGGCTTCACAAGGACCTTTTGCTGAAAAAAGCTCAGTAACAGTTGTTATTGTTGAGCACTTTGGGATAAAATAACACATTCCCATATTAAATGGCTGCAGAAGGAAGAAAAAGAGGGTTGGGGGGTATGTTGAATTATGCAGTTCATTTAAACAATTTTCTTCCTGCAGATACATTTGGTGTTGATTAATGTATACAGAGATATTTGGCACCCTGGCTAGAGTGAATTTCCCTTCAAGCAAAGTAACAGTTCTTTTATTTCTTTTCATTCACTGAGTTCCACCAGATATAAGAGAACAAAGTATACCTGGAGCCTGAAAAGGGCCCCTATGTCTTAAAATAGTGTAAAAGCCCGCTTCATTAGCACACATTGTTAAGCATTTCATACAGAAAGGCACCATCTGCCCTTGAAAATTCTGGGACCTCAGCACAGAAGGTATTGATTGCCCTCAGCAAAGAGGGAGAGCCTTTTTGACTGATCCTGCTAGACTTGGAACTGGGGTTATTTTGCCAAAATTAGGGTTTTTCTTTGTTGTACTGAACACTTCTCCCTTCATCTTGCTGGATATCAAGAGCAGTCTCCAGTTCCTTCCCACTTGTTGCTGGGTTCCTGAGGATAGGAAGTCATGGACTAGTTGGACAGTAGTACTTGAAATTCATCAATTACGTGTATCCGTTTTCCCTTCTGTAATCTCACAGCATCAGGCAGCTGCATCCTTACACCACCATACAGAGGCTTACACCAAAGCAAACACTGGGCTTAATTTTGGCACTGGTTTCCCATTCACAGTTCCTGATTGCTACCACAAGAGCAAGAAGGGCAGGGCCAATGTCACAAATGGTGTCTTCAGTGCCCTAGCTCTGTCCTACGTCACTGTGGCCATGTCAGCAGGTAGAAAATGCTGCAACGTTCAGGATGTCACCGCTCATAAACTGTGAGCTCAGAACACCCTGAGAGCTCCTCGGAACTGACTGTCAGACCAAAGAGCTGTAGTTGAGGGATGTGGCTACTGCCATGATTTTGTGCTGAATCAGTAAATGTCCCTTTTCTGTTTTTCAGAAAGCTGATCATACAAAACAAAATTTATTATGCAGAAGAAAAAAAAAATCATGAAAATTTTGTATTTCCTTAATGGACAAGAAACCAATTATAATTAGGTATAAACCATAGTTCATAAAGATGTCAATCAATTTATTTGGAATATTTGTATCATATTTAAATATCCATACACTTATATCAGATCCATAGTATATACTGGTAGTGCACACTACAGAAATCTAGTTTTTTTCCCTGTATTTTTTGAAAAAAATAGTGTAATATTTTTAGGAAATTCCCCCCAAAAAAAGAAAACCCCTAATAAAGAACACACTATTATATTTAATGTTGTACATTACTGGAATAATACTGATTTCAAAAATAAAATCAGTATTTGAAACTTGTAAATCTTTTATTCAAACAAAACAAGATTGTTTTAGTGAAAAGAAATTAAATTTACAAAAATTATTTTTCCATCTTTTGTATAATCATGCTAGAATTATTCATTTTCACAACAAATGACATTTTTTATCAAAGCTGTGATACTATTTGAAAACTAAAAGATATTATGTCTAATGCCATGAAAATTACCATCTCTGAAAACAACCATCTTATCACAATTGATAAAATTATCAACTAGGGGTTGCATATCTGGCAATGTCATCTAACCCACAGTCTTTTCCTATTTTCCAAATGTGATTATTTTTTTTTTCATAGTTATCAGCCTAATTGTCCCTGTGTTTTGCTCTCTTCTTTAATGCAAGACCAAAAAATAGATAAAGCTTCTCAGCAGCCCTTTTGTTCTACCCTTCATTTGCCCAATTACTTGTTACAAACTCCGGGAGTTATCTGAAATGCAGAGAATGTTTTTTCCTACATCATTAGTATGAAACTGGTTTATATTCCTCAGAAATACTTCATTTTTATTGCTTTTTAAAAATCTTTATTGTAGACTGAATTATTTCCATTTGTAATTCTGGAAGTACTTACTGACCACAAATTTACTGACATCCCTCTCTTCTTCTGAGTTCTTTTGCTTGCCTAACATCTGATTCCAGCACTGCTAGGCATGTTTCAGTGTTTTATTCATAACATCTCTTTATAAAATTGTAGGGCCATGTTTCAAAATGCAATATTTTTCTTATGTGTCTTTACTTATTAAAGTATATTAACAAATTTGAAAAAAAAGGGTTCATAAAGTTTCCTGTAAAAATAAGTTTCTTCAAGACATTTGGTATGTTGCTGTAGTACATAATCATTCCTCATCATTCCTAGTAAAGAGAGAATTAGCATTCCTTCAATCACTTATCTTCATAAGAATTAAAATTCTTTCCAGGATATTTAGTTCTTAGGGCATTTTATCACAGCACGTTTATGTTATAAACATGTGCTTTCTTGTTAGGAATGACATTAATTTTCCAGTTAGTTATCAAAGCAAATTACTTCTAAATTTATAGCAGTGTGACATAGATTTACAGAATTAGAGCATAAATCTTTCTTGCTATCTTCAAAAACATAGGAAGATATGTGACTTTGCCCAGTCACAGTATGTAACCAGATGTGCTTGTTTTTTTTAAGAAAAAAAGTTATTCTCTCCTTATCTAAATCATATGTGTCTCTGCTTTGATGAATATGTTCCTTCGATTGCTTCATCACTTTCATAACAAAGTTATTTTCTAACAGGGAAGACTGACAATATTGAACTGTCACTCCCCAGATTTGTACTGCATACATGAAGTGACCTTGAATTAGAGTCTAAAGCAGTACTGTTGCTTCCTCAAAGGTACAGAACTAAGGAAGTTAGTCTGCCATGAGGATAAAGAGGATTCTACAGGGCAAGTCTAGCACAGGAATAACACTCTTTATTATTTTAGCATCAAGATGTCTGCCTCTTGATTTCCCATTTCTCTCATGAGGTTAATTTGGTATTTGCTGATGATTCATTATTATTTTTCTCTTGCTGAAAGCAAGGAAAGCTCTCTCACTCCAAGACAAAAAAGAATTCAAGCAAAACACTTCTCCAGCACTTCTGAGTCTCAGTTGCTCTTTTTGCTGCAGTACATCTCTGGCACTATGCTCACAGTCATGCCTCTGCTCTATTACTAATTTTAGCCTTTGGATACTTCAGCTGTGAGCCATAGCCTCCTTTTAACCACAAATTACTTTCTGGGTTCCTATGGGCCTGTTCATGTTCATGTTCATGTTCATGTTCATGTTCATGTTTTTCTCTTCTGACTTTCCTTTCTCCCAAAGGGGAGTGAGCCTCTACTATCCTTTCATGCAATGGCCTTTCTTACTTGATAATTGTTTTCTTATTTTCCCACCTCCATTTCAGCCTATTTTCTTTCCTCAGTAATGTAAGTACTGACTTTTTTCCTTAAGAACATTTTCTCTAAAAATACCCTCCAGTGGATAGAATTGACTCGTTTTGACTGAAAATTTTCCCTATTAAAATTGAATTGGTAAACTCAGTAAAACATTAGAGAGAGGATACAGAAAGAAAAATATGAGACATATTATTTAACATTTTCAGGGGAAATTTTCTGACATTTACCTTAGAAATATCTTTCTTACTTGCTTGATTTATGCATGATATGAAGTCAAAGAAGTGAATAGTTATTTCACATACTGTAACGGTCATCTCCAATATTGATATTAAATAGTCAATATTGATGATCCACTGGCCATCTTATACTGAAGCCTAACCCACAAACTCTCTTTTAGATGAGCTTCTACGTTCTTTTGCTTTTGTTTTTCATGAAAACATCTGGTACATCTCTGATTAGTGCTATAATAATACCTATTATTGTGATTATATGAAAGCAAGGTTTATAAAAAAAATATTCTAAAGCCCTAACTCCAGCAATTGTAGATATAATGTTTTGAAAAATGGAAGCAAGTCAAATATTTGAGACATTAATCAACTGGAATCTCTATGCAAAGATTTACTGTTCTATTATATGGAAGTAGAGCCACACAAACACCCATACATACATGTGTGAGTAGGTGTCTATACACCATCTGAATATCTAAAATATTTAAATTCCAAAAAAAATATAGAAGCCTCTTGATCTGTCATCTCAGTAAGCTCAGAGCTTAATGAGTGAAGCATGAGATGCAATGCAGAAAGTAATTACTCATAAGAGGAAATCAAGTATCATTTCCCTTCCTGATGTAACCAAAGATAAACTGGCAAATGTCACAAAACTTTACTAATGTATTAGGATAATTTGCTGTTCTTGAAGCATCATTATACTAGTGAGTCAAGGGGCATTCTAACATTAAAATACATAATTTAATGTAAAAACCAAACTTTGCAGACACTTAGCTTCCAACCAATTGTGGCAATGTTAGCTTTATGGTTGGACTTGATGGTGTTAAGTCTGTTTTCCAGTCTAAATGATTCAGTAATTCTATTAGAGGTAAATAACTAAAATGGCATATCTGACATATTTAGAGAAGACTTGAGGGGTGAGCTAGCCAGCTATTTTTCATTAAGGTTATTTTCATTAAAACAGAAAATGTCTGTTCCATGAAATTGAGTTTTTCTAGTGGCTGCCTTCATTTTTCTCTTCTGTTACTGATGAGAGCTACCAGTGCCATAGCCCTCTGCATTTCATTTTAGGGAAAGCTGCAAAGCTAACAGAACTCTCTGAATGGGCATCAGCAGAGAGGAGCAGAAAGGCAAAACATTTCACATTTAGCTGCTGGTAACCCCAGCTGAAGACTAATATTTTCACTTATGGAAAGGAAGAGGAAAGTGAGCAGTACTTTCTGGACAGGCAAACAGCTACCAAGCCAAAACTCTCTGCAAACTTTTTTTTTTTTTTCTTTTTTTTTTTTTTTTTTCTTTTTTTTTTTTTATTAAAAAAAATCTCCTTCTGTTGAAGTAAATTTAAAAAAAAATTATATGTGATGTTGGAAACTGGAGGAGGGAGGGAGGGAGGGAGGTCTGTTCATCATACTTTTTGCCCCAATTCTGGAGGCCAATATTTTCTAAACTTTTTTATTAAGCCAAATGGCTTTCTATTTTCCAAATATCTAGCTATGATCAGTCAGATTTCCGACCACATGCCAAACATACCTCATATATTTACATGGGGTTTCACTAGAGAAAGATTTACATGGCTCACAAAAACCAGCCCCTCCCTGCTCCCACCAGGCCTCCCAGAAATCATGTCCCAGCTAGTGAGGGTGCTGCTCTCCATCCTCCTGCTCAGCCCACTCTGCTCATTCCTACCTCCAGAAGAACCTGATCCTTCTCTTCTCACTCTCCCCGTGCTCATGTGACCCAGGGCCCACATTCCTTCGTTCTGCTGATCTTTCATAGGCATTTACTTGTGTTTCCCAGATACCACTGTTCTTTACTGACAGGGAAAGGGTTACTCACTTTTTCCCTTTTGATTTCTAAGGGAATATCAGTGGTTAGATGGAAACCAGAAAGGAGTATGTGGTTTATATGACTTTTATAACTGAATTTTCTTTATATACCAGTACCATTTCAGTGTTTTATATAGTGTTAAATTTTTATTCTACTGAAAATTGCAATGCATTTTTAAATATTTGTTTTATTTTATTTTATTTTATTTTTATTAATATGCATATGAATGTAATTTTTTGTCTGATCATTAGCTGTCAGAATTTTTCTTTTGATAAATATATTTATTTTTTAAATCATATTTTTGTAAAAGAATTAACAATGAGGGGAACACTGAGGGGAACTTATACAACTGTTTGGGCAAAATAAATAAGGAGGCTTGCTATGATTTTCCACAAATAACATTTTGTGTAGTATCCACTGGAGTGTCAGTTGAAAAGATGCCTTCCCTCAAAGTAGCTGCTGTGCTTTCCTCTCAGTGAAGGAAGAAACCATTACCAGCTGCCAGAATCAAGCTGCTACACAGTAGCAAGTAAATGTTTCAGCACAAAGATGTTATTTATTTAGTTTATCACCAGGCATGTAGAAGAAAAGAAGATTGTCAGGAGTAGTTAGCATGGATTCACCAAGGAGGAAGCATGCTTGACCAATCTGAGAGCCTTCCATGATGACTTAACAGGATGGGTCACTGAGGGGAGAGCAGTGGATGTTGTCTACCTTGACTTCAGCAAGGTTTTGACACTGTCTCACACAACATCTTTGCAGGCAAGCTTAGGAAGTGTGGGTTAGATGAACAGACAGTAAAGTAGATCAAGAACTGCCTGAATGACAGAGCTCAGAGGATTGAGATCAGTGGAATAGAATCCAGCTGGAGGCCTGCAGTCTTGCGGCATTCCCCAGGGATCAATACTGGGTCCAGTTTTATTCAACTTGTTTAGCAATGACCTGGATGAAGGGCTAGAATGTACCCTCAGCAGGCTTGATGATGATGTGAGACTGGGGAGAGTGGCTGATCCACCAGAATGCTATGCTGCCATCCAGTGGGACCTTGGTAGGCTGGAGAATTGGGCAGAGACAAAATAAGGTTCAACAAGGGCAAGTGCAGGGTCCTGCACCTGGGGAGGAATAACCCCAAGGAACAGCTGGGGGCTGACCTGCTAGAGAGCAGCTCTGCTGAGAAGGACCTGGGAGTCTTGGTGGATGACAAACTCTTTGTGAGCCAGCAGTGTGCCCTTGCTGCAGGAGGGCCAGTGGCATCCTGGGGCGCATGGGGAAGAGTGTGGCCAGCAGGTCAAGGAAGGTGATCCCACTCCTCTACTCAGCCCTGGTGAGGCCACACCTGGAGTGCTGTGTCCCATTCTGGGCTCCTGAGTACAAGACAAGGAGCTACTGGAGAGGTCCAGCAAAGGCCACAAAGATCATGGAGGAATCTGGAGTATCCCTCTTGTGAGGAGAGATTGCAGGAGCTGGGCTTGCTTAGTCTATAGAAAACTGAGAGGGAATCTCTTTAATGCATAAAATATCTCAAAGGCAAGTGCCAAGTCTATAGAAAACTGAGAGGGAATCTCTTTAATGAATAAAATATCTCAAAGGCAGGTGCCAAGACAATTGTGCCAGACTCTTTTCAGTGTTCCCAGTCACAGGACAAGGAGCAATGGTCATACACTAAAACACAAGAAGTTTTGCCTCAACACAAAGAACTTTACACTGAGGGTGGCAGAGCACTGGAAAAGGCTGAGCAGGGATGTCATGAAGTCTCCCTCACTGGAGACATTAAAAAAATGGGATGTGTTCCCATGTGTCCTGTTCCAGGTGACCTTGCCTTGGCAGGGGGGTTGGACTGGGTGACCTGCAGAGGTCCTTTCCAAACCTAACAATTCTGTGATTCTGTACAGTTATTAGTACAAACTTACTGTGATGACAGAGAAAGCAACTACTAGAATTTCAGAGTGAAATAGTATTTCTACAATTGGTGGACAAGATATCAGCCAAAGAGTTTGACATTAAATTATTTTCCCCAAAGCTTAAACAAACACAAGATCAATTATGTTGATTCAATGGATGGGTGACAACATAAATAGTTTACCACCACTCAACTGTGTTTGGCTGTGAGCCCTGGTCTTCCACTTATAGGCACCGTGTTTCCACCTGTCCAACTCATTGTAGTTTTAACTCTTCAGTGATGCTATTAATATTTTCACTATGTAAACCTGCCACCCAAGTAGTATTCACTATATTGAGACAAACCATTCCAGTCTACTGGTGGAGAACATCAGTAGCTGTCACATTTTATAAACTTCAAATTCATTATAAAGTGGGAGATTATTAGTTTATATGTATACAATCAATTCAGAAAAACAAGTTAATGTGCATTACTGTGTGTTTACCACCATGGGCCTCAACACATACAGATAGCTGCATCAATGTGCAAAAATAAACATTATGTCTTGAATTTTTTATGGAAATACAAAATTTTTATTCCATGTGTTTTATGTCATAATACCATCTTCAGAGATTCTGTTTCTTACAGATTTTAGTCATTCAGTTGAAGCTTAGAAAGCCTCATCAAAGGCTGTAAACTAATGAGTACAGTCTTAAATAAGGCAAAACCAAACAAACATTGGCTTTTGCAGGGCGTCTGAATATATTCAGAAAATAATTATGCTTGACACTGTTGGAGTTTGACCTCCTGGAGCCCCCAAAACAATCATGTACCTGACAGAACAAGGGAATTCTGACATAATCTCATGAATATAACAATTTAATAAATTATAACTTGTACAGTGAGCCACAGCACATGGGACTTAGCTGCCCTTGGTTATATATTTGGAGCAACTCAGGTTAAAAAACGCAGCTCAGGTATGAAAAGACTCTTTATGTCTTACTCCTGTGAATCAAAAAAAGGTCTGATTTTCTCAGAACTAAAGGAAGAGCACACTACCAGGTAGGTTCACCTATCCTGAGCAAAGTCCTTCCTAATCCATCTCATCTGATACTACTGTTATCACATTAACTGCCACAGTCATGTTCCAAGAAAAAGACAACTTCAAGCATGAATCTGTATTTAAAACATCATGTCCATTAGCGTAGCAAGTAAAAAAGAGATACCAAAAGAACTTTTGTAAAGTCTTTATGTCCTGTATTTGCAATGTTAAGGCAGTCTATAATTAGAGCACACAGGGACCAGTGATTAATGCACATAAAGCTACTGTGAATTAGTTGAAGTGTTGTCATTATTTTTGCTCATAGATGTGAATAGCAGGCATTCTGATGCTGTTCCTCAGAGTGCAAATATTGGCACACCCTGCTCAAATACAACCACAGAAAGACAACACAAAAGAAAGAAAAAAACCTCCAAGTGCAATGTTGTATCTTCTCTAAAAGTATTTACAATTAATATGTTCACACCCAGCATGACCATAATTGCAACATACACAAAAATTCCATGCCTCTTCTGCAGCAACACATTTATGCGTATGACCACTAACAAAAAGGCACCAGTTTTTACTTGCTCTTACATTGACTTTACTGCCCTCTCCTCAACTTTCACGTTTTCGCCGTCTACAAGATCTTCTTGGTATCTTGGAACAATGGCTGAACAGAGTAGGAAACATTGGATGGTTCTTATTATTATTCACTAAAACCTGAAAGAATGTCTTTAACTTTTGCTTTCCTCTTCAAACCAAACAGTACCTGCAGTACTAAACACTCAGTCACTGGACTGTCAGTTTCTTCTTGGTAAACAAAAAGCTGGAGTAAATATTGTGTATTTGCAAAGAATATGGATGTTTTAACTGATTAAGTGGGAGGACGGGACAGCTGGCTCGCAAATATTGTCCAAATATGTGAACACAAGACAAAAGAATATACATTGTCCTAACACAATCAAGATAGCTCCTGTGGATTGCTAAGTATGTCTGTATCTGAACACACTCTATTATTTTTTTACAGAGATATATAAAATCTATCAGTTCTCATACATTTTAGAGTTTGGTGAAATCTAGCTCAGTGCCAGGAGCCTGTTATAAGATCAATGCACCTTTGAAGTAGTGCCTAGGTTTGTGTTGACCTTTGATAAGGGGATAAATTTCACCCTGTGTCATTAGTGCTGCCCACAAACATAAAAGGGATATGTTTGCCTTGCCTTAACATCTTTGATATTTACCCACTGCTTTGCTTGAGATATCAGGTATAAAGATGACCCTATCTTTCCTGACTATGCTGAAAAGGAGAGATATTTGTATTTAAAATAAGGTTAAAACCAAGGCCGGAAAGATAGTGCCAGCTCTTGCTGAACTTTTCTCTAGTATAGTGCAAGAAACCAGCAGAGGTGAGCTGATGCAACTTTGCTGTAATAAAAGACTTCAAACCCAGACATGATTTGTCAACCTAGAGGCCAAAACTTAGCCCAGGAGAGAAGGTCATGATACCACAGAGACCAGACATTACCCAGTGACCGTGAGACCCCACCAAGAGGAGAGGAAAAGCTCAAAGCCAGTAGTTTTCCAACCATTTGAAGACATGAGGCAGAGTGGGTAAAGGCTAGCCCTGTCCATAGTTGCAAACCTCACTGTCCTGCCCTGGTCAGCCCACTGAAGCAGGTGATTGAATTTGGCTATGACCACTTTGGGCTAACAGTGCTTCCCCTGGCACTCACATCAAGTCCCTGACATGGGGAGGAGGGGGGCTGAGCATAGGGGGTGGGCTACAAAACAAAACACACTTTAGATACAAACTCCGCTGCTCTCCAAAACAGGTAGGTCGCATCCCTTAGCTCAGCCCTGCCACTTCTCCTCTCCATACCTGCTCAGAAGCCAAAGGACTGCCACAGGCTTCCTGGCTGGCTGATGCACTGCAGGCCACGCCAGCTGCCAGCAGAAGAGGAGTGACTGAGGCCAGCTCTGCTTGTCAACAAAATAGGCCTTGACCTGTCCTTTCAGCCTGGTATGCACGGGGCTTTTGCATGTGACTGAGAGACACATAGACAGAGAGAGTGAAAAATTAAGCTGATTTGGGGAAATTGGTTCAAATTATGTTTGTGATCCTGAAGAAGGTGGGTAGAGGCTAAGGTTCAAAGTCCCAGTGTCACATACAAAAACACAGACCGTGACCTTCTTAAATGTGGAATCTTTTTTGACAGAAAATTAAATACAGGAATATGAAGGTACAACTATACATATTTCATAATGTGGTTCCTTAAAAATAGTTGCTGGTAAAACAAGATTTCTGCTACAAACAAAGTGTCATATTGGTAGTCAGTTCCCTATTAATTTCAGTCCTCAATTTCAAAAAGTAGGGGCTATGTAGGGTCTATGTCCCCAGGAGTTCCTCTGGCAAAGGGGTCCCTCAGAATCTGGGAGACTGCCCAATTACAATTTAAAGAAATTTACAGCAAGGATGACTGACTACAGACAGAAGTCTCTAACAGCATCAGGAAAATAGAAAGAAAGGCTGTAAGAGGGTAATTGCGTGTGTCAGAGCACTCTGTTTTCTCATATGAGTGAAGTGAGGACAATTTTTCTTGTTAAGTTTTCAAGTGAGTGGAATCAAGATCCTATTTGGTTTTTTTTCTTTCTTCTTATCTTCTCTCTCTCTTTTACTGTGTGCAGACTCTCTACTAACATGAAAAGCTTACATTGTTATGGACTCTTTTTAGACTTATATGTGGTAACAAAAAGGGGCTCTTAAAACTCTGCTTTGGGCAGAATGGGAAGAAAATACAACATTGCATTTAGCTGTGGGCTTAGGCAGGGAAGCGGTAGATGTCTTCTTCCCCTGGGAACTAAAAGGAGATGCCAGAGAACTGTTGCGCTGGAAATTCCACCCAGAACAGAATTATCAGAGAATTGTTTCGGTCAGAAAAGACATCTAATAACTCTGAGTCCCAGTCATTAACCCAGCACTAAGTCCACCACTAAACACTGTCCCTAAGTGCCACATCTACATGTCTTTTAAATATCCCCAGGGATGTGATTCCAACACTTCCCTGTTCCAACACTTGATCAGTCTTTCAGTGGAGAAATTCTTCCTAATATCTGATCTAAACCTCCACTGGAGCAACTTGAGGTCATTTTCTCTCATCCTGTCAAGTACTACATGTGAGCAAAATTCAACCTCCACCTGGCTACAGCCTCCTTTCAGGTAGTTGTAGAGATAAGGGCGATTGTTACAGTAAGGTCACCCCTGAGCCTCCTTCCCTCCAGCCTGAACACTCCCAGCTCCCTCAGCTGCTCCTCATAAGATTTATGCTCCAGACCCTTCACCAGCTCCATTGCCCTTCTCTGGACACACTCCAGCATCTCAATGTCTTTCTTGTAGAGAGGGGACAGAACTGAGCACGGGGTTTGAGGTGTGGCCTCACCCTCCCTACCAAGGGACAATAATTGCCCTGGTCCTGCTGGCCACAGTATTTTTCACCAAAGAAAAATTTTTCACCTCTCCAAGTTATGATCAGTTAGTTTCTCCAGGAGAATACTTTGGGAGACAGCTTCAAAGGCTTTAATAATGTGCAGGTAGACCCTCTTCCAAGGGTCACCTTGTCATGGAAATACCTCCTTCCATACCTAAAAGGGGCTTACTAGGAAACTGGGGAGGGACTTGTAGGGTCTAGGAGAGTCATGTAGTGATAAGACAAGGAGAAATAGCCTTAAAATGAAGGAAGGTAGGTTTAGATTCAATATTAGGAAGAAATTCTTTACTGTAAGAGTGGTGAGACACTGGACCGGTTTGTCCTGAGAGGATGTGGGTGCCCATCCCTGGAGGTGTTCAGGGCCAAGCTGGATAGGGCTCTGAGCACCTGGTCTAGTGGAGAGTGTTCTTACTCATGGAAGGGGAGTTGGAACTAGACGATTTTTAAGGTCCCTTCCAACCCAAGCCATTCAGTAATTTTATAATTTCAGAGATCAGGATTGGAAGATCAGATCAAGAGCTAAAAACATTTTCAGGAGCTAAGGACTTTTCCTAGCTCTCTTTCTAGTTTCTGCGAGTTGTCCATAGAAAGAGGCTGTACCATTGTGCCTGGAACAAGGACTGTTTGCTCATGCAATCCCATCCCATGGCCATTGTAATTATTCCAATCCAGTATTGAACTGGTGCAGGAGAGTGGCCAAATGATTCAGAAACAGCTAAGATTGATTATAATCAAGTCCATTTGCTCTTTTATATTGCAAATATCTCCTGCCTGACTCACCTTCAAGTGTGGCTGAACCTTACTGTTTTACCCTTGCAGCTTCCAATCTGACCTTCTGCCTCAGCAGCGTGGCTGTGAGTCAGTGCACTGCCCAGACATGCACTGGGAGCTTCTGGTTACCAGGCTGAGAGAAAATAAGGCAGTCCAGGTCATGGTGTACAGCCAGGAACCCTTACCACCCTAAACCGCGTGCCCTCACCCACGAAGGGAATGGTCTTTGGCCTGTGCTATCCTATGAAAGGCTTCTGGGTATTATCCTAGGCAGTGTAAGTATGCCAAAACTCTATCATGGGGCTTATTTCAATGGTTACAGAAAAACTTCATTTTCACTTAGATAGATCCCATAAATCCTCACAAAAGCATGTGAAAAATCGCTCAGTTAAAAATTTATTTGATTTAGGACAGTTCCCATGATTTCTCAAACAGTGAGGGAGAAATTATGTAGAGCAGTTAATAAGCTGACCAAGTAGATAAATGAATAAATAGATATGTACACACACTTCTCAAGTAATAATAATGTAAGAAAGCACAATACTCATTAGAAATATCTGAGCTATCTACAGGTCAAATAAAAACAGGTCTTCTCTTCAGGTTTAGTAATAACATTAGTAGAACTTATCAACATCTTAAACATTGATCATAGAAATATGACACTAACATTATTTCTGGAAAAGGACACTACATTTTATGTAAAGAGTTCTGTAACATTATCTCTTTCCTCTTACATTTTCAATTATTTGCTCCCTAATTCTACCCCCCACCAAGTTCAAGAACCTGACAGGATTCTATATGTGATTAAAGCAATGATAGCTTGACTTGCTCTGCATATCTTCATTAGCACCAGATCAAAATAATTTCAGATCAGTGTCAATTCCCAAGCAATATCATCATGATGATCTCACTGCCTTGTAGGAGAATCTAAAGTGGTTGCAGCCGGGTCCAGCCCTCGGTGGAATGGTGTCTTTTGCTTCCTCTGGCTTACCCGCCCGTCTTTCACCCTGTATTACGCAGGCTTCTTTATCTCTTTCAGGGCAATAAGCCCCCTGAGTCATATATGACAGAAATAGGCCATAGGTTATTCTTATGTTGGAAAATGGGTTATTTTTATAAAAGTGAATCCAAATATTTCTGACACACTTTGGATACATACTAGCTAAGGCACCAAACATACTGGTTTTATTATATTGTCAAAATACATAATTAGAATTGTGCATGTCCATGTTTAATTGACTGATACTAATTTCCTTTACAAAAACAACATTAAGAAAATTATCTTGTGGAGGAATTGGATTAAGTGTGTCATAATATTTAATGATCTTACTTGTTCCAGCCTGAATTAATGACACGTCACCTTACTGAAAGATGGATTTATGAGTGATTTATCTTCAGCTCAGTTCCTCTGTTTATCATCTTTCACCACACTAGGAAATATACCATTCAAACAATTCCAAAATAAGAAAAATAAATAAAATTGATGATGACAGTTTCCCAATATAATTGTCCTGAATGTTTAATATTTTGACATCTGCATTATTAAACCAAATTGCTTCATTTTCATTCAGTGACTGCAAGTGGAGTTGCAAATCTTGCAAATGTCAGTGAACAGCATGCACAGGAAACCTCCACTTCTTTGTAGTGTACAGGCACCTCCTTGGGCAGATTAACTGTACCATGGACATTGGCTGATTCGGCACCATGAAAACACAGCTGTGCTGCTTCTTCAGCTGTCTTGGGTCTCATATTAATGTTATGGTTTTCATATCATAACCTGTCTGAACTAATAATCTGTCCAGAACTTTCCTTGGCTTCATGAAGGATAGGCAGACTTCATCTGTCCTTTCCCAGAACAAGGAGCCCATAAGAAAACAAGGTGCAGTTAACCAATGACCTCCAAACTTACTACAGGTGAGCTTTGGTTTATTAATTTATTAACAGGAGTTGGACTTGTGATACTTGTGGGTCCCTTCAGGATTCTATGATTCCATAGTTATGCTTTGTATTAAACTTCAAGGATTTGGTGTTAGAGTGAGAGATGCTGCTGGAAGCAAAAGAAGGTGACAGTGTCAGTTCCATGTTGCTCAGGATGTGTTAACTCAGGTGGAGAGCAAGTCTAGTGCAGAGCCTGACCTGGAAACTGATGCTGCACTTAGTTCTGGAACTGGAAGCACTGGGAAACATGGGCATGTGGAATGCCATGGACATGGCTCTGTAGAGTTATAGCTTTACAGTGAGCAGGAACACAAAATCAGCAAACAATTCAGTTTAGAAGGAACATCTGGAAACCTTTTGATCCAAACAGCTTCTCAAAGCAGGGCCTATTTTGAAGACAGTTCAGCTTGCTGAAAGGCAGACATTGCATTGCACCAATCAACACTGGTGGTATCCAGAATTTTCCAATTTCTAGATGTCCAAGATTCTTTATATTGAATAAACCAGGAAAACCACAGAATAAGTTCATTCTGTCCTTCGGTCTTACCACTGACAGAGTGTTTCATGCTAAAATATAATCAACCCAGCTCTAAATTTCTTTATTCCTACGGAAGTTGGTAACAGATTCAATTAGTCAATAGCACTTCCATAATGTCAAATGGGTATAAGTAAAAAGAAAATCAAAGCCAGATATTTTTTTACAACAGTGATTTTATGAGAAGAAAACTTCTGCTCCATGGCTTTTTCCTCAGTCTTCCTCCCTAAGGCAGAATCCAAAGTTTCCACTCTATAGTTCTCCAAGCCAAGAATGGTGGAAAGGAGTCCACAGCAGTGTGTATTGATCCTTCCTGAATGAAGAAATTTTCCAATAACTTCATTCCTCTTCCTTCATTTTAGTCCATCTGTCACCTTGTAAGTCCCGGAGAACACTTCATGAGCATTCGGGCCTTCAATGTATTCAGGGAGAAGGTGTGCTGGTTCTTTTAGGATGCAGCTTTCTGTATTATAGAGGTCTCAAAACTCATAAGTGTGTTCTGTCATATCGAATAAACTAACTTTGTATAAATACCTATACAAAGGCATAACTGAATTCTAGGTTTATGCAAAGAAGATCCAAGGGAAAGATTAAATCTCTAGTTAAAAAAAAAAAAAAAAAAAAAAAAACAACAAAAAAAACAACAAAAAAAACAACAAAAAAAACCCACTTAGATTGATACAGTTAATTAGAAAAGAAATAAAACATTTAATAAATAAAACATTTACTATACTTACACACAGTTATGTGTAAGCATATGTAAGTATAGCGCACTTAGATAACCCTTAGCAAAGCAGCTGGGAGCTGGAAGCAATCTTATCACAGCAGCATGGGGTACCCCATAATGTAGCTTACTCTTTGCAGCAGCACAGCAAACCTGGCTGATCCTGTCCTCCTAACAAAACAGAATGCAGACAAAACATCCACTTGCATTCTTAACTTTTTAAATCAAGACAGATTTATGAGGTGTGTAGATTCATTGCGAAGTGAAAGGCATCATGACATTGCAATCCAGCCCTCATAAAATGAAAGCTATACATAAAAGTAGTCCAAAACCCCTTCATAGTTAATTAAGGAGAGAGCTTAAAAAAAAAAAAAGTGGCAAAATGCCGATAACTTCTAACAATATATAACTTCAGTTCAAATAACTACTGGTAACTCTATCACAGACAAAATTGAGATGAGGAAATCTACTACATCTGAGTCTGTATGCATTTATTATTATGTTTTCAAAGAAGTTTAGAGATCCTTCAGAGTCTGGTTTTGGCTCTCTTTTTGTTGCCTCACAAGTTACAGCAGCCAGGAACAACTCTGGCCTTCTCCTGGACAAGGGGTTTTCCAGATATTTGTTGAGGTTAAGAATCAGTTTTGCATGGATTTGGGCTAGAGAAAAGTGTTCAAGAGAACAGAATTTAAATAAGCTAGAATCCCCAAAGCAAAGATAATCAGAAGCTAAGAAAGTGTTGTGGTTTAAATAGAGAGTTTGAAAAATCCAGTGAGAGGTGTCAGGCACATCACAAAGTCTCTCTGTCTCCATTCTCCAGCTGGAAAATAGAGATAATATTTCTCCTCTAATTCTCCAGGAGGTTATAGCATAAATTCATTAACATTTTCAGGCATTCAGATGTTGTGTGAATATCTGAGAGCAAAAGAAGAAACTGCTGTTGGTGAATGAAGGCCTTATAAATTTTTATATAGATAAGTCTTGATCCCTTTTATATTTCCCATGGAAATTTGAACTTAATTCTGGAAAAGAATGCAAGGATAGAAAATGGATTCTTTGAGAACTAAAGCCGGGGACCATTAATGTCTCTAAGGGCGAAAAAGGCTAATAATCTCTTAATATTTGCAATTTCAGTTCCTATCCCTGTTCACATTCATATTACTTCTGCCTTTTCTGTTGCTCTTCTATTCCCATTATTTATTATGAGTAGTAAGAGAACACTTCTATGCAATATAATATCAGGTTATTTTAATGAGACTTTCTGAAATTTACTCTTGTTATTAATAAGGAAAGGTAAGCAATGAAATCTTGGCCTCATTGAGACACATGGGTTTTTTTCTGTTGATCTCAGTAGAACCAGAAATTCTTGCAGGAATCAATACAGACACCTTAGACCCCTTAGACCCCTTGACAGCTTTGATATATCTTTGAGGGAAAGTGCATTGACTTTGTTGCAGATCCTAATTGGAAAACATGATTTTGGTACGACTTTTTCGAGAGTTTATTTTCTACCCAAGAAAAATAATCGGTACCCATAATAACAGTTCATTCAGCAGGAGAGTGGTCTCATACACACTTGTATTCTGATTCCCTCAGTACTTGAGCCATAGATGAAAGTAAATTTGAGGTGACCTTTTGGTCTCTTTCCTTCTATGGTTGAATGACTGTTCATAGGCAAATAGAACATATTAAGAACATGGAATGTTGTCTGACTGGAAGAAAACATCTCAATGTAGCTATGAAAGGTCTGCCTAGTCTTATTAAACAATTCTTCACAAAGCTCAGAGATTTTTTTGTATTTTGTCTGAAGTGCTGGCTTATAAAAGCATGTGACAGCATGTGACAGAATCTACCATAAAGAATAAGTATTTGCATTAGATATTTATGAGGTCAACAACCAAAGGAAAAGAGGTAAAACATCAAGATAGTGAAACTGAAAAACAGTGACTAAAAAGTATTAACAGCTTTCCTTTCATATTCTTTTTTCCTTTTTGTTTCTGTATCCAAAATATACTTCAAGCAATGACTTATAAACAAGTAAATAATTGTTTACTGTAATGGCATTTTTCAAATACAAGGAGCTAAATGTATGGTTCACATCACAAAGGTTAAGGAGATTATTGTTCTGCTTTTGATGGAAGTTCATTTCCCAGCAACTATTTGTTAGGAAAATTATTTAAATACAGACATCCTTTAAACTTCTCAGAATTAAAATGTCTCCAATCTTTGAGCACCTGTTGGATCAATTTGGAGATAAGTAGAACTCTGAGAGTTGTGACTGACATAAATCAAAAATGAAAAGTATTCATTTTGTGAATATGTATTGCTTACAAAATGAGAATGATATCAGGAGTTTTCATAATTGCAAAAATACCAATTACATTCACAGGAAAAAGATAGTGTTATAGTACATTTGATGCTCAATTTGATCTTTTCAGCACTGTAGATACCTAGGGCCCAAGGTATTTGCTGTCATTCCTTAGAAATGTTCCAGCTGAAGGACACACTTTTCACCTTATTGAACTCTTCTCTGTGTCTTGAACGTTTTCTTCCTGATTTCAATGTAAAACTTTTTTCAATACAAATACATAACAACCTGGGCCCTTTTTGTTACATCTAACTTTATAAGCATATGAAAGAGTATGATCAGCTTTGTACAAATAAATATGTCAGTTTTATCTTTATTTGTTGACCACCAGAGATCTAGTGAAAATATTGTATTTTTTTTTTTAATGGTAGGATACTCCTTTGGTTTCTTATTTTTCAGATTAATTCAGGAGAATAGAATTTCCTACTTTTTTTCTTTTTCACATAAGTGCATCTTTAAGTTCCTAGTGGTTTTGGGGACCTGATTTGCCAGCGTTGATGATTATGAAATGAACTAAACCCTGTAAATAGAAACACAAGAGGAAAATTTAAAGGGTACCAAGGAAGATTTTTTCATTTACTAATTAGAAAGGGATTGCTGTAAGATTTGTCTCTGCTGGTGAAAGCCTGAGATCCCAACTCTATTTTGACAGATTTCCAGTGACTAAGTTTTGTAAGGCTTACTCATGAGTACCAGATGACCCCAGAAAAACCTAAAATCAGTTATGACATTCAAATCAGAACACAAAGTTCCCATGGATCTGTGCCCAGAAGTTGCTCCTGTGGATGCCCAGGAGTGTTTTGGTCTGGGGACCAAAAAGTTGCCCAAGTTCTGTAATAATACAGTAATGCCTTGTAAATGTTGTGTAAAGCACAGTCACCATGTTTTCGTGTACCAAAAATCTTGTTGCTACCTCACTCACCATTTTGTAAAGAATTTCATGTTTGTTAACCACTCTGCTCTGCTAACTGCTGCCACTATCCCACTCTTCTGTTCTTCACCTGTGATTTATTTAATTGGCCTTCATAAGAAAAGAACTGATGATGACTAGGATAAAAATATAACAACTCATAAAGAGGCAAAAAGAACACATTCACTAGAAGATGTATGTCAAGTGTTCAATATTTTGTGAATTGATGAGCAATTATATAATTGTGGCCTACTCTAAGAAAGACTGGAAGAACCACCTGGGCACCACAATATTCATCCCAACTTGCAAAGTGAAGTACCACTCAAAACCTCATAGCAGTATGTAGATCATATCCTGAGCTGAGTTTTAAAAGTCAAATGAGCATTTTAATTAACATCTCAGCTGCTGAGAAGTCAGCTTCTCTCCCAGCTGATTGATCAACCTGAGGATCTTGCTTCTGCCTCCCTGTCCTCCCTGCGGCACTCCCTGTCCCATCAATTTAGCTTGTGTACCTTTCATGACTTTATTAAAGATGACACCTCTCAGGAGAGGGCTTGTAGTGCCAGCAAGTACAGTTGAGAGACCAAAACTGCTCCATGTCCTTCTTGCTAAAGCATGGTTGTCTATCCTCTGAGAGAGACTAGAGGGGAAAATACCTTCTCTATCTTTCATGAGAACTCCTCCAGCATCATTTTATAGCTGAGAGTCACTAGGAAAAATATATTGGCAGGAGTTAAAGAAGGAATCAGCTTCTGTCTGTCCCTTTCTCCCTCCTGTCCCTACACATGGTTAATTTTTCCTTGGTGAACACACAGGCCAACAAGGAGTTCTGGTATGCTCCAGCCAGGGCGATGATCTAGGTGAGCCAGAGAATAGATTTGGAGGGTATAATAGAGGTTGGTGCAGCCTTAACTCCCATAAGGCATCTGTAGAAACTCTTCACATCTACAGCATGTGATGAGAGCAGACAGAAGTATAGAAAGACATTCACAGCAGTCTTATCATTTTTATTTTTATTGGAGAACAGTTTGGTTGATCCCAAATGGTAATAACACCAGAAGGAAGGGATTAGGAAGTCTATAAAGTCTGTCAACACAAAACAAAACTATACCTGGTAAGGAAGAGTGAATTTCCACTTTCATACTTAAATTCAGCGTCATTTCAGCTTGCTATGGCAGACATTGTCTGGGAAACAATAGGACACCTTAGCATCCTTTACAGCAGATAGCTTAAAGCCAGTGAAGGATTCATTTATTTCAACTGGTATTTGCAAAGAACTATGAAGAGGCAAGTGAGATACTTGTTAGGGAGGCAGCACTTGGAGTGATGGTGCAGTGGGGGTAGTCCCTTGTGATTTTTAAAAAACATTTAGACAGCTAAGAGCAGCAGGGGTTCAGTACTAGTGAACAGACATGTTAGATTGCACTGCAAGAAAATAAAATACACATCTGTGAGGCAAGGTCAAAGCAGACTGACAGCACACAGATGCCTGCTCCTGGTCCCAGCTCTTCCATCAGCTAAGGCAGGATTCATCCCTAGAGAATTCAGCAATTGTATCTTGTGACACTTGGGGCACTACACTTGACCTATTTAACATTACAAAATAGATGCAAATTGTATCTTTAGGAAATCCTCCCATTTGCTATTGACAAAGATCAAAACATGACTTCTGGGACACATGTAAAAACCTCTAAACCAGAGGTTTAGACCAGTTAACAGCAACATGAGCCAGCTGCTATTGCACTGTTTGAAACAAGTAAACAAAAGCCACTTCTTGTTACGTTTTCATAAGGGTTTAAATAAGCAACCATTTGAAACATGATATTTTACACTGAAAAAGCAAGAGAGCCATATTTCATTAAGAGCATTACTTTTTGTAGTCAGGAACAGCACCAAATAGAACAAAGATATGGCTCTTTATTGATTAGTCCTCAGTGTGTGTTTAATCAGTGACTGGACTCTTCCAGGTAGACTGACAGTAAATTAACAGAGACACTCATCTGTTCTTGGAAATATCACATTGTTGGTCATCAGAAGGTTCTCTAACTAAGTCCAGTGTTTTTAGTGAATTCATGTGACCATAGTCTAAATTATCAGCACACAGAGGATTAAAGATGTGTTAGTTAACGACCAATGAACAAGCAAACAAAAACTATTTGCATTATATTATTATACTCTTAACCTTGATAGTCACCTTAGTATTTTTTTTTACAGTTATTTTCCATAGCTGATGAAACCAAAGCATACTTTCAACTGAATTTATTAGACTCTGTATTGCTGTTTCTATTTTGTTTCATCTATTTTTGATGCATAGGAAGACCAAGAAGGGATTGTAAATGCTCAATCAGAAATAAAAAAAAAGAAAATAAAAGCCAGTCTGAGTCTCTTTTAAAAAGCTTTACTCATAACAAGGTGTTCTCCATTTCCACAAGTTTTGAAGACAGATCCAGCCTCTATTTTCAAAGGCAATGTAGCTGATCCACAGAAAATGCTCACCCAAGTTTCATCAACCTGTGTTACTATTCTGATACCAGAACTTTGACTACAGTGGCCATCAGCAATCAGACTACAAACAAACACTTTCCCACAAAGAGCAGAAAAGCCCTCTCTCCACGTGACAGTGTACCCAGGACTCGTGTTCCAGGAATCAGGCTTTTACTGCTCCGTGGCACCAGCAAAAAGGCAGGTGGGCAGTACGACCAAGGCTGGACTGACACCGCACCCTGACCTGTGTACGCTGCAGCTCTGCGGGTGCCTGGCTCTCCCTTTACTGTTGCTAAGCTTATGCTCATCATCCTGCCTGAGATAAGTCTGGACTTGATGAGGTTCATGCTTACATTTAAAACATTAGTCAAGCTGCAACAAGTGCTCTTATAGTGGTAAGGGAGATTATGGGTGGCGCAGTCTCTTGTTTTCCCATAGATGTAGAAAGTGCAATTGACTATTAGTTGAAGGACAGGGATCCTACCCCACAAGCCCATTTTACCTGCTCTTAGCCACCCTGCATGCTCTCAGCTGATGCAGCCTTACTAACTAACTGGAATTATATTATGTGTTTGCTATCAGTGGTGTTCTGCTTGTATTTCGACTGCATATATTTGCAACTGAGGTATTTTTTTTCCCAAACTTTACAGAGCAGTTTTCTTTTGTAAACTTTCTTCCCACTTTTTAAATGGGAAGTGTCTCAAATCAGCAGGAAGTTTTGTAAAGGTTCCATCCAGTATGGTCTTAGAATTTCACATTCTAGTGAATAAGGCAGGGTCTTTGTGACTTTGTCTTTGAGGGTCAAAAATAGGAGGGAGGGGAGGTTGCACATAAATGAGGCAAAAATGTAATCTTTATTTTAAAACTTATTTGGTACTTTTGAGACGAGTACTTTTTAATGTCCCTAGGGGGTTTCAATCTTCAGGATGTATTACTGCTACTGTTACAGCAGTCTGCTCACCAGCTAGTCCCTGGAGGATATGACAACTGCTTAAACAAGAAGCACCACCCAAACTATCCAACACCTCCTGGATTTGCACACAGTTTAATCAATACAGTGTGGGCTAATTTTTCTGCTGTGATAGGGAAATCTACACAAACTCTCAGCACAGGAACTGATATCACTCCTACCCTCACCACAGTTACACTAGGGAAGGGTAATTGAACATTTCATAGCCTGACAAAGGTCTGCCAGGGAGGGGAGTATTACTCTCTGTTTTGCAGCTCAAGACCTAAGACAGAGACCATGTGGAATGACCTGCATGACAGAAAATCTGAATCTGAGTATGGATTCAGCTTTTCATACCACGCTTGCCTTGTGTTTTGGAGGGGGCTTTTTTCTTGCATGGTTGGATAGTAACTTAGAATACCATACTTCAGACATAAAAAACCAGGAAAAGGTAATTAAAGCACATCCCATAATGAGATCATTATGTTCTGATTGACAAAATCCTTTCTTGGGGAAAGAGTACTACCTGGCTGTTACTCAGAGTAGAAAATCAAAGGGACAGTCATACTGACCCTGCCACACTGAGTGGCTTTCAGGAAATATTAAATGTAATGTAATCATTTCTAGGGCAGTGTTTTGGCTCAGGGCATAGGAAGATGAGAAAATCTGAAATTGAAAAGCCAACCCTTCAAATGACATAAAACAGCCAGTTGAATTTGCATCAGTCAAGGTGACAGTACAATTAATAATATAGGCAGCACTTCATTTGAAAATCAAAGGAACTGTGGATGTATGATTAGCAAAATACCTGTAAATCCTGTTTGAATAGAGGAGGGAGCTATGTTTTGTCTTATAAATCAGGATTTTAGTTGCTGTGGTAATGTTCCTTGTATAACTTGTCTACATAAATGAAACTCAAGCCCGGCTGTCGCAAACCACAGAGGATTATAAAATAATGAAAAACAAAACTAAACTAAACCGAAGGAACCTAGTCAACTGGAGACTTACAATGAAAATTTTAAGTAAAAGTTACACAAAAAGTTACACCAACAGATTAACTCTTTTTGTTTTCATTTCCCTAAGGAAAATAAATTTTGGAAACACTTTACAACTGAAAAACACAGTACTGATGTTAGAACAATCCTGTGCAGCTGTGTCTGTCGCCTGCACCTGCCTCTGGCACCTCGGGTAGATATCTTTCAGAAAAAACATAGAGGTGCTAACAGCTGGTGGAGAAGACAGCTGGGGATGGTCATGAACAAAGTCTGAGGTGGAGTATTACAAGATAATTGGGCAGATTTGAGGTCAGATAATAGACCAATCTAACAGTAATCAATGAACACATAGTAATTTTATTTCTTATAAAACTTCAAGGCAGTTGAAATTCATCTATGCTCAGTGTTCTGGAAAGAACAAAACAGAATTTCATAGTTTACTAAATAGAACTACACTATGGCAAATGTTTTACTGGCTTTATCACTACATACAAAGTGTTGTACAAGCAGATTGAGCCAGTGCATAATAAAGCATCAAGTCTGGACTAAGCATAACTACCACCCTACAGTAAACAACCCTGGTCTAATCATCAAATATTATGAAGCCCTGGGAACAGCTTTTGGAAGACACAACATTGCACTTTTTCCAAGTGGCTGAAGCTGTTGGCTGTGGCAGGGCACTAGTTCAGGGTCCTCAGGGAAATCCATTTGCTTCCCAATGTGCATGTCTTTCTAGCTAAAGAGGGGCCAAAAAAAGCAGCAGCAAGTGGACAAATTCAGGATTGTGTAATCTACCACCTTATTTTTTTTCCCTCTTCAGGAAACAACTAGAGAAATTAATATAATGTATGGAAGCCATGAGATAATGTCTTATTTCTCTTGGTAGAGGGCATGGGCTGTCTCTTACTGTAGTTGGATTTCACAGGCCATGTCTAACCATAGAGCTATGCCAACATGTAACTGAATCTTTAAAAGAAAAGGAAAATCCCTCTAGAGCACCCCTTTGTAAAATGCAAAATTTCCTGCCCTCATAGTGCTTACCCAGAATGCTTGGGGTATACTGATCTGATTTTGCTATTAATCATTGAGTTATCTCTCTACCTAATTATCTACCTCTCTGACTCACTGCATCTGGGAGGCCAGTAACCGCAAGGTAAAGAAGTTTGTGTCTATTTTCTCATATTTGCACCTGACAAGTAGTTTAAACATGGGCTCCTCCCATGGCTGACCTAACATGGCATAATATGCCTTACCACAGGAATTGCATCAAGAAGCTGGTTCCCTTCAGATTGGGTTATCAATGTTGTACATGCTTTTTCCTCCTTTGGATGCAAAATTCTCTAGGTGTCCCTTGATGCTGGGATCACCTGGTGGCTCTGTCTGATGGCTCATGCAGACTTCCCAAGAGGAGCTGTACACACAGGCAATGCTTGAACCCATCCATATTTGAGCAGTTTTCAGCTATTTCCAGGTGGACGTCAGACTGTTGATTTTTGATCTGCAACTTAGAAGCAACTTTAGCTGCCACACAGAGAATAGAGAAGTGGAGGCAGAAAAGTAGAAAAGGGAATCTTTCTCTCCTCCCCCATCATTTAAATTGGAGACATAGTATGGAAGAGACCCCTGGAGCTGAGTATAACCCAAATTCTGACTGAATAGAAGAAATTAGTATGCTGCAACATTTCACTGAGAGCTGGAGAGATACTGGCAATGGACCCAAAAAGAACAAGAAGAGCTATCTAGCTATCTAGCTCCATCTTTGGAGGCAATAAAACCTATACTATATCCCCAGGTCCAACAGAGATTGATCTGATTGCTTGTTGAGGGGGGAGGTGGGTGGCATTTCAGAGCTTGCTGTATGGAGACCTTTTTCACCTATTTTTGAGGCAGTTGAGGGAAGTAAGAGCTAAAGGCAAAAGACTGTGGAGGAAAATATTTGTAGAAAATATTTTGTATGATCTTAGAGGATTTTTTAAAAATTTATGTGGCAAGCAAGCAGAGACTTATATAAGTGCCAAAGCTGCATTATCAAAATGTTAGTAGGTAAACATATCAATAAATATGCTGTGAAATGAAGAATCATCTGAATTTCTTTTAACACAGAAGAGATGTTAATTATGATCCCTGCCTCAACCCACCGCCAATATGCTTCAGGGCTCAAAGCTGCACATAACTCTGAGCTCCACAACTCATCCCATTTGTCCTTGCTTCTGGACTGCCAGAGTGCAGGTCGGTTCATGGTCAACAGTACTGGAGGCAGCTGACATATCCAAAAGAATCAGAAATGACACCTGATCTTGATCCATCATTGACAAAGGATTATCAGCCAACACAAATATGTGCTGTGACTTCTGTTATCAAATGGTTTGTAAATAACCATGTATTACAGACAGGATTTCAAGAGAGCTCAGTGTTGCCCTATCCAGAAAGAAAAACAGAACAAAAGTGTGCTTACATTAACTGATGCAAATTCAGCACTCATTGCGTACAGAGAGTAGGATTATCTGGCCATCTACTGAAGGATCTGGGATTTGACTGAAGGATTTGGGATCAGTTTCCTACAGAGAAGAGATATTTAAGGAAATAACGAAGATTAAATTGATGCATGTCATTGTATGGAAGAGTGTCTGGTTTAAAACTGGGATTTATTTGGAACACTTTCTGTGTGAAACAAGTTCAGAAACACTACGTTTCAATCTCTCAAACTGGCTGTCATGTAGAGAATTTTCATATGGCACAATTATTCCACAGATCAGTCAGAATTCATGTAATTCTGATTTTAAAGGTAATTTCTGGATTATTCTGTCCCAAATAGGGCTATTTTAATTTCTACAAACAGAGAAAAAGGGAAGGGCTGTTCTTTGGATAAGGAGGCAGCTCTGTGTGTGCCTCTTCTCTGACATCAGAGCCCAGAAAATAATGTTCCCCCAGACTGGTAACCTTAACTTCTCTGTCACATCATACTGTCCTCAGTCCCTTCTGTACCAAGCCTTGAATTTCCCAGTCCTTCCTGCCTAAAAGTTCTTTCAAATGCCTTCTGTGTTGAGGCTTCCCTCTCACACTGTCTGTTTCCACGGCCTCTGCTGTTTCAAATCACCTTTCTGCTATACAACTTCATGTCTGACAATTATTTTCCCATAACTTATTTTCCCATAACTTATTTTCCCATAAGGAACCCTGTTCCTTATTCCTCTTGGTAGAGGGCATGGATTTAACTGTCTCTTACTGTAGTAGGATTTCACAGGCCATGTCCAAACATAGAGCTATGCCGTCATGTAACTGAATCTTTAAAAGAAAAGGAAAATCCCTTCCTGCTGCCCCTGCTCTCCTCTCCTGCTGCCCCTGTGCTCCACATCCGTAGTACTCCCAGCCTTGTTCCCACCTCCTGAGTGGTGCCATGACGCTGTTGAGCAGAACGGGAACAGAGAACTCCAGATCAGAAAGCTAAGAAAATGAGCTCTGATTTATTTCAAATGTACTGCTCTACATATAGAGAACTTCGAGAAGACTAATTTCATTTGTCATAGAGTAAAAACATGTCACACCATTGGTGTGCAGTGAATGACACACAGTGGCAAAGCATATCCATAAACCATGTGAATAACAAGATAGATTAGAGAATTATTTACATTCTTTCCCAACTGTTTCCCAGGCTGTCACCTGGTTAGAAAACCTTTCTCTTTCTCTCTGACTGAGCTGAGAATATCCACAGTGCCATTCATTTATAATTGTGTATATAATTTGTGTATTACCCCCCTGTTGACTGCCAAGGGACAGTACAGCCTTCTCATCCACCCTTGCCTCCAGCAGAGCCCACCCCTTCCTTATGTTGTGCTCAGAGAAACTCTTTGGAGATGTTGGGCACACACTTGGAGCCAGCTGCATTGGTTCCGTCAGACATAAAGGAAACTTCTAGCAGCTTCTCACAGAAGCCAGCCCTGTAGCCACCCAGCTACCAAAACCTTGCCATGCAAAGCCAAGACAAAAGTAATTATTCAAGAAGTATGAACACCAAGTTTCATTTCCCTCCTCAGCCAGTGGGAATTCAAATTCATTTCTCCTCCTGCTTTGTACTCTCCTTTCCATCTTGTTAGTCTTCTTTTTCCTGTGACTATTCCAACTTTGACTCAAGAAGGTGCAACAAAATATACAGAACAACCTGCATCAGAAGAGTTTTGATGCTCAATCACGAAATGAAAGACTTGACATTGAACTTTCTCAGTCTAGCCAAGAAAGCCCTAGAGACAAAAATTCACAATTTTTCCAAGTATTAGAAAAAGCTATTGTATCATATTATGAAGGAATTAAAAAACCCTGTTTCCTTTAAAAAATATTCATAACAGTGTTTTTCAAGCAGCACACTGTTCTGCATCTTCGCTATGAATGTTATGAGAATATATTCAAACTTAAGGGAAAATTCCTATTTCTGAAACCTGATCAAGTGTTGAACCAGCTACTGAACTTCTCATTTAGGGCAATTTGAGAACTGAATTCTCATAATAGTAATGTTAAACACCAAACAGGGGGGGGGCCTGGTGAGTTTAGGTATCTATACTGGGTTAGCTGCAGCTGAGCAGGGGATTTCAGGATCATAATTATGCTCAGCTACACCCAAGTTTATCCAGAACTTTCTCAACCTTGAGTCCTTTTGCAGATATGACCTTGTTTTGACTTTTTTTCCTTTCAGTGCTCCAATATCTCTTCCAGATCATTCTCAGAAATATATGAGACTGAAGTAGTTTTCTGCTTTTTTTCTCAACACTTGGACACAAGACAATGGTTAAATGACCTCAGAAAGCTTTATGGAAGGGATTATATGTTGTCATAGAAAATTACCAGCTCCTGATCAACATTAGCGTTGGCTTCTCACAAAAGCAAGAAACTCACGAGACAAGAAAAGCTCCTTCAGCTGAAGGAGGAAAGGAGATTCCCCTGCCAGAACACCTTTCCATAGTGCAGAGAGGATCACCTTTTCCATAGTGCAGAGAGCTGGCCTGGCTCTGTCTGTTGTCCTCTGTTAGGGTAGCACATGAGGACAGTGCAACTTCCTCTCCATGCGCCCATGGTGCTGGGATTCTCTCATGTCCTCAGGCTGGGACCTGTAGCCTCTCTCTACAGAACTATTTCAGATAGGATGTGGTTTTGACAGCTGGACTGACAACTGTCCTTTGGGAAGTGACTCAAATGAAGCATGTCAAAGTTGTCATGCAAAGGGTGACAACTGTCAGATAACCATTGCCATTGATTCCTGTAGTTCTGTTTTTTCCAATTTACACAATATTTTGACTGTGAAATATCATCTAATTGCATACTTCCTAGTGGGAAAAAATTAGTGGGTTTTTTTTCTCATTTTTATTCCATGTGCTAGAATGTCTTTCCTATACTCTTTTCTTACACCTCCAAGCCTTGCTGTAGTAATTTAATAATTGAGTAACTAGCACTGAAAACAATAGAACAATTAATTCCAACTGTCACATCCACATTAGGGGGCTTACTTCTGGGGCAGATTTGGCTCTCCCATTTAAAGTTTTAAACTCAGTTTGTCAGCTGCAAAACAGAGCTTTTAGAGTGGCCCCCATACTGTCTAGCAAACTTCTGAAATAAACCTGCAAGTCTTTTAAAAATCTGTTTTGCCTAAATGGCACTTTTTAATGAGGTAATTTTTTTTTGAGACTAAAAACAAGTGTGAGTAAAGAAACATTACGCTGGGCTGTATCACTGGGGCCTCTATTTCTCTAATCTGCTTAAAGCCTAAAGGAAACTATTAAATGGAACCTCTCTGAAATAGAAACTAAATAATTTCAGCAACAATTATCACTCACTTCTATATTCCTTTCAAATATAAATAAATAAGGAAATATCTACCAGAACCATGATGTGCTGCAAAGAACTTTTCCATTTGTTACCTCCTCAAACAGGATTGTGGTGCTTTTCTAGTAAAAGTTAAATGAAATGTTCTATAGATCACTGCAAATGGTTTGCTTTCATTTCAATACAAGAAAGATATCTATAGCACTAGTCATGAGAATAGGCCTTCTGTGCAGTGACCACTTCAGACAACACTCAAATCACTCACCTTTTGCTTCTGATTCAGGAAATGATGACATGAGCTCTTTACTGCGTGTCTGATTCCCATGCATGTGATTGTCTGACTGAAGTGTTTGATGCAAAGATATGCCAGGGTTCATGAATGGTTTCTACACAAATTGTTGTCCTATCCAGAAATATCTGTTCTCACATCTGCCATTCATTTAGCAGAGCTCTGGGGTCAGAGGAACCAGGTAATCCACAGCAAGCAACCATTAAGCAGGTGAGTAAATTTGGTCATTTCAAACTAGCCTGTGATTTGCTACACAGAAGATTCAAAGACTATCAACAGAACTGGAGAATTAAACCTGGTCTATCAAGCATCCCCCTATTTTACTACATGGCAGCCAAAGGTCTGCCCTGACGTAATGGTTATTTGCACTGACCAAAGCACTGTGAAACTTATGTCATGCCAATAGCTCTGCTGGTAATTAAAATTTTCTTCATATCGATCCTGGAGTCTCCTGTTTTGAGTTAGTGGCAGTCAGACACTGGGCCACCAGCATGATGAAATGGGAGGCAGGAATAGGAGGGTTGTAGACAGAGTATCATCATGAATTGAGTGTGTCGTTACGTGCAAAGCATGACCACACATGCAAAATGCTGATTCCATCCAAACCCATAAAGCCTGACTTTAAGCTGATTTAGCTCCATCTTTTCTGCTCCTTGTTGAGTCATCACAAGGCTTTCTAGTCCAGGATTAGACCTAATCCTTCTGTGACATCACCCTTTACACCCACTAATGTATAAAGTGAGGGCAGGACCCTGGCCACAATAGCTCCCACAGATTTGTAAGTCATAGCATACATGAGACAGCTTTTTCCTGCCTGTGTTATAAAGTATGAGGCTTCTTTTTTCTTTTTCTAATTTCTGCACAACATCTTGATGTAATTTGTTCTACTTTGGTGTTTTTTACGAAGTTATATAGCACGACCCAACATTTATAAAAATCACAATGATTTGTATTTCTACAAAATATTTGCATTTCAACCTATAGCTTCGAAGTTAAAAGAAATGTTTTTTTTCACATCTTACAATGGGGTTCATCTACCTTAATTCTAACATCTAGAAGTCTATCATTTCATGCAGAGGTCCTACTTCATGTTACCTTTATTCTTCTTCCTCTCTTCATGCTTCCATTGCTCATTTTCTCATTTTACACTGTTCTGTTTCTGTGAAAAGAACAGAAATTTCACCATAATTTCTCTTACTTTAAGATTCTCTCATTCCTCTGTTCTGGCTCTACTCTTTCTTTTTTTTTCTTTCTTTCTTTCTTTCTTTCTTTCTTTCTTTCTTTCTTTCTTTCTTTCTTTCTTTCTTTCTTTCTTCTTTCTTTCTTTCTTTCTTTCTTCTTTCTTTCTTTCTTTCCTTCTTTCTTTCTTTTTCTTTCTTCCTTCTTTCTTTCTTTTTTCTTTCTTTCTTTCTTTCTTTCTTTCTTTCTTTCTTTCTTTCTGTCTTTCTTTCTTTCTTTCTTTCTTTCTTTCTTCTTCTTTCTTTCTTTCTCTTTCTTTCTCCTTTCTTCTTTCTTTCTTTCTTTCTTTCTTTCTTTCTTTCTTTCTTTCTTTTCTTTCTTTCTTTCTTCTTTCTTTCTTTCTTTCTTTCTTTCTTTCTTTCTTTCTTTCTTTCTTTCTTTCTTTCTTTCTTTCTTTCTTTCTTTCTTCTTCTTCTTTCTTTCTTTCTTTCTTTCTTTCTTTCCTTTCTTTTCTTTCTTTCTTTCCTTTCTTTTCTTTCTTTCTTTCTTTCTTCTCTTCTTTCTCCTCCATTTCCCTCTTCTCCTCTGATGTACCCGCTCCCTTATTATCCTTCTTTGCCACATTCCTACTTCCCTACTTCTTCCTGTCTTTCCTTTCTTCTTCTCTGCAAGATACTCCTTCCCCTTTTCTTCTTCCCTCCATTCTCATCTGCTCTTCTGTGTATCAGTTTTTCCGCTTTGATGTCTTCTCACTCTCACTGCTCTCATTCCCTCATTTCAACCTGCCTCCTCTAAGTCCCTATGTCTCTTACCATTTCTGTCTGTTCTTGCTCTAGCATTTGAATTTGCTTGGGTTTTTTGATGGCTTCTTTTCTTCTTCTCTCTTTCCATTCCCTAAGTGATTCTCCAATGTTACAGGTTTTACCAATTCTGTGTCAGCCCAAAGAATAAAAATACCTATCCTCCAAATTTCAGCAACACAAAACTCCAGAAAGGACATCTTGGATGGTGACACAGCTCTTGGGCTTTACTAGGCCAATACTAAAATAAAGTGAGTTTAGGTGGAAGGATAGTCCTTCCTTGTTTCTGGTCTTCAGATCGGGAAGGAGCTTGTTGTGTAATCTCCCACCTGTGCACCCGAGTTTTCTTTGGAAGGAGTGCTTATTGTACTCAGCTTATTGTGCTTCAGCCTGGACAACACACTAGGACTGCATCCATTCAGCAGAACACATGGACAGAGCAGGATTTCCAGTTTGCCCAGGCTGGGGGATAGGAGGGTGCACCTGTAGACCTCAGGGTAAGTTGTGCTTTGATTTTTCGGAGATGTACAATAAATTCTGCTTGTTTCCCACCATACTGTCCATGTACTAGGCAGTAAACAGGACAGAGGAGACATCACAGTTCTTGCTTGAAAGTATTCAGGTGTTTAAAAAGTCAGTTCTCTGAAGAATAGGAAGGCGAGAAGCAAGAGGTACTATAGGTTATGTGTGTCTGGAATTGAGCAATTTTCCTTTTATGAATGGGCCAAACAAGTTCAGAAGCAGTTCTGTCAATCCTGGAAAGGCTGGAAGGCTGCAAAACCCGAAAGTCTAGAGCAACATTGGCTTTGCATTTTACTGCTGTTAAAAACCAATGCAGTAATAGAGGGGTTTCAGCTCCTAGGGCCACTTTCCACTCTCTTCCTACATTTGGAAGGTCTAACGGCCTATCCACTTAACAGTCAGTCTTCTATCAGTAGGGAATATACTCTTGATTTTATTTGCTGCAACCTTATGTGAGAAAGAGCAGAGTCTCACATCCAGCAACCATTAGGAGCTGATGCCTGTCCTTGGTTTCAGTGTTCTCAACCAGCAAAGAGAACTGAGCTTCTCTGTCAAGGCCCATTCTTGCTAACTGCTAGGTTATTGCAATCTGCAGGAAGAATCTGACTCTTAAAAACAATCAAAAAGCAATTTTTCATCCCAGTAGAGTTTTAAGATTAATTTTCTTAAGCCAGTTATGCATATCACCCAAAAGCAATAAGACATAGATAGACACAGATCCTCAAATATATTTAGATTCCTAAATCCCATTTATTCAGTATAAATTTCACATGAACTGGAAAGGACCCAGTCTGCCCAATTTTTAGCAATCCCAGATCCATTAAAGAGTAAATAGATGTAGATAATGATTGTACTATAGCAATGGGAAAGGAAGGGCTTAAAGGATAAGGTTAAGGTCTGAGACATGAAACTTTCCAGTCACTGGAAGAGGATCGATTCAACTTATCCAGGGAAAAACCAACGAAAGAAGAATTGTTGTGCAAAGAAAGAATCAAAGAGGAATCTCAGGCTAGAAAAGAGAGTTATGTATGTGACATGCAAAACTTACTATTTTCATACTACATAAAAAGCCAAGGTAGCATTAGAAGGGGACAAAGAGAGGAAAATGCCAAACTACACATCCTGCACTAGCAGTCAGTAAGAATTTCTTCTCAAGACAATCTTCTATTTTTACCCTGTCAGTTCTTGGCACAGAGATTGCAAACATAGTCTACAATGCGCAGGGTTGATGAGCTTCCAGACTGGAGACAACAGCCTGAGGAGTGATCTGTAGATTGTCTAAATGACACTGGAGACTTCGTAACTGAAAGGCCTCAGCACCTCTTCAGGACAGTATGACCATTTTGAACTAAAAAAACTCTCAAAATTGATCAGACAACTGACAGGTCTGAACATGCAGACAGGTCTAAAGAGGCAGAGCAGTTCCCAACAGCAACCAGCAAATCCAGAAAAAAGGCAGCTAGGAAAGCTTGCAACCAGAGTACTGGTGATCCTATATTACTCCCAAGTATCTTGGGTGTGTGCATGTGCTGCACATTTCAATCACAGCCTAGATACTCCTCTGGGCAGATGGAGGTCACTTCTTTGGACAAAAGAATTAGCACATTCCTTTTGTTATTTGATTTTATTATTGAGATACTACTGGATTTTGTCTGAATTTCTTGTGCAAATACATATAGCTGTGCTCAGCAAATTCCTTTTTGCAGTCCTTCAAAACGAGCTCTCGTTTACACCTAGGCCTCCAAGAAAGGTGATAATGCAGCTGATTAAAGCAATAGCAATACTGAAGCAAATTCTTTTGGAATTACATTACTTTAGAGTCTACTGCTACTCCTCAGCATGTCTCTCCTAAAGAGTTATTTGGACTTTCACTCAATTAACTCAGCATCCCCCGAAGTGAGTAAGCCTCCAGATGGTCTCTCCTTTGCGGTGGCTAAGATATTTTTACTGGAGGGGGATGCAATTCTTTCAGACTGCATCTGTGAGACATTTAGGAATTTATATTGGTACTCACAAAATAACGATGCCTGTCCTGAAAAATCATCCTGCTCTTTTATGACAGTCTGTTTTAATTGGCTGCCTACCTTGTAGCTGTCTTCTTGGCCCACACTTCTGCCAGATCTGGGCTGAGATGTCAAAAATGGAAGAAGAAATGAATTATTTAAATCTTCATATAAAAAAGCACCCAATTCTTTTTGTCATTACACATTAGTCATTTACATTAGTTTGTAAAGTTTACCATTTATTAGTGCATTTTACAAATCACTTTTAATTGACAGGATTGTGAGATGTCAAACGGGCATTAGGAGGTTGCTCAAACTTAAAGATGGCCCTTTATTCTGAATTTCGATTTAGCACTAAACCTTTTTGAACCTTGATATATTTAAATTTATGGCAAAGCTGATTCTACATCACAGAATTTGGATCTGAATCAGAACCCTCAGTATCTACTGAAACTGCAAACTCAGTAACTATTAAAAAGTATTGCTCATGCTTTTCTACAGGGCCTTTTGAACCAAGTTGTCAACAGGTTTTTTTTTTGGTTTTTTTTTTTTTTTTTTGCAAGTGAAAACAGCCTCTAATATGGCCCATCCTTTATTTTATTTGGTTTTTTTTTTATTTTTTAATTTTTTTTGGAGGAGGTGTTAATTGAGATTGACAAAATTCCTAAAAAAATCTTAAAAATTAAAATCTCTACAACAGCCTTTGGCAGATTTTAAAATACCACATATATATTTTCCACAAAAGAGTTAATTTTCCACTGAATTTTATGAATGTCAGATAATTCTTGAAAATGTGTGTGTAAAACTCAATTCTTTCTGGACTTCTGCCAAAAACTTGAAGTCGCTTTTTGTTGCATTAACTCAAATAACAAAATTATTGTTTGAATAATTTAAAATAGGTTTCGGTTTCTATATTTTAAAATGTGAACTATTTCAGTTGAGATTGACAACAGGGAACTAAGAAGTGGAAATACTTTAAAAAAGTTTCCAGGTGTATAATATTCTTTTAGTTAAGTAATATTATTTTTAAAGTACTTAGTTTACCAGTCCCTCAACCTCTATTTCAGAGCAACATCACTTTAGTATCATCTTGGTACTAATGGAAAAAATAAAAAAGGCTAATTTTAATTAAGATTAAAATACTCTGATTCATAATTTAGAATACTTGTCAAACTCCAGTATAGCCCCCATGTTTTGCACTGAAACCTGCACTAAATTTACACCGAACAGTCTTTCCACGTTCTTATTTCTGTGTTCTTTCATTTGTCTTTTTTTTTTTTTTCCTCCTTTATTCATCTCTTTGCTCTTACCCATACTCAGGCTTCTTACCCTTGTTCGCAGAGTCTTTAAGAGCTGTTTCCTGACTGTTCTGGTTGTTGTGGCTGCCTTCTGGTATATCAAGGACATAAAGACATATATTAGGACAGTGTATTTGGTTTGAAAGCAGAAGTTTCATCATCAATGTGAAGAGTAGCATGCTGACTCCTTCCACCTCTCACCTCTCTAATCACCTCTCATGATTGCCAATTTGAGAATCATAGGGACTATTTTGAAAATATACCCTCTGCTGAAAATATACCTGGCCTTTTTTTGGCTAATTGCAACACAAAAATACAGGAATAGATTGAGTATTCAATCTCATTTTTTAGTTGCATAGCATTTTCTCCCACGCTGCAATTTTCCTAGGTAATAATATCACCCTCACATTGAAAGGGAGAAAAATATTTATAAATGTGTCAGAGCCCTAAAAGACAATTCTTTATTGAAAGCTAAAATTTGCTCAAGTAAGGACTTCAGTCATCAGATTTTCTGTGCTCTCTGCTACAGCATACTTTTATTAAACTTTACCAATGAATATGAAAAACGTGACACAGTAACCAAACAGTTACATAAACCATACAGATGCTTGTGATGAAAGAGCTAATCACAAGCCCTGCTAGAGTATGCTGAAGCAAGGGTAGTAGAGTTCCTATCACCGATATAAAACTCTTCTTGCCGTGTGGTTTTTGATTGTAACCTTTGCTGTAGTTTTCGGAGTGGATAACTGGTAAATGATGGTCCATATACGATGGCAGCAGGACCCTGTCTTCATAGAGTCTGTGAGACAGGGAAGATCTGCTACACTCTAAGTCTCAGGGGACACTCTGAATACCTACCGTGTTGCTAAGATAGATATAGGTGGAATTTAATATCCATTCCCAAAGGAGAGAGGGATGTCAGAACATTCCCAGCTCTATCCCAGCACTAAGTTTTCTCACACCAAACAAATCATGGAAATGTAGCACTGGGTTGATTGAAAAGCATTTCCTAATACTGCAGTCACCAAGTTTCTGAAAGGCTTTGCACTGGAGAAGAAGTTTAAACCATCACTGTAAAATTAAATTTCAACTCCCTCATCTTATGCTATAATTAATGGAGTCATACAAAAATGGTTACTGTGCTTCCTCTTCTATCCATGTGCAGAAAGAAAAGTATTCCTCTCCAGAGCAATTTAGTTTGCATTTCTAGAAAAGCAGAATAAAGGTCTAGATTAAGACATGGTCCCATCCTCAGCATGCTCTGTTGGTTAGCGATGAGTTAGTGCACTTCATGTATTTGTGGTTTTGGAATTCTCTCCACAGCAGTTAAATGCCTAACTGTGAGTTAAAGTATCTATTCAGGAGGCCAAGCACTTGTCTGTGAGCTCCTTTAGTTCCTTTTGCTTATCTGCCTAATGAATTTCTTGTTGTTCTTTAGGAAGATAGAGAGGTAGGCTGTTCACAGGGATCATTGGGAACTCAGCATTCCTGCATGTGAGACCAGTTACCAGAGCAGACCTGTTTCCTCAGGTTGCTATTCATTTGTTTCAAATAAACATACTCTCCTGTCCTTCCACACACTTTGCATTATTCTACCCAATTTTACATTACTTCTCCAGGAGTCATGCATTCTGCTCTTCCAGCTATGGTACTGAAAGGTAGAGCTATGTGACTCCAGATATGGATGAAAGAAAATGGGCTTTTAGTTTCAGACTTTTTTGTGTGCTGTTTGTCAGGAGCTCTGCAGAGACAGTGCATCTGTGTTTGGTTTGACACTGCTTTCTGTAATCTAGCCTGAATCCCACAGCTCTGAACCCCAGCAATTTGTCAAAAGCAAGTCCTTTGTATTTTTCTTCTCACAGAATTGGCACCATTCCACACTAGTTCTCCCCCACAGATGACCTTTGGATGTGATATCAAGCATCATCACTGTGTACTGGAGAGAGGACCTGGCCCATTAGAACAAAATATCAATAACCATCACCTCTTGGACTGGAGTGACAGACTCTAAATTCTGGGGGTTTGTACTTGCAGACAGGAATTGGTGGGATTACCTTCATGTCCGTCTTTCCCTTTCACCCAAACAGTAAGGGATGCTGATATGTTTGTCAGGAAGGCGTTACACTGAAAATGAATAGCCATGTGTTCTTGCAATAGAGCTTTTGAAGAACCACATCACTCAGGTGCAGGCTACATGTAACTCTGAGGAATGCATAGGAACAGTGCTCTGAGGTCAGCATGAGAGGGCAAATGTGACAGAGGCTGGGTGACCCACTCTGCCTGGGATAAACCCTACCTGGTGCAGGTCCCTGGAGATGGGATCAATGGATGCACCTTGAGCCTTGACATGCTCAAGGCATCCAGAGTGCACACCAGAGCTTACTTTCCTTAGACATTGTGTTAAGGAATTTGTGCCTAGTGGGCCACTGCAAGCATTGCAACAGGACAGGCCAGAGGAAGATTTCCTGGTCAACAAGCTAAGAACCCAGGGTTACTGTGTGAAGAGAATCTACACTGCACACATGTCCCATCTAGTGAGTGGGACAGGAGGCTTCTGCAATATTTTCTTGTGCTGACTTCACCAGCAAGACTGCAATAAGCGGCAGTGTGATCACTTGGCAGAGAGTATACTATTTCTTTTACCCTTTTCAGGTCTCATAAAAATAAAATGAGCTTATTTCACTTCATGTTTCATTGCTCAACCATCCCTAAAATTTGGGAAAACCTAATCCACAGGGGAGATACCAAGAAAACATTTTAAGAAACCCAACCTTAAAATAACTTGCAATTATCACAAGCAAATACTTAATAAAAGCAAGGATGCTTTTCTGCTTTTTGTGTAAGTACCAAGCAAATGCATTTTCATTACTGTGTCTTCCGAAAATAATAAAATAAATACAGAATAAAAACATGTCCATTGTTTTAGAATAAAAACACTGTATAATTTACTATATCTCTGTAAAGACCTGCTTTCCTGGAGATTCCTGGTAATTCTAAGGCTCTAAAATTACATGTAACAAAATAATTTATAAAAAACATGAGAACACATGAGATATCTTTTTTCCAAAGAAACCATCAATTCCAGCTAGATTTCTTACTTTAAAAACTGAAATAAAAACCAAACTACAGTCATTTAAGGTCATTAGACTGGAAAATTACATTTTCTTGGAAGTACTTCCAAGTGTAGTAACAGAAGATAAGAAGCTCTTTCCTTGGCTGTTTCCAGCATGTATTCAAAGCAGCTTTGCAGTAGCAAAGGAGAGGAAACCCTGCAGCTTGCATGTTCAAGGGGTTGTTCTGTACTGATTCCATGCTCATTGTGACCTGGATGCATCTCAGGGCTGCTTAACCCAACCTGAATGGCCAGTGCACCTCACCCCATTCCTTACAGAAACTGCCCCAGAATTCACAGGCAAATCTTTCCAGTCCATAAAAGGATGCAGCCAAATGGCAAAGTGTAGCCTCAAAAAATCCCCAGTAGCAGCTCATGGCACCTTCTGGCAGCCTCTGCATTGCCAGTGAAGCACAGAGGGCTCCAAATGTGGCTGAAGTTGCTGCCTGCAGATTTTATAGCAATGATTGTGGAAACAAAAACCACAGAACTAAGTTCATAGAAATACAATTTTCTCTCTCTCTCTCTCTCCCTCTCTCTTTCTCTCTCTCTCCGTCATTTACTTTACAAATCTTCTGGAATGTGGTAGCATCCAAGTATTAGTCGTGCATCACTATCAAGCTGAGAGCTTGAGTAAACATGACAAAAAATCACAGATAAGCCCATCTGACTTGTGAAAGCCAAAAGTGAGCTGGGATATAACAAGGGATAAGTGTGGCATGTTCTGTGATAAGGAGGAGCTTAATCAGGGAAGGGTCCTTGTTTTCAAGTTGCTAATTTCCTTTTCCTACAGCATTGTCAATAACAAGGGCGTAGAGGGCCTTTTTAATTGGCAAATGTCTTATGTCTTCACTGATTCAGGCACTTGCAGGGTGTGGGTGGGACTGTCACCGTTAGCATTAGCCAACACTGCCTCAGTGTTTCAATATTTTCTGTCCCTCTCTATCCTGCATTGAGAGGTAAGGCAACCTCGTCATGTCAACCCATATTGCCACCAGGGAATATAGAATAAAGTATTAAAAAGGAGATTAAGTTGGAAGAGAGCTGGCTGAATCTCCAAGTACGGGGAATCACTAATCAGCGTATAAATCAGATTCATTCTTAGTGGCCAAATTCTGGTCTGATTTACATCTATGTGGATCCAGATAAACTCTGTGAAAGTGAAAGGAGGTCCTTTGGAGCTGCCTCACAATAAAGCAGAAACAGAATATACCCTTTTGTTTTAAATCCATCATGGTTTCAGGACTACAAAGAACTTGGGAAGACCCTTTTTTTAGGCTTATGAACTAATGAAAAAGGTAATCCAGAAAGAAAAAGGTTTCTTAGAACTCTTACACACCGACCAGAAACACAAATTTCTGGTGCTAGGGTGCTACTAGATTATTAATCTCAGAGTTGCACTCCTGGGAGAACAAATCAAAATAAAATAAAATAATAAAAAAAAGAAAATCAAACTCTAAAAGAGCAAAAGAGAAAATCAGAATAAAGTTTTCATTCTGTATAATGAAAACTTTGTATTTGTTTGTATTTGTTTCAACTTGGAAACAAGTTGTGCTTTATAACAGGTAAAAAACACATTAAACTCATTTGTGTGAGAGACAGTGTTTCCCCACATTCTGCATGGCAAGAACCATGATGAACTGAGAGCTACTCACTGGAAGTGACACTTTGCATCACCAAATTCATAAAGTATCTTTTTTTTTTTTTCTATGTGCAACACAGTACCAGCTTTCACTGCTTGTTTCATCATACTTCTAGTGGGACAGAAGACCAAAGAACAGAATGCCAGGCCTGGTATAATGTTTTTAGGATAGAAGGATGCACGGAACGAATGTCATTGCTACTGGAAAAGAACAACCTACTTCACAGAAGCAAGATAGAACAGGGAGAACTGGAAACCAGCAGCTTTGTCTCTGGCTCCCATGCTGCACACATTGATGCTGCCTATGAATTGTTAGTGACTGGAAGTCCCCACTGATATCAGGATGTGAAGAGAGATATGTCACCATTTTTCCAGGGGCATAAAATGAGAAAGCTAAATCCAGACTAGTGGATAGATTCTCTCCAGTAGGAGGAGGAAAGCAACTGCAATGTTTCAGAGGGATCATATGTTTCTGTGAATTCAAGCTGTGAGAGCACAGCAGAATGACCTGCTCAGTCACAAAATCGCCCCAAAATCCCTGGCTGTTAGACAGAGCTGACAGATCTCAGCTTTCCTGCAGAAACCAGCCAGATGCTGTAGTCTCTCATATGGCTAGCTATATCAGGCAGAACAGGGTATGTAATCCATGAGCCAGGAAAAATTTTGCAGTGTCTTCCTCTGCCCCACTTGTCTTGGTTTCCAAGGACTGAAATAGCTTCTTGTGAACAGAAACAAGTACAATCCTGAGACACAGGACATAACCACAAGAATTTGATGTTCACAGCTTAGCTTCAATGCCAGTTCTCTTTCTGCTCCCAAAATTTAGACATAATCAGCTCTGGAGAAGTCACATCCACTCAGCTAGCTCTCTGCCCCTCCACAGCAGAGTAGTGCCATCCTTGATGTCCCAGAGAACAGTTCCAGGATTGCTCTGTCCCTGGAAACAAGCCAGGTACTTGTCGGTAGAGTCCTGGATAGGCCAGTCAAACACACGCCAGAGGCTGGGCTGTAGCAGGAGAGACCCCAACCCTCCTTGCAGCTCTAATCCTTTTACCAGTGTACTCATGGCCCTTCAGAAGGCCAAAAGAGCAGGAGAGACTGCAGGACTCAGCAGAAATGGCATTGACCTCTGGTCACCCTCTGTTACCTGCCATGGACAGCTTTTCCTCTGTTCAATCACTGCAGTGGCAGACCAGACTGGCCCACAAAAATTACTATGTTCAGAGGAGCTTTGGCTACCAAAGTGATTGACTTTCCATAAAACAGTCCCAGTCAAATATTTCAGATGAACACAAAAGATAAAGAACAAAAATGTTCCTGTTCCAGAGGATCCAATGAGGAAGTAGAGTAACCTTCCAAAGAAGATGGAGCAAATTTCCTAAAGACACCTTCCAAAACATCCTGTCCAAAAAACAACAATGCTGTCACAACAAAAGCCTCTGCCCAATCCCATGGGAGAATGGCCAAGGGACCCTGTAATATCTGCTTCTGGAGAAAGAAAGCGCTCAGATCTGATGCAGTGTACAGACTTCTATAGATTACTGAACAATTTGGAAAATAATTAGCTTGAATTCAACTAAGAAAAAGACACACAACATATATTTCTTGAGCCCTCTTATAAATTTTCTTCCTTTATTCATTCAGGGTTCAGCAGGAATGCTAACCAATTTACTTCATATTGCCAGCAGTTTCAGGATTTCAGCATCACTAGCAAATGCCAAGACTTTCATGGTATCCATGATATTTGAAATAGAGCTTTGGTTATGAACATTTGTTTATAAAGTGCTTTCACTCCAACACCCAAAACACTGACCACCACAGAAATCCCTGCTCTGGTACTAACAGGAATCCCTTCACTGGTCCCTGGATTATTAAAACCTCTGGCAAAGCAGCAGCAGCTCTTAATACAGGAGCTCTGTACTACAGTCTGAGACAAGAAAGGAATAATAATGTATCTAACTAAATTATATTCAAAAGTTAGCTAGACAAAATATAGTTACCCACATGGAATTTGGACAGAGCACTCATGTTAACACCCTAGCTCCTGGCCAAAGGGCCAAAGCACTTCTGGAAGTTAAGAGTGGCCAAGAACTTGGTTTTACAGCTCATCCAAGAGCCCATAATGTTTGCATTAACTAATGGATTATAGAATAATTACCATTTTAGTGTCAAGTTGCAGCTCTTCATATTATGATTTTTTTTTTTTTTTTTTTTTTGTGGCAGTGGTGGTAATGGTGCCTGACTTAAAATGACCTGTCATTCATTGCTGTTGGTTTTTTCCAATTCTGAGTGGGTTTAGTCCACTTAAAGTCTTGCAGGCACTCTTTCTTTTCCATGTCTCTTTCTGATAGGCATTTCTACAGACATTCAGATCAGGTAATTTTTCAGAGAGGAACTCTGAGATTTAAGGGAAATGTAGATTTTGCCCTTTCCTTTCCTTTCCTTTCCTTTCCTTTCCTTTCCTTTCCTTTCCTTTCCTTTCCTTTCCTTTCCTTTCCTTTCCTTTCCTTTCCTTTCCTTTCCTTTCCTTTCCTTTCCTTTCCTTTCCTTTCCTTTCCTTTCCTTTCCTTTCCTTTCCTTTCCTTTCCTTTCCTTTCCTTTCCTTTCCTTTCCTTTCCTTTCCTTTCCTTTCCTTTCCTTTCCTTTCCTTTCCTTTCCTTTCCTTTCCTTTCCTTCTTCCCTTCCCTTCCCTTCCCGGAACTTCCCTTCCCTTCCCGGAACTTCCCTTCCCTTCCCGGAACTTCCCTTCCCTTTCCTTTTCCTTTCCTTTTCCTTTCCTTTTTTTCCTTTCCTTTTCCTTTCCTTTTCCTTTCCTTTTCCTTTCCTTTTCCTTTCCTTTTCCTTCTTTCCTTTTTTTCTTTGTGTGTGTGTTGTTATTAGGCAAGTACAGGTGAAAAAATATATGAGCAGCAGAATTTATTAGGATCTATTGAGCACCAGGGGAGACTAATTATAAAGCTTCAATACAAGACTGACACCATCTGGCTACTACAAGAGTTTGCAGTACTTACAACGTTTGTGTGAAACACTCCTTTTATACCTGGAAAACTACAGTATTTTGAGATCCAGTTGCAAGTGGCAATCCCCAGTGAACAGTCAGCACCACCTGTGTGCACCCTATGGAAGCTGAAAAAGCAGAGGGCTTCTCAGCAGCAGGCACCCTCCTGCTGCTCCTCCATCACTGCTCTCAGAGCAGGTGCAGGTATTTTATCAGCACAGCTCTGCAATATTGCCAACTAAAGCTGTCCTCTAGTGTAAGCAGTTTCTAGTAAAGAAATTGATTTAGCTTTTTTTATATCTGCAGGGTGAACCTCTAGCTTTTGTAGTATCTTCCCAGGAGCACACAAGAAAATGAGGTGAGAAGCCAGAGTGTTCTTTGAGAAACTGCAATGAACTGCAATGTTTCTCCCAGTAAATCACCAGAGGCTTAAGCCAATGCACTTGAACAGTGTACCAAAGTCAATGAAATTGTTCATGCTCTTAAACTGAAATGACTGGATAAGCACCTCTGAACATCAGCTTGAAAAACAAATTTAACTTAATGCGACCTATTATTTACCCAATTCCTGTACTGAGCTTGGATTCACAGCCTATGAACTTCATTCCCTCCATCAGGAAAGAAAAATAAGACAATGATCAGAATTACACTGCAGTTGAATGTGAGATGACAAAAAGTAATTTCTCACTTCTCTAACTGCTTTTCCCCAGATACTTGCAGCTGACTTATTTGCATTTATTCGGAGCAGAATTGCTTTTTCTTTACACTTTCCCAGAAAGGAGTACACTGACTCTTTCTTGAGCTCAGTGAGTCAGAATGAGTCAGACTACAAGGCAAGAGAAGGGTCCCTGGCACAGAACTCCCTGCAGAGGGTTTGAGGAAGAAGGGAATTTCAAACCATACATGGAGCTCCCTTCGTGGAGCTTTTGCCAGGATGCCACAACTGTAGCACACTTCCCCCAGTTAGATCAGAGCAAGGGGAAATGGAATTAAGTCCTTGCTGACTGATAAGGTGAATAATTGTGCTTTTGAGGAAGGAGTAGAGTCATGCAATAAACAATAAAGAATATGATCCAAAGAAATCATCATTGCAATTATACAGAGAAACACTTCAATGATATTACAAGCAGATGGAGAAATAGAATTTTCAAAAGTACGATGTTTCCTTAATAAGAACTCCATCTGGGATTTAAAGTTTCCAGCTTTTTCTAGTTTCCATAGAAAACTATTTGCGTATCTTAACATACTATAGATTATTACCGTGTGTCCACCAAATTTACTAAAGGAGTGTTCAAACTCTACCCAGAAAAGGAATTTTCATTCTTCACATTGCGTGTTAAATTCAAATTCGTGTGTTCAAATCAAAAAGAGATTATTTTTTTTTTCCTCCCTTGCAATCCTGAAAACTGCATACAAGGGTAAATAAGTAGGAAAGAATTGTGAAATCTCAAATATACTTCCCTTCCTAATAAATGGCCTAGCTTCCCAAATATGTCTTGGAAAACAGCCATCATCAGAATTACAAGCCAAAGCTATGTGAATATCTGTTTGTATCGTTTGGTTGCCAAAAAAATGATCAAATAATGAAATAAAAACTATTTTGACCTAAAATGAACTTTTGCTAATTCCTTGGAAAAAAACAGACATTATTTGAGGACAACAAACAAAAAACTCCCTTTTTTTAAACTTCATGTTTTCTTCATATACTAAACCTACTACAAATGTTTGCATTTGTTAGTATAGGATTTTTTTATCTGAAAATGAAGTAACTACTTTTAATGAGGTTACCAGATTAAATACAAATGCTTCTCCCAGTGTTTGCTGTTCTGTGTCCTGTCCTTAAGAGACTTCAGTGTTGCTGACCATGCCCCATTATTAACATTTCAGCAGCTCTGAGATGGAGTCAAATGCTGCTGTGGGGAGCTGTTATTCTGTACTTTGTTGGAGAGCACTGGGCTGGCCTGGACTCTGCTAGGGAAGAACTTCTTTTCTGTCTGGCAGTTCCTTGCTGCATTTATATGCTATTTTCTACCTTGTATCAAAATGGGCAGTGACAATTTATTAAAAATTCACACAAGCATTTCCATGAGTTCACACTCTGTTCTTATCACAGATGGAACCAAATTGCAAAATCTGGATCCTGAATTAAATATTCTTTTGCTTTGGTATGCCAGATGCAAGGTCTTGCCTTCATTAAGGTAAAAAAAAGAAAAAGAAAAAGAAAAAAAAAAGCAAAAGGTGTGTTCTCATTTTGAATTAGTTAACTAAAGGTTAAATCCTAGCAAAGGCAAAGAAACTGATTTTATTTGGCTTCTCTACAGTCATCAGCTCAATGTGTAACTTATTTGCAGCCTATAAACTGCCTTGACTTCAATGAAGTATTGCTGGGCATCAATTGCTCTGAGTTATGAGTTCCTATTATCTATCTTTAGTGAGGAAAATACCCAAGTACCTGAGCAAGGCAACACCAGAAAAAGCACTGGATGTTAAGATATTTATCATTTGGTTGTGCTGCCAGCACACTGCACATTGTCAGAGGCAGTAGTGAGGCAGGATCCCAGGACAAGAGATATCACTCAGATCTCCAGTACCACGGGAGAGCGAAGGAATGCTGCAGAAGATGTAAGGATTTTGCTGCTTTTCATGGAGTGATAGGAAAGCATCACGTTTTGCTTATGCTGGTTTGTGACCAGGACCACCAGTAATAGAATTTTTCACACTGTTATTTTTGGCTGGTCTGTGTGTTGTAACACAAGGAAGAGAAAATGAGGACCAGTCAAAATGTAGCATAAATTAGATTATTATGATGAAAACACTTAAATTTTGACATGCACTTAACAGTTCTTCTGCACCCAGCAATGCTTGAAATAAGATGAACATGTTTTGTAGTAATGCCAGATCCCGTAATATCACCCAAGATCAGTAATGAGAAGGGCTGCTCTCTCTGAAGATTACTGCAATCACATCTTTCCATGGAAGGTTTAATGTTCAGCAGTCTGTTAGGAAGAAATGTGTTTTAAAACAGAGTTGGAAATAGAAAAGATGATTATGACACAATTATGCAGAAAGAGAATGGCACAGAAGACTTCACAGAGAGCAGTCTGGGAGAAGTCAAAACAAACAAAAAAACAAAAAAAAAAAAAAAAAGAAGCCTTTTTTTTTTTCTGTGCTACACCCAGCTCTTTAACAGATACCTCAGTGGGACTGCTACAGCTACTTCTCTGTATTGGTGTATCTTCAGTCCCGTTAAAAGATCCTTCTGTCACATTCTGAACCTTCCAGAGGGTAAAATACATAATGCTGTGTACAGCTAAAACTCAGTAGTTCACAAATATTGCAGCCAAGGCCAAAATCTTTGGATTGCAGTGTCAGCTTTACGATTGTACTTTGTAGCACCAAAGTTATCTCTTTCCACTTCATAAGCATTTTTTTATTTGTTATGCTTTTTTGTATGCCTTTTGAAGTCCAGAAAATCTTACAGCACAGCATGCTGTATCACCAGACAATTTTTCCTTTAGAATTTTCTTTAGATATTTCCTGGAAGATTGTCATAATGAAATTTGTACTGTTCAATGATTTATGCTTTTTCCCTGTGCCAAATAGATACATACTAATATACTACAATATATGCTCTTAGTATCACCAAGCAGAAACATACAATCTATTAAACGTCTACTAAATTTACCACATGAGATCATTTAAATTGTTTAAGTGACTTCAATCCTCCAAATTAATTTAAAACCCAAAGAGCCAGCATAAACCCAGAAGCAATCAGAATGAAGTCAAGACCTACAGGAGATCGATATAAAATTTTAAATTTAGAGTCTCTGAATCCAAACTGCTGACAAAGAATGCAAGCTCAAAAAAAAAAAAACCCAAACCATAAGCTAGTTAATGGCTTTTCTAAGTAAACATCCAACATATATTTTATCATGCAATGAAGCTTTTTGATCTATGTAATCTTTGCTCTTTTCCAGCTACTATCTGTCAGTGGAAATGCAATCTTTTATATACAAACAGATTAATGTTCTCAAAAGAAAAAAAAGGCAAAGGAATGCACTATAGCAATCACTTTTTAGAAACAGTTAACTAAACATTGAACATTTGACATTGAGTACTGTGAGGATAGACTTTATGTCAGAACACCTTTTCCTTGTTTTCATTTTTAAGCAGTGACTAACTATAGAAGCAGCACTGCATCTATGCTACCATAATTAATGTGGTGACAGCTTTTCCACTATAAATTTCTGTTTTCAGGGGTTTGTAACTCATCCGCGGAAGACTGTTCCAGGCAAAAAAAAAAAAAAAAAAAAAAAAAACCAAAAGAAAAACCAACAAAAAAACCAACCTTTTTGAAGTGCAAAGATCAAAGATCACATTAAACTACATGTTTAAAAGAAAACTGTACCTTTTTTCTTCAGCACAGCAAGCCAAAAGTTCAAAACAGCAGCAAAAGGATAAATGGATCTGGTCTGCTTTATTTTGACTTCACACTGGAAGAAGGGATAGAATTTATATGTTTAATAGTAAACATCAATACTAGAAGAATATTAGACTGATTTTGAGGCAGCATGGAGGTTGGCATTCACTCTCACAATTTAAATTATTTCAATTCATTGCAAGACAAGAATGTGTCCTAAGAGTTTCCAGAAACAATTATTTTAATTTAAATTTGGGATAACCCTTGATTTCATAAGAGCAATGATTTTGCCCCCAGCATATTGTACACAGCAAAAATTCAGTTTCATCAAGGGAATATTTGGGTAATAGGGATAAATAAAATGGAGGTTTATTTAAGTGTTGAGAAGAATGAAAATACTAAATCAAGCAGAAAATTAAATAAAAATTACCTGAAGTATATTACCTGAATCTTGTCACAAAAAGCAAAACAACCCTTCTAAAGCACTTCTATATGTTGGTATTTCCATAGAAGTCTGTACTTTTGCAAGGTAAAACTGAAATACAAGGATAGCTTGAAAACAAAATCAGACAGGCATGAATACCAGAGAGACAAGCTATCAAAGACAGAACTCTGGCACTAAAAAAACATCATCAACCCTACGCTATTTAGTCATTAATATTTTTTTCTTATTTAGTTTTTAAATATGTGCAGTAGTTTTGATGTTACATGATATATATAAAATAATAGGTTATAAATCATTAAACCTGATGATAGTTTTTCACTTAGCATTTATGTTTTATTTGTGTGATAGAACTTTTTTGCAGTCTGTCTCTAATTATAGGAAGATTTTTTTTTTCCTGTGGTTTATTTGACTTCATTCACCACTTCTCAACATATGCCCTATTTAGGATGTGATATAACTAAAATTTTGTGTGAAACCATGCTAGTTCTTCCATTTTAGGGCCAGCTAAGGAATGTATCCCCTTTAAGTAAGTGTTTAAATCTCCTTTGGTTAAATGTCATAATTAAAATAAGTCCAAGAAGACCACCTCTGTGGAGGTAAAAGTGATGCTGCTTGTAGGATAGAGCTTGGGCAGGTTATAGGAGACAGCCCCAATGATGGAATTTCATCAGGGTGGGCATCGTCACTGGGCTTTTCAGAAGAAACTCAGGAATCTTGCACATCAATCTTCTGTGAATCCAAACTGATTCTGTGTCTCTTCTTCTAGTGTATCACTTTATACATTATTTAATTAGACATTATCTATCAATATGTTGACTTTAGACAATATATATCTGTCTCTTGATAGTATTCATTTCTAAAATATGATCAGAAAAGCATAAATAAAACTATTTTATTATTTTTAAAAATTTATGTTAGATCTAGCAAATCCTTGGATAGAAAATCCATATTTTATTTTGTCTGTTTCTTTCTCTCTCTCTCTGGCTGATATTTATGAAATATATGAAAATTCTGCATCCCACCTGTATTTTATAAGCACAAAAGAAATCCACCCTCCAGATGCACACAAGCCAAACCCTAACACATCACTTCCCTGCCAAAGATATATGCACTCCTTGGGAATCAGAAACAGAATCTAGAACAAATCTAAACCATTCACTTGAATGATAATGATACTAATAATAAATATATACAGAGTTTGTAACTTCTCTTGTTCAATTGAAAAGGTCAGATTACCTAGTCTGTACCCTGACATATAACAGGTCATTACATTTTATCAACTTACCCTTCTCAAATGTTTAAATATATAAATTTAGGACTCGGAAAGAAATGCTCAAATGCCCTGAGTTGAACTAAACTATTTATCACATGAAGTCTTCTACTCTTTCCTTATCCCAAAGGTTGCTGCTCCTGTAGCCAGGCAAAGGCGTAATTGTTACAGCCTGCATCCTGTTGCTCCACCTTTAAACAAGCAAAAGAGAAAGAGGAGGTGGGAATACACAGCTGAATGTACTGTTACCTCCAAAACTAGAAACTAGATCCAAATCTGAGCTCATCTTTCCAGAACTTCGGTCAAAATGCTCTGAAGCTCATTAATGATCCTCTTTACAACAGAGGAAATCAAAGTCTTACCAGTGTCCAAGGCCCTTTATATGATACAATACTGAAATTATTTCTATTGCTAATCTTGCTTTTATTCTCTGCATTTCTTGTGTATACAATGTGATTTCAAAAACAATTCAAATGTAAATAGCAGACTCTTTTATCCCGGAGTCAGGCTATTCTCCCAAAATACTACAGAAATCAGTAGGAGAAATTGCACCAAGAATAGTTTTTGGTCTTTCCAGTGTTTTTGACACCTCAAACATATGCATTTTTTTTTTCATGTGGGGCATGTGAACCATCTTCAAGAGAAAATGGTCATAAAAGGCCACTGAAGAAAGTCCTCCACTGGTATGTGCTTTCCCATGACTGGAGTAGTGCTGTCTCTGCTGCCTGTCTTCCTTCAGCTGCCTGATTTTTGACAGGTGATGTTTTGGGAGTTAGGATCTGAAAGGTGTCAAATGGGAGGTAACATAGCTCAGTAGATCTGTTTTATCTAATTTCATATGGAAACTTTTCTTCAACAGGTACCCATTAAAGAATCCTCTTTTAACTTACACTGGGATCAGGTTTCCTGAAATCAGTGACCTGTCAATCCCTGCAGCACAACAGACTTTTTGTGTAAAGCCATGACACAGCACACGTGTGAACCTGGGTAATCACTGTCTAATGCAGAGTTTCCATGCATGAATCAGGGACCCAGATGCCTTGAGGTTTGCTCATGGCTAGTTGTCAATGCCATCTTCTCTTTGTCTCATCTTACACAGGTTCTTGAAGAAAGCTTTCTATGAAAAGCCACCAGAAAGATATTCCTGTGAGAAGGCTGGGTGATGTAAACTCCTGATGTCATGGCAACAGACTAGTGAAGTTTTATGTTATTTTTGCTTTATTTCAGGACACATGTTAATGCGAAAGAGGATTAGCTCCCACTGATTAACGCTGTCTGATTTTTGTTGAGTCACCTCAACTGCTGATTTCTAATAAAACTACTGATTTCTACTGGCTTAGTAGAAAAATAAAAGATGAAGCAAAGTTCTCATAAAAGTCATCTAGATTAGCCCTGAGATTGAGGGTGTTGCACAGAGATTACAGTAATTCAACTAAAATGTTTTGGACCTACTTAGTTAAAATCCATGACATTTCCATATCCTTAGAGAAATTTATTTGACTGGATGTATATTCATTTTAGGCACTGTAACAGACTGATAATTTTTTACAAAAGGAAGTGAGTCCCAGATTATCCAAATGAATTTACAAATTGAAAAATTCTATTTTCACACTGGGACTGAAACTTACAAATTTTTTTTCTCTTATATTAACTGAAATGATCACATGAAAGTTACAGAAATTAAAGTAATGTATCCTTGATTACTGCAGAGAAAACAAACAGCTTCTATATTCACCAAAGAGCAGAAGTATGGTGAGGCCATTTCTAAAAGATTTCCCATAAATTACCACACAACTTTCTCACAAATCCAGAAATTATTTCTCTTATCAACCCAGGATTATTTTGGCATTAGGTCAGAGATTAACTCAAGCATTTCAAAAGTAAAAAGCTGGAAGAGGAGGGAAATGTCTGGAAAAGTAAATCTGGTTGACTCCTGCTAAGTTTCTGGAATGTCAACTATTGTTACAGTTGTACTTTGTAATGTGTGTCTCATAGGTGCCACTGTACTACATTCTAAATGGAAGATGTGATCCTTGACCCAACAAGTTTACATCTGCTTTTCAGTTTTGGAGCATAGGAAACACATTAGAAGAGGTCGAAATACAGAGCCTAAAAATCTCCAGTAACCAGTCACGTCTTAGTTTGATTATAACAAAAAGCATCAAAGATTAGATTTGGATTTTTCCTAACTAAGAAAGGAAATTGTTAGACCAGGTGAATTAACAAGCTCAAATAAAGCACTTGCTCTCCTGTATCCTATTTCAGAAGGATACATGAGCATTGCAAGAGCTTGTAATCTAAAAGAGCATTTATTTCTTTGGCCCAGAAGCTGTAGCGTACATTATTACCAACTTAATAGATATTGTAAAGATAAGAAAGAAAACATCCAAGAAATGCAAACCTGGAAGGTCCATCCTTTCTGATTACTGATCTGCTTGTGTCCTTCCCTTTACACTAGTGCTGCATGGACACCTTGGGCAGTGACTGGTTTTGATGATAGGAGAAATTGCAGGTTGTGTTGAATTGCTTATTACTGTCAGTAGAGAAAAAATGGGAGAGATTAGTTTCATAATATGAAACTGGGATAGTTTCAACCCATCACTGTGATGGTGGGTTTGTTTAAGCCAAAAGGTAATACTCAACTAGGACACCCACAGGCAGTAACAGGTTCAAGTCTGTGCTTGATTTTTAGATCCCCATCTTCCATATTTTTCCTTAGGTGTGAAGGCATGGACGTCTCTTAATTGCTTCACTGGTGTTAAGGATTTACCAGCTCTGAGGAGAGACCAGAAGAAATGTCTTACAGATGTAGTGTCTCACCAATCAGGCCACAGGATTAATCACAGAGGCATGGGAATGTGCACATCTGGGTATGTGAACATAGGCACATTTGCAAGTGTTTAGGGCAGTCACATCTGTACACCATCAGGAGTCAGTGCCTCACTTTGAAACCACTTCAGAAATCCACAGAGCCTGTCTCACGAGGGCGGAGGACAAGCTGGGACCCCAGGGAATGTGATATGTGGATATTTGTTCATAATTCTCCCATGACAGCGGCATCCTCATAGACTGTCTGCATTTATTTACTTATTTATTTTGTTGGCACTGCTCACGGAGGTCTTAAATCATCCTAAATGAAACATTTGAATAAAAATGCCTGAGAGCTGTCAGCATGCAATTCCACTCTGTTTTCTTTTCTAAGCTTTGCATCCAGCCTTCACAGTACAGATGCTTGCAGTCTGGTGTGTTATAACTTGCTTTTATTTTCAAATAGTGCATTTTTTCAACATTTCAGAGCTATACAACCTCCATCAGGACATAATGACAGCTGAACACAGGTTTTAAATAGTTGCCTGATATTTAGAAATACAGCTTTCTAGGTGTCCAAGATTAACTCTGATTCATTCAAAGTTGAAAGAAGGAAGGTAGTGACTCTTTTCTGATGCACTGTGATTATGAAGAGGATCTTTTTTTAAAAATATCTGACTAACCAAATTGTAAAGCAAGGGAGAATAGTTAGTGTGTTAAAGAATGACAACTACATAGGAAGGTCAGTATCAACATACAGACAGAGAGACATGGAGGTGTTCTTCACCACTGCTCTCCATAAGCTATTGTCTATAAAATCTCCAAAGAGCATTGGCAAAAAAAAAAAAGACCAAAACAAAGCCCAGCAAATCTCTCTTGCTTGTCCATTCTTTGGCCCACAACTCAGAGGCAAGTAGAGCTGTGCAGACTTGAAACAGCAAGGTCTGGGGCCAGCAGAGCACCCAGGGTATGCTGGCAGTCTATCAGGACACTCAGCACACAGCTGTTGTGTAGCTGATCCTCACAGGCGAGAAACCAGCACTGCTGGCTGTGCAGCCCCGAAACCAGGCCCCAGGCAGAGTTAGTTCAGGCTCAGAGCAGTGTTCGCAGCAACACGCTGCTTCTGTGGCCAAGTCTGCATCTGCATCTAGCGGGGCTGTAGACAAAGCCATCACTCAGAGCTAGCTAGCTTAGGGCTCTCCTGACAGCCTAGCAGTGCAAAATTTTGTCTTGCCTCAATAGTGGCAGGTTAAAGCTCAAGAGTCAAGAATTAAATGCTGACTTTTTTATGTCTGACTTACTGCTTCAGTTACTCACTGCTCACTACTGAACCTACTGGAGTCTCCCTCAGTGGAGATATTCAAGAACCATCTGGACACAGCTCTGTGCCATGTGCTCTGGGATGACCCTGCTTGAGTGGGGAGGTTGATCCAGATGACCCACTGTGGTCCTTTCCAGCCTTATCCATACTGTGATTCTGTATGATAACTTGATTTAGTTCCACAATATTTTTTACAGATGCAATTTTTAAAGAGGAAGCATAAAAGTAGATACTGAAATCAAATTTCCTAGTAAGCTTTGAAAACTGAGGTAACGTTACTGAAGTAAATGTAGTGCTTTTTTGTATAAAATTGTGAAATTGTGAAATTGTAAAATTGCAAATTGTGAAATGTAGATATTTTTTATAATTGACGACTTAAGAAATGTAGTACAAAGAAACAATCATAGCTGGCCACCTGAGACAATAAATATTAATCAAGTCTATTCTATAAGTCAGCAATTCAAAATAGTTGGTCTGACATATTTTAACTGAGGTATTGTAACTAATTTCAAGTGTGGTGGTAAGGAAAAATACTGCTTATGTAACTTTCTTAAACCAACTACTCCGTTTATTCTTTATGTAAATGATATCTGAGGTGAAGTCCTAATGCTTCATTACACTTCAGCTTCACTTTTTTTTTTTTTTTTTTTTTTTTTTTTTTTTTTTTTTTTTTTTTTTTTTTGAATGCTTTGAATAACTGGCAGGATGACCCATTATCACGTTGCTCATTCAGGCTTAGGTGGTCACTAAAAGGAAGTTTTTGGTGCCCATCAACCAGGAGAAAATTGGCTTAAATTTTGTTTAACCAATCACTGGCAATTTAGAGATAGGAGCTTCTAGTCATCAAACACATCCCTGCCCTTTAATCCCTAGATTTAATAGTCCTACTCTCATTGGCATTGTACCTCTAACCCAACTTAAATATCTTTCTAATGTCCTCTGAAAGTGTCTAGAATACCAAGAAAAACTTGTCATGTTGCTATGATCATAGATAATAAATGACAGATGACTGTAACTCAAGATACTGTCAAAATCCTCCATTAAAATATCCTAATTTAGCAAGCAATATTATCCATATAAAGAGAAACACCAGCATATCCTGCACTATTCCTTGAACTAAGGGAAGACCGTTCATTTATAATATTTGCCAGGATGTTTTTGGATTGTTTTTCTACCAGAGAAGGACACTAGCCATTTGATTCACTGACTGACTTCACTGACTCCATTTTCTTAATAGATCCCATGGAATACATGAGTAGCACCATGAGTATGGTTTGTCAGGGACATAATAAATCTTAAACATCACTTGCCTTGATTGCTGAAACCTCTTAAGTCTTTCCAAGATGAGATTCTGTTTTGAAGGACTTCTATTCATGCTGAAATGTGGACAGGCCCAAGGAAAATTCTGTCTGGAGATGAGAATTCCTTTCAGTTTCATGCAGCCCCATGGCATATCCAGCTCTACAGGTTGAAAACCCCTTGTGTAGTGCCCACCTGCCCCTGCTGCCTCAAGCACTGCGTCGGCACAGGGACAAAGCTTCTTGCATGATTTCAGAGTGGTTGTGGGGTGCAGAGACAAACAGAAGCTGGGGCAATAGCCTTGGAAGTGAGATCCTGAATGCCAAGAAACCACTGGAAGACAACAGAGCTGGGATAGCAGCATCATGGACAGATCCTTCTCACGTGACCCAAAACAGAGGGGAGAGAGCAGAAGCACTACTATTATATGAGCCAGCCTGAGAGATATGCAGCTTCCAAATAAAACACTAAATATACTAAAAAAAAAGATTAAAAAAAAAAAAGATTAGGTGTCTCCTCAGACATCTGCAAGGTCAGTGTTCTCATTTTTCACTCAAATAAACAGTTCCCCACTGTGCTGTTCCTCATGTTGGCACAGTCCATTCTCTCTGCAAATACCTAGGCTGGCATAGCTCCATCTTGGTTCTAGCTTCCCATTTGTCCAGTGCCTCCTCTACCAGCAGCAGTAGCTCCATTTTCCAGCATTCGCAGCACCTGCCTTTGTGTTCTAACCTATTGTTCTCACCTCATTCTTATGTCTTAACACTCGCCCATTCTTCCCATGTGGGAAGGAGCTATTAGCAGTAATTTAGCACCAATCTCCAATCTCACCAATCTCTGACTGAGAAAAACAATTTAGGAGTCATGGTGACTATTGATTAACATCACCCCTCTCTACACTTTGCCATGACTGCCTCATACAACATAAAAGCCCTGCCACGTGTTGAATTTACCTCATTATAGGTCATTGGATCAAACACACAGATCAATGTGGAAGCAGGAAGCAGAAACGAGGCTTTCTCGTTGACAAGGATGTACCTATAAATAGTAGCCTGTAGATTTAGACACTTTTCTGCTTTCTGTTCCCTCATCAGTTTCATATTCTGCATGTAGAGTAAATGACCATCACCACAGTCTTGTCTGTAGGATACCAAGGAGTGCAATATCCTGGGAAGGACAATCTGTATCTCACAAGGATGAGAGGAATATTAAACCAGATTTCCCCATTTCTGATTAACATCTATAGTCTTGCAGTACTATCTGTTTTCTTCAGCTGTGATTTGGAAAATGCTGGTTTTTTTCTGTGATGAACACAATACTGTGTGATAGACGGGTCTAATTTGCTACAAAATTTGCTTAGACTTAAGACAGGCGACAGCAAGCTCCCACTAGCTACCACAGTCAGCCTCAAGGCACAAGCCACAGAGCTATGACCACCCCTGCAAGTGCAGGAAGTGTGGCTTTGCAGAGCACAGCACTGTCACCTGGAGAGCCCAGGGAACTGAGCAACCAGGCTGAGTTCTGAAGTCCCTGTGGTTTGTGTGGGTCAACTGGCATTGCTCAGAATTAGCTGAGACTGATGCCTGCATGAGCAGGGCTAAGCAGGTACACACCTGTCTGTGGGGCTGATGATGATGTCAGACAGATGTGTCCCCACCTGGATGCTTCCTTCCCCTGCAGCAGGGAGGGCAAAGGGGCACAGCTCATAGGGCTGAGCTACAGCAGCTTGTGTGCTGGAACAAACTCAGAAACAAGCTCAGATGTTCAAGTTCAGTGCCATGGTCTTTGTTCAGCAGTGCTTTGAACGTCTTTCTGGTTCTATGTTCACATTCTCTCCTTAGCAGGGAAGGTATGAGAAAAAACATTGAATATTGTGAAGCTTGCAGACATTTGGATAATAGGGCTGTGCAGCATCCTCAGATGCATTATTAGAAACTATATAGCACACTGGTGATTTCTTAGGAAATACTGGGGTTTTATTATTTTATCTACATAGGTACATAAGTATATAGGGGTTAACACCCCTGAATCTTGCAACAGGCTAAATCTTTCTTTTCTATTTTCTGTCCCAAGGTGAAACTTTTTTAAAAGACACTTCAGTAAATTGCTTCATCCATCCCAAAGTTCTGTCAAGATAAAAATTACATTTTGTTTCTCTCTTTTACAGAATTAGAAGAGTCGTTTTCATGACAATAACTCAGGAACATTTAGAGAGGAAGAGACAGACTGCCACCTACTAAGCACACCACGCAAAATAAAAATACATACCCTATACTTCATAGCTAGAAACATGTGGGGTTTTTTTTAGTTAAAGGTTTAACTCCATATAAGCAATAACATTAGTTACTATAGACTAAGTGGCCTGAATTAAAATGGCAATATCAGACTATGAAGTGTTCTCAAATAAGGTAAAAACCAGTGTGAAATACTCTTTTGTCTGTATATATGGTTGAATGAACCAATAATGAGATATGTTGGAGTCTGGCTACACCCAGGTGACTGGTCTGCTCTACCAAGGCTGGGTGACTGCTTTTGTATACAAATGGGGCCCATCCTAAGAAATCAGGGGCTGCACAGAAACCATCATTAGTTACCTGACAGTATCCTGATGAAACCCAAAACAATCAAAGGATGAGGGATAAGACTCTTCTCATGTCAAAGGATTGGAATTACCAATCCTATGCAGTAGAAACTAAAGTGTCATAGTGGACACCATGAAGCATATTTCATGTGTGGTTCCACACAGCATCAAGAACAGACACCGTGGCATTCAATGGTAATATGGCAAAAAGAATTAGCAACATGTTTATTAACAAATTAAATTTCTTAAACCATATTTAGCTCAAACTAGGAATTGCCATAATCATCACAAAGCAATGAGGTGACCTCCACAGCTGTGTTCATGTGCACATTTGGGGAACAGGACACCCCGAGGTCCTCCTCTCCTTTGTACTTCCTGATGGAATCCAAGCCCATGTCTGTGTCTGGGACCTGTCAAGGGTGACATCTGGGCAGTTCTGTGCCATATTAAATTTCTACAGCATAGCAGATTTTACAGATTTAAAAATCTTTTAGGGGTAGTTGATCACCTGGCACTATGAAAAAGGATATTATGACTGCTTGGTGAGTGTTAGCATGTGCCACAGAAATTTGACTATCTTAATTCTGGTCAGATGGAATAAATACATAGTTACACGACAAGCAGTGCAGAAAAAACTAACTAAAAGCTCTTCTGCACCAAAGGTTATCCAGATGCCACTATTCTGGAAAAAGCTCTACTTAAGAGTTTGAGAGCTGATTAAAAGACAGAAAGCAAAAAATAGGGCTTAAGTTTCACTTATAGGATGGAGAAAATAGTGGAGTATCCCCAGGTACAGGTGCTGGAACTAGTTTTATTTAATATCTTCATGAATGATCTGGAAAAGCAAGAATGCAGTGAAACCCTCAATTATCCAGACCTTACTACTACAGGTAGTGAAATGCCATACCAATGGAGAGGAGACACTAGCAAAATTGACCCAAGCAAAAGTGTAAACTTCCCTTTGAAAGGAAAAATCCCCTTCAGAACAGATTTCATCTGCACTAGTGCTCTTTACTGACACAGCTATGCAGGAGAGGACTTCTCATGTGGGCGAGGATTTATTCCTTTATTGGAGAGGCCATTGTCCATGAGGTTGTAGCGAAAGATGTTCTTTTTTCCAGGGAAAAATCTCAACCTTCATTTTGCTGTCAATCAAAAATTGCCATATTTCAGAAAGAAACTTAAGTTCAAGGAGATCTTGCAGGTCTTTTGTCCTTTCTGGATGAAATGTTGCATGAAAACAGGTTCCAGAGAGGACTCCAGTAACATCTTCAGCTTCCAGATTGGATTCAGTAACTGATGACATCTTATTAGGTGTCAGAATACTGTGTTGTTCCATTTATCATTATAAATAAAGCAATATTTTTTACTTTCCAAATTTGAAGAGTTGTGAGGCTCTTTTTTTCCCTCAGCCATTCAAGGAAGCAAAAATCTAACTCCTTCATATTTTCAAAGAATAATGAGATCAGCTGTCCTCCATCTTAGTTCAAGCCTACTACAAGTTACTCCTGCCCAAAGTCTTCATCACTACTAACCCAGTGTGATACTGATAGCTGTTAGTACAAGCATAGTGAAGGACACTTGCAGAGCTGAAGCTTTGAAGTCTGGTTTTTTTGGAATGGATTTCACTGAATTTTTGGGAGTAGGATATAGCTTTGGATTAAGACAATGAGGTCTTGGTGTTGAAGTTGTGTAAAGTATTCAAGGAATATTTGTAGGTTCTTGTGCTACTTTAGAGAACTTAGGTACTTCAAGCCATTTGGAGGTAGCACAGGGCTTGCATATGACACTGAATTTGCAAAATATTTGACGTTTCTTGGAACAGCAGGTGGTATGTCTCACAAGCATTTAAAATTACACAGGATCTACATTTAGATAACTGCTTCCAGATGCACACGAGTGTACTCTAGAACGAAATAAACTTGAATTTTGGCAGCTTAGATTTAAACAGCTAACTTTTTGAGCAACTGGTGTCAGATGAACTTTGTTTCTATCATATATGTTCATGTAATGAATATAGGTTTCCTCCACATTTTCTTATCACCTCACACTCATTACACTATGACTTTAACTATCAGTGATCCCCTGTTCCCAAGTGGCCAGGCAGAGGGTATGAGATCACAGCACTCAGATTCACATTAAATATATGTGTCTCCAACATGGATAGAAGTTGCTGACTGTGTCTCCAGATAGCTTTAGTCAGATCAGCCATTACACTTAAATAAATTTGCAGCAATGTTATCTTGGCTCTGGGCTGGCACATGCTTACCCCAGCTGCTGGCCTTCCTCCTACTCAGCAACTGCTCCGTGAGTGGGCAAGATCAGGCTGACCGGTGGCAGCTGGCATTGTACTTACAGAGCAGAAGGGAGGCTGCTGGTAGGGTTTAAAATACGTTTTACAGCATGCCAGTGCAAGGCAGGAGCCAGTTTTATGACATTTGGCTGGTATGAAATGTCTATCCTCAATGCTTTAGGGAACGAGAAAATAAACAGCGCCAAGTATGCAAATTGAAATCATTCTATTCCATACACGCATTTTACTAGTATGATAGTGTGCCTGGCAATTATGTCCTCAGCTAACCCTATATCTAGGTAATTTCTCATTCCCCAGGACAAACTTTTGTGATTATCAGTTATAAAATTTGTGTTTTGCACTCTGCCTTGAAAATTATTAATAAGTTGGGCATTGCTTATACATGCCTGCAACTCACTGCAAGTAATTTGGAGAAACATGGTAAGCAAGAGAAGCCCTGTTCTTCCACAGTGGTATGACTTGGCTATAATATCATTTTTAAATTGACATTTATATTTAAATAATGAACTTGGTGTTGAATTTGATCTTTCTTGAACTTTTGCAGTATAAAATATATATATACAGGAGTATGTATACGCAGTGATTTTTTTTATACTTTTTAACTTTCAATGTTCTAAAAAATGCTCTAAACAAGTTCTAGGACTCTTACATTTTTCAGTACTACATGACTTCTGCAATACTATTAAATGAAGCCTTTCATACTTTTATCTGAACTAAAGGTAATATTTACTGGAGCATACTTCTAAGGAATTTTTCAGCAAAAATTTCTTTTGCAAAGACTCTGAAATCCACTTCACACAGAGATGCTTCAGCAGCTTGGTCCTTAACTATTGGATGTAAGAGGGATGTTGTGTGACATCTGAGGTCATGAAGCAGCTTAGAGTCAGCATTCAAAAGCATGCATGAACGAATCCACACTAACTGTATGAACACAAGTACCTTCCATTTACTTGTAAAGCCTGACTATGAAAGAGTTCATTGTATCTGTGTGTGTACGTGTGTGTGTGCAGATACAATCACTGGCAATTGGCCCTTCATGGCAGACCAAAGTCAAACAGCAAGTGAAAATGAGGACATGAAAAACAACCTGCTCTGCAGTCACCTCAGTTCTTCCTTATATTCATTTTAATTTTTTTTTTTTCAATGAAGGAGATCAATTATGACAAACAAGCAAGAAACCAACCACGACAATTATTCACAGTCCAACACAATGCTATGTAACCAAGCAGCAGAGAAATCATCCAATAAAAAGACACAAAGATAAATAAGTGAAAAAAGGAAAATTATCCATGTTGCTTAGCATGGATATGAGTAGGATGGGGTAGGATGTGCATAGCACACGCCATAAAGCACCTGCTCAAAGCCAGGTGTTGGAACTTTTCTACCATACCCTGGTTACTCAGAAGTTGTTTTGTAGTGTGCTTGGTGTAAGCTTAAAGCCACCATGACACCTGATGATGACTTTGAAGCACTGTCAGGAAAGAGAAAATGACAATATCTGGGACTCCCTGGAAGTGCAAGAAGTAGCATATTTCCAGCTGGATTCAAGAGGCCAGGATGTGGTCCGCATGACTGTGGAGTTTTCATTCCCCTTCTGCCTGGGATTCACCTCAACCCCATCAGTACTTAAAATGTCGAGTCACCCTAGGTGACCACAGAAAGCCACAAAAGCCCTGTTTCTCACTGTGGCTGGACCACAGTGTTTGCTTCCTGCCTTCTGGAATTTCCTTATACAAAACAGAGCTCAGGGGATTCCCTCTCCTACTGCTTTTATAAGAGCTGTTCCTAGACTGTCCTTACTTTCCCCTTCCTGGACACACTGCTGCCTATTATGACACTGCACTTTTGACCTGCAATCCCCTGCCTTTTTTTTTTTTCTTTTCTTCTTTTGTTAAAAAAAGGGATTTCCAGCTGATTTTCTTATATCATCTGGTTTATGAGAAGCTCCTAAATAATCTTGCAGATTTCTCCAGTGCCTTTGGTTCTCTGAATATAACTCAGATTAGAACTGCACAAACCAGAGAGAATGGGAGTCCCTGTTTATTGGTCCCTTAACCCAGCTGAGAGGTTCCTACCTGTCAGCCAGCTCCTGACTGAGAGCCTCCAACCCAATACCACTGTACAGTGTGAGCTCCCATAGTCATGCCAGACCATTTGAAAGCTTCACAGTCAGACACCTCACCCACCACGTAGGTCAAACTCAGCCAGAGCTCAGATGAAGAAGCCTTCCAGTTGATTTTTACAAACAAACAAATCTCCAGTATGATCTGAGGGCAGGGAGGGTGCTCTTGGAGCCCTTGGCTTTGCTGCTCAGCTGAGATTTTGAGAGTGCAGAGGCAGTTAAATACATTAAAGCCATCAGCATGCTTCTCTATCTCACAAATGCTTGAAAAACATAAGACAAAGATTACAAGTTTTAAAGCAGGATGAAAGATTTACTCAGAGTAACCTAAATCATTCCTAACTGACTCCAGTGGTTTGTAAGCTGGACTATTCCCTGAAGTTTTCAAGGCATTTTTTGAGCTTTGGGGAGCTATAGGGAACAATATACCAAAAAAGTACAGTAAAGCAAGCTGTGAGGAATTGGGAAGGTGACAAGACTTCCGGCATTTTTGAACGATGTGCCAGGGACTTGGCACTATACTCAGCCATAACAAAATATCACACAAAAAAAGGGGAAGATGGTAGCATTTACCCTGAAAAGAAATGGAAAAAGTATTATTGTTTTTACTATTCCATCTCTGTGCTCAGAGCCCTTCTCTTGGCCCCAAGGGAAGCAAAGGACTTCATCCACATGGGTTTACTCTTTTAAGCTGTCACATCTCTCTAATAAATGTACAGGACATGAAAACAACACTGGATGCAAACCAGGTGTCTCAGCTGTATCCAGAATCCAAGCTTACTTTATCCACTGTTTCTGAACAAATATCATAACTGCAAGAGGGAATGCTATATGCCAAACATATCCAGATAACGCATATATATTTTGAGCTTTCTCCTTTCCATAAAACCTGATATAGCAGTTTCTTTACCATTTAAAGAAGTATCATTGAAAGGGCTCTTTGTGAAACCAAGTGTGCATATACTTTCTTGGCATTATGGAAAAGATGTGGATGTGCATGGGTTAAACTTTCGCCTGACCAGATTTCATGTTCTTAGCAGGTTTCCCTGCGAACACCTCTGGAGCACTTGTAGGTCTCTCAAACCAAATGTCGAGGGGACAGGAGGGGGCTTTGGGACCCCCTTGCCCTCCGACTGTGCAGTCAGGAGTTGGTGCAAGGGCAGCAGCTCCTCACCAGAAACCTCGTCCGTGCCCTCCGCTGTCCAACTGGGTGAAAGGGAAAGCTCCAAGCACAACCTGCTCCTGCCTCTGCGGACTTATCACAGACACAGGCCAGACCTGGCAACGAAACATTAAACAAACGCGTATTAGCAACAAAAAGTCCGTGCTCGTGAGCCCCTAAATCCCGCTGCCCTGGCACGGAGACGCACTTCCCTCTAGCGGCTGCACGACTCCCTGGAGACCTCACCAGCAGCTTAAAAACAGCAAAGATCCGGTCCCCTCCACAGGACTGTGTGACACAGTTGTACGGACAGATACACTCATGTGTGTGCTGTGTAGAAATAGGTAAAGACAGGCACATGCAAGGAATCTTCAGTTAGGAATGTAAATGGTTTTGGCCTGAAGGATGATTGTTTTAGGATCGATCACACACAGTGTTTAATACATTTATACACATGCATATACTTACATCTACATACAGACTTCTTAGTGCTGTTCCATCTGTGTTGGTTTTTAAATCAGCTACTAGATTAATCTACCCTACTAGATAGCTTTTCCTTTTTATTTAGGCACTTGCTGTTCATAGACAGACATGAGCCAGAAACAGATCAGAACAGATAAACATTACATTCCCACACTCTTTCACTTTGCAAAGGGAAGTCGAAAAGCTCCCCAATAACAGGATGTAGGTTTCTCCAATGGAAAACACCCAGGGAACTTCCCCAGCCTTTCAGTAAGCCCAGCAGTTTTCCAGCCAAAAGCTAAAAATGACCTGATGAGCAAGTGGCACCTTCAGTAAGGGAAATGGCAGCAGGGGTGCCTTGACATGGCCCACACAGCATATTTTAAGCATGGATTTGTGCATGATGTGAAAGCCATGCCAGGGAAACTCATCAGCCTAGATTTCTACCACCCCCTGGATGCCACAGGTCCCAGACACTGAAAAACTCGAGGATGACACATCATACCTTTCTGGCACTGCTCAGTAAGTGCTTTTCAGGTAAAAGCACATAAAAGAAATGATGCATAAACACTGGCTTTTCCTCTAGATGAAGTGAAGAAACAGAAAGAAATTTAACTGAGAAACCAAAGTAAAACATTAGATTTGTGCCTTTGTAGTGACTTTATGTCAAAATAAGCAATTTAGAAGGTGGACTGCACCCATCAATTAGAAAAATGCAGCACTGCTTTCTGTTTTTGTTTGCTTACAACACAAACAGATTTTGTGCCTTTCTGTCTTGGAAGGCTGCTGTATTTCACACTATTTGTGAGTTACATACTTTCATAGCACCTAATGAGATATCTTCTGCAGATGGAGGATTCTGCAGAATCCTCCTCTGTTCATAAACGTGATCCATTGCTTGCATGTGTAGTATCACATACCAAAAATAGCTCACAGCTCCTACCCATATTCTGAATATATCACACAAAAGAAGCACCATAGAAGCAGCACACAGAAATAGAAATTGTGGGCAAAGTAAAAATTATTATTGTAATTCAGACTCCTGTAAGTGCATTGGCATTGTCTTTCCTTACACAATGTCATCCTATTTTTAGTAAGATTCATATCTTATTAAGTACTTGCAGTTTGAATGAGATAGAGACAGGTGAGAAAAAATGTTTTTCCAAAATGGCTGTAAGCTTCCAAAGGAAAAAAAATATCTCTTGCAATTGAAATTAACCTTCACACTTTTACTAAGACTAATGGGGGGGGGACTTAATATAAAACCTAATCCTTTAAATTTATAGAAGAGAGTAAGAGATTTTCATGAGCTCTGAAAGAAACAGGACCAGTTTGTACCACAAAAAGTGGTAAGTGAGGATGCATGGTGAAGGTCAGGAGAGTAGTCATATGGTGAAGAATGTTTTTAGTGGTCACCACTTCTCACCCATTTTTGCTAGGGCTCCCAGTCCATCTGGGCTGGCCTCAGTCTTGCCTTTTCCCATCCATGCCTCTGAAGTTTGTTCCTAATTTCCCCCTGGGCTGGTCCTGTTCTCCCCCCTAGAAGGCTGGGCAGTAAGGGGTTAAGTTACCCCTGCCTTGGCCCATCGAGGAAGCCTCGCTCCACTCTCACTCACCTCCCATCACTCCTCTCCACCCACAGGTCTTGATCCCAGGAGTACAGATTTCTAATTTCTTCTCCAAACTCCTCAGCCAGTTGCAACACCCTGGCCTGGGGCACCTCAGCCCCTTCCCCTCATGCCCTTGTCTTGCCCATCTCAGAGTTCCACCTGCTGCTTTGGTTCTGCTGTCTCTGTTCTCCCTCTGTCCCTTATGTTGCACTTTCATGGTCTTGCACTTTCTTACTGTTTGTTTGCTTCCTTCAGAATTCATCAGCCTCTATACTATCCATTATTTCCTTTCTTTACAGCCCCAGTTTCCTTATCCAGCAAATTCCAGGTAATGCAGTAAATCAATCCAGCCATCATAGCAAACTTTATCCAAGTTTTTAAGTCCTGAGGAAAGCCAGGGGAAGAATGTCAAAGAAAAAGCTCCTAGAGATCCAGTGGAGACCTTGTTTAGCCTCTTCAGTTTTATTAGGAGAGAGTTTTATATGCCTCAGGTGAGCCTGCCAAAGAAACCCCTATGAAGAGGAATCATTTCTCTCTGCTGTCCTGGAGTAGAGTTGTGGAAGAATGAGTCATTTTGCAGATCAAAAGGTCTGGGAATTGTTCATGTTTACAAGAGACATGGATTCCAGATCTAAGCTGAAAACACACTGATTAGACAGGAGATCAAAGTAAGAACATCAAATACATCTGACCCAGCTGTAACATGGCTACAAGGGCCTTTATATTTTGTCATGTTATGCCAAGCCATATTTCCATTTAAAAACAAACAGTACCTTATCTGAGTAGAATGGGACATCACAGACAAATGCAAGTTTCACCATTTTGCTTAATATATGTAGTTTCATTTCTTTATCCAGGTGCTTGAATGCATAACATCTGTTGCTTTCATCCCTAATTCCCAAATGATCCACTGCCAAACCACTAAGGATGGAAGTTTTACTGGTGCCATGTGCTCCTAGTTCAAGTATATGTCATTTCACTATTGTTGCTGAACTACTTTGTCCCCCCAGGGAAACCTGACCAGAACTGCACAGAGACACCAAACAAACACACCCTGCATAGCTGTGCTGGCTGCATTCACTGTGGAGTCACCTGAATGTTACAGGAGGACTGGAGGGAAACCATCTCTGGGGAATCAAATCACAAACTCATTCCACCATCCAGTACAACAGGCTCCAGTGCCACAGTTATGAAGCAAGAAGGATAGCTGTGGTTTTTAAGCAGATATGAAAAGCAGATTTTGTAACAGTAATGCTTATGTAACTATGCATGCTTCAGAGTGACAACACAGATGTCAATCAAAGATGTCAATCTTTCACCAGAAGGAAAGATCAAGAAGTGCAAATGTGTAATATTTTTAATGATTTCTAAATTGCTAATCATGATTTTTGAATGATTAATTAGCAGCTATTGTACAGCAAACAATTACCTACATAAAGTAAGGAGCATAAAGTCTTCTCAGAGATAATTTCTCCAGCACCTAAAGGCTCCATCCTATAAACTAATGCAACTTTGGTGAAGTTTTGCCAGTTAATGATCTGCCCAATTGCCATGAAACGGGGTTTTGTGTTTTTCTTTTACTTACTCCATTCCATTAGGTCAATTAAAATAACAAAGTATCAACAGTCTAAGTTATGAGGTCTTGATATTTGGAGACATAGTGGTTTCAAATATTAGGGCAAGAATAAGCTGCAGTTTTAGGAGCACCCTAGCAGAGACACTTAATGTATATAAGGCAAAGACTGCAATGTGCAACATCAGAACCTGGCATTTATGAAAACTTGTGTTTGAGTCATCTTGCTAAGGGCAGCGACCTATTAAATAGCTGAAAATGTTCTTTACAGTGTTTTAAAGGATGTGAAGAGAGTAAAGTTTCAAAATACCTCAGTATCAGTCAGCAAGTGAGGAGAACACAGAGAATGAATGTATAATCTGCTGATCAGAGGCACTAACTACCCAGTCAGTAGAGATGAGATCAGCATGCACTGATGGGGCACTCACAAGGTAAAGCACCATTTAACAACAGTATTAAGTTTGTACCTAAGCAGGACACCACAAGAAAGTAAAGTTTTTGTCATGGTCGTTACCTCCTCAGCTGGAGTGCGAATGAAATTTATCGTGAGCTCTTTAGTGATAACCCATGACCATTTTCATCATTAGATTCCAAACCAATTAATATAAAGCATGGAAGGAATCCTAAAACCTAGCAAAATTCTACAGTGCAGATAATCTGACACCAGGTTGCTGTAGGTGAGGCTTATCATCTAGCAGGCTGAAGTTATATAAAAGATAATGAACACAAATGCTTGGATTGAAAGTGAAAAAGAAAGGGATATGCCATTTCCTGCTAAAAATGTTTTATCCGACTCATTTGCTGAGAGTCATCTGCAGGACTTCCTGCACTCACTGGTACATGTTTCATACAATGCAGATCTCCCTTTTCTTAGGGAGAAAGTGGAAACAGGTGGCTTTGGTTACTTTTGTGGGTTACATTGGATGAATTGATGTATTCTGCAAAAATGGTTTTTATTGGTTAAACTATTCCTAAAGCTATCCTGTAAAAAAAGCTATCCTGTAATACATAGGTCTGTTTCTGACTGAAGATGCTTGTGTGGGTAGGGGCCATTTATGGGGTTTGGCTGACTCATCAAGGGCCTTGTGAGGAAATGTTTGACTTGCCATGAGTAAGGAGTGGGCAGACTTTGCACGGTGGGGAGCATGTGGAAAACGGTGATGTACTTCTCCCACCACCTTTAGCCCAGCCAGAGGTCAAAGTGGCTCCTACCAGAGTTTATAACAGCACATAGGTTACTTCCAACTTAGCAGGGCAAGACCTGCTAAGGAAGTAAGAGTTATGTTTCTAATTAAGGAACAAACTTCTCCTGCTGCTATGCTGTATTAAACCAATGTTGGTGCTTTCTGTGTGAAGGGAATCACTGTCTGCCCTGATGGGTAAAATCAACACCCACTTATCCTGAGCTAAGTGCAACACAGACAACAGAACTTCCTAGAGCTTCTGAACCCAAAGGTTTTGGTTTTGAATGAGGTCCACAAACACCCAGGGGAAGATTTCTCAAATTCAGCTGCTGTGCACAGATAAAGCTGACTTGAGGTCCCCATGCTGCTTCTCTGAAGGCAGCCCAGTGTGCAGATGGGTCAATGCCAAACACAAATGCTGATCTAGAGTCAACACATCTACACTGAGGAGTCCCTGGGCACCTCTTGATCCTTTTAAACAGCCCTGGCTATATGGCTGTGGGTTATGGCAGTGGGCAGCTTATCACACAGTGCACCCAAGATATTGTAAACTAGTTAGGACAACAACACTTCAAGCCTTTTTGGAGAGACTTGATAGAGGAATAGGTAATTCCTAAGCAGCTCTAAAAGCCATCATTGCTGGACACCACAAATTTTATATACACAAAGCTGAACAAAGAAAATTTGTGCTTCTTTTTAGAAAACTTGGAAGATATGAAGCAGGTGTTATTAAAAATAACAAATAATTTAATTGCAACATATAAGTCTGATTCCAAAAGGTACCTAAGTAATTTAATATCTCATCATAAACTATCCTATTGTAATTACATTTTTTGTTGATTTTGGAGAAACTACAAATCTGGTCCAGAAGGCAGACTCTCAGAGACAATTATTACCATTGATAATTGAATAGAAAATTATTTCATTAATAATAATGGAAAAATAATAATACAGTTTACTGAATTGGTAGACATACTCAAACAGTATAACAATAGCATCTTATATTGAAAATATCCTCCTTGCATGAGAAGCTTCACCCTGGAGAAATGGCATGTTATTTATTAATAACATAGCACAACACTTAAACTACTATACAACTGATGGGATTTGGGAATAATTATAATTTCTATAAACCATAAAACTTCTGCAAGCATAAATTTTTATCAATGTGATAAAATAGGTGTTATAAAATGTATCTGTCAGTTGCCTGAGGGGCATTCAAAGTGTCAGAAAAACCTTTTCCAATTAAAAAAGGACACATTTTTCTGATTTTTTCCTTGGTGAAACTGCAATGCAGATCTGCCTTGAAAAATGTATTCTGATTATGAAGTCTTAGTACTTTTGCATCCAAGCCTCGTTTCTATCCTTAGATTGTGATAACCTGCATTCAAAGTGATGCAGTACTTCACAGCCAGACTTTATTTCCATCATTGCATACCCATTACAATGACATTTCTGCTAATTCAAGCCAAAATAAGCCTCTCTGCAGGACAAAAGACTATTAATTTCTAAACCAGGAGGGACTGACTTTGTTTGCTGAGTGATACTGTTTTCTCAGCTTCACTGGGGATATAATAGTCTGACTTTGCATTAAGTCTCCTGACACATCCAAAACAAGAATTATCATCAAGATAGCAGCATTTTCTTCACAAGGGGTACTAGCTTTTGTGTTCAGATATATTATCTGTGTTTTACTTGGGCAACTGTTTCATAAATATTTCTACTTGCAATTTTATTCAGCAAACAACCAGGCTTTGGTAAAGGTATATAAACACATTGCCAGCCCCACTCAGTACTGCTTAACTCTTGAAGAGAAATCTGCAGTCATAATAAACAACTTGTGGTATCTCTGTGAAGCACCTACTGTGGACTAGCACCATACCAAGAGATTTTCAGCCACTCTAGCTCAGTGCAGTGCTCTGGGAGGAGACTTTTTAAGAGGCATTTGGCACCAGCAGGCCCAGAGATGCAGCTACTAGTGTCACCCAAATTACTGCTCCATTCACACTCAGTCCTTATTTGCAAGAACTTCCCACATAAGGGACTAGCTTATAAAGGTATTTTGCTTTTTCTTACATGTAAGCAAGCAAACCCGTCTGCTATTCAATTTATCCCTCTGTTTAGCCTCTACTCTGTGTATCTTTGGGGTTTGAGATTTCTCTTTGTGAAACAGCCAGAATAAATAAAGTTTTATCTGTTATACTATTGTCTAATTCTCTAATTCAAGTATTCAGACAGAATGCATTTATCTTTCTTCTCTTTTGAACTTTTGTTCCTTTCTGAAAGCTCATTCACTCCAATACAAGGAGGTGGTACCCACCCAATGACTAGGGTATTCTCCTTGCAAGAGACCTGTTTAAAACATTGTCAGAAAGGTTTCTGTTTTCACCCATTCATTTTCAAAGCTCTAAGGTCTCAGCCATGGGCCAGTTAAAAACCATTGGTAAGTCTCCCACTGACTCACAGCAATAGTAACTCCTGACTTACAGAGATACCCCAAGTGACAGGGTTGGCTGAGTGGCTCCATCCCTTCAAGGGTGTTGAACTGCTGTGGATCACCCCAGTTTTTACTGGCAAGAGAAAGCATCCCATCTCTCTCTTTTGACATCAAGAGAAGTGACGTAAAACAACACCAAGTGTAGGAAAAAAGTAAGCAGCAAGCAAAGGCCTTTGGACAGATGTGGTCTGAGGAAGGAGACTGGAAGCAGATAAAACCAAGAAGGGAGTGGGGAGGAATGTAGCAGATGGGGAAGGGAGGGGTAGAGAAAGCCAAGAAGTTAGCCAGAAAAAAATTATCTACAGCATCACTTAAGCAGTATGACCTGCCATCTCCAAAATCTGTTCAGTGTTGAACTTCTCCCTGCCTGCATGCATAACTTTACTAATTAGCTAAATGTTTGTCACTAACTTTGAAGCTGGAGAAGGCCATCTAAATATAATAACTTAAGCTGTGTTTGCAGCTGGAAAAGAATAATAATTTCATTTGTCTGGTTTCATTGATTTCCACTACAATATCAATTCTGAAAATCAGTTTCTACTTTAAACACTAGTCACTGTATCTAAGAGCTTTTATGTGGGAAAATATGTTGTGGTTATGACTCCTACTAGTCACAGAAACAAGTATTCTAAAAAATCATTCATGACTTGTCACCATAAGATACATCACTAGCTATGGAAGAATGAGAGGTTAAAGAAGTTTGATGATGTTTAGCATTTCTTAAGAGGTCCTTATAAGAAAAGTTGGCTTTGTGAAGAAGAAAGAACATTTTGTCCTGCTGTTATTGCCATCCTCTAAAAAGTTTTGTTTTTTCTTAGAATTGGTACTTCCTAGGTAAAATAAAGGGAAAAATTTAAAAATTTCATTTGGAAAAAAGAAGAGATTGAGACAATATGCATTTGTCATGTTGCATTTTATAATTTTCTGTTGATCTATTCTGTTCTTGCTGTGGGCATACAGCAGCACTGATTCCTTGAATAAGAGGCTGTCCAAATTCCAATTATGACCATACAACCAAATCTCATATAATCAAAAACAACTTTTTCTCCCTGTCTGTTATTTTCCTTGAATTCTGGCCAAAATTGCAGCTGCCTGTCCTTACAAAGTTTACATTAATTCTTGGATTTGTTTGAACTGATATGTGTTATGCTCCACAGTCCAAAGCCTGGAGTTATTTCATCATTTTGGACACTTCACACTGGAATTTTTGAGTAGTTCTACCACTTCTGTGGTGATACAAATTTCACAGAAGCACTAGAAAGCACAAAATCACTATGATCCCTGTGTTCACTAGAGATGTTTGGTTTGCACCAGATACCACTGAGTTCATCCAAAGCCCAGGCTGCCAGAGGCCTGTCAGGTCCTCCAGAGCAAGTCAGGTAACCTACAGATGCCTTGAATAACAATGACTATGTGTGGCCACTTAGCCCACTAAATTTCCTAACTAAGGTCAATGCTTTTAGTTCCTGAGTCTGGCCATCAAATTCAATGAGAGGCACCAGAGACATTCCAGCCTCTGCATTAAGAGATGTGCTCTCCTACCTCACACTGGGATAACACTACCCAGGCCAGTTTATCAAGTAAAGGCCTGCCCAAAGGATATAGCTAAATGAAGCAAACAATCCAAAAATCACACAAATAATTTAGAGGAAGGCTAGATCTAGAAGTCAGGAATCTCATCCCTGCCTGCACTCCACCATGGATTTGTTTATGGACATGTTATCTGAACATTCCATGCTTTAAAAAAGATACTTCAAAGCTGGACCTGGAAAAACTCAGAGCAATCTTTGTTGAAATCTTGCAGGATGCAACTGACTGACACCTTGGTGTGCTGCCATTACACACATCTCAATTCATCAGTCATCTGTCCTTGCTGACAGGTGTAAGTCAAAAAGCTTTGGAGACATGTTCCACAGCTCTTCCTGTGGAAGAAATAAACTAAAATGTCAGTGTGCTACTGGAAGGACTTTAGTGGCAGGGGCCTGCTCATTCCATTTACCATATATTCTGGATTATCCTGGTTTTCAGAAGGTTCTATATTTTGTTCTACACGTCATCACATCTATTTTTTTTCCTATAGTCCTATTGAGTTTAAAAAAAAAGAATTGTTGAAGCTCACCTAGTTTGGATGCTTTGGTAAAAATCTTCTGCTTGCTGCTTATTCATAGAGGACAGCAGGATTAAAAGAAGTGATATTAGCAATGACAAAACTCACCAGTGACTGTTTCCCACTTCTTATTTTAACAAATTCCCATAATCTCTTCCTTCAATCTGCTATTAGGAATTGTAAGGGGTTTAAGGCTTTCCTGGAACCCTAAATACAGCTGTCATGCTTAGTTTGCAGAATTATGACTTTTCTCCTCCTTCTTTATATTTGTAAATACAAGGACTCAAAAAGTGTTGCCTGTCCATTCTTTTACTGGCAAACTCAGAACACCATGATCCTTGTGATAAAATCCCTGTCTATTCCAAAGAACAGTGAAACCTTTTGTCACAACATGAGTATTTCCTGGAGCCATTTTTAAGTTCAGAGATAAACAAATTTCCCATGAAAGTTTATTCAACAGCTATTCAAAGAACATTAACTCATATAGCTGCTTCTTTCCAGTACTATGCTTCTAACTCATATAAACACTGTGTTCTTACTTCACATTGAGGGAAGTCCAAATATTATTACAATACAGAATGCAAGCCAATATGGAGCATGTGCATCCACTGGTGATGCTTTCCCTGGTAAATATCAGACTATTTTCAGAGTAATAGCAGATAACTCTTCAGAAGTACTACATATTCTTGTTTATAGAATTCTATGAAAGCTGGCAGGTTTTTAAATTGCTGTTAATGGACACATAAGTTTACAGGATTTGAAACACATGCTCTGATATAGCTAAATTCAACAACCATGGATGTTTCCCATGGAAGTGTGAGATGTAGAACAGGGGTCAGCATCTTTTCAAGTGCAGTGTGCCAGACTACATTTTTCCCCCCAACTAGAGGCTAAGGGTACTTGAAAGAGCTCAGTGGCAGCTAGAAAATACTGCATGCGAAGGGATGACCTCTCCTCCACTTCTGCCACTTCATGTTGTTGACCCTTGCCTTAGATGGAAACATTTCAGCCATATGCAGGCCTCTCTCTCTGCAGTATCTTGAACCCTCCAGGCTGATGCTGAACCCTTTCCTATTAAAATTTAAATCCATGAGTTACAGACAGATTATTCATAACCTTAAAATGAAACAAGTAATAGAAGACTAACCTCACCTTTCTTCAGGTAACAAGAATGGTAACTGTCTGGTCTATAAATATTCCAGCACCTAATTTCCTCTTTGTTAATCTCTTACTTTTTCCAACCACAAAAACATAAAAAATGAAATGAAAGGAGAAGTACACTAGACTGTGACCTTCACAAAACCATACATTTTTGCTGACCCTGTACATTTCCACAAGATTTTGGGGAGAAATAGTTAGAATTTAATTGAATTTAATTGTAACGTGAAGGGTCTTTTACAAAATACTGCTATACTGCCCCTAATGAGTCACCAGCTTTCATCAACTCATCTGGCTCATGTGGTGCCAGGTTGCAGATTGGTCATAAAAGTGGTTCCATTAGTCTCAGTGCTCTGATAATCCTGGGAGCTCCAGATGCACCAGCAAGAATTCTGAAAAGATCCCAGGTGTTTCTTGCCACCTCATTGCTGTGCTTGTGATCTGCAGAAAACATACAGCTGTAGACAGCAGGAGTAACTGGTGATATAGTTGACTGGCAGAGGAGAAGACCGAAGAACAGTGAGGGAGCAACAGCTGTGCTTTAATAATCTTTGTTTCTACACATGAGTAATGACATAAATATATTTGATTTTTAGAGAAAGATTATGAGCCTTTGAAAATAAAAGTAATACTTATAGTAAGGTTTTCATCACTCTGTCAAGTTAAATGTGCTTTTGTGCCTTGTACCTTGACTATCATATCACACAAGAGATATGTAAGTTACATATGAAAAACTATTTTTCTTCTTGACGTATTCTTTTTCAAAGAAAAGATAAAACTCCGTTCCTCTGTTATTTGCTGAATAGACTAGAAATCCACTATCTAGTTTTGTAGTTTAACTTGTAGTAACATTGTACACAAATCTGTAATCCACAAGCCTACAAACTTTTAAGTTTCCTACATGATTCTAGTAAATTCATTCTATTAAAGGCAGCAGAACTGTTGATTTGAATGAAAATGGAATGTAAATATAAGACTTCATAGAAAAATGGGATCTAGCTGAGATGGAGGAATGGACTGACAGTCTATTCTCTTGGAAATTGCCTTATGAAACTCAAAAATGACAAGCACGAATTGCTGCCCTTTGGAAGGAAGATCCTCTTGCAGTGACACCATCTGGGGACTGAGAGCTGGAGAGCAGCTCTGTGTACAAAAGCCCTGGGGGTCCAGTGGGCAGTGAGATGAATGTGAGCCAGCAGTGCCCTGGCAGCAGAGATGGCAAGCAACCTTCTGGGATGCATTAGAAGGAGCAGAGCCACTTGATCAAGGATTCACAGCAGTGCACGGCAAGAGGGTGAGACACAACAGGTGTACGTTGGAAGGCAGCAGGTTCAACCTGACGCACAGATGAACATTTTGCCTGTGACAGCAGCTGCCGAAAGAGGACGTGCAGTCTGCATCCTTATGGGTTTTCAAAAGTGGGTAAGGCAACTGCTCGGCTCTCACAGCAACCCTGCCTCACCACTTGTTTGGATGAGAAACAACCTGGAGTACCTTCAAGCCTGAATTTCCCCGTTCTTAAGATTGTATTACATTGACAAGATCTTGGTTTGCTGTGCTTTTGGAAAAACAGCAGTGTAGGTTTATTCAACAAAGTATGTGGCCTATTCAAAACTTTTAGTTAAGTACAATAAGGCCCATATAATTAAGCACTCACATTTTCAGCCCCTCCCCTCAGTACAGTAACTCTGAGGCAGTAACCTCCTGAGGCATCCCATGTAACCTATTCTTGGAAGCATAAGAGTACCCTCTGCTGGCTTAACACTGAAGTTGTGAAAATCTGCAGCATAATACACTGAAACGGCATGGCAGAGAGAAACTCCTTTTCCTGAGTAGCACAGCTGTGCATCTCTGCATGAGGCAAACAGCTGTGTTGTAGCATTTATCACCTACAAAGGGAATGCCTGAAGCAACATTGCACCACAGGCCACAGAGCTCTCTTTCCCAAACAACTGGAATTCCAGAGCTGTCTCATTAGAACGACGGGTCTTGTCGACGGGTTTTGTCAAATAGCCTGTAAAGCACCATCTGTGTGAAGAGCTTTAGCCTAAAACAAAACTTATTCTAGGGACACTCTGTTTGTTTTGAACATGAACAGTGTGCAATGAATTGATAACAGAATTGTGTCCTAAAAGACACAACAGCTTGTGTCTTAATGACTCATCTTTTCTCCCTTGCAAGCTCATGGAAAGAGTTTATCCAGCTTCTCCAGGTCACACTGCAATAAAATTTCTTGTTGCAAAAGTTAATAAGAGGTAGGAAGAATTTATTTTAATCACTGCATATCTTATGATGCATAATGAAAAAAAACCCTAAAAGTTATTAAGTATTTCAACTGGCAGTTGTTTATCTATGGCACACAGGTCTACGTATACCTACCTACAAAAGTGTTTCTTTATAAACATAAGCATTTTGATGTATAGATGAGTAAATGAAAAAAGGGAGTAGAGATAATTCTTTATTTCCTAATCTAAATACTAAGAAGCTGCTGCTTCAGTCCAGGCTCTTGGCCCCATTATTAAAGACCTCCAAGAGATTGCCACTGAAGGCAGATACCACACCATCCCTTTCTGGTGGTAGTTTCTGGTCTTTGTTGTTTTAGTGCTTGAAAATGTGACACTGCTTGTTCCAGAAATAAAATTTAAAAAATTAAAAAGATAAGTCTCAGTTCCCTGAACAGGTTCCTCTTCCATCTTTTGTAAAGCAAAGATCTTATACAGGACTATCTTTTGTGTCTGTGTATTACCTCAAACAAATGAGGCATAATCACAGCTGCACGTGGGAGAGTTCTTGTTTCTTGTGCTAGTCATTAAAAGTAATTACTATGAAATCATAATATATTCTGATAGATAAAATAATGTGGAATGATGGAAAATACATTACTTCAGCAATTTTTAAATCAGATACTGCATTTCCAAATGGCATAGATAGAATAATTCCACACTGGCAACAGAAGAACAAGATGACCCACAAGGTCTTGCTTGTTAGAATACTGACTAATTTATTCACAAATCTCTTTTTTTGGTCATCCATTTTTATGAAGAAAAAAAAACCAAACCAAACCAAAACAAAAAACCCCCAAAGAACAAAAAACCCAACAAAACAAAACAAAAAAACCCCAAATAAGTAGAACACTTTATTTCTTAGTTTTAAGGTATGTAATCATTTTTCCTCCATCTCATTAAAAAACAAAAATAAATCAAACTTTTTTTTTAAACTAAGAAATACTAAAAAAAAATATAAAACAATCAATGTTTGGTTTTTAATTACAGAGAATTTCTTATAGGTACACAGAATGGGTAAGAATAACAGGATCTGGACCAAATTCCTAGAAGCCACTGCAAAAATCAGTGCGAATCAGAACTGATTTTATTTAAGGAAGCTTTTTCTTTTTACCTTAAGGAAGATAAATTTGCCTAGTCCAAGTATGATAGCTATCAAAACTCCCTGTATCAAAAGAGATACAGAAAGATTTATGAAGTTACTGAATACATAATCTACCAAAATGATACACTACGTGGACAACACAATTTCTCAATATGCTTAAAAACACTGACATAGCAGCCCCAATAAGTATTTAAAGATCCAACTGTTTTCTTTTTTTCTTCTCTCTTGGATTTACTGTGCACTGTGAATACAGAATTCAGCAATAGAAACACATTCTTCTAGCTGCACAACTTTCCAGCTACTCTCATGCAGTTTCTGCACTAGTAGATTCAGTGTTAGATGTGAATCCTACACATCAAATGCTGTGATGCAAACTGGGGGACAAGTGGGGATTAGGGCATACCTCTAACATAAAAAAGATGACCCTTAGTCCCAAAGAGCCTACAGCCACCCCACCGACTAAGACTGAATAAGAAAGGTTGGATTCAACAAAAAAGCACCATTAAGTAGAGAGACAATATTTTTACCTCAGCAGTAAATCCAGAAATGTAACCAAATACTATTTTGTCTTCAAAGCAGTAGCAGGACCATAACCCTTTATATCAGAATGGTAGACCTGGGCAGTTCAGGCATCAGCATGAGAGGAAAACTAAGGCAGACAGTCCTAGACAGAAAGGGCCAAGGCAGTTGGTTGATTTTCAGTGATCGCTTTCTCCAATCCTGATGTGTGGGAAATCAAGCAAAGGTGGCAGGAAGCTGACAAGAATGAACAACGAGCTCCTGACTAAAGCCATAAAAAGGAACACACAAGGTGGAAATAGTGGCAAGTGACCGGGAAGGAATACAGAGCCACTGTCCTAGCATGAAGGAATGGAACCAAGAAAGCCAAAGCCTGCTTGGAGAAGAACTGACAAGGGATTTGAAGAGTATTAAGGGCTGCTATAGGCATGTCTGCAGCAAATGAAACCATGAAATTAGACAAGGTATGAAGCTGCTGAAAGGGATGAGAAAAAATCCATTTTGATGAAAGGAAGGCAAAAAAAAAAAAGCAGAGGCAGTTGCTTTGAATAATCTCAGAAGAAGCCTTTCAGAACAAATAAAATACAATTTTAGGCAACAATCCATAGCAGTCTGACAGACAGAGGGCAGGGAGGGGTATCATGAGGTCAGCTAGGACCATTATGGACAACTGTCCTTTATATTGTTACATATGATCCAGAACTTCTTGGATTTTTTAAAGCTTTTATTTTGTTGCTGGGGATTTTGTTGTTTATTTTTCTCTTGATAGATTTTTTTTCAGTTAGTTACTTGTTAAGACAAACTTGGTGCAGTATTAAAACTTGGTGCAGGTCTGAAAGTAACCTGAAGGGCAGAGTGCACCCTGTTCATCAGGGAGAATTGTCTCAAAATATCCACAAAGTGCCACATACACCAAGAGCTTTATGCTAGAAGTGTGATTTGGTGATTTTCACAATTCTTGGTGTTTTTGCAACTTGTAAATGTCATTGTTTGACTCTTCAACTGACAACTGCCTGAGTAGTAGCTTTCTCATATGCGTTAGGATGATGTATGATCAGTCTTCATCATCCATAAAAAGAAAAAAAAGTCCTGTTTGTACAGCATATCCCATATATTTTACAGTCATCTGTGTCCTGATCTTGTATATAACTTACAGACTTTGGCACCTTTCCTGAGAAAGATGATTATTATTTGAACCCTTTGTCCTAGTTTAGGGCAAAATTTGGGAGAAGACCTCCGGAAGGAGCCCCCAGAAAGCAAACCCCTCACGGCTCCTCTCCCACTTGGTTCGGGAAGGATTTCCTCAGAGAGAAATGGAAAAAAACCTGTTTATTTAACAAGAAAAAACACTCCCCAATACAAAAAAAAAAAAAAAAAAAAAAAAAAATCAACACCAGATGACAAAACCCTTTCACCATTCTGAAGAGATGACAAATTCAGAAAGTCTCTCCTGGGAATGGTCGCCCAGCTATCAGTCTCCGGCGCTGGGGATGGCTGCTGCAGGTCACAAAATGCAGACTCTTGGTGTTTCTTGATGTTTCCCAGGTCCAGGTCCAGAGCAGGTTCAGATGGTATTCAGGAAAGGGAAAGGGAAGGGAAAAAGAAACAGTCCAGGGTAAAAATTGGACTGCCTAGCTAAACTAACTAATAAGCAAAAGCAAAAGCAAAAGCAAGCAAGCCAGCAAGCCAGCAAGCAAGCCCAAGCCAGCCAAGCCTCTCCTAGACACAGACCATGGGGAGAGGTGAGCCGGCTGATAACAAGACAAAGCAATCCTTCACTTTCAGAGTCAGTCCTGAAGGCACAGAACATAATATCAGGCATAAACAGAACACACGATTTGGGATACAAACACCATACCGTCACCCTAGGACACCCTTTCATGTGATCGCTGACTCCCTGAATTACCTAAGTCATCAAGGTGCTCTGCAAAAGAGAATTAATTTGCCCTATTTAGGAATGGATAGTATCACATTTTGAAAATAACCCAATGTCTATTACAGACAAGTTGGGAATTCATGTCAAAGAAAATATTCAGTATTATGTGCCAATGTTTAGCTGAAAACATTTCAGCACATACCTTGACTTCTAATTTTAGGCACTGCAGGATTGTCATATTGGTGCTGCATACTTGAGACTGCTTTCCTGGTCTTATTTAGAGCCTTAATTGAAACACGAAGGTCTCTAAGTTTGCTTGCTCCTGGAAAGTGTTTCTGGACTTTCCGTGGAGTCCAGCTATCACATATGAGAGAATCCTTGAATCCTTGTCCTTTCAAGTGCCTAGATACATTATTGAGTACTATTTCCCATGGCAAAAAAACACTTAATTTTAGGCCAAGAAATCCCAAAGTAGTAGCAAAACAATCTAGGAAAAGGGATGTTGCTTCCAGTTTGGTACCACAGTATGAAGTTTACAAAATAAATCATAGGTGTGGGTCTAAAAGTTCACCTTGGTACTTATTACAGAAGTACCTACCACTTCACCAACCAACCTGCCAGTAACCAACACTTCACTGAGGCACAAATCTTGTTTGTTGGGTATCTCAGACCACTTTTGAAGTGTTTACCAACATATTTGTATAGTTGGACATAAGACCTGTTCATCCAGACAACCCTAAGTACAAACTCTTGTACCACATAACCAGACGTCCTTACAACACAATGAAAAATTTAATGGGAACAGTTCACTTTCTTTTAGCACCAGAACATTGACATATACAGTAGAAAGTATTGATAGTCTGGACTGGCTTGGTTAACAAAATGCACTTTACCTTCATTGCCAGTTTCTGCTAATCAGTTCAAATCCTACTCCTCCATCCCCTCCATTCTGATTATAAAGGGCAAAACCCAAGACAACTCAGAATCCAATCCCCACTGTATTTAAGACAGAGGGAGGAGAAAAGATTAAGTTCAGTCAAAACAATTTTTAGTTTCAACTTCTAAAATGGAACAGTAATTACAGTCTGAAGAAGTAAAAGGAGAACACAGAACATAACAAGGGAACTAACTCTTTAAAAACTCAGCATCAAGAGGGCAGAAGACAGCAGCATACTACTAAATATTTATCACATACATACCATGGCAAATATTCCTTCAGTGAAAGCTCTAAATATTTGAATTCACCTTTCTGGACTCCACAATAATTTAATGCAGAGCAATATGTGCCTATATTTGGTGGCAGGAGAATGGGAGAATTGAGGAGAATAGAATATTAGTGACTCCTAATACCCAGGTACTACATCTCTATGTTTTCTAGGGAACAACATTCTGATTGATGGTTCTACTCTGGTAATGGAAAGCTGAAAGCATTTTTCTCCAGAACTGAAAAACAGTCTGGTTGTATCAGACTACTCATTACTTCTGCAGGTCAGGTGAGCAAGAGTTTCTCCTCTTTTATCACCATAGAAAAACAAATTCTTGAAATTCTTGGTTTTTATCAGTTCATCTCAGAGTTGAGCTTAACTAAGACAATTCAGTTAAGGCTTTCTGTCCAAAGTTTTGGCAGATGGGAAGCAAATGCTTCCACAATGTAGTTAAGAACCTCATCAGGTATCCCCCAGAGTCCCAAGTAAGTTGAAAGGAACTTAAAAGTATCAAGTTCTTCTTCATAGGGAAGCATTATTTCAGGCTTGGAACATTAATAGAAGAGTTTGTACTGGACAAACTCAATTCCCTTAAGTGTAAGTTGATGGTAGTTTCTAAACAGTACCAACATTTCCTGTTATGATTAACAACCATTCATACCACAACCTGCAACACCTGGGAGTTAAATGTGAGTAACATAGAGAAGCTACACTCCTGCAGGATCCTTAGGGATGAATAGTACTGTAACTGGCTACACCTGTACTAAAAAAACCCTAAAGATCCTTGAGTTGTATTCTATGTGGTCCCCAAACTGCCTACTTTTTCCTCCCTTTGATTTAGTACTCATCAAATGCAATGCCCACCCTCCAACTTGCAAGATTTTGTGGCAAATAGGCCCATCTTTGACAATTACAGCTGAGAAAGCACTGAAGATTTCATATTCTGACTGGCAAGTTAAGGATACAACAGTTAAAGAAAACTGTTACAGATACCTTAATACCACTACGTATTCAAACTACCATGCACAGGATCAGCTTAGACAGCTTTTAACATAAGAATTCAACAGAATTAGATATTGTACAATATTCACCTAGGTATCTCTCACACATACAAATCCTCCATGCACTGTTTATAAACTGAACCGTGACTTAGCTTGAACAAAAGTCTTCAGAAGTATATAGAAGATGTCTGATCTTTACTGCTCAGCAGAGTAGGTCAATCCTATTCATAGCCTTTTTATGTCCCCTTACCTCAGAGTACTGTTTGAAACTTTTTTTGAAGCCTAAACTGTGCTCTTCTTAGCTGTATTCTACAATCCCTTGTATCCACCATCACAATGTATTCTAAACTTTACTCACTTCCACCAGACTGTATGTGGATGTGCGGCTTTTGTTTGCTGCAGCTTTGGGCGGCTGGGAAGCCCGGCTAGGCGCTGCCCTTTGTGAGACCGCAGCTGCTGCGTGCACGGACGCTCCAGGGCTAAGGCGTTCGCCTCCGTGCTGGTGCTGAGCGCTCCAGTGTGGGTACACAGCCTTGGTAGCCTTACACTGAGAGGAAACAAAGGGACGAGAGAAGGCACACTTTGCCTGCGGGCCTGAGAATTTTATTTCCCTCGTGGTCGCAGCGATGGGCAGAGCGACCATCCTCAGGCGGCACAAGGGCAAAATGGCAAATGGACAATGAAAGCATTGGGTTAAATAGGGGGCAGGCAGACAGGGGTGGAAATCCCCTTCACCCAATAGGGACAGACAACAGGGGAGTGACACGGATCACAACAACCTGTGGGAACATAACAGAGGTGGGTACAGCGTTCTGGGACAAAGAGGAATGCAAAGGTGCGGTGATTGCTACAGAACTTTCAAGAGGAAGCCAGGAGTGGCTACAAGATTGACATGTAAGAGCTCCTGTGGTAAGTGACTCGGAGCGAACCATTGTGACGGGAAATGGGGGTACAGAGAACCAACTAACTAACATTTATTAAAATCTCTAATTGAACCAACCCAGTATACAACATGGATGGTCCTTATCTTATTTACAGCTGTGACAGTCCTACAGGATATATCCATTTCAGCTCTTATACTTGCCTTTAAGCTTAGAGACCACACATAGGAAGTTGTATCTATGCTATGCTTATAAGCTTTCCCTCTGAAATGGCACAAGTTACAGGATGAAAAATTGATTGTAGTATGCTTGCTCTGCAGTAGACAGGAAGCTATTACACACAGCAGTAGGTTGTAGTGAAAGTCCTGTATTCATCAATTCTAGAGAGCACTCACATAATAACTATGAGCCATTGCAGCCATGTGTTAGCCAAACCTACTTTTCAGCACCTTCTAAACTAGTTTACATAGTTGATGCAAGTATCTGTCAGAAAGACCTGTTTACCTGCCTTTGAAAAGTTAAGTTGACATAATTCTTCCTTTAGAGCAAAGTGTGTGTGAGAGAGGAGGTTGTTGGGTTGAGGTTTTTATTTAATGCATATTCCAAGACAACTGAGTGCTAGAATTCAGTGCTGAAGTGAAATACAGTTTACAAGGTTCTGGGGTTTTGGTTTTTTGAGGGTTGTTTGGGTTGCTTTTGTGTTTTTTTCACTAACTTAAAAGAAAAATACACATGACAACACATCAAGGTAGTAACATCTTAAAAATTTTAAGGCACATTCCAACAAAATACACTTTTATTGAATGGAATATTAGGCATTCTATTTTGTTTAAGGGAACAGTGCTTCCCTCCCCCCCAGAGACACCCCCTTTGACAATTCCCAAAAGCTGTATTTCAATTACAGAAATATTTCTCATGATTAGAAACAACAAACTTCAGTCTAAATTTTCCTTGAATTATGAAGTGCAACTAAATTCTTCCAGAAGATAACAGTTTTCAGTAGGCACTAGAATGAGAAGCCTGCAAATTGTTTACAGTTGCTGGGTACAGTGTTATGTTCATTCAAATTTTATACTAATCCATCTAGAGTTTTGTTTTTGAAGAATTATATAAAAAGTGGGATTTAAGAATAAAGAAATGCAGCTTAAAGAGCAGGTTGTCACCATTTAAAAAAAAAGTTTTAATGGCAACCTGCATATTTCATACCACTTCCACAGTATGTCAGCTAGCAGAGGCTTAGTCCAATAATTTAAAACTTTAGATAGGAATGTCTTTTGGTTCTGAATGCAGATCATAAGTCAACATGTTCAGTATGTGAAGGCGCAGTTGTTTCACTCTTTACTTCCTCTCCTGTGAAGTTAAATAGCACAATTAGAATACAAATCTATTATCAATTATATATATAATTAATTATATAGAATTATATATATAATTAATTATATATATAACTATGACTTTTGAAATTAGGATTTTTTTAAAGAGAAACCCAAATTAACATATTTATCAAGACCAGAAAAGCAATTAAGCCATATATAACACCTACATGCACCATTCTCCCAACCTAAGCTTGTAGTTATTTATTATATGCCAACAAATTTTTTTCAAATAAATTGGTATTATACGATTAGTGGAAGGAAAAAAAAATCAGCACAGGCACTACTGTTCTAGGCTTTTGTTTCCAGCTATTCACAGTGAATTTCCTCCATTCCACACATCCTGTCAGTAGTAGTTTTGGTATTTGAAAAAGTAGGGCAAGTCTTACTCAGAATTGTTTTTATAGTACAAACTGCTCAGTTCAGATGTTAAAAGAACTTGTAGAAAAGCAGAGCAATTTTATTATATTGGGAAAAGCATTATCTAAACAAAAAAAACAAAAAACAAACAAACAAACAAACAAAAAAACTAAGCCAATTTGTCAACCTTTTATTTTACTTTTAGTCTCAAAATGTCAGACCACATTAACAAAAGTTATCAGGCACTGATACCCTGCATATCTGTATCAGAGAAGTATGTAACTGGTTAAATAGGACTAATAACAGTGAGCACTAACAGTAAAAGGAATGAACTGAGTGGCCTTGAGCAACGCAACATCCATCATTACAACTTTTTAGTACAAGACGAAAAAATCAGTCTTGGGGATGGAAATGGAAGGAAAAAAAAACCCCACCCAAACAAGCTAAGAAGTAGAAAGAAAAGGTTTGAAATTAGGTGTCTCTCATCTATTCTCCTACAGCTGTTATTGCAAAATAATCCCATCTTTCTCTTTGGAATTGTAAAAGAGGCCTAGATGGAGTAACAGAGCATTTAATGAATGTACTTCTGTCCATATAGGTCAATACATCCTAGAAAAAAATGATAGTTGAATTTTTTGACTGAAGGTATAATTTAAGTGAAGCTAAACAGTTCCCTATAACTGACAGATGGATATCTTCCCCATTTTCATCTTAACGCCAGCTCTGGCACTTACATGATCACAAAATAAACACATTCAGCTTTTTTATCCAGCAAAAAGAATTTGTAATTATTTTTTCAATTTGTAATTTTTGGAGATTTCAATGAGTTGAAAATTGCATGCAATCAGACAAACCCTTAAGTCACTACAATTAATGATAAAGGAATAAAGTAGGGAGGACAAGCTCTTTTTTATGACAGCAGAAATTTGCTAGCTCATTTCATGTAAAAAAGCCAGACCCTTAAGTGACTTAAAAACACAACTTTGAATTAAGCAAAAATGTAGCAACACAAGAACAGAAAAACCATAAACTATCTTTAGGCAAAACAACACACATCAATGTTAACTACACTATAAACTATTGATACAGACCATAGCTGTGTGAAGATGAGAAATAATATAGAGGGATTTACAAGTAACTAGACCCTTAGACTTACATAAAACTCCAAGTTGTTGATACAGCATATTTTTTTTTCATTGTCCCTGAAAAGCTACTTACTTGGTTTTACAGTTTGAACACATGTTCCATCCTTATCTTCAAACCCTTCTGAACATACACACTTGTAACTACCTGACGTATTAACACAGTCTTGATTCTCTTTCGTGCAGACCTTTTCAGGAAGGTTACATTCATCTACATCTAGAGATAGCACAGGGAAAGAAAGAGTCCACTGCTGTTATTTTGTTATAAACCGTATTTGTGCTCAGTCATATAAACAAAAGTCTATTCAAATATGAAAAACACTGAGGAGCAGAATGCTGCTGCAAGAGATTTAATTCTTCATGATTTGGACTGTTTCAAAGTTATTCAGATAACACTCAGTACTGTTGTTTTTTAAGGTTTTGCAAGTCCCTGTACAGAGAAATGTATTAAGTAGTTATGTTTGTCACAATTAGGCAATTTGTCTTGACCTACTGAATATTTCCCCCACAGTCATTTTCTATTTATGCCATCAAAGTATAGCTAAAGGGAACAGAGCTTGTAAATACTACATCATCACAGTTAACAGCTACTTCAGATTATGTGTATGTCTTGTTCTTTCCCTCAGAGGAAGTCTAATTTCAAGTTAGAATTCACTAAGAATGAATCTCATTTGAATTTGGACATTGATGGATTATCACAATGCCTACCTCTCTGCTACAAAATGAATAGAAACACAGATCTGATGAAGTGGTAAGTAACTGACAAAAGACTCATGTAGCTGTTTCCTGAAGCTACTATAAAATACCTTATTCCTTTGTACCAGTGATTCACTTTAAGTCTTGTCAAGCATATCAGCTCAATAACAAAGTAATTTATTGAGAATGTCTTTGCAACTAATATCAGAACGACTGGGTTCACTTTGACAGGCATGAAAGCTGAAGCACACAAATGTGAATGCACTTATGAGCTCCTCCGCATGGTTAAACAAGAGTGCGCTAACTAGTGTTCTACCAGGTACTGCTAAATCCACCAACCTGTACATGTCTCATCTTCCTTCACGTATCCAGATGCACAGGTCTTACATTTTTGAGAACCTTCTCCCGTGCAACCTACACAGCTGGCATCACATGCTAAAGATAAAATATTTTATGCATAAAAAATTGTGTATCTGGGGTTTAAAATACTACCCTTAAAGTCAGACAGCTTACTCACACAAAGAATCACAGAATGGCTTGGGCTGGAAGTTGACCTTAAAGATCATCTAGCTCCAACCCCCCTGCCATAGGTTGGATGCCTTTCACTAGACCAGGTAGCTCAGAGTTCCATCCAACCAGTCTTTGAACGCATCCAGGGACAGGACATTCATAATTTCTCAGGTCCAGTGCCTCAACACCCTCATAGTAATGATTTTCTTCCTAATATCTAATCTAATTTATTTCAGCTTGAATCTATTCCCCCTTGTCTTGTCCACTACATGCCCTTATAAAAAGTCCTTCGCCACCTTTGCTGTAGGTCTCTTTAGGTACTGAAAGGCTCTGGAGCCTTCTCTTGCTTTGAATGGACAATCTCAGCTCTTTCAGCCTGTCCTCATAGGGGAGATGACCCTCTTGATCAAGATTTTCACAGCTGTCCTCTGGACCCACTCAAGCAGGTGCATGCCTGCCTTATGTTGGAGGTCCCAGAGCTGGAGGGCCTCACAAAAGCCAAGGAGAAATAACCAGAAATCTCTTGTTTTGCTCATACAATAGGTCTAAAGCCTCATCCTTCCCGAGCCCAGTGAGGATCAGACCACACTGTACCAAATACCCATCAGGCATTTTCTAAGCATAACCTCTAGCATTAGTTTAGTATTCTAGACAGTACAATACAACAGGAAGATTGAAAAGAAACCTTTGCATGAGAAAGATCCATCTGTGTTCAAACAATACTGGTGATCTTTGCAAGGAGAAGCAGCACATTCATCTAAATCTGAAAGATAAAAAGTGACAAGTTACCCAAAATAGTAGTTATGATTAAATAAGACAGATTAATACTTGAATGCTATTGAGAATAGTTGTTGCAATGAGTTTGTGGTCAGGTATGCAACATGGTACACCCAGAACTAGCACAGTAACATACACTGTTTTGTTCAGCTTAAACCTGTATTAGAAAATCAAAACTGATCCTCATATGCTTTGTGATGACAATAAGAGATGTATCAGAAATTCAAAAGCTCAAACTAAATAAACTTCCAGGATACCTGCAATCCCTGCCATTTTCGAGTCATGCATTTATGCAAATATCATAACAAACAAGCAGACACACTATTGTTCTGGAACACTGTTTTCTCCTGTACTCCTACATTACCAAGTTACAGAGCTTTTTATATGACTAAAAAACTATACTACTGCACATACATGCACCTCTTAGTATTCTACAGAAAGCAAATTGAAACAAACCAAGTTATGACTAGGACCAGTCAGACTGAAAACCAATTCTGCTGCAGAGTTAAAACATGCAAGCCTTATGATTTTGAGAAAAGGGTGCAACAGTATTTCATTAAAAAATTCAATCAAAGAAAGGCTGCTTCAGTCCCTTTCTTCGTGTCATTGCTGTCACTCTCATCCTGTTGCTGCACCCATCATTCCTACTGATTACTCAATTGATTTATAGTTGATTAGTGGCAATAATTATCTGGAAAAAAAACTCAGCTGTACAGAAGACAGTACCAAAGCATCTTAAAAACGCCCTGGGAGTGCTCAGTAGTTGCCTAAGCAGGTATTGCAAGAGCTGTAATTCAAAACCAGTTCTTACTGGCACTTTGAAAAGGAAGCAGTGTTCACATAATTTCAAAGACACTGTTTCCGGGCATTATGTTAGAGAACTTTAAAGGGTCAAATTCAACCACTAAAACAGAATGTGTTACTCTCCCCTAGTGCATTCCTGCATTGGGAGTATTTTTAGTCTTAACATTTTTCCTCTATTCACACTTATCTCCTTGTAAACCAACTTAAATGCTAAGATAGAAACAGGTAAGAGATTAATGGAAGCACTGAGCTTTATGTCTCCTGGTATTTCTGTCCAACAACAGGAAAAGTTAGTATGTATGGCTTTTAGTGAAGTGTTTGAAGTCTATTAGGGTTGAGCATTTACAACAAAGTTACATGAAGGTAAATGTGTAATTAGTACAAAATATGTAGTTAAGTTTATACAAATCTTTTACTAATTGACAGAATAGCTTAGTCAAGAGCAGGACATTGTTTAGCATTCAAATAAACACCAAGAAAACTCAAGTTTAAAAAGAAACGCCCCACTTGTTGCTCTATGAATTCCATTAAACTAAAAAGACATACAATGAACAGTATCATAAAGGTAGCTATCATCACCAGGCAATCAGTGGTGAGAAAATACTGCTTTCCTGCAACATGAAGTAAGTTAGGAAGAGAGAGACTAATAAAACTGTAGAAATCTAAACTGACAGATAATTTCCATCAAATAAAATAAAATTTGGAAGTGTTGCCATCTAATCTTACTAGCCAGTGTTACTACAAAACCTGTTTGAAGTTTGCCAAGCATTACTCACCCACACAAGCTCCATCTTCATTTTTAATCCAGCCTTCTTTACAGTCTTGACAGTCCTTGTTACTTGAACCAGTACAAGTCTTACAGGCAGCATGACAGGCTGAGAGGAGAAAACTTTGTTGAGAGATCCCAAGACAAGTTCAGGCACACAAACTCTCAGAGAAAACTTTATTTAGGATTCAGTGGAAGCCATCATTTTTTAGCAGCTTGAAACTCCCATTCACCAGACACCACCTCCATAAGATCAAGATTTAATTCAGAAACGTGCAGCTATCTGACCAAAACAGCTGCAAAATACCAACGGAAACCAAACCTAGCAATTACAGTTATTTGCACCACTGAGAACACTGCCATGAAATTCTAGTGACTAGAAGTGACAGGTCCAATTTCTAAAATATTTGGAAAGAGGAGATCAGGAAGGTAAACTTAGCTTAGCCCCTCAGGGCTGGGACATGAGTTTAAACATCAAACTCTACACTTCTCTACTGAATAAATCCTCACACAACTTATATTAGCAACTAGCTATGACAGCAATGTGTGAAGTGATTTAACTCTCAAGACCTTCAGAAGGAACTATACTAGAAATCCAGCTGTATATACATATTGTATACATACATATAACATGCATATATAACATACCCTATGTAACATCTGTATGTTATATATTGTCATCTAAAACAAATCATAGAGAAGAATTACAACACAACCAGATTAAAACAAAAAAAACAACAACAAAACAATATAGACTATTTAAAAACAATCTTATTAGACCCCAGAGACAGGATGTAGTTGTTGCAGAATCTCATCAAGGGTCTAAGAAGAATTGAAAATCTGACCAATGCAAAATTTTACTCCTATGACCTGATTTTGTTTCAAAATTAAACTTAGGCATATCTAACTGGAATCTAAGTAGTTTGCAGTACAGACTAACTGTTTCCATTTATTTCATTTAAGTTCATCTGAGACATGAGGAAAACTTAACTTTTAAAACAGTCCAGTATGTAGTAATTTCAGCTCAAGATTTTAACAGCACTTTGGAAGCAGAGAAGCAAAGATTTTCACGAATTCTTCTTCTTAAAGCAGAAAAAACAATTTTAAAACCAAGGGCAATGTGAAAAGATGACTTAGCAAAATCTTAGAATTCCACTAAAATGACTGACAAGTCTTTTATGCTTAAAGCTGAACAAACTGTGTTTTGTTTCTACATTTGTTAGTTTCAAATGTTTCTAGTTTTTCTTGCAAAAACTGAGGAAGTAACACAAAGATATAAGCATGTGTTAAGACTTTGTTACCTGTACAAACAGAATGTGTCTCGTTTCTCAAGGAACTGAAGTAGCCACTAGAACAGTCCAAACAAAACTGTCCTGTGTACTCCTTCTTACAGCTACATGAGCCATCTCCACCTCGGGTACCATCACCGTCACAGTGGCCATTTCCATGGCAAGGTCTTTCTGATCCACCATGACAAGCTAAAAAAGGATCAAACATATTTTTAAATCAGAAGCTTAAGGAAATAACTTTCCACTCTCAGACACAAGCACCCAAAGTCCCTCTCTCTTCACAGAAAATAAAATAAAAATTAATTTTAAAATGTCACACTAAAGCAAGATATAATTTCCAAGAGTGTTTTTCACCCTTGAGAGTAACCAAAAGTTTTGCAATAAGGCAATGCTTAATAATATATTCAAGTATAAGGGAAACTCAAAACAATCTCCAGGAAAAGTTATCAATTTGATTTTGGGTAAAGACCATGGCTCAAAATTTTATTTATTTTCCTAGCTTCCTGGATAAAATTGGTATCTTTATTTTTTCTGGATCTCCGAGAAGGCTCATATTACATTTGTAAAAATCTACCAGCTATAATTTATATCAATATAGGGAATGGGGACTTAATTTTTACCAATATATTAAGTGGCCAAAATTGATCTCTTAATAAGGTGCAAAGTTTTAGAGATTTATAAATTCTACCAGCTTCAGATATCTCTCACCACTTTTGCAAAGACCTTACTTTCACCTCCCACCTACTTTGACCCAATTTTTCTCACTGCCTTTTTAACTGACCCACAGTGGCAAGTTTCTTCATTTAAACCCCAGCAGCATTTGGGTTGTTTTACTCTTGAAACTGGTCAAGGATTCTTGTCTACACAGATTCTGCAAGGCCACCTAAACAACAGACTTCATGTTACAGAGAGCCTTTAAGGTTCAGGTGTGGATATTAGCATCAGATTGACTGTTTCTGCACATCTTGGTACCCTTGACAGCTTAGTACATTACTACATGCCCAGAAGACTTTTATTCAGGCAGGATATTCACAAGGTAGCCACTCAGCTATGAGGCAGAAAGCAGGTACATACTACACAGCAGCCTGTGTCTCATGCAAAATATCATACATCATGTATTTGTCTGTGACAGTAAAGACTGAAGCAAACAGGTAAAAAAAAACCTATATTTGCTACTCAGTTTTTCAGAAGAAAAATTACCAAGGCAATCAGGTCCATAAGTTCCAGTGGGGCAGCAAACTTCTATTGTTTCAATGCAAAACCACTTAAACAAATCTGGATACTTCTTCTTTCTGTGTATGAAAGACATTCATTTACAAAGGAATTCATTTACAAAAGGAACAAAGATGCTTTAAAAGCTAGCTCACACAACTGATCCAGCACAACACAGGAGAGAAACCTATTGCACATGACAGATTAGAAATTTAATTCTTCTGAAGATTTCAAGAATCAATTTCTATAAGAAGTGCTCCAACTTGAAAACATACCTTTTAAAATACAATACTATTAACAAGCTTTACTCAACTTTTGTAAGTTATATTTAAGAAAAAAGTGAAATAAGAGCAACAAATAAAATAAATTCTTCGTACATGTACACATGCCATTTTTTAAATGCCTTACTTTTAGGTAAGGTTTATATACAGTTTAGACAGTCTAACTTATCCCTTTCTCTTATAGATAATTTCTGTATCTTTATCTCAAGTATACAGAAGATAGCCTGGAAGAGATGTTAACATTTGTTCAAATTATTGGCTACTTGATGATAGGGTTAAAATTTCTCCTTTTTTAGCATTGATCGAGTATTATTTTAGAAGACATTTTTAAAATTCAAGTTAGTTGTGTGCTACTTGAGCACAAGCATACAGCCCCAATTGAGTCCACTCCCTGCTCCTCTCAGGACTTCCTACACTAAATTATGTGAGCAAGAGTGTCCTTCAGATGATTCCTGAACTCTGACAGGCTTGGCGCTGTGGGGAACCTGTTCCAGTGATTGACCACCCTTTATGTAACAACTTGTAAAAAATGCCTAAGGTATCATGGGCAAAGAAATTGTCTTTGGAAACTACCACAGAAACTGAATGACATTTGGATACTGCAGGTTAAAGAAAGGAAGGCAAACAATGAATTGCATGCACTCAAACAGTTTATTAAATACAGAAACTTTCCAAAACCCAATGTATTCTGTGAATTGTTTTGGTTATTTTAAGAAGTTTACTACGCCAAATTTTCTAGTTTCCAGTTCTGCAAATTTTAGCCAAATTAAAGACTCTGAGTTGCATAATTTACCTTTCTGGAAGGCATGTCCTATGAGGAGCACCTACTCTGTGCTTGTCTAGAAGGAGGTGGAGGGGGTGGCCTCATTGCCCTCTGCAGCTTCCTGAGGAGGGAAAGGGGAGAAGGATGTGCCGATCTCTGTTGTGTTTAATGACAGGACACAAGGGAAGGGTTCACAGCTGCACCAGGAGAGGTTTAGACTGGACATTAGGAAACATTTCTTTACCAAGAGGGTGATCAAACACTGGGACAGGTTTCCTAGAGAGGTGATGGAGGCCCCAAGCCTATCAGTGTTTTAGAGGTGTTTGGACAATGACCTTAACAACATGCTTTAACTTTTGATCAGCCCTGAAGCAGTCAGGCAGCGGGACTAAGTGATCATTTTAGGTTCCTTGCAAGTGAAATATTCTATCTTCTCTGCTATTCTACTCTATTCCCTTCACTATATGTTACCATATATATAATACTGTATAGTTAGGTAAAAGGATGAAGCAGTAATTTAGAAGAAAGTAGAGTATCAAAAAGCCTTATCTAGTTATGAAACATTATAATGGCAGTTTACTCTATTGTATTCTAGCTAATTAGGAGTGCTGACAGTCTAAATTCGTGAAAAATACTTAGAAGAAATGTGATTTGGAACTAAAAAACCCAAACATTAAGAAATCTAAATGGTACACTGCCATCCATGCACTAATTATATTTATGACTGGTATACAAAAAGCTTAGCTATAGCACAAATCCCAGTCTAGCTTAAAATGCAGGTAGAAAATTCAGCTGCTACTCTACCATCTGCAAGAGATCCAACTTCTACCCTGATTAGCACCAACTATATTTTTGATTGCCAGGAGAACAAAATGTAGTGTCAGGGAAAAAAAGCAAGCAATTAAAAAACCCGCAAGAGCCAAAGAGCCTTTTGCAGTTTTGTGACAAAGGAACTAAATTTCAAATAATAAGGGACTAAATTTCAAAATTTTCCAATGTTAGTTTGCCTTGACACCCTACTGGTAACTAAGCAGACAGTGTATAAGAAACAAGTGTAGATGCTTTGGTACAACACTGCTGGAATTGAAAATCTGAAACCAGCTGCACCCAATGGCAACTCTTGAAAGACAATGAATAATTGCCCATACTGCTATTATTCAGGTACAAGGTTAAACATTATATATTAGTTCATCCTCTTAGATAATTTATTCACACAAAGACCTCCACCAAGAAAATTATACTTACAATTTGAACCACCATTTTTCTATAAGCTCTTCATGTTCTTCTACCATGTTGTTACATTCAAAGTTACTACTGTCACACAGATTCTCTATGATCTCTACAAGACGAATTTCACTACAAGCAGAGAAGGAAAACTGTAAATTTAATTTAAATGTTTAATACAACTCAAGACCTGACAGAGCAGCCAGATTTCAGTGAGACTATTTCATCAGTTTATGGGGTGCCTTGAATTAGTTTCAAAACATACCAAATATCAGAGCAAAGAACTAAAAAACATTACTTCAGTCAAAAAATAAACCCAAACCCAGAATAGTGACCACAAGAACATTGTGACTTGCGTGCATTTACTATTCTAGATTGTAGGTTTGATAGATTTTTAGCTTCCCAGAAAATTGGAGTGCAGTACTTTAATATTCAACAATAAATTTAATGTATTTTTATTTGACACAAGCATGTGAATCTCACAGTAACATCTCAATGCTCCAACTAAGACAAAAAAAAAATTTGAAATGCAGGAGAAAGGTATCAGGTTACTTTTCTCCATGGTTGACCAGATATGCGTACAGTAATCTGCCCTCTGTTTGGCACTGAAACAGTGACAACTCTAGGGAGAAGATACTGCTTTAATTCTAAATCAAGCATTCCAGTACTCTGTAACTTTTATGACTAGCAATAAAATGTTGACCATTATTTAGATTCATTATTTTAAGTCTTTACTGGTAAATAGAAAAAAAAAAAAACCTACTATGACTAATAACAGAAATAATTTTAGTTGTTTTCAGAAACAAGGCGAATAGAGGCAATAATAAGGCACTGAGTCTTTACTATAATCTTTAGATTACAATGTAATGTAACACTATAATCATTAAGAATTTAAGATTTGGACAAGAGAAACCTTAGTTGCCAAGTTCAATATTTAAGTTCCAAACAAACAATGGTATTGTGAAGTGAACACAAAATGTAGTTGAATGAGAACACAGTGAACACAAAATGCAGTTGAATGAGAAGTACTGAGACAGCTCACCTGGACTCATACTTTGACAGCGTCTTCTCTTCCCAAGCAGTGTTCCCACCACCAAAGTTTTTTTTAGCTGTATCTGCTAAACCCTACAAATAAAAAGGACCAGAAATTACATAGGGTTTGTTTCTAATAAAAATTAAGGGCAATAACAAATGCTTATATAGAAATTATGAAAAGCGCCATGCATAAACTACAGTAGAGCTCTCAAGCTGCTGATCAAATTCCTGAGTGAAAGCAACAGCTAACGACAACACAAAGAGTGAGAACGTGTATGCTACAGCATAACGTGATTAAATTTTCCTAATGCATAAACAAAGCCACGTTACAGTCTTGATTTACAAAAAAAACCCCTATGCATGTATGAAACCCTTCTCCCTCAAGTTCTCAGGAAATTGATTATTTATTATCATTTGGACAGAACCTCTACTTCATTCTGTTTTGGTAACAGCCGGTGTGCACCAAGTTGTAAGTTAAGCACACAACCGTACAACAGGGCGATCAGCACAGCTGTCCCCAGTCACAGCCAATGCCACCAGACGACACCTGGCAGAAAACCCCGCAGTACAAGTGACCTGGCGAGCCTGCAGCAGCCGATATGCGTATGGAGAGCACAAAGCACCGGTCACCAGGCGGAACAGCCCCTCTTTGCCGGCGCAGAATTTACTATGCCACAAAGTGGCAACAGATAGTGAAGTGGGACGAAGTGTTCCACCAGCACTTCCCATAGTGCCAGCCTTTTTACACAAAAAGCACTAAAACACCTTTGGCGGCAGAGATGGAGGAGCTCTGACATGCATCCGCCTCAGCACTGCGAGCGCTGCCGGAGCGGGACCCGCCGCTGCTCCATCACAGGCCGGCTCCAGCGGAGGCTCTCCCGTAGCGGAGGCTCTCTCTGGGCACACAGCCGGCCGGACCCGCGCCGCGCCCGCCGGCGCTGCCCGGCCATGGGGCCGGCGCTGCCCCTCGGCGCCCGCCGCAGGCGCGGAGCCACCTACGCCGCTGCTCGACCCCGCCCAGAGCCCCCACAAACCCCTGACCCAGCACGGGGCCGTCCGCCCGCACCCCGCGGCCCACCTGGTTGAACCTGTCCACGATGCCCCGGCAGGTGGAGCACGCCAGGCGCCGCCGCTCACCGGCGCCGCTCACAGGCAGCGACAGCAACAGGGCGGCACAGAGCAGCACGGCCAAGACCACGCGAGACGGTCGTGGCGCGGGGCCCGGGCGCGGAGAGGGGCCGGGCCCCATGGCGAGGGCGCGGGACCCCTGGACGCGGAGCGGGGCCGCCCCAGCCGAGCCCCCTCAGCAGCGGCGGCCGCGCTGGCCCCGCCCCGGCCCCGCCGGCCCGCGAGCTCCATTCAGATTTCCGCGTCAGCCCCACGCGCGCACCGGCCGCGGGCGCTCATTGGTCGAGGCGGCGGAGCGAAGGGACGTGGTCCAATCAGCGCCCGCCACGCTCCGGACCAATGGGAGCCTCCCGCGTGCCCAGGGAGCTGGGCGAGGGGCGGGGCAGAGCGCTTGGAGATAGCGTCGCCGCCATCATGAGAAAGGGCGGGCACCGGCTCCGTAGGGGCTTCAGAGCCGCCCGCCATTTGTACTTGGCAGCCGCCTCGGAGACCTTCTGCCGCCGGGGGCGTGCCCTGCCCTCACCCAATATGGCCGGCGGGGGAGGCGGTCACGTGTTCGCAGGGCTGGCGCCGCCGCTCCCGCGCTGCCGGCGCGCTCTGCGGGGCGGCCACGTGAGCGCGCGCGCGGTGAGTGCGGGGCTGGCGGCGGGCGCTGCCCGGGCCGGCGGGGCGGGCGGCAGGCTGGGAGGGAGGGAGGGATGGATGGATGGGGCAGCGGCCGAGCGGGAGAGCCGCCAGCTGCCCGTGCCTCTGCTGCAGCCGGGCCGGAGGGCGTTCCCGGGAGCTCCGCCGGGCGCTGCTAGGCGGCCGCCCCAGCTCTCCGCCTCCCGGACGCGGGAGCTGTGGCGTGGCGGGAGGGAGCGCGGCCGGGCAGGGCAGGGCAGCCGCCTCCTGAGGGGTGTGCGCGGGGCGCGGTGCCTGCCCCTGCCGCGGGGGCCGGGCGGCCTCGGGGCGGTGCCGGCGGCTGCAGGAGCGCCGGGTGGTGCTTGGTCTCGGCCCGGAGCCCTCATGGAGCCCCCTCTCAGGAGCGACCTGACGCGGGCGGCGCTTCAAACCCGCCCCGGCGCGCACCTGCGGGGCTGCCACGGCTCGGCTCGGCCGGGCTGGGCTCCTGTTGGGCCCGGGGCGCCCGGGAATGATGGGGGCGGGGGGAAGGTGGTCGGGTTGGGTTTGGGTAGGTTTCAGTGCAGAGCATTCTGCATGTTTCTTCCCCGGCTCCAGGAGTTCCATTTCTTTATCGCTTGGCCGTATCTTTGCGTCTATTAGCGTCCCACACTGTATTTCCTGCCTCAACCTTCTCTTCTTTTTTTTTTCCCTCTTAGTTTTTTATTTTTTTTTAAGCCAGTCTCGAAACTCATGAGAAAGCGTATATAAGAATAGTAAACTGCAGTTTTTTCCTAATACAAGAAAAAAAAGCAAACCCAGCAACTGAAAGGTTTAAATCTGACCTCACTGAGGTATTAACTCTAGATCAAACTTACAAGAGCTATTAAAACATAGGAAAAAAGCCATGACAATTTAAGATAATACAAAATGGGTTTTGCCAATGCTAGATTAAGCCTAAGAGGGAAGACCTTATGCTGGGGTGTGCTTGGTGGTTCTGCTTAGATTCCTCCGTTTGAGGGAGTGAAATGACTCTGTAGACAGATTTAACATGCAGTTTGGCTGCCAAACTCTATCACAGCTCTTCTGAAGCATGTCTGAAAAACCGAAGTGAGCTTAATATGGTAGGTTTTTCATGGAAAGAAAAAAAAAATCTATGTGAACTAATGGTATTTCCACTGAAAAAGTATAAAACAGCAACAAACCATTTTTGATGGAAATACATCAGCTTTTTTTTTTTTTTTTTTAACATGAAAACCCAGTTGTTTTTTTTTTTTCCATCCAGTTTAATCCCAGGAAAAGATTAATCCTTTGTGATAAAAACCCCTGCTCTTCTATGATTCAGTTTTGATATAGATTCCTGGGGGAAGTCAGTGTGGCTATGTTGTAGAGGCCTGAGGAAGATTGTTCTGAAGTTGCCGGAGTGTAATCAATGGACAAACCTATGTGTATTGCTTATGATTATGCCTCTAAGATTCAGTATTAAATTATTTTTATTAAGTGAAAAGCTGTTTCTGTGGTTCTGGCATTTAAAAGACCACTGAATTTATTAGTCTTTATCTCAGAAACCTGGGTGTTATCTTCATGCTTTGGTTTTTTTATCTAGAAGATAAAAAACCTTCAGGGAATTTCTGCATATAATTATCTTCAAGATGTACAAGTATGCTGTCGTGCTTTTTTCAGGCATACAAAAGGATTGGAGTCAACAAGATTAAAAAAAAAGCTTGTGATAAACTGTGTGTGGGATATGTAGCTTCACTTTCATTCTGATTTAGGAAGTTGGGGACTAATTACTCATGTGGTTATCAGCTAAAGATACCAGGAGCAGGCTGTGTTGTAGATCGGTCAGAGGATAATGAATGCAGTATTTATAGATGATGGTAACAGCTCGTTGTTATGCAGATGATGTAGTTAAGAAGGAAAAAATAGAGCTTCTTGGCACTTGGGTCCTTTTATAAGGATATATTGGGTCCTAAAATACCTGCAGTGTTAAGAAGCTATGAATTTGGAGTCAGGACTAGCTACCTTGCAGGTGAGTATGCTGTTTCACCTGATGCACGAGTGGCTCAAGTGCCAGTGTTGCTGTGTGCAGCAGTGGATTGACCCTTCTGTGTCCATTTTTCTCTTCAATTAAATTTGACCAGAATCATGAGATTCTTCTGCATTTATTGTAATAATTTAGCAAAAATTTTAGCAACTTAAATTGCCCTGTGCAGGGACTTAATTCCTGCCAGACACTTTTTGAGGTGTCCTGGTGTCAGTCCCATACCTCTTTTCCTACTCTTGTGCAAAAAAGGATTCTGTTGTAGCATAAACTATGGTTATCCATTCTTGTAAAGAAATAATACTAGGCACAGGTTAAAAAGGCTATTCCCACTTCCTGGGGTGAAGGGTTTGTTTAGACTGCTGACAAGGCTCTGTCTTTGAGCTCAGGCTTAGAGCTTCAGTTACAGTCTGCTGCAGAAACAATTATCATAAAAAGAGATGCAGTCAGTGAGATATTTAAAATAATATGCAGAGACATGCAATTTACAGGAAGTACACATATTTCAGGATTTATTTGTGCTCATTGTGAATACAAGGAACATGAGCTTGTTCATTTTTACTAATGAGCAGCACAAACATCAGTTCAGGAAAAGGTAGCTCTAGGAGGCAGTTGCTAAGTGATCCCAGGAAATCTGCCAACTATCTTACATCTGTTTGATGGACATATTTAGTCCAAAACACACGAGAAAACATCTCTAACCAAAACCCCAGCTGTACCTTAAAAGTGCTGGTTTTGAAATTTTTCTCTGTGAGAACAGAGCAAGAATAACAATAATCAAAATCTCTTTTATTAAATTGTAAATTTACAAAAAATTGGGAAGCTTAAATTAAAAGAACACGAAATAGATTTGCTCTGACATCACCTGGACACATGATTTTATCATAATGATAAAATACAACATAAATACTTCCATAAGAATGGCTCAGCAGTGTTGTGAAATGAAGCACTAGGTAGAGGGGGCCTTCATTTCTGGGTAGAAGTGTGAAGTATGGGGTACAGAATGTCTTCTGCCATAGTGACATATGTGGGTGCCAGAGGGGATTTGTCCTTCTCTGGCCAAGTCCAGACCAAGCTGCTGGCAAACTCAAAGTACTCTGGAGATCAAAGTGCTCTGTTCTCAAGAATTTCTTATCCTTGTGGATCCTCTCCCACAGTTTTTGGAGCCCTGAATAAACAAGCGAGTATGTTCTAAAGATCATGTGTAAATCCAGTGTGCAGTTAAAGTGGGGTAAATTACAAAGCTATCTGTCCCACAAATCACAGATGTAACTGAGGTGGCACTCAGCAGTGGGGCAGTAGGGAATGCAAAGGGATGTACTTTCTTAGGTAGGATCCATGTTGTCTTGAGGTTTTTTAGGTGAAAATTAAAACAATCATATCTACAGATGGTGGCATAAATTCTGAAATGCTTCTGAATATATTTTTGACTACCTTAATTCATTGAATGTAGTAAAAAATTTCCTGGATTTTTTGTCTTACTAGTCTTTGTTTGAAATTTTGACTGCTGTAGTATATTTTCCTTGCATTATCAGTCTTTCTTTCTGGTTGTACACTTCATGCCATGTTATTTATGTAATTTATTTTCTTTTTAATATTAATAGGATATATCTGAATTTCAAACCCAAGATGGCTCAGAAGAGGAGCTCAAGTGGGCGGTCATTCCCATTGCTGCTGCTGCTGATTGCAGTGGCCTTTGTTCATTTAACTATCTGTCCTTTTACAAAAGTGGAGGAAAGCTTTAACCTACAAGCTATCCATGATGTGGTGTACCACCAGCTGGACTTGGATAAGGTAAATTGAAAATAATGTCTTCATTTTTGTACAGTGTTAAAGATGGCAATTCCCTGCACTATCTGTAGGATAAATGCGGTGTGAATATGATTTATTTTCTCTTGTTTCTAATTTGCTTATTTTACGTAGATTCTCCTTTTTGCAGTATGATCATCATGAATTTCCTGGAGTTGTCCCAAGAACGTTCCTTGGACCAATTTTTATTGCTGCTCTTTCCAGCCCGGCTATCTACGTATTTTCTGTGCTAAGAATGTCCAAGTTTTATTCCCAGCTGATAGGTATGAGAACTTCAAATCCTTAGAGATGTCACCCATTAGAGCACCAGTTAAAACATTGTTGCTACATTTGGATCAATAGTTAAATCATGATATTCTTTTCCTCAGTGAAGTAAAACCCATACTATGGTACTTGGGGCCAGCATGGCCATTCAGCTCCCTCTTTGGGGCATAACTAACAGCACACAGAAAGTCTGTGCTAACAAATGTCAAGCAGTGTAGAAAAAGCAAGTGTCTCAAGTCTCTTCTGAGAGTTCCCTCCATGCACACTTCAGAAAGGATTGTTAACTTCAGCATGAAAGCACTGACCTTTGTGCAAAACTACCAGACAAATTAAAAGTGGATTAGAACAGATAAACTAAATGGAGTTTTGTTTGCCTTTTTGTTTCTTTGAAGGTAGTTATATTGTGGTATCTTAAGAATGTCTTCCCATTACATTATGTAACATGGCCATTCATCAGTGATCCATCTGATTGATACTACTCTTTGATTCCCGTTTTTATTCTCCTGATAGTCCGAGGAAGTTTGGGGCTCAGTGTGATTTACACCTTATGGAAGCTGCAGAAAGAAGTTAGAAAACAGTTTGGAGCAACTACAGCATCCATCTTCTGTCTCATCACTGTTACTCAGTTTCATTTGATGTTTTACTGTACAAGAACCCTCCCTAACGTCTTTGCACTTCCATTCGGTAGGTATTTCATGGGAAAAAATTAAAAATTTAAAACTTCTTTTCAAATGTATCAGTAAGGAAAGCACAGGAAAAGTATGGTCAGACCAAATTAGCATACCTACTTGATTAAATTGTGTGATAACAAGACTAGAAAGCTTGAGATTTCTTTCTCTTTTTACCATCTTTGCTTACAGTGACTGTTTAATCAAGTTTTATTGAATCTGAGTACATGTGGGTTTTGTCAGATGGCTTTAATTAGCTAGTGCATATGTCTAATGCATAGAGCTATGAAAAGGGATGAGGTACACCTGCAGTTCAAAAAAAACCCTGTGAACTTGGTCGGCACAGGAAAGGACTTTTCTCATGGGACTGTAGAAGGAATTCCTACTGCACCATCTCCACCTTCCTCTTCTGAAGCTGTCTAAAAATGCAGCAGTTTCTATACTTACTGAAAAAAAAAAAATCAACGTCAAACCTTTCTCTACATATATGGTTTTCCCCCCAAGTTGATAAAGAGGAAAATTAATCACATGTGACAGATACTTACTGAGTCACTAAATGCTTCAGTGCAAGTTGTTCAGCTAATAACATTGTGAAGGTGATGTAAGAACCTGTATAGATGAGAAATGAGAAAGAAAAGCAGATGAATTGTCAGATAAACTGTCTAGTAATGTCTCAGATAAAAAATACAAGTTGTTTCATGACTTTGTACCTTAGTATTTCATGTTTTCCTTAGGATCCTGAGCACTTTACTATGTCAAGATTTAAACCAAAAACAGAGACAACTTAGTCTGTAGAGATATGGTGTGTCCCACCTAATAATGTAAATGAATTTATAGATCTTTCTCCCTCAGCAGTAGTCTGTAGTGTCATTTTTATGTTTGAAACGAGTTTGTGTTATCATGAGTATAGAATATACTTAGCCAGGAGAATAAAATAATTGCCCAGCTGATATTGAGCAGTAATAATTATGAATCGTAGTTTGAGAAGCTTTTAGTACTCCCTAAAGGTTTGTTTTTCTTCCTGTCCCCCGCCCCCCCCCCCCCGCCAATAACTATTAGATACACTGCCGGGAAAGAGTTCCCATGTGTTCCTTCTGTGGTTATACTTTTCCTAATTACTTAAGCATCAACAGTATAAAGCTGTGCATTGTTCCAAATTACATTTCTCTAATAAAGGAAGAATTTCTGGACTAGAAATGGTAGGAAGACCAAGATAGGGTTGGTGGGATGTTAGAGGAACAAGAAGATAGCATTGAGTGTTACCCTTTAGAAAATAAATAGTTCAGTATGTTGGATGATGTGTTTTGGGGTTTTTTTTGTTTGTTTCGGTGGTTTTTTTTGCAGTGCTCCTGGCATTGACATTTTGGATACAGCAAAAGCAAAGGCCATTCATTTGGTTCTCAGCTTTGGCAATTATAGTCTTCAGATCAGAGCTCTGCATATTCTTAGGCCTCATGCTCCTGGTGACGTTATTAACTAAAAGAATCTCCGTTTTCAAGGTGCTTTCCCATGCTGTTCCTGCTGGAATGTTTTGGTTGGGTAAGTGTTTGCTTGGAAGAAAGCACATGACGTTAAGTTCAAGAGAAGTCTGGAATTTTGACTGATTGATCTGTTGAATGGCCCTTAAGGGTTTTTTTTGGGGGGTAGCAGTGGAGAGAGGGTAAGGGGGGTGTTGTGAGTTGTTATTGTTTTAGTTTGATTCTATTTGCTAATAATATGATAAGATTTTTTATTTCTTTGAAAATTTCTATGTGAGGAAATAGATGTATGCAGAGCAGAGAAAGCTACTGTGGCCTCTGTCTTTAGATGCTTACCATATAATGTCCTGATCTTGAGGCTGAGATGTACAAGTTGACTTCAGTACAATTAGTACCTGGCTGTTGCTACTTGTGCATATTATCAGTTGTAGTATCTATTGCCATGGTGATAAGCTGAGTCCCAGGATAAAATACAACTGTGTGACAGAGATACAGGAAGCAGGAGGGTTGTGGGGAGAGTTGCAGTTCAACTCTGTTCCGTTATTAAATTAAATGTAACAGCTTAAGTGATCTCCACGCTGGAGAGGTTGAAAAATTCCCTTGTCTCTACCCATCTGTGGAAGACCTCGTGCATATGCACATAAATATACTAAGTTGCTCCATCAGCTTACCTAATTTAAAATACTGTTGTCAGATATGTGATGATGACCCCTGGCAGCGTGCTGTCCCTTGCACGGAGTGCGCAATAGAAACACCAAACAGTTATGCTAGGTGCATTTGGAGGCATCTCATGATGTAAGAGTTTGGAGGTCCAGTGGGAATTAAGCACTGGCACTCCCCTTTCCTATTTGAGTGAAATCCTTGAATACTAGAGCAGTTTTCACAGAGCTGAGTGGAAGAGATAGGGCTGACAGTTTTGCTGCTTTCTTTTTGCCTTTCATCCCTTATTCTCCTTCTCTCTCCACCTGATGAATAGTAGCAAACTTTGTGATTGTTTCTTTAACTTAACAAAAAACAATTGTAGTTTTACAATAAAAATTTATTTACTACTATTTGAAGTTAACATGAGCTTCTTATTGTTCATTACATTTAATCCTCTTAATACTCTTCTAAAACAAGCCTCAGTTAAACCCTTTCTTTCAAACCTGGGGTTGGAGTGGGGTGAATCCCAATTGGATTCATGTCTAACATGCTTCTTTAAAGGCTTCTGTTCAGAAGTGCCTCCCTTCCCTGCAAGACAGAGATATTCAGCCTTCTCTGTGGTTTTGGGTGAGGCTTACAATGCATGTTTTAGTTTATGTTGGTCTCAAAATGCTGTATATGTGCTATTCAAATGTGTTAGTTTGCTTTTCCCTGGTTTTTAGTTCATGCAGATTTGTGTCTCTTTAATTCTTTTAGGGCTAACAGTTGCTGTGGATTCTCTATTTTGGAGGCAGCTTGTGTGGCCTGAGGGGAAAGTGCTCTGGTATAACACAGTTTTAAACAAAAGTTCCAACTGGGGAGTATCCTTTGAAACATCCAGAGAAAAAGAACCCTACCAACCAAAGCAAAGACTTGATGTGACTTACTCCTGAGACTCAGGGTGTTAGATTCTACTTTTCATTTTTTAAAACTTATGAGACAATATCTGTCTCTTAGATGTTTCTGCAAGCTGTAAGTCTCGTCTGCTAACTTCTTTCTTGCCTCTTTGTGTTCTAACAATATAAAGCCAGGTTTTTTTCCCCTTGGTTTTTCATGTTGCCCATCATTACTGCCATTTGATTTGCCTCTTTTGGGTAATATGAATGTAATTAAGCAACTGCTTTTAGTTCTCCAAAGATAAGACAGGAAATGAAGGCTGGAAGAATATGTATACAAAAAGTATACTGCATCTTTGCAAAATTTGTGGGTACTAATGTAAAGAATAGTTACTTTACCTGTTAGCAGTGAAAGCATCCTTAACTCTTTTCACCTTGAAGACCTCTCCCTTCCTGTGGTATTTCTATTCAGCCCTGCCTCGTGCTTTGGGATGCAGCATAATATTTGTACCTTTAGGGGTAACAGAAAAGAGAACTCGGATTTTACTTTTGCCAGCACTGGGCTTTATTTTCTTGTATTCATTTCTCCCACACAAAGAGCTGCGTTTCATCATCTATACTTTCCCTGTTTTCAACATAGTGGCTGCTAAAATGTGCTCACGAATGTAAGTTCAAAATCCGGTTTGTTGGGTTTTTTTCCTGTGAAAATGCAAAAGGAAAACTATTAGTGATGTTCTTATGCACTTTTTTTCATCTTGAACTCTGGGTCATATTGAAATATTCATATGCTGTAGAAAGGAGTTTGAGGTCTTTGTACCCATTTGACTGCAGAGAGAAGTGGAAACAGAGAAAAGTCAAATACTTTGATGGGACTATTTGAGAAGTCTGGAGGAGAATTGAGAATAGAGCCCTAATTTTACGGTTACATTGTTACAATGCAGTTTATTTACCAGAAAAGAAGACATATTCCAGTGTATTCCTGAGCTGTTTAACACAGTTTACCTCAGGAGATAGTTTAATACACAGGCGAGGCTTGTGAAACATGGAGTTAAATAGTTCTGTTCGGGTATATTGAGTAAACAAATTGAAGTTCAGAGTTTAACTTAGTTAAAAGAGAATATATTCATAGCTGAAGTTTTTAAACACAGAAATACTTAGCTTTATTAGTAAGTTTGTCTTAGCTTTATTAATGAGAATATTCTAATTTAAATGTCACTAGAAATTAATCTTCTAGAAATTGGTAATAAATACATGCCATACAGGGTTAATAAAATTTATATTAATATTTATTATCTAGAAGTGGAGTTTCTGTAACAGTTGTGTCACAGTAGTCAGTGACCAGTATGAAAGAAAATAACAGTTTATTCTTCCTTGTTTTTCTTTTCCTCCACAGTCTGAATAACTACCGGAGATCCTGGCTGTACAAACTTGGATCGTTCTTTATTATAATGCATCTTCTACTTAATGCTGTTTATTCAGGAACATCTTTATATGTTTCACATTTCAATTATCCTGGAGGAGTGGCAATTCAGAAGTTGCATGAGTTGGTACCTTCAACAGCAGGTATGTAAAGCTGGCTTGAGGTATGTTCACCTAATCTTAATTTCAGTATATCTTTTCATGTATTGAATACCACTTTTTCAAACTAGGTACACACATCTTCTTTGTTACTATTTTGTTAATTTATTATAATAAGCGTGTACTTGGAAGAATTTTGAAACTGTATTCTGTTTATTTATGTAGATGTCTCTGTTCATATTGATGTGGCTGCAGCACAAACAGGAGTTTCTCGGTTTCTAGAAATCAATTCCGATTGGAGGTATGTTCTGAATGAGGTTTTTTGATCTGAGGACAGTAGCCTGCTTTTTCTTTTTTTACATATGCACAGGGATAAATATTGCAAACACAATTTCTGGTACAGCGTATTTATTAAACCAGCTTAAGAACTATATGACTCTTCAGAGAATTTTTGATGTCTGCAGTGCTGCCATTTCAGAAATAAAGCACTGCAGTGTTTTTTCATTGTTTTGATTGATTCTGATTTGCTCTATAGCATGGAATATTTCAAATAACAAGAGGAATGGCCTCAAGTTGTGCCAGGAGAGGTTTAGGTGTGATACTAGGAAAAAATCCTTCATGGCAAGGCTTGTCAAGCACTGGAACTTGCTGCCCAGGGAAGTGGTGGAGTCACCATTCCTGGAAGTGTTAAAAGTGTGGCTGTGGCACTTGGGGCCATGGTTTAATGGTGGATGTGGTAGTGGTGCTAAGGTAATGATTTGGCTTGATGCTTTTAGACATCTTTTCCAACCTTAATGATTCTGTGATTCTAAAGACATCAGAACCAGCACAAAAATTGTTAGCTTACCAAAACTTTATACCAATATGTTTAATGCAGCTAGGTCTGATACCCAACTAGACCTTGTGAAACAGAGCTTTCTTGGCAGAGCAGTGTATATAATTATTTGTCTGAATGATGTGTGGCAATGTGAGGCTCATGTACATTTTAATATTGAAAATCTGTTTTTATGTGGATTATCCCTCATACAGATGGCATTGAAGCTGCTGCTGTGAGCACGTTCATTAGCTCTGAGGAAAGGCTGTTGAGTGTTTTGTTACTATGACCAGCAGTGATACATAGACACTTTTTAAAAAGAGTTGTAATATTGGACTGAATAGTAGGAGACATTGTGAGGTATCATTTGCTTTTCAGGATGAAAACCAAAAAGTAGGCGCCTTTCTGACTTTTAAGCCTACCTCTTCAGCTGAAGCATAAGATTTTAATTTAAATGAAAATTATCTTAATGAAAATTACTCATTAGAAGGTGGCACAAAGCCTCCCTTCTTACTGCACAAAACAAAAGCAATACAAGCAGATTTTGATTTAAGAAGTATTTTGAGCATAGTCACACTTTCCCCAGTCACAGTATTCAGGATCAGATGAACATAATTTAATTACTGGTATGTTTAGAGATAAAAGTTCTTTGGAAGTAAAACAGAAGAAGGGGAAAGAATGCTTACAGGGGAATTACAAAAATCATTGATCTCACTATGCCTTTTTATTTCTAAGCACTCTCATGATGATGGTACAGACTGTTTAAAGCCTTCACAATTACCAATCTACTGTTGAACCAATTTCAAATTGGTTTTTAGTATGCTGAATCTGGAGAAAGTCTTAAACCATGGGATGAGACATTAACCTGCTAGAGTACAAGGGATAGAATGTGCATGATAGCTAAAATGTTTCAATATTTGGGGTTTTAAAATATGATGTTGTTGAGCAGGACGGGAACAGAGAACTCCAGATCAGAAGGCTAATAAAATGAACTCTCTCTTTATTTCAAATGTACCACTCTATACATAGAGAACATCGAGAAGACTCATTTCATTGGTCTTAGAGTAAAAACATGTCATACCATTGGTGTGCAGTGAATGATGCACAGTAGCAGAACATATCTATAAACAATGTGAATAACAAGATAGATTAGAGAATTATTTACATTCTTTCCCAACTGTTTCCCAGGCTCTTGCCTGGTTAGAAAACCTTTCTCTTTCTCTCTGACTGAGCTGAGAGTACCCACAAAAATATACTTAAATACACACACTACTCTGAATACAACTCTAGTCTCTCAGTAATGTTTCATTCCAATGAGCTTTTTGAGTTGGTGAGTGTTGGATTGCTTTGGGTTTGTAAGGCTTGTAAGGCCTAGTGGGATTGGAAGGTGAATGAATAATAATATCCCTGTCACTGATAAATGTTTCATGGTGTTACAGAGCAGTTTCTCTTTCACTTTTATCTGTACTCAGCAAAACAAAGGCTGAAGGAAGGGCTGATTCAGCATAAAGTTTCACATTAAAAAAATCAGGCAAAATTCACAACTGAGCATCATACACAGGACTACCACTTGGTCTGACAGCACAGTAGTGCAAAGTTTATTGGCACCAACTGTCCATTTTCTCATTGTCCAAGAAAATGACATCCTTTCAGATGGGTGAAAACTAACTTAACATCTTCATAGACAGTATATGTCAGGTGGAAACAGATTAGGGGTGGGGTGGCTGTGAAGGCTGATGATTCATCAGATAACTGCAATCCATAAATAAAAGTGTCTTCAAGTTATCAGCTTTCAGTAGTGCTCAGATTAGATCTATTTGCCTCAAGAAAAATGCAAGCGATCTATTATTTTTCTTGAAAGGAGCTTGATGCAGGTTCTTACACAGAGCAGGTGTTACAATCTTGTCTTCAATTAGTGCAGTCTCTTTGAACCTTGAATAAATATGCTGTGTAAGCTTAAAGTATTTAAAAAGAATAAAATTCAGAAATGCATGTAGCCAGATGAAAGGCCTTTTACTTGCTGATGAAGAAAATCCGAAATTAGTACTTTGTAATGTTGTTACAAAGTAATGCTGTTCCTTCTGCCAGTTTGGATGTATCTACCAACCTAAGGGGTATTGTAATATTGTTGGAAATAGCAGGTGAAGTTAGCATGCAATTGTTTTAAAAGTAGAAAACACCTGTTCAGTGTGCAGTATAATTCTGCATTATACGGTGTGTTTAGTAACATTTATGAATTCTGTCAGCCTAGTTTCCTGAGTTGCCAAAATTTTAGTTAACAATTTAGTTAACAATTTTAGTTAAAAATTTAGTTAACAATTCACACAAAACCTCTGGTTTTCTGTAAAGTACTTCCTTCATATATCTTAAATGTTAATGACTGCCCTGTCAGGCAGCATTACAAAAATATCAGTAGAGATTTTTTTCAGGGAATTCAGGCAGATGAGAGGCCAGGCCTGCAAAGATGCAGGCTGGATTTAATCCTAGGTGCATTTAAGGGTATGTAGGGCTGGGACTGCACCACTTCCCTACCTGTGTCCACATCTGCAAGGAAAATGACGGCCTGAGTAAGATGCCTGTGAAATGTGTGGAAGGATTCAGGTGCCTAAGAATGGGAGCTCCAAGTGCTGGTAGAAAACAGTTCACAGAACAAGGCAACAGAAAAGGTGAAGAATGGGGCACTGCTCTTCACTCAGGTTACAGAGCCTAACAGTGGTTTATGGAGGATTTTGGAGTGAACTTACCTCTTTCTTCTCCTTTGAAGTTGCTGGATTGAGGACTCAATCAGGCTGCCATGTCCAGTATGAATATCCTAACCCTTAAGCTCTAAATTCCACCTGACTCTCCTTAGTGAAAGAACAAATAACTAGTGCAAAGTAGAACCATGTCCTCATGAGACAGTGGGGGAGATCTGTCTCAATTCCTAGAAGATTAAAGGGGTTCATACAGCTCTTAAGAGATAATGAAAACTCCAGTTTTGGGTTTAGGTCAAATGAAAAGTGGCTGAAACTAGATCTTTCACATCCCTGCCAAATGGCTAAGTCACTTGTTTTCTCATCCTGTAAATTCCTCAGTAGCTAGATTGAACATAAATCCTTTTAAGAAACAACTGTAAGTGTAGATAATAAATAGTCATAGAACTCAATAGTTACTTTATAATGTTTTTTTTTTTTTAATTCTATATATAATTTATATGTATTCTGGTACTTAGACAGTTTATAAAAGCTGACCTAAAGTGACCTGACCAAACATGTAGTAGATCAAGGATCTGAACTTAGAAATAACAAAGTACCAAATTAGTACTGTAACTGCCAGGCTCCTCCTATCTTCAAGCATTCAAGGAGGTCTTCTCCCTGCTATTCTCTGAGGCTCCTACTCTAATGTATGACTACCAGAAGAAAAAGCTTTCTGCTTAAGTACCATATAAGGTATTTTTTAGAATTACTAAAAAACCCCACAAGCAAACAAAAAGCACCAAAAAACCCAAAGAAAACCCCCACATTTCTCCAAATGCAATTCTTTTAGAGTAAAACTTAAAAATTGGTCCCGTTTCCTACAATCTTAGGCTTTGGAATCCTTTCTCCACTGAATTCAAATAGTGAACTAGTAAGAAATTTTCTAGGAGTCATGATTTATATCACAATAGCAGCAGAAAGACTTGCATGGAATGACTGAGTCCCTACATTCTTCAAAAATACTATTTCCTTCTCTAGTACTATTTAATCAGGAGCTATAACTGAGAATGTTAGTTCGTTTTTGTGTTTCATCTTGGATGCTTCATGCCTCTGCAATAATGGCCATCTTTAATAGGTAAAGCAAGGAATAAAAATAAACCTTCTTTATTCTTTACAGGTATGACAAAAGAGAAGATGTTAAACCAGGAGACCAGTTGATGTTTTCTTACACACATATACTGATGGAAACAAATCCTCTTCAAATATCACATTACAAGACAACCCATAGGCCACTGGCAAATATACCTGGCATCAGTAAAATTGGGTTGAACCTTACTGCACTACCTCCTTTTACTTTAAACTTGAAACCAAAATTAGTACTGTTGGAAAAACTTCCTCTATCATCTTGACTGTGAATTTTAAGTAAGTCTTTTGATGTGATTTTGCTGATGATTGAACTATATAAGACAGCAGCAAATTGTCATTCCAGCACTGCAACTCAGCTTCTGTGGAAAGGCAGGGAAAATCTCTGTACCAATTGCTATCTAGCTCCGTCCTGTTTCTTAACGTAAATAATACAGTGCATTCCTAGTCAGTATATGCTCAGTATACTGAGTTGTATTGTTACATATGTTTGAGAGAGGTTGCCTACAAGTTTAGTGGTATTAAGTAAAACCTGTCTACTTGGTTTGGTAGTCTGTTTCATCATGTAGCACAGGTATGTCCTAATTGTCCTGTATAAGATACAAAATCAACAGGTTTGTGCTAGGGCAGTAATTTGATATGTAATCTATGTGTGCAAAGATGTATTACTTTATGTATCTGCAGGATTGTAACCCCCTTAGCTGTCAGATTGCCAGTGTGAAACCTAACGATGTTATAAACATAGGAAAGCCATATTCATCGTTGCTTCATCATAATACCTAATTGTGCCCTGTAGGCTACCAAACTAATGAAACATTCACTTAAAAAGCAGTTGGACCTCTTGACAAGCACTGTTTCATAACAGATTTGAGTACTAAGGATGATTATCTTCATTCCAACAGTTTGTGAAAAAGCAATAACTTGGATTTTGCGGGAAAAAGAATCTTTAAAATAATTTTCCCCTCTTCTGCCGTAATGGTATCTTAATTTGCAGTGCAAAAATTACCTATGAAAATGTCCACTATAAGATAGGTGCTGTTTTCCTTTTTTTTTTTAATTAAGTAATCCCTTTGGAAAGGAGTACTCTAATGTGCCATGTGCTGCATTCTATAAACTAGAGTAAGATTGCATGCTCTGTAGTTTCTTTATTAGATGTTTCTGTTAAGGATGTCTGCATAGATTGCTGGAATGTAACATGGACAAAAGGTTAGAATTCTGGTTAGGCCCACTTGTAATATGATAGAAGCTCCATTAGTGTAAAATGTCAAGAGTCACTGAAATTATCATGGGCAGAAAACTATTCCTTGCTGACTGAAAACTTGAGTAAAATATAATTATGGAATAAAGTGGTTTGGATTTTGTTGTTTTGTTTGTTTTCTTTTTATGTTTAAACCTGCTTGATTCAGGAACTACCTTTACCTGTGTATGTTTCAGTTTTCAGGACCATGTTTTCTTTTTATCCTCTAGATTATGTATCAGTGGAACTGATCTGGTGGGGTGGAGCCTGCTCCCTTTCGTGTGGCTGTTGTTGCCCAGGCTTCCTTGGCCTGAGCAGATCTGGCAAAGGCAACCTGCAGAACTTGTTGGTCCAGTCTCTGGCCGCTTTTGAAATTTAAATCATTCAAATATTATCTATTTGACTTGTCTTTGGAAGAAAACCTAGCTTCCTCCAGAGCCAGTTTGAACATCAAACAATTCACAAGAGACAGAAGGAAATACATGTGCAAATAGCTGCAAATTTGGAACCACACTAAGGAAAACTTTTGTTTAAGGATGTAGGTAGGCCTACATGTTAAGGCTAATCATTGACTTCAAGTAACTCCCCCACATTGGAATCCACAACTCAAAAACCCAAACTAAAATTTATCCTGCCCAGGTGTATACAAATGTCTATGTGGTTGCTCCAGCTTTCCAAATTCCCGGTTGTCAGAATCTCTCTGCGTGAACTTGCTTCGATCACCTACAGAGAAAACCTAGGGCTGCTGTGCTTGCAGAATAGGCATCTCAAGCTACTGTTTGAAGTGGCACTGAATATGTACACTTGAGGCATCGGAAGCGTTTAATCTTGCTGAATTTCATACTCACATCATATAGAGTCCTTCCACAGACTTACTCTGGTGTGTAGGTGCTACCTGTGGGACTTAAACTAATGATGATATTCAGTTGTGGAGCTCAGGTCTACTACTGTTCACAGCCTCATCACCCATGGAAATAGAAGCAATCAGCTCAAACTGGCCTTTTACTCTATTTGTTTGGGGTAGAGAAAGATAAAATGTACACAAGGAGACAGGAAAAAGATACTGGATTGCAGTTTTGCAAGAGTGTCTGAAGTTTATTTGTGTCCTGTTACATCTTATCCTCCATATGTGGTTATTGAAAGTGCTTAGTTTGAAAATCTGCAACTTTGGTTTTGTAGCTAAAAGGGCTAGATTGTGACCCAAGCAGTGCATGGAGCACCACAGTACCTGTGGCTATATGACCTCTGTAGCAGCATGTATCAGGACTGGTTTAAATTGGATAATAGGTAAAAGTTCTCTCAGGCACATGGTGTGACTCTTGGGAGATGTCCTGTGCGGGACTAGGAGTTGAACTTTGATCCTTGTGTGTCTTTTCCAACTCATGTATTCCTTTCTAGCTATGATTCTATGGGTAACTGCCTCAGACACAGGCCATGGATATTATGCTGGCCCTCACATGGAATAAGCAGGGGCAGCTGACAAACTGGGATGAAGATTACTGCAGTTTTCCCCTAAAGGCTGCTTGAATAAATCAAGCAATCTTTGGAAAAGAAACTAAAGCCATCTCACCTTAAATGAATTTTCTTATCTCCAAGTCTTGTGTTGCCTTTCTTTAGCTCCACAAGAACAATAAAGTTTATTTTCTCCTTTAATATAAATTAATATTCAGTGTACTTGCATGGAAGAAAAAAGTGAGTTTAAGTTCCCCTAAATACAAGAAGGCATAAAGGAACTCTCCTGCTCCTTCTACAAACCTGAAGTGGGGTATTACAAGTTCTTCTGAATTTGGGGGACATAGGAGGAAGCTTCAAGTTAGAGAATGAATGGGGTAGGTAGCAGGACAGTGATTGAACACTTGGAATTTTTGAAGGGACTTAAAATAATAAATTTCTCATGCCTATTTAAGTTCTTAAAAGAAAAATACCTTTTGACTTGACTGATTACAAGCCTACCATAAAGTTCAGCTTTTCTTAACAAAAACAGAAATAAGGTGCGCATATTGAATTAACTGAAGGTTGAATTAACCTCAATAAAGCAAAAAGACAGATAGTACAGTTGATCTATAATACCGGTATAGAATGAGATTTATTTTAGGGTGTCTTTTTTAAACTCCCCAAGGGTCAAATGTTGTATAGCATCATACATTGCTCTTTTAAGTTTGACTTAATTTCTTAGAAGCAATGCTAGTTCCTGTAAAAAGTCCAATAGAATATTTGGACAAAAATACATCACCATGCCATTTCACATGAAGAAGAATAATCAGAGTCTTACAGCCTGAGATGTAGGACATTCTTGTTATAAAACTAAATAAAGCAATTGCATGAAAAAAATGTTGTGGAACTTGCCAATAGAGGACATTCCTGGAAGCTGAAAGTAGAAGCTGCTTCAAAATAAAGGCAAACAGATGAGTCTTGTATCAAGAACCAAAAGAACTAAAGATCAAGGAACAACTTCCAGTTCACAAAGTCTCTAATATCAAGAACTGGAAAAAATCAGACTATATTGCCCTTATACCTGCCCTAAGTACTTGCTGTGGGTTTTCCCTCTCAAGCTAAATTAGGGTGAGGAGACATGGAGAATGGTTGTATTGGATCTGACATCAAATACATTTATCTGCTACCACTGAGGAAAAACCAGAACATGTCTCAGGTTCTTGCCTTGTTTGTCCATCAGAACACAACCTCAGTGTAATCTGCTTGTGGAATGCATTCTGAAACACTGAGCACACTCCTTTTTCTTGCTCCCTGGCCATTTCACACATCCCCTTAGTGAGACAGGTTACATGTTCAGAACAAAGCTTGAGATTGTGCTGCTGCTCTTGCAGTTGCAGTTGTTCCAGGACCATTCTTATTTTCCTGAATACTTCTAGTTCTTCTAAGTTTAAGGAACTTGAAAACGGATATAAGTCCTTAGCATTTGTTTGCTATATCAATTTCAATGCAAGAGAGAATGTTTCCTTTGCATCTGACAGCATTTTTTCATCACTTACACAGAAATTCCAGAAATCATAGTCTAGTGTTGCTTCCCTTTACTACATGTGGTCAGTCTTACATATTCCCATTCTAGCACCACCCTCAAAGAGCATTCCTTTGTAGTACTCAAAGGCTCTTTCTTGTACAAGTGACTTCACTTTCTGTTTGCAAGAAAAATAGAAAACTTTTCATCAAGCTGAGCTTATCATTGATGTAAACAAGAGTGTTGAGCCACAACTATCTCAGTGAGCTGGTTACATAATTAGGCTCAACTATGCCAAAACTAATGTTAAGAGGCTGTTAAACAGTGAGACATGAAATGTATCACTACCTGCTTAACATGTGACACCAAAGATTAAAAGGGTATTTGCAAAAATTCCTTAAGCTAAATAACAAATCCCTCTACAAAGGTTTTCTTAATTTCCTATTTATATATGTAGGATTTCAAAGTGTAACTGGTCTACTTTGTATGCAGCTACTTATTTTAGATCAGCTCTTTAGATAACCATGAGCAACTATAACTACTTTTTGGTTCCTTATTTCAGACCTTTATGATAGAAAGTGCATCCAGTGTTTCCTCCGAAATTCTACATCTTGCCGTCATGGTCAGTCTTTCACCAATTCTGCTTTATTTCAGCTACAGCTACCCTTAGTTCTGTACCAAGGCTTCATTTGTCAGTTTGTGCCAAATATAAGGTAAAAATGCTGCCTGAAATGGAGCCCACCTTTTCCTTTAAAACTGCCAACTTAGGAAGCTGGAAGAAGGCATTGGTTCATAGATTAAATAAAAGTCAGGGACAGCTTTAGCGAAGACCCAGTCCTTAGAACCCAAGTTGATACCTGAGTTGGGGACATCGCCGTGGTTACTATTTCTGGTTGGCATACTCATTTTATGAAATCCCTTTTGGGTCAGCTTTACAATGAAACCAAGGTAAAGAATCACTCTTTCTTGTTGCTAAGAATAAAGCAAATGATTATGTTTGTGAAAGAGTAAAATGCTTAACTTAAAAAATCTAAATAATCTAAAACTAGCAAGTGTTATTTGTTAATAATGTATTTTATATAAATGTGTGTTTGTGTGTATTTAGTTTTCCTGTGTTTGGAGGTAATGAAATGAAAGTTTAATATGGTCAGGTCTGAACAATGGAAGGAAAAAAAAGCTACTTTAAGGGAGAGATCTCAACAACTGTAAACACCTACTCTGAGCTGTCATCAATTCAATCAATTACATCCTTACACTGGTCTTGACACTGCTGTAGTTGAGATTTCAGTTCTTTATATTCAGAAGCTACTTTTGGGAAGCAAGGGGAAGCTATGAGTATTGGTAGTAAATGCTCACTGACTAAATTCTGCAAACACGTTTCCTTCACTTGGACTTGGTGGGCAGGGAAAGAGGCCACATATAAAAAGAAGCAAATGTGGGCGAAGCATTACCTCAGGTTTCTGAAGCGTAATATACATCTCAATAGATACTTTCCATTATATACCCTTCATAAGACCCGAGTTCTTTGAAAAGGCTGTTGCAGATCTCAACTTCTTCCCCTTCCTAGCTTTATTACTACAAACTGTTTTTTGGCTATAGTTGTTACACCTCCCTACTTTTAAAAGAAGCAAAAGCTTTAAGATTTTTATGAAGACCAAGTATCATCTACACTTTACTTTCTATGCTAACACTGAAAATATTCTTACTAAATTTACTTCTGAAGTTGCTAATGTACTGAAAGTATCTGTTTAAGTATCACTGTTGCAGGGTCACCATATTATGCATTAGGAAACTGTCTCCTGCCGCAGGCATTGGTGCAGCACAAACTCAGGTTGATGAGAACTCCCACTATTTACAGCTTTATTAGTCTGAGGGAAAACGCTGTAAAAATGGGTGTGGGGGGGTCTTATCTATTACAAATATGAGAAATTGTAAAACCATAAAATTTTGAAATCACAGAAAATTTACATTAAAAATAATAAGGCAAACCCAACACAAAACACAGCCCTCAATAACTTACCTCAATCTTCAATGAAAGTTTTCAGCCTTTCTTTTGGAATTATTCTTTTCTGACAGGCAGCAGTGCCTGATCTGAAAGAGATGCTCCTGTAACTCCTATAGAAGGATCAAGGCTTACAACTGAAAACAGCACCTTTATGTTCTCAGTTTTCCTTGGTTTTATTTAAGAATTAAGTGTTTCAATTTTAAAGTCTTTCAGGCCTGCATATTATCTTAAAAACATTCTAACATAAGTCTTTAATTCATTCTTAACCAAGCTGACACTGAAACAGTGTGGTCTTAAGAACTAAGCCCTTTAAAAATCCAAACGAAACCAAAATGAAAAAGGGTAATTACAGGTCTAAAAAAAGTAGACTAACTTGATGAAACTTTACTTTTAAAAATAGTGACTAGTTCTTGTGTTCTTGTGATGTTTTGACAAAAAGCATGACTATACAATTAATTATCTGTATGACTAAGAAGCAGATTTTGGGCTACATAATGCCATCACTACAACTTTCCACACAGGAAGTTTGAGAGGAGCTTCAGCAAAGACTCCCTTCAGAGGAGCCAAGATTCTTGAGTCCAGAGAATTGTGATTTTCAGATGAGCTTGTTCACTGCCAGCATTCCTCCTTGTTTGATGTGACTCCATAATGCTTTAAGGCATAGGCTGTATTTATATTCAAGCCTCGAGTGAAAATTGTATCACTTGTTTAAAAAGAAAAATGTTTTTTTCATCCTCTCTCCACTGGTTTGGAGAGATTAAAAATCTCCTCTTCAAGGGTCAAGGTTATATTCACAGTTAAAATGTAGGAGTAAAAATTGAGATAATAATTAACCAGTAACCATTTAAACATGTTTCCCAATAAGCAGCTTCAAACTCACCTACTTCCAGCTACATATAAACTAGACCAAATTGTTTTATTACTGCGGGAAAAATATGTGCTGTTCTCATTTAACCCTAGAAGAACAAAGGAATGCTGACTGTTGATAGAAGTAAACATTATCTTTTAAAATACTTCAGGGGAAAAAAGCAGTATTAGTCTTTCCCAAGTGCACTATGTAGTAATTTACTTAAATTGTATAGGTATAAACATAACATGATGGAATAACACTTGAAATACCTGAAAGTGTAAAATGTTTAGAGAAATGACACATGGAAACTAGAGCCACTTGGGAAGTAATTAAACCAATTTTCCTGAGGTTAAAGCAGCTTTTGGAAAATGAAAAGAAGCAGAATCCAGGCTCAAGGCCAAAGAGCTAAATGGAAAACCTGTATTTTCACACAGCTTGTTCTGTGGTATATTTATTATTACAATTCTTTGAATTAATTTTTATTCAATGGTTGTCTTAAATCCATCTGAAAATAAAAGGCAGTGTTGACTACCACTGGAAAATTGCAAATAAAATGTTTAATTTCAGAAACTGAGTTCACCATTTATAAATACACTAAAACATAGTAAATGCAAAATTAGATTAGGCATAGGTAGAGTATTTTAACAAAGCTATAACTTTTCTAAAAGGTCATAGGCAAATGATGACTTGTTTCCCAAAAATGTATTCAATGAAAACTGAAATTAAAAGATAAATCTTTCTAGAGTTAAACTAAGGAGAATGTTCCTTTCAAATTAAAATGCTGGCTATTTTTTCCATCTTATTTGACGCTTTAAAGGCTTTATATCCCATTTGCCTGATGGACACCAACAGTTAGGAATCAACCCTACTACATAAAGTTCTAAGCAGTGCACCATATCCATAAGGCTATTACTGAAAACCAGAAGATCAGTTATTTCTGTACTAGGAGCTTTAAGAAAGGCTGTTCTACACAATTGAAATTACATTAGGAGTAAGGGCTCAATTTTTACAATAGGGACCTTATAGTTTTGATGCACTAAAGATTAGAAAAGGCTTCAGAATTACATTAGAGTCTTCTTGGTAAGTTTCTTGCCTTTTTTGTATACAGCATTAAATAACAAGCATTAATTCACAAACTTTGAGAGAACTTCCAAAGACCTTTTATAAATACCCAGAATATTTCTGTAATTCACTTAAAATGTAAAGCCTGAAAATGTAACTTCTGAGAACCCAGAATGGGAAGTTTTACTACTGATTGCTGTAAAAGTGACATTCCATCTCATGTTAAATTTAAGATTTATTTTCAGATATTAAGTCAACAGTCTCCTGTAAACACATCTTCCTCAGTAACTCTTCTTAATCCTTTAAGTACTTTAGGGCTTGCAGTTAAAAACACCATATGATAAAAAGACAGCTTGAACCCCATCTTTCACGTACAGCTTTCTTTTGACAACTACAAAACCTGTTTTCTTGCAATTAAAGCAATGTTCAACTAAAATACAGTACCTGGTTTATGGTTTTTACATAATAATTGAATAAAAAACTACAGAATAGAACTGTTTACATCTTTTTTTTTTTTTTTCCGTTCTATTAAAACAAATGACTGAGCTTTTTAAAGTTCATTTACAATTATGGATTAAAACCTACATAATTTTGTATAATTTGACGAGACAGGCTATCTCTAGTGTGAAATTTTAAAAAACATATATACAATATCTGGCCTGAAGTACTATGAATAAGGCACATGTAGACATATTGAAAGCTGAAAAAAATGAATCTAAAATTTGGAATTATAGTCACTGATTAGATGTCATACATGGCCCCTACTGGAGCAATTTGAAAATCCAAGTTATAGATAGTTAATATCCAGTGAGCAACAATACATTTAGTCTAGCAGTTTGTTCATTAGTTTCAATACTGGAAGTATATTAAAGGAAGATTCACTTTCAAAAAGATAAGCTTTTCAAAGTGTTCAATCATTAACCTTGACTGACTAAAGTTGTTGCTTTCATTGGATGTATTGAACAATCTCTCTGAAGGAACAATGCTTGGTGGACAACCCAAGAACCTGACAGCCAATTTTGACAGTACTGGCCAAGATGACTTCTTAAAGTTCCAGTAAGTTAGAGGATCACAGTTATGCTCAAGCACTTCTTCCTCCAAGTAAGAAAGCACCATTTCCTCTGGTAACTTTGCTCTCTCTTTCAGATCTTTTGTTTTCTTCATGTCACCCATGAGTGACCAGAGATTATCTTCCCCATAAGAATTTGTAGATGGTGAACCTATATCGCATCCATTGGAAACAGGTTTATCATCATCTGAGGTAGAACTCATTATTTCCAGCTCCCTGATTAAGTCTTGTTTATATTGTTCAGCCTCCTCTTCTGTAAATAATGATGTTTTATACCGGGGATCCAGAAGTGTAGCAAAAATGTACCTTGGATCATGAAGCGTGGAGGACAATCTACTCACCATAGCTTCTTTCAAAGATTTCAGCATAGTATCTATGCCCATAGTTTCCTCAAATAGCATTTCTATTTTCCTGTTAAGTATATGAATCATTGGAATCACTTGGCTTAGAGTAGACATGTGTGTACTCATCTCCCTACTAGCAGCTTCAAAAGGTTTGAGAGCGTGACACACTGACTGCATGACTTCCCACTGATCACAACTTATTAGCTCCCGAAAGCTGCACTCTATTGACATTTCATCAATTGCTCTTTTCTGTTCAATAAGACGTTCAAGCATATGAAATGATGTATTCCACTTGGATGGAACATCTTGTATTAGCTGATGCTGAGGCAACTCATACTCTTTTTGCAACTCAGCTAACTTCTCTTTTGCTTTTGCTGACCGATGAACGCGTTCACAGATCTTCCTTGCAATACTAAGCAAATTCTGAACCATTCTCTGGCTTTTAATAGCCTCATTTACAATTACATTAACAGTGTGACTAAAACATTGTACACTTGAATGATCACCTTCATTTAAAGTTTTCTCTATGCTCTGATTATCAGTAACAGTAATCCCAATCTGAAGTCCAATGGAAGTAATCCACGTTTCCCACCAGTATTCTAGCTGCTTTTGAATACTGATTCCATTGTAGTCACAATCAATCTGTGATACATTTAATAATGCTGAACAATGGTAATCCTCACACTGTGGTCGAAATGAAGACTCAAATGTTACCCAGTGAGCGGTCAGGGTTAGATATTCTCGTGTTTGGTTGCTCATCCATATTCCAGATGTAAAATGGATCACTCCACTTTCGGCTTCTTTAAGATGTGAAATAATTATTTGTTTTACATTATCATACATATCTGGAATTGCTGTCCTAGAAAAGTAAGATGGAGAAGGTAAAGAATACTGAGGTTGCAAATATTCAAGCAGCCTGTTAAAGCCAATGTTGTCTACAAAAGAATATGGCTGAAGATCAAGTGCAATCATTTCGGCTACAAGACTTGTAATTTTTTTGGCAACTGGATGAGAGTCACAAAACTTGTCATTGGTTTCGTCAAAATTTGAAGATCCTAGTAATTCTGTGCGGAGTGGCATGTGATTATCCGTAGATGAGGATAATACTGTCTCTGGGACATCAGTTTTCAATACATTGTTATGAAACCGCTGCAAATGTCTTAGAAGGCAACTTGTGCCTAGGTTTGTTGGCTTTTTCCCCCTACTTATTATACGTCCACAGTGTGTACATATTACTTTAGTTGAATCTGCAGAACAAATTGAAAAGTGATTCCACAGTTTTGAGGTCTTCTTACTATTAACAGGAAATATAATTTGATTATCATGTGTAACCATTGTAGGCAAGTCAGTCAACTTTGAGGATGAACATTCTGCAGAAGCCAAAGTGGCATAAGGTGAATTTGCCAAACTCACATCGAGAAAGCTCTTTTGGTTTCCAATTACATCAGGATGGCGTCTATACAGGTGTCTCATTAAGCAGCTTGTGCCCACATCTCCTTTCTTACCACGACTTATCATACAACTGCAGTATCTACATACTGCTTTTAGACTGTCTGCAGGTGAGAGTGAAAAGTGGTGCCAGACTTCTGACTTAAGCCTTTTCATAATCCTTTTATTTTGCTGAAACACAGCAGTAGGTTCAAATATTAGTGGACCTAATCCCTCACACTGTTTTTCAGGAGATGAAACAAAGGAAACTTCACCTATATCATCAGAAGATGACAGCATTGAGTCTTCAACTAGAGTATCTCCAGAAGTGAGATTAGTATGGATCTCCTCAGAGATTCTGTCTGGAGAAGAGGAAACAGAAGTTGGTTCTTTCATTAGTTTTCCAGGAGAAGATGACATAGAATTCAGATCACTCTCTGATGGTAATAAAGAAGGCAAGAGAGTAGGAGGTGCAGTGTAGAGAGGTGGTATGCTGGTACCACCCCCATTCTCTTGCAGGACAATGGAACGATGGGCTCTCCACATGTGTCTTATTAAACAACTCGTTCCTAGGTCTTTTCCATTTTTTCCTCTACTGAATTCATTCATGCAGTGGATGCAAACAGCTTTAGAATTATCTAGAGGTGACAAATAGAAGTGTTTCCAGACAGCAGATCTCCTTCTAGAACCTGATGCACTCTTTGGAATTACAACTGTTTTTTCTGCTACATTCTCAACACTGTCATCATATTGGTTGTTGGCTTGCTGTGGAGATGAACCAACCATGACTTCATCTTTGCTGCACTTTTCAGAAACTGAGAGATCTGATATTTCTTCAGAAGAAACAATAGAAACAGATTCCTCAATTATTTGATCTGGAGATGGTATTTTAGAAGCCATTTTCTTGACCAGTTTTATGGGGGATAACATAGAACTCAGATCTCCAACATCTGCAGACTGAGGTGGCAGCAGTAACGTAGATGAAGAAAAGGAAGATATACCTGGCATAGTTCCATTTTCTTGAATTAGTACAGTGGGATGTGCTCTCCTCACATGTCTCATGAGACAACTTGTACTCAGGTCCTTTTCATTTTTACCCCTGCTAAATTCTTTCATACAGTACATACATATTGCTTTAGTGCTATCTCTAGGAGATATAAAAAAATGGTTCCAAGCAGGTGACTTTTTTCTGGAGCTTATGTTTCTGCTAGAAAGGAGGCTTTGCGTCACAGCTTCCATTGCTACATCATACAGTGTATTACTATACTGAGAAAAAAGAGATCCATAATCATCTTCATTTTCTGTAGACAAATATTTGCCAGAGTTGTTGGTAATGAAGTTCTTTTCTTTGTCTTCCTGTTCATCACTGCTGTCCGCATGTTTGAAATCATCTTGTTCTGTCTTTATATCTGTTCTTTCTAGAGTACAGTTAATGCTGTCGTCTTCTTGCTCTACTTTCAAGTTATTGATTTTACCCAATACAAAAGTATCATCCATTCCGGGGGAATCTGCTTTACTCATGTCCATGGATGATAAATTCTTGCCAAGACCTCATTTATTAATAAATATAGATAATTTAAAAGATTATTTAAAATTTGATTAAAATTAGGTATCTTGTATACTGAATGAAAAACAAGATGTGTGCATGTGTTAAAATAATCTCTGGTTTATGAATTCTGTATCCGTGTTGTGCATAAGCAAATATAATTACTCATGAAAATGCATTTAAAAATTATAGACTTAATTAATGTAATCCCATTTTTTCCCAGGATCAGGACATTTCAGGTCATAGATGAATGTTCTCAAAGACAGCTACTGCTAAATGCTTCATGTTGTAGATATAATCCTAAAAAATGGATGTTCTATTTTCTTGTTGAAGAAAGCCATTCTGTTCATCTTGATTGTGCAACTGAGATTCTTTCACACCATCTACAAAAAAAAAAATCAGAAGACAAAGTTGACTAACACATATTAAAGAACTACAGTAAAAGAGAAATGAAAGCAGGCACTAGGTATTCTGTATGTTTTGGGTTTTTCTCCTTTGAGATGAAAACAATTCAATGTATTATTGAAAAAAAAAAAGGGAAAAGCCCAACATTTACTCAATACACTTATTGTAGGCAAATATGAATCTACATATGCAGCTCTGGTTCAACTTTGACCAAAAGAGTCCAAGCATCACTTCTGTATTTGCTTCCACATACCTATGCCTCATCCTGCATCATCATTCAACCACTGCACACACACATAAACCAAAGCACATACACACACATATATATATCTAAACCCATATACTGTACAGGTGTCTGTATCTACCGATATATATGAACACAAGCAGGCATTTAATTACGTTAGCACAGAAATATGTACTTAAAATCAAATGTTGTATCACAGTCCTGTATATTAAAAGTCCACCATTACTGACAGCAGTCTTTAAAAAGAAAACTAGTAACTTCTGTAAGGGTGTTCAGCATTGTCACACTAATCACTCTGCTTCTGACCACAGTCACACATTTGTATTCATACCATAACACTGCCAGACAACAACATGCCATAGAAACAAGCTACTTTTAGAGTTTCATTAAAAACTGAGATGTTTAATTTAGGACAACTAAGCTGTATAAATGCCATACAGACAAAGACGTTTTCCAAAAGTGTAGCAACATCACTCAGAAGTCAAGAAACACACAGCTGCATATGGTGGTGCCCTGTGAAGCACTGCCAGCTCAAGTCCCTCACATGCCCAAAGGTTACACTAAAAAGCCCATTTACAGCAAGACAGCTAATTTCAATTGTGAGTAAAGATTATTCACCACCAATTCCAGTACAAAGAGTAGGTTTCTGAAGTTGCAAATAAAGTTGCACACAAAGGGGCAATAGCAGCCTCAAAAAATGGAACCGAGTAGTCCCTCACAAATATGAAGAAGCTATTTGCATTTATCACTTTTTTTCCACTGCAACTGTATTAGAATTTTAAATTTTGCCAAACCCTTTCTCATTTATTCTTCTGTGTCATTAATGCAGTTATTGATGCCTTCATTCAAGATAACAAACAATTTTGGCTACCACATTGGTGATGCTACACTATGCATTGCAATTTTTGCAAACTACATTTTATGGAACTCTCCACAGCTGAAGCCAAAACACAAATTTAAATTATTTTAAAAATGTTCAACAACTTTTATGTGTTGCTAAAACACAGGCAGAATTGGGATGATTCTTGGGGTGTCTTGTGCAGGGCCAGGAGTTGGACTTGATAATCCTGATGAGTCCCTTCCAAATCAGCATATTCTATAATTTCAGCAATGGTAAAATTAGCCACAGCCACAAAACACATTAAAAAGGCTGTTTTTCACACTGACATTTCCCCCCTCTATCAAGATCAATGTCATATTAGCTTTGTAACCTATTTTAACTTATTTTTCTCTGAGGTTTGTTTGCAAAAGAAATTAGAAACACTCACTTTCTGTGGACTTCTGATGTATGGAAAGCCTATCATTGTGATAACTTCCTTTTTTTTTCCAGTGCAAGGGAAGGGGCAGGGAAAAGGAGGGGCAATGTTCTTACTGCAGCTATTTTAAGAAAAGGGAGATGGAGCAGTCAGAACTTGCTAAGAGGTAGGAAGCAATTCTGCTTTTCTTTCTTTTTAAACCAAGCGAGTTTTAGTATTTGTGTCTTTCTTTCTTATTCTCCGGGAAAAAAAAAATGTTTTCAGATACCAAAAGACATGAGGATGAAGAACAATGAAGGGCAACACTTGAAAAAAAACCTTAGATTTCTGCAAGAAATTTACATTACACAGGACTTTCCATTGGCTTGTGAAATCACATCAGAGAACAATTCTGGCAGCCAGACTAAATTTACATGACTCAATATAAAATTGAATGAAACAGAAATGAGTGATCACACACACACTGATGATATGGATGTATGTGAATCTGGGACAAGAGAGAGTGTAACACAGTCAACTTTTTAAAATAGCAATCAGTTCAAGAGGATTTTTGTTTCATCTTTACTTTGATCTCATCTGTAAGTTTGGAGCTTGTACTGCAAACAGGAAAAGCAAGAAAATATAATAAGATGTTGTGACTTAAGATCACAGAATAGAAATGCTCACAAGCAAGTGGCTTGATGCAGAGCTTACAGAACATAAATTATGCATGGAGTGCCAAGCTACAATGAAGACATTACAGATTCCTAGCTAGATTCACACAAAATAAATGCATATATCCACTGCCATTGGGTTCTGATGAAGCTGTGTGCAATTTCTTTGACTCAAAATAGGTAATCACATCTTTATCCTGTGATTCCTATAAGTTCTCAACTATGCAAAACCAGTTCTAGGCTTTAAACAGAAAAATCTACAGAGCTGCTTCAAGTGTCCCTGTCCTGATAAGCAGTTACTGCTTAACGCAGTGAAGCTTAAAGTAGCTGTGATGGGAAGATTTGAAAACCTGATAAATAACACCAGTTGCAAACTTTATAACCAGGTTTAACTAGATTGACATTCATTAACAACACATTGCCGGTGGTTAAGTTCTTAATCATTATCAGCCATTATCACTACATATTCAAACACTTAGGCCCTAATCACCTTATCCTAAATTAGCTTTGCGTACACAATACCACTGAGCTGATGCCATGTAGTTAAATACTGATGGCTGTGGTCCTTACAGTCTTAGTTACTGAAGCTGAGGTACAGAGGTGAGAGAGCTGTTTGGACTCTGAAGCAGGAACCACGGTGGTAGATGTCCTTCTTCTGTATGTCTCCTTGCTGTCATTGTGTCTTTTTAATATTCATACTCTCCACCACCAAAAAATGTGGGAAGCAATCTTATCTGCTCCTGACCCTATTATCTTCATTTCTCTAGGACAAAAAAACAGAAATCTTTCCTATAATTCTGTATCCTTGGCTTCTGATTGCAGTTTTTACTGCTTGAATTGTTGATTCACGTGGTTTTTGTCCTCCTTTTGTGCAATTAAACCTAAGTCTCCCTTTGCAACTATGTGTTATTTCTATATTTATGCTTAGCTGTGAAAATGCCTGCATGATGTTAATAGTTATTATTCTATAAGCAGTGTTAAAAAGCACTTAAGAGATTGTAGTCAGTTACATTATTTTAGTGTACTTATGACTGAATGTAAGACAAGAAAAAATTATTTATATCTTGTCCACTTTATGGACCTTTTATAGGTCTCTGGCTACATAGTATGTATTTTTCTTGACCTTCTAGAAATGAGCAGAAATAGCTTATATTAGAGGAGACAATCACTTCTTGAGAAATCCCCAAAGCTGAATGCCCCTTAGAAGATTTTGAATGTATTTTTTTCCATTTTCTTTCAAACATCTAAGAATTATTTTGCTTTGAGAACTGGCCAAATGGCAGCACTCAGAGGGTTGCAATCAGCAAGGCAGTCTGGTTAGAGGAAACCTAACTAGAACAAACCTGAAACACAGGAGGGACCATCTGAATACAATAAAAAACTTTTCTTTTGACAGTGACAGAGCATGGGAAGCAGCCCAGAGAGGTTGTGGAGTCTCCTTTGGAGATATTCAAAACCAGACTGGACAAAGATCTTGTCCAACCTGCTCCAGCTGAACCTGCTTTAGCAGGGAAGTTGGAGTAGATGATCTCCAGAGGTCCCTTCCAACCCCCATCATTCTCTGATTCTGTTATGATGTTACATCATGTAAAATTAATTCAAGCTCCTTCCCTTCAAATACCCTTTCATGTTCAACTGAAACTTTCTTTAGAATACAGTCCCCAGAATACCGAGGGTCAGAAATAGAAGTGTGTTTTTCATCTCCTCCTCCCATGCCAACTCTATGCAAGAGTCGGTTTGTTTTAATAAGAAACAAAAAATGATGTTTTAAAATTTTATAGTCACCTAGAATGAAGTATGAATTTGATTATGACCATATTTACCCTTGGACCCAAGCTACTCAAAATTAAGAACTACTGCTAAACAAACAGGATATGCAAGAAGGAAAATGTTTTCAAAGGTACAAAAAGCTATAGGCAGTTAGCTCAAAGTGATTTATGCTTTTGAAATCTCCACAATGAGATACAGAGTCACCTTGCAACAAAACAATCTTCAAAGAAAATAAACAGAACTAAAGAACAACTTTTTACTCAAATGCACTTCTCAGGACTATTAGCTCCTGAGCAGTAGTTTGCTGTGGTAAGAAGCCTACAGAACATTTTATAGGATTTTCCATTCAAAATGGGATTACTGAAAGCGTACAGTGGTTGACAAAAAAAATGTCTGGAGAACGTCACTTATCCTGAGTGTCACGGTAAACTGCTATGACCAGAAGAAATCACTGCTGAAGGAAGGAGAAAAAAGTGAAATACTGGTGTCTCAGAATTGCAGAGACATACATTAACACATGGAGAAGTATGAAAAGTATGCAAGAACACCAAACCATAAGGTGATTATATTTTGTAAAGCAGAGAGTGGCCTGTAAGCTTTAAACCATTTTAGATTGAATAGTAAGTCAATAATCATGAACTTGATTATATCACAGAATCTTGGTGGAAATAATGGTCAAGAAAAAATTGTTTAAAACAAAAAAAAATTACATTATTATTGAAGAGCATGTAATGTAAATACAAAGACACACACCTGCAAAATGCAAGAACAGTATTTTCAAGAAAGATGTGAAATGTGAAGACAGTGAAGGTAAAAGCATTTACTAGTATGAAAAAAAAATAATCAAAAGTAGTGACAGATTTTGAGAGTAAGGTGTACATAAAAGCTCATTAACAGTAATTTGCACAAACGGATGTCAGTTTTATAATAGCGTTAATCTTGTTTATTTTGGAAATGTAGAAGCATCATTAAAAATACTTAAGAGCAAGCAATACAAGCAATAAGAAATACATACTTTAAGAAATTATTTGCTTCAACTGCAATGGCAGATACTTTGCTAATAAAGGAATATTTGCTAAAGCAAAACAATCAAACAAAACAGAAACACGCACACAAAAACCCCCTCAAAAATCCAGAGAATACACATCCAAAATCATAAAAAAATCAGCAGAATCTATTAGTATAAATTTATAGTCCAGATGAACCTTACTGCTTTTCAAAGTTATAAATCCCTTGAAGAAGGAAAACTAAAAACCGTGCATTTTTTTCTGTAGAAATTTCCTATTACAAAATATCAGTACTAGCTCACCTGTATGAAACTATAGAGATTTTCAAGATACTGATGACTAAAAATGCAGAATTAGAAATGAAAATTGCCATGTCAGTCACACTGAAACAAAGTGGGTCCTAGTCTCAAGTCTCACAGAAGCTCACAGGAATTGGCACAGATGTAAAGCATGAACTAGAGGTATGCAATAGTTTATTCTTGAATAAAGTACAGAAAGTCAGGCTTAATAGAAGACACAAGTCGTTCTGGACTTCATGGGAAGCATGATTTGTAGAGAACTGCTGGAAGAGAAAAGAGGTGACACCTTTACCATTCCATTACTTTTAAGACCTACCTTTCAGGTGACTTAAGTAAAACCACAACAGTTACTGGTTTTCAAAAGTTTTCTCTCTAACCTGTAAAACAGCCTCTCACATTCACAACCCCAAATGCTCCATCTGGACTCAAAGGAATGAAGAGCGGTAACAGCACCACCATAATTGAACACTGCTCCTTGTTGACAAGAATAGTCTTCTGTGAGCTCGCCAGTGCACTCATGCTGCTTGTCAGGACACAACACAGAGACTTCTGATTTGCTGAAGTATAAAGATCACTCATGTCCCTTCATGTTGCTGGAAAACTCAGGGCATGGTGTAAGCTGGGGCCTAATTCAGTCATTGCAGGCAGAGAAAAAAATCAAAGTGTAGAAAGCTGGGTATAACAGTCACAATTACACTCTGAGTACTAAACTCTACTTACAAATGGAGGAATTTAGCTGAAGCAGAGACTAAAAAGATAAAAATCGCCACTAAATGTAAATATTCCCCTCTTTCTTGCCTCTTGCCCCACAAAGCAACAAATAATTTTATGGTGAACCCAAATTATTTTAAGCAGTAAAACAGATCTGCTAGGGCCAAGTTACACTTTTCTGATTTAGTGGACTCCTCTATGTTTTCTATTTTCCCCACCCCCTCTAAAGTAATAATACTTCAAGAAGGTAACAGCTCAGAAGTGAAAATTTTAGCCATTTGGCTATTGTTAAATGGACAGCATTGAGTTAAAATGAAACCAGTACACAGAAAACACCTAACATTGTACAAACTCAAACTCCTCAAATTTAGCTTCTTACTCTTGAAAGATGTTTTTATTTGTACAGCTGTTTTCTTCTCTTGTTGCTGTAAACATGTAAAGTCAATGGGATGCTGTTTACTAATCATTTTCAAATAGTCCCTGAAACCTCAGAAAAGATTCAAAACTAAAAGCTCCAGCTTTCTACCAATATCTCCATCTCAAACCCTAAATCATCTGCAAAACAGTGTGCATGCCAGCTCCACCTGCACAAAACTACACTGGCTCATACTCCAATGTGTAAAAGGTTGAAAAAAATTCATGACAATGGTAAAACTGAAGAGAAACAATACAATTTCCAAATTAGCATCATATAAAAAAAGACTTTGGAACAGGGACAAAGTGGAAATGAAGATATATTTTTAAAGTATATTTATTTAAAAAAAGAAGATCCAGTTCTTCATTCAGTTCTTACACTCACATATCCTCAATCATAAAACTTCTTAAAATAATTGAGATAATGCTTTTAAAATATGGTACATTCCTATTATATAATATTATACATTTCATATTAATTAAAGTGTGATAGAAAGAAGGATGTTCAAGTTAGCATGTATATTATTTACATCGGGCTGACATTTAATTCTGGTACCCCTGTTTAGTGGTGTAGCTAAATTCTGCCTGGAATGCTGTGAATCAACTTGAACAATGCCTTTTGCAAACCCACAAGTGGTAAATGAAGAAGGGAGCATCATGATGCTTTTGGTGTTGAATAAAGCTCACACCAGCCTGACTCATCAGTCCCAAAGCTAAACATCCTGATAGTGAGATGAAGGTGTGGTAGATCTGTTCCTGGATAAACGAACAAACAAGGGATATTATTGATAACTTGTCCAAAGCTGCTGAGCTGAGACAGCTGGAGACATCGGACCTAACATCTGACCATCATCAGTCACTTTACATTATAAAAGTCCAGTCCCAAATTTTAATGCAGGGTTTTCTGACATAAGCCTTCTTGGAGTGTATGTATGGAGATTCCTCCCTTAAATGGGTAACATCCCTCAAGGTTACTCCTCTTACTCCCTGAGGCTGAGCTAAAGAGATTTGCCCAAGGTCATTGTTATGGGTGAGTAACATCAATCTACTTAATTGTTTTCTCAGCTTTGATACAACTTCTTCAATGCAACTGCTTCACAGTGCACTATATTATAATAGTTGTTACAGTTCCTGTACTGTGTAGCAAATAATTCTGTAAATTATTTATATCTAATAATTATCATAATACATTTTATATATTTATATTAATATATATGGTTTGCCATCCTTAATCCTGCAGGCCAAAGTTGTATAAAGGTTCAATTACACCTCTGTGATCCTTTAGACAAAAACCGTTGAAAAGTCTGGGGCAAGACTGGATCCAGCCACACCCTGGCTCCTCTCTGAGAAGGAGTTTAGAAAGCACAGAGTCCTTTCTGCACCTTGTGACTCAACAGGAGAGCTTCTTTAACAAATTTTGAAGCTCCCATTGGGCTCACCGGGTTTTGTAAACAAGCTCAGTAGTCAAACGTTTTATCAGACTCAATGATGCAGGCTCACTGCACAGTATGTGTAAGAATAAAGCAAGTGTCTGATACAGGGTACTGAGCCAAAGCTCAACCTTATTTCTGGAGAAATAAATCTTCATCAATTATCTGCCAATGTATTAAGTATATATCTATTTGAAGCATCATCCTCCACCACCTAGACTTAAGTAACACTCTTAAACATGTTAAAGCCCATAGCACAGAAATCCTCATTCCACACGGTTTTTATCAGCATTTATCTTAAAAGTAAAATAAAAATATAAAGCTGCAACAACAAAATAATAACCCTGGTCAAAACAACATCACTCCCAACTTTTAGTAAAAAAACAAAGAAGTGTGTTGCATTACCACCACACATAACATTATGTACCACCGGAATTAGTAGCACTATTCACACCTACAACCACCTGATAAGCCTTTAATTGTTGCTATTTTTTTTTCCTTAGTGTACTAAAAATACGATCAGATCTCAAATGGGGCTATATCCCTTCACATGTCCTTTACTAACTTCCCATTGCAGCATACTGTAATGAAGGAAAAAAAAAACAAAACAAACAAAAAACAACCAACCAAACAAAAACAAAAACAAAAAACACCAAACAAACACAAAACAAAACAAAAAAAACCAGGTTCTACACATGCTAATAATTTGTCCCAGCTTCTACTAAGAAATTACTCATAAAAAACAGATATATCACACTAAGTAAATCATGTCAACATTTGTGTAGGATCCAAACTGTCTCAAGTGTTGAAGTGTTACTTCTCATTATCAGACATGCAATACTTGCAGGATATGTTTCTGAGCTATTGTTCACACCTACCACATGTCAGATCTTTCATTTGTTAAAATGCCAGTGTTTTAAGCAATAGTTTCATTAAAACTTTAAGCAGTATTTTCTCAAGCCTTACACATCAGTTTAGTGTTGCTACAGCAAATTATACATTTATATAGATATATTATTCTTTATAATTTTGATAAACAAATATCATACACTGATACGATGGGGAAAATCTTAACGTTACAAGAAATAAGCTGGTTTTCTTAAGAAAAAAACAGATTTTTTTTTTTTTAACACAGCTGAAGCATGTATTGTTTGGTTTAGAGCATTTTTAGAGCAGGACATCAAAGCTGCTTTTAGTATCACATGCTGTACAATTTGGGGCTGACAGGAGATGAATGAAGGTTGCAGGAACACAACACAAGGGTAAAATGGAGAAGATAAAATAAGAACAGAGTAGGAAAGATGCATCAGTATTATCACGGAACAGGAAAAGCACACAACCAAAACAGCAGTAACAATACGTAAGTCAGAAAAGAATGAAAGGCAAAAGACTAAAGATTTACTCCATATTGCTAGAGAACAGCAGCCTGCTTTCAAAAAAGCGTCAGAAAATTCAAAGCAAAGCTCCTCTAACAACTCTTCTCTCAAAGTGACCAATTCTCTTAACAGCCCATTAGACTCTTCTCTTTCTCCTCCCACACAGCCCACAGCTGACCAACTGAAAGGGATAGGATTAGGACAAGTTGTTTTTCTACTGACTACTTGATCTTCCTAGCTTGGAACACAATAAAAACCATACACTTTTGTGGGTTTTATTTTTGTTAAATGTCTATCTTTAAGTCCAGTAAGAGTGAAACTTCAAGCACTTTAAGAATTATTTAAAACAGTAAGAAATGAAGCACTTGTAAAGAAGAAAGCTGAATAGACAGGATGATGAAAAACAAACAAAAAAAAACAGTTAGGAGAGACATACCATGTTTTGTGTAGTCAGTCTTCTTGGAACTCTTGCTGAAAACATCCATGTAAGTAGAAAGTAGAAAAAGGACCTCACAGAACTTAAACCGAGTTCTTTGCAGAATATATTGCATTAACTTGTTACAACTATAATTTCTTCTAATATAAAATGGAACTATTTGGAAGTGTTAAACTGCTAACATACTACCATACAGTAGTATTTATTTTCATACTAATTAGATGAAGTCTGAAGATGTCTGTTTTAAAAAACCTTTCATAGCTACCCATCAACCCAATTTTGTGCTCATATTGATGCCAGTTAGTTATATGTCCTTATATAGTTTCAACAGTGAGAAGTTTTCCATGATTTATATACATAATGTAACATGTGTAACATGACATAATACTATGCTTCTATTAAAACATTTGTATCCTGGAATGCTTGTGAACTCAAAGGAAGGTTAGAAAGAAAATGCAATTCATAGTACCCAAAACCCACAAAAATATATTTTCAAGAGTATGAACAGTCATTCTTTCATCCTCACGTAATAAACTGAAAAAGCGTGTCTAGATTTTTCTTGAAGTAAGGAAAAGATAATCTCTTTACTAAATCTACTAAATAAAACAGAAAACAATATTCACAATACTCTCCAAAGTAATTAGAGTTCAGAAACACTCAGTGTCACCACCCTTAGTAGTGTAGTTGTAGCCAATGACTACAACAACTGTAACAAAAACCAAGAGATAACATTTAAAACCAAGCTTCCATATCATATGCAGGCATAATGTACATGTCCACAATAGGGGTGAACGTCTTATGCCCCTTTCAAGTATTTTTTGTCATTCTGTATTTTCTAAGTAAACTGTACATCCATCAGTAGCATCTGACAGTTTCACCTGAAATCCCAGTTTAAAAAACAATGATCAGTCTCTCTTCCTCTCAAAACAAACCTTCCTATTCATGGAACAAGGGAGAGGGAGGGAGAAATGAGCGTGCATACCTCCATATTCACTTGTCAACCAGCCTGTTCCTAGCCTCCATGACAAGAGGTATTCTCTTAACTTCTTTTAGGGATATATTCTCTTTGTCTTCTTCAAGGTAAGGTGAGACTTTGCAAAGACTTAACTGACTCACACAACCTAGCTAAGGGAAGCCAACACTGTTTCCACCAGCACCACACTGAGCACTAGCAGGAAGCACAAAGACACTCTCCCACCACAAGGAGACAAATAGCTCCTTCTAATAGCTTCTTCTCCCGAAATAAATTATTTACAGAAGAACAATCCTAATGCCATAGACAGATCTTAAGTTGACCAAACAAGGTTTTGCTCAAGGAGCAAAAAATACAATAAATTTTAAATTAAGAATAAAGCTTTTTGTAGTACTTATTCTAACCAGTGAAGTTCATGAGCTTTAATTAATGTAATGCAACTTGTTTTTTAAATAAGTTTTACATAGTACAACTACATGGGTGTCCTATTCAGAGCAGGATCCACAACACTATTAGTACAAGAAAAGGTAAAGAAATGGATAACCCTTTCCATTCACTTGACTACTATTATTATTAATAATTATTTTAATAAACCTAATCATTTCTGAGGAATAGAAAAGGGAAATAAAAGTATTTAGAGAAAAGGATGAGGAATCTTCCTGTTCTTTATGAGCATCATTGTATTTCCTGTAATAAATGGATTATGGTCTCCCTCCAGTTCAGTAAGCCACTGAAGACAACTCAACATCACTAAAAAAGGTAATGAACAGAACCTCAATTTCTCCCGTTTCCCAGTACCAAAGCAAGGTTGCTGCTGACAGCAAAATCTGCACACTGTTTGACTCCCTGAAAGCTGACCCACTCTTCCCACTGTTTCAGCAGCTATTAATAAAAGTCACAGCAAGTGACAACCTCCCATGAAATGAGTTTTACACTCTTGTCTTTCAATTGTTTTTTTTTCCTCCCATCTGTACATATGCTCCCATACCATGCTTATCATGCTTCCACCTTTAATGAAGAATAAATAAGGGGAACCACAGAGTAAAAAAACACAAAAATTATATGATTGCCATGAGCTATGCCACATTTTAGCACTGGGATTTGCAGTCTGAAATCTTATATTAAGGAAAGTTGTCATGAGCTACGAGCCAGTAGTTGGGTGTGAAATAAACAGGCAGCAGTGCTCACGCTGCTTTGTTCTCTCCCACCTTCTCAGAGCACATCTAGCACCACTAGATCCCTTTAATCAGGAACTAGATTTTCTTCAATGATCTAAACTGCACATAAAAATTACTGTATATCATACAGACTGCAAGACAAATTCCTACAGTGGATGGTAGAGAACTTAGACCGGTAACATTTCTGACCTACCAAAATTTAAAATTTTAACAGAAAAGATAACATCTGGACAGCAGAATCTTTGTTCTCAGGAGACTGCAGTTCTAGATAAGTATCTGTTTTTAGGGTACCCACTGTCAAGAGTGCTGCTTTAATCACAGATTAAGAAAGGATCTATCAGAACAGTGAACTTGCAGTCAACAATTATTTCATATGGGACTATAAATCAAGAAATAGTTCTTGAAGGTACGAAGACCAGATACTCATTTTCATTAGACAGGTAGTACTAAAGTGGATTATTTTCACTGAAGGCATTTAACGTTGAGCATCACAATGGAAAGGCACTTTAAGTATAATACACTACAGTGCTTGACATCATATAATGAAGCCATGCAAAGTGACCTTGAGATGAGTATATTAGAATACAGCATTAACTACAGTTAATGAGTGAACTTCTGGATATTCTGGAAAAAAAACATTGTCCCTTTTGTCAGATTTTTTTACAGTGGTCTAAAACTGACCTGGGAGGCTGGTACAAACAACAACTACTCTCTCCTGCTCTTCAGCTCTCCTCTGTGCTTGGAAAGCACTAGCAGCTCATTTTTGCTTAGAATGATGAAGAACAATCCACAGGCAGATTTAGTATGTAACGAAATCTCCCACATCTTCTGTATGTGTCACCTAAGAAAAGTTTCCTTCAAGGAATGAATCTGAATCATGCTTTTAATTTTCTCTTCCTACAGAGATGACAGTCTTACAGGGAAAGGCTGTGAAAGTTGGGGTTGTTCAGAAGAGAAAGCTCCAGCGAGACTGTAGACTAGCCTTTCAGGAAGAGGAGTTTCTAAGAAGGATGGGGACAAACTTTTTAGTAGGGTCTGTAATGATAGGAAAAGGGGTATGGTTTTGAATGAAAAGAAGGTAGAGTCAAACTAGATATAAGGAACGATTTTTTTACAATGAGGATGGTTAAATACTAGAACAGGTTTTCCAGAGATGCAGTAGATGCCCCATCTCCAGCAACACTCAAGGCCAGGTTGGATGGGGCTCTGAGTGATGTGGTCTAGTTGAAGATGTCCCTCTTCATGGCAAGGGGTTTGACTAGGTGGCCTTTAGAGGTCCCTTATTCTGATTCTATGACCCCACCAAGACTTTCAAATGCAACATTTTCTCCATCTTAAACATTTTTTCCATCTGTTGCTAGCATGCATCCAATGCTAACATGTTAACCAATAATACAGATGGCTTAAAAATTGAACTACTTTATTCAGGACACAGAGGGGATCGGATAAGAAATAAATACAAAGCTCTGAAACACTATACAAGAACAACATTTATTGTTACTCCACATATAAATGCTTATCTTCATATGAACAATTTTTTCTCTATGGCATCTTACTCAGGAATTCCAGGCTTCAAGAAAAATCTGTATTCAGAAGCTTAAACGGAATATATAAAGTTATAATATTTTCAGACAAAAACCCCAGAAAAAAATATTAAAACTAACTCGCTCAGTGAAGACATAAAATCCGATTAAGACACCTGTAACTTGAGTACATGAGGAATGCAGCATCTAAGTTATGTACCTTTTTAAATGGTATTAATTCAGGGTAAAGATGTATATATGCCAACTGATACCACAGAGTAAGAGATGCCCCATAAATCATAAAATAGTTACTATTTCTGTACCACTCTAAAGATATCCAGGCTTCCAAATTTAATTTTTAAGGCTCAGGAACTCATACAAATCTCCTGTTAAACTACTGAGCTCCATACAAGTCACTGCACAGGCATACAATTATTCATTACCTTTTTCCATTGTCTTCCTTTAAATTAATAAAAATAATGATACAAGACCCAAAACAAACAAGCTGCTCACTAGTTTATTGAGAAAAACAAACAAACTTACACATCTGTTCCATAGCAGGCAGGCGGCTTCATTCGAGGTTAAAGACTTGCTACTCAAACTTAGTGAGATGATTGTATCTAAGGAAAAGAAGAAAGTAATTACTTTTATTATTTTTTAAACACATTAACTGTCACAGTGGCAACTCATGGGATGTTTCAAATTTCTCTTTAGGTGACAGATCCAGGAGCTGAACGTACATGACTCTCACCTTTTTTCAAAACTCTAGCCCTCACAACTATCAAGAAAAAAAAGACATTTTCACTTCTAGAGCTCCAAAGCAAAATAAAAATTAAAAACTTCATAAAAACCCCTCAGATGATCACTAAAACAAAATTTAAAAGTAATTTTTTTGTATTTATTTTAGCACTGCTCCAGTTTTTTATGCTTATGCTGAATGAAACAGTCTACCTTACATGCAAGATTTCAAAGGAGCTTGCTGACACCTTTCCATGCACTACAGCATTCTCCTTGTTAACCTTCTCTTCCTAAGCTAAACATATTGCTTATACATTGCACCAACCCCATGTATTCATCAACATGCAATAGCATAGAATCAACATAAGATTATCATTCCCCATGTATGAGAAAGAAGCAATTGCAAGTGGAGCATATTAGATCACATATTTTGTTTTAGCAACTAAAAAGACTAAAGCAGTCTATTGCAGGACACATTTTTTGAGTTTTGCAATTCCAGTCCCACTGATCTCATCAATATGAGTGCCCTAGTGCAGAGGCCCCACTGAAAAAAACCCAACTCAACAAACCAAGAAAACATTTTGCTACCTTAGAAAATCCATAATCTACAAGGCATTCTCTCTTATATTGCAGTGATTACTTTTCTTAATCAGACTGAGACGTTTAACACTCTCTCTCTATATATATATACATATATATACCCACACATAGCGGGTTTTTTCTTTGGGAAGGAGATCACCTGATGACTGGTTTAGTGTGCATTATGAAATGAACTATGTATCACTTCTCTTACTGACATTTTTTACTTTAAAACACTCCTATAGCGCCTCTTAAGCAATTGAAACACCTCCAGAGCTGTGCTGCTGGCTAATTTGACTGTTGAGATACTGTAGCTATCCCTATTACAGCAACATTTAAATAATGTATGAAGAGAAGAAGGTGTCAGCCAAGGAGAGACAGACCCACCAGAGGCACAGTGCTCAGTGGAGCAGTTAGGGAACGCTCCTCAGATGTGGATTAAGCTCCTCAGGCAAAGCAGGAAAGTGAACCTGGCTCTCCCACATTCCTTGCAAGTGCCAGAGCCATCAGACTACAGGCAAAATAAAGTACAAATATGCATCTTTATGCTCCCTGATGTCTTTAAAAAACACCAGAACCCCTCAACCCTTCCATTTCCATTTTCCTCCTCTGTGATTTGTTAAAGATGACTATAGTTTCAAAGCCCAGCCAAACATTCTGTTCATTTCAAATTAATGTTTGGGTTTTCTTGATTGCTTATTTTTGTGAGAAGAATAACAAAGAAAAAGTAATTTTTGCTGGATCTCAGATTATTTTCTTTAGAGGCAGCATGTAGAATTACAGCAACAGGTAAGAAGAATAATTCTTGAAAAGCCACTTAACCTATCTGGAGTAAAACAGGCTCAAATTCTTTGATCATTGTCACATGAGAGAAATATATTATTAAATATCTTTTCCCGTGTATTTTGCAAATAATTGCAAAAAAGTATTGCTAAAATGTTCAGCTATTAAAAATCCTATTTTCAGCCTTGATTTTCAAGCTAATGAGTACACCCCAGAACTGGCTTTTATATTAAATATACAGAAAATCTAAACAGTCACTGCAAACTTACTTTAACAGATCACAGGAAAAACATATCCATAGGACACCAGTGAATGCAAACTAGAAGACAGTGTAAAGGAAAAAAAAAGCAAAAAGAAAAAAATTCAACACCCTTTCACACAGCTGTAACAAAAAACTAGTAACCTTCTAAACCTTCAGAGAGGGACTGTCCAACCCTATACGTTTTAAACACAAAGGAGGAAGGAGAAAGAACTGAGAGATGGAAAGGACACAACTGCACAGTAATTGCTAAAGAGAGCACACAGGTTGTGAGTTTACATAAAGATTATAGTAATATAATAATATTTCTTATGTCAACATCCACTGAAAGCCAGTCTTTGACTATAGAAAAGACTCATACCTCACCTTCCAATATGTTGTTGAATATTAAAAAAAAAGAAAAATCACTATTTATCCTGAATCATCACACTTGAATGAAAAGAAGGGCCTTAAAAACCAAGCTATTTCCATGTTGTTGCTTTAACAGCCCATCATACAGAGTTCTATCTCATCACAAAAAAAAAACCCAAAACCAAACCACAACCCCAAACCTAAACCAATACTACCACGGTTAAACTATGCATCACACTAATTTAGGACAGAAGTTCCTTTGCTTCAGCAAACAAACAAAGAAACAAAAAAACCCCCACACTAAACACACAAAAATGCCAAAAAATATGATAAAAGCTTTAGTTTTTCTTACTTCTTGACCTGAGAGCTTTAAATTCTAGATTTCATTTTAAAGCTACTATTAGGCCACTGAAACTACTCAATTTTTTCACTAATTGCCTGAAATTAAACAATTCCATAGTTGTAAATTGGCCAACATTGAGAATACCAATAACAAATACAAAATACATAGCCAAAGATGTGCAGAAAACAAGGCACATCTGCCACATAAGAAATCTTTCTTTGTGAAGTTTGTTTTGGAAGTATACACTACAACAGGTAACATTATGTAAATCACATTAACTCATGTTGATACTACTATAATACAAACCTGCTTCAGGAAAATATGTCAGTCATGATGAGTTAAACACTCTGCTCTATATGGTGCAAGATTCCCCACTAAACTATCTATAATATTCTTTTCTATATAAAACTAAGCCAATACACCTGTATCATCATGTTATTTACATATGGCTGATTATTTTAAGTGTTCATTACAGGGGCAACCCCATAGCAAAACATGCTCACTTTGAAGATGAAACTCTTATAAAATTAAAAGTGAGTTGCAAAAAAACAGGATTTACAAACCCCCTTGAAAATATTCTTCACTGTGAATGGCAATAAAATGCAGCAAGCTGTTGGGAAATACAACATCTACATTCTTCAACTCAAACTTTCCCAGAGGAAAAAGAAATCTCTCAGAAGTTAATGTATTTAGGATTATAAAAACTCAAAGAGAATAAATTCCAAGAAAAAAGGGAGAAGAAAACAGAAAGACTCAGCAGGCTCAAAGGCTACTTCCTTCTGTAATACCTAATTTTGAAAGAATTTGATAGGATAGTCTACTTTAGTGGATGGACAATTTTAAATAAACATATAAAACATATTCTGTTGTCGTCCTGTATTTTCCAAGGCCCTGTTATAAGTCTTAGTGATGTGTAAATGCTTATTGAAGAAGACCCCCTCTGCACTAACCACCTGTGACACTGGCTGTTCTGCAAACACAGATTCTTGCTCTGGACATTTACTGTCTCAGTATAAAATAAGCCATAGTAAGGGGAAGCAGTAGACAGAGAGGGTGCAGACAAAGTAACAAAAAAATAGCAAACATTACTCTAAGTTCATCACCTGTCTAGCTTTCTGCTGTTCTATACTTTGCCTCTCCCATTATCACTGAGAATGCTGTACCTGTTACAATTTTGCCTTATACAGATGTCATGAATCAGTCATGAATGAGATGTCATGAATTGGCTGCTTAAAGAAACACTGTCAAAGGTACTGGCAAAAGTAGGGTTTAATATGGATATGTGAAGATGCAACTTTGCAGAGTTCAATAGCAAGGTTCACTCTACTACTTACTACACAGACTAAAACATGCAAAGGAAGATCAAATAAGAAGCAATTTGGAATGATTTACACAAAAGCTGTGAGTGCAAAAGCAGTAAGACTGCTAAGGATATGGGTGGAAAGATAAGGCTGCAGAAGGATTTAGCAGCACTTAATACTTGAGTACTTGAACATTTTGGTAGTTTTCACAACAACTATAACAATGACTTAACTATGGATTCAAAATACTAACATTTGTACCACAATCAATTCACATACACACAGGTAAATGATGCATAGGCCTATTTCTACATATGTAAAGGCTAATATGAAAAATTCCCTTCAAATTCACTACAATATGTCAAATCCCTTCGCATTTCCCAACAGGCAGTGGTTGGATCTTGAGGAACATGGAGATGGGGGGAGAGGGGCTGACAAGTCCTTGAGTACCACAAACTTAAGGGTTTGTGAGCTCTGGGAGGCGCTGGCACAGGCTGCTGTGGTCCAGGCAAGCCCAAACAGTATCACTTAGGACTGCTGTTTATAGGGTCAGAAGATGACTGACTTTGGCCATCAGTAACCTTCATTCCTGACCATAAATCAAGTCAGTAACTAGTAAGCTTTTTTCACCAAAGTGCAGTAACAATGGTTCTGTTCCACTCGGGCTACATCCAAGTAAATGGTTTACCAAGGCTACAAGAGGTAATTGCTTATCCTTTGTTTCCCACCTTTACCAAGCCAGAGCTCCTGGTACCATCAGGGAGTGCCTCGCCGCCCAACTGGTACAGTCAAGGGACGTTTCACCGCTCAGCTGGTTTGGTCACGGCTCACCAGGGGCTTCCAAGAAGGCAGAGTAGTCACAAGGATGGGGGGGGTTACACCACAAGAAGTAAAAGAGTTATTTTTATGTAACAGTACAAATGTTTAGAAAACTTCTCTGAGATGCTTAGTTTAGATACTTGATTTTACTTATTCTCAATCAATTCTTACATTTGACTGCTTTGGAGAACCCCTATGGAATAAATTGCTCAACTTCTGTTAAAGCTACAAGGTACTAGCAACATAAAGTACCAAAGTAGACACAAACCCAACTGTACACAAACTGTCAGCACCTTGCCTGTTGGTCTTATACCCAGTGGACAGCACTCAAATTTCTTAAAGTACACAAAAGAATTTATATTGTTTTGAACAAATTTTTTTTCTTCTGCAAAACCAGTCTCCATAGTGAATAATGACTAGAATGCCCCTGCCCAGTATTTGCACAAACACAGGCTTCTTAGTAGCAGCGTAATATCTTGGGGAGAGTTGATAAAGTCTTCCAGATTTCATTCCCCTCAGTATGTAAGCCACTAATGTCCTCCCAAGGATGCATACCTGCTCTTAAAGTGAAACACTGCATTACTGAAGATAACCTTTAGAAGAAAAGTGCTGTGCTCATGCTCTTGAAAAGCAAAACAGATACACATGTATAGTGGGCCATAAAGACAACAACATGTAAGCAAAGTCTGGAAAGTACATTCATATTATGGGTGCTTGAGAAGCTTTCTCTGCTTAGTGTTACAGGTGTAGCATGACAGCTCATGCTAAATTACTGAAATCTCTCAAAGGACCCCCCCAGAAGCAAGACAGGACAGCTTCTAACACATAAGCACTACGGAGAATGGTTTCTACACTGCAAAGCCTAACTCTACTAAACTTAGCAATGATAAATAGAATCACCATTAATGCAAAAGATGCTTTAACATTTCAGTACAATAATACATGTTTTTATACTTTTAGTAGGCTGTATATGCAGCAGACAACTTTTTTCACTGTATCAGAAACCCTGAGAACTCCAGTAAGCATTCTAACACAAGCACTCTAACATCAGCAGCCGTCTCAGAGTAGATCTAGAATCCAGAAAACGTATTTTTAAGCAAAAATTACAACACCCCAAGGAGAAAACGAGAACAGCACTACGTGAAAGCTAAATTCTGCACTTTTCTGAGACACCATTCTTGAGCGACTCTGCCCAGCAGGGATGGCTGGAACTTCACCGCACACAAACACAGACGCGGCGCTTACACCGCGGCCGAAGCGGCTAGCGGGCGTCTGTCTACCTCGTGTCCTGTTTCTCGCGGGGGAAACGCTTTTTAGGATTTCCCGGGCTTTCCGGTCCCGGCACCCGTCTCGGGAGCCTGTACCCGAGGCGGTCCGCGGTCCTGGGCTCGCACCCTGAGGAAGGCGATGGGCTCTCCATGCCGGGGCTGCCTGGGCCATCTTGGGTCGGGATGGCAGCGGCCACATGGTCACCGCTCCCTCCGCGGGCCCGGCTCCTGCGGCCCCGCCAGGTGGGCGCGGGCGCTCAGCCCCGGCGGGTCCCGTCGGCCCGGCCCGGCCCGCGCCGCGCACAACGCCGGGGGGATTCGAGGCGCACCCGGCTCCGCGGCCGGCACCCCTCCTCGGGCGGGGGCGGTGGGTCTGCCAGGCGGCCCGGGACAGCACCGAACCCCTAGGCACCAGCGACCTCCATCTACCGGGCCGTCCAAGCCCCCTGCGGGGCCCCGCAGACAATAGAGCCAGCACCGCGGGCCTGGTTCCCGGCTTCCTGCACTACCCCGCCGCCACACGCCCCCTCCCCGGCCTAGCGGCGCTGTCCCGCGAACGTTCCCGGGAGGGACGAGGCGCCGCCGGGCCCGGGACGCAGGTCCCTGGCCGCACAAGGCACCGAGGCCGCTAAGGCCAAACGCGGCGGTGGCGGGCACGGGAGGGGGAGGGGGTGGGGTGCGGGACCAGAGAGACGTACCGCCCTGCCCGGCGCCCTCCCGGTGCCGGAACAGTGCTACTCACCTCCCCGGGCGGCCGCCGCGGGGGAAGCCGGAGGTCACCGCTGCCGCCGCCCGGCCGGGCCCGAAGGAGTTAAGAGGAAGGGCCGGGCGGGCCCGTCCCATTCATTACCCGGCGCTTTGTCTCCGCCGCCGCCGCGGCACTGAGCAGCTGCCCCGGCTCGGCCGCCGCGGGCGCGGGGCGCAGGCGCGGAGGGCGGTGCCACGCATGGCGCGCGACATGTCAGCGCGCCGGGCCGCAAAATGGCGGCACAGGGGTGCTGTGCTCAGGGGTGTGGGGTCCCTTCGCATCCGCGTCCCGGCGGTGCCCCGGGCGCGCCGGGTCTCGGCACCGTCCTTCTCCGCAAGGGTGCGGCCGCTGGTCGCTGCACTCTACTTCGTTCCTGGGGCGGCTGAGGGCGGTGGCTCTGAGGGCGGCGGGCCGGGGTCGAGGCGGTTCCTGCGGTGCTTCAGGCCTGGGAATACCTCCAGGGCCTCTGCTGAGCCTTCCCCGGGAGGCCGCGGGCGGGCGCTTCGCATTCCCCATGGGCCGGCCACGGAGACGCTTTCCTCGGCATCACTCCGCTGGAGCGGGCACGGACACGCTGTTCCGAGCTCAACCCTAGCCTTGTCAGGAATTTAGCCTCCATTGTTCGTATCCGCAATTAAACCCACCTTGATGGGTATACGTGGTCTAACGCACAGCGGGTTCGGTTCTGAGCACTGTTTTGATATACTGAGTCTGCCTCGGGAGGGACCCTTGGCGTGGCGCTCGAGTCTCACCTGAGCAGGCATCCTAGGGAAGGATGTTCAGGGCAGAAGGGAATGCACTGCGCCGGTTCAGGGAAACAGTGGCCAGATATGTGCTTAAGGTCGTGTTCTGGATAAAGCTCCTCCAGTTCCGGTGTTCGGTTGTAGGTCGGTGATTTTCTTCTCCGATTGTGAAACATTAGTTAAGGTTATCAATGGGCCGAGTGATCCAGGCTTTTCAGGTGGAGTAAGGGTGGACAAGGGTGGTTTGTTGGGTCCTTTTGATGTATGTAATTTCTCCGGAGAGCTGAGTGTGATATAATCTGCTGTGATTGTGACATTTGTTGTCAAATTCCCAGTGGCAGTCATAGATTTCACTTTCTTTGTCTTAAGTGTTGGTCGTCATAACTCGCTGCTTACCTTTGGGACTGAAAGCAGGAGAAAATGCTTAAGACTACTGTAAACAGTACTGGTTTAGAAACAATGTTAAATTTTAGATTAAGACAGTATTTAGAGGGACAGTGCTTAAGCAAGTCCTTTTTGATCTGAGTTATTTTCATCAGTTAATTTTCTCTTTTTTTTTCCTTTGTAATTTGAACAGATTTAGTAAAGAGTGTTTTGGTTGGAATATATGGCAGTATATGAAGAGATCAGTTGATAGCTTTTTGATTTGAAATAGTGGAGCTCTTCAACATTCTGCCATATTAGGTGTATGTTTGTACATACAGTAAATGGTCTGTTGTGGTTAATACTTCTTTGGAAATCTCATGCCAATTTTTTTTTTATTTTATTCATACATTACTCAAACTCCCAACAAAATAGTTGTTATGCTGTGTGCAGGCAGTCCTTTGTTCTTTATTATATTTTAATTTACAGTTTATTGGTAGAGTTCAACTGTATCAGTGTATATATATGTATATACAGACAGTACTGCATATATAGCATATGTATTAGTTACTATTGGTGGCTGAGGCCAAAGTGGTTTGAGGTGAAGTTACCTGGACTTGCTGAGTTTCCACTGTTATAAAGTACAGTTATATGAATAGAACTGCTTAAAAATGAAGTTTGATCTTGGCTAGATCTGCCAACTAGACACAGTAATAGAGGTGTGAGAGCTTAGTTAACAAGTTTCTATCAGCAGTCTGTTGACAGGAAATTACAGCGGTGAGGATAGCAACAACTGTTATTACTAGTATTGAAATATGTCACCCATAAAGCATCTTTTAGAGAACTATAAAATTGCAACAGTTGGAATGACATAGTTATGCTTATCACAATATGGAAAGATTAAATAACAGAGGATGTGGCTTTGTTAACTGCCTTTTCTAACAGCTGTGATTTTTGGGGAGTTTCACAATTCATAGTTGAAAATTTTACGGTAAATTAAAAAAGACTGGAAATTAATTTTGCACTTTTGCACTGCATGTTGCTCTTTCTGTAATCAACACTCTGTAGCTCTTCATTTTTTCATACATCCTATTCTTAAAAATTTCCTTAAGGGTTAGGGAAGTTGAGATTAATGAAAGTTAATTATTTCTTTAAATTATGTTTTAGGTGGCTTGAGAACCAATCAGCGATTCTGTATATAATCTACAGGTGTATATTACGGATTGAGTGAAATAACTGGAATTTCTCTGTTCTTGTTGTTTTACAAAAATACACCAAAAACTCAAGAAATTGGGTCTTAAAAATCTGAGCAAAGCTGGATCCAGAGTGTCTTCTCACAGACAACCAAGCAATGTGATGAATAAAACACAGAGATGGTGATCTGGTGACAGGCAAAAGAAAGAGTAAGTAACTGCAATTCCTCGAGAAGGCTCCAGACTGCCGGCTTGTGGTGAATATAGCAGCACTGGTGTGGTGATAGTCTAAAGATACAGATTTTCCATAAAGGTTGAAGTCTTAGGTGTCAGTAAGAAAGAACATAATCATTTAGGAAGACAGATAATTGGGAAAATCTGCAAGGCATCCTGACAGGAAGAACCCAAAACTTCCATTATTTAACTTCAGAAGAATAATTTTTTTCTTTTATTTTTCCTCCATTTATGCATTTACAATCTTGTTATCTGTTTCAGATATTGTGAATAAACATCTTTATTTGCATGGTTAACTGAACCTGACATGACTTAAAAGTGATATGATATTAATATAAAAAATAATTTCTCACTCCAGTCCCTGGAGCAAACTGCAAGTATCTGGCTCTCCATTATGTTTTGTAGAATAGTGGAAAGCTAGGAGACCATGCTTCCAAGAAAATTGTTTGGGTTCTCTGGAAAAAAGCTATTACAGGTTCAGAGAGGAATGAAACATCACTTATGTAGCTGTAAGTAACCATCTCTCTGTCATTCTCAGTACCTTGAACTTGGAAGGCTCTCAGGGAGGCTATAGCAAGAGCCTAAGACCAGTTGGAAACTAAATTAAATTCTTATATCCTATTCTGCTGTGACAGAACTTAAAGTATGCCTTAAATACACCTATTTCAATATTATGTTATTAGCCAGATGTAGATGTTTAGTGCTGCAGACAGAGTTTTGTGTGTTGTGGTCCCAGGGTCTCTCCAGTCACTGGGCTGTTCATATTAATCAACTTTTATTGTTTCCTTCCTTCCATTTCTTTCTTGGTAGTAAACATAATGTTGATACAGCAGTGATAAATTGATGTAGTTCTATCTTTCTATATTTGTATACATTTGGAAACACTGAATGTTGATAATAACAGTGCAGTTAGTAGTGTTGATGCCATTACCTTGTTTTAGCAAAATTGAGCAGTTAATATTTATCTCCAAACCTTCTCTAGTATGCTTATTTTCATTCAAACCTTTGGTTTCACCTCTATTAACTTCTGCATTGGTGATGCATTTTCCGTATGAAGTAATGAAGACTAAAACTACATTAAGAGATAACAGTTCTTAAATAAAGCACAAAGAATTGCAGATTTTCATATGCACTGAGGCAGTACATTTAAGAAAACTATCTCCTTTCCTGCTTGTATAGACTCCAATCTCTTCCAGCTTAATGATCAAAACCTTAAAATAGAGGTCAAAAGTACTAAACTTGGATGTCCAATTTAGTATCTATCACAGGAGTATGATTTCTAAGAACTTGTAACACAGGTACTTATATTTAGCATACATTCCCATTTATTTCAGTGGGTACTTGGCTCTGCTCATCAGATCCAAGGTGTCAAGGTAGGTGCTCAGGAAATAAGGAATGAGCAATCACACAGTAGTTAGGAGCAAGCATTCACTGCCAAAACCATGGTGCCCTTGTGCATTTATATTAATTACCTCATTTGTTACAAACACAACTGTTTAATCTCTGTCATCCTCACTCTGCAGTACATCAGAGGTGTATATCACTGTTTTTTGGAGTTGAGCATATAATAGTACATTGAAAGGATTTACTCATGCTTGCCCTTTATGTGGAGTAAGCATGGTGCTGGAGTATATCTTTCAGGAGTGGTAAGTTTGAAGTTCCTATTCTAGCATTTCTGTTGGGCCTGTAGAAATTTTGTCTACATGATGAAGCCATCAGTATCAGAACTGATTTACATATACATGAGTTTGGAAGTTCTCTTTATTAGGCAGCATCAGGCCTTGACTGAGGCAGTAGCAAGTCTGGGACAAATAAAGTTGTGTAGGGCTCATTACTATTTGTTAAATGATACACACATTGTTGGGTTTCTCTGTACAGAGGAAGCTACAGGCCATGTCAGTTGTTCTCGGTGGTTCAGGTTTTTGTGGATGTCATGTTGAGTCTTACTTCTGACTTATTTTTCACTTTATTTTCCCTTCCCAGATTTTGATGTCACCTTCTTGTAGTCCTTCCCCATATAAACGAGGAGGCAAGGTTTTAATTCTGAGTGAGCCCATCTGTTTTTGGATTTCTTCTGTGACAAATGACTAGGGATTCTAACAGTCGAACTTCCTCCATTGCAAACCATCTTAATCAGCTGCAGACCAGGTTTGTCCTCTAGAATGAATGAGGAAGAGATAGTAAAGTAATTAAGACTGGATTTGGGTCTCATTACTAATTGAATTTTAACTTAATTATAGTAAGGCTGAAGTATTAACTCATTCTAAACATTGGAGATTGCTTCTTAGAGATATGTGCTTGTGAGTGAGCTAACTAGGAAAAGAACTTCTCTCAGAGCTTATACTTCATTTTACATTTGCAAGTTTTTAAACTGACACCAGAGGAATTTAGAATAGGGAAGTCACTCTAAGGGTTTCAACAAATAAAATAAACTTTATGTATAATTAAATGTTATGAAGGCAGTGAGCAACTTGTCTTTGCTTGAATGAATGCTGTGTAGAGAATCCTTTCCAGTGCAGAGGAAAGGATTAGGAAGTAGGCAAGGGAGACAGTAGCAATGTATTTGCATAATATTTTTTGCATGGGTTATGCTATCTTAAGAAATTACTTCATTTATCACAAACTCAGGTATCTTCTGAAATCCAAACCTGATCAGGAGAACAACCACAGATTGTATTTCTCAAAAATCATTGTGTATCAGATACAGGTATGGAGCACACTTTGTTTTCCCTTTGCTATGGCTGACTTTGACAAAATTGTTCGTTTCAAATAGGTCCTTTTTTTGGTGTTACCTTTCTATAAATTCTGTCTTATATTTGCTACTGAGGTTTCCTCAGGGTGTCTTGTGAAAAAAGAGGCCAAAATCCAATGTAGATTGTTTAGCCACACTGTTTTGTAATTCCTTGCTGTGCAAGTATGATATTTTTAGAACTTTTTGCATAGCAATTACTGTTTTGTTTTTTGATTCCTAACCATTACCACTGACGTTGTCTTTGCCTATAACTTGGCTCAGTTAGTTATGCTGTGTGAATTGACAGGCACTCCAATTCTAAACATGCAGCTGCTTTTGTAAGCTAAACTAATGATGGCTAAAAACTGGGGATGCTGAAGGGGCACTCCCAAATCCTGGATTTACTTTACTGCTGTTCTCTTGTGCTGGTAATCATTTTCATCTGATCATACAGGGAGGCATTCCTGGGAGCTAAACAGAAAATTGGTGACTTGTTTATGAAGGGGTTGTTCTGATGGTGGTTATCCTGTGGCAGGAATAGCTTCCCACAAAGACCTTTGCAGGGGGAGTTACTATGCAGAACATAATAAAGGTGCCAAACTGTAAACACTAGGATTTGAATAATTGATACGGAAGAGACAATGATGGAAGAGACGGGGAATATTCTCTTGATTATGGCTCTGTCTACTCTTTTGGAAATAGCAATATCATTATACATAAGAGTGCCAATAACTCTGTTCCAAGGGTTTGTTCTTGATAAAATAGTCTTGAAAGTAGTAGATGGTAGTTTTGCTGTTTGGCAGACCTACAGGTCAGTACACAGGCAAACTCTTTGCTTGTGTTGCAGCATGTTGTAATTTGAGTGTGGTTTTTTGTTTTGTATTATTGAAGCATAGCTTACATATGTTTTCATGTATATCCTAATGATGAAGTTTGGTTTTGCATCTTTGAGTGTCCAGAGGAGTGAGCTCATTCCCCACCTTCCACCATGCAACAGTTATGAGCACATACTGTAGAGAGCATCTTAAAACTGCAAAATCCTAAAGGTACATGATGTTAAAGGATTCAAGATAGTGGATAAGTAAAGCAGGCAGTAGGTTTCCCTGTCAATTGTGTATCTCAGCAAAGTGCTCGGTGTATCTCTCCGTCAGCAAGTGACAGGATACATACCTCTTCTTGCAGTAGGTGACCCCAAGCAGTAGTTCCAACAAATGCTTAAATGGAAATGGGATAAGGGCCTTTGCATAGCAGCGTTACTACTTGAAGACCACTCTGTCAAATGATCTTTAAGCTTATCTATAGACAACATTCCACAGGACTGCTTAGCAGATGCAGCTCACGAAGGTATTTCTTTGCAAACACCCTGATCAAGTATGACTTCTGGTGGAGCTCTGATGATAAAAGGTCTCTGTACCTTCATCACTACCATAAAAGGCACTGACACAGCTCCCAGTCTGTTTTTAAACTTGTGTTTTGGTGAAGACTGTTAATTTTGATTGTCTGTTCTGAAGGGTCAGACTAAAGGGTCTTAGCAATTAATAAACAAAGAACCACTTTGGCTGTGAGAATGAGAAAGGTGGTATGTGTAGGAAGTAAGAGTTAATGAGGCTGTAAGAAACAAAAAATCCTTGATTCCATAGCAGTTGGTCAACATTATATACACCAATATTATTTCATTTTTATTCCCCCTTTTGTCATAATACAGCTAAAATTTCCAGATCAGAGGAGTGAGAAGGAAAATCCAGACAAATCTTCCTAACTACAGATCAAGGAATATATTCAGTAAACAAGTAGGAGTAAAATGGACCAATATTTCTTTTATATATTTGAAGCCAAAAATTTGATCTTCATTCTGGGATGGTCATCCAGGACTTTGAACCATATATTCCACTCAGTCTAGTATGACATACCAGTCTTTCTTACAAGATATCAGTGATAACTAGGAGATGGATCAGTGATAACGTGTATTTTTCTGTAAATACAAAAATTTGCAAAGATCACCCGGAAGATGCAGAGTGATCCTGCATTACCATCCAACAGACTAAAAATAAACAGCTGAAATTCTGTGATCACACTGCTGTATTATGTATGTTGATAAGATCACAGTATCTTTTCCACAGTGAATGCTGTTCTGGCTTCCGTAGGTTTGGGAACAACCTTTCTTTTGTGAACTTGCAAAATCATGCCTGCGAGTATTCTACCAGTGCCACGTACCATGACTGATGAAGTAAGGGGGATCTGAAAGCATTCCCATGTAGGATGAGAGGACCATGGTAATGTTGTATCTCGTAGATGAGTGTGAAGGTGTAAATTGTATAATGAAGAAGCCAAACTTGAAAATTTACTGGTGATACATTACCTTAAGGCATCATACAGAAACATGGCATGCAAGGTTAGGCAGATTTGTCATCATGATAGGAAGAAGACCCACACGTGTATGTTATGGCAGTCCAAAACCTTTCTCGAAATGCAGATTGTTGCAGGTTCTAAGGAGTGGGGGTGAGTTCCAATTCTTTCTTGTCCCTTCAGCAGCCAGCTGTCCGGGCCAGGAGAGGGATACAAAGTTGCATCCAAAGTAGGTCATTACCTCTGCCAGTATTTTGTGCTACAGTGAGTCTTGAGTTGACTTTTATTAATCTGTAAAACAAAGGTGATACACTTTAGAAATGTAGAAATGTGTCTCATGAAGTTTGTTTCTATGAGAAAATAGAGGAGGATGCGAGGCAGATAAATAGCAGTTGTATTTCTTTATGTGGTCTTTCTTGCAGTGATTCTGTTGAGAATTTGACAACTACTGGAGAAGATCCACTAGGCAGAAGATCCTGCTTCTGTGAAGTTTTCCATGCAAAGTGAGTCAACATTGGCAACTTGTTTAACAGTTTGATCCTGACAGGTAAGGGTGTGAGGATTCTGAAGGACTGGGACTAAAGCCCCTTGCACGTGTTGAACTGGTGTGAAAAACGGTGGTGAGGGGTCTGTTGCCATCAAACTAGGGATCAGAGGGCTTCTTCTTTTTGGCTTGAAATTCAACCGTGTGCTAGTAGAATTGTATTCTTTTGAGTAACCACATCTCACTTGTGAGGTGGAAAAGATGAAGGTAACAGATCTTTGAGGTTATAAGCATATGTGCTGAGGACTGGTCAGATGCTCCAGACAATACTACATACTGTTCTGTTTTGAAATACATGGGCTAATATACTAATACTTAAAATGGAGAGGTTGAGCATCCTGCTCTGGTAGCCTGTCATAGGGTCAATGAGAAGTTATTTTGAAGTCTAAGACTCCTAATACAGAGCTTTTTGTTGAGTGTGCCCTAATCTTTGTGCTGTTACTCTGAAATATCATATGAAGGAACGACATGAGGTCTGTGTCCTAACCTGGATGCTCCAGAGCAAAAACTCTACATACCACCTTCTTAATGAGAGTAATTGGAAGAATCTAGAAGCATGAGTTTAAGTTACAAAAAAGTGGTCAAATGGTGCAAATACTAATAAGGAATACCCTGTTATCAAAGGGATGTCTAGGGAGTATGGAATGCCGTAGTCCACCTGGCAGAAAAAAGAAACTGGAAAAAAGCCAACTTGCTGTGTGTCAGACACATTAGAATGTGGACACCATCAAGGTTTCTGTGGAAAACTTGTCTCCACTTTAAAAAATTATTTGAACAGCTGCCCAGCAGATACACGTGAATTATCCCTTAAAAGATAAACCAACGTATTTTCTTATCATAATCTTACTAGGTTTTTGACAACATTATTTCTATTTATTTTTATACTCTGCACACTAATTCACATGATATGGTATGGTATGATACTCCCTCTTTAATACATTTCTATTACAGGTTGAATTCCAGTGCAACAACACTAACTTATATCAGCATGTTGTAAGACTTCTGAGACTGGTGGTAGGATCACTAAAACAATTTAACTGGAGATCAGTTCCTCACAGCCAAGTACACAAATGACCAGATGGCCTACATAGTTTGTACAAACTTTCTTGTATTGGATTGAAGGTACTTTGTGTGTCTGAACCTAAGGATCTATTCCTACACTGAGTGGACTGCACAAGTGTTAGCTGCTTTAATAGCTTGTGTTTTGTTTAGAGATCAGTGTGCTAAATGGTCCCAGATAAGGAAAAAAGAATCTGGAAAGTACTTTTCATATTCTACAAGATTTCCACAGCCTAGCTGCTTAAACTCTCTGGACCTTAATTAACTTTCTACAAGTAATAGCAGATGTATCTATTTCTGATTCCCTAGTCATATATTGATTATAGGACCTACTGTTTTTTTGAAGCAAGGAAACCTCTTAGTACTAGAGAAAACATAAAGATGAATTGGTAAGTTGTTTTGCAGCAATTTAGCTGAGTGAATGCTAAATACTCAGAATCACACCTACTCTCAATCACTTGCTTTTTACTATATGCTTGCTCTGGATAATCAGCACAGGCAAGTGTTTGTGTTAGGCTGGGCCAGCTAAACCTTGTTTTCTAAGGATGTGGGTGCAGCTGCCTTGCAGAAATGTATTGCAGTAAAATCCTCCAGTTCTCGAATATGGCTGTAATGGCTGTCTAAAAATAATACCTAACAAAGGGTGTCCTTCGCAGGGGAAGCCAGAAATAACCTTTTTCTCTGTCAAAATGTAATCAGTTAATCTACAAGCAGCAGCTTGACCCAGAGACCACGAAAGAGCTGACTTTCAACGTAAGGAATCTTGAGCTTGGACTTCCCCCCAAAGAGATAATAAATACCACTCGCTTCAACTTTTTAGCCTCGGTTTTGTAACGAGCCGCGTCCCGCCTCCATCCGTTCCCTGGCCCCCGCGCTGGGCCGTTCGAACGTTGTACCAGGGACACGCGACGGGTTCGGGCTCGGGCCCAGCCGGTCCGGGCGGGAGCGCGGCGGTCGCTGGGCCAGCGCGTTCCCGCCCCGAGCGCGGCCGGTGCCGGCCCCGGGCGCGGAGAACGGAGGCGCGCAAGGCCCCGCCCCGCGGCGGCGGGAGCGGCGGGGCTGGGCGGCGCCTGGCGCCCTCACGTCCCTTCCCTCGCTCGCTCGCTCCCTCCCTCCCCGCCCGCCTCTCCTCCTCCCCCCTGTCGGCGCAGCGCTGTGGTGAAGCCGCATTGTTTGTGCCGTGGGGGGAGGGGAGCTGCTCAGCCCCGGGAGCCGAGCGCCGAGCCCGCAGCCGGACGGCGACGCGCGCCGCGCCTCACGAATGCGCCGCGCCCGGCGGCAGCAGCAGCCCCGCACCCAGCGCCGGGTGACCGCCGCGGGCAGCGCGGCCCTCGTAGCGCCCGCTCGGCCGCCCGCGGCTGCCGGACGCGGGGCCAGGCGGCAGCACCGGCGGGGCCTCCGCCATTAACCCGGCCGAGCGTCGGCCGCAGCGGCGGAGCGGGAGGTCTGTCAGCCGCTCCTCGGCGGCTCCCACAGCGTGAGTACGGCCGGGTTGGGCGGCGAGGACCCGCGGGCGGGGGCTGCGGGGCCGGGAGCCGGAGGGTCTCGCCGCAGCGGGACGGGAGAGCGGCATGGGGGAAAGAGCAGGGCGGACTGGGCACGGCAACCTGCGGGGGAGGGCAGCGGCGGGCGGGCGGGGAGGCGAGGCGAGTGCGGCGGTCTGGGGGAGGGAGGGAGGGCGCCGCTGGAGCTGTTTTGTCAGCCGCCATATTTGTGGGCCGAGTATTTTCGCGGCGGGGAGGGAGTGACTGTTGGGAAGGGCTGGAGATGATGGGCCCGGGCAGGAACCATCCTGCCGGGGGCCGGGAGGGGGGAGCGCCGCGCTGGGCAGGAACCATCGGCGGGAGGGGAGGGAGCGCGTTGGAGGCTCCCTGGGCGTGGGCAGGAAGTGTTGGCGCGGCACCGGCGAGGGCGGGCCCGGGGGCGTGGGCAGCCGCGCGCGGGAGGCAGGATTCCGGGATGGCTGCAGGATCTGGCTCTGGCGGCGTGCGGGTTCTGGCGTGGGTGGGCTTTTTCCGCCGGGCCGGGAGAGAACGGCTCTGGTGGTCCCGCGTGTCTTGGCCGTGCCCGCGCACGTTCGCTGGGCTCCGTGAGCCCCCGCTCTGGGCCGTGCCTCGGGGAATCGCTCCTGCTGCGCGGCTGAAGCGGCGGGTGATGTCCGCTCAGTGTGCGTGTAAGCACTGTTTGCTTACCGTCCCTCATTGTCTAGGACTAAAGAGTATTTCTGTGTCTTTCTCTTTTTAATGGTCTACATGAAAGTGCCATTCAGAATGGAATTCCCTAGTCCATTGAGCAGTGATCCAGGGACTAAAGACAGCTTATTTGAAGAGGAGGAAGTTAACTAGGGCTGAGATTGTAATTTAGAAGTATGTGGTACTGTACTTTTCGTGTTGATTTTAGCTATCTTACACCTTGATAAATAGCTTTTTTTTTTTTTTTTTTTTTTTTTTTTTTTTTTTTTTTTGCCTCATACCATGTATTTCACAGAAACAGCTATTTCCATGTACTTCTGTTGTGGGGAGGAAAAACGTCTGCTGGTGATTTCCTTCCCAAGTAGCTGATGCAATTCTAAGAGATGAGAGCTGTGGATAACTTTCCTGGTTTATATCCCGCAGTCTTTGAGGGCAGGACAGTGCTAACAGAAGTGCATTAAAATAATTTTGTGTGCGGTTAGTGCAGTATCTTTGTGGTCATTGAATGGAAACTTGTCTTAGTTTATGCTTCAAATTTACATCTTAGTCCTCATTCCCATTGATCTACAGGATACTGGGAAGAGGGCTGGGAGTAGAAGGGAGAAATGCCAGCTGATAATTGCACAGGAAAAGCAAACCAGTTGTGGGTCATGAATTTTCTATGCAGAACTCTGGTCTTCATCCGGAGTATTTATAGAGCATTTGCAAACAGAAGAATTTTTGAGAAACAAAACACTGCTTTGGCCTCTGGGGCATTTAAGTTATTCACGCTAAATTTGCATGAAATTCAGCCTGAGTACTACCAGTTTCGATTCTGTGTGCATTACATTGTATTTGTAGGGTATCCAGTCTGTGTTTGAGAGTGTAACTTCCTTCCTAAGTCAGCTGTATTTACAGTACACTTAGGTGTTAGCTCAATAATTTTTTTATCAGTCTGGTTTGACTTTTGCAACAGCTGTCCTAAATTTTTAAGCAAGATTAAAGATCTTGTGCGTTTGAGTATTTTCTTCCTATTTTTAATTCCTGCCTGAAGCCATACTCGAGAATCTTGGGAACAGAGGGGGGTAGAGAGCTTGGAGACATAGCATTAATGTGTTTTTCTGTGGTACTGGCTAAGGTAGTATGGACAAGTTACACATGTCTCTATCCTCAGGAGCCACTATGAACAGATACACAATCAGCTAAAACGTAGGAAGGGACATTAAAAATACCAAAGCAGGCTTTTGCATCTAGACAGAATTGAAATGCAACTATATGAGGTAAACATACTGTAAACCGTGTTTCTTGATTGACAAGTAAATTGAGTCCATTCTGATCTGTAATAAATTGCTGTGCATGGACACATCAGTGCATTTTAGCTGAAGAATCCATCATTACTTGTTCGCAATAACAGAAATCAGGGCCATTGTAATACATTTGATTTACAAAATCTGTATTGAAACTGGGAACTAATTTTTAGTTTTGGTTAAATTACTGGTTTGTTTTAGTGGTCGGACCTTCTTTGGCAGTATTAGTTGTTTAAACTGATTTTTTTCTGCAGTTAAGAAACTAGTATGATTGAATCCTGAGTTGTTTTACAGAATTTAATTATTAAATGCTTCCTCCAAAGTTGTTTGAAGAAATGGAACCTTTTGTGTTCTTCTGTGGTTTATAAAGAGCAGATCAAAGATCTGTCATGATTAATCACTGACTGTTGTTTGGCTATACGGTATAGAAGCTAGTAAAAAGCGTTAAGAATGAGTTGTGTAAAAATCAGATTTATGACAAGCACAATTCTCGTGTTGATAATAAAACTAGCTTAGATCATGAAAACAGAGTCTGTTTGTGAGAGCAGACAGAGCCTTTCGGGAACTAGTCTTAGGGCCTAAGTGATCTAGAAGACTTCCTGTGAAAGGAATTCCTTCAGTACTTTGAGGCCTTTAGAAATTGGCATCATAGACTTAAGCAAAAGGCAAGCAGCATGGAGCAATTAATGTAGTTGTTCAGTGCTTGCTGTTTTCTTCCCGAAATAGGTATACTGGTCTTTCACAGTAGCTGTGTTTTGATTTCTCTACTATTTTGGCAATACACGCTAACAGTAGTTGTGTTACAGTGAGCAGCCCTGACTCAAAATGTGGAGTTGAAATGGTGAGGCCCTAATAATACTTTAGGCAGTGATTAAAGATCAAGGGTTTTTAATGTAGCTGAGGTTGAATGATGCTATTTAGTAATGATTTATTGGGAAGAAGGAAGGAGTGGAATAGAATTTTAAACTTGACAGTGTCAGTCAGGTTTATAATATTTTCAGCCCTTATAGGAGAAAAACCCCACCCAGTGTGAAGATGTCAAAAGGCATGAGTATGTATGGACACTTCTAACTTAGAAGTTTTGTGACCATCCTAGTCATTGGGCTTTGGAGTGGGGGGGAGAAAGCTATCTTTTTGTATGGTATGTGATCTTTTTGCAGTAGGTTGTAAACTTAAAAATTGTTTTAAAGAGCTTGGGACTGGGTTTATAAATAGGAAGATTTTTATCTATCAGCAGTTGATTTGAGAACAGCTTCTGAAGAATCTGTTGAAGGAGAAGGCTGTGTGTACTTAAAAGCAGGGAACATGTTTTGGCCCTAAGTCAAATCTGCTTTACAGGTGAAATTTTTACTAGTTGCAGTCCATACTGCACCATATTGGGCACTAAGGGTTCTGTCATGTTCTTGTCATGTTGTGAAGAATAATGGGCTCACTAAGGATTGAGGAAAGTAAAAAAAAGTATAGGGCTGTCAAACTGCCCACTTGCCAAATGTGGAAGTATGTGTGCTTTTCTAGCTTTTAAATATAGATATAGTAGTTGAGTTGATAACCTGTGTGTTTTGAATTGCACTGGAAAAAAAATTCAGATAAAACCCATTTTTCTTTCACAATTACATTAGTTCTTTTAAAGAGAAGTCTAGAGGACATAATCTGTAGCTGTTGCAAAAATTTTCAAACTGCTGGTGCCCCTAAGGTGTTAAGTATTGTATTAAAGGTTTTCTTACAAAGTAGCAAATGCATTTTTTTAATCTGTGACACTTCTGAAATGTTTTTGTTCTCATGCAGTGGTCTTGCCAACAGTGCTTCTAGAGGGTTTCTAGCAAGGATTTTGTATAGCTGTGTGTACTCAGAGAAGCTGTTATTTAGAAGATCTATTGATCTTCAGGTTAAACTTGTACAAAACTGAGCAGTCATGTTGAGTAAGAGTGACAGGCTTTTGGTTTTGTTTACTTTTAGTTAAATATATGCATAGAGGGCTGTAAAACTGAAGGTTTTTTTCCCTTACTACAGTAAAACTAATATTTTAATATGATTATTTGGAGTTCATAGTATTAACTGTTGCTCTAATTTTAGGTAAACATTACCAAATGAGGAGAAAAGGAAGATGCCATCGAGTATCGGCAGCAAGGCATTCTTCTTCCCCATGCAGTATTAAGCACTCCCCAACACGAGAAACCTTGACATACGCTCAAGCTCAAAGGATGGTTGAAATAGAAATTGAAGGTCGCCTGCATAGGATCAGTATCTTTGATCCTTTAGAAATTATATTAGAAGATGATCTTACTGCCCAAGAAATGAGTGAATGCAACAGCAATAAGGAAAATAGTGAAAGACCACCAGTTTGTCTAAGAAGCAAACGCCATAAAAATAACAAAGTGAAAAAGAAAAATGAAGCTCTTCCGAGCTCACATGGTATACCTGCTACAACAGCTCCTCTTCCAGAACCAAAAGTACGGATTGTTGAATACAGTCCCCCTTCAGCTCCTCGGAGACCTCCAATTTATTACAAATTCATTGAGAAATCAGCAGAAGAACTTGATAACGAAGTTGAGTATGACATGGATGAAGAAGATTATGCGTGGTTAGAATTGATAAATGATAAGCGGAAAAGTGATGGAGTGTCAGTTGTTTCCCAAAATATGTTTGAATTCCTTATGGATAGGTTTGAAAAAGAATCTTATTGTGAGAACCAAAAACAGGGTGATCATCAGTCTTTAATTGATGAAGATGCAGTGTGTTGTATATGTATGGATGGTGAATGTCAGAACAGCAATGTGATCCTGTTTTGTGATATGTGTAATTTAGCAGTACATCAGGAATGCTATGGGGTGCCATATATACCTGAGGGCCAGTGGCTCTGCAGACACTGTTTGCAGTCCCGCTCTCGGCCTGTAGACTGTGTGCTGTGCCCAAACAAGGGAGGTGCCTTTAAAAAGACAGATGATGATCGTTGGGGACACGTGGTGTGTGCTCTGTGGATTCCAGAAGTTGGATTTGCCAATACGGTTTTTATTGAGCCAATTGATGGTGTCAGGAACATTCCCCCAGCCAGATGGAAGTTAACATGCTACCTCTGTAAACAGAAAGGTGTTGGTGCCTGCATCCAGTGCCACAAAGCAAACTGCTATACTGCATTCCATGTGACGTGTGCTCAAAAGGCTGGTCTATATATGAAAATGGAACCTGTGAAAGAACTAACTGGCAGTGGAACAACGTTCTCTGTGAAAAAGACTGCCTATTGCGATGTACATACTCCACCAGGTTGCACACGGAGACCGCTCAATATTTATGGAGAAGCTGAAATCAAAAACGGTGTTTGTAGAAAGGAGGGATCAGTCAGAACTGCTAGGTCTACATCAAAAATCAGGAAAAAGACAAAAAAAGCCAAGAAAACAGTGGTTGAACCCTGTACAGTTATGCCAACAGTATCTGCTCCTTATATCCCCCCCCAGAGGTAAGCACACGATCAAAATGTGAGAATCCTTTATTTAATCTGTTTAATTTTCAACCAGTGCTTTTAGATGCCACCTTGAAGTTTTTGTACATTTTTTACCTGCTTTCTTTAAAGGCCTTTTTCAAAGGACTACTGTTATTTATGTACATTGCACTTCTGTGGAGTTGCATTAAAAATTCAGTAACTTCCTCAGAGAAATTACTAAGTGATCAAGTGATCTGTCTTGTCCTCAGAACATTTGGTTTGAGTTTTTTAGTTTGGGTCAGACTAAGTTATGTTGTGTGTTCATTTGTCATTCCCTGTACTTCTAAGAATTAACCACATTTGAATTTGGAATTGTAGATGCAGTTGTTCTTCATATTAAGGAAAGAAGCCAAGCTCAAAGTTAACTTCATTTGTAATTTTGGATTCTGAGCTTCTTTTTTTAATTTTAAGAGATCCAAAATGAAAATTACAATTGTGTATGTAAGTTTTGAATCTTGTTCATCTCACATAAATTACAAATTAAGAATAAACTTGTAGTGTAACATCTATGTAAGTTTTACAAAAAACCTTCAAGGAAGTGTTTTCCTTGTATAGTAGAATAACTTCTCCAGTGGCGTTTCCGAAATTTATGTTTGTATGTTTACAATGGCAATATATTTGTTTACCTCTTAATTTAAATTCTTTCTAATTTAAGAGCAGTAGTTTTGAAAGTTTCTCAAACAATTACCAGTTCTGTGTGCAGGCTCATTTCCTGTCCAGTGACTGGACTCTGAATGCACAGAAGTGAGGGCTTTTAATATAATACGATGCCTTTTAAATAGCTGACTCACAAGTCTCAGGTAGTGAGCAATTAAAGCTGATTAAATTAATCTAAATAAATATGTGTTTAGAGACTGCAGTTCTTTTCTGTAGTTTGTTAATGTAAGAAGCTACTTATTGGCTGACTTTGACAAACATCCTTCAGCTCCCATGTAACGTTTACAAACATCGGATTGATTACTCTGTTCTGTGTTAGGATTGACTTGGTAAAATGGTTTTTTTGTTTAGTGATGCACTGTAGAAAAACTTAAGTTGACAGTAGGCAACTAATACTGCTATTTAAATAGGAACTACTATCCATGCAAGGAGAAAGTTGGTGTAAAATAATTTGGATTTGCCTTAATTAGGACAATCCCTATTGATAGTGTAGTGCGGTTTTGTTTTGCTTTTTTTAGGACGCTCTAAGAAAGAACATGAACTAAGAGTTGAAGATTAGAAAGTATGTTCTCAGTTGTGCCTCTAGCAGCTCATTCCATTGGCAATTTTTAAAAAAGCCAGACCCTAAAAAGATGCTATCATCAGATGGCTTTTTTTTTTTTGAATAGTCATTAGATGCCAGGAACCAAAATACAAAGACATTTTATTCTTTCTTTTTTTTTTTCATGTTAATGATGGACTTTTTTTTCAAGACTGCAGAGAAATTCAGCTTTCTTCTATTTATGCTTCTCTTCATATTTCTATAAACAAGTACACTTTGTATACTGTACGTCATAAGTGTAAAAAGTGCACAAGTTTAAAGGTATTTTTAAAGTTGAGCTTTGTTATAAATTGCTTGTTTTTGGCTGAGGGGGACCCTTGCTTAAGTGCTCTTTGTAACGTGAACATGTTCTGCCCTAGAAAACTGATCCCTGAATTAAAAGTGAAACAAATGGGCGTATTAAAAGGTGTAGTGATTACACTGCAGACCCAAATCTCTAGTTTTAGAAATAAAGTTGTCAAGTTTTCTTTGGCTGTTCTTCATTTTTCTGTGTGTTTAGGAAACACTCTTGTGTTTCTGTAGGAATTTAGTACATACCCATAAAATACTAAAAAATTATTTGGATAATTTCACAGTAGTCTTCATTTATATTATTATTTTTCTCTAATCTGTTTTTTAAATACTCTTTTTTTTTCCCTTGGAGCTGAAGCATGGTTTTTCAGAGGCCTTAGGAAGAGCAAATAAGCTATTTAAGTTACTAGAGAATAAATATATACACTCAATGTTTAAACACTAGTGCTTTTTTATCTGAAGAATTTGATTTTAATATGTTTTCAACATCTCTGGAAATTGAGGTGCACGTGGAGATGTTTGGTTTAGATTGCTTTCTTAATACCTAGGCTGTATGCCTCCTCAGCATATTGCTGGCTCTTCAGAGTTGGTAGTTGGAAGAGTGTACACATATGAAGATCGTAGTGGAAGAAAGTACGTGCTGGATGCAGCCCCTGAGTACATCTAGTGAAGCTTGAGGAAAACCATCTTGCAGTTTATGTTCAGTTTAAGGAGAAGGATTTGTATCCTTTTCTGGGTAGTGGGAGTATATGAACGACTGAGCATTTTAGTAACGCAGTTTTTAATAATTCTATTTTCCAAAACAATTCAGGATATTTTAAAAAGATTGGGTGTAAAACAGCATAGTTCATAATTTCTACACAACTTTTGTAGCTTATGAATTTCTGGATCAGCTTACCTTAGGTCAGGTTTCTATGCTACTGCCTTGAATGACTTTGACCAGAATTTCTTACACAGATGTCAGACTCTAAGCTTTTTGCAGTTAAATTCTCTAGGTCATTTATAATCTAATTCTATGATCTCTCTGATTTTCACCTGTGTACTACTGATTTAGGGGTGCAGATCTAAAGTTGCTAACCATTGATAATAGGAAATAAATGCTTACCTCCCCCACCTCCCTCTTTTTTATCTTTTTTTGTAATTTATTTTTAATGATGGGCCTATATCTGTCCTGTTGCCTAGGTATTTTGGAAAGTCTATACCTGAGTATCTACTTCCAAAGGTGCAGTAGTTCATCTTGGAGCCTTAAGATGGTTTCAGTTTTCAGTGCTGTCAATTCTGACTTGTAACTTGCTTAGCACTTGTAATAATGTATGGGACTACCAGGGAACTCTTAAGCATGGAGGATGTATGTCAGACGTGGCTATAGAGATGTGTTGTTTCTTTACTTGGAAATTCCATTCTGTTCTTATTGAAATACCAAACTCTTGAACATGGTGGCTTACACTGTACTGTTCATACTCTTCAGCTTTTTTTGTTTGCCTGTTTTTGGTGAGCTTTTTTTTTTTTTTTTTTTTTTTTAATTGTTTAAAGGTAGAAATGAGGATCATCTAAAAGTTGTGTTCCTGGGAAGTGCCAGAGCAGGTGTGCTGTGTAGGGAGGAGAGTGGGAAAGGACACTCTCAAACTTTCCCAGTATATGGGAGGGACAAGACAGTACCTGCTCCTCTTGGCAAATGGTAGTCAAAATGTAGCCTCCCACTGCCACCAGCCAGTTTGGCTGAAGAAAATGGCAAATTTGTTCTTGAAGTATAGTATATGCCACTAGGGTTGTGTAATGGTTGAATTTTTGCTTAGTAGAGAGATTTCCCACCACCAAAAAAACCAAACCAAACCAAAACAAAACAAAAAACAAAACAAAAAAAAAAACAACAAAAAAAAAAAAACTAGAAGGATTTTGTTTAGACTGCAGGTCCAGAATTTTCAAGTTAGGAAATCCTAACTTTTAGGGTTGTCTTGGCAATCTAAGTCCAGCTGCACTGACTGTGCTCAAATTTTGTGTGTTGTTGTTTTTTTTTTTTTTTTTTTAATTTGCTGCTGCTCATTCTTGTGGATTATAAATGTTACCTTATTCAGCAAGCAGGATGCGTACGTGAAGCAGAAGTGTTACAATGTTAACTGGGAAAACTACATGGTTTCTCTTATTTTTGAGTTCTTGATTCTCTAGTACAAATAGCTCTGGTTTTGTGTAGCCTCTTGATCTTATGAGCCAAAGAGGCATTTTAAAAATGTTTGCTTGTTAGCCAGTGTCAATATTCACGTTATTTAAAAATGCTGTGAAACTACAATATTGTAGCTATATACTTAGAGGGAAATAGAATGTGATATGAAATACTTAATCTTCAGTGTTTTAAAAGTATACACTGAGATATAGTGTAATCTGCTTTATTAAAATGCCATTCGTGCAAGTACTGCTCTATTAAGTGGAGGCTGGCATTAAAAGTATATAAATATTTGCTTTCGTCTTTAGTTTCTCTTTCTGTAAACATGACATGTTTGTTATGTCTGAAATTAAGAAAACATTTGAAATGTAATACTTGTATAGAAAGCAAAGAATAAGTAAAAAAGTCCCACTTCTATTAGAAGAAGGAACAGTGTATGTTGTTGCACAAAGTGTGTTGCATTGTTAATGTTAAAAAAGAATTATAAGATTATTATGACAGTAAGGTAAGTAATAGCTGACAACTGAGAGCAAAAATTGCTGTGACTCTTACAAAAACTTTTTCAGCTCTGCTGACAGATCAGCATTTATGTGCCCCACCTTAACTGATTTCTTTATGTTGATCTTTGGTTTTATTAGGTGCCTGGTAGTAAGCTGGATTTCTGTTACTGTGTCTCAAGGCAAAACCTGTATTTTCTTTTGGTTTATAATTTACCTGGTTTAGCTATCCTGAGCTGTCTTATCAAGTAATTAAATGTAGTCTTGTTATCTTAACACAGGAATATTGATGATCTCTGAAAGGAAGTATGGACCAGAAAAATAAATAACAAATAAACAGAAAGTGCTGAAATGCAGTATAAAGGGAAAGGAACATTAACAAAACGTTCAAGACACTGTTAGTCTGCATTCACAGATAATGCTTCTTATTCATACATGTAACTAGTGGATTTGTTTTGGGGATTTTTAAAATGTTTTTTAGGGTACTCTGTTTTTTTTTTTTTTTTTAATACATTTAGAAAGTTTTCAAGGTGGGGGAAAAGAACAAGAAATGTGGCTTAAAATTCAGCATAAAAAAGCTATTGGAAAATACTGCTGGGCCAGCATTGAAAAGAACTTGGAAGCTGAATAAAGCCAGACCAATATCTGTTAGCTTTTTATCCTTGAATATACATGTATGTATAATTTACAGAATGAATTTACAGTATGCAAATGCGTATTTTAATTCCAGGGGAGCATGATGTAGGTATGCCTTGTGACTATCTAATACTTGGATCATAGAATCACCTGAGGGGAATGCCAGAAGTCTTTGACTGCTGATGTTTCTTGTCTTGTCACATTGTTTGACTTTGAAACCTTTTTGTTACATGTAGAAACTACTACTGATGTCATCCTGATCTCTTTGCTTATATAAAAAAGTAATTTTCCCTAAATTAAAAAAGCTACTGTGGTGTCCACTAGTTTTGCCTCAGCAGTATTTAAAAAAAGTAAAGGTAACTTCACAGCATTATTTTGAAGCTAGTTCATCTTGACACTGGTTGGCTTATTAAATAAGGATTAATTAATATGTTCAAAGAAGTGTAACTTATTTAGTAAATTGTAAAAGCAGATTTTGAGTAAAAGTAATACTTTTTTTTCTTTTATTTTATACGTATAAGGCCAAGAAGCTTAAAACAAATTAATGTGTTACCTCTGTAAGGCATATCATTAATATTCTATGTGTTTTCTAAGGGGTTTGGTCCACAATGATTATATATATGATAATGCAGTTAAGAAGACCAAGATTTGTATGATTTTGTTTTTCAGAACTTCTGAGTTTCACCAGTTATGTGAACTTTCATTCAGTTTTTTTTTTGTGGCAAATAAAGGATGTTGTGATTTGTGCCATAGCAAAACATCTAAAGAATGCATTGTCTGAAAACTGTCTCCTGGCAGTTTTTTTTTTTTTTATTCAATGATCAAGTTACAGAGTGCACAAAACTTAGAAGATAAATACTGAGCTTTCTTCTTATTACAGATCAAAATGTGATTTTTGATTAATACATGTGATGTGAATTTTGCCTTTTGATACTAGATTTCAAAATCATGTGTGGTCATTATATATGTATAGGAACTGACAGAGGTAAATCTGTGCATATGATATTTCTGAGAAGAGATTTTTCCAGTGTGATAGGGTGGAGAGTTTTCATTGTTTGAGTTGGGTTTGGTTTTGGTTTTTTTTATTTTATTTATTGTTTTGGGGTTTTTCCCTTATCCAAAGTTTTGGAATATCACAAACTCTAGTTGTTAGAATAGGAAGAAGATAACAGAATTAACTGAAATAACAATGTTTTCTTACCTCTTCAGTTCACTGTTCTACTTTTCCTGTCCAAGCAAAATTTTACAAGCTGCTTGCTCAAATAGAAAAATAGGGGGTCACAGTCATGTAAGCAAGACAAAATGCTTCTTACATGTGCATTTAAAATCAAATACTATTTAAGTACCAGTAAATATTGAATAAAGAATAGGAACCTGGAGAGACTTTCTGGCTTCAGAATATGTATCAGTAGATTAATATATATATATAAAATATATACATTAAATATAAATATAAATTATATAAATATTAAATATAAATTAAATATAAATATAAAAATAAATGAAATATAACCTCTCCTAGGTTGAAAGTCTAATTAAATATATTAGACTTTCAACCTAGGAGAGGCAAATTCAGTAGCTAGACTTCTAAAACAACAGTCCAAAAGGAATAAAACCTGCAAAGTAGTTCTAATTAAGAAAGTGTGTGTTTATTGCATGTGGATTCTGTAGACTTGTGTTACAGAGATTTAAATGAAATCTTTTTCAGTCTTTCCTGCTAGATGCACTCTGTTAGGCATCTAGCTTACTTCTGCTTGGTATTAAAGGAATGTTGTCCTTTTTCAAAAGGCAATAAAGACATGCAGATAGATTCTGATTTTTACGTAGTTATTAATTTGCCTGTGTTGTCTTTCAAGTTGGTCAGAACAGTTTGAGTTTTTTTTTTATTTTTAAGTTAATAAGTCATATAGTAAGTTTTATCTTTTATTGAGGAATAGGATAACAAAGTTGTGCTTTTTCACTGTTTAAAATAAAAGTGTATTGAAAGATGAGTTTTATAAAAACTTTGATAAGCAGCTGCTGCCCAAAGGTGTCCCTGAGAAGAGTAGAGAGTTTCATCTGTCCAGTGGGCATTCTGATCTTCAAAAACTGAAGTTTTTTGAGATGAGGCTAGGAGGAATAGTTGGTAAGGCTCCAGAATTAATTCCAATTCCCCAAATAAATTCTTCCATAGCATTTTATTCTAGTTTTATGCTAATTGTGTTCCAGTGAGTGTCATTGGAATTACTATAATTATCTGTAGAGAAGTCTTGCGTCTTTCCTGCTTCCTACAAGTCTCAGTATATTTTGTGGAACTTTGCTGAACAAGGCTTGAAAATTCAAGTGTTCTGGAAACTAAATTGATTTTGTTGCAATTTATTCAATAATTTTTTTTTTACATTTTGTTCTGACAGGTTTTAAAGCATCTGCAATCTTTCTGTGGGAAAATAAGGGTATTTTATTTACTCTGTAAAGTGGAACATAATTTGATTGTTAATGGGTATTAGCGTAGATCAAGAGAAACTGGTATGTTAGTGATACTGAATTAAATTTTACAGGATATAATACAGTTTTCCTGTGTTGTGTGTACTTTTAGTAGTGCTATGCTGGATAAAGGACAATGAAAAATAACAAACTGATAAAACTGGAGACTCAGGGCTGGCATGGTAATTAAAATACTAGGATTCATTCATGTTCAAGAAATGCTTAGTTTTAATGAATATTTGATCTTCCTTTGGGTGTTTGATTAATACAGATTTTCATATTGAGTTCCTTGTGCTTGAGTTACTACAGTAATGTTGACAAAAATCACATACTTGCTCAAGAAAACGTTCTCTCCAGTTAATATTTCAAAAACTTAAGAATCTTGAGGTATTGTAATACTAAAATAATACCTGTGGAATTAAAAAGTATATATGGTCTGTGTAGGAGTTAGTAACGATTGATAAAAAAGTGGCTGATTATCTCTCATGGGCTTTCTGAGGTTAAACTGCCACACCGTTGATTACCAAAAATACTGGTTTCACTCTTCCCTGTAACCAGTTGCCATAGTTGCCACAGTGATATACAACTGAAACTGGGAAAGGAAGTCATGAGTCAAAGAAGGCAGCTGTGAGATTTGCTAATATGTTAAAAGCACATCTCTTACATTGACAAAATTTATTTTATGCATTTCGGTAAAAGGTGAGCAAAGGACTGAGTAACACACTCAGCTCTCTTGAATGCATTGACTAGTGCATTAAGTGTGTTATCCTTTACAGGGTAGATTATCCATCAAATGTCTCCATGTGAGGAGACTGTAGGTGCTGTTTCAGAGGTTAGATTCAAAAGGGACATTTGCCTGTTTAACGACAAGCCGGGATTGTATGATATCCCCATTTGTAGTGCACATCAGTGTTTCACAGGGCTGGGGCTGGGGCTGGGGAAAGGAAGTGAGTTCTGGCTCACTCAGTTGGCTGTGGCACAATTAAAACAGTTCTGAAAAATGTTTTTGTCATCTGTGTAGTTTTGGCATGTGGCTCAAAAAAAACCAAAAACAAGAATCAGTATGACTGCTAGTGCTAAAACATCAAAAGGCTGCAGTGGTCATCAGCTTGAAACCTAATGCTTCTTTTGTGAGACCAGCTAGATAGCAGCCATCACTGAATATCATTGGAACACAGTCACCTTTTTAAGAATTTTCAAATTCCTCTATCAATGTATTTTGTTTTAAATAACTGGTAAGTTGAGGGAAAATGGAGGTTTTTTTTTTTCTCCCAGTAGTTGATATGCTTGACTTGCCTTTAGAAAATAATACAGAAAGCTGTTCTTTTTTGATGTGCTTATACTGGAAAAAGTTCTAGTGTGGACAGATACTTTAGCAAAAACATGCCTTGGCTGAGGTGTTTTCTGTAGTTCTGGGAGGTGTCTCAGGTTCTCTAAGCCTTGCCTCTGCATTGGGGATTTATCAGTGTGCTGTAGCAATTAATCCTGTCATGTCCAAGTCAGATCCTGGATTGCAAAATGATGACTTTTTTAAACAGCTCTCTCTTACCTAGCCCAAATACATGCCTTTTTTTATTATTCTTCAGGGTTTTTTTATTACATCTTTGTTGGGGAAAAAAAAAAGGGAAGTATAATGTATGGAAAATTCATTTAGATGGTGGGAGCTTCAAAAACAGTACCCAGTCTGTGCATCTTACAGGGTTCTACAGCAATGTTGTCTCATTTCCCCAAAATAGTTGTATTGCCTTTCAAAATTTAAGGTGCTTGGGACAGTAAAAGTCTGCCTGGAACTATCAAACTAAGCAAAAGGATGGTTGAAGAGCTGTGATATAGGTAGTGGGTAGTTAGTCTAACAGCAGATGTAAGATCCTCCTAGCACTAAATTCATAGTGTAGAGGCTCTGTAGATACCTGCCACGTGTAAAGTTTCAGATAAGTATTTTGACAAGTGTATAGGTGCTACCCATGTGTGTTGTTTAAATGAAATACTTAGTTTTATTTGGAGGGGAAGGCAGAGACGAGTAGTTTCCAACTACTTTTAAAGTAGTCTCTGCACTCCAAATTACCTTCTGTCTATTTATATTTTGGAAGTTGGAGAGTGTCTTCTGTGAACATCTTTCTTAAGCTTCTTTTAACACTCTACTATTATAATTATATATGAATAGAATGGTTTGTTATGTGAATTGGCAAATGTATGTAAAGCTGTAGTTAAAGATGTTTGCTTAGTCTTGCCACATCTGATGGGCATGAAGCCAAGGCACCTTTCTTCATGTTATGATTCTCTGATCTTTCCAAATAGTTGCGTATTTGGCTGTGCTTTTTTTGACTTGGTTCAGTAGGTTTTACTGTTTCCAAGAGATTTGTGAAAGCAATTATTTGACTTTGATTGCGTTCTATAATTAATTGTAATTATGTTGTTTAAAGTTTAGTAGGGTCACATCTGTTCTGCATTGAGTAATTCTTTGTGGAGCCTGTGTCTGCCTTCCAGTGAAAGATGTACAAGACAGTCTGAAGTCCATCTGCAGAACTAAGCTTTAAATTAAACTAGAATTTTTCAAGAATGCCTGACTAGCTTAGTTATTAATTAAAAAAACAATGTCATTGAGAAACCAAAAGATACAATGGCACTGTATTTTAAAGAAAATCTGCATTTGCTCTGCCTTTACCTGGTGATTACTGAAAACTTCAGCTATAGTTAGTAGCACTGAATACACCTATTGCACCTTATCTTCTACACAGTCCAAAAAATCCCAGGGATAGATGACCTTTGAACTCAAAGTACACTTACTTGTATGTTAGTCTGAAAAATACTTTGTTTTCTCAGATATTCTTAAAAACTATTTTATCCAAGGCTTACTTCTAACTTTACATTTTGTTAGGTGTTTTGACTAGTTAGCTTTTATGACTTACCTGCAAAACTGCTTTCTTCCTAATACAAAAAGGGGAAAAGTAGAAAAACATTAGTATGTATATACAATCGTGATTCTTGTTTAAATGTCTCATGATACTGCTCTACAAATCAGACACTTCTTGAGTTAATATTTGCTTGATTTAGTATTAAATTTTGGAGAATATGCAGTAAATACTATCAACTGCAGAGTTTTGCTATGGGTAGTAGTAATATTCTGAGTGAAGAATTAACAGATTTCTTTTTTCATTGTTACTATCCTTTCTGTAACTGTTTTACATCCAGCTCTCTTTCCAGCTCACCCCTGCCCCCAGACGAAGGAAACATCTCTTGCAATACAGGGGGTTGGTAGCTTGGGGCATCTTGCCCCAGGGGCTGCCACCAGTTACAAAACTGGCATTACAATACAAAGAGAAAATATTTTTATTCTATAACTATTATCTTTTTTAACTTCTCTTTTGCTCTAATTTCAAGATATTGTAGGCACAAACAGCTGAAAGCTTTCTTTTTAATTTGTTTTCAGAAGCCAGTGTTGAGTTTGAGACTTGGTCATCTATCTAACATGTCATTATTTGAAAAACAGGAATCAGTATTGTTGTGTGTGATGTTCATTTAGCACTTTCATTGAGTATAAAAATATATGCATAGAGGATTTACATTTGTTAAAAAGCAACTTTGGAGAAAATACTGATTGATTTTTGATCAAAATATTTTGTTAACTGTTTACATCATTCTCATGTCTTCTCTGGTTATTTTCTTGTATGTGTGGGGAAAAATAATAATTGTTCCTATGTTTTATATTTTTTGTTTGGTTTATTTGTCAGACATTTAATATTAATAGAGCAATACAAGGCTTTCATTGCATGTTTTTATGGGAGGGGTTTGAAGATGTATTGTCTGTAAAATAAACTACTAATCTTTCTGTAGATGGCAACAAATGATCTGATGATTTTCATAGTGATTTGGAGCTTTTTATCTGATTTCATTTTCAATAGGAAAATCATTCTATGCAAAATGTACATAAAGATTTATTCTCAGCCCTAATCTGGAATTGCTCTTCCAATAATGATTACAAAATATTGATTCCCTTTAGCTTTATAAAGTGTCTTAATGTATTTAGTAGAACCTGCAGTGTCAAGCAGATGTATTTGGTTGTAATTTTCTGCTCAGAAATAATTGTACTGGAAGGGATCTTACTGAAAGTTAGTAACATAGTGATTACTTCTGGTTTTACAGTGTACATTCTTATATATGTGATGTTTAACTTCCATAGATAAATATGTTTTATGCTTTGCTGTGAAAAATACAATATCAGTTTTTCCATGTTTTAGATTAAATAAGATTATGAATCAGGTGGCCATTCAGCGAAAGAAGCATTTTGTTGAACGAGTGCACAGTTACTGGTTGCTTAAAAGACTGTCTAGGAATGGTGTTCCACTCTTGAGAAGGCTACAATCCAGTTTACAGTCACAAAGAAACACACAACAGGTATGTGACATACTTTTTATTTATAAGAAGAAATTGGAAATTTTCTATTTTATTGAGTTAAAAATAAACTAGGAAGCCTAGCTCAAAGTAAAAACTTTTTTTTATTCAGGACTGAATAAATTATTTACCCTATTCTGAAGTGATACTACCTATTTTGGCAGTTGGGAACTATCTAATACTTTTTAATATGTGAGATGTAAAAAAAAATTGTGCAGCTTTTTCTTCTGTTTTGCTTAAATGTTTCACAAAAATACTGTAATCACAAATATCATAATGCCATTATTCTTTGATAAGTGTTGTAGTTTTTTGGAACTCATTCTTCAATTACTGTCGGATAAAAAATAAAAGTTAATTTAAATTAATCAAACGATGCAAAGCAGAGATCTTATTTGACACTTGAAAAAAAATGTGTATTTTAACTGGGATTAAAATCCTGGGTTTTACAGGATTTAAACAGCTAGGGTTAGACAGGGTTAGACAGCTAGTTTACAGTTTTCAAATTCAGACCTGTATTGCCTGCCTTGTTTGGTAATAACAAAATGGAAGTTGTTGATGAAGTTCAAAGACCTGTTTCAGCTTCCGGTTTTGCTCTTGACACAGTTAAGTGGGACTGTAGACAAGCATAAGTTTAGGTGTACACTCCTAAGTTGAGTTGCTGAAAAACATGAATAAGTTGCTGAAGTTGCTGAATAAGTTGCTGAAAAACATCAAAACAGCAACTCCAGGTGGTCTGTGTTGGTTTCATGTTATTGGACAGTTTCAAAAATAATTAAAACTTCTGAGTTGTGTGGATCCATGCATGTAGACTTTGAAACGCTGTGAAGCATCATGATGTGGAAATTTTAACTGCATCCGAGTTACCTTTTTTAATGGAATGGAATGTGTAGGTGGGTGTGTTCTTTCCATTCTCCTAGCACTTGACTTCCTGTAAAACAGCTTCTAAAACATATGAATTAATTTTATAATAATTTACTTGTATTAAATTGAATTCTTTCCCCCTCTGAATTGGAACTGTTATTTTTGTTAGAATTGTATTTCTGTTTGATTAAGCCATTGATTGATGTAGTCATAAAAATACCGTGATCAACACTGCTTCCTAATTATTTGATCTGTCATGTTTGTGTGTATTTATTTCTTTGTTTAGCTTATCTTGTGGAAAAACTAATTAATAATTTCCAGAATAATTGAGATTGGAAAGGACCTCTGGAGGTCATCTGATACAACCCCACTGCTCAAGCAGGGCCACTTAGAACAGGTTGTCCAGCACCATGTCCAGTTGGCTTTTGAGTTACCTCCAAGTGTGGAAACTCCATAACCTCTCTTGGCAGCTGTGCCAGTGCTTGGTCACCCTTACAGTTAAAAAAAACCACAGGAGTCTTCTGATGTCTTTTCTTACTTTGTGCCCATTGCCTCTTGTATTGCCACTGGGCACCATTGAATGGAGCCTGGCTCCATCTTCTTGCCTCCTCCCTTCAGGTATTTGTGTATTGGTGAGATTTCTGCCCCTGAGCCTTTTCTCCTCCAGGCTAAACAGTTCTGGCTCTCTCAGCCTTTCCTCATAGCTGAGATTCTCAAATTCCATTTACATGAACTCCTTTTAGGTGAACTTTGAATATAAATCAACCACTTGTTTATCTTGTTTTCATTGTTTCTGTATTACTCCATTTTGAAGTTCGATTAATCTTTTACTTCTGCATGAGAGGTTCTGAAGAGTGTACCTAATTAGTGTTACCTAATAATAGTTGAAATTAATTTATTCAGGCAATAAACTTCTTTGTAAATGAACTTAAGTCCTTACAAAATCCTAAAGATAAGCACAGAAGTGTGGTGCTATTGTGGCAGTATAGAACTAGGCCATTGTTAGTGTACGAAAAATTAACACAAGCCAGTTTTCTGGGATGGCATGATAAGGGTGCAACATTTCTATATATTTAAATAATGACTATCACAATAAAACTATTATTGTAACTGATGTTCAATTAAAATAAAATAGGCCTTTGATATGAGCATTTTAAAATTCAATTGCCTGTTTACACTTCAGTACAAACAGTTCTTTATTTTCTTTCCTAATTTGAGATCTATTCTTAAATAAGGAAATATATTCTAAATAAATTGGAAGCTATTTATATTGGTCTGTTGAAAAGTTTGTTCTTTTGAAAAGTAAAATCTAGTTTCAAGGTGAGCTGAGTGTTAAATGAGTCTGTTGATGAAATATGTGTAGTTAGTGCTTTTCAGTGAGTAGCAAGTGTCCTGTGTATGACATTGTGTCTTTTCCAGAGCACTTTCATTAGCTATTTATTAAAGCAGTCATAACTGCAAGGCAGTTAATGTATTTTGTTACTCCCAAGTATAAACCAATTTGTAATCAAGACAATAAACAGCAATGGCATAGCTGTTGTGAGAACACCTTGAAAATTTTTAGATAGGCATGATTATTTTGTTCATTTCAGTCCAGATGGGAAAATTCTTTTTATTTTATGTGAGGGGTCAGAATATGAAGAAACCTACATAGATTTTTCAGTTAACCAAATATAAACAGTGATGTAATAAGATTCAGGGTTTTTAAGAATTGTTATTTAAACAGAAAAGAAATGTTATAATGACGAACCAAAACCTGAAAATGGTTTCAGGATGCGTGGTGGAAAGTGGTTTTGATCCCTCTCTGTTTGGTTGCTAGCACGAATTTGACAAAGGGAGAGGTCTTCATGATCTAGACTTACTTTCTAATAAATGTGTTTCAGAGTTTGGTTATGGTATGGTTTTGAAGATCTAAGAGTTCTAAACCATGCTAAAAGACCTAGACTGCCTCACCATTTGCAGGAACAAGGAACTCTGTAGAGAATGGTTTATACTCTCATTTCTCTCTCCACCTAGAGAAATTAAGGAAAGGTATTGGAATACTCAGATAGGTTTGCATCCTCATTATATTAGTTTTTTTCCCTGAACTTCAAGAACGCTTGAATGAAAATGAGGCATGAAATGTAAGTGTAGAAGTTTGCTGCTGCTGTAGTGATGTTAGTTTAAAGCCACTGTTAGAAGAAATAAAAGAGAAGGTGCTGATGACTTAAGGTCACACCTGCACTGAAGATTTCATTAAGATCACAAGTTGCAACCACTAAAATGGTTTTGTCTGATTGCCATACAAGTCCAGCAGTGCATGCTAATAAAACTAATTGTGTTGCTCAAGGTCCAGTTTCATCACTGTCACTCTATTTTTGTTTGTATTATATTAAGTTACAGTCTCTCTAAGGAGTGAGGCTGTTCTCACACACTTACATCCAACATAAGGAGGGACATGGTGCTACACTGACAGTATTCCTGCTGGTATGGAGAGAGACACTGATAGCATACTAATGGTGAGACGAGTTCTCAGCTGCTGCATATCCTTTGTGTAGACTTAAAAATGTTTTCTTCTTCCCTCAGTATTAACAAATAGGTAATATTCTAGGTAATAATTAATGCTTATTCTAGGTCATACTTAATACTAGGTAATAATTGTAGGTAATACTATGTTCAGCAAGAACTAAGTCCATTGGAAAATCATAGGCTCACAGAATGGTTTGAAGGGTCCTTAAAGATCATCTAGTTCCCACTCTGCTGCCATGAGCACGGATAGCTTCCACTAGACCAGGTTACTCAATGCCCCACCCCACCTGACCTTGAACACTGTCAGGGATGGGGCATTAACAGCTTCTCTGGGCAACCTATTCCAGTATCTCACCACCCTCACAGTCAAGAATTTCTTCCTAATATCTAATCTAAATTTCCCATCTTTCAGTTTTAACTCATTGCTCTTTGTCCTATCAGTACAGTTCCTGATGAAGAGTCCCTCTTCAAATGAGAATTTCTTTATAAATTTTTGTGTCATCAGCCAAATGAAACTTGGTGACTGTCAGGACAGTTGTAGAAAGAAGGAAGAACAACTTCCCTACCAGAAAGTTTAAAGAAACTTTCTATGTCAGAAAGCTAAAAATTTTGAAAGGAACTCTTTGTATCTTAAGTTTTTATTGGTTGGTTGTTAGAAATCAGTGCATTATGCTCTCTTCAACTTGTGTAGACCTTTTAATGTAATTAATGTATATGTTGGATGTCAGATAATAGATATGTTAGGGCAAAGGAGAGTTATCTTAACTATTAAGCTGTAAACTGTCTGCCAACATTACTTCACGTAGAAGTATCAAAAAATTGGAGGCTTGCTGTTAATCTCCAAGCCAGAGTGCCATTCAGAATGGTAGTGTATGTGTGCAGATAAAAAAAGGCAGGCAGGATGCTCTTGATATTTTGGGTCACATCTGCAGATTGACAAGTATGTGCCTATTATATGGAATGAAATTGGTAAAACAACTGATTCAAGTAAAAGATTTTTATTTTATTTGAGTGCAACTGCACCTTAAGGTTCAGCCAAGTACTTAGATGAGTAATAAACTACCCTAAGGCCTGCTGTAACATTATTTTTTCTTGCTGTATTTAAGTTTCCTGACCCACCTTTGTACTAGTATGCTTTGAATCTGTTTTCTAGAGGAACCCCTTCAGAGGTTCTCTCCTAAATTTGCCCTGAACCAGGACATTGACTTAGCTTTCATCAGGCTTGGTTCCCCATTTTCTTAAATTATGTGGTTAAATAGGGAAAAAAAGCAGGCTATGAACGTTGCAAGCAAAGGGAGGACAAACCTTCTACTTCTGGCAGTTTAATTTTTGTTCTGACAAACAGTAGAACTGAAAAAAATGTACAGCTAAGAGTTGGGTTACATTTCCACGCATGAGGTTTATACTCAGAGATGAAAGGGTTTAGGAGAGTAGCCGTTAGTGGCAGTGTAGACTTCGTGTTTCAGTGAGCCTCCTCAGAATTTTAAGGAATTTCAAATTATTGAAAATATTAAAATTCTTATCAGTCAGAATTTACTTAGAACTGTTCTAACCCCAGCAGTTAAATTATCTTGTGTCTATGTAAAGATTTAACTCTTTAAAAGAAATTACAACTCTCAGTTGTAATAGTCATTGGGAAAGAGAACTAGAAGTTTCTAGCTCCAGTTTTCTGTTGTTTTTCTTTTTGTTGGTCTTTTTTTTCCTTAGTGAAAAGAGGAACAAACTGTTATTTCCAGATTGATATATTCAAGTGCAGAAATAGTTGATACTTTAAGTATTTTCAACTTCAGTGAAGTCAGAGATTTGAATAAAACTAAGCTCTTTACCTTTACAAAGTACATGAAGCAATAAAATACAATGCAGATGATAGAATTATAGCACTGACAAATCTATTAGATAATGTTTTGAAGCATCCAGTTTTTGTAATTCTATTTTTAGAGACAGCTATCTGAAAAATGGTACTTCTAAATTATTCTTCTCTTAAGGAATTTATGGCTTTCGGTGTGATAATTTGTAATGTTGTTTGTTGTTCATCTCCTTAGCCACTTTATTTCTCTGACTTCTATATATAAATTTACTGGTTTTGTTTTAGGTTTTAGAACACTCTCCAAGATGACTTAACAAGTGTATAATGTATTTTGCTGGTTATGGGCAAGCATACAAAGTTTTGGATATCTCTCAGAGATGTTTTTATAAAATACTCATTTTTCAAATGTAATAATTTTCCAAAGCAGATGTTTCTTTTGTGTAATTCATACTAATATCAGGAATTCAGTTTCTTTATGGCCTCATTTCTGGTGAATTACCAATATAATTTGAATCCTGTAAGTAGTATTCTAGTATCTTCCCTTTTCCTTATGAAAAATAATAAAGGCAAACAGACACTCTGGGTTTTTTATGTACAAATCAATCTAAATATTACAAGTGTTTAAACATTACTTACTCTGAAAAATGTGTAAATTAAATTCTTTCATGCATTTTCCAAAAGGGTGTATTACTGCATTATTCACCTGCAATACCATTTGAAGTTACTATATTATCTAGTAAAGAGCTTTTCATTTCCTGTCCTCACAAGCCATAATTATTTTGTTTTGTTACAAATGTGTCCTAGTTCTTCTGGGTGTGAGGAAGGAGGACTGTGTTGACCGCATAAGTAATTTGTTTCTGCCAGGCTGGAGCTTCTGAAGAAACTGTGGTGTTCACCTACTTTGGATTTTGATGCAAAAATCCTGTATTGTATTTTGCAGCTTGTTGTATTTCTCGGTTGCTGTTTGCTGTGTTGCTTCTTCTGATGTCAATAACCATTGCCACAGGATTGCTTTCTAGTTTAGATTTTATTTTCAACTAGACCTTTGAGTAACTCTGGAAGATAACCTGACCACAGGTTTTCTGTTGTTGCAGCATGAAGCTCATGAAGCTTATGAGCAAGTGCTATAACTATAAGACAGTAATTTCTCCTTTCATGTGCATATGTTTTGCAGTTGTATAGAACTATCTTATAAAAAGAGGTATGCATTTTTCTTTTCATGAAAATGTTTTGATTCTTTTCTTAGAGAGAAGATGATGAAGAAATGCAAGCCTTAAAAGAAAAATTGAAGTACTGGCAAAGGCTGCGCCATGATCTTGAAAGAGCACGTTTATTGATAGAACTTATACGTAAGCGTGAAAAATTAAAAAGAGAACAGGTAAATGCAGCACCTTTTAATTTGGTGAAACTTTTCTGAAGGAAAGATAATTTAAGTATTCTCACAGTTTTTTCAGTAGAAGGACAACTGTATTTTAATCCTCACAGAGGGTCAGTAACATATGTGCATGCTGTGCACTCAAACTATTTAAAATATATAAAATTTTCATAGAATCATAGAATGGCTTGGGTTGAAAGGAGCATTTAAGAATTGTATAGTCCAACCCCTCTTCAATAAACAGGAACATCTTCAACTAGACCAGATTGTTAAAAGCCCTGTCTAATCTAACCTTTAATTTTTCCAGGAATAAGGCATCTACCACCCCTCTGGGCAACCTGTTGTTCCAGTGCTTCACCCTCACTGTAAAAAAATTCTTCCTTATATGTAGTCTGAATCTACCCTCTTTTACTTTAAACTGTTACCCCTTGTCCTGTCACTACAGGCCCTACTAATCAGTTTGTCCCCATCTTGCTTATAAACCTCCTTTAAGAACTGAGAGGCTGCAATAAAGTCTCATTTGGGCCCTCTCTTCTCCAGGATGGGCAACCCTATTTCTCTCAGCCTTTCTTCAGAGGAGAGCTCCAGTCTGATCATATTAGTGGCCCTCCTCTGGACTCACTCCAACAGCTTTATGCCTTTTGATGGGGGCTGCAGAGCCAGATGCAGCAGTCCAGCTGGGGCCAAATGGGGGGCAGAGTAGAGGGCCAGAATCACCTCCCTTGACCTGCTGGCCACACTTCTTTCTATACAGTTGACTTTCTGGGCTGCAAGCACACTCTACTGGCTCATATTGAGGTTTTCATTCACTGGTACAACATCTCAAGTTTTTGACAGGGCTGGAGCTGTTCATCCCTCAGCTGGTACTGATACCTGGGGTTGCCACAACCCAGGTGCAGGAGGACCTGGAATTCGACTTCGTTGAACCCCATGAGATTCCCATGGGGCCCACTTCTTGAGTTTGGATGGGATCCTGTTCTTCAGCTGTGTCAACTGCACAACTCATCTTGGTGTCATCTGCAGATTTGTTGAGGATGCACTTGATCCTTTGGTCTTATGTCATTGATGAAAATACTAACTACTGCTGGTCCCAGTACAGACCCCTGAGGGACACCACACATTACCGATCCGCATCCAGAGTCTAAGCCGTTGATCACTGCTCTCTGGATGCAGCCATCCAGCCAATTCCTCACCTGTGGAGAAGTCCACCCATTGAATCCCTCTCTCTCCAGTTTTGAGAGAAGGATGTTGTTGAGGACGGTGTCAGAGGCCTTAGAGAAGTCCAGATAGATGACATCTTCCCTTGTCTGCTTAAAAGAGTTACTAGGCCAACTAGGCTAACCAGCTAGGTTGGTTAGACTATTAGGTTAGTTAGGCAGGACTTACCCTTGGTAAGGCTGTGCTGGCTGTCCTGACTCATCTCCTTGTGCCCTTCATGGAAGCTTTGCCTTATGTAGTTATCCATAATGCACTCCAGGAGTCTCCTACAGCTCATCGTGCTACTTTTGCAAATGTCAGAGTGGTTGAAGTCCTCAGCAGAACAGGAGCCTGCGAAAGCAGTGTCTGTCTGTAGCTGGAGCAAGAAGGCTTTGTCAATAGGTTCCCTGAGATCTGAAATAAATACCAACCACAGGGTTCCTTCTCTCACCTTGGTGCCTAAGCTTTCAACCTGCTCATGGCTTTTCTTGAGGTAACTCCTCACGGTATATTCATTTCTCAACGTAGAAGGCAACCCCACTGCCCCTTGGTATGCTCTTGGCCCTTCTGACCAGCTTCTGACCATCCATAGTCACACTTCAGTCATGGGATTCGTCCCACCAAATTTCAGTAATGGAAGTTAGGGTGTAACTCCCTACCAGCACTGTGACCTCCAGCTCCTTCTGTTTGTTGCCCATGCTGTGTGCATTAGTATGGTGAAACTATTTGAGAAGACTTTCTCTTAGACTTGGAAAAGTGATTGGTTTCTGAAGAACTGTAGAAGATTTGATCTATTCAGGTTTTCTCAAGGCATGTCCATATACTCAGTAGCGACATGTCCATATACTCAGAAGCATTTTATCCTTCTGTCATGAAAAAAGCAAAAATAAAAGCTGCATCTGAAGTCCTATGACATTCTACAGTTAATATTGCCAGGAGGAGAGATTTGAGGAAGTGATAATGCAGAAAAATAAAATCTTACACAAAAAATGTGAACGCAAAATGTTTGCACTTAGGAGTTTTTAATGGTCCTTATTTGTAAAAACACCATTTCATTTTTACTTTTGCAAACTGAACATTCATTGCAAGCTAATATAATTTGTCCTTCTGGAGTGCTTTCTGGAATTCTATACGTCGTTCACATGTATTCACATATCACTCACTTTACACATGTATTTATATGCATGTACTTTACATATGTGTGTTTTGCTTATACTTTATTTGTATAAGCAAATACAAATTTATATGTATATATTATATTTATATACACACACACCTTTAATCTTGCATTAAGAATTTACTTTAGACATAGCAGGACTGTCTCAGTGTTGATAATTCTTAAAACAGCCTGAAAATTAAGCTACAGAGGAATTGAAATAGTGTCCAAAAAATATGAAAGATACGGACGTATTTGAAGATGTCGATTCTGTTTTCTGAAATAATTTTCTTGGAATTTATGTAGACCATTTTCTTTCCAATTACTCTTTGTTTTGGATTTACATAGCCTGTAAATCAGATTCTCTTTAAACTTCGAACATAGCAGTAGAACTGAAATTTAATTTGAAACGTTACCTTTAAATTCTTACTATTTTCGCATTGTTGGTGAATTGTGAAGCTGTTATTATGTAGCATCTTTTGTTCCACTTTAAAATGTATTTTTTAAAATTCTTACTTATAAAATACAAATTGGAGTTCTGGGAAGCTGGAGTTGAAGGAATGAGAATAATTTTTTTTCTTTCTAAATCATTAGCTGAAAACCTATGTCAGATAAATGCCAACTGATGATATTGAGAATAGTACTGAACTAATTTACTTAAATCCTCCTTAAATATATTTATATTTTATATGTTATCTAAAATACCATACTGTTGCTGCTAAACAACTTTAATACAGTATGTTAATGGAAAATGCTCAGTTGGATAACTTACTTTTTTAGGTCAAGCTTGAGCAGGTTACTATGGAACTTCAGCTTATTCCATTCACTGTACTTCTGCGATCGGTTCTGGATCAGCTGCAGGAAAAGGATTCTGCTCGTATATTTGCTCAGCCAGTGAACCTTAAAGAGGTATGTTTGCAGCTGTGTTTCCTGATGTTTACATGTGGCTTGGTGGCACTTAAGTACAGGAAACAAGTCATTACATGCCGAGTTAGAAGCAGTGTTAACTTTTAATCTTTATTATGATAATTAACATTATGAGTTATGGTCTACTGCTATGAAAGCCTTTTTATGCTTATATATCAAAATAATTTCTGCAAAATACTTGTACGGAAGTACCCCATTCCTGTATAGAATGTTGTGTACATATTTATACTTTTCAGTAAGACAATCTTGGTAAAGCAAATTCGAAGGATATCAAAAATTGTGAAGCAGATACTGTGTTTTTATTTGAAGGTGAAACTAGACAGATTTAGAGTATACATGTGTGCATTTGTGCATATACTGTATACACATCTATTATATGTAGAATCATTAAGGTTGAAAAAGACCACCAAGATCAAGTCCAGTCTTTGACCTAATACCAGTATGCTGATTAAACCATATCACAAAGTGCCACACCCATTTGTTTTGAACACTTCTATGGATGGCCACTGTACTACTTCCCCGAGGAGCCTGTTCAATTCTTAACCACCCTTTCAGTGCAGAAATCTTTCCTAATATCCAACCTGAGCTGCCTCTGGCGCAACTTCAGGCCGTTTTCCCTTGTCCTGTCGCTAGTTACCTGAAAGTAGGAGTATGTAAAATGACAGAATTCCCAAGAAAAAGTAGTTTCTTCAGCATCCCTTAGTAGAGCTCAAACTTGTTACCTGAGATGCAGAATATTGTAATATGTAAACTTCTGTTGGCATGCAAATGTTTGCAATATCTAGATGTGCAATTCTAAGTTACATCTTTAATTTCTTGTATTGAGGTGTTACAAGATATGTTTGAAAAGTGGATAAGTTACTAACCAATGTTATTTTGTCTGTAATAAGACCATTTTACCCATTTGTGTTTTAAATATTTATTCAAAGGTTCCAGACTATTTGGATCATATTAAACATCCTATGGATTTCTCTACCATGCGGAAACGGTTAGAAGCTCAAGGCTATAAAAACCTCACTGAGTTTGAAGAGGACTTCAATCTGATCATAGATAACTGTATGAAATACAATGCAAAAGATACAATATTTTATAGAGCTGCTGTGCGGTTAAGAGATCAAGGAGGTGTAGTTCTCAGGCAAGCCAGGCGAGATGCTGAAGGAATTGGTTATAACAATGAAACTGGAATGCACTTACCAGAACGGCCTAAACTTGAGTCACCACAGCCTTTCTCTTGGGAAGATGGTAAGATGTTTTTCAATTATTTTTTTTAAAGTTGCATTTTTCATTGCATACAGCATGTATGTTCCATACAGATGTTTAGGATTGTTGCTGTCCAGTTTGCTAACTAGATTCTCCACCCCCCATTAAAAACATTGCTTGAAAGAGACTGGTGTTTCTATTCTACCAGATCTGTCATTACACATCAGTGCTATCTGGATTCTGATTTTGGCAGTGTCAGAGCCTAATTTAACAATTTACGCGGAAAAGGTTTTTAAGTTGAGTGCTTTTTTCACATGATTGTATATGCTTGTAAGGCATGGAAGATGAATAAACTTCAGCACATTCCTAAATAGCCTACTCAAAAAATTGAGCACATTTGTCATGCTAGGAATTAAAACTCATGTTTTTGACATACATGTGAGTTTTCTGAGGTTTGACAGTTGAGAAGAATAATTAATACATTTCTGTTATAACCATAATTTTGTCCTTTTCTTTAACAAGAAGGAATTCGTCTGTTCAAGTGGGAAAGATTAATTATGCCTTCCTTCTGACCTTTTACTTCTTTGCTCTATTATTTAGTTTTTTTGAGCAAAATGCCGATTAAGAAAAAGAGTAAATATATAGTAGGAATTAATGTCAATATTTCTGACTATAATCTAAATAGGCTTTTGACAGTATTTTTTTATTTTGGCATGCAAATTCATTTTTTTCCTTTTGTTGGTATTACTGTTCTAAGAATATTCTGGGAAATGCTAACACGTTTTCAATTATGCCTGTTTTGACTTCAGTGGATAGGTTACTGAATCCTGCAAACAGAGCACATATGTCCCTGGAAGAACAGCTGAGAGAGCTGCTAGAAAAACTTGACCTCACCTGTGCAATGAAATCCAGTGGGTCAAGGAGCAAAAGAGCAAAGCTGTTAAAGAAAGAAATCAGCATTATTCGCAACAAACTCAGTCAGCAACACAACCAAGCTCCTCAAATAGAGTCAGGTATTGGAAGTTTCGAGGAAGAAAGTGCAGCATTAGAACAAGATGGAGAAGAAGAAGGTAAGATTGTAAACCAGGTTTAAATGAGTACTGTTCTGAACCGCTTCAGTCAGGTGCTGTGATGTGTGAGTAATAGTATGAATTAAAGAATTTGATAAACTAGTATTAAATCTAAAATACTGATTTTATAATTAAAATTATAGTTTTAAAATACGAAAATAGCTGCTTAATCACAACAAACATTTTAATAGTAGTATGATCTTCTTAAAAAAAGCTCCCTCCATTACTTTTCATGGTAGCAAAGCTTTAAAAACTTAGGTGTTAAAGAATGAAAGTGCAAACAATCTCATATGAAAAGCAGTTGGAAATGCCTGAGTGGAAAATATCTTTGTACTTTTGGAAATACACTTAAAAGTCAAAATATGTGTTAGGGATCACGTGAGCCTAGGTCAATGGTAATGAAGACTCTGGCTGCTGTACTGTGTTTGTAGCGTTTTTAATTCACTACTCTAGACTCTAGGGAGGAGGGTGGGTTGGCTTGGGGTTCTTTATTTATTTATCTATTTTAAATAAAGCTAACTTATTGATAAGACTTAAAAAAAATCATGTTGTAGAATCAAGTCAGCCACATCTGCCTAGCTCTTCCCCTTTTGCTTCTCTTCCTCCTCGAAACATTTGTCTCAGAACTGCATCTCCTCTTGGCTAATTGCCATTGATTTCAATGAGAGCAGTGTGCTGGAAGGACTATCTTCATGTTTTAATTAAATATCATATTTGTATTTTTAGCTTTTAAATTGAGTTTCTGAGGTTTTTATTGCTTATTTTTAAATGATGCAAAGAAAATCTGTCACTCAAATAAGAATTCTATTGACTTTGTTTCATTATTAGCTCTAAGAAACTAAACTTTTTCTTTGGAGAGTTAAGAGATGTGTTTTATTTTTGAATAAGTGCCTTGAATAGGAGGAGGAAAGAGCTCAAGGGAAAGTGGAAGCATGGTAATAAATAAAACAGTCTCTATTTGTTGGCTTAATGCTATCAACATTTTTGAAAGGTGAAGTCAATAAAATGATTGTCCATAACTGCCATTCAAACAGCAACTTAGTGTTTAGTTCCAAACAGAGAACTTGCTGGAGATTTGAGCATTGGTAGAAAAAGCATACATGAATCAGCACATTATCTTGTTCTGAGGTTTTTAAGTGTCCTCAAAATGTTTAATGGTTTGGGTTTTTTAAATTTGGTATTTTTTTAATCTTCAAGTGATGATGGTATTAAATACCAAGTTCTTTAGGAATGTGGGGTTTGGCATCTAATGAATCTACAACCTTTCCTTTTTTTTATTTGTAGCTTAACATTTTGATGCCATAGCCTTTCACTTCATCAATTTTTGTGAAAAAAGTAGTCCAAAGTGAACAGTAGTGGTTTTCTTATATTTACAGTATGCTTTTTGAATAAAACATGATGAAAGGCACGATCTAAGTTTGATTGGTATGGTTGTTACAGTTGTGATCTAGTGGAGAGTAATAATAATTAGTTCAAATTTCAGTTCTTAAATGGACAGTACATATAGGAGTAAAGAAAACAAATTGCCCAAAAAAAGATAAGAAAAATCCTGTGCCCAGGATCTCTACAGGAGCTGACCTTGATAGAACTCTGAATTACCCCCTTGCAATTCTGTTTCCAGCCTTTGATCATGTGAAAAATACAATACCAGAATAACCCTGTGAAATTTAGGTTTTATCTCTAAGTAATTCTCAAGTGATTTTATGTTCTTTAATCTTTCCATGAATATTTTCTAATTAGTTGTTAGAAAATCAGAATTTGTTTACAAGGGAAGTCACCATGGAGATTTTAAAGTACAGGATTTTTTAATGGCTAATAGTTTAAATGTGCTTATCTGACTGTACATTTCATTCTACGGTCTTCCTGAAATACTAGTTACCAATTCTAATAACTGTGCCTGCAAATGATGTAAGCACATTCACACTGTATTTTAAAAACAGGTATTTTTAACATGAACTATGCTATTGCTTCATTAAACCTTAAACAACGGGGTAAAGATTTTTCTGCACTTAGAAATCATTGATTTCCAAGTAAACATTGCTGGGACAAAACCAAACAAAATAAACTGCAAATAGAGAACTTAAACGCTTTGGGGTTTTACACCTTTCTTCAGGTGGCATAGAAAATTTAACTAAGTTTAAATCTTTTACGTGATAGCATAAATAGTACATTAGTGTTATACAGTTACTCTAGAATAAGTATTTCCTTTCTTGTATTTTGAAAAATTCTTTTGGAAGCTAGAAAGATGTTAACATCTTTTTGAGTTGATAATTATGGGTTAGGACATCCTTCTATTTGTATAAGGGAATGCTGCAATAGAAGAATATTTTCTTTCCCATTACTTGTGATGAAAAACTGAAACTACTTTTATACACTCACTATCATTTCCCTATTGTCTTTTCCCAGTATGCATTTAGTGGAATTGAGTGGGACATGATCATACTAAAAAAGATTAAATTGTGGGGGGGGGGTGAGGAAGGGGAGGTTTTTCTGATTTTTCATATCAAATCTGCATTATCAAGTGTGTTATTTGTCAACTAGTGGTTAATCAAGCTGCAAGATTTTGGGGGTGTTGGGTTTTTCTACTCCATTTTTATTACTTTTTCATAGATAAAACTTCTGGTCACAACTGTAAAAAGGCTTTACAAATCATGCCCTTGTGTAGATTTTGTAACACATTTTAGTTCACTCAAGTAGAACAGGTTACAAGTAGTTCAAGTACTTTTTTTTTTTATTGGTTAGCTGATAAATTTTTTCATAGGCAGGTAAGGTGAATATTGATAAGGTGAAATAGATAACAACGTATGTTATCAAAAGTTTTACTTGAATGGCAGTATAATTGCATTTAACAGATAATCATCCACCACCCCAACTTCCTAATGAAAAAATACAGTTTGTAGTTTTTAGTTAATGAAACTAACATAACTGCATGAGAAGAAGCAAGTACTTATCCAGGTATAAATTGTTAACGCCAATTATAGACATCTTCTTTTCTACCCCTGTTACATTCCCAGTATAAAAGTAGGAACTACTAACTAGGACAGATTGTTGCTAGACAAGTTTTGGTTTTAAAATGTTATGCTTTGTTTCCAGACAACAATTTATTTGGTGGGCTGCACATTTATAGTGAGTTTTATAATAGACTTTATAACTACAGGTTTTCAAAAATCACACTCTATTTATAATTTTTTCAGGAGATAAATCTCCCCCTAAACTTGAACCATCAGATGCATTACCTCTTCCTTCAAACTTGGAGACTAATTCAGAACCACCAACCCTCAAACCAGTAGAACTCAATCCAGAGCAGAGTAAGCTTTACAAAAGAGTAAAATTTGATAATGAATTATATAGCACTTCCATTCAGAAAGAAATAAATGGACACACTCCAGAACACTTACTTGACAGTAATCTCAATGAGTCGACTGTTTCTGCTGTAGCTGAGTCATCAACTGATGTAAACAGACGTACTTCCATTCTCTTCTGCAAATCGAAAAGTATAAGCCCCCAAAAGTCTGCAAAGAACACTGAAACCCAGCCAACTTCTCCACAGCTAGGGACCAAAACCTTTTTGTCTGTAGTCCTTCCAAGGTTGGAGACACTTCTGCACCCAAGGAAAAGATCAAGGAGTGCATGTGGAGATTCTGAGGTTGATGATGAGTCCCCTGTAAAGCGCTTGGATACAGGTAAATGTTTACAAAACTTATTTGAATGGATGCATCTGGAAAGTTAACATACCTGTTAATTTTGACGTACATGTGATTGTTAATCTTCAGATTTTAGCACTTGAAACAGGTTGTCCTCACAGTTGAGTAGTTACAGTTCAGAAAATTATTATTCATTTTTGTGTTGGCCCTTGACAATTAGACTTACTGAACCAAGTTTCAGTTCTTTAGTTTCATGATGCAGTTTTTAAGATTACACGTATGGGTGTATATGAAACCTGCAGGAAAGATGAATTAGCTGCTTTTTTGCAAATTCCTTGTTAAATTGCATGGAAACTTGACATATGATGCCAAAATCAGAAGGCTTGTAATCAGGAGCATGAAAAATACTTATGCCATGTATGATTTCATCTTGCTGAGTGCTACTCCGAGCATATTTTTATGTTATGAAACTGATGACTGTGTATGATGTATGAGGCACTTCATATATCCATGCATTTTAAGTGTTAAAACCCCAACATATAATGACACTTTATGTGTTTGTTTTTGTTTTTTTTTTTAGTCTGTGCACTTTAAATAGAGCTGAAGGTGAGATTATGCTCTTAATGAGACTTCTCTAAAGGATATTTGAAAGAAAATGTTACCTTGATACATTAGTGCAGAACAGCTCAAGACATTAATGATATCTTCTCTTAGCACACCATAGTTCTATTTATTTGAGAAGTTCATATAAAACCTTTGAGAAAGAAAAGCAGCATGAGGAAATTACTTATGCATATTTCCTTAATGTCATCCATGGCCATTGCTATGACTTTTATATTACCTCTGAAATAAATACTCTGTTTTATTGTCATGTTGGGAACCCTTATGCAGGTATGAAAACAGCATGTGGGGATTTGTCACTTTGAATAAAAGAGATAGGAGTTTAATTTGAATATTAGGTGTGAAGATGTGCTCCAAAAGCTGGGGGGAACAAGGGGGTTTATTTGGGAGAAAAGGGAAGTGTTGTTGATTTTTAGGTTGTTTCTTTTTTGTTTGGTGGGATTTTTTTTTTTTTTTTTTTTTTTTTTGTTTTGAATAACAGGATTTTTTGGGGTGTGGGGTAGTATGCTTTTTTTAATTGGTTGGTTGGCTGGGGTTTTTTTTGAATGATCAGGTGAGGACACTAATGATTCTAATGCTGGAATCATAGTATGAGAAAATGTTATGTAAGATGCAGTGTGGGGAATTGTTTTTCATTATATTTTTGGGGTTTTGTTTGGTTTGCCTGTTTGGAAAGCCCCAACTTCCATTCATTTTCCTAACAGCTTGGAAAGAGCATGCAGGTTTGATCTGGTACTTTAGTTCTGAAGTAAGTACCAAGTGAAGGCAGTGTGATAATAGAAATTAGTTAATCTTTATTAATAATAGAAAAAACTTTGGTTTCCAAATAACCTAATTTGTCAGTTTATAATCTACATAATTTCATTATGTATCTGTGTATAGATTGCATATTATCACACACAGTGAATAATTTTGTGCTGGATCACACTGGGAGTTAGTACTAATTCCCTGAAATTTTTGTGTTAAACATTGTGAATTTTTTCTTTAGCGGAAGAAAAGGTTTTTATTTTGTAAGAAAACTAACTTAATTTTTAAAGGGAAAAAAAAGGCAGCAACAAAACCAAAACCCACCAGATTTGTGAATGGATTTAAATTCAGTCATTTTTCTTTCTCTCTGTAGAGTTAGGTGTTTGTAGAGCAAATATGCTTTTGATTATCTTCAAAACTAAAAACATAGTTCCAGGAATAAAATACAGAAGTTAAAAGGTTTTTCTGTTGTTAATTTAAAACAAAATTATGTACTCTCTTTTTGAAGCTAGTAAGGATATAAAGACAATTAAATTTATGTAGAACTAATACTTAGGGGACATTTATAGTTAGAATTTGTACTTATTCAAGAAAAGTGAATTGAAACAGTTTGGCCAATTAATAGTCACCTGAAAATGTTCTAGTTATTCTTTAATAGTATCTTTTGTTAAAGCATATATGGTTCATACAGATGTGGCAGTTTATCAGATCTTATTCCTTTGATTAGTTTTCCTGTTTGCAAGCAAACATTTTCCTTTCACATAGGAAATTTTATTCTGCATGTTATTTTCAAATTTGTGTCTCCACACTAATTTAAGTAATTTGCAGTTGGCAGCTATCTTGAGCTCCAGTTCAGCAGGAAACCAGCACAAATGTCAGATACTTACCAAGATTTAGAAACAATTGAGATTTTTTGTGTATTTAGCTGGTGTTGATTCATGTAGATGTCTGTTATGATAAAAATTCATTAAGTGATGTATACAGCAAAATACGTCCTTTTTCTTTGGTTATTTTTTACAAAGTTTAATCTCGTACTATAGGTAAAAATGTTTTTATTCAGTAGAATTCAGCAGAGCTTTTTCTTCCAAAGCCATCCAATCCTAGGAAAAGGTATGCAACAGGCTTGTGTGCATTGACCTGAGTTATCAGCTTTGTGGGAAATCCCTGCAGTTGAAAATGAATTACTGTTGCACAGTTTTCTTTGAATGGTGTGAATATTAACTATCCTTAATTTTACTGAATACAGAAAAAATGATGAAAATTACCTTCGCTTAATATGCCAAGGATTGAAATTTTTAAGTGGTCGAGAGCTGCACTGTCACATATTTTTTCTTTCTTACCTATTCATAGCCAGTATGAGGGTTTTTGACATTATTTAAGGATGTCTTGTTTCTGTCCCTTACTCTTCAGTCTCTTCAGTGTTTCCCCCTTTCTTGTCACTGCTGTATTCTTACATGACAAAGGCCAAAGGAAGACACTAAAGTTTATTTAGTTGAGTGAAACTACACCTACCTCGTTGTTTCATTATTCTTATAGACTGTTTTTATTGTGCTCTCTTGACTTACATTTGGGGTTGATGTTTTTCCAGTTATTTTCAAGGAAGACACATATAGAATCCACTGACACACTCCTTTGTAAGTGTGGTGTCCCACATGCTGTTGTTGGTTTTCATACACAAGATTACTGAAATGCCAGTCCTTTTTCAGAAATATGAGACTATTGAACAACATGAGTTAACCTTCAAAGAGAACTGAAAGCAGTTCATTTCAATACTTTGACCTTTCATATGAGAATCTTTAAAATATTTGAAGCAGGAGTGTAGTGTAATCTTAAATTTAAATTTTCTAGTGTTCTACTAGGGCATTATCGCAGAGTACATCTGTCTTTGTAGTTTCTTTGTAGAAGCTGACAGCTGCATAGTGGAGACGTGTTTAAAATTTGATTTATTTTGGGTTTGCTTCACATGGTATCTACCAACAATTTCCGAAAGAAGATTGTTGGTTTACCTAGGAAATTTTGGCGACATCAGAGATTGATGTATGATTCTTGAAGGTTGGGCATATCAGGTCTTAACTGTGACAAGTTTAATGACCTTTTCAAAATACCCATTGTATACTTACCTTGCTCTTTTGTTACAAAGATGAATCCTTTTTCTCAGGGAAATATTTTGTGCAGTTATTACATTAGAGAAAAATGAAACTGATTAATGGATAGAAGGTAGTTTTTATGGATCATTAAAAATCTGCCTGTATCAGTTGAGTATTAGTAAGATAGCAGATGGAACAAATTATTGTTTCAAGAAACCACTTTTAATATTGTAAAATGCTAGATTATGATCAGATGAAATTTGCCTGTGTACTTGGTGTTATTAGTCATGTCTAAGGTTTTGTAAATTTAGGCTTTATAATTTATAGTTGCTGTTACAGTACTCTCTATTTTAATTAGAAACTAAGTATTTAAAATATACTATCCTAAAACAACCACTGTAACTTCGCACAGATTCAGGATTTCAGATAGTGATTATTATAGTGCAGTATGTTGTGTTTTTATTATTTCTTGTCCAAGTGCAGTAGTAGAAAAAATCAGTGAAGTATATAATTTACTTCATATTTTCACTTCCAGCTACACAGATTTTCTCAAGGTACTGGAACACATGTAAAATTTGGTATTTAAAATATGGATCACTGAAGTAGAATATTCACACAGTAAAAAGCACAGAGTGGGAGAATTTATCATTTCTTAATACATACTTCACATACAGGTATCAGTATACAACAAAGACTCCTTACTAAATCTGTTAGTAAATGTTGGGCTGACTTTGTTTCTGCTCGACTACTACAAAATGATGGAGACAATGGAATTCAAAATGAATTCCATTTGCATTTGATAGAATTTAATATTGTAGTGAGGACTGCTGTTCTTTGATATGATAAGGGTAGACATTGTGTCTGGAGTGAAATAGAACATAGTTCATTTTTTTAATTCTTGCGTACTTAATTTCTAATGAATCTTTGCCTCTCTGGAACACTGGCCAATTTGTCTAAAAGTCAGGCTTCATATGCACAGCATTCAGTTACCATTCACTAAATGGAGGAAGTGAAAGTAAAACATGCATATCTAAGAAACTTATGTCTTTGAAGTAAATAAAAAAACTAAAATAAAGGTTCCTCAGTGAAAAAAAGCCCCAAATTGGTATAATTTTTCTTGTGGTTAACATAGACAGGAACAACAGTACATGTATATATATATATAAATATACAAAAAAATATATATAATTAATATTCATGAATCGAGTGCAACAGTTTGACTAAATCTATTGACAGATCCGCAGTCCTGATTTGTTGTATTGAAATGCAGAGTGATTGTTTCGTGTGAAGTCTGATTTTAAATTTAATTACTTGAGCGCTTAGTGGTGTCCAAGAACTTTAGCTGCCTGACTCCAGGAGGTTTGGAAACATAAAACATTTTAAAGTGTATTTGCAAACAAACAAAGTATTAGAGATTGTCAGATTATGAAGGCCTAAAAGGAATTATTCCCTGATTTGTTAAATTTGTCAGTGTAGAGACATGGGGACTGCAGGACTCTGACTGTTAAGTTGTCAGGGTATAGTTGGTTAATTGGTTTTCTAGTAGGTTGATAGGCCACTGAGAAATGTAGGACCATTTGCTAAGAAAATAAAGCAAATTAAGGAGAGACATTAGAAGGGAAAAAAAAAAAAAGAACCCCATTCGATTTCTTAATTTCTTTTTGGCCCACTCAAACTTTAGACAGGAGTTCTGCCAGGCCTTTGAATATTTCTGCCAATTTAATTTCTGGAAACATTTTAAGAAATAGGGGAGGGTTTTTATAATATACATAGAATAAAATAAGTACATAAGGCAGAAAGAGGGAGTAGGAAGCTATTTTATGCCAATCAACACTCACAATGTGTTTTAAGAAAATAAATGTTCCTTCTGGTTTTATTTCATATAAATAATCATTGTATTAACTTCCTGACAATGAAAAATCCTTTTCCTAGTTCTTGATTTATGTTATTAAAATAGGGGGGATTTTGAGCAACATAGTTGAGAATGGTGAGGATTGATGAACACCTGTGCTTTTTTCAAGGCTTGTGAGGTGTGTGCATACATAAGGTACATTATACACTAGTATTCTGGAAATTTTCCTTGGGTCTTAAAAATGTTAATATTTTTGAAGGTGACGTCTTTTGGGTTATTTTTAAGATATTAATTATTAGCACCCAACATACAATTGCTGTGTTTTCTAAGATGAGTATAACCAAATCTTCTGTAATAATAAACAAATATTTCTGGAAGCCCTTCTGTTTTTCTTGATGCTGTAGGAATTGTGGAGCCTTTTACTGTACTTTAGTACTGCTTTTTTTATTTTTCTTTTTTTCCTTAATACTTAGCTCATTTCTTAGCCCACGTTTAGCTTTGTAAAAAATTAAATGTCATAGTCCCCTATGTGCTTCATTTGTGACATTCAAGACTTTTTTTTTCTGTGTGGTGCAGATGGTAAACAGAACTGTGGGATTTATTGAAAATATCTAAAAAGCTAGTGAATTTGGAGATTCACACTATACTTTTTATAAGTGTGTTCTTAATTTATTTAAGAAGACACTTGCCATGGTGCTGGGGCTGAGTATAGATGACCTACCTTCAAATTCAGAGGCTTAGATATGGTGAAGTCCCCTCTTACCAGACATACAGTGTATCAAAGTGAATCACATGAGCTGACCTGTTTGGAGCATCATGGAATAGTTTGGGTTGGAAGGGGCCTTTAAAGGTTATCTAGTCCAACCCCCACATACTCACCTACAGGTCTGATTTAAGAGGTGGACAATAGAAAAGGTTAATCCAGTGACTCCAACAGCAGCATCAGGCACTGAACCAACCAGGCAGGCAAAAGTACCAGTCACTTATGGTCCATTCTGCTGTGAGTGGAGAGAGTGAGACAGTTTACACAGTATGATTGACTACAGATTAATGTCCCTCAGAGAAGGTTTTTGTATGGATTTGTGGTTTGTGGTGTTTGTGGTTTTTTTCCTTTTTCCCTTTTTCCTTCAGTGAGAAAAGATTAGATTATGCATTTGCATGCACAGAGGAATGTACTTCATAAAGAGTAATTATGGTAGCATGTGCTTGTCCACTGTATCATACATGTAGTCAAGCATTAGGGGATTGTTTGAATGAGTAGCTTTCTGCTATGTTTCTCATTGTACCCAGATGTAATTTCTTTGGCATGCACAGGGGCAGTGTACATATTAAGAAGATATCCCGTACAAAGAAACGTGTAATACTCAAGAATGGCTAAAATTGAAGCAAAGTTGCTTTATTTTGTTGCTACCAGAACAGTGGTCATTGGTCATGCTGTCACTTTGACAGGCTATACTATCCTAATGTGATAATGCTCCCACTTTGATTTCCTTTTCGCCTTCCTTTTATTCTATTTTCTTCCTTGACTTTTCCTTTTTCCCTTTCCTCCAAAGCTGTAATAATGCTCAGAAATTACTTCCTAACAGCATGGCATTGAAATAAAATGGAGACAAAAGCAGATGCTGAGAACTAATCTTCAGCTGATAAGCATGGCTAACTCCTAAGTTCTCTGAAAAAAATATGTGTTGAAGGTAAAAGTACTTCAGGTCTGAGGGGGGAAGAAGCAACTATAGATTCATCTGATTAGACACAAAGATGTGAAAATGCAAGTCAGCCTTATTTTAACTCTTTTGTTCAGTTTTGCCTAGAAATAGCAAAGCTGGGCTGGTATTTAATAGTTCTTGATTTTCTTCACTTGACCATGCTTCAAGCACTGTCACGTTGACTGCATGAGCAGTGGAACATCTCATGTGGTCTTTCCAGATCCTGTCGATGAAGCCAGGAGGACAATCTTAGGGATAGCAAGCACTGTTGATTTTTGCTAGGCTGGAATAAATTTTTACTGCAAATGTTTCAGTCTCAAAGGATTCACATCATGCACTTCCCCAAGTACTCTGCAAGCTGTCATAGAAGGAGGCTGTAAAGCACTGGATCTTTTATACTGAATCACGTGAAGTTTTAATCTTCCTGCATGAAGTACCTCTCAAGGTAAAAAAGGCCTGGAAAATTAGGATTAGGAATGCAGCTGTGTAACTTACTGAAGTAATTCAAATATTTGCATTTTACTGTGGTGTCCTGTATGTCATCTCAGGAGTCTCAGATCTCTGCCTTGATCTTTCTTTCAAGTAGCAACTTCAGTTTCATTTTCAGTTCCCTATCCTAGAAAGCAGAACAAATTGTGAACTAGTTTTTCTAAATAGCTGTAGAAGGCAAATAAATGCTAAATTATTTACTTTTAATAGAACTGGATTGCTGGACCTGCTTACATAGGAGAGCTTTGGAGTTTTCTGTCCATCTGTTTCCTTTTCATTGGATAGCATACCTAGAAGCTGTGTTCTCACAATTACAGGGAAACCCTTACTTTCAATGAAGAAAAATTTGTGTTGATAAAAGCTCTGTGTAAAATCCTGTAGACAGAAATTTCCAAAAGTTAGTTCCATTCAAGAACAGCTTGGTTTAGGAAATGGAGCAGCCTTTCTTTCTAGGTGTCAGGTCCTGCTGGGCTGCTCTGAAAGACCCCTAGACACTAGGATTTTCATGCAGTGTATTGATAAATCATTATCATGCTTTTTCATTATGTAAGTTGTGAATTAAAATAATATATATTGATTTAAATCTTTAAGAAACCTCTAAAGACTTTTTCATTTATATCAGGATTTTGTAGGTGAGAAAGTAAAAGTCTTTAAATGGAAAATGTTTAAATTTTGTTTATTTCTTAAGGATCTTAACTGTTTGGGCTTAAATCAGTAGAAAATGTTAGGAAAAAATATTCTGATCTTAAATCCTTCTAAGTAATTTTTCCCAAGGTAATTAGAAGTCAATGGTCCTAAATATTACTGACTTTCTATAGTAATTTCTGGGATCCTCAATGACATACCATTGGTCAGTATGTGATTCAGGCACTTAAAGCTTGTATTTTGCAATCATCTGTTTTACACATCATAAATTATATAAACCAAAGCTGATTCAGGAATTCAGTTTGTAAAGTTGGTTTTGAATTTTTTAGATTTTGAGTGTGCACTTTTTAATGGCATTTTCAACTCTACTGCTTCATCAGTCTATATCACTAGAACAGTTGATACTGTCTTTGAAGAAGTTGTACTTTTTTTTTTTGAGTTTCTGCTTGTATGCTCTTTATTAGTTTCAGAATTTTCTGGAGTGTTTTCAAACTCCTCCACTAAGGTTGCCTCCCACTTTCATGTTCTAAGATGCTTTGAACAATCATCCTACAGTACAGAGATCCTATTGTAGTGCAGATCGATTATGATCCTTATCTTATGGAAGCTGTAGTTAATAAATGCTGATTAATTTTCCTTTCTGTTTTGTAAATCAGATTTTGCTGTTGTATCAGAGTCTCATCTGATTTGCCGGAGACACTTCTTAGTCTCAGATTTGAAGAAAATTAGTAGTTACAAGATGAATTCCTTGGCATTCTTTTGGAACCCATCAAACAGGCCATTCATTGAGCCACCAGACTGTATTTGTTCTGTGTCACTTACATCTTTAAAGGTTAACATTTTCTGGTTACGATCTTGAAAGGTACTTCTGTTTAGTGTGTAGGTGCCACATCATGGGCTCATATTGAGCTGTCTTTGCTGTCTTTATCCATGACCAAGTTTTAAAAGCTTTATTTCCAAGGGGACTCTTCACACCAGGCTTTGTAGTCTTTGAGTAATTGGCTTCCATTTTGTCTGCATACTGAAGCCTGTTTTAAGTACTGGAAGCTTTGCTATGCTCTGATATTCATCTGTGTATTCTGAAAAGAAGAATTGGGTTTAATATTCCTACTGCACTTTAGAATTTACTGTTTCAAGTAACATTTAAAGGGTTTCTCTTAGGGTCTTATGCTCTTACTTTTGAAAAAAACTTAGTGGATGCCGTCCTGTTTCTGCAATCTGCTCATTTCCAAGGTCTGCATTTTTAAGAATATAGTAACTTTTGATGATTTATTACCTTCAAGTATTCCCCTACCCTGTGTGTGCTTATCTGTATATATAAACCCCCCTAAATTAGTGACATCCCCTTTCTTACTCTTTCTGGAGGTATTTTTAGTTACATTTTTAAACTGTGTTCTTGATGCATATCATGTACATGGAGGTTGTATTCTGTGTTTTCAATGACTTTCAGTATTTTCTTTTCCAAGAAAGAGGCCTGAATCAAAGTGAAACTTACTTAGGCAGTCCCTTTAGAAAACTTAGGTTTTAGTGATAGAATATGTGGGACACTTGTGTCATTCTCACTGTCTCTGGACACTGCTGTAAGGATGGCTTATTTAATTGAAAGCTCTGTTTCCTTTCAGAGAGACTTAATGGCTTTTTCACTGTCTTCCAGGTTCTCATATTAACTAATATCATGCTGGGTATTTATCTCTTTGGATCCTAATTATTTTCTATTATCCTCAACATGGAATGGAATTCAATTAAATGATCATTTTGGAGCGCAGAAAGACAATTACATTTGAAGTAATTAATTTGGATCATGTTGGAGACACCAGCCATCCTTAAAACAAAAAACAAATAGAAATGAACACTCTTGGAGGAAGTCTTTGACACATATGAAACTATGCTCTTCATTCAATATATTGCCCCATTTCCGTAAGTTACAAAGTTGTACGTGTTGTAGTATATGTGACACACACTGGTCGCAGAGTTTTACCAGTCCCAACATTCTTATTCCCAGAACATGTTCTGTGAGAGCAGATTAGCTAAGAATGCTACATCTCCATCCTCTTCCCTTCCCCAAAGAAAACAGTCTCATCTTCCTTGGAGAAGTGAAACTACCAGGGGAAAAAAAAGGGTTTTTAAAATAAAATACACATTCTCCTCTACTGTATATATATTTTAATGAAGAGTAACATCAGTGGTTCTGGATAAGTGGACAAGTCACGACTGAAAATGAGACTAAATAGTGCTACAGAAGTGCTGGAGCACTGTGTGCAGTCATTGTTTGAATGCTCCCAGGTTTTTTAGTGGTTAAATCTCAGCCCTTCTGGGCTAGTTTTAGGAGAGCACTTCATCTTAAATTTGGATGTGCTTGGTTTTGCATTGAGCTATGCATAGTACAGTTTTAATTGCTTTAGAATAATTTTGTGCAAGTTCTGCTTCTTTTTGTTTCAGCAGAACTGTAAGATGTGATTACAGAATTGTACATTTCAGACTGTATTCTGGGGCAGCAATTTGTACATTTGTGGAAATGCTGTGCTGCTCTTTGGACTATACTGAGATTTGTTCCTCTACCATGTTTTCCAAACTTCTCCTCTCTTTCCATTTATTTAGTATGGGCAACAAGATTCTAACTTGCTTGATGTAGGTAGTTAGTGAAAGTTTTAATTGCAGCCTAAGAACAAACTGGCACTGTTGAGAAAAAGTTAAAACTTTGCCTGATAATTACAGTTCTCAGTGCAGTGAGAGATCTGTGGAAAAGTGTAAGGCTGATCATTTTTGCCTTACTTTTTTTTCTTCTTAGAACATTTCCTTATTTTCAAAATGGTTGTGTTATGCTATGATGAGCAAAGCAGTAAATTTTCTATGTAAATTGAAGTTGAGCTGAAGATTAGAAATGGCAGTAACCCTGCATTTAAGATTGAAAGCAGACTTCATTGTTTGAGAATTCCCTCTTTAACTGAAAAAAGTTAAGTTCTGCCTCTTGAGAGTGGACTGCTTTTTTGAAGAAACTTAAGAACAGAGTAGAAAAGTAAAGGAAATGAACCACTAATTAAAGGCTTTTAGTTTGATCTTTAGGACTTTTGAGGGAAAGAGGAGGGTTGTCATTCAGTGGTGTTGATGAGGCAATATGTGTAAGAAGTTTAGTACCTGACACAAAATTTCACTTCATGACTGTAGAGAAAGCTCATTAGATCTAACAAAATCATGAGCTTTTGAAAGTTGCAGGCAGGATGAGTTAGGTCTCATGGATTTTCTTTATTTGGCCTTCTTAGTTATATCTACTGATTCAATAAAATGCAAGTTCCTTAAAGCAACTGGAGATCTTTAATTTTACTTACTTTAGCATCTACAGGACATTGGGTGTTTCATGATTCATGGTGGAAAATAGTTTTGTAATGATATAACAGAAACCAAGTTGTGTAGTATATCTGATCTTTTTTTGCACATCAGTGCCACTACCATAAAGTGCTTAGATTTTATTGCCTTGATTTTTTCTAGCAAGTTACAAGGTCACTTGTGAACTCATTCATCTATGACTAGATATGAGTGTGTTTTCTTTAAAAAAAGCATCCCCCTATTCCTTATAACTTCTGAAACGTGAACTGTATAAACTGGAGTCTCATGGATTGTGTAAGCTCCTGTCATTAGGGGCTTGATGCTCAGGAAAATTACTCCTGCTGATAGCTTGCATGTTCTTTGTTTCTCATACTTCCAAAAACAAGAGAGAAATATATCTGGGAAGCTATAAATTCTTTTGCACTTTAGTATTCTTTTTTTTGTCAAAAATGTTTTGGGTTTTTTTCCCCACTTACTGTAGTTTAACCCCAGCTGACAACCAAGTAGCACTCAGCCACTCTCTCACTTTCCACTCCTCCCTCCTCACAGTGGGATGAGGATGAGAATCAGAAAAAGGTAAAACCTCTGGGTTGAGATAAGAATAGTTTTACAATTGAAACAAAGTAAAATATAATAGTAATAATAATAGGGAAAAGGAATAAAACCCAAGAGAATCAAGTGATGCACAATACTGTTGCATAGCACCCACTAACCAATGCCCAGCTGTGTGATCAGCCCCTCCCAGCCAACTCCCATCATTTTATCTATGGGGCATGGCACTCCATGGTATAGAATCTCCTTTTGGCCAGTTTGGATCAGCTGTCCTGGCCATGCTCCCTCTCAGCTTCTTGTGCACCTGCTCATTGGCAGAGCATGAGACACTGAAAAGTCAACTTACTGTCAACACTACTCATCACCTCAAACATCAGTGTGTTATCAACACTCAAATTAAAATACATCACTGTACCAACTACTCAGAACAAAATTTGCTCTATCCCAGCAGAAACCAGGACACCAGTGTTAGTAACCAAATTACAGTAAAAATGTTTTATCAATCTGTAGAATGAAGTGAATTAAGTGAGTCATTAAACTCACAGCTTATATTTAAACTAGAATAGGGCTGGACTGCCACCTCAGAGAGCTGTCTCCATTGCTATAGTTGCATGTTTCTGTTGTATCCCTTGTTTCTTAACTTCAGCAGTCAGGCGATCACATGGTTGCTTTGTCCAATGTGTTGCTGAAAACTGGCTCCTTACCATTTCTTGGTACTGACTTGTTGACAATGAGAAGACACCATTGCCAGGGACCGAGTGTGCCAAAATGTCCTTTTTGGTGACAGTGCAGTCATAAACTGATTGAAATAATAAAAATATGCAGCCCCTTTTGTCCTGGGTGTGCATGTACAAAACCAATGTATGCAGAGATAAGCATCCAAGTCACATTTGGCTTATATATGGTTAAATGTTTTGCACGTGCTCTTAATACAGGTATTTCTTTCTACTTTCACAGCCCATTGGGAATGTGACCTGTGCCCTTGTTCTAGAGGCAGTCATTACTTACTGATCTCTCTTCCTGTTTAAAATTCAGTCTGTGATCTGACTTGTTTCTGCTGATAGCTGCTTCACATTAGCTAGATGCCTGAGTGATAACTTGAGTAATGTGTCTCCAGCTTGTGGCAGGATGAAAACAAAGCAGTTTGTACATCTCACTTGAAATATAAGTCTGACAGGATATTGAAGAATAAAAAGTAATTTTTGCAGAGACATAAGAGATGTCCTTTGCAGAAAGTTTATTTTTAGCTTTTCATTTCAAATGCCATGTGAAATATACTGTAATAACTTAAATTCCCCTATATACTTTTTCATAAAGCATACTCTGTTTCAGCTCAGTCTAGGACCCAACTCCCCCTTAATCTACAGATATTTTTATCAACTTGCTGAGAGTGAGGGCAAGATTAATGAATACCACTGAATAATAGTTTGGTGCTTGACACTCAGGACAATGCTGCCTTTATAATTTTTCTTCTGTAGAAAGTCAAAGGCAAATATAGGAGTTACAAAACAAACACTCTTGAATTAATATTTACAGTGTAAATTAAATTACAATGAAAGAGAATGCTTATATGTAAATCTTTCAGAATTTGAGTAAATACACTCTGAAAAAAAATCTGAAATTGTGTTGATAATCCAAAGGGAAGGTCTCCTGGGGTGGAGGGGAAAAACCCTGTAAGTCACTATATGGAAAGGCTTGAAAAATTACTGGATTGTAAAAAGTAACTTGCTAAACTCAAGTTCCTTAGTTATCAGCATCCTTTGCAGAGATCTTTGTAGCAAACAGACTGGAAGAATTAATAAAGGGAATTCTGCCATAATTGTTTTACACTAAAAGGCTCTTCGGAGGGGCATGTGAAGTTACATAACCTAGTTTGACTTTGTCTGAATGTACAATGTTCATGATGGCCTTCAAGTCTTTGGAAGTGGTAAAGGGCTGGGATGGGTAGGTCCTTCTTGTGTTGTGAGCGGCATGCCCAGAATTGAATTTGTTTTAAAATTTTGTTCTCTTTGTAGCCTACAGTTTGCAGTAGCTACCTGCAGGCTGGTACCACTGCCTTTGTTGAGTGCATTTCTGATCATATTCTAGAGTCACTGTGGGATTCTTTCTTTGTCAGTCTTAATGTCCACACCTCCGCAAACACTCCCACATACTCTGGAAAGTCTTCAGAATGCTATCTTAAAACTTCTAATTTGCCTCTTCAATCAAGTATAGAAATTACTTAATAAGGACAATACTGTTTGTATAGCAAACCCAGAGCAGGATTGGCAACAGCACATCAAATAAGCAGATTGTAATATAAAAGCCTTTTTAATGTTTTCATTACAATTATGAAATTAAATTGCAATATACTTTGATGTATATAAGCTTTTGTTAGGGGAAGGCTAATTAAAAACAGTACCATGTATATTGATTATTGGTGACAGAAAATAGTCATCATTGTGTTAGTCAGTCTGAATTTACTAAAATGGAAAGACTACCAGGAAGAATTAGATAGTATCATGAAGAAATCCATATCAGTCTTTACTTCCAGTGTTTGAAAAGGGTTTTAATGATTATAGCATTGCATTGAAATAAGCCTTTTGTTGACTTGGTAATCTGCCTGATTTGTAACATTTTATTTTCTTGTTTTTTTTTCTACTTAGCTTTTGCAGCATGATTGTTTTAATAGTTGGAAACATTACTGCAAAGACTGATTTGATACTCCATGTATCTTTCCCATGTTACAATCTCTGCTTGCTTTTTTTTTGTACCTTACCTAAAGGTTCATCCTGTCTTTAAAATCGGGACAACGGAAACTTCCTATTTATAGTACTTCCTTGAAATTACATATTTTGTTAATATTCACATTCTTTTTCATCACACCAAAATACTTGAAGAACAAAACAATAATGATACATTGTATAAATACAAAAGGTTGTTAATGAAAATGGTGTGGTTTCCAGTTTGATGCAGTTTATTTTGTGTGTTATGCTGCAGGTCTATCAAATGGTTTTGGAGATGAAAGTAAAGAGAGAGCATTAGATGATACTCCAGGAAGAAAAGTTGAACCTCGTCGCCGCTGTGCATCAGAATCTAGTATCTCATCTAGTAACAGTCTCTTGTGTAACTCAAGGTAAAACGCTAAATATGAAATACAGATTTGAGACTTGATACATCAGTTTTCTATAGTGCTTGTGACCCACACTGGAGGATTGCATCAGTTTTGGAAAAAAGAGTATATTTCAATTTTCTCAAGTTTTGTCAGATCTGAGATACCTTTCAGGATTGCTGTGATTCTTCTGTTGAATTCAGGTTATTGCATATCCAGGCAGTTACATTTTTAAACTGACTGTGCTTCTCTTGCTCTGTAAAGATACAGTTATGTTTTTTGCATATAGTATCTTGGCTTAATTACCTTCCTAATCCAGAACACTAAAAATGTGTGTGTTTATTTTTGTGAGGGCAAGAGAGAAGCAACTTACAAAGCAGAGTCTTGTACACAGAAAAGGTGGTTCCATAGTTTTGGAACTGTAGGCTGTCAGTCTGTGGGTTGCTGACTAGGTACTACAGTGTTGATAGTAACTCTGTACCAGCTGTTGGCTTTCTCTCCATGGAGTCTGTTGTTAAAGGCAGGACTGTCAAAATGGATACTTCTGCCACCATTGATATCTCCATCACCAGTGGTGTATCTTTTGAAAGAACACTAATTTTTGGGTGAAAGGTAGCTGTCTCCAGTCCTGGGCTATGAGGATGGGGCATACAGGAGAGTATAGGGTAAATCCGTTAGACAGAAAAAGAGGACTTCATTCATAGGTTCGGGTTAAGGGAATGGTGTTAATGCAGTCATGTCAAACAGACTTTCAGAAACAAAGATAATTTAATATTGCATCTATTTTAAATGTGATATTCTAGATCAAATTGTCAATATAATTGTTCAGATGATATGATTTCTTGAAAAAAACTCAAGTGTGTAGAAAACAAATTTCCCATTTTGAGTAGAGACATTTCACAGTTGAAAGACTGGAATTTTTTAGTGAAAAATTAGAGAATAGTTGCATTTTCTGTGTAGTAGAACTGTTGGAGCAGTGGAACTGACTTTTGCTGATAACCAGGCAATTCTGTGTATGAAAATAATCAGAGCTTTGGCTTTTCTGTTGTTTGTATTTGTTACTCAAAATATTTTTAGAGCTTGCTCCACTGATTTTACTCTGTACTCATGAAATTTAAATTCTCGTTCAAAATTTTGATTTATAGTGAACAATGTTAATTATCAAGTAATGGTTTTAATATTAATACTTTTGTAGTTTCAGTCTACCGAAGTGTGGTAAAGGTAAACCTGCCCTGATACGGAGACATACACTGGAAGATCGAAGTGAGCTGATATCATGCATTGAAAATGGAAACTATGCCAAAGCAGCAAGAATTGCAGCTGGTAACTATAAATAATTGAATTCTTAATAGTATTGTATGATTTTGTCCATTTATTTGACAGAGTCTAACATTATTATTTTTAATGCTTAAATACATTAAGCCTTCTGAAAGTGTTGTTGATATCCTTCCAGAAACTACTGAAATCTGCTTTTGACTCTTTAAAGACTTTTTAAAGAATAGCATCTGACTCTGATTTTGATTAATTTTCTCTCCTTGCTTGAGGAAATAAAGAGGTTTTGAAATAAAAAGAGAAGATGAGTTTTCTTTTACAGATCTTGTAAAAGAAAATTTGTAATCCTATGTGCTAGATTAGTAACCCCTTACTACCATGTGGAATATACTCTTGACTAGGAAGAATTCTGAGACTCTTACTTGTATATACACCTGAGAAGTCTCTGAGTCCGGCTGAATGCATCCTGTCAGCTTGTGTATGCTTTTCTATTCAGCATTAAAATACCATTTTCTTTGCAACTGAGAATAGTGTAGATTTCTTTCTTGTTAGCTCTCCTGAAGAAGAGGACTTTTACTGTTTTTATGTACCAGATACAGTTCCACTTATATAGTTTTTGAAACAGTTTGTAAATTAAGGATGAATTAGTTGAAACCATCAGTTACTGACATGTGAATACTTTACAAACTGTTACTAACAGAGCAGAGAAACAGAACTTACTGTGCCGAATGACTGAATTCATTTTTTTAAATTTAATACTTTTTTCTTGCTATTTCTACTTTTAAAAGGTCTTAAACCACTTTTTTCTCCTGGTATTTTTTGTAATGTCAAGATAGAACATGTACCTGCATGCCACCTTTCATTATAAATAAGCAATGCCCATTTGAAATGCACTTTCTCTCAGCAGTATGTATTGCCTGACTGCTGAAAGAAAGTGCAGCTGCAGCCCCTGAACTGTATCTTGATACCAGGTTTCCCCATACAAGAAGTGCTGCCTGACCTTTACAGCATATGAACTTGGATAACTTTTCCTCGTTTGATCACCACCCAAAGTACCATCTTGAGGCTGTAACTCACTGTCTTCTGATCAGTCTCTGTACTGTATCTAGGGGACCAGTTGTGGCTTTGGTTGACTGAAAGGCTTACGCCTGTCTCAGGCTTCAATACATTGCTGAGCAATGGAGAAGAAAATTGAGGATTCCGTAGAAGTGCACAGTAACTTAAACTCAGTTGTTTGTTACCCTGCTTTTTGAGAAGAAATGAAACACGAGTGCTGCTGCCTGGAAACCTCTTGACATTTTTGAACTTGACTGCAGGAAAGGGCAGGGCAGAGAGACCAAGAAAACTTGTGAAAAATAAATAGAAATCAAAATGCAGGTTAGAATTTAGGCATAAGAATAGAAAGGTGTACCAGTATTGTTAAGTTATGAGGTGCTAATCTCAGTGTGGGTAACCAGGTATCCAGTGCTTGGAAATATATACCATGCAAATTGCATCTTGAAAATCATCACCTCTGTGACAGGATTGTCATCACAGTAAAAGAAGCTGTTATTTGAAGTACCATAAGTTTTATGTTTCTTTGGAGTTTTTTCAAAGGGAAATAATAATTGGAATTTGGCAAACACTTCCAAAGAACTAAGATGTTTTAGATATGCTATTTCTAGAAGTGTCTAAACCCTTGTTCTTCATCTATAGGCTTGGAAAAAAGTATCAGTATCATGTAAAGAGCTCTTTCAAATACTACCTTGTTTTTATTGGTATGTGTGTGAAAGTTGGTATTGGTATTTGGATTCTAAGGATCGTGAGCTGTTCATTAGGAAACCAAGAACTGCAGATTTGTCTGAGGTTTCATTCTGGAACATTTTAATTTTATATTTCTTTGTTCTTAGAAGTTGGGCATAGCAGTATGTGGATTTCAACTGATGCTGCAACATCTGTTCTTGAGCCTCTAAAAGTAGTATGGGCCAAATGCAGTGGATATCCCTCTTACCCAGCTCTGGTAAGTGCCCGGCTTCCCAGAAGTACAGTAGTGGCTGTTTCTGGTCTGAAAACACTATGCACTTACTTAAGGTAATTGGTAAATTCCCATTCAGGTTGAATAAAGGTGGCTTATTCTGCCCTCTTTACTATGCACTGAGTTTGTAAAGTTACTGCAATAACAGATTTTAAGTCAATAATTTCTGCTACCCTGCCAGCCCTTTGAGATGTGCAATACTCCTGTGTCGTGCAGCTAAGCCTCCTGCAGCCACTCGCTCGCTCCTTGTGGGTGGGGGGAGGAGTTGGAAGAGTGCAAGTGAGAAAACTCTTGGTTTGAGATAAACACAGTTTAATAGGGAAAGCAAAAGCTGTGCACACAAGCAAAGCAAATTCATTCACCACTTCCCATGGACAGCAGGTGTTCAGTCATCCCCAGGAACACAGGGCTCCTTTACATGTGGCTTGGGAATACAAACACCATCACACTGAATGTCCCTTCCTTCCTCCTTCTTCCCCAGCTCTACATACAGGATGCGATATGGGATGGACTATCCCTAAAGTCAGTTGGGGTCAGCTGCCCCAGCTGTATCCCCTCCCAACTCGTTGTGCACCCCCAGCCTTCTCACTGGTGGGGCAGTGTGAGAAGGGGAAGAGGCCTTCACTCTATGTAAGCACAGCTCAGCATTAACAAAAACATCCCTATATTGTCAATGCAGTTTTCAATCCAAATTCAAAACAGCCCCATACCACCTACTGTGAAGAAAATTGTCTCTATCCCTGCTAAAACCAGCATTCTTGTCTCAGTAGTCTTTGTTTCTACATTATATATTATTTCTGCTGCAAAATGAGTATAAAAATACTCTTGATGCTGCAGCTCATTAAAGAAACAGAAAACTCAGTTGCTGGAATAAACTGCAGCCAATTCTGTGAATGTAATGGAAATTAAATGGAAACTTGATGTAATGGAAACATAAACTGTTGTTAATAGAGGAGATACATATGTATGTGTGTTAATAAAGGAGGAACAGATACACTTCTGTTTATATCAAAGCTTGCAGAGAAAATATGGATGAGGTTTGGCTGTAGGCTTTTGGGCTTATATGAACAGTTCATACACTGGCTTGATTTATATACGAGTCTGGCTAATCACAACTTTTAATATGTGTGTTCTAAGGACATCGTGAAATGTAATCATACAGAGTCAGGTTAAAACCTCTGGATGTGGCATTCAGAGCACTTGAGTTTAAGTACCCTCAGTGGGTGACTCAAAGACACTGGGGTCAGATGCTCAAAATTTGATGATTTGATGATTGTGTCTTGAAAAATATTAGTGCTAGATTTAAACTGATGAAGACCAAAGGGTTCCATTTGTGTCTTTTCCTTTATGTCAGCATTGGTGTTACTGAGAGTGGGATAAGTTAATTGAGGAGTTAAACCTCTGTCAAGAGAAGAAAATTCTTCTGATTTCTACGAGCTCCCCACAGCTTTCTATTAATTTATTTCCCAAAGTCAGTTTACTGTGGATTAAAATTGGTGTCAGTGTGGATGGTGGAAAAACAACAGGAGTTCTTAGAGTAGGAGATGGGTAGAACAAGCATGGAGTAAAAACCTTTCTTTGGCTGGAAGCTAAGCACTTCATAATGCTGTGAGCTGTCTGCAAAGGAGTTTTTCCATCAGGATGGTTAGTTTAACGTTAGCAGCATATTTTCTCTCTCCCTCAAGTTTTGTTTAGAAAGACTTTGTGACTGTAACTGCATGTTTTGCTGAAGACTGAGTCATTAAATTGGATATACAAGATACTTAAAAGTTACACCTCTTTTTGTTTTTGATTTTAAATTTTTGCTCCAGGTTTGAGCATTTATTTTACCAAAATACTTATTATACCTTAACATAGGTTGGTTCTTTAAGGTATATGAATTACAAACCCCAAAAATTGACGCCAGTTACAGCTTCTAGAAATCCTGGTTTGACTTCTTCATTCTAAAACCTGCTTGTCAGTTCAAAGTTGTACTAAGTGGAATTCAAATGGGACTTCTAAGATGGGTGAAAAATGCTTTTTTTTGGTCTTTTCAGTCAAGTCTACCACTGGGTCTCCACTATGTATATTCAGCATATGTCAAAAAGTTGTGTGTAACACAAAGTCAGTTTATATCCAGTGGCTGTTTAGTTTTCTATTTATTTCTTGTTAACTTAATTTGTAATACCTTCTTAAAATCAATTACATAATTTTAAAAATGAGGAACTGTCCTTTCTTCTCTCTTACAGATTATTGACCCTAAGATGCCTCGTGTTGCTGGCCATCACAATGGTGTTACTATACCAGTGCCACCTCTAGATGTACTGAAAATTGGAGAACAAATGCAGACCAAATCAGATGAGAAACTATTCTTAGTACTATTTTTTGACAACAAAAGAAGTTGGTATGTTATTGAAATGTATTGTTTGATGCAGTTACTTAAAATTTTAAGAACCTGTAGCTTTGGTCTAGAAGGAAATTGAAACATTATTTTTCCATTAATATAATTCCTATGGAACTATAAACTGTAAGATTAAAATTTCATATTTGAGTCTATTTTTGGACCAAGGTATATATCATCACTGAAAAATACCTTTTTATTGTCAGTTTGGAAAAAAATATTTTAAGTCATTAAATAGTCATTTTTATTTACAAGCGACTTTCATTTATTGACCTGATGAAATTCCTTCATTGCTTCACAGGTTTTTAAAAGTAATAGCCTAACATTTATCTCTATCATCCTTCATGATTGCTTTCTGAATTATAACACTGCTTCCCCCAGTCTGTTCAAGTGCATTTTCTTTGAATTTTTAACCTCTCTTTATTTCAATGCTTTATTAACACTTTCATTTGAAGTTCTTAAACTTTTCTAAATTATTTTTTCATTAAACCTTCCCTATTTCCATTTATTTTGGCATCAGCAATATGCTGTGTAGAGCCTGAAGGGGATAATTCACACAAAACATTCTCTTACCCTCCCCCATGGGTCTTTGGTTTTAGGGCTCATGGGGTTTTTCTGTGGAGGTAGGAGGAGACACACGAGGTTTTTTGGTCTTCTTTTGGTTCTTAGGTTTGGTTTTGGTTTTGGTGGTTTTTTTTTCTAGACATGGAAGCTTTTCATCTACCTTTCATCAAACTATATATTTCTTTTCTGTGTTCTCTGTAGACCCTCTCCTCTCCTAGTTTCCATACAGGTCAAGCTAACTGTAAATCTGTCCATGTCTCATTTTTGTCTTGAATTTGCTTACTTTTAGCTATCAGTTCCTCTTTAGATGATTGTATGTGGCATTGAGTGATGCTGCCATTCTCCTGACTCCCTCTGTGCCAGTACACTATCACTTAAATAAACTTCTGCTTAAAATTTATAACTGGTGTTTGCTCTTCTGCCCCTTAGATTTTTTGGCATAATTTTTCTGTTCTTTAGTTACTTTCTTAATTAATTGATACTTTGTCTTAATTATCTTTGTTCAGTTGCTTAGGATTCCATAAGATCCTGCATTCTTCTGCCTTTGTTTGCAGAGAACATTGCATTTAAACATACTCAGCCTTGTTTCTCATTTTGTTTCTCTTACTGGTGTTGCCAGTGTAATGCATGTTTTCCCTGGTCAGTTTCTTAATAATTGCTCTGATTGCTTCTTGATCTGGGGAGTCCTCTGCAGCTTAAGCTTTTCTGATTAGTCTCTATATGCAGGTGGTCCTAAATCATGTAAATATTGTGCAAAGTTGTCTCTAATGGGTACACTGCATAGACGGACAGGAAAAGACTCAGTTCTTCTTCCAGCCCCTTTCCTCCACCTTGACCCCACCAACTTGTTTTGGTAATGATTCTTTTATTGTGATTATTTTGGCATTCATAATTCTATCTCTGTTGTGTTCCTTTTAGTCTTGAACCCCTGTTAGGGATTTTCATTGATCTGCAGGGTCTCTGTCACCTTCATTCTGTGATACCAGTGTCTATCCCCAATGGATTTTCATATTTGTTTCTTCTTCTTCCCCGCTTATGTCAGGAGGACTTGCAAAGCTTTCTTTTAAAAATACCTTCTTAAAACTTCCTCTGATCTATTTTAAAACTGATAATGGTTAGACTGATGCTTTTCATGCTATTATCATACTGTCTGTGTCCTTATACTGACTCTTCACATTTTATTTCAGTGTGTGTGCTCAATACAATACAGCTCTAGTTTAGAGTCCTTTAAGAAAATGAAAACAGCCAAAGGAAAATTTTTGCAGATTTGACTGTCTGATTTCCTGTTGGTTTGGCTTCAAATGGTCTCCCTCCCAAACTAACATTTTTATACAAAAGGAGAGCTTCTGCCTTTTGCAGGATGGGATTGCAGAGTACAGTAGCATATCTTAAATATATTCATGAATTGACCTAATTTTTGTTTTCCTCAATGTCTGTGACTTTGGAAAACAGGATTACAATCAACCTTTATGAAAATCATGTAAATTTAATTTATAATTTTAAAGTAAATATTTAGAATGCTTTAACTAGAAGAACAGGATGTAGAGATTTTTCCATTATCACTCCTCCATGCCCAGAATTTGAAGATATTTATGGAGCTTGAAACAGAAAAGTACCCTGAATACGGGGCTAGTGGGATTTCATACTGCAGGGTAAAAGTATGCTGAAGCAGAACTTCCTTGCCAGCTTAGCTTTCCCCATAAAGAACAAATCAAGATGCCTGAAATGTAAGGCAAAAATCCATCATCTGAAAACTCCTTGTAAAAGAGAAACAATACTGTGTCAGGTGAATCTTGAGCCATGTCCATTGTTAGTTGCTGCTGCCTATTCTTTAGCTGCATCAGTATTTTAGGCTAGGTTCTTTCTGTTGATACTTAATCACTAAGTACGTATCACTAAGTGCAGTCACAGAATGGATTCTCTGTTTTATGGAAGAGATTTTCTTAAAATTTCATGTTCTTTAAATATTTAATGCAAATAAGCACTATCTTAAAAGGTGTTTTATTGTTTTGTTTAAGATGGTAAAACTGATCTGCAATATGAGAAACATGGCATGGTAGCCCTGACATTTCTGGAGAGACTTCTTGATCTTACTCTATATTTAACAGATGTATTTTTTACCCTTTTCTTACAGGCAGTGGCTTCCCAAATCCAAAATGGTTCCCCTTGGGATAGATGAGACCATAGACAAGTTAAAAATGATGGAAGGACGTAATTCAAGCATACGAAAAGCAGTAAGAATTGCTTTTGATCGTGCTATGAATCACCTGAGTCGGGTCCATGGAGAACCAGTCAGTGACTTCAGTGATATTGACTAACAGAGATTCTCTAGCAAGGCATGAAAAATACCACAGAGACTTGAACTCTACTAATGAACCTCTTTGTCTAAAAGAATGTATTGAAGATACAACCCCTTAATTGTTGATTCAGTGGCTGAGTTCTGCAAACTTGAAATAGTTGAGCAATTCTTCTAAATCACCATTGCCATATTGATTAATTATTTTATTGTGTTGTAGATTGGAGGATTTTCCACTAAACCTGTTAAAATGTCTTGTTCATAGTGTTCATAATTGTACATAAATGTATATTCAACACTTAACTTATTCTGATTTTAGAAGTAGCTCCTTAATTCCTTTTATAATTTTGTTGGGGAGGGAATTGGTTTTTGTTTTTTCCATGCTTTTTACTTTTTTTTTTTCTTTTTTTCTGAGGTTAAGTTACCTAAGCACCATCTTCCAGCTTAAGGTGTTTAGTGGATAGTAAAGCCTAATATCAAAATGGCATCAAATATATGTTTGCCTAAATCATATACAGTATGGTGCTGCTTGTATAATTTCTTCCTTGGTCTGTAGCTTCTGAAAAAGACTTCTGAATGTTTGTGTAAATTGTTGCTCTTTGCACAAAGTACCACATATTTAAGATTGATGTAAATTTACAATTACAAATATGTATTTTAAGAAAGGAAATTGCGTTATTTTGGAGGGTACTTTGTGAGAAAGACATCAATAAAAAATATACTATGTACATCACTTGCAAATCACCAAAAACACTCCATTGTTGCCCAAAATGACTTAAGGTTGTTACTGTTTTAAACAAACTTGGCTTAAAGCCTGCAAGCACATTATTTCTTTCAAAACCATATCCCATTTATCTCCCATTGGTTTAATTTTGTTGATGTGTGTGCCTCCCTGTGTTTTATTTATTGTAGAAAATGTATTAATTTGCTTTATAATGAAAAATAAAATTGACAAATATATTGATATGCATTTTTATACAGGCACATGAGAAGACAACTTGCTTTGGGAGAAAAATGTATTGGAAATTGTATAAAATAACTCGATGGTTTGTGTGTAATTTGGTTTTTTGGTAACTTGTAATCTTTTGTTTCCAATGAGGGGATTTATGTAACTTTTAATTTAGAACACTTTGGTAGCAATAGAAACTTTGGATACATTTTTGTATGGTACATGTGATGTATATAGAATTAGTACTTTATTTTTATTTTTAAGAAGTAAAGCATTATGTTTGGGCAGGGGGAAGAAGGAGGGTGGGTTTCCAGAACTGCATTTTTATATTAAAAAGAAAAAAAAATAAAGTCAAGATATTGATTGTTGTAGCTACTTTATTCCTACCTTCACTGAGATACTGAATTTGTAACAATGAAATGGCAAGGTATGTTTGCAATGTGATTTATAATGGCTCCATTATTTATAAATGCACTGTGTTTGAACTCTTTTGCAGTGATATCGTAAATACTGTACCAAGTTATATATTATGAAACACCAAATAATGCATATGAATGCACGAAGTATTTATGCCCAGCTTTTTTATAAAGGATTAGCAAATACAGCAAAACCAATACTTTTTAAATCTTTTTTTTAAAACTTCATTGAATAGCATACTTCATTGTTAAACCTGCTTGAATCTTTATTTTAAAGGGACAATTACTTTTTAAATAGTTTTTAATGTTTTTATTCTCTATTGTTTGTAATACCCCCGTAGAAGCTTGAAATAAAATTTCTTTCTCAACTGTAAATTTTGTCCTGAATTTAGCCCCTGAGATTTTGCTGCAGTGCCCATTTTCTTATTCCATGACTGAGCTGTTCCAGAGGCACTGCACCAAGAAGCTGAATGTTCTCCTGTGGCACCCAGCATTGTCCTTACTGAGCCCTTCGCATAGGAGGTATTCCAGTTAGCTGAGACCAGTTGCCTGTGGTGGACCCTGGTAATTAAGGCTGAGTTGGATAAACTTCATAAATGATCAAGCAAATAGTTTTCTCAGACTTGACAGCAGACACAGCTTTAGGGAGAGCAGTGATGGCAGGTACCCTGGAAGGACCATCACTGATGTATGCTGCTCTGATGGCCACAACAGCCACATCAGTTAGAAAAATTAAAATCTGGTTGTTTGCATTAAATATAATGACTTCAAGGATCTGACATATAATCATGCTCTTCTTTAAAGGGAATGGAACCTAATTTGGGCAGTGTTGAGACAGTAGAACCACTTGTAATTAGGACTCTGTTAAAGGTATGCAAAAAAATATGCTGCATTGGATTTTATTTCAGGCTGGTTCCACAAAATGTACTCAGATTTTGTGTGTGTAAAACTAGATAATGATTCACAACCTCATTTTGGTGCACAGAGAAATGGGCTTTTTTTCTGTCTTTGACCTTGGAAAGCTGAAATGCAGTTACAACAGAAGTTGGAAGATGACAGTACTTGTATGATAAAGATGCCGATACCTGTGAAATACAAAGTGCCAGTAAAAAAGAAAGCACAGAGCTGCAAAATGATTCTTCAGAAGGCTTCCTACGTTCTCAGTTGCTTTGCACACTAGCAACATTGTGGGGGGAAAAAGAGCTCATCTTTTGCAAAAAAGAGCATTAATTTTTTTTTCATTTTTTTTAATCACATTATCAGGGAAAGCTCTAGTTTGAATTTTGCTCAGACTTCTGAGTCTTATGACTTTTCTGTTCAGAGATGGTTTCATCAGTTCTTGGAGAAGGAAAATGTGCCTTTATCTTATAGGGGACTGTATGCACATATGAGAATTATCAGCTGGAAAACTTTACTGATTAAAAGAAGCTTGTATCCTGAAAAAGCACGATGCATCTTCTTCTGATGAAACTGGTGTGAAAGGCCAGTTGTTCTGGTTATGTGGTGGAAACTGTCCCAGGAATTCATCTCAGACCCTGTCAAGAGGAAGTTGCAGCAGTGATAGTTGCTGTTCCCATACTCTCTTGTGATGAAATCCAGTATTGGGTTAAAACTTAAAATAATTTCTCAGACTTGCCAGTCTTTGGTGTGACTTGGGTGTTTTTAACAGATTCCATACCTGCTTAGGAAAGGAAGTCTGAGCTCCAAAGCTGCCGTATTTCCAAATTCTAGGGCCTAGGCAGATGAATGTGTGCGTATTAGAGTGTACTTCACTATGTTTTAGACTAAGTTCTTCTATGATGGTTATAATAACAATATAGAGTGGAAATTAGTATTCTAATGGAGAAAAAAACTGGAACACCACATTCAGGCTTGCCAGCTTCTTGGGGAGTGTTACAGTTATAAGTACAGGGTGTAAGTTTGCACATTCACTGCTCAGTTCTGGTGTGATCATTTCTTGTTAATAGAAGTGTGAGACCTACATCATCAGTTGAAACTATGTGAAAATGTCTTTTCTTGTATCAAAATATAAGCAATTATTGTATACATATTTAGGGGGGAAATGTGACTAGAGAATAATGGTTTTTTAAAAAAGTTTGTTACCGACTTCAGTGATTTTTTTGGGGAATGTTTGTTGTGATTTTCTGTCTTTTACACTAGAGGGAGCAATGCACACAGACCATCAACATCTACAAAATAAGTATTCCGTTTTTCCTTTTCAAAATGCTACTATTAAAACTTGCTGCTTGTAAACAGTAAGTCTTTTTTGCTTCTAGTGTTTCTAGTCCATCAAAAGTAGCTTTCTCTGTTCTTGCTGCAAGTGGGCTGATTCAGGAATGCTTAATTATAACTAGAGCTCGTACAAAGGACAAATAGCTCTGGATTTTCTGGCTCTCATGTCTAATTACAAGTGACAGATGAGTAACTTCGTATACTTTTATTTAGTTGTTGGTTTTCTTTTCACAGTTGCATTCTGTAATGTTAGAAAGTGACTCAGAGGTGGTTGCTGCTGGTAGCTCAGTTGCAAGTCAAACACATCAATTAACAGAAATACTCAAGTTTGGAGGTGAAGGTGACAGATGAGGCAGTTGCTCTGTCCTGCAGCCTGGCAAGGGGAGGTTGTCTTGAGGATGTGTGCTAGGGAATCAAATAAATTCATCTCAGTCTTGTGATCATATGGGTAAAGGTTCTTACCCATGTAAGAACAAACTTTCTCACCCCCACTATATCTGTAACAGAAAATACAGCAGTGAAATGTAAATGGAGGAGACATTTACTGTCCACATCCAGCTTAGCACCTTTGGGTTACCTTGTTTAGATTTTTGTTTAACATCATTCAGTTGCTATGACTTGCCTATTTTATCAGTTCTTCCTTGAAAGATTTATTTCCTCTAAAACTTTTAATGTAGAAAAGAGTAAATTCAAGGTAATGGAAGTTTGGAAAATAATATTTTGGAATAGCATGAAGTTAAAAAACTTTTTTTAAATTTTTGGGAGTCGATATTTGATAGGAAGGGGCTGTAAACTTATTTTTACCTGCCTACTTATTCAACTTTTATTGTCTGTGCACAGAAACTGCTATCAAATCTCTGATGGTCAGGAAAGAAAATACAAGATCTCAGCAGCTGTACTTTAACACTATTCATGATCTTTTTCAATTGTTTCTATGTGTTAAACTAACAGTGTAGTGATTGCAGTCACCCCATTCTATTTTCTGCTTACACTGCGTGGAGAGAGGTGACAGAATAATAATTTTATTTTCCTTTTAATAATTCAAAATATTCTTTAATTTTTTTAATTAATCCCCCTGATATCACATATCTTCTCATCACGCTGCTGCTCTGCTGCCTTTGTGCTGCTCTGCTTCTTTTTATTTTCACAGTTCCTCCAAGCTCAGCTCATTTTTGGTCGTTTTGATCTGTTTTGAAGTCTTCACTGCAGCAAGCCAGCACTTTCAGCAAACCGGGGACATCTCCACTTACTGGGCTAAAGTGGCTACAGTCTGGCTATACAGAGAGGTCTGGGGTAATGTGAATAGCTTCCATGTCCAATCCTTGGTTGCTCCTCTTTACATGAAATTTTATGTATTGATACCAACTTTTCTCATCTCTCCTATTAAGCTGAAGCTTTGGTCTTATCTCAGATGTCTGGAGCCATTCTCCACAAGGAGAAGGGCTTCACCTTGTGAATTCTAGGGAGATGTAACTGTACTCTCTTTTCACCTTCCCTGGCAACAGTGCCAAGTAGGTTTAGCTTATGAAGATGGGTAGGAATGGGTTAGGAATACTCACACATCTTCCTCTCCTATGGTCAGTTACTGGGTCCTTCACTCCAAACTTGGCTCCATAAGGAGACATTTACTGTCCAAATCAAGCTCTGAGGATAAGAATTTTCACATCCTTATTAAAAAAAAAAAAAAAAAACAAAAACCAGAAAAATCTTATCTCAATCCATGGAAAGTACAAGGAGGACAAAGGAGAATCTGTACCTGTCATTTTAATGGGAAAACAGTTGCTAATAGATGGTGCAAAGATGATAAAGGAATGGAGTGGTTTTGATTGATGATTTGGGCTTTAATTGTCACTGTATTTGAGATTGTGACAGTTCATTTTTTCAGACTCCTTGTTAAAAAATGTTGATAATACCCTCTTTTGTAATTTTGCTTTAGGGCACTTCATGCTCAAGTAGATGGAGAACCACAGGAACATGAGTAATTTTTGTCAATAATCAATAGGGAACTCTTGAAAAACATTAGCAATTTTTTACCATGAAACTTGTAGGATTTGGGGACTTTGAAGATTGTCTACTTTTTCAATGTGCAGAGTTCACAGAGGTATTGTAGCACTGTAAATTACTTCAGTTGTAAGAAAAACAATCATGTCTCTTTTTCTTAGGAGTCATTTAAAAAATTATTTACAATTAAGGTGTGCATAATGTGTTGCTGCTTAAGGTTTTCTGTTTAGCACTTCTATAAGGAAAATTTTTTAAGGAAACAATTTGATAAGGAAAATAAGATAATAAAATTATCTTAATTACAAAAAGCCATAAAACTTAATAATTAATGTAATAGCTATAATATAGATATAATATTTAAAATAATAATCTTAAAATAATGAAGATAATATATTGTAGAACAAAGGGATCCACTTTATTTACCACAAGGTTTTCTTTTCTAATAATTTTGATTGTTAATGCTGTTTCAATAATAGCCTGTTGTTCCTTAGCTGCTCCTCTTTCACTGAGAATGACTGACAGCAAACCAATACTTGTCAGGAAGCACGAAACAGAAAACACAAAATGTCACACAGACGAGAGCAGACGTTTGGACAATCCCCATCCAGGTGCTCAGGAACTCATGGGCAAAGCAAGCAAGCAAGCATCCTGCATGGATTTGACATGTGACCATTGAAGCAGTGGGGTAGAGACAGCTGGGCATTAAAAACAAAACAAAAAACTTAATAATTTTGTGACAGGAACTGTCCAATAGCAGGTCATTTTCCTTGATAGCACAGAAGGTCTCTTCAATGCTGTGTTGTTAATTCTTAATTGTTAAGCTGCCTCATGACAGGTAAATATGACTTCTTACCTAATTTTCTTAAATCTAATTTTACTATCAATTATTTTCCTTTCTCTCCCCCAATTCATATGTTAAAATAAAGTCAGAAAAAATAATCAGAATCAATCATTCCCAGGATGAGAGAAGCAAATGTGATGTGGATTTTGCTCTCCTTTTCAATTGCTTACTCTCATATTCTGTTTATTATTTACTTCATGATATTTTGTACTGTTGTGGTGGTGTTTATACAAGCCATATCGTTAAGAGATATAAAAGTTCTAGTTTATTTAAAGATAATGATATTTTGTGTAAATAAAATATGTCATCCAAAATTGCAATTTTTTTCTGTTTTTCAGAAGACCTTCTGGAATGGACTGAAAAACACTTCTCATCAAAATAAAGAGTAAGAGAGAATTGTTAGCAGTTAAGAGAAGTTACTGATTTTGATTTATCATAGACTATGCCTGTCAACCAGAAAATACAAGGAAAAGGTAAAGAAAACTGCAGCGGTAAAGAACTGACAGCAGTACAATAGATTTTATTTTAAAAGCCCTAATTTCTAGGCAAGGAAAAAGAGGCTGCATAGAAAATGAGAGCAGGATTCTCAGTTTAGAGTTAGAATTAAAAAAAAATAAGGTCAAAGACAGTAACAGCAGCAGATAGTCACATGACACCTCCTCCAGAGCCTTGTATGCCAGAGACTGTTGATGCTGCTTATTACTGCAATTGTTCAAAGTGTCTGTCAAGTCTCCCATGCTTCATATAAGCTATTTGCATAAAAATAAACCATTAGCATTTTAACTCCTCAGCAATAAAAAGTTTTAGTTTTTAAAACTCTGGTCTTATTTTATATTTAACATTCAGTAGTTTCATTAATCTTGGTTAGTGTGACACTGTCTTCTGTGTCCAAGGTTACTGGAGTTGACAGTGATATATTCAGTCAGGTTAGGTGTAGCTAATGAACTACACAAGTCTGTTTTATTACCTGTCCCTCTAAAAATTACTTTTGGGGACAGCCTGAAGTTCATATTAGCTTTTGTATTCAACAGTCTCTTTAATGTCAGCTATATGTGTACAATTACCAGTTAAAGAACAAACAGCCTTGAAAGTGAAAAAAACAGTTGCAAGGCTGAAGCTGAGCCTGTTTAGCTGTTGCATTTGCAGCAAGAGTACAGAGGAAATCTTTGCAGTAGATATTGGTCCTCTCAAGCACACATAATCAAATTACCATTTTCTTTTCTGATATCCATGGGATCTGCTATAAAAGAAGACCACAGGCTGTTTGGTTATAAGTTTAGACAACCTCTTACTGATTAATTTGATTACAAACAAGAGGGAAAACACTTCCAGAGCAAGACAAAAGCAATACATGGCTTAGTGCTGCTGCTGCTACCATTAAATTAGTTTCGATAAAACTCCTTTTGGTGGAAATTGAGTGAATTGCCAAGGACAGTAGAAATTCAGGTTGTCCAGGGCCACAGAGAAAGCCTGGGACAGAGCTAAGAATCAAACTGAACATATTTCTGCTTCAGTGACAAAATTATGTCTTCTTTTTTAATCATTTGATAGATTTGGAATTTAATCACCGGCTCAGCTGCTCAGTGAATTTTGTTTGAAAAGGAGTGTGTTGGGCTGACCCCAGCTAGCAGCAAAGCGAAGCAGAGCTACTCCATCATTCCCTGTGGGATGTGGGAATGCAGAGGAAGAAAGAAAGCAAGAGAACTTGTGGGTCAAGATTAAACACCTTAACAAGTGAGCATGGAATATGCCTTTGGGCAGTTCAGGTCGACAGTTGTGGCTGCGTTTCCTCCCAGTCTCCTTCCCTTCCCAGCAGAGAGGCAGAGTGAAAACTAGAAGGATTTGGTGCTGTACAAGCACTGCTCAGCAGTAGCCAAAACACTTGTATGTGATCAACACAGTTCAGTCACAAATCCAGAACATAAGACAATATCAGCTGCTGTGACATTCCAGCCAGACCCAGTACAAAAGTTCAAGATTTCTTTTCAATTTGCTTTTGTTTTGCATCAGCATCAATGGTCTTATTACAGTAAATTTTTGATTTTTATTTTAAGGCAGAAGTCTTCTAACCCTTTTCTAGACTAGTCAACAGTGCTGTAGGCAGAGCAGCCCTATGGGATATGGGAGAAAGATTCCCATTTCATCCTGTGGACACTGAACATGGGCTGCTGTTACCCCAACCTGCCATCCATTCTGTAAATAGGAAGCCTAGTAAAGAAACCCTTGTTGAAATGAATATGCTTCAATGAAAATGAAAATTTTTACCAAAACCAGATTAATAACTATGTTAAAAAGTTTTGCTTCAGTACAGTTATTTATCTTGGTTCTACCATAAATCTTGATTCTACCTTATTTCTACTCCTGAGTCGCAGATGTGAAACACAATATAAAACTTTCTCTTATAAAACAGATACTAAGTGATCTTAATCTATTTACTGCTATTTGACTGCTGGTACCAGTTGTTCCCAGTATTAAATCTATATGGGTATGCCATGACAGTATTGAAATAAATAGAAGTTCTACTGTGCATCCTGGGAATGCATCTGGGGACTACCAAAGCAAATAGTGTGTGTAGTTAAAGAGTTTAAATTCATCTGTAATGTGTTTCAAGTTATGGGATTTTACCAGTCTCTGCTTCATTTAGCAACTCCATTTCCATTTCTTTATGTGCTGATAAAAATATGAATGTTTTAACATTTAATTTAAGTTAATTTCATACTGCTAGATCTCTGGGCAAAAAAAAAAAAAAAAAGACAGGTTGTTAAGTATTATTCCCTAAATACATGTTGAAGTAGTAAAAAGAGACAAAAAAATCCTTATTTTGGAAAAGTGGAGGCACCAAGTTTTAATCAAAGGATAGCAAGAAATTAGTACAGTGGTCTTTGAGGGATTTGAGTACTTAATTCTGATAGATGAGCTGCTCATTTAGTACAAATATACTACAAAGAGAAAGGAGAACTATGTTAGGCATAATTCTTCCTGTGAAAAACTTTTCTTATTAAGATGAGCTTTGTGTGAAAGCACAGTAAAATTATAAACTGCACTTATATATTTCACAAACATAATTCATTTTTACTAAATGAGTACAACTTTAGTTAAATAGTTTTCTCTCAGAAGCAAAATACAGATACCTTAATGAGCTGAATTTTGCCCAGACTTAAGGCTTGGGCTAAAATTCATGTACCATCAATGAAAAATTACAGCCACAGACCAAAATTTTTGCAATAAATATCTAAGCCTGACTCTGTTACTCAGTTAAGGTTGTTTGCTTGCTTGTTTACTTGTTTGTGTTTTGTTGCACCCCCTCTCTCTGCTCACCTCTTATAATTTCTCTCTGCTCACCTCTTATAATTTCTGGTAATCTTTCCCAAGGGTGGAACAGTAAAAGTAATTGCCTGGAGACAGACATGAAGACGCAGCCCTGCTTTCCATTTTCTCTGTCTTGCTTCATCTTTCAGATTTCGTAGGGGCCCATTTTTAACAGTCATGGTCAGGTTTCCCTTTAGTTGATTTTCTTTCTCCTCCTCTGCTCTGAGAAGGGAAATGAAATTGTTAACTCTGAAGGAGGTGAACAAACTGAGCACATGTCAGCATGGGTCTTTTACCATTGCACAATGTGAGATTAAGAGGGTGCACAAGAATCAGTTCATCTGGCTCCTGTTCTGTTTACCCAAACAGGCCTGCTGAAGTAGGCAGACTGAATTTTGGACAACTAACATTTACAATTACATGACAATAGATATCCAATATGAAATTTTAAATTAGCTGCTTGGTTGGATTTCTTGTATTACCTATTTTAAAACAATACATATTACAGACAAATACAAGTCTGCAAAGGTGCTGATTTCCAGACAATATTCTGCACCTAGCAGTTCAAACAGAAGAAATATACACAAATAACATAAAGGTAGTTAAACCAGTTTATTCTTCAGTAAATATGCCTGTATTCTGCAGAGTAGAACTGACTCATGTCCAATTTGTTTTGGTAAACTAATGCTTTTTAGATATAACCCTCTTTTGTATTATGGACCACTTGTAAAAAATATTATAATATATAAAATCAGTCCTTTCGGTCAATTTATTACTATTTGCCATGGTTTGATTCATGCAGTCCACAAATAAGAGGGAGTTTGCTGTGTGAGTCCTTTGACTGTAACTGAAGTCACAGAGTTGACTTACTGCTAGTGATGTCTCCAGGATAACGTAGACAGTAGCAATATCAGTAGTCCTTCGTCAGAGAAAGATTATTATGTTCTAAGACTAAATTATGAACGTTAACTATTTAGAAGGCCATGGGAATCTCTAGGGTGGGACATAATTAAATCCTGACTTGTTCTCAGAGGAAGAGTTGCTGGCAAAGGATAAATCTAGGGCATTAAGCTTTAAACAACTTTCCAGTTATAGAAAGTTTATTTTATCAAAAAAGATCCCATGTTTGCATGCAGTAGAGAAATTTTGACACTGGCTTTGAAAATTAATGTTCTGGGGCCTATTTAATCCATTGGATTGGATTGGAGTGGCAAGATCTTAGTAGCAGAGTGGCTACAGAAGTATCTCCTGTGAGCAGATTGCAGAAGGTTCCCCCATGTTTCATGAAGCCAGTGCCCTCTGGTTCCAAGACACATCTGGTGTTGGCCAAGGCCAAGCCCACCAGTGATGGTGATGGTGGTGCCCCTGGGATAACAGGTTCAAGGCGGGGGGCGAAACAGCTGCACAACAGCTGGAAAGAGGAGAGTGAATGCATGAAAGAGCCCTGCAGTACAAAAGGAGTTGGAGGAGGTGCTCCAGGAAATGGAGCTGGGATTCCCCTGCAGCCCCTGGTGCCCATGGGGAGGCAGCTGTGCCCCTGCAACCCCTGGAGGAGACTGATGCCAGGGAAGGCGGATCACAGCTTCATCAGCTGTGATCCTGTGGGAAGCCCACACTGGAGCAGGCTCACAGGGAGAGGAGCCCAGGCTGGAGCAGATTTGGTGGCAGGACTTGTGACTTGTGGGGGATCCATGCTGGACCACAGCAGGAAGGACTATCTCCCAGGGGTGGGACCCCACACTGGAGCAGGGCAAGAGTGTGAGGAGTCCCGCTCTGAGAAGGAAGGAGTGACAGGGACAATGTGTGATGAATTGACATGACAGCCCCCATTCCCCATCCCCCTCTGCTGCTGGAGGGGAGGAATTAGAGAAATAGGGAGCAAAATTGAATGTGGGAAGAAGGGAAGGGTGGGAAGGTGTCTTAAGATTTTATTTCTTCTGATCCTACTTGGGTTCAATTGACAATAAATTAAACTAATTTCCCCAAGCTGAGTCTGTTTTGTCTGGGATCTGATCAAACAGCTGAATAACCTCTCCCTGTAACTGCTGTGTGATATCTCCCTGTCTTTATCTCAACCCAGGAGCCTTTTTTACATTTTCTCTCCCGTGTCCAGTTGTGAAGGGGAGGAAAAGAATGGCTTGGGTGCCCAGTCAGATCAGGCCCCCACACCTATCAAGGAAGCAACTCCGATGGTCCTGGCAGTAACCATGCAGGATGGATCTGTGAGATCAATTCCGTGCCCTGCTTGAGTTTGCCAAGGAATCCGAACACAGCCATGCAAATACTTCCACTGCTACCCTCATGTCTACAGTGCAAGCAGATACTCATGGTTTTCTTTTCTGGTGGAGCTGCTCAGCTCTGGAAAATTTCAAACTGTTTCCACAAAGACTCACTCTGTAGGTCAGGGAACAAACATGAGATATAAAATGTCTGATTAATTTCTTCATAAATATTTAATTGATTATTTAAAGTGGAATAACTTTAGCAGTGATAAAGACCTTTCTCATCACAGGCAAAATAATTAACCATGAGGATTTAAGCTTATCTCTGTGACTTTGCTTTGGAAAAAGAAAATTGTGCTGACCCAAACAGATCCTGTAGTCACCTGGCAAAGACCATTAACTTCTGTTTTTCAGTCCATATTTTATGCAATATATTATGTACTGGGGGGCTTAAAATGTGCCGAGAATGGACAAGTCTCCTTGCAGGTTTTCTGAGGCTTTCTGGAGTGAAGGGCACTACCAAAACAATATTTAAACAATAACTCTATAGATTTTAATGAAATTTTGGTGAAAAGCTTGGGTTTAAATCAGACATACACTGTAGATACCTTCATTTTCTTTCATTTCTCTTACTTTGTTATAGAGTTTTGAAGTAAATAAAAGTCATTGAATTTGAATTTGATTTTTTCAAACTATTTGAATAGTCTTCTGAAACAAATAAACTTATTTATCTGAAAAAATTTGTTTTCCTAAATAAATCAACAGAAGTCCTACCCAGGTATTCACTGAATGAGCATATATGAGCATAGAAGTCTACCCATGGAAGGATTAGAGTCTAATGCTTTAAGCTGCTACACTTTAACTGTAGAGCTGAAATGTACTGCTGGACCACTCTGCTGCAGAATTAGCATAATTTGGGAATGCCATTTGGTGACCTTTTTATTTATGTTTTCCAAATTGATTTTGTGTAGGCCATTTGCAGAGTGCTATTATTTCCCACTCTTCAAAAGCCGACCAGCTAGAACTAACTTCTTACTTTTCCTGATTCTGAGGGCTGCTGTTTCTACATGCTAATTCATCACTACCTATCCAATATATCAAAGTGCATTTGCTAGTTTTCTCTAAAATTTACTGAGAATATTGAGTGACATTCCATTAAATCAATATTTACTGGACTGATGAGCTATAAATCCATCTGTCTGAAGTATATGTGACCAACACAGCACAATTTGGAAGGATCTGATGCTAAAGCAGATATTTCAAGGTAGTTGCTCTTCCACTGTTAATGAAGACTTTAAAGTGAGAACAGATCTCAGAGGCTGAGTGGTGACTGTTTTATCAGTTTCAAAATAGTACAGCTTTGCTTTCATATTTAAATAGTCAGATGGAATCACAAGGCTGCAGAACTAGGTAGAGTAGAAAGGACTCCTGCTTCAAAGGGAATAGAACAAGCAACAATTTCAGGTATCTTGAGAGTATATGCCAAATGAATCTATGCATATAATTTTTTTGCAATTATTTGCAGCTCTGTTGTTGAGTCTGAAGCAAAGACTTTAAAAATTCACTGAGGTCTAGGAATAAGAAACAGTATCTAATAATTAAAGAAAGCGTTGTTCTGATGAGTGCCACCTGTATAATTCAGTTTCTATGTGTCTGCCTACATGTATAGGCAAACCCATGTGATGTATATGGGTTCACATAGGGAATTTTCATTCATGATGAGTGCTCTTTATGTTGCATAGACATCTGAAGTGGATCAAAGCTAACAAATGGTTCAGACAACCTCTAGTCATGTCCCAAGACCCTTAAAGTGGCCAAAGCACTGCTTCTGTTCCCCATCCTCCTCATATATTGATATAAATAAGGGGCATTGTAAGACATAAAGCTATAGAGAAAAGCCAGCAAGGAATAGTTTAGTTGTTTTAAGCTCTGCTACCAGTTTTGCATGCACCTGACAATTGCAGTTTTTTGACACTATTGGTCTGGATGATGGCCATGTCCTTCCCTTGCAGTGTGATAACACAAGTCTGACTGCAGGGTTCAGGCTTATATAAATGATGTTTGCAGAGAAAGAGACCATATATGCTTAGCACGTACATTTTCAACAACAACTGGGCAAGAAATGTCTGAAGTTCATTTTCTCATCATGAAGTTACTCTTCCAATCAGTTCTTTCCCATCCCTTTCTTGCTCTTAATTCTCCTAACAGTAGCAACAGGAAAAGACAAAGCCCTGCTGTCTTCATCCTTTGGGAGGTTTCATGCAGTGTGAAGCTGTCTCTGTGCTCAGACAACAGGAAAGATTTCATTTTCTGCAGAAAGAGGAGTATCTGATAGTCCAGCCTTCTGGTGGTGTTTAACTCTGAGAAGCCAGAAGTGAGCTTGCAACATATAAAAAGTAAATTAAAACAAAAACAAACAAAAAACCAAACCAAAACAAAAAAAACCACAACAGCGACAATACCCCCAGCTTGGGCACCTCTGCCTCTTGGTGGGGCCGGTGCTTGTTGCGATTCCCGGGCGCTTCTGCTGCCGCGCACCAGGACGGGCTGGCTGCGCTTTGCCATCGGCGTGAGGGGGCGAAATAAAGAGGTGAAGGAATTGTCCAAATTTGTCCGTGTGGCGGCTGGAAGGTTTTAATGGCCGCAGGAGCCGCGATGGAGAAGCCGCAGACCACTCCCAGCTCCGCATGGATGAAAATGGCGGTGGGACTGGGGAGGCGTGGGATGCATAGGGATGGGACAGGGAGGGCAGGAGCCCTCCTGCCCAATGGGGACAGACGCCGTGGCAATGACGTGGACTGGCGACCAACGGGAACACAACAGGGGCGGACACGGGGCTCCGGGGTGAATGGGGCTGTGGGATCAGGGTAACAGACACTGAACCCTCCGGAATGGACAGGGGGGTGGTTACAGGAGTGGCGTGGGCTAGCTCCAATGGTAAGAGACCCAGAGCCGACCACCGCGGGGGGGAAACACAGGGGGTGCACAGGGGTACACAGAACTCGGCTAGCTAACACAAATCAGAGCCCCTAATCTGAACCCAAACCCAGGATGCAACACACAACAACAACCAAAAAAAAAACCCCAAACAACAAAAATCAAACAAACAAGCAATGTTTTCTGCAACAACTTTTGTGTAGGAGAAGAAAAAACAGGCTTCAGTTGCTGTCAAGATATTTTAGGTTTGACATTAGGATAAAAGCTCCCTAATACTGATACTTTCACAGCTCAGGTTTAGATGGCTGACAGATTTTGTGGAATTGTTATAATTTTATACATTAGCAGAGTAATTAATTAAACTATTTCAGGGCATTGGGTTTTTTTTCTTCCTATCTTTGAATAAAAATATTTAAATTTTCTTTTTCTTCAAATGTCATTGTGGTTAAAACTTTTACATCTGATGTGAACCATTTTTACTTTTCCCCTCTTGCAGGCAATTAAAAATAAAGATAGACCAATATCTAAAGTAAAATGCTTCCAAGTGGAAAATTACAAAGGCACACATTAAAAAAGGACCAAGGTTTTAGAAATTTTCACATAAAAAGACAAACTGTTTTACAAGATGTAATTACCATCAATATTTCAGTAATCAGTGACAAGTGACACAGATAAGTAATTTTCTTATTTTTGCTGGAGTTTTTGTTTGTGTTAAAAAAAAGAAAACATCAAAGCTAAATGACTCCATGGAAACTGCAGTTACTCATGCTCAAGGCATTTCACATGATCTATTAAAAACAAATATGTTTTAATTTGAACACTACTTCTATGTTCCGGGTGCTATCCATACTTATAACAGTGATATAAGTATTTATAACAAGTCTCATAACATTTCTTAGTATTTTAATTGTGAAAAACTTAATGGGACTGACATTTAAAATAACATAATCCATATTAGAAATAATACTGAAATTAATAGAGTAGTGGAAACTCTAAGAACATCTTTATACTTACAATGACATTGTGTAGCACTTTATTATAATTTTAATAGAATTTTTTTTCATTATTATGGGTGTGCTATCAGCTCATAAATGTACCCTGTGTGTGGTTGAAATAGAAATCTTTTACCCTAGCTTGATGCTGGAATTCTTATTAGTGGTCTGATAAAAATTTTGCCTGGAAACATTTTGGAGGCTTACAGAAAGGAGATCCTAAAGTACAAATCCAGTTTAGCTGTCACCAAAACCTTATCAAACCTCTTTCTTCATAGAAAGTTTCTTACATCTTAACATCTGTGTCTTAAACCCAGGAGATTCCTCTGTTTTCTATCAGAAATTAGCAGAATATAGTAATTTGTGGGATTTTCCCCATGTTAGTCTTGATTTAACTTCACATCCAAATCCTATTTTAATCCTTCCAATGAACGTGCCCTTTTTACTTGCACACAACTTTTACCCAGAGAACATTCCAGCTATGATTTGAAGAAAAACTCTAGAATATTGACAGCTTTGAAGAGAATTGTGTGTTTTCCCCCTTGAAGGCCTGCTCTTTATGCTGCAGATACTCTCTTTGATGGGTGATACCACAGGGACAGTTTTGTTTCAACATAACGTATTGCCTGTTAAAATAAATCTAAATGAACACAGAGGTCACACTGAGCTGGTCCCACATGTCCCTCTAGACATATGTACAGACAGGTGGTTAACGCAGCCTCCTGTCCACAACCAGATCTGGAGGGATTTCTCCTTATTCCTGACAGATGGTCAGCTCTTCTCAGAGAACCTGAATATGTTCATTTAAAATATTTATGTGATTCTAAGATGGAACTATGGGTTCTTTGGGTGCAAAACCATGATCCACCTTTCAAAGATAGTTTACTTGGGACTTTAAAATTAATTTCCTTTTCATGCAAATAACAACTACAAAGTACTGAGGACAAAACTTGAGTTATTTAGGGATAAAACAGCAGAGATTAATTATATTGCATTATGCTCTATTTCCATTTTTTTAAGACCTCTGGGGTACTAGGGTACATTTGCTCTCCTTCCAAGTCACTGCTGTTTGAGAACAGTTCATGATTTGGGCATCTGTCCATCCTGAACAGGATGCAGAGGAAACTGCTCCTGTGCAGCAGCACTGACCCAGGGACAGGGAATCCCTCTGTGTCACCCAAGTTTCTCTGGCTGTAACCACACAGTTTCTCTACGTCTTGCTGTAACCACACCGTGCTGTGTCATGCAGCCTTTCATGGTCACTGCAGCAGCTTCTCATCCTTCACCTGCTCCCTACATCAGGAACAGGCTCTGTGGGAGCAGCCCAAGACTGCCTGTGCTGGTCAGTTCTGTGGAATGCAGCTGATATCATTGCTATGACAGAAAACATTTGCCCTAGTGTTCTGGTCAAGTTTCTTGTATCATTGGCCCCAAAATGACCATGGAAAAAACCAGCTTTAACTTCGTTTGTTCATGAACTGCCAAGCAACTGAGAGGAGCCCAGAATATTGTTGCACCAGAAAAACCCAGCAAGTGATTCATAAAAATGTCTGTAAAAAGTATGAAGCATATATGTAGAGATGCAGTATTCATATCTTGTCATTGCCGGCTTACAGACAATTCCCCTAATGTGACAGACCTGTGGGTGATAATGGTAAGGCTCATGCTGTGGCGCTGCTTAAAATTATTACTGTAATTCCACCAAGATTATCTGCTTGCACAGGTAGAGAGAGTTGGTACAAAAATGTCTAGGCTTAATATTCAGAGAGATTAGAAATGTGTCCCTTCACAGGCAAGAGTGGATAATCGGAGCCTTTGGGTCTTAAGTCCTGTATTCTGCTATAGAAATATCTTTTAAAGCCTATTCTAAACTAAACCCACTAAAACTTAAAGCTGGTTTGCAAAGAAATTTTGCTCTGTCAGCTTCTGCACAATGATGGTTTAGCGTCCTTATAAATACGGAGGTTCTGTTAAACTGAATGAAGCAGTCCAAGTATCTTTACAGAAAAACATATTTCTGAGAAACCTGGGACATTTTTTAATCAATGGAGGTTTTAAAGTGAACTTCAGCACATGGCTGCAGCAAACATATGGATCAGAAGATGATTAATATGTGTACACAAAACTCCCAAGAAATCCCTATTGTTTTGATATATGAAAATGACTCCCAGGAAGTACCAGACTCTATTCTGTGCTAAAATAATAATAATAAAAAATTACTTTTCATGAATAAAGTGTGTTAGCCGTAGTCAGTCTGGAGAAGTTTAGCCCTTTCTTGAAAGGTGCTGTTGGTGACCAAGATAAAAGTCTAAAACATTTCTAATGATGTTTGATGTTTCCCAAAGGAGTAAGCCCCACATAACCTGTTTTTTAGTATTAGTTTAAACTTTTGACATTTGCAGATTACTACTCAAATGTGCAAACAATGATTCTGCCTTCATATTCCTATTAATTTCATTGAGGAATTATTAGCTGTGGTCCACAGCAGGATTCCTTACGTATTTCTCTTTGCAGCACCAGGCAGAAGTGGAATTTTCATTAAGTGTGGAATTTTCTGTGTCCCTGTGTCTCTCTGGGTGGTAACATAAAGTATAAGCTACAAGTAGCTTATCTCAGGACCTCACTGTGTTTATACCTTTATGTTCTTTTCAGTGGAAACACTGGTCTTCATGCCATTAGTATTACATTAGGCAGCTCTTTAAAAATAGACCTATTTAATGTTCAGTGTGGAAAGAAACATTGGGATACAACAGTAATTAGAACTGGAGGAGACTTAATGATTATGTCTTTACTGTCAGAAGATACTTTCAAAATTTTGGATTTAGTCAGCTGATATATACAGGGACACTGAGAGTACATTTAGATACCCATATTAAGTTATTCTCTATAGGTACAATTTATTTTCCTTTTTATGATGTTTGATGTTACATCTGTTGTTTTCTTCAAAACAAGATTTAACAGAAAAGTGATAATGTAAACATGTCAAAATACATCACATGAGGATATGTATATTTGTTATTGTTGTGATACAACATCTGCTCCTACTCATATGCTTTGTATGAGCATTTTATAATAATGAAAAGTTGCAAAATTTGAAGTGACGATAAAGCAATAAAATGTACAAAGCTTACTGCAACAACACACACCAAGAAGACATGGATTTTTTTGTTTGGTCTTATCTTTGCTTATGTCAATCTCATCTGTGTTCACAGACTTAATAACAGCAGAATGGAGTCTGTGATCATCATTCTGCTAAGGTGTGTGTTAACATGGCAGTGCCTTTTTTTCAGCCAAATCCACACCTTAGGGGGAAGGGAGACAGCCAGTTTGCCTGCCTTTCTTGTTTCAAAGGACTGAAATATTCCCCCACACTTTGCTCCAGAGTGTGCCATGTGTGTTGTATTACAAACCTGAGCTTTTCAGACATATGCTGATGCCCATTGAGGCATCATGGTGTATGTTCTCAAATTTAACAATCTTTTGCACATGGCCCATTCAAGATATTCATGATTATTTTTTCAAAAGTGGAGCAACATATTTCTTCATTTACTTTAGACAGGAAGAATTTAAAAGCTTCTTAAAATCAGGTATGAATAATTTCAACTTGGAAAGTAAAAATAAATGTTCACTGTTAAAATTCATCTGATTATTATGGACACAAATGGTTGAATACATTTGCATTTTTTCAACTTCTCTGATAGAAGTTATGTGTGTTTACTTGAATCTCCTCTGTGTATTACTACACTAAATAAAGAGGAGAGAAAATAGAGCTGAGACAAAGTTAACTGAGAATGAATGATCATTATATAAAATATTATGGAAAATTGCCCTAGAAATCTCTTACAGTTAACTAGCTGATATTATATATTTAATGCACAGTTTAAAGTGACTGCAATACAGTACAGAATATTAAAAGAAAGCTTCCATTTACAAAAATGATGCTGTAAATGAAATGAAAATCAGCTGATAGTAATTGATTGTTACTGGATTGCTACTATGTGATTAGATTTCAAACTTGTTATTGTTTCTCATTTGTAGCTCTGAAATAAAATGCAAAATGTTTAAAGAAAAGTGGTATATCTTCAATAATGTCCCAGTTTGACACCCTCTATATCATGTATCCCCAGTATATTGTTATTATTGACCAAGGGTCCCTTTCAACACAGGCTCATTGCATTCTCAAATGAATGTGGCATTTTGAGGTCTCATCGTAAGCTACATATTAACAGTACAAAGTAGGAGCTGCACATTCTGCAGGGTCTTGGAAAACAAAAACAATGTTCTTAGCTTTTATCTTTGGATGAAATAGTCTCATTGGCAGCAGATGACAGAGCAGGGAGCAGGGCTCAACGTTCCCAATAATGAACCTGCATTCTCAAGATGTGCCCTGTTGTAGGGAATGTCTGAGTGCCTGAGATTTCCAAGCCTAGCAATCTGAGTCCAGCAGAGCACTGTGCTTACAAAACAGGAAGTTTCAAAAGTATGGCAATGGTAAACCTAAGTAAATCAAACACACATAAATACATCATATATGTTTATTGGATATATGCTGTCTGGTCCAGATAATGGTGCTTAAAATCTTTCCTTATTACACACATCCTTCCTTAAGAACAGACTGTTTGTTTATGTGGTTGTTTTTGAATCAGCATTCTAAAATATATTTAAGTAGGATGCAAGTTTTTTGAAAATATTTTAGATTCAAATACTGAGTAAATAAAATAATTTATGCCCTTTTTAAAGAAATCAGTTACCTGTGTAACTTGATAGGTGAGCATTTTCCTGTATTAAAGCTGCTTTTCTAGCTAAAGTCTTTTGGGAGAGAATATTACTTTACCAAGTCACCTTCTGAAAAGTTTAATTACATTTTTATGTCTAAATTTATAAACCATTAATCATAGTCTTAGAATAGAATATAATGGGTTGGAAGGGACCACTAAAAGTCATCTAGTGCAAATCTCCTGCAATGATCAGGGACATCTTCAACTAGATTAGGTTGTTCATAGCTCCATCTAACCTGATCTCAAATGTTTCCAAGGATGGGGTATCTATGATCCTTCTGAGCAACTTGTTCCATTGTTCCTCCATCCACATTGTAAAAAATTTCTTCCCTCTATCTTGTTTAAATGTAGCTCTTTTAATTTGAAACATTATTACTTGTTCTGTCACAACAGACCCTAGTAAAAATTTGTCCCCATCTTTTTTATAGTCCCCATTTAGACAGTGGAGGGCTGCAATGACATCTCCAGGCTGAACAACCCCAACTCTTCCTGCTTTTCTTCAGAGCAGAGATGCTTCTGCCATCTGACCATCTCCGTGGCCCTCTGGACTCTCTCCAAAAGGTCTATGTCCTTCCTGTGCTGGGGACCTCAGAAGTGGACACTGTAATCCAAGTGGAGTCTCATCTGAGCTGTGTAGAGGGGCAGAATCCTCTCCCTGCTGCCTACAGTGGTTTGGATGCAGCCAAGGACATGTTTGGCTTTCTGTGCTGCAAGTGCATATTGCTGGGTCATGTCCAGCCTCTCATCCACCTCCCCTCCAAGTCCTTCTCAGCAGGGCTGTTCTCAGTCTCTTCATTCCCCAGCCTGTATAGATTGATAATTCTTGCATGTAAAACTATTGCCTGTAATTGTAAAATGTTGATGCTGTAAAATATTTATTATCAGATACTATTAATTTTTTGTAAACTGAAATTCCTGATTGTTCCAGGAGAGCTGAAAATCCTTAATTTGATCTTAAAGATTCATTGAAAACTAATCAATTTTTTTTAGAGTGCAATAAATTTGTCATCACTAATCACAGGATAGCAAATATAGATTGTAAAAATTTTCTTCTGCAGCTGCAGTCCACAAGATGGCAATCTTGGACTAAAATTGTCTCCACAAATTATTCTGCTGATAGTTTTGCTACTGTTTCCAACTCTGGGAGCATGTTTGAAGCCTGTTGTGCTGTGCTCATGTCTGGGGCTGCACTGCGAGCAACCCTAAGGCACATTTCAATGGGCCCCAGTACCCTCAAAACTGGCAGTTCCAGTAGTGCAGAAACACGTTACTTTGGTCTAACCAGTTTTCACTGACACTCACTTTCATTCGGACATCTAGTTTTGAAACAATCTTTTTAAAAGTATAGAGGCTGTTTAGAAGTAGGAATACCTCTTAATGTCTTTTGTATGTTTAATTCAAACAAAAGCCTTGAACATAACCACATATTGCACATTATCTCCTCAGTATACGTTATCCTACCCCGTTCCCACCAGAGCTCTGATAATATTTTGGAAAATATTGACCTAAAATGTGATCCTCAGCATTAAGAAGCCACCACAGTTGCAGTTTCTCAGCTATGAGAACTCGTCTGGCTCCACTGAACTCAGCTTTACCACCGTGGTGTACACGCACTCCAGAAGGTGTTGCTCATCTCTCTCCTGGGGCACTCCAAGAATTGAAGGCGTTGTGCTAATTCAAAATTATCTGTTTAGCAGGGCATAGTTGGTAGCGTAGTCCTAGGGCATAAATCAGCCTTCCTGAGAATGGTTTCAGAGATGGGCAGCAGGAGACCCTGAGAAGGGGTTTGCAGGATGCCGTACAGAGCGTGAGTATCACAACTGTGTATCAGCCTTGGAATTCTGGTTGTCTAGTTTTTTCCTACAGCTTAAAATATTATTTCGAAACATGGACAATGACAAACCCTCACTTGCTAGTCATAGTGGAAAAAAGTCACAACTAATTTTGTAATTTGTCTGTATTCATTCAATGAACAAGCTGCACCTACTCATTACTATTTAGGGCATCTCATCTTTCCAAGGCTTGACTTTGGGATATGGAAATGTCAAAATTTAAGAATTAAATGTGAAAGGGAAATTAGCTGAAAGAAAGCCAAGAAAAACATGATTAACAATTTTATCTTTTCTTGTGTTAGATTTTATTTATATGTTCTGAGTTACTGAAAGCTTCTGAGCATCAAAAAGCTTACCTTTCACTTACCTTTCTTTAGAGCATAAAGTGGACAAAGACCATTATGACTTCTCTGTCACAAGGCTTTGTTAAAAGAATAAAGATTGGTGGAAAGGAAATGAAGAAATCCAACTTGTTCTTCCATGTCCTTCAGAAAAGGAGACAAAAGCTAAGGTAGTCACAGAGAACAGTATAGGCTGAAGCTGTGGTCTGAGGCACTGCCAGAAAAAAGAGGTGTTGGCAGACTGGCAGGAGTGGGTGCTGCCACATGGTGACAGGACTGTGCCATCAGCTCTGATGTAAATGCTTTTTTTTCTCATGTTTTTATGTACATGAGTCTTACTCAGAGGGATGGGACTGAAGTGCCTCAAGTTGTACCACTTTTTCATATCAAATTTCAAACTTAAAATTTCAAATTTCTTAAGATACCTTTTTTTTCTTTTTTATTTTCCCAAATTTCCTTCTGATTTTCCAAATTTGATGGAGGAACTTCAAACAAAACTGAATCTTCAATACTTCTTCCCACAAATCAAAACTTTTATATTTATCACTGTCATGTATTTATGGCTATTTGGATACTTTCCACTTAGTACTATTTTGGTTATTACTATTCCAATTGAAATAAATTTTGCAGATATTAAGATTTTATGAGACATTAGACAAAGTATTTATATAAATATATCTTACCTTTATTGATCACCTGCAATATTTTTTGGTTAGGAATGTATAAGAAAAATTGTATTTTGCACATTCCAGCTAGTATTTCTGGGAAAAAAAAAATGGAGCTTACCAGAATGCAATATTACTGAATTATAGTGTCTTCCACTGACAAAGACTGTGAGATAAATTTAGAATAGGTTACAATAATTTTCCCTTAGTATCTCAATCTTATTAAAGAAAGGTATGACTCAGAAATGCAGGTTAGACTCAGTCCCCATAACTGTGTAAAAAGTTCATAAAAAAGATAATCTAAACACTGAGAAAACCTATCCATGTAATTTCTCTTTTTATCTCAAATGCCAGCAAAACAACACACCTACATAACAGTGTAGAAAGGTGACAGAAAAATTAGAGGTCTTGTCTTAGTCTTGTGATTTAATAGGGAGTGTTTCAATTGCATTTAATAAGAGAGAGATAAGGTCTTGAGAATGTAAACAGTGAAGAGTTGTGTTAATTGCTTTTATTCTTAAAAAGCCCCAGCAGGAGCTCTTTTTTGATCCAAACTGCCTGAAGAAACATTATAGTGTATATACATGAGCAGGGTTTCTTCTCTTCTTTTACCATTTCTTATAACCTTGCATAAACTACTGGCTTATATTTCTACATTTAAAGCTGTATTATTTGCAGAACAATTAAAATGAGACTGCAGTTTCTCTGCAGTAAACACTGCACAATCAATACTATACTTTTACTTATTGCATACACTAAGAAGTACAAGAAAAAAATATGTTTAAAATAAAAGCATTTTAAAAGAGAAATCACTTCAGAGGACATGAAACTGTGTTTGGATTTGTAGGTTATCACAGGGAAACTATTATAAAAAGTGTTATAATTAAAAAACTGCTTTCTAAAATTAATTACTTGTAAAAAAACCATTGTATTGGAAACTGAGATTTGCATAACAACTCCATGGAAAGCATTTGATCTTCTAAACCCAAACTATAATACCACTTTGTTTTACTTTGAGGGAAATGCAGAGTTGGGTGCAGTTGGATGTTCCCATTGCACTGCTGCTCTTGGCAGTTCTTCCATATGGCACCTTGGTTCTCGCTATTAAACTGTAGGAGCATTCTCTAGACAAGGAGGAAGGGGTAAAATAAGAAAATTTACTAGAATATATTTTTTTCTTTTGAAGTTGGGCAAGAGCTGAGCACACAAGGATCCTATGTGTGTGCTATTTTGCCGGGAAGCTGCTCACCCACCATGGTGGCAGCCACAGCAGCACATGCACCTTGAGGGGCTGTGGTGCTTTTGGGCTTCCAACTTTTCTGAAATTCACCTCATCCTGCAGAGGTGAACCACCCCGTGGGAAAAGTTACCTTACTCCCACATAGGAGTGGGATTGCGGCTTCCTACAAAATGCGAAAACTGGAGAGTGTAAACATGACCTGTTCACCGTTTGCAACAACGGAGCAGCTTGCTTTCAGGACCATGGCTGAGTCAGGATCTGGTGACAGGATCTCATCAGACAGGGAGGATGGAAGCTGGCGCTCCTTGTGCTCCCAAGCAGTGTGGGAGCTGATCCTGGGCCACGAGCTCCTGGCACACTGGAGACCCCCCAACAGCAGGTGTTGGCTCATGCCAATGTATGAGTCTGTCCCAGAGGGCAGGTGCTCCTCGGTCTTGAGAACTGACTACAGTTGGTCAGTCATGCAGCCCCTCTTCCCTCCTCTATGTCAGAATTTTATCGACCTCCTGTCATTGGTACTGCTCTTCCTTCAAATAGGAGCTCAGGCTCATTAGTGGGGCAGCTTGTTCTGCTTCTGCCCTGGCTGTGGCTGCTTTTTGAGGAAGTTACAAGCTATTGATGAGATAGGTCTCATGAAGATTTATTCCTTGTCAAAAATAGAGGTCATTAATACACTTTCCAATTAAATTCCTTTTCTCCTCTTTGAAAGGCTTCTTGCCAACTTCCAGTATCATATTTAGTTAAGTAATCTGTGAGAATTTGTTATATTATTTACACTGGCATAAATTATATTACTTTCACACAAATTTGGCTAATCATCTTTTGCTGGGATTTTCCACTGTGTTACAAGGCATGGAGAACTGTGTGCTGGCTTAGAGCAAGGGTCTCTGGCTTTCCAAAACAGAGCCTGTCACTACAATCACCCTGAAAGGACAAGAGTTGATTAGTTTTCTCTGAGGCAATAGCTCATTACATGATGATGAAGTCTAAAAGGTAGATGAATATAATTTGAGCTTTTATCTGGAGCTTTTGGGAACCTTAGTGGTCCCTCCTGCCTCTGAACCCTAACATTTGGTTCATTTTCAAAGTACCTCACCCTGATCAATCCAAAACACTGCTTCAATTTCTTCATTTGTGAAATGAGACTAACAGCTGCATTGCCAGCCTCAAAAACTGAAATATGATGAACAGCTTTCTGGATCATTACTAGTTTGTTTTCAATGTTCAGGGGTTTTGTGGGGACTCTTGTAGGTTTGGTTTTGTTTTCTTTTTAAATTGCTGTGTAAATTTTTGATGTCACTAAATATTATAGACATATTTTGTGCTTCTTGCTGTAGTTAGAACCTTCCTTGGAAATAAGAAATCAAGACTGGATATTTTAATATATTCACATTTACTAGTAAGGTGCTGAAAAAAAATTCCAGCAATTAGAGGAAGAAGAGAGTTTACAAAATTATCTGAGGACTAGTATGCAAGAATCAAATTAATCTTTATTTACAGTCAAAATTTCAAGGTGCCAATCATGATAGTTTTAGTTCGACTTCCAAAGAATCTAAATTATACCATTTACATATAATATGGGTATACTTATTTAAGTGGTTTTAATATTTTAGGTATCCTAGAATCAAGTGAAAAGTAAAGTTCTCCTAAGCGTGCAGAGATTACTGTGGCAGGAGACATTCAACTGGTTTCAATAACAAGATTCTTTTACCTTCAGCAGAGTTTTCAGACTGATTCTGGTTTGAGATCTGGCCCAAAATGAAGAGGACTCATCCTGAATTAATCTGCTCTTTCAGATATTCTGATTCTGAGATCTTCACTTCCCCAATGAAGGTCAGGTCAGTAGGAGGTAAAACCCTGTCATGATTAATATTCCCCACATCTGTCTGGAGCAGAATGCCTAGTGCAGAAAGCCAGCTGACCAGAGGGCATTGTTAAAGAAGGTGATGCATTCCTATAGCTAAAAGCACAAAGACTCTAGTGAGCAAACTTTTCTTTTGTAAGGAGTAAGGTACAGGTCTCAGTCTGGCAAATTCTTATCATCTCACCTTATTCAAAGATAGAGGGCAATTAGTTTGAAGTAGGGTTTTTGTTCAGTCACAATGAGATGTTGCTTTGTTTCAACACTGAAAAAAAAAAGCACAACATGAGTTTGCTAAGTAAAATCATTAAAATTTATGGGGTTTTTTTTGGGTCCCTAGAAAACCTTTAGAATGGTAAGATTTTAGCATTGGGAGGTAATACCGCTAGTAGTTTCACAGTAATGTTAGAAAAATTACCTGCAAAAATGATCTTCTATATATATATGGCTTATTAAAAAAGCTGCATAGGAGTAAGTATAAGTTTGCACATTTTATTTGTGATTCAATACCACAGAAAATATTCTGCAGCAACCGTGGATATGGCAATACTCGACAGTGCAAATAAAGTATCACTGTTTATTTCTGGTGAAGGCTGCCTTAATGTCCCTGTACACGCCGAGTACTCCCCTACTGTGAACACCTCATGACGTGTTGAGAAACAAGTCGGCAAGTCATCTATCAGATGTTTCCTTTGAACTTCTTCTTCAGTGAAGTTTTTTATGAGAAATAAAAGAATAATTCTCAGTTTTTCATTTAGTGAAGAAAATGTTAAGTATTTTAAGTACACTATAAAATGCTCTAAACAGATACAGAATTCAAAGGTGAACTTTTTTTAGTACTAATTTTTCTAATTTACTTTTTCCAGTGTTCCTATTTCATAGGCTAACCAGATTATTATCTAGATCAAAATGTCAGAGTTCCTAAAGAGTAGAGAGTTTCTAGTTTACATGAATGGCAGTTATTCTGCATTTAAAAATCTGTTATAAAGGGAAATCTGACCTATGATGTCTGGAGAGTAGCTGAATTGTAGCTCACTTGCTGATTTTTTTCTTCTTTGTCCAAGTGGGGGAAAGTTTAAGTCTGCTACAGAGAATGAAGCACTTTTGTAGGAAAGAATATATACTGAAAATTAATGTTTTCCCAACTAAAGTCACTGCTGTTAAGGTCAGTGCATAAAACACGAGTAACATTTTGATTTGTTCTCCTGAAATCTCAAAACAGAAGTTGTTATGTTTTGAGAACAAGAACAGAGCTCATCTCTGGTGTAAGAGAGTGCTTTACACACTGGAGGTTGGTGACAGCAGGCTGTTATGGGTTTCCTAAAGAGTAATGGTTTGTGTTACCAATAGACCAAGGGAGGGTAGGACCAGTACTTACAGTGCTCCATCACTGACAAATCTTGTGCATTAAATGTCATCAGTGACAGCCCTCACTCCTCCATACCCTCCTGCAGTACCAGAAGGAAAAGACAAAGAAAGAGCTTTAGCCTCAACTCATTTAAGTCATGAAGGACAGGAGCTTGATCGCCTCCCTGGAATCTCTGAGTACAAAGTAGAATGCAACGTAAATTATAGGACTCAAGATACCAATAAACATCAGTTGTGACTATACTGAGCAAATGGTCTTTAATTAAATACATGGAAAACCAAAATGTGTATTTAAAAATGTTCCTCTGAGCTCCTGTTTCTTCACATTCCAATCGTTTGAGAGGCTGCTGCTGGAGGAGTCGTCCCCATTTAATGTTCACTATAAAGAAAAAAAAAAAAAAGACGCATCATTGAAATTCAGTAAATAGTTATTTAAAGGTTGACCAAAGCTATAAGAAAATAACTTTTATTTCTTTAATGGTTGGGCATATATTAATGACTTCAGTCATGTTAAGAGTGATTTGGAAATGTAAAGCACCAGCAATAATTCCAGGAAATACTTCTAGTTGTAATTGTATATCCTCTCTATAATGATGCTGTTAACCTGAGATTTCAGCCCCTAAGCTTACCAGAGCTATTTATATGTTTACTTACCCCAAGGTACTAGCTGTGAAAATCCTTGAAAAAGCACCATCATTAGCACCCAATTAAAGAGAAAACTTCTGCTAATAAAGCAGGAGTTGCTTTTTAATGCTATGAAAAAGAAAAAAATATTTAATGACTGTATTTCTGGAAACCTTTTGATGTTCATGATAATTAGTTCAGCCCGACTACTAAATTAAGGGCAGTTAAAGTATTAAACAGACATTTGAAGGCTGCTATATTCAGAGAAGACCTTTTGCAATCCTTTGGCAGTGAATGGCATCTTATCCAATATACAGATTTAGTCAAAGAATGTCAGCAGGGGAAAACCAACTCAAGGATTCTGTTTGGGTTTTTAGAGGCTTTGTGTAAATCTTAGATGAGGAAAATAAGTGAAAATATTTGAAAAGGCAGCTGTATAGCTGCAGAAAATTACAGTTCCTGAACTGTAGAAAGTTACATTCTATATTCAAAATCATTGATATTATCAATGCATTCCACTGAAGAATCCATAGTATACCAGTCCTGAATATATTCAATGACAGTTTATGACATATTTCTACTACAATACCTTTCTGAACCTAGTATTGTGCAAAGACCTCTCTCAACTAAGTGACTTCAAGTGTCTGGTGCTAGTTTCAGAGGGTTAACAAATACACATTTTTGAATAGTCTAGATAAGCTTTTGATCTTCTCTCAGAGCAGTTCAAAGGGACAAAATACCTCATTTTCCAGGTACCTAACAGTTTGCTGTGGCAGAAGTGATCTGATGGAATACAAAGAAAGGGGTATGGTTCTTTCCAGTCCCTGGATGGTCTTACAATCCAGAGGATGGTCTGGTACCAAATGGTGCAAATTAGGGCTAAAATTGCTTTACATTGTATTAACTTTTTCATGTCTCCGTGGCAGCATTGCTCAAGGAGGCTCGCAGAGATCTAAAGCCATCCTGGGCCTGCCTTCTTCAGTGAAGGTCAGGAGCTTCTTTGGCCATCTGTTGTACACCTAACTCACCTTTCACCTGATATACCTATACACAACAGATGTAAGTATAAAAAATGAGGCATTATTTTTAGTATATAAAAAGATGATAAAAATTGAGGATTTTCTTCTGGTTCATTAAGAGGGCATTGCTGTCCCTTATCTGTGTAAATTACCAACAGTCAGCAACTATTTTGTATTTTGTCTCTCCTCTCCTCTCCTCTCCTCTCCTCTCCTCTCCTCTCCTCTCCTCTCCTCTCCTCTCCTCTCCTCTCCTCTCCTCTCCTCTCCTCTCCTCTCCTCTCCTCTCCTCTCCTCTCCTCTCCTCTCCTCTCCTCTCCTCTCCTCTCCTCTCCTCTCCTCTCCTCTCCTCTCCTCTCCTCTCCTCTCCTCTCCTCTCCTCTCATTTAAATGTATTTCCATTCTTATTTTTTTCTTGTAACTTTTTTTGTCTTTGACTTATTATGTTAATTCATAATGGGAACATCTGAAGAGAAACATTTACTGAGCTCAGAGCTGCTGAAGAATGCATTGATATGCATGAACCCATTAAAAAATACATCTTAACCCCTACAGACCAGATCCTCCAGGATCTACACAATATAGCTCCTAAAAACATATATATATGTGTCCCTACAGTATAAAATGGTGTAAATGCCATCACTACTGCAAGCCATTCAGCTATACAGCAAGGAAAGCTACAAGAGTTTTGATTGTACATTTGTCGGAATACACCAGGGTGTATTTTTGGTCTAAAAAATACACTGAGCTAAAACACACTGCTGACCTTGTAGCAAACTAAAGAGATTAAAGAAATCAAAATGTAAAAAATACAACACTTCATGTAATAAGTATATCTCTCCGGTCATGGACAAAATGACAAAAACATCCAAAGATGCTCAAAGTCAAGAAAATTCTGCTCAGCTGCGTTCGTGCATAACCGTGAGCCAAGGCAGCTACTGCTCTGAGAGTCCGGCACACAGCGAGCAGCAAAGCCCGGCTGAGGCTGCTCTGCCACACGCCCAAGTCAAGAGCTGGGGTAACGCATTTAGCCTGTCTTGAAGTGTCTTTGTGTTCAGATCTATGGGCCAGCAAATGGCCATCCTGCCCCTCAGGCCTCCCGCGGCGGGTGCCGGGGCCCGGGCGGGCCTGCGGGGCTGCTCCGTGAGGGGCCCTGCCCGTCCCAGCCCGCCCACCGCCGGGCACGGCCGCGTGGTGAAAATGTGTTTAAGGGTGGGCAAAGAAATGCCACAAAGGCAGAGGAAGAGGGAAAAAGGTGTAAGAAACGGCCCTGCAGACAGCAAGGTCAGACAAGAAGCTGTAGAATGATGTACCGCAAGTGCTCGATCAGATACTCCTCTGGAGAGACCGCGCTGGAGGTGGTTTATCCTGCAGGACTGCGGCCCATGGAATAACCCACTCTGGAGCAAGGATCATCAGAGAGGAGCTGTTCTGTACTGATCAGTCCCCATTCCCCATTCTCTCGTGCTGCTCTAGGGCTTGGGTGTTGTTTTAATCATTGTTTCTCACTCGCAAATCTATTTCAATTGTCAATACATTAACTTTGTTTTCTCCAAGGTAGGTCTATTTTCCCCATGACAGTCACTGGTAAGTGACCTCCCTGTATTCATCTCGTCCTACGAGCATTCTCATGCTATTCCTCCGCATCCTGCCCCTGAGGAGGGGCAGCAAGAGAGCACTGAGAGGGCAGCTGGGTGGGCACGAGCAGCAGATGGATCAGGTCAGCCCACCGCAAAAACACGGCAGGGGCTGCCAAGTGCTGCAGATGCAGGAGCGGCAGATTCACACATATGCTTCTCTCAGGGCTGCCTGCTGTCTGCCACACAGAGGAATGTTTCTGTGATTGTGCTTCTGTGTGACTAAAGAGACAGCTGTTACGTAAGTCAGTGCTGAATTAGAGATCTTCTCGTGTCCTGTGGGGCAGTGCTGTGTTGACAAACATACTATGCTTGGATAGGCATTACATGAAATCAACACTCTGGTGGAGCACAAGCCTGGGAAGTAGTCCTGTACTTGATGTGCTAGATTAGCTTCCTGACATAGAAGAATGTTGCAAATTATACTGCCTTTTTTGAATGGGGTTGATGAGTCCTGAAGCTGAAGCACAGAAGTTTACATAATATCCAGAAATTGATCAAAATTTTACAAATAAATCTCAAGGACAGAATCAGACTGACTGAACACAAAGTGGAGACAAAAAAATGAGACTTAGATTTCCACTCTATGATAAAGTAATACCTAATATAAGCAGCAGTATACTACTGCACATCACAGTAATCAATTCTGCAGTTAGTTTTGAAGAGAAGGGGTCCCTACACATTTCTGCAGTGTTTGCTACAGTCCTGCATACACAACTCAGAGGTGATTTCATCTACACTGTCAAAGCAGTTGATTTAGCTGTCAAAAATTCCTGCTTACATTAATGGGATATGCTGCTTGTCTGTGGATAACCCTTCATAAGCAGCTAAAGCTTTTTAGGTATTTATCAGGATAACTTACTGAATTTTCTTCAGATACAGATTTTTAAGATATTTTCCAATCATTGGCATCTCAGTGATATTTTTCCAGATGGAATTCAACAAAATTCTGTTGTGTTCTGACATCCTTATTTGGGAACATATTCCTCAGGGTCCCTAGAAATTAATTGTATAAATAAATAAATATACACAACATCTAAATATTAATACAAGATTGCAAAATTGCATCCATGCTATTGATATAGGTTCAACTTTTCTTCTGTTCAGGTTACAAAAGCTATTAGCCATACTGCTAGAGAAGAGTATGTCCCTTGTCTTTTTAAGAGCCCAACTGCACTGAGAATGCAGAGACATTTGGCTTAGGTAAGACTTAGTTGACAGTGAGGAAGAGAGGATCCTGGAACCCAGAAGGAGAGAAGTATAGCTGCATTATTCTGTAGCTCAGTTATGCAAAGGGAGATGGGTATCAATTAGTCAGATGAAGCACTGACCAGAAGTTGTTTTACTGCTTCCAGACCTGGGCTGTTTTATTTCCATGTCCCCTCACTGCAATATGGCAGTCACTGCAAAACCAAAGAGGTTCATGTTGGGCTCTGATATGCTGTGGAGTCTTGCATATTTCAAAGTAGTCAAGGTCATATGTGTGTAGTCCAGAACTGAAAGAAATGCAGTTGCACATGTGTATTAATAAAGAGTGAAGTCTTTTTCTAAATTGTAACTGATTATTAGGTTGTGCTTGAGATCTTCCCCTCTGTTGTTCAATTATGCTGAAAATGTTAATATTAATTACCAAACATTTGTATTAAATATAAGACTCCCTTATCTGAATCTGTTTTGGTTTGGTTTTTCTTTTCTCTTTTTTGTTTTTTTTTTGTTATGAAATCGTTGACATGGTGTTAATAACACCAAGGCTGTGGGTTTGATATTCATATGGGCCATTCATCTAAGAGTTGAACTTGATCCTTGTGAGTCCCTTCCAACTCAGAATATTCTGTGCTTGTGTGATCTTAATAACAAATCCACAGTACATTGCTAATGTCTATTGGAATTGTGAAATAGAAAGAAGAAAAATGTAGCATAAGCATGGGTGAATGTATTTCAGTTAAAAAATGTAAAAAATAAATCCTTGAAGTGCATGTTCAGAACACAAGATTGTGTAGAAAATTTAGGCAGGAGATTGCAGAAACTGAATGAATCACCATATGGAAAAGAAATGAAGAATGTAGGAAGACCTTTAAATTGGAATTGCAAAGGCAAAAAAGAAAATAGAGATGATATAAAAAGGATGAAAATAAGTAGAAATGACAAAACATAGAAATGGAAGAAGAGATAAAAAGCATAATTGGATTTGGCAAAATGAGCAGGCATGGTAAGAGAGAACATGGACAATGGCAATAGAAAGAAAATTGGTAAGGAATAAATTGGTTTTATTTGATGATAAGTCTGTTTATTAATTTCTGACTCCTTTTGGTAGATTGTTATGTGTTGGGCTGTATTGAAATAGCTTAGCTGACTGAATATTCAGCAGAGTCATACACTGGGATTTCATCCTGATAGCTGATAGAAGCTGCATGTGTGTAACAAACAAGGTGATCAGCTAATCACAAATTATATCAGCTAATCACAAATTTAATTCAGTTAAGAACATGGGATGTATTGGATTGTTTTCCTGGCATTCATCCTATGTTTCATGAACTTTTTATGCACAGGAATTCCCCTCATGAATTCCAGTCATGAAGGTATTAAGAACTATTTTAGGCTTAGTCAAAATCTCTCTCTTTATGTCAAGGAGACTTGTATTCACTAAGAACTAATAGCTAAAAACATTTACACTTTTGATTACTCCTTTAAAACATAACAATATTGGAAACCCTTTTATGTTTAATATATTTTTAGTTAAAAAAAAAAGATGTTAGAAAGCAGAGACAGCAGAATAAGAAGCCTTTCCTATTTCACCCATCTTAAATGGTGGCTCTGGGTATGGCAGTGACTGTCATAGGACAGCTTCTTCGTTTGCTGTGCCAGGCAGGATGTAGTTTCAGATGAGAATGTAAGAGGAAAGTTTATGAATCAGCATTAACAAAACTCAGCCCAATTTTAAATATCTGCTTCTCAGTTCTGAAGCAGCATCTGAGTATATAGGTAAAGAATCATCTTCCTTTTCCCTGTCTGATATGAGTAAATTGCTAAGCATATTTTAGAAGAATAAAATAAATGAGATTTTAATGTACATGAATAATTCTGAGCAAGCCTGCAAAAATCCAGATGCCCTTATTGCTCTAAGCAAGTTTTGAAGGCCAAACTAGGCTACCTGTCTCCTCATTAAACAGTTATTTTCCTGATCCTTTGGAAAGAACTATCACTTTATGTGATTTCACTCCAGCATAGTCAGAGAGGAATGACTCTCATCACAATTTTGTATGAGCAGGGTCCTGAAATTGCACTACCTGAATGGACTAAACAGAGGGATGATGTGACATGCGCACACATGAATGCCTTCCCCTGATGCCAAAGAAATCTGTCATGTGGATGTTTCACGTTGTAGGTCTGCCCTCAATACAGGACTTGATATTTCTGGCTGTTCAGAAACAGTCTCTGTAATGACCTTTTGTTATTTTCATGTTTCTTGCATTGAATTTGTTCACTCTGGAGGCTTAAGATTCTTCAGATCTTATATTTGCATTGTACAGATGCTCTGTACATATTTTTTCAATACTTTTACATCTGCAAACCTTCTCTTATAAGGATAGTGTGACTTGTCATTTTGTCATTAATAGTTCCTCCTCTCATACTCAGGGAAATATATTTTTGAACTATAAGCCTATTGCACAAATACAATATAAAGACTCTACATGGGACAAAAACAAAAATTGAATAAGAAAAACTCAAGTTAAAGCTTTTAAACCCTCAAATCAAAAATGTTGCTCTTAGAAAAACAGAACTGGCTACCTACCTACCTCTTTATTTAGAGAAACAAAAGCTTTGGATACTTCTATAGTTAAGTGTAGTTAAGTGTAGTTTATTATTTCACCTTTCTTCTACCTGTGAAATTGCTGGGGATCCACCATACAAATGTTCTCATGGGCAAGGTTTAGTAATTTTGAGGAGTGTCTAGGCAGACAATAGGAATGAATCCTGACAGTTATTTGCTTTTTGAGGCACTCTAAGCTCTAGCAGCGCAAATTGATATGATTTTCCTAGAGGACTAAGATCCAAGGTACCTTTAAATGGGATTTGAAATCCTGCTGGTTAATCAGATTTCTCTACCGTCTTAATGGACTGTTTGCAGTGAATAAAAAAGGTCCCTGAATAATAGAGGGATGAAAAATTATCAGTCCCCATGATCATATGTGTATTTCTTACTGTATTGTACATTTTGAAAGCAATATACACCTGTTAAATTGGTATGTTAGTTTTGCTACATAATTTTGTTTTCATTTAATGAGTGGACCACAGAGAGACAGTTGGGGAGATAAGGAATGCAGCAGGGAGGAGGAGCTCTCCCTGCACACAAGGGAGAGAGTGTGTTGCAGTAAAGGTGACTAGTCTATGAAGGTTTGGACAGATTTGCTGGAGCAGGCAGCAGGGCTCAGACAGCATTAATGAGATTGTTTATTAGTACCGGATGAACAATTCTGCAACTCACTTGACAAACACCAAGCAAAAAGCACCACAGGGGAGCGTCCCACTGCCTTAAGCAACTCCATGATCTGTGGAACAAAATAATCACTGAAGAAAAACAATCTATTTTCCATCTATTGAGTTTTCTCTAACATATGAAAGTGCTTCTATCAGAATTTAAAATCTAGGCTAATCCTGCATGAGGTCAGGAGCTTTGCTTAAAAATCAGAAGTCTGTTGTTAAAACAGCACCACAAACCTGAAATGTGACTGACTTAATAAGCTCTATATGCTGTACTGCAGCTATTTAATTTCTGGGTTTTTAAAGTTCTTTGTTTTTGATTCTTAAATTCAAAAGTGTTACCTTAGCTACTGCATAGAATCAGATTTTCTTTCTACTGAAAGCTGCTCTATTTTCCACAACTGTCTGCTTTTCCTGCATGCCACAGTGTTTGAATCTGTCTGAAATGGATGCTTATCAGGTAACTTCATGAGAGCCTTTTTTTTTTTTTTTTTCCTTTTGAATACATTCCCTCAGGATCTGCCTGAACTAAGCTTTGTCTGTAGCAAATATGCTTTTAGGTATATGTGTACGCACACATTTCTATTCACATGAAAATTGTGTATGCATAAGTATGTTCACATATACATCATCTTTCCATCCTTCCATCCATTTATCCATCCACACATCCATCCATCCATTCACTCATCCAGTTTAAAAGCAATTTCTTATAGGATAGGATAAACAAAATTTCAGGGTTTTCATCTTTAACTTTTTTCGTCAGTGATCCAAGATCATCAGAAAAGTAAATGTGAAAGGCTGATTCTACTTCTTTATTAGGTAAGGCTAGGAAAAGTGACTAAACTGAAAGGAATTGGTCACACTATGTCATTTATATTTTGAATTATTGCCAAGAGTAGTTGCTAAAATGATTCTATGATTTCTCAGGTCATTTGTACTCAAAACTGACCCTTAGTGTTATAATGGAAGGTATACCACAGTGTTATAATTGAAGGTATACCATTTTGAGGGGATGTGTCATTACCATATTCCTTTTCTTGTACTATGCTTTCTCTCTTGTGATAACCAGATGCTTTCCTGTTTATCTTGACTCCATCAGTATGAGCTGTCATTGTGATGTTGATATGTTAAATACTGAGTATATTCTTCTTTTTCCTCTAGATTACCTGCTCCTTTCCTTCATCAAGACTGTGAACAATTCTCTTTTAACTCAGAAGAAAAGTTACCACACATATCTGTACTCATGCACTGTTGTCCTTCTACAACCTTGAAACGGACATTCTTGAATCCTCATTTGATTGCAGTTTTATGGGTTTGGATTTAAAGTGTTTAGTACACCACAGTTTTCATTGCTCTCTAAGGTTTAACTTCCCTGACTCTCACAGGTATTGCAGAAATGAAGCATCTTTCTGTTCAGCAGGAGAACCGTCGTGATTGCTAACAAGCAAACTGTATCTAGAAGGAATTTCATCCTTGCAGTTAGACCTTTCAGTTAGTAGGAATGGATTGGCAATACCATTTGTGCTGGTACATGGAAACCATCCATCTATTTGGAAAACTTTTGCTTATGTGGCTAAACATAAAGCTGTACCACGTACTAAATGCAGAAAGATGAAACATCTGCTTAAATAACCTCCTTGTTATTTTTTAGAATGGTAAAATTATATCTACCTTGGTAGAGCTGAGGAAGAAGGAGTCCCTGTCACCACAAACAAACTTAAAATTTTACTTAGCCTAAAAATAAATTTCTGCCTCCATGTGCAAGGGATGTCTCATTTTTACTCATATGGATATTTTGACTATAGAGAAGTAAAACTTAAAATTACAATAAATAGCAGTTATTATTTTATGCAAATTCTAGTTTAAATGCTTTCAATTTAATGCTTTTTGCAAGGTCTTATATGTATTGAAATCCCCACAGATATTTGTTGACTATTTAAAGCCATAGCCCTCATCATTAGGATGGTAGAGAGATTCTGGATGGAGCAGGTCACCAAGGGATGTTGAGGCTGCCCCAACCCTGACAGTGTTCAAGGCCAGGATGAGGCCTTGGGCAACCTGGAGAGTTGTCCCTGCCCATGAAGGGGGTTGAGACTGGGTGATCTTTATAGGCTCTTCCAACCCTTAACATTCTAGAACTATGATTCTGTGATTTATTGAACAGCTGTTAGATGTGGCCATCTCAGACAGACAACCATATGGGCTGTCAAGGCCCATAGCTGTCAGCCAGGTAACTGTATTGTGTCAGTTCAGCAGCACTCTGCAGGCATAGCTAATTCAGGATATGATGGGTAAGGACTGAATGTTGTGACTATGTCCTGATAAGGATTTGTAGTGATTACAAAGCAACCACTGTGTGTTGTTAATGAGCAGCAATCTAGTCAAGCCTTGTTTTGAAATTTGAAACTAGCCTGGCTTATCAGTCTCTTAAATACTTCTATCACAGTGATCTCTAATTTTCTGACTGGTGTGTATATATACATATATATACACATCCTCCTGTATTTTCAGTTGTAATGCCAGCATCAGGCAGTCATTGAGAGTGTGACAGAGAATTTTACCTTTAATCATATATTCTCAGGTTTCACCTACCTAGCTCTCTGCACTTTGGCTGTTTAGTCTTTGCAAGGCATTTGTGGTACACCATAGTCAGCAAGAGAGAAAGGCACCATCAGACCTCACTCATTCCAACTCTCCTGGACATCTAACTCAGATTTGGAGTCACCTCTCTGGGGTATCTACAACTCTCATCTGATTATAGAGAAAGGTTATGTGAATTTCTTGGGTCTGGAACTGACTACCAGTCACTGCTGCACTGTTTCCCATCCCTGGAGGCTGATTCTTCTAGGTACTTACATTTTCTTTTAATTCAGGCCCAAGCTGTCTAACCACAACACAATCAACACAGATTTTTCAAAGTTATGCACCAGCCACCTGTATCAAGAGGAACATTAATTTATTTCAGTGGACTTTTTGCTGGGAGTTTTGAATGTAAGCTTACACATCAGTGGTGAGGAGAAAGCTCAGTCCATTATCTAGTGTGCCTGCAGCTAGGCAGCTGTACTTATTTTATTGAACCAAGTTCATAGATTCATAGATCATAAAAGCCAGAAGGAACCATTGTGATCATTTGCTGTGACCTCCTGCATAACACAGTCCATTGGAGATTTTGGAATTAATTCCCATATGAACTAAAATGTTCCATTTAGAAAAATAGCCAATCTTGAAAGTGTTTCCAGAGATAAGTCTGTCATAATCAGTAGCAAATTATTTTAATGTTTTATTAGTCTATAGTGCTTTACAGTTGATCCAAATTTGGCTTACTTCATCTAGATCATTTGATCTCATTACAGAATTACCTGCTGCACCGATATTGAATCTGATATTGTGAAGTGCCTGTTTGTCATGTGGATATGGAGACTTAAGGCATGCAATAACCCAACCTTCCCTTTATTAAGGAACACTGAATGAATTAGCTACTGGAGGACATGTATTGTGAAAGGTATTTTCTGATCAACAGAACTCGTATAAACATTTTCTACACTATGAACACTCTTCTAATAATGCAGGCCTTGGAGCTGGACAAGACAATATCCCCGTAGGTGTTGTACCACTGCCAAGTACAGAAATACAGATATCTTATCTATTCCAAATAAATATCCTGTTTAGTGAAACAGGATTTATGTGACTGGTTTTGATCTTGCTGTTGCATTTGAAGGTTGAATTAGCTATTAGCTGAACACATCTCTTAATACCTATGTCTTCAGATAAAAAAAAAAAAAAGAGACAAATTCTTCTGTTTTTTAAGCATTGGCTACATTTGGATCTACAAAAAGCATTAAAAAGTACTTGAAGCCATACTGAATGCCTGCACTGCTGCTCTTTTTAGCATGTGATCTACCGTTACTGTTAGTGACCTGTCCTTATTGTTTGCCTTTTATACACTTTTATGTCTTCTAGAAATAAAGTACCTTATTTTATGTCCTCTCTAAGTCCTTACCTCTCTGCAATTACAAATATATCATGCAGCATATATTAAAACACTAGCTGCTGTCCACTCCTGAGCAAATAATGATATTTATTTTACCTTCTCTGTCTGGGGGATTGAATCTTTAGTGAACTCAGTTACCAGTCTCCTAGAGTTCCTAATAGAATTGAGGTAATTATTTCCAAGACTATTTCTGAACATGCAAATCACATTTTTCCCTCTGAAAAAGTTTCTTTCATTCTCTCTGATACCTACAGAAAGAACCAAGGGAATCAAACAACTAGCAGGTGAGGTGGATTCCAGAGGTGTGAGCTGCCCATACCCATTTGTGAAATTATCAGTCAGTTTTAATCCTTTATGTTTCATATTCTTTTTCTGTTCCTTTTTTTTTGTAAGCCAAATGTGTTGTCAAAGGCCTTAGAGTAGTCTAAGAACACACTAATCTGTTGCAATTACTTCTGTTACTTTATGAAGACTTACAATATGATCACAAAGATATTAATGAACATACAAACATCATAATACGGTTCAGCCAAAAATCAGACTGGACAGAAAAGCATGAAAACAATTCTTTTTGTTCATCAGTGTTATGTAGATTGTGGAACAGAGAAATAAAATTTAGAAACTAAAGTAAAGGGAAAAAGCCAGAAAGATGATTACTTTTAGATCAAGAAGGGTATTTTAAAAGCTTCAATATAGGGCCCACTGAAACAATAAAAAAATTCATAGGAAAATATTTAATGAAGAAATGAAAGAAGACAGTTACCTAGCAATTAATATTTTCATAGGATATAAAGCAATCAAGGCCCAAGGCATTACAAGTTGTATTTCAGCTGGCAGATAGTTCTACTTGATACATAAATACTTCTGCCCCAAAGAAGTCAGTACCAGGCAAGGGCAGTTGTAAGGCATTTAGCTGCAAAACTTGATACAGCAATATCTACGCTCCTGCTTTTTTTTTTTTTCTTTTTTTTTTCTTTTTTTTTTTTTTTTTGTCCTTACCTGTTAGGTTAGGATTGCATAGAATATCTAATGCATAAGCATAAAATGAAAACAGTGACATATGTATTTATTTGGCTGTGATCACACCTAGGAGGCACATCAATATGATTTCTATTTAAGCAAAGAGTTAACTAAAATATCTTTTACCTTCTGGACTGTCTCGGTTTGAGACAATTTAAGAAAGTCAACACTCCCAAATGAGTTACCTCCACTTTTTTTAACCATCCCCTTTTCAGCAATAAGGAGAGATAAAGATGAGAAGATATAAGTTAAAACATAACAGTTTAGTAAAAAAATGGAACAGCAGGCAAAAAATAAAAGTGATAAACACCAGCTACAAAGTTTCTGAATCTCACAGACTTGGAACAAAGAGAAATAAAAATGGTGAATAACCCCTCCCCCCAAGATGGTGCCCTCCATAGGCGACTGTATATGGGCAGAGAGAACGAAGAGAGAAAAGCAACATGGCCAGCGAACCTCCACAATGACAAAAACTCATTCTTCTCAAATCACAACCAACGGGGAGCAAGGACAAGACAAAAAGAAAACCTGGAGTCCAAAACCAGCCAAATGCCCCTCTAATCTCTCTGGTGGCCTGAACTGGGTCAGTAGCTGGACCCTGTGGAGGGACTTCACCTTCTCCTTGGCAAAAGCATCATGCAGCTGGCTGGGGTGACTGGGGGTCCCTGCCCTCCCACTTCAACTGGGCACTGCTGGTAGGCTGGGGTGGCTGTATGGAGCGGGACTGTTCCATTTGCTTTGTCGTGGTGCTCTAGCTTCCTCAGCTCTCCTGGCAAGAACAAGAGGGCAAGGCAAGAGAGCTCCTGCCTAAGTGACGCTGTCCTGAAAAGAGCAGCACCCCTTTGCTGACATCATGGTTCTGTTTCTGGCTGCCAGGTCTTAAGAGGTAGTAACAATTTTGGATACAGGTAGTCATGGAATACAATAACATTTTGGGTTACCCAGGTCTGGAGTTACTCCCTTCTCATCCTCCGTTTTCAGTGAATGCAGTACCTTGTTAGGCTATCATAAAGGTTAGCAGAATAGTTCAAAATCTCTTAATGCAATACAGAATGGGCCTGACTGTGCCATCAGATGCACACACCTCCCACTCTCACACCCTGGTGCTTGCTTGCATGAAGACTGATTTTCAGGGTTGAGCAGGCAGCACAAACAAAGAGCACAAACTGATCAGATTTTGTGATAGTGCTGTGCTTTTGCAGATAGAGACAGGTCCTATGTTATTTGCATTTTGAAAGATGTATTATTAATCTTTTCACACCTGGCACCTAGTTACTAATGTAGCATCTGGGCACTAGGAGGGCTAATGACCCTAAGAGGGCATTCTTGTCTAACTGTGCCACTCTGAGGTGGAGCTGTTTGGTGCTATAATACGGTGGCTCAGCCACTGCAGACATCCACCTCTCTGTTCTTTAGTCTCTAAAGAGGTTGCATTTAGGCAATATAAAGTGGCCACAAGCCTTAAATATTCCCCAGTTCAATGCAGAGACAATTCCTTTAGAGAAATAGTTGAGAGCAATAGAGCTGGCACAGCTTTCTTCAGTGTTTTTGATTATTTAATTAACTTTGAGACTATTTCTCTTACTGCATTTAATTATCACTACATTTTCTAGATCTTTGCAAAACCCAGTTCTCTTGCCAAGGTGGTTTTTTTTTTTTCATTTTAAGGGATCTGCATTTTATCTCATTGCTGATTTCAGTGCCATTTGTGTGTGTGTGATGACTGAAGTGGCATTGGGCCACTAAACACATGAGCACAATGATTCACATCTTTCATACTTTTTGAAATAAATCCAATTTAAAAAGTAGAAACGTCTATTAATTATGCACATACAAAAAAAACCCAAAAAAATAAAAAAAAAACACCCCCAAAAAAACCCCAACCTAAAATTTCAAGGTGGCTGTGACAAAGAATTTTAACTTGCCACTGGGAATTTCTTTTCACCTGCAGAATAGGTTTAGAGTATTGTGACATGTATCCAGGAAAAGTATGCTTTCCTGAAGTAAAACAGTGTGCTTTCCTGAAGCAAATTTTAAAAGTGATGAGAAAGATTATTTCTGATTTTGCAAACACAAGCAAATCTTCATGAAAATTAAGCAATCAATGAATAGAAATTTCATTATGTAGCATCTTTGCGCTCCTTAAGAAAATGTATGGTTTAAGTTAGGAATATTCAACGGTTCATAAAATACCGTAATTAAGGACTCTTCTAATATTCTTGAATTATGAATAGCTCCAGGAAAGGTGGTGCACGGTGTAGAAGGGGAATCTAAATTTGTCAATTCATTCTCAACTGAATTATATAGTAATATTATTATACGTAATTTGAATATTGCATCTTATACTTTGTTCTTTCATTCCTATGATCTAAAAGCATTTAAGAAAATATATTTAATGAAGTAAAGAAACCTGGCTGAGAATGAAATTTACAGCAGGTGTTGTAAACTCAATTTAATCCTCATTAAAAAAATCTCTAAGTGGCAATTGCCATGCATGGCCATGTTTGAATGACATGGTAATGTATTCAAAAAGACACAATGAATGAATGACTACCAACAGATAAAAATGCTAAAGTACAACATAATAATTGCCAGTGAAGAGGCAGTGTCTTCCAAATTAGGCACTTGGTGGTCCAGGGAATGAACTTCTGCATCTAGAATAGGTCAGAGTCATTTTGTGGAAGTCTTTCTTTGTTGTTAAAAGCTAATTTGCCAAACCCATAGGTCTTAGAAACAGTTTCAACTGAAGGTGATTAGAAAGGTTTCAGAGGAGACTACAAATGTTCCAAAGAGAATAAAAGCCCAAGCTCCATTTCCCATACAGTGATATGAACCCATCTTTGCCCTCTATGGGCCTTTCTTCAGATAGGAGAGACCCCAGAGCAAGGAGCAAGAAGGGAAACAGTACCTGTTGAGATAAGGGGACAGAGAGGGTTTTGCTCTTGCAAAAACTGAAGAATGGCTCCTGGCCACTCTGGATGCAGAAGCCTGAACTCTTAATCATTCACAAAAGGTCCTGCAATCTTGCACAGCTATGATCTGCCCAGATTTTCTTTTGCTTTCCCCTCAACCCATCTAAACTCTGGGGAGCTGGCCCAAGGAATTGCAAACAGTGGCATCCCCTTTAGCTCAGTAAAATTACTGCAATTTTTAAATTATGAGTAGCAATTTATTGTGCTGTCTAATAACTGTAATAATTCTCAGCACTTCTGTATAGCTATTAATCTTCAAAGAGTATCACTAATATTAGCTAATTAATTTTCTGGTTTTCTTCTAAGACACAGTATTGCAGGCTGTGATCATTCAGACCACCCAGGTAATCATAATTTTCTTTGCATTGAAGATTATTCCAAAGACAATTTTTGTTATTTTACAAATGCTAATTTGATCAGATAAAAGTTAACACTAAAGTGATTAAATGATAGAATTTTTGTTTAAAAACTTCAAGAGTGGCATGCTGGTAAATCCTTATTGAAAAAGGATTCTTTCATCTAAAACTTGACTGTTAAGTACTGAAAAATAGTGTTAAAGGATTGGTTTTGACACAGCCCAGGCAGAGGAGGAATATGAGAGACTCTAACTTTTATACTATCAGAAAATTATTAAATTAAATATTCAAAGTTCAGAGCATTCTTTTGAGAATGTTTTCCACAATGATTTTCAGCAGAGCAGTAAGCACAAATCGGTCCTTGTCATTTAAAAGAGGAAGTATAAAAAGATGCCTTTTGCAACAAATAATTTGGTCAAGATACATAATGCATGAGCCACTGATCCACTGACCACCATTTACTCAATTCTTGATTATTTTTATTATTCTAGTGATTATTGCTTCTTACTTAAGGGACAGCAAGTGGTTAAACTAACAGAGTTAACTATTTTTTTCACCTCTCCTCGAAGGTACTAAGAATTAAATAATAAAAGGCATTTGAAATGAGCAACAGAGCAGATTCCTTAAATGTCTTCTGTCTCCTCTCTCCAGGGACAAGCACAACAAGGTGAATCTCATCATTATTTGTCTTTTCAAGGGCAAAGCTGTGATAGACAGGGCTTAATGTGTATCTTGGTGGAATTGGATTTGATCCTCAGGGCTGGGCCAGAAGGCTGCTTTGTTAGATTTGTTAGATTTACTCTCCTGTGTTCTCTCTCTACCACAAACAAAATTACCTCTTGGAGGCCTGCATCAGTCTCAGCATCCTGAGACTATCTCCTTTTCTTGATTTCAGTCACATCTAAATCTGTTTAAACTGTCAACATGATGATTTGTGGAGAGACAGGGATTAAGCAGAAGGGAGATTAACACAGTTGTCTGTCTTCTTTGAAATAATATACCTGCTGCCAGTAAGGGCATTCTTCAATTTACATAACTAAGCTCACAAGGAGGGCTTTACGGTTGTTATTGGGTTGCTTTTTCGCTCTCAGCAGTACAAACTCACCTGCTACCTGCACATTTAAAACCTTGACAGTCCATCTCTTCAATTCCTGTAAGACTGAGACATGTCCTCTTCTTTTCCTAGACAGAGCAAGATTTTTGAGCAATATGCATTCAAATAGATTATTTAAGAGATATGTATTAAATTCTGCTCGATTAGAGATGAACTTTGAATACTCTAAAGCAAACACCTACATTCCAGTAGAGTCAAAACTCTGTGAACAATTGTTTTGAAATGGAATAATGATCTCTGCTTTTTTTTCATTTTCTGAAAGAAGTTGGCAGATTACTTATTATTCTAGTTGTCTCAGAAAAAAATGCAATATCTTCTTTAATACTTAGATAATTCTTAACAGCAGTAACTAGAATTTCTTATTCAGAATTTTGGGCTAGGCCTTATTGTGGTGGGGAACAAAGGACTGCAGAAAAGAAAAAAAATTTTATCTAAAAACAGGAATTAGAGTATCTATTGTTCTCACACTTTATGCCTTTTATCTTTATTCAGTTATAAGGGATAAGGCACAGATCCTTTTCTTCTGTATATACAGGACTTTGTAAAAGAAACCTTGTTTTGAATTAGGAACTGAATTGTGAGGTAGCAGTAAGGAAGTTAAGGCAAAGCACAAATTTTAAGCCAGAAAATTGATAAATGTACTGTCACAGCCACAGAAGCTGGAAGAGCTGCATATGCAGGAGAAAAAGGAATAATTACATGGAAAAAAAGACAGTAGTCTCCTAGGTGTGAAACTTCTTTTTTTGGTACTTTATAATTTTATATGAAATCTCTCATAAAAGCTGCTTCATGATTGCCAGGTATTGTACTGTTCTATTAGGATGAGGAAGCTTATGTAGTTTTCTCCAGCCTTGCTTCTCTGGGAGTCAAAGCATTTGTGAAAACATCTGTTGCACCAGAACTAGGAAAGCTTTTTGTGTTACAGAGCTTCAGCTTGTTGCTCAGCACACTGCAGAGGAATGAAGGCAGAAGAACAGACAGAACTGTTCTTTTCATCCCCCTCTGTGTCTCACTGAAATGCTAAACAGTTCTTAACATGCTATAGGGTTGGAGGTTTTTTCAATATGAAAAAATAAAGTAATATGAACAACTACAAGTGATGACATAAATAAAATGTATGAATGAGTCAATCAATTTCTTAATCTATTTCCTGGGTCAAATATGTTTCTGAGGTCTAAAGAATTTACATATTTTTCTTTTTTCTTTTTTTTTTTTCCAGACCTTTTACTTCATAATTATCTTTTAGTGTCCTCAGCTATATCTACTAACCATGCCTCAAGAAACATTATTTTCTTGAACTTCCCAGCTAAACCAAGCAGCTGTAAATCCTTCAGATTCTTAGTCAAAAACTTTCAGATAGGCAACCAAACTTTCAGGTGCTTATGAGGCTTGAACTACATCTTTCAGATTTATCCATTTTTGGTAGAAATTCCAGCAGATGCTGCTTTTCTATCTTTGTGTTAGCTCCATCTTTTAAATAGCTTCCTTGACATAAAACTTTGGTTACTTGACACTTGTAAATGTCAGGATTTCTTTGAGGGAATAAAGACAAAGGCTCGGTCCTTAGGTGTGCAAAAGTCAAGACATTGAGCTGAAAGATTATCCCAGTGATGACAACGTGAGGAGGAGTAGGTAACATTTATCAGTGACACACACCATTATGCAAGATCCTCAGTGGACTCCATATTCTCCAAAACCACACAAAGTTTTTGCAAGTCTTTGCACTGGTTTCACTAGCTTCTGACTAAGACCAGAACCATTTATGACTATTATTATTTTTGTTTTACCTATCAAATAGTGCTGGGCTGCTGTTAGTTGAAAAAGACTCAGATATGAAAAGAAAGGCTATGTCTTACACAGGCTTAGACCAGGTATGGTAGAGACAGATAACTTTACAAGAAAGGACACACAATGATTAACAAAGGGAGAATACTTGATGAACAGATCCTTGCAGTAAAAGAGATTTGGGCAGCTGTTTTTCCAGTACATTCTGTCTATAGTAATTGTAGTTGCTTCTGTAGGTCAGATCTTATTTTTAATTAATTGAATTGCTGAATTGGATGTTTTTAAGAAGGACAGTCTTAATTCTAGCCTTAAAATCTTTAAAGGTTTACTCCTAACTAAATAAATTGGTCAGGAAGAATAGGGCATTTCTATAAATTATCTTGGCATTCCACTTATGGGAGAAAAATTATCTGGAAATTACCTTTTATTGCCAGAGATACAAGAAGAATCAGAAGTGCCAAAGGGATGCTGAGAAAGGCTGCTGTACTATCCCTATCTAGTTTAACCCATTAGTTTGTTTACTTTCACTCTTAGACTTTTCTGAAAAAAAAATTGAAAAAAAACCTCCTGACAGAAAAAATTCATTTCTTCCCTTTTAGTGTGTGAAATTATGTCAGCTGTTGCCACCAAATCTATGATGTGAGAGGAATTAATATAGTTTACTTTCTGAAATGTTTGTTTTCTTTTGTGCAGGTTTAGAAATATACAGAATTTTGTTTATGCTTGCAATACCTAATCCAAAATGGAGACAAACATTTCCTCTAAACTCATTCTGCAAATTTAATTGCTCACAATATTCTCTGTGGGAATAAAAAAAAATTGCATGAATGCCCAGCATAAAGAGGCACTGGGATTAAATACTAAACAATTCACCTTACTGTGACTTCATATCAGTGGGTTAAACATGATGAACAGTTTATATATTCACATAAATTTAAGCTGCTGGGTGTATCAGTGGAATGAATACATTTGCTGTTGTTTTTTTGGCTCATCAGTAAATCTAGTACAAAATCTCATACTATACCAGTTGGATTTATATTGCTGCAACAGATAGAGATTATTACTGATGCCAAGAAGACTGATTTTCTGCTGATTTGATTAGGACAGTAACTGTGAAAAGCTAGATATTAATATATTAGAACACTGCAGTCCCCTAGAAGCCTGCAGAAAGGAATTTTGTATTGGATTTGGAAAAAACAGATCTGTTGTTTCTGTATCTTACTGCATCTATTAGAAAATTCATACAAATTCCTTAATCAGCCTGTTCATGTGTGCTAGGAAATGGGCTTTCCATATTAACCAGGGAAATGTCAACTCAAGGCTATGGGGGCTGGTGCTAATAAGGTTAATGAATAGCTGGCCTGAAAAGCAACAGATGGGCCTAACAGAGCGGGAGCCTTAATGGCATTTGTAATGCCTAGGGTCAACTGCAGTTTATCTTCATTTTTTTCTCATTTAAAATATTCCAACGGAATAATAAAATAAGTTTGAATTTTCCCCACAGGGAGATGAAATTTATGCAGCACTGTTTATTGAATATCAATGTGTTTGGTTATAAACAGAGGACTGCTACACCACTGCTAGAACTGTAGTTGTTGCACATTTGCATTTGCAGAGGAATTTTTCATTTAGCTCATTTAAAGCAGTACTCCCTTTTTATCAATTGCTGCTGCAGAACTTTTTTTTTTTAATTTGTTTTTTTTTGACTGTTTTTTTTTCTGAAGACAGCTAACATAGAAGGTCAATTTATGGCTGTATATTGCAGCTAGATACATGAACATTATGCTACATTTGCAAAGAGGAATTGTAAGGGTAGAGTTTGAATGCCCATGTTGTGGTCTCCCCTAAGATGACAGAATTCATGCTCATTATAATAGAATGTCATGTGATAGAATGGGGTAGAGATGACAAAAATATATGGTAGAATATAGAAAACCAAACCATTTCTAAATAAAACAGAAAATGTTTCTGATCAAAATATATTTGTTGCATCTAAAATAACTTTTGTGACCTTGTTGTCCTTCACCTCAGATACACTAGTCTTTAATCAGAAGAAATAATCTGCACAAGAGGCAATTGATATAGTCCTCTCCACTCTAAATACAGGCTCAGGGTGATGTTAAACTATCGTTATAGCACATCTACAGCCTGAATTTAGTCCACAAGATTTAAGCTCTCGTAGCAGCTAAGGCAGTGAAATATAATGTTGAGGGAGGTTTTAAGACTTGTGCTAACAAACAGTTTTTTGAATAGGCATTGGTCTTGGGGAAAAAGAAAACACTGAATTCTTATTTAGCTTATGCCTCCCCCAAATAGCTTCAAGTAAACATGGATCCACAGTAGTTTTATTTATGAAACTCACTTTCATACTTTGTAAATGCATGCAAATAATTAAGAACACATTTAAGTTTGGGGCAAGACTTTTTAAAGCACTTAATCCTGAGCTAATACTGCCAAGTATTCCATATCAAATGCTTTTGATCACCCCTCTTCTGCTTCTTTAGTGCTCCCTTCAAGTCAGTGTTAAAACTTCCTTTGACTTTAATGGGGGCAGAGTTAGCCAAATACTGTGGGTTTTTGAAAATCTCACTTTATGTGGATTTAAAAATATTACTAGATTATTCATGATGAAAACCATAGATTTAACTGCAAGTTTGGGCAGTTCAATGATTTCAAAGTAACTGATGAAATTTGTCCCACCCAAGTTTAGATGTTGGAAAATGAGGTGTCCTAGTCAAGGCCAGCCAGCATGCTATTCAAGACAAATCTTCCTACTCAAGTTGTCCAGAAAAGAACAGAACAATTAATTAAGATGTAATAATAGAATTAATTTTCCAACTCATTCCAAAAAGAGGGATTTCTGTTATGATAAACTTGACATTTTGAGATGCAGTAATCTGCTTTATAATATTATCAATTTAAACAGACACAAATGATCAGAAATTTCAGATGCTGGTTGAACTAACAAATAACTCAGTGTATTTTGTTTAAAGAATATTATATTCCACATACATAATAGAATGTTTCAAAGCCAGTGTCCTGGAAGAGAGATTAATACATATCTGAATAATTTACTAATTGTCCTACTGGGTCTATACATTTGGCAAAAGTAAGAAAAATATTACTGAATAATTTATGTAATGAATTTCATAGAATTTGTCAAGTAATATTTAATCTGATTTTCTCAGGGATAACTGTGGTCTGGAGTAAAACTCATCACATAAATTCAAGACCAGAAACATATAATTTTAGCATAGAATGACTTAAGTTTGTGATAGACCTGTACTGCTTACTGGTCTGGGAATCGGATGATCCTTTCACATTACTGTACAGTTGCAACTAATTGCAAGTTCTGTAGATACTTAGAGAATAGAGAAGAGCATAGAGAAGTGGAATCTACTCACTTTTCCCTTAAGCACCAGAGAACTTATGTGCTTATTGAACGGGTGATTTTTATATTCTTTCATGTTTGCTACTACCAAGTGACAACCAGTCTGTTCCAAGTCTGGTTTAATAGAAAGCAGTTTCACTTGAATTCTGAAAAATACCATTGCTTTGTTCCCTGATGAATTTTAAGAAGACACAGTTTTATTTAATTTTACAGATGACATCAACTTTTCCCCATCTGAAACTTCTATCTAGAGAGTTTCACCTGTCCTCTGATTCACATGAACATTTCCTTTATTTGAATTATTTTAATTTTGCACAAGGCAGTTTAATTAATTGAAGGAAGAAGAAACCAAAACTTTCATGTTAAATTGAAAGTTGGGTACAACATAGAGGTCTTGTACTTCTGAAGTTCTAATTGCATTCAACATGGGTTTTGCGAATTTTATAGTAGGATAGCTTTTTATTTATCCTGCCCACTGAATTTTCAGGAGAAGAAAATACATTTTTGGCTAATTGTTATTTTTCAAATACTATCTTTAAAAAATTGTGCTCATTGATCTGTGTCTTATTTCATTATTTTAGATGGCAGAGACTATATTTGTAAGCCTGTTAGGTAGTAAGTTTCAGAGAGGATTTCAAACTTCTAACTCCAGAAAATCAGTTGACAGCCACATGAGAAGAAAGGATAATCAATTTGTTGAAAAAGAATGTAACCAATTGCTATCTCATAAATAGCTGTAACATTTTTAAAAGATAAGCTTTCCCTTTTTCCTTCCCACTCTCCACCCTGATAGCTTTATGATTACCTGGAACTCTGAATGCATTAATTTAATGTATAAATGAACAGTGTTTAGTCTTCTGTACACTTTTTGTAGTTCAAATCTGGAAATTGTTTAGCATTAGAAAATAACACATGTTGCCATATGGAAAACTATAATGCTAATGAAATCTGATAGATGGCACTGTTGGATTGTTGATAAACATGAGCCTGACTCCTATATTACTACTATTCAAAAGGAAGTTATTGCTTTTTAAAGAACTGTTGCTTTAGAAAGTTTGATAGAAACACATTCATTTCAGCCTGTATTTGCTCAGCAGTGGGACTCAATGTACTAGTCTGATTGTTGGTCTGTAATTCTCTCCTTTTTATTTCTTTTAGGGCATCTCTCCATCCCATTAAGACTTGCTATGCTTATACCAAGGGTGTGGGTGTTTCTTACCTCACAGCTTCTGGTTAAAGCAGAGATTTTGGGAACAAAAATTTTGATTCTTTCTTCTTTTGTTATAAGTCAGAGCATTAAACATTTCATTACACATTCATTTCATATTCCATTTATCCTTTTCTTTGAAGTCTTAAGAATGACAACCACCTCTTGTGGGATTGCAGGGTACTTACAGATGAATTGACTATGATTATCTGAAGCAAATTAAAGGCTAACTTGCCTAGCTTTTGCACTAACTTAAGATCAGACAAATGCAAAAGCACTGTTGGAACTCATCCAGGTAAATCCATTGGATTTCATTTGAACTAAAACCTAATGCAGCTTTTGCAGGAATATTAGAATTTTCTTGATGTATTATCTGACATGCAACTTGGACTATAACCAAAAAAATGATGCCAAACAAAGAGCAGCAATGCAATGATTCATCTATTCTTAAATATATAACAATGTTGTTCAGTAATAGCTACATTAAAGAGTTATTTTATGCACAAGAGGGATTCTGTTATTGAAAAATCTTCATAGCAGTTGTGAATTCTATGATTGTTATGGCAAAATTAAAGCTAGACAGACACCTGTTGAACATCTGTTTTGCAATATTCATTCTGCTTCTGCTTTGTCATTTATTCCCACTCTTCTTAGCACTGCAGTGAATAAAATTTCACAATAAACTTCTAATATAAACATGTAGCATTATTAAATAGTTGCTCCATTTTTTCCTGTTTTAAAATTGACTACAATTATGCAATTTCTATGATTGCAAATAATAGTGAACATACCTAAAATCAGTAAATGCACTCATCCACCTTAGAAGATCTAAGATCCTTCATCTGAAGGATGTCAGCATCAGTGCTTGGCACCAATTGATGGTGGATTGGAATTTACTATCACCATCAGTTTATCATCCTACTGGGACACTTTCATACCTTCTCTCTGTGAGTTCTCACAGGCAGCTCCTTGCAACACTGACCCTTTTCTCTTTCTTCCACACAGCTGGCTGACTTCTTTTTGTCCCTATCATGCCCACTCACCCTTACTGTCCCTAGCACACCTGACCCTTACACCTCACAGCAGCACAGCCAAGAAACTCCAACTCCCTGCCCAACTAGCTAACCCACTCTCTTTTAACACCCATCCTTATTGGACACAGCAGTGACCTACTAAGGGCAAGGCTGTTCCTACTCTTTGGTAATTAGTACAGCTGCAACTCCTCGCGATCCTGCGAGATCGCCTTCAGCACTATCTCTATTCTCTCACAACCCATCCTTCCACAGAATGATGTAACGGTCTTAGGAAGGTAGAGTTGCTATAATTGTATAACTTGAAATGCATAATGCACTACTAAAATTTTCCCTTATGATAATGAAAGAAACCAATGTGACAACAACATTAGTGATTATCTTCTTTCAGGTCTGAGATATATGGGAAATATGGGGACAGCTCTTCCCTATTGTGAAGAAAAATTCAAAGAAAAATGTAAAGCAGAAACTATCCCTGCAAATTTTCTCCTGAAATGCTTTTCTCCCTTTCATTTCTTCAAAAAACAAAAGGTTTGTTCTGCTGGAAAACAATTATAGGGACTGTAAGAACTCTGGACTTGAAAGCTGTCAGGAAGCCCAGATATGTCTGTGATGGTCCTTTGCCTTCGCATTTTCTTTGTGTAACTTTTGTTCCCTGTCAGCAGAACATCAGCCAAACTCTTCTTGCTTGGTAGCAGCTGCTGCATCCAAGGTCTTGAGTCTTAAACGGTTTTAGAAGTTCATGAAGGTGTAAATGGGAAGAAAGCACTATTATTTTCCTGTGAGATAGGAAATGTGATGTTGCAAGTCTTGTTTTAAGTCAAGGCTGCCCCCTGGCCTGTGCATTTGGCCTTTGGTCTCATACACGTTTTTGGCTATACACAGTACCCTGTGTAGGAGCTGGAGAATTCAGATATACAACAAATTCTGCCAAAGCTTTTCTATTTCTTGTCTGGACATCCCTATACACAGAGTTCTTAGGGGAATGAACTAATACTCAGTTATTTTAATAGATATTAGAGATTAAAAAAAGATGCTAGTCAGCTACAGGAATAAATCATGAGTACTATACAGACATCTGAGTGAAGTACAATTTATTTGCTTTGAGTCAAGTCACCTAGAGAGAAGTAAATTTTATTTCACCTAGAAGTATTTGTGCAGAAATAGAATATGACTATTATTTATGTCTTACAAACATTTATAATTTAATGGCTGCACCAAGTTATCAGGCTATTGCAGGAATACAAAGGACTGCACTTAATTCAGTGATTCTATTCCAAGAAAATCCTCTAATAGTACCACATGATATAGCAAAAATCAGTTTATAATGGAAGGTTTGAACTTTTGATGAAATGAAAAATAGTTTTGCTGATGAATTTTGCTCCTTTTATTTCATGGCATATTTTTTTACTCAAAAATGAGTGTTTAATAGAATAAAAATGGATCATTGGGGGAACATCTACTGCACTGCTCCTTAATATAACTTTTTAGCAGATCAGATTTGTTCTAAAGAAAATCCCTGGAAAAAATGCAATTGTATAATTTATGAGTTTGGCGTTTTGAACATTTATGCTTTTAAAAAAGTAGTCTGAGAAATGCCAGTTTGTATCTGTTCTTCAACTGTGTGATTAAATTCCAAAAATGGACTCGAGTAGACAAAGATTTTTATCTCCACAAACACATGTAATAGATACCTCTCACCTGAATGTACTTTAGATGACCAATTGCACCATTTGAAAGGCACTGATGTCTCAACTGCTTCCATAATCAAATGCTTAATGTTCAGGAAAAAGAAGTAGTAGTATATTTTTTTTTAAATATCAACTAATTTAGGTAGAATAAAACAGGTTCTAGGAGTAATCTGGGACCATTTCAATGCCTGTAAGAATTCATCAAGGCAATGAATTCATCAAGGCAATCTTTTTGCCTAATGATCCAGCCATGGTTGTAAATTATAGCACCATTGTAGCATCAGCTAGCTTTATTTTTAGCAAAAGAGAAAAAAAAAGGTGCCTTAGTTAGAAAAAAATTGGTATTTAAAATTATTTTTTAGTAATTTTAAAGAGTTGAACTATATTTGCTTTCCATTGATATCTCTACTCGTCACCTCAAAAACATTTTATCCTTCCCTTGAAAGCAGATAAAGCTTGAGATGTCTTTGTCCTGTACTTTAAAAAAGGGAAGATGAACTTTTCAGTACCTTATGTCAGGGATTCAGATGATTTACAAGAGATTGCATGTAAGAAGTTCTGTTTAGAACTTTATTCAAATAGTCATGCAAAAGTTTTGTTTACCTAAATGAAAGAAAATGTGAAACTTAATATCAACATCATAACTGTGTCCCACTGTATATGAATGAATAGGGTAGAGATGACAGATATATGTAGAAATCATTAATATTTCTAGATGAATTTATTGAAACAAGATATTTTTGTCAAAAATGAAGAGAGAGGCTCAAAAGATGATCAAGTTTGATGGTGCCAGGAAAATCTTTGCTCTGTTGAGAACACACAAAGCTGTAAAGCACCTCAGTGAGAAACACAGTGACACTGTTAGAACCACAAACCAGAATTAGGTAGAAATAAATATATTTTCATGATTTGAGCCTCCTACAAAACATAATTATTCCTTTTACTTACTGAAGGAAAATACTGAATGTGAGATAGCTTCTTACAAAGTGATTTTGGGAGGATGAATATCCAAAAACTTGGATATTCTAATATATGCTTGATTTGGAGATCTTCCCCTTGAAAAATATGAAATGCAAGAAACAATTTCTTGCTATTTTAAAAATTGTAAGCTACTTGAATGAATCTAAAAAGTACATCTACTGATTACTTAAGAAGTAATAGAAATAATTTGCCAGTGGCAAATGGTATTCTGAAAAATTATCAGCAAAAACATATAGACTAAAACATTATCACTTCGGTTCATTTTTTTTCACTTAGGAATGCACTCAAGAATGTATGAAAATACTTTAAAAATTACTTTGCTTAATCCATGTTCATTTCCTAGCTCATCATTATTAGAAAAATGTGTATGAAAAACATTTGCAGAAGACATGTCTGCAAAGGTTGAAACTTGAAATAAAGCCCTCTATTATTGAGACTGAATTGAATCAGTTATGGCATCACACTTGCTATGTATTTCTAGTTTTTTTTTCTTTCTGCCTTGATGTTTTAGTGTCCACTTTCCCACTGAAGATCCAGGGGATGTAACCACTTCTAGAAATAAGAAATAAATTTGGATTTTATTATTAAACATAAGCTGCTATGGGGTTGAATGATTAGCATTAAGAATATTCAGGTGGATATTTAGTCTGACCTTGCCATGTCCTGAAGTTTATTTTAGCAAAATTATTTAGATATGGATAAGATGATTCCTGCTTGTGATATGATTGGTTGAAATAATAGAAAAAGCTGCTGATATGTTCCACATCAGTATTTTATTAGAAGGAATAAATAGCCTTTGTGTAAGTATTTCTCATTTTCTCCATTGTTTACTTTATACTTTTATACATTTATACTTAGTGATTCTATTTAAAAATATGATTATGAATAGTTAATGATTTTGCCCTTTATCTATGCCTAAGAAAACTACTTGGTTATTGAAAATAGTTTTTAATAGAAATCTTAGAAAAAACATACCATATAACAACATAAATAATCTTTTAAAATAGGTGATTTTTTCCATAAAAAAGGAAAAGGTATAAAATATATAAAAATATGTTACAAGATTTTTTTCAATGAAAAGATGTCATCTCATTGTAATTAAAGTCACAATGTGTCTTTCAATAAGTAGTTATGCTTCAATTTCGACTATAAGAAGAAAAATCTATTGTATAATGCCTCATCTCAGGATTCAGAATTGAGAAGGATATATTTGCTGAGCAGTAATACTTCAAACTCTATTCCTTTTTCCTTTTTAAGCCTTTTATGACTTTTCCATAAGAAAAAGAAAACCACAGTTGTTGAAAAATAAGGTATGGTCCAAAAAATAGAAACTCACACATGACTGAATATTTGACACACATTGTCTTTATTTCTACTTAAGCCAGACAATTTTTTTTTCCTTTTTTTTTTTTTTTTGTTTGTTTGGGTTTTTTGTTTGTTTGTTTGTTTGTTTATTTGTTTTTTTTTTTTTTTTTTTCATTTTATAACTCTCGTGAAACTAAGGGAATATTCTGTAGGAGAAAATGGCTGCACAAAAGTCCAGGCTCCCATCATCCATTTGTGAGTCAGTTCCTGATCTTTGCTTTGCAATAAAACATTTAGTCACCTTTCTCCCAAAGCTTTACCAAGATAGGTTTGATTTTGGTGTAAATAGTGACATTATTGAGTGGCAAATAATCACTGTGACTCCTGTGAAACCTGAAAGTCAGTCATTTCTCATAGGAAGGCTGATTGATGCCTTCTCTTTTCTGCATCCAGAAAAAGTGCAAATTATTCCCACTTGCACACACACACACACAAACACTTATGCTACATCTCCTTTTAGAATTAGAAGACTACAGCATTAAATTAAAGTTTAAAAGAATTAACTACAAATTAATGAAACAATTTAGCATGGAATCAAGAGAAACAGGAGGGTTTTGAGATGGAATGAATAGACCTGTCTAGTGAAAGTGAAGGAGGTAACATTTGTGTGGGAGATACTTTGGGCTGAAAGAGGCTAAACTACACTGAAGACCCCCAGATGCTATGAAATAACAACAGACACTGAAAGAGGCATGGGAAAGCTGATGGATATGCAATGCAAGCAATTTACTGATTATCTGGGGAAGATAACAAAACACCTGCTGCTTACTAAAGTCCACTAGCTATCAGCATTAAAGAAAAAAATTCCAAACTATTCTCCTCATCTACCTCTATTTTATGATTCACTTCCCCATAATTTTCACAGATATATCTAAAAGCAATTGTATACATGCCTTTTTGCATACAGAATGACACGAGTGAAGATTACTTAAAATTGCAATTCTGAGAAAAGAAGGCCTTAAAAATCAGCTTTGAATAAGCTCCTCTATATAGAACCGTCTTAAGTCTCTGATCTGCCCCTTTTGGAGATAGCATGGTACCTTTATCATAACTTAAATGAAGGGTGTGCTTATGGATTTTTCTTTTAAACAGCAAAATTAGAAGAGAACGAAAAAAGGGCTGAAGAACATTCATAGGGTGGATTTTTGTACCCACATTAATTTCAAGTCACACTTTTGTCCATGAATCTGAGTGCTGCTGGAATTATTTTAGAACATTAGTCTGTACCTAACATGTGAATGAAGATATCAGCATCTGGACAGCGTTCAATGAGCATGGAAATATTTTACTTTAATATATTTAAAGCAGAAAAGCATAGGAAAAGACCCCAATAACTTGCTTGCATTAGTAGAAACTGCAAATGCTTTTTGACCTTGAATACTACTGGTTTTTTATAAGTGTCATTTTTAGGAATTTGTCTAGCCCAACCTCATAGGGTTGATTTTATATTCTGATTTCTTGTTTCATTTATTTTTTTTAAACCTGATCATTAGAATATATGAATTTGGTGGTCTCTGATATCTCTTTCTGTTCTAATTGAGTGTCCTGAAAGCCAGCCAGATACTGGTGTTTTAGAGACAGTGGGTTGCATTCTACTGTTTGGGGAAAAAAAGAATGTGTGTATCTGTGACAGTATGTGTCAATCATTTGTGACTCTTCTTCTGCGAGACATTGTGAGTTATTGTGAGCTAGCTGCTGCATCCAAAATGGATCTTCAAATATTAACTAAGACAATCACAGGGTATGAGGTTGGATTAAACACATCCTTATGAATTTTTTTCTTCCCTATAAAATCCCTTTTTAAAGTGTGTTCGTCGAAGTCTTTCATCATAAGACTTATAGATAAAAGAGATAAGATAAAATTTTTTATTAATATTAGTCATTTAAACATGGTTGTAAATATGAATTCATCTATGCATTGAATTTTAGCTGTGCTCTTGAGTTGTAGCTTGTATCCATGAAATCTGAAATCACACTGATTTTAAGAACAGTGAAAAATTACCACTTAACTAGTGAACAGTAGAATCACAATTGCATTAATAGCATTCTTGGCTTTTATGGTGTGAGCAATACGATGAAACCAAGGGTCTCTAACTGGTAAATTTTCATAGGAGAGAGTCCTGGTGTCACTGCCCAGGCACTTGCAGTGGGAGCTGTGGGACAGCCTGTGAGGATTCGAGCCAGCCCCAAAACAGAGCCAGCACTGGCCGCAGCTGGGCTCATCAGCAGTGCTGGTGGTGCCCCTGTGATAGCATGTTTAAGAAAGGGTAAAACCAGCTGTGTGTCAGCTCTGAAAGAGAAGTGAGAAAACGTCACACAGCCATTGATATATCAAGGTCAGAGAAGGAAGAGGAAGAGCTTGAGGCTCTGGAGCAGAGCAGCCCATGCTCAGGCTCCCTGCAGCCCATGGAGAGATGTCTGTGAAGCAGGTTTATCCTGAAGAACTGTAGCTCATGGCTGGACCCACACTGGAGTAGGGGAAAAGTGTGAGATGGAAGAAATAGCAAATAAAAGCTTTAAGGGACTGCCCCATTCCCTGTTCCACTGCACTACTCAGGATGGGAAAATGTTGTAGGATAAGAAATGGAGGTGTGAAACTGGGTGGGAGAAAGGTATTGCTTTAATTTTTACTTGTTTCTTGCTACATGAAGAAACAAAATCTGTTCTGATTTGCAACAAATTAATTTTCCCCTAGTCTTTATATCAATCCTTGAGCTTTTTCATCGTGTTTTCTACCCTGTGTTCTTGGTGAAGAAGGGTGAAGGTGCATCTGGGTGGGCAGCTGGCAGGTGCTGGTCATTGTCAACCTACTGCAGGAAGCAATGTTTTCAAGTTTTTCGTCTAATGTTTCTGAAATTGTTGTGGTTTAACCCTGTTTGATTGTGCCTAGTTCTTAAATTCAGTCAATAGTATGGAGCAGTCTTCCCACATTTGGAACACTCGGATTCAAATTACATCTATAGGCAGTGTGACAAGGCAGGTCTCTTTCTGTTGTCAGCATTCAAAGTGCCTTAACACCTACCTGTCATTATAGCTAGGCCTCACTGACTGCTTCCTTAACCGTCATGGAAATTTTAGATACATCAAGAATAGAAAATCAGCATTAATTTACAATGAAAATGCTCTTTTTCATTTCCCCAAATGTGTTAGTGGGATTTAATATACTTCTAGCTGCAGCTGCAAGCAGAATGCATTATAATGGTTGCCTCTGCAGCTGGGTTTCACATGCCCTGTGTAGGAAAGTTCTTACAGAGTTGCAATTAATTTCTTTAAAGGTGATCATGTTTTTTGGTGCACAGTTATGGAAAATGCAAAGTGTCTTTTTGGTGTCACTGTGGTTACAACTAAATAGCTACTGTTGAATGCTTTTATATGCTGGCACAAAGTGCCAGTAGTGCTGGTGTAGTAGTGCTATTGTACTTGATTCTGTGTTATTCCTGCCTTGGCACTGCCCTCGTTCCATCAAAACAGGTGTATAGAGCACAGTACAAAATGCAGTTTCTAAAATTGACTGCAGTGAAAAGATGACAATCTTTAGATAATGTGGTCCTTATTTTGCTTCCACAGGCTCCCCAGCACAGCTGTTGCCTCATTTGTAATATGTTATCCTTATCATTCATATTACAGTAGTGCCCAAGGGCCAACAGAGAAGAGTTTTCTTTGTTCCAGATGTGATATATAGAAAAACAGACAGTCACTTGAGGAGCTTACAGTAGGGATTCCAGAGGCCTTATATACCCTATAAGAGGTATGACAAACTGTCCCAATCCGAGATTCACTGAGTCAAGCCAGTGATCTGTCCTGTCCTTCACAACAAACCCCCTGTTACTTCACCTGACTCTGCTGTGAATATTTAGACCAATTCCACAGCCAAGGGCAGGAAAAGGCATAGCACACACACGGCGGTGTTAGTAGATGTTCTTTCTGTGCTCTTTATTGCTTTTTTACTCTATTTTAAAATAGAAACAAATACATACACATAGGTAGACACTTTAAACTGAGAATACGCTTAACGGAATTTCTTCTTATTTTCTGTAATCAACAGGAGTTCTGACATTCATTGACTAATACCTGAGCAATGTGAAGTCCACAATGATGTATTTCTGACATCCTCGATTTAAAAATAATACACTTTAACACTGAAATATTTTTCTTTGCCTTTCTAAGTAATAACAAGAACAGTTATTAATATTCTGGAAAAGCACAAGTGTTCAAATTTGGACAAATACATAAATGGGATTTAAAAGGTGAGAATTATTGATATCAATAAAGAAATTCTTCATCAGTGTTACCTGACATTTTATAAATCTGGCTAATCATTTTCAAAAGTACTTTTCACATAAACCACCTAAATTTCGGGTTGAATTATTTTCTGCCATACTGGAAACACAGAAGAGATCATTCACAATTTTTCACAACTTAAATGATTATTTAATGGAGAATGCACAAGATTAAAGGCTTTTTTCCACATTCTCCTGGGTATATTGATAAATCATGCAAGTTGTTTTATGTCCTGTAATTTTCTACAGTGCATGTAGAATCACCTTCAGTTTACATTTTTTTGGCAATGGAAAATTACATTTTTCTTCATGTTTAAGTGTTTCTTTCTCCCTCCTTCCACATAATGTTACTGGAAGTAATGGTTATATCTAAGAATGACAGTCATCCACTCTAAGGTGAGGAGTTACCCCTAATAATGGTTATTTTACTTGCAACTTTATCTTAATTTTCTTATTCATACCAGCAAGCAGAATAACAAGAATAACAGGATCTTTTACAATAGCTGCTATAAAAACTGCTAGCTGTTAAATTAAACAAGGAGAAGATAGAGAACAGTTCTAAACTAAAAATGGTTCAAGTGCATGGAAAATTTGAAGTATAATTTTTTATCAATTGTCTTTGCAAATGAAGGGTAGGGGGTAGTACACAAGATTTCTCTGGAGTAGCTATCTGAAATACTAGTGTTTTTTTTAGTTTGGTTTTGTTATAGTTCGGTTTGTTTGTTTTTTTGTTTTGTTTTTTTTTTTTTTTTTTTTTTTTTTTTTCAAAATAATAATCTAAAGTTTTACTGGGTTTTTTTAGAGAGCTATTTGACTGGTTTATTATTCTTCACGTAAGAGTTAAAGATTTTGTGACCATCTGATAAATCTGTTGATAAGCAATACAAACCTTAAAGTAGTGACACTTATCAATACCCCAACTAAAGGGACTACTCTCATTCCCTTCTTTCTTTTTAGCTCCATATTGGCTCAACTCTTACTGTATAAGAGGGGCAAATGTTTCTTGACAAACTAGAAGTAAATGTCAGATGATGTGTTTGTGTCATTGTCATGTAATCCTTCTCTATCAAGTTGTAGTTTTCTATAAAGTTAAGGGAGGATTCATATATCACTACTTCCTTATCTGGTGATTCACTGATATTGGTTAGAGAACATGATTTTATCTTTTCCATCGCATTACATTCATTAAACAGCGAAATGTTTTGTAAGCCATGGATTGTGTTTGAATCAAAGTGCACAGCACATATTGTATTTCCATGAGATATAAAAAAAAGCCCTGGGAGACCAAATTTTATATAAAGTTTTTCAGATGAAACACGGTTTCCCTCTATTAATTAAATGACAGTGATTTGGCTTTGAGTAAGAATATCTGGATTTTGCAGGCAATTGTAGTAACCTGCCAGGTCAACTGATGTTAAGGTAACAAAAAAATGCTTATTTTTTATGGAGGTATTTAAATGTACTTGGGTAAAAAGAAATTAAGCAACTCAGTATCATTACAACATACATATAAATACTTTTAAAATAATTTTGGAAAGGTTTTATTTTCTCTTTATTTATTTTTTTGCAGTAGGATGCTGAGTATAAAGAACTAACTCAGGCAATGCATAGAATGCACCGTGCAAGAGCCTCATAAGGGGAACTGAGTACAGAACCTCACTGACCTTACCTGGCATTTTGTGAGAGTTTCCCAGTGTGTTGGTTTTAAGAAGCACAAACCCCAAATTTCTAGTTTGTTTGAGCTTTTTTTTTTTTCCTGAGGTCAGGTGATATTCTAAATTTAACCATGGGGTTAAAGCACCATGATCTCTTCAAAGAACTATTATAATAATACTGACAGGGAGGATAAGCTAGTCTTCAGATAAGCTATCATCTATGATGGGTGCTACTTGCTTCAGCTCAGAAAGGAAGTTAGGACAATGAAGAATTCTAGGAAATGGAACAAAATCAGGTTTATACACACTTTTATGATAAAGTACCCTGTTTCATTCCTTAAGGAGACTGTCTTTTTGTGCTTTTCTACTAAAAGAAGTAGAGATCCAGTATTAATGGTACTCAAAATTGTTTCTCTAACTTTCTAACATACAGAGAATCCCCACTCAGTTTCAGACCATATATTTAAAATACTAAAGTAGTGGTAGACTGCCTTAGTTGCTGTATCAAAGGAAAAAAAAAAAAGAAAGAAAAATATTTTATGTAAGTATACAACATACTTTTGACGGTTGGCCAAGCAGAGTTCATATAATTCAACTTCTGCCTATGTTCAGACTGATTTGAGTGCACTTGCCCAAACCTCTCCTGACAGGGTATGAAAGTGTAAAGAATTCCTGGTTTTGTTGTCCTTTCTGGGGGGAATAGAATAATCACAGATTTGGTTCCTGTGTAATGTTGGATCCATATTTTTCCTTTGTAAATACTCAATCAGATCAAGTGTATAGTGTATAAAGAGACTACAGATTCTTTTCAAAAGTTCAAAGCTTCAGATAGTTGACTATTCTAATAGGCTAAAGCTGTACGTCATAAAATGTTTTAAGTATATGAGAACTCTCAACTAAGTCAGAGTTTATATATACAGCTGCAACTGCACCTTGTTCAAGATTTTAACCATTTAGGGCTTAAGTTAGAATCCAGTGGTAAAATGAAGACGCATAGTCATAATTTAAATATATCAGCCTACCAAATTTGCAGCCAAACACCTAAGTCTTATTTCCACCATGTACATTAGGATAATTCTAGCAGAGTCTAATGAAGAGGAATGTCTGAGGTAAGTATTACCCCATGAGGTGAGAAGCTGCAAATCACTGCTTTATACATAGAGCAGTATGTCCCTACATAATGTCTCTACAAAGTTTCCAACCAAGAGAAATTAAGATACATTAGTTCTTGTATAAAACAAGATGTTGTTTAATCAGACAGTTGCAGCTTCTGTGGGATATTTGTGTTGCACTGCATGTGTTTTTTTTTATGTATAGTACAAATCCCAAGCTAGTCTGTTGCACAAGGCACAGCAGAATACCTAAATCATCTTGTGTTTGTGTGTAGGTACAACTTCCCCTGCATTCCCAGTAGTGTTTATGGCATGGATGTTTGTTGATGCATTCTGTTTGGAGCACACTAATTTGAGACAAGCTTGGAAATTAAGGGTTTAATCTTCTCATCTAGCTGTTGTTAATTTTTTTCTCCCCAGAATGGCAACAGTATAAAGATATATTTCCATAAGTCAAGGGACTTTGTTATTCAGGATGGAAGTTCTGAATTAGACAAGCAGGAAAGTTATTAGGAGCAGGATGGTTTCACATGGGAAAGCCTGAAGCTATTGTCTGACTTTTGTTATACTTTTTCTAAAGGAAAACCCAAGAATTTTCAGAGAAAAAAGAGGTGAGGAAGTGTTGGGTGTTGGATTAGATGAAAGACAAAGGATGTGTAAGCAACCTACTGAGGCTACAGTGTAAATAAACACTTGCTTCAATGCATAGGGACTGTTGAATATAAATATAAGAGTACTGTGGAAAATAGAACAGTACTCTTAGAGGATACTGAAAATTGGTAGCCTTAGAAATGGCTTAGTTAAGAGGTTATCAAATTGTGGCTTTAATCTTGTCTAAGAATACTAAAAATATCCATCCAATCAATCTTCAATTTGTCTTCAATTTGCTATTAAGAGTTTAATATCTGATAGGCCTTGGTTTGGGAACTATGTTTTTAGGGCTGCTACTGGAAGTTAGCTCTGCATAGTCTGTGCATTACCTTTTATTAATTGCAGTCCTTCCAGAAAAGGATTAGCTGCTCAGGATTTTTTGTACCTTTCCAAACTTGCTGATGCTGTCTGCTTTTGAAACCTACTCTGGTTTTGAAACTTCTACATTCCAGAAATTTAATATGTTTTGAAAAGTAATATGACTTTCATTCTTACATTCTGTTTAAAGAAATATTCTTTTATTTGTTTGAAATTGAACTCCTACTGTTTTTATCAAGTACTCCCTGTTCTTGCACTGAGGAATTTAGTCATTTTGTATTTGTCTTAGCCACTGACACCCTGAATTTCGTAAACTTTGATCATATCTTTTGTCCATCTGCTTTCCAAACTGGAGAGTCAGAATCTTTAGTCTCTCTTTGTAACATAGCTCCTTTATTGCTTTGAGCACATCAGCTGATCTCCATCATTGCTATATCCTCCTTGACATGCAGAGACCAGAGCAACACACCATTCGGGATATGGACAGACACCTGTTGGTTTTATATGACATAAAAATACATTTGTTTTGGTCCCAATATTCTTCCAAATATCTTTTTGTCTTTCTTGGCTGCCATTGCATACAGATCTCATGATTTCAGTGAACTGTTGACGATCTCAATGGCTCTGTCTTGAATTGCAACTACTACTTTTGTGGTCAGCATTGCACAGACATGGCTTCGTTTATTTTTCCCTAGATATAGTATTATATTACTCTACAGTGAAGATTATCTAACACATCTTTCACAATATCTTCATAGGCAAACTCAGGAACTGTGGACAGGATGAGTGGACAGTGAGATGAATGAGAACTGACTGAACGGCAGTCCCCAGAGGGTCATGATCAAGCATATGATCATGAGCAAGGAGTAGCTAGGGGCCTGTCACTAATGGCGACCCCCATGATTCAGTATTGGACCCAGTACTGTTTAACTTATTCATCAATGACTTGGATGAAGGGGCAGGTGTCTCTTCACCAAGGTTGCTGATGACAGCTGGGAGGAGTGGTCGATACCCCAGAGTGCTGTGCAGCCCTCCAGGAGGGCCTTGAGAGGCTGGAGAGATGGACACAGAATTGTCTGAAATTCAGCAAAGGCAAATGCAGGGTTATGCACCTGGGGAAGAATAAATTCATGTACCTACACAGGCTTGGGGCTGACCTGCTGGAAAGCAGCACTGTGGAGAAGGAGCTGGTAGTCCTGCTGGACAACAGGCTCTCCATGAGCCAGCCAGTTAAATCCTGCCTCAGGGAGCATCCAGTCCTATTCTGTGCTTACACTGTGCTTCACACAACATGGAGTCTGATTCTTGGCTGGACTGGAGGCACTCTTTTAATGGTAGTAAGTATTTAGGAAGATGACTTGAATCATGAAAGTATGGCCCAAATTGTCAGCCTATATGATCTCTCTGTTCACTTACAGCACATCTTTGATGTGTTTGTGTTTCAGTCTAGTGGCTTGACTGTACCACATGTTAACATGCCAACTGTGTTTTCAAACTAGCTTGCCTGGGGAGAGACAGCAGTTTAGCCATGATAATTGGGGCTTTCTGTGCTTAGCAGCACCTCATGTGTGCCTTTCATATCTCTTGCAGCTGAATCCTTTGGTACCTGAGCCTGTCTTGACCAAAATTTCTAGACAAAGCTGCAGAGTAGACTATTGGAAAAACAAAATACAGGTTTGCAGTAATACATTTTTGTCTGTCCTTTAACTCTGTGGATGTTATTTTCATTCCTTTTGCATCTCAATAAGGCTTTTAACATATGCTTGATGCATAATTGAGAGCACTAAAGGCAATGGCTGCAATGCATATAAAAGCTAACCTGGTATTACGTGCTGGGGCATTAATGTGCAAGAATATCTAGCACTAACAGTTACAGAAAGCAAGCTGGAAATTGCAATAAAATAATATAAGGGAAATGTTCCTTAAATAAAAGTTTTATTAGTTTTACCAGCACTCCACATTTAAATACTGTAAGTGATAAATTTGAAAAAGACTTAATGTTTTTCTGTTAAGCTGTTATGACTCCTTTCATCTTTTCACAATGTAACAGTTTGCAGACAGAATACTAAAGTCAACTGTGGATCATTGCTATTTCTGTTTACAGGATGATTAAAATGGCAAGAACATCTGCAAACAACTGTTGCTAGTATTATTGCTGTGCCTGAAAGTTCTGCTGTTGCTAAAGATCTGACAGTACTTCTATTACTAAATCTCATAATAATCCTCACTGGGTTTAAACCTGGAATTCATATTCTCAGTCCAAAAGACAGTTTTTAAACAACATTTGGAATTAGCCATATTTTAGTTACAGAAAAGTGAGAGATCCACAAACATTTGATATTTTTTAAGATACATAGTATGTTCTAAAAGGTTTTTAATGCTCCTAAAACTATTGAAGTCAGAACATTTTTATGAATATCATGCATTCTTGGTTATCCTGAATAACAGGAAAATGTGACTATTTGAAATGACAAAATATGTGAAGCATGTGGACATAGATTCTGCATAGATATTTACACCTGTACTTAATTTCTTAAACATTAATATACCCTCCCTGTTTATTTAGTGAAGCTGTTCAAGTGCAAAAATTTAAATGAACATGCAGATTTTTTTTGGTGGTCAATAAATTGCCCTGTTGCTCCTGCAGAACTTTATTTTAATCTCTCTGGAAACCAAACTCTCTATTAAGAATCATGGAGTCTGATTGCACACACTGATTAACCTCAGTAGACCCTGATTTCACTATCTGATAACACAGATAATATCACTGTTTTTTATTTAATAGCCTTCAGAAAGCCAGTGCAGAAGCCTATAAACAAACTGGTGCCTTTTTTTTTTAATTACATATTTGTATTTAATGGACTTTCCACCATAAAGGCATATGAATATTCTTTTGATACACGTCAGAACATGTCTTTCCCAAAGACTTTTTTTAATATATATATGAAAATATCAGGCTTCCTTTTTTTCTTTGGAGAAAACAGGCCCAGAGCATTCTTATCAGTTTTACTAATCTAGTTGTGAAATGCTGGTCATCTAAATTAAAAGACCATATTTCCAGAGATTCCTAGCACATGAGCCAAAATAAGGCTAGGAAAGAAAAGACAATAATTTTTCCATTTCATTATTGACACTATGCAATAAAGCATAGTTTTTCATAATTATTTTCAGGTAAATTTTCAAATTCAGATTCAAAGTATATCCTAATAAGTGACTCAAATATAAATGTATGAATTGTTCTATAAAGCACTTTGTGTTAATAACAGGAGATAGAAATCTCTTACCAATTCAAATTTGTGTGCAATTCTACTGCAGATTTATTTTAAGAGTGAGGATTTAAATGGAGGACAATTTGCATTCAGTTCAAATGATAGCTGAGTACAGCTGATATATACAGAAAATATATAGAAACTATTGTTCTAGTCTGGTCAGCACATTGACTTGATCCCTAAGAGAGTGAAAAAAACTGTCACTATATTGTTTTGAGTCACTAATTCAATTTCATCTGCCATAGTTTCAATATTCAGGCAAGTGACCCTCACCCTTTTCTTAAATATAAGCAGCCATGAGTATTATTTTATAGGAGGACTGCAGCTAATCCCTCTGATTGCAGTTATCATCCAAGGCAGATTATTCAAATAAATTTTATTCCAGGGAAAATTAGAAAACCTGCAGTGTTCTTTGTGGCTTTAGATTTTTTTGCCATTTTGTGTTGCTTCAGAGACATGAATTTAAAATCACACCTAACAATGGTTGAATTAGGTCAAATTTTCTTGTGTTATATTTCAAGCCATTTACCACTTTTCCTTCATGATGTTATGATGTATTATAATTGTGTGATCATGAATACTTTTCCATGTAATTTCTGGATCAAGTTTTGATAAAGAGTACTTTTGAAGTTTCATCTTGACTCACTTTTAATTTTTTCTGCTAAAACGGCTTTAATAAAGGCTAAGTTAGTGAAGAAAACATCTAGAAGAAACTGTAACAAATTTTTGACTCTTTTTAGTTACTACCATTTTCTTTACTGTTTCCAAATGGGGCTGGCATTCCAGTACTTTCCTATGCATTGGTCCTTGTGCTTTGACCTTGGCTTCAAATTCTTCCACCAGGCTTTGTGTAACTTGAAACAAGGATTACAAGTGTATTACTAAAATCTTCATGGGTAAGCAGAAACACATTGATGATTTTGAAGTCTAAGCATATAAATTTTTAGGAATAATCCTCTCTACAATGAAAAAGGTCCCAAAGCTGTTTTTTCTAATCTGCTTTCTTATTGCCAGGACACACTGTAAGTAATGTGCAAACAGAATGAAGGTACTCAAAGAAATACTGATTTAAATTATCCTCTTTCATGTAACTGGGTCACTAAGCTTCTTGGCCTTCATTTTGTTACCAGTCAGTAGTAACGAGATGACTGCACAGCAAATTTTGCATTTAATGTGGGAATAGGGGTTTTTGGTCATTGTTCATATCACTAAATTTGCTCTTAAGTGTGAGGAGCTTGGTGTGTATCTTGTCACAATTCAGCTTTTTGTATTGGTGGTTATTCCTCAGTGGAGCAGGAGTAAATGCTATGCTTTCTGGTGCAGAGGACAGCGTGGATGGGCAAGAAAAAGGTAAAATCAGTTACTGTAATTTGAAGAGTCCAGGATAAACCTGTGTTGTGACAATCCTACATAGTCTGGGTAGCATACTAAATATGGGCAAGCTAGAAACTGAGTTTGACATAAAATAATTTCTATATGGTTTTGTTATTATTTTGTTGCTTGTTTGTCTGGTTTTATTGATTTTTTTAAAAAACTGAGTTATTATTGTGGAAAAACCTCTTAGATAATGGTGCACACCAGTTCAGTCTGTGATCAGGATACATTTACTGTTGTCAAACACTGCTTTTGGGATTTTGGAGGGAAAAGTGTTTTGCAAAGGCAGCCATTATTTAAATAGAGCAAGTCAATTTTCTTTGTAACTACTTCCCTTCATTGTGTAACTTTTTACATTTTTTTTTTTTAATCAGACTTCAAGTCTGATACCAAACTATCAATACAAGAATATTGTCAGAATTGGTACTGTATTGTCAGAAATGGTTATATAAATGTACTGAAAGTTTATGCAACTGATAGTTGAAGTTTTATACATATAATCCTCATTGCAATTAAATAGAGACATGTTAAATGTTTTATATTTACATACATACTACAGTATAACAAACTAAAACACACAACATATTTTCATTTCTAAACAAATGCAAAAGTCTTTTTTGAAAAACAAGTAGAAAACTATTTAATATATTTTGTTATGGTATAACTGGATAATCATATTGACTTCCAATCTGAGCTAAGCAATTTTTCACTGCCTTTGAATATGATGCTTGAAACAAGTAATAAGTGAAGGATGAAACCTAAAAAGAAATCTAAGCTTAAACTCATGCTGATCTATATAGAGAGTTAGGAGCATTTATGCTTTGATGTTGCTTTAATCCACTTTTCTCCAGTTGTCAGATATAAAACATCAGGGGCACATCACAAACTCATGTAATTTGTTATAGTGCTATTGAAAGTTAATGGAGCTGAAAGGCCAGCTGAAGGTCTGGCCCTATAACGCTTCAGCTAATGTACACAAATCTGTAGAGCTGAGCTATTACAAGTATCTTCCTCAGGAATGCCTTTCTCAAACACTTTTCCACTTGCATTTACAATGGATATATCACGTCAGATTGAGGGAAAAGGGTGATGTCTTCTGCTAATTAGCTACCATAGAACCAAATGAAACCTGAATTGCAAGATGTAGAAGGTCAACTTCTCCTATGCCTATTCTAGCATTCACAGTGCTCCAATTTATCTCATTTAGCAAACAGTAAGAAGCCAACTTTAACTTGCAATGAAGTTTCATAGCCCTAGCAATGGGAATTGGGCAGTAGCTTGTAATGAATTGCTACCTACTACTGTACCACTGCTTTTTCATGAGTTGGAGATTGTGTCACTACCTCCAGGACATTGAAGACAGCAGGAATTCAAAATCCATTTTACACTTTACACTGGACTGACAAAGAATCATGTATAAGTCAGCTTTCTGAAGAAAGCTGGTCTTTCTGGTAATGTAACTAGGAGTGCTGTCTTTTTCCTAAAAATGTACTTACTGTACTATTAGAAGACACAATTTTCTTGTATTTCATAAAATAAAATACTGAGGCCAACAGTGTGAGGCTCCACTAAACCATGTGCTTGATCCTCCACTTCTGTCACAACAAACGTAGATAGGGACACAGGCTGGGGGAAAGCAGCCCAGCAGAAAAGGACCCGGGGGTGCAGATTGACAGCGGGTGAACATTGGCTAGCATGTGCCCAGGTGGCCAAAAAGGCCGATGTCATCCTGGCCTGTGTCAGCAATTAGTGTGGCCAGTAGGACCACGACAGGGATTGTCCTCCTGTACTGGGCACTGGTGAGACCACACTTCAAGTGCTGTGTTCATTTTGGGCCTCTCACTACAAGAAAAACAGGTGTTGAGGTGTTGGAGTGTGTCCAGAGGAGGGCAGCAGAGCTGGTAAAGGGTCTGGAGCACAAGTCTGGTGAGGAGAGGCTGAGGGAGCTGGGGGTGTTTAGCCTGGAGGAAAGGAGGCTCAGGACAGACCTTGTATTGCTCTCTACAAGAATCTTGAAAGGAGGCTGAAGCCAGGTGGGGATTGGCCTCTTCTCTCAGGAAACCAGCAATAGGACAAGAGGATATGGCCTCAAGAGGGAGGGTCAGATTGGACATCAGGAAGAATTTCTTTGCTGAAAGGCTTGTCAAGCATTGGAATGGGCTGCCCAGGGAGGTGGTAGAATCACTATCCTTGGAGGTATTCAAGAAATGACAGGACTTTAGTGCTATCGTCTAGTTTACAAGATCACAGGTGGTGATCACTCAAAGGTTGCAGTTGATGATCTTGGAGGTCTCTTCCAACCTAAGTGTTTCTGTGATATTTTATACTCAGAAGTGCTACATTGCCAACAAGTCTGAATTAATATAATCTGTGAGTATACTCTTTGCACCCCTTCCCTCCTGCTTTGCAGGACATTTGGGTGAGTCACAAGTATTGTGGTTTATGATTTCATCATTAGGACCTGATCTTTGAAGTCTAGCTTCATCAATATACAAGTGTGTTTTCACTTTGACAGGAATATAGTTCGTGAACTTTATATGTGCTCTTTAATGAAAAGAAATATTTCCATTGAGATTGTAACTTGATTTAGAAATTAATTTTTGATGAGATTATAACTAGTAAATAGAAATTGAATTTTTTTAATAATGCTTCTGAACACCATTGAAACTTTAATTACATAAATTTAGCATCATGATTTAAGAGTCATACTAGAAAAGGGTTGACTAAGCTTGTTTGGTTTGTGTCCTTTGTTCATTATCTTTAAATACATGTGATGTTTATGAAGGTGAAACAGGAAAAAAGAGCCAAGCTCAAGTGTTGTCTATGTCTTGTTTCTCAGCAGCTCTCAATATTTTACAGAGAGAATAACATCTTGATAATTAAATTGCTTCCACATCTGTGCTGTGGTGTCAGCAGGATATTGCCATATTGCATATGTTTAACAAATTACACATAATTTGTCTTTATATTTTCATTATGGAAATTGCATTCATATTATTCAACAAGAAGTACCACCATGTAAGAATGAGACAAGAAAATGGAATAATAAAACTGGTTTTGAATACTTGTAAGGTACATGCATTTTAACAAAGAAAATAAAAATCCTGCTTTGGCAAGTTACAAGAGGAATAAACAAAGCTGACATTCTGACAAAACTTATTAATGAAAAAATTATTTACTTTTGTACTGTTGGAAGTGTTTATAGCATTAAAAGATAGAAAGGAAAATGCAGTCCAAGGGGAATGCAAAACTTCAAGGTTTGATGAGGAGTGAGACTTGATGGAACAGCAGTGAATATGCCACAGAGCTTAGGGGCATAATTTGAGTTACTTGAAATTGCAGGTTAAATTTAATTGTGATTGTTATCAATTATTTAAAATGGTGAAAACTGTTTAAAAACAATGAAAACTGTTTTTTGATAAGTAAACCTCTATGGGGTTTTTTGGATGGAGAAAAGAAGTAAACAAACCATCCCAAGAATAATTTCAAGCAGTGATTGGTTAAAAAAAAAAAACATGGAAAATAGGCTCTCCTCCTCTGTGTGATGTAATAAAACTATTTTTTTTTCAAGTAGCTTTAGTCAATACCCTATGTCTATAACAAAGAAAGAGATTTTAATTTTTTTCTGTTGCTGAAAGCTAACAAAGTACATAGAGCTGATACCTAGAGGTAAGGACAACACCACCTGAGAATATAGTTCCTTATAGATTAAGGCAGGTTGCTCTGTTTAAATATTTGCATGCCTGCATCCTCTTAATTCTTATTCTATCAATTTGCATCCAATTTAGAGTGGTGCCTCAGGTGCTCATTGATTTCTGTTCTCTGTTACCAGTCGCCTTTCATTCTGGCACTAAATACAAACAGAACATAAAAAATGAAGTGCTCCCTGCAGCTTTTCCTGGCAAATAATTTTATTACTTGGCATAAATCTAGACTTTTAATTAGTGAAGAAGTGTACTGATGAAGGCGTCTCTCTCTTCATATAGCAAAAGATGGGTAGATACCACAAAGAACAGAAGCTAAATTTGGTGGATAGAGAGGAATATGTCTGATTTCTGTGACCATTTCTATGCCTATGTTGACAGGCTCCAGGCAGCAACACAGCTTGACAGCAGATGAGGACAGGTTCTGGTCTCAACAAGGGCACCTACTAAATGGTCAGCACTTAGAAAGGGAACATGATTGCAAGGCCCTTTGGAGAACTTGGCTTGGCATGAGATGCTGTTTCAGAAGCTATAGTCTTTGCACTTCGTCTCTAGTTCCCCTCTTGGAGAGATCCTTGCTTTCTCCTCTTTCAAGAAAACTATTATCTGTAGAAAATTATGGTTTTTCCTCATTGAATGATTTTTTTTTTTTTTTTTTTTGATCTTTGGAAAGCCCCAGTAAATCAACCTTCCTATAATTTTACACTTAGGAAAATTGTTCATGAACCATAAGAAATAATCTGGACTTAGCCAATGGTGATGTCTTTTCCTGTTTTATAGTCCTGGGCCTAAATTCTGGGAATATTCCTTTGGAGGATAGGTCTCTTTCCTTTTGTTCCTTTTTATTTATAGAATATTTTTACCATAGTTTGCTAGGACACATTAACAACTGAGTACTTAAGAAAACAAAAGAAGTGGCCAAGCTCAGGGGAGAAGCGCATCTGGTTGCACTTCTCTTATCTGGGAGTTTCTCTCCAAGGGGGGAGATACCGTGAGGTCTGGGCAGGAAAAGGCCGGGGCTGAGGCAGCTCCTGGCTCGCTCTCTCTCTCGGCTTTGGAGGAGGAAGCTGCTGCTTGGGGAAGCGAATTCACTGCTGCCGCCAGAGCACAGCCGGGAGCTGCTGCTTCTGCTGTGGGGTGAGCCTCTGCTTGTGAGAGCAGCCACTAAACTGGGACCTTATGAACACCCACCTCACTATAAGAGGGACCTACCCCTGTCTGTTCGGGCGCCCGGGATCCTGAACCCGCCTCTCCCTGCCCTGCTGGGAGCCGGGTCACTGCTGCCCCACCCCCGCTGCTTCTTCAGCACTGCTCTGAGCTTTCGCTGCACTGTTGCCCTGCAGCCCCTGCCTGCTGAGACATCCTGCCAGCCCAGCTTGCTGCTTCCCAGAGTCCTGCTGGGGCACCAGGATCGGCTGCCCCAAGGTTTGTGGAGCAAAGCCTCTCCTGCGTCCCTTCCCGTCTAGGACAAAGCCGCCATGGCCGCGTGCACCCCGAGCCCGCGCCGCAGCGCCCCCTGCAGCCGCGGGGGAATCATCGCACCTACCCCGCCCTCCGGGAGCCAGCAGCGCCCCTGCTGGCCGTGCCCGGAACTGCACCGAAGGGAAAGTGCCGCGGCCAAAGGCCGGGACTGGGCTCCTGGCTCTGTTTGGTGTTAATGCCGTGGTTGTTGTTGTTTGTTTGCCTTGTTATACATACTAGCAAAGAACTGTTATTCCTGTCCTCATATCCTTGCCTGAGAGCCCCTTAATTTTAGAATTAGAACAATTTGGAGAGAGGAAGTTTACATTCTCCATTCCAAGGGAGGCTCCTGCCTTCCTTAGCAGACACCTGTCTTTCAAACCAAGACAGTCCTCCTTGATTTTGAGCTTCTTTGCTAATGTAAAGTTGCCATAGTACTGCTCTCTCTCATGAGCATTGTTTTTGAAACTTTCTGGGGTACATAAAAAGGTACATATCCACGTCATCCTACTCCAATGTAGAGTTATTATGTCAGTGAGTGTGGCTTTGCATTGTTTTCCCCGGTTCCTGGCAGCTCTGGAGAGCCCGGCAAAGGCGCTGCTTCTTGGCGGGACCGGGGCGTTGCTTGTCCCAGGCACTGCTGTGTTCCGCACACTGGGGTGGGGCTGGCCACATTCTGTTGCCGGTGCGAGGGGCGAGACAAAGAGGCAAAGGAATGTCCAGTCTGTCCGCCTGGTCAGCTGGAGAGCTTTTATTGTTGGTGGAGCTGCGATGGAGAAGGGTGACTCGCTCCCTAGTGCCGCGTGGACAAAATGGGGCTGGGACTGGGGGCGTGCGGGATTTTACAGGGGGCGGGCCGAGGAGGGCAGAAGCCCTCCTGCCCAATGGGGACAGGCACCGTGGCAGTGACATGGACCACGGCAACCAATGGGGGCGCGACAGGGGCGGATACAGGACTCTGGGATGGGGACACGGGGATGGGGTAACTGACAGGGAAGTTTCAGGAAAGAACAGGGGGTGGTTACTGGAGTGACGTGGGGAAGCTCCAATGGCAGGCAGCCAGGAGCAAACCATTGCGGGGGAACAGGGGTGTACAAAGGGGTACACAGAACCAGCTAACAAACATTATAAAACCTCTAATCTGAATGCAACCTGGGATGCAACAAGTGAGGTAGGTGGTCAGAGCCTGTACAGGATGACTGCCTATTTATTCAGCCCTGGTGAGACCACACAGGATGTTCTGTGTCCAGTTCTGAGCTCCCACGCAAGAACAATATTGAAGCAGTTCCAGTGAGGAGGGTTACCAAGATACATAGGTGAGCATATGATGTGAGAGGTCTGTTACTTTTCAGTCTGAAGACAAGCCTAAAGGAAGACCTGACTGCTGTCTTTAACTCTTGAAGGAGAGGTTATAGAGAAAATGAAGCTGAACCTTGGCTCAGAGGTGTATAGTAAAAGGACATGACACAGTGGGCACAAGCTCTAGCAAGACAAAGTCTAACTCAAGGGAGGAAAAAATACATTCTCTAAGAGAATGATTAAGCTGTGAAAAAGGTTGTCCAAGGCTGTGGAGTCTACATCTTTAGATTTATCCAGAGAGTAACTTGACAAGGCCCTTAGAAACTGAATTGAACCTTTAAGTTGATCTTGCTTTGTGTAGGGAATGGATAAGATGACCTCCAGATGTCCCCTCCAGCAGAAATTATTTTATTGTAGTGTGACCTTTCCCATTTCCCAAGCTGTGTAAAGACAGAACAGGGATCTTGCTACCTACCTCAGAGTACATTCTTCCTCCCCCTCCTGGGTAGATTGGTATCCTGCATAAAGTTTCCAGTGGTACTTCACCAGCAGCTAAAAACAGAGATATGTGAAAGATTATAAAGACTTGATTTTTAACAGATAGTCATCATTATTAATGAACACAGCCCAAGGAGGGGAAAAAAGAAAGCCTTTTCAATTCAAACTAAAGTATAGAAATGTTTTCACTGGCTTTGTTCTTTTCTTTTCATGGGGAAAAGAAAAAAGTGAAAACCAGTGCTGTTTTCCCCTGCATATTTTATCCACCATTACCTGCATATGAATTGTGTACAAATAAAGAAATGAGGGACATGAAGCACAGTTGTTAACACTTCACAGAAGATTCTTCATCACTTTTGGAGGCACAGACATTTTCCACTCCTCCAAATCCTTGAGAGTGAAGATCTGCAGCTTAAAATTCAACCAGTGGCTTTCAGCTTTTGACACAGACTGCCTTTATGAAGTAGAATTGAAGGAGTTTGAATGCTTGTAATGGATCCCTCTGAGAAACAGTATAATTGGTATGGCATTGGTCTGCTCTATTCCCTCTGCCTTTAGGGTAACTACTACATTCTCAGATTTCCCTTAAGACGAAAGGACTTTGGCTGACAGATGCCCTATACATTGAATGCATTGCTATAATCCAGACCTGTAAGAGGAGGAAACATTTTCAGTTCCCCTTGAGTTTTAGGAACTGTGAATCACATATCTGAAGAGAAATAATACCTTTCTAACTATAACTCAAACCTATTTCCCCTTTTCTTTTATTCACTACTGTTAAATCAACCCCTTATAGAGGAAGAAATTGCTAAGAGCTACATTGCTCAGATGGATGTTCATGTGCATCACTTTTTGTTTCAATAGTGTTTGGAGTTTTAGCTCCAACTTTCGTCTTTTACCCAAAATACTGTTGTCTGAATATTGTTGCATTAGGCTGTGAGAGAAGCTGAGCAGCACATGGAATATTTAGCATCCTTTCACTTTGGTAAAAAGTATTTTCTTCTTTTCCATACTTGTCCATCTTTTTCTTAGGCTCCATTATGTTTATCTAGTTATCCTTCAAAACATATTCTTCTTACTAGTTCTTATTTGCTCTTTTTTTTCTTTGTAGTTTCATTTCTATCTCCCTGTCTGCTTTTTGTCCTTGACATTTGCATGCTGCATTCTGATCTTCTCTATTTATGTATTTTTTCTTATTTATTTCTGGTTTTCTTGTTTTATCTTAATTCATGTTTGCACATGCCCTTTCTCTCTTTGCTGATACTCTAATTATTCATTCCCTTATTAATTCTAACCTCTCCTTCCATGCAGAAAATGTGTATTTGGTATTTCTCTTTGGAGTGACAAGTCTGTTTCTTACCCTATGTCCATTTCTGTTTTGCCACAGATCCCTTTCTAGGGAGGATGAGAATATGTCAATTTCTTGCTTTCAGTTACATGTGCTCCATATCTATAGATTAATTTTCCATTTTCCTATTCCTTTACTATTGCTCTCTGTTCATCTTCTCCCTTGCAGTGGGTGAAATTCCACTATATAGGTCAGCTATCAATAAGAATAATATAGTGATGATGGTATCATCTTCAGACTGATTTGTTTCTATTATGCTTAAGTCAAAAAGGTCAGGTAGAAAAGCAGAGACATTCACAGATGAGCAGAATGTTGTGCTTTGCTCTATACACCAGTACAGACTTCAGACTGGAATTGTAGCCTGGATAGATTTTGAATGATTCAAGGAACTGAATAATTAAATTAGCCTGGCATTATCACATAGAAACTTGAGAAATGCAAAGGAAAACTGTTGCATCCCGGACTTTGGGTTTAGGTCGGGGTTCTAGTGTGTCTTAGCAAATTCTGTGTACCCCCATGTATTCCCTGGGTTTCCACCCCCTGCAGTACCCGGTTCCCAAGCTACCTGACCATGTGGCCCGGCTCCCATCCCCCTCCCGTCTCTTCCGTGGGTCCTTTCCGGCTGTTATCCCTCCCCTGTGGCCGGGGCCGCCCCGGGCCCCCGGCACGGCCCCTGCCACTTCCCCATGGGCTCCTGCCTTCCACACCACAGCCCCGCAGCGCCGGGAGTGCCCCGGGCCCCGGCGCCGCCCCTGCCGTGCCCCTGTTGGCTCCCCCAGGCCACGCCACGCCCTGGGACCGCCCTGGGCCTCAGTGCCATCCCCTACTGCGTCCCTATTGGCTTCCCCAGACCACGTGACACCCCCCACCCCCTATAAAAGCCCTATGCAGCCGAGGCCGGGCGGCCATATTGTCCAATGCATGAATTGGGAGCACGTCAATAAAATGCTCTCAGCTCCTGCTGCGGGGAATTTGGTCCTTCCTTCACCCCCTTTATCGAGGTCCCTCACGTATGGCAGTAGAAGTGGCCGACCCACCCTCCTGGAGCCACGGAGCCCGGGAGCAGCGGCGGGACTGGGACCGCAGGAGCCGCGGTGCCCCACTGGGCATGGCGGCTGCTCCGGACCCAGGAGAAACACCAGAACACTGCAGAAAACGAACCAAAGCAAGAGTGTAGAGTGTTTGCCTTTTTGAAGATAATGTTTCCTTCCCTGAAATTTTATATTATACAGTCAGGATCTTTGCTGGGTTATCTACATGAAATAAGGTTTTGTTTGCATCTAGCTCAGACTAGGTCACTTTTTGAAATGGATGAGAAGGGTGTGGGTTATCTCCAAGATTCTAAAATGTGCATAGTATCAGAATAGAAATAACAGTGATCTCTTCATATGTATGAAGACCTAATGTTGGGAGACCAAATTCTAAATCCAATCAAGAAAATATTTTCACTTCACTGCTAATGATTGGATAATTACAGAGGAGTTCAGAATAGAAGTCAGAGGCAAAGAAAGATTTGTAGAGGAAAAAAAGGAGATGGCAAAGAGCACATTTCTGTGTCTTGACAGGATTTTTCTTTGTCACTTTGACAATTTGTTCATCTTGAAGTAGAAGTACTCCTTTTTGTGGTTTGAATTTATTTTATCAGCATCTTGTTGGAGTGCAGAAATGCCAATTTTTTTTTTTGCCTGAAGTACAGTGCACTTTAAGTAATGGCTTTCAGAGAGGATAGTGCAAGTGCATCTCTGAAGTATTTGCTAGGACAAGTAACAAAGATATTATAATGATGAAAGTTACATCACTAGAGAAAAAGTTTATTCTATCCAAGAAAATGTATAAATTACAGATTTTCTTAAAAAAGCTTTCTTCTTGTAGTTTCATTGTTAATTATAAGGCAAGCATTGTTTTGATGTTCTAAGAAACTACTCTGAGCAGAGAATGAGAACACAATTACACTCTTCTGTCTCTGTAGACAAAAGTATGCTTGACATTAGAGCCTAAGTGCCAGAAAACCTATACTCTGTTTTGTCTTTAAAAAATTCAAGGTTTTCTTCATAGCAATTTGCATGGTGCTATGCTTTGGCTTTGTGACAAAAACAAATCAGAGACCACCAGTGTTTTAGCTATTGCTGATCAGTCCTTCATGGGTGAGGGCCTTTTCTGTTCCTCATACTAGTGAGAAGGCTGGGGGTGCACACGGAGTTGGGAGGGGACACAAACAGGACAGCTGACTCCAAATGCCCCAAGGGATGTTACAGGCCATATGGTGTCATGCCCAGCATATAATCTAGGAGGAGATCATGGAAGGTGGGACATTTGGAGTAGTGGTGGCATTTTTCTTCCAAAGTAACTGTTGTGTGTGGAGCCCTGCTTTCCTGGGCGTGGCTGAATACCTGCCTGCGCATGGGAAGTGGTGAATGAATTCCTTGTTTTGCTTTGCTTGGGACCACAGCTTCTGCTTTCCCCAGTAAATTGTCTTTATCTCAACTCACATGTTTTCCCACTTTTACCCTTTTGAGTCTTTTCCTCAACCCACTGAGGGGGACTCAGTGAGCATCTGCGTGGGGCTAAACTGCCCTGTTAAAACACAACAAATACTGCAATCACAATGCACTTCAACTTGAAGGTGTGATTCCTTTATTGAGTGCCTGAGAAACGAAAATACATGATCTTTTCACAATTTAATTATAGTAACCTGTATTAATTGTGGTAAATAGGTTAGCAATTTGAACTAAATTACAACAAATAGTCAAGAGACAAAGGCAGAAAAACAACACAGTAGAAAAGAAGAAAGGGAAAAAAAAGTTGAAATACTTCAGAAGAGATTTCAGTCTTCTCTCTGGTGCCTTTGTTTTTCTCTCCTTCCATTATCTTTGGTCACTTGTCTAGATCAAGGCTCTTAGAGATGTTCAGACAACTGACAGGTCCATTAATTCCTTGAGTCCATTGATTCTCATTCTTTCTTTAAGGGCACTGTCAGGAAGGTATAAAAATTGGTAAAGTTCTTTGGCTCTCAAAGTGCTGGCTTAATACATTCTTTTAGAAGATGTCCAGTTAGATGTTTTAAATCTGCAGCTACAATACCATACAAAAAAAAGGTTTGAGCCTTATGCTGGTTTTTGGTTTTAATTTCTCCCCCCCGCCCCCCCCCCCCCCCGAGTGGTAAACAAAAATAACTGTTAGAAGAACTGAGAAAAATACAGACCACTGAATACTCCCTCTTTGTGGAGTCTTATAGACCTGTGTCAGATTATTACTATTTTTTTTTATTAGGCACAGCAGTAAATGTATTTAAAATAATAATAATAATAGTAATAATAATAATAATTATTATTATTATTAGGTTAGCATCCTTGAAACCTCTAGCCCATTGATTAGATTTGAGTAATAATTTTGAAAGTTATTAAGAAAGCAGTAACTACAAGACATGAATATGCAACCATGTGAAAAATTTGGAAAACCTGTCTAAAGCAGATGATATTTCAAAGCTCACTGAAACTATTTCAGATCTATCCAGCTACTTATTACAGGAACACTTCTTATTTGTTTCGGTACCCTATTCAAAGCACGTCAAGAGTGTGCTGTCCTTCCAGTAACACCCAGCTCAGTTGTACAGTGTGACAGCTCACTCAAGGTCAGGAAAACAGTGTGTGCTCTCTAAAATACAGGGAAAGAGTTGGGGAGAAAGGAAAGGAATAGGGAGACAGATTTCCAGGTTCAGGTTTGCATGGAGGCTTCTGACACTGGGATGATTTGAACAAGTAATGTCCTGGCTGGTGACAGGAAGAGGCAGCATTTACTTGGAGATAAGAACTTGGTCAAATGTGACTGAACATCCTCAGTCTCAGTCCCATGGCAGTTTATTTGAAGATAACTTTTAATGTATACCTCATGATCACTGTTTTAGTAAACTGGAAACAGATTTCTGTGTTTTAATTTGTCAAACCTTCAGTGTGCCCTGCAAGGTCTTGTCACAGATGCAGTCCTGATTCTTAAGAATGGAATCATTCAATCATATCCCAAAGTATTTTGTTGAACTTTTGATTCATAGTATTGTATAATTTTGAAATTGCATGCAAATTATATAGCTTAGGACTTCAATGATAAATTATTGCTGACTCGTTTTCCATTTAAAACTAATGTTTTATGTGGCTTAGTTACAGTAAAATTTGTATTCAAGTGCTCAAAAACATTAATCCTAAAATAAAGAGCTAATTTAATAATAGATTAAATGAACACATGATCTGCTTCAGCACAGTAGGTGATCAATGTTTAATACACCCTTGCTAAGTTTATGTAAAGTCTAATCACACCCTTCATTAAGTTATGTTGACAGAGAAGTTAATTTAGTTGGACAAATACTAGGATTCAAAAACCAGCTCTTAATTATGTTGTATTATATATGGTGAGTGAATAAGAGTGTGGACATTAGCAGTGAAAAAGACTGTGGACAAATTGATTAACTGCAATTAAAATGCTTGTGCATCTGTAAGACTATCCTACTTGTCTGAAAATGAATACTGCTTTGGTGTGCAACAAAGCATTTACCCATAAGCTAACTGTATGCAATGCATACTGTAGTTAGCAAGATGCATGCTTTGTTTTAATTGCTTCAAACACTGGATCAAACTGGAAAAAATATTACCTGAATAACTGTAACATATTCATTTTTCTCATCATAAATTTTGGGTTGAAAAATAATATCTCATCAAAGAAACTGAAGAATGGAAAAGAAAACAAGGGCCTCTTTCTTACTGTACATACCTACCTGTGGTAATACCACTGAAAATATCATGATAGCAACAGTTTTATTCATAGGATCTCATGAAAATGTTATTTTCTACAAAATGAATTATTATTAGACATGTCAAATATGTAGATGGATTTCCATTAAACACCTTATAATTACACAGATTTAGTTTCTATTTGTAATAAATATGTATCTGTATGACAGAAAAATGTAGTGTTTGGGGAGGGCTCAAGTGTTGCATGTGTGCATATATTTGTGTGTGTGTGTGTGTGTGTGTGTGTGTGTGTGTGTGTGTGTGTGCAAACACTTCAGGAAAAAATCCTGACTACTACAGAAATGAGGCACTAACTGCAGCTTTACTATTCAAATAAATAACAGCTATCATTGCATCTAACCCTTTTGATAATGGCCACCAATTCCTTGGACAAATTGAATATGACCAATTAGATTCAAAAGACTGCAATGTAATTATGTGAAATTTACATAAGAGCATCTCTGCTCCCATTCAAACTGCACGAGAATTAAAGAATAAGGAAGGCAGATGGAAGCTTCTCACAAGACTTGTAGATACAGCTTTACCAGACCTCTGCATTTAAAATAAGGTGAATGAATAAAATCCCCTGACTAATACAAATTCACCCTGTCTGCTTGGGGGAGAGAGAGGCACCAGAGGCTTGTCATATCTATTGTGCATTAAGTGAAATATTTCATCACTTATTTCTGGGTAATCAAAAGAGCTTTAGCCTAAGTGTAAGTTTGCTTCATTTGTACACTATCACTTTTATTCAAAGCACTTCCTCTTTATCTTCCCTTTGTAATAGGAACAATAAAAGAAAATGTAATTTATGCAGGACTGCAACATTTACAAAAGTTTTTAGATCAATAAATTTAGTTTTCATGACACAATGTAAAAGGGATTTGCTATATTGCATGCATGAAAAATGCATTGTTTTAGTAATCATTCTGATATTATGTTGTTCTAAATGCACAGCTTGATGCAACTGTGCTATTAAAATATATTCCAAAGAATATCCCAGGGGTCTCTCTTGTCATTTTGGTTCAAGCTGGTGCATAAATTTCCAGTTATAAAGAAATATTCTAAGTTAATCTTCTCAGGAAGTAGCTGAATGGTCCTTATGAGTCCTTGCAAGGCTTATAAAGACAATTTCAGGAAGAACTTTTTCTTCAAGACATCTTCAAGATGTGTATTATATGAATTCAAACACATAATTCTACCTGTAATTAAGTTAAACTGTATTCACAAGTCACAAGCCCTAGAGTATTTCAATGTAGGCTTCACAGATCAGAATGGAATCCTGAAAACACAAGAAATAGAACTGAATGGATTAATTCTGTTTCAATTTTTATTGTAATTCAAGGTGTATTCAACCTAATTAAATATCCCAAAAGAAATCCCCTTTTATATACAAAACTGGGCTTTATCTAGCAAGACACACATTCTCTGAAGTGAAGCAAGATCTCTACTGGCATAAATTTGGAATGTAAGTTCTGTCTTAGTGAAATTTTACACAGTTGAAACTGCCAAGGATTAATTATTTATCATTTCCCTGCTGCATTTTGTCTATTGGATGACACAAATAGGAAAACTCCAGTCATTTTAGGAGTGCTTCATCTCCAGTGAAAAGTTTCAGGTAGCCAGGTATTTTCACGCTTGACAATAGTGATCAAGGAAACTGACACCAATTTATATCACCAAATATGACAGTGCCACTGTGGACCAATAGGCTTGGGGTTTTCTTTGAAGACAAGAACTGATCCTCTTCTGTGGAATCCTTCAAAAAATAGAAAAGAAACAAATGTATAGCTGTCCCTACAAAAAGGACATTTGATTTGAATGTGCACAGTCTTTGTATAGGCTGAATACATTGGTTTCTCAAATCCAAAACTATTCTATGAAAGCCTAATTCAAGGAATAGATGAGCCATTGTGAAAGATTATTAGCACTCTTTTTTAATCCCCTTTTGAAAAAGGTCCTTTTTAATTTTTACTTTTTTATATTATCATAGCACTGTTTTCCCTTCCTGAAAGGTTACAACATTTCATGCATCTCATTTCTTCCTCCTCCACCCTGTAATCCTTTGTAGGCACATATATGCCCCTTTTCTCACAGATATTCCCTCTAGCATGGATTATTTCCTTTCCCTTTAATCCTCACAGGCTGCGCTTAACAGTCTTACACAAGTTTGCATAGGAAACCTCTGTTTAGCTGACGTGGATCACATGGCTGCCAGGCTAGTTGGACAGAATTCAAGCTGGATAAAAACTGTATATTGCGTAGCAGGGAAAAAATTACTAAATTCACATTGTTATAGCAAATGAGGATTAAAGCCATTTCATTTATAAATCATGTAATTACATGAGACTCAGAACTATGCATTCTGGGTCAATCAAAAAAAATCCCAGATGCACACAAATTTATGAACACCTACCTCTTGCCAATACACCAAAGTTATTACTACCCCCAGCTCACACTTACACAGCACCACACTTAGTAACCCCATGGTAGCTGCTTAATCCATTGATTATCCTCTTGCTCTTGGAGAACTGGTCTATGTCAATAAAACAACCAGATGATTTAAAAAAAAATATTTAAAAGTTAAAACAAAACAAAACAAAAAAAAACCCCAACACTTTAAGAAAGGGGAAAAATGACTGCTGAGAGGGAAAGAGAATTTTAGAAGTCATAACTGCCTATGCCTTATTTTATTCAAAGACATGCTGAACTCATTAAGAACAGGCAGTAGAAATTGAGTCATCTTATCACCAAAAATGTCTGGTTGTAATTTATGAACCCTATTTCTTTACATATACAAACTCTTTTTAAAATCACACGTTACAAAAAAATTGTAATTGTAACAAGACACTCCTGTGTGTAAAATATGAAGTATTATTTCATACCTTATTGCACCAATGGCACTTGTCTTTAACTGCATGACAGGCAAGAAATGATATCCCATTATTCACATCTCACAGTGTCATCTTACTTATCCCACAGTGTCTTTTGGTTCACATATTTTCCTGCATTCTTAGCATTTCACAGGCCGCTCTGAATGCAAAGGAGCAATGCAATGCGAGTGCTCAAAGCTCCCATTGGAAGAGTATTTTAGACCTCATCCTGCAAATGTTTTGCTGAAGTTTTTTCCCCATAGTTAAACTTATAAGAGTTGTAAGATTGAAAGTTTATGAACCATTTAACTGTTTGTCCACTAACCGCTTTCATTGCACAAGACCGTTTTTACTGTTTTTTAAAATTTTTTTTCTTTTTTTGTTTGTTTTGTTTGTTTGTTTGTTTTTGAATCACAGTGTTCTGGTCTGTTGTGACAGTATAGAGTGCTTGTGAGGTTTTAAAATCAGAATGTGCAGATCATGTGCAGGTGATAGAACTAACCTCTTTCTGAAAGCCTAATCTGAGGAATACCACCAGACCCTGAGCACTGACATGCATCAAAAAGATTTGTCATATCCTGAAGTTTAAATGTAAGGCATTATTGCATTTAAATTTGGCATTGCTGATCTGAGTCCTCCAGATCATTTGTGGAGAGCAAATACAATTTAACTGGTAAAACCTTGCAGATCTACAGGAACTGAAGAAATAAACATACAGATATAAGTGGTAACAAAATGTGTTGCATGTAATCTGATTAAGAATCGGTAAATCTTAAAAGTGTTTAAAGTTGTCAGTATTCATTTCAATTTCAAAGAGATTTGGAGCTAAGTAGTTCATTATGTTATTTTTTGAAACTGAGTAGAACTTATTACATCTTTGCAGATATATGTAGTTCTTTCCAGATATATGTAGTTATTTTTTAATTACTTAGACTTTTTCTCTGCGTGAAAGTTATGTTAGAAAATATCTACTGAAATTCTGGTTTTGATCTATTTCTGTGCAGTTATGGATACACAGTACTGCTGTATTTAGAGCACAGTTGTATTTAGCTGAAAACAATATAAAACTAAACTGTAAAGTTACTTCAGAAAGAACTTTTTAACATGAAAATAATATCCTGGGAGATCTGTTGAATGGAGTCAGAAGAAAGATAACACTTGGCTATGAAATGAAATTGAAAGGCTTGTTAAGGCAAACCTATGTGTTGGAGCTTGGTTTGAAAAATTACAAAAGAAAGAAGAGTCAGACAAAAATATATACATTTGACTGACCCAAGGATCAAGCAGCTGACCAGCTGGGACATGGATAGATGATTGTTTGTCTTATGAATGTAGGAAGAAATAATCCAAGTAAAAGAGATTGGTTTGTCTTTTACACTTTAGCAATCCACAGAAGAAAACATAAAATACATCAGCAAGAGACTAATAGTATGTCCTGATTCTTTACATCAGGAATATTTTACTTTTATAGGATAGACCAAAACTTCTGTATGTAAAGCTCTCTTTTTTAACCATCAACAAATTTTAGCTCATAAATAAAGTTACTTGGATAGACATGAAATGCTATGTTTTAATAAACATGATTTAAACCTTCATTTTTTATTTTGTTTCTCTTCATATCTTATTTGTCTTTAAAAATAAATGAATTATAGTATTATTAAAATTATTTAATCCAACATTAAAAAAATTAAATAAAGGGATAATGAAGATCCAAATTAATTTCTGTGTCTGTTGTATTTTAAAACCAATGAAGTGTAGCACTAAAGGCCAGATCTTCTGTGCATTGATGGTTTTCCACTGCGCTCAGAACTGCCTATCATGAAGAATAGTTCATAGAGAAACTTAGTATGTTAGTCTTAGCCTAGTACAGGAGTCTCTGCATTTTACAATGAAGCACAAATGTTAGTGTCTGAGAATGATGAAGATGAGTTTTGCTAAAAATACCTAAGAATGTTATTTGTTTTGGTGGCTCAAGATCTCTCCATTACTCATGTAGCCAATGAACAAGATATTTTCAACTGATGCCTGTATGTGAACAGTATATGAACAGAGATCCAAAGTCCAACTCCAGCACTGATCATCTCTGCTGACGGTGGTTGTAACAGAATCCGTGGAACACAATCATGGCATCATAGAATCATAGGTTTGGTTGGAAGGGACCTTAGAAACCATCTAGTTCTAAACTCCTTAGAACTTGTTTTTGGTTAGACCAAGTTGCTCATCGCCTGGTTCAATCTGGCCCTGAACACTTCCATGGGAGGGACATGGAAGTCCATTCCCTGGGTCTTCTGCTGGTGTCTTATCACCTTCATAGTAAAGTATTTCCTTCTAATATAAAATCTAAACTTACCCTCTTTCAGTTTGAAGCCATTCTTCCTTGTCCTATCACTACATGCTGTTGTAAAATGTCCCTCTCTGTCTCCCTTGTAGGAGGGAGTTATGTTCTCAGGCTGTTCTCAGCTCTCCCCAGAGCCTTCTCTTCTCCAAGCTGAACAGCCACAACTTTCTCAGCCTGTCTTCATAGGAGAAGTGTTCCAGCCTTCTGATCTTAGTGTCTCTTCTCTGGACTCACTCTAACAGGTCCACACCCTTTACTTGTTTGGTGTTCTGATGTTCTGATTTGGAACAATTAAGAAACAAGCTCTTCATTTGCCATGCTAGGCACATGCTAACTCTGTTAACTGAAGTTTAATATCAGTCATAGTCTGGGAATAAATCTTCAGTAATAAGTAGATAAGAATTTTTAATGAACTATTATGTTATTTTTCTACAAAAACTGTAAGGTTGTTAAAACTGAAGTTGTTCATAGAATCTGTTTCCCAGTTTTGATAGGGTGGTTTCTCAGCTGAAAATCTTAGTGAGAGACATCTGTTCCATATTACTCAGAAATACAGTAGCATAATAATGTAATCAATAATGAGTAGTTTACACATAATATGTGGGAAATTATATGACTAATTTTCCTTATTCAATAGTCTATTGAATTTATTACCTCTGATTTGGAAAATTCATGATCAGGATTATGGCAGGGACTGGAGACCAGCCTTGTATGTTTCCACTTTACTGTTATAAACACCAACAGAGTATGATGGCTGTAGCCTCTACATTTCCTACATGCCTTACTTTGTATTTAGTGTGATAAGAGTTTGGGTTTTTAGAGAAATTGAAAATATTTTTTGAAAAATCCCATTTTTTCCAGATATGAATTCTGAAGTACATGAGAGAGAAAAGGTAGCAAAACAGGTAATTAATCCTACCAGTCTATCTGACAGTAATAAATTTCCAAGAAGGAGGAAGATAGCTCTGAAGATGTTGCTACGCAACTGCTTTCAAATGTATATAAATCTGTTAGTTGCTGTTGTTTGTTTATATTGCAGCCAGTATTCTCCAAAGGTAAAAGTAAAAAATCTAGGCCTGGAATTCAGAAGTGTAGTCCACTGCTACCATTTGACATTATACATATCAATTTGACATTTGAAATTGTGTAGGTGCTCTTTGAAGCTTAGAAAGCTCTGTGTTGAAATGGTTTCTTCGGTCAGAAACTGCAGCCACACCATGGCATTGACTTCACTGTGGCATGACCTTTGAGTGTAAAGCACAGAGGATTTGAATTAATTTCACCACAGTTTCCCTTTCCCAAAGTGCATTTAGGCAGGCTCACTTAGTGTCCCCAAGCAACTCATTCAAATGCCCTTTATCACTGAAAAGAAACACTTTATATTTTGTGTTTTTTTTTTTTTACTTAAGGGACCTCCTCTGTCTCAGCCTGACCTGCCTATCAAGTACAATAATACCCTTGAACTGTCTCTCACCCTGTTTCAGCCCATCTCTTTTCTTCATTTCCACAGCACAGTATTGCCTGTGAATTCCCATTACTGTTCTTGGCTGAGATCTGCAGTTTCTCAGACATGGCAGGGAGAGGCATTGAAGAATGTAATACCAGATTTAGTGTCACTTAACTACTGGGAAAATTAAAGTATTGCTTTATTACTGCTTCCACTGGCAACCCAGTGAGACTGGGCTTACCAGGAGACTTCCCTTACCTCACAGGTGGAAGGAGTTTTGGCTGCTGGGACTCATGACCAGCTGAGAGCTGGTGCTGCTGAGGGTGGCGCCTTCCCTACTGTGACCCTGGGACATGCTCTTGGACACCATGAGGTGGCCATGGCCAGGGCTGTCCCCCAACCCACTGGGGACACTTCCAGCTGAGACTCTTGCCTACTGCCCCTTAGCCATGGGCTTGTATTGCATGCCGGGTTTGGGTTCAGATTAGGGGTTCTGATATGTGTTAGTTAGCCGGTTCTGTGTACCCCTGTGCACCCCCCATCTTTCCCCCTCCCCTCGGTGGTCTGCTCCCGGTTACTTACCATTAGAGCATCACCATGCCAGTCCTGTAACCAACCCCTGTCCACTCCAGAGAGTTTGGTGTCAGCAACTCCGTTCATCTCAGAGCCCCGTATCCGCCCCCGTTGTGTCCCCGTTGGTTACCCTGGTCCACATCACTCTCCTGTTGCCTGTCCCCATTGGGCAAGGGGGGCTTCCGCCCCTGTTGGCCCACCCCCTATAAAACCCCGCACGCCCTTGGCCCCAGTGCCATTTTATCCACGCGGCTCTAGGGAGCGGTCGCGGTTCTCCATCACAGCTCCACGTGGCAATAAAAGCTTTCCAGCTGACCACGCGGACAGACTGGACATTCCTTCCCTCTTTGTCTCGTCCCCGCGCCGGCTCCAGAGCGCGGCCAGCCCCACCCCGGTGTGCGGAACACAGCAGTGCCTGGGACAAGCGGCACCCCGGTCCCGCTGAGAAGCTACGCCATTCCAAGCTCTCCGGAGCTGCCCGGGACCAGGGAAAACGACACAATGCCACAGGCCTGGCCTGGTCTCTGCCTGTCCCTGTCCCACCGCAGCTTTCTCCTTCTGTCCTGATGGCCCTGCTAATGGGCCCTGGCTGCTTGGCCCTGCCCTGAGGCCCCTGGAGCCATGGCTCCCAGTCCCTGGCCTGGCCCTGGTCATCCCAAACAGCAGGCATTGCCTGAGGGTCACAGAACAGCTGGTGGTGGTGCGGGCCAAGGGAGGTCACCACATCCAACCCTCTTGTTCTGGCAGGACATCCTGGAGCAGGCTGCCCAGGGCTCTGTACAGCTGGGGCTTGAGGGTTGTAATACCTCCAAAGGTGCAGGTGGCACAAACTCTCCTTGGCTGCCCTTGCTGTGTGGTTTACACCTGGAAGTATTCAAACACCTTATATTCCCAGCATTATGTCTGGGCGCTGAATATGAAGTTTAGACTTCTAACTGAATCAGATCTGTGGATTTCATTGTAAGAAGTGTACCCTCCTCACTGCTGTCTCTTCGGAATTTCTTACATTTCAGACATCTACTTGCTGTGACTTCTGCCTGCCTGTTATACCTCATGGTCCAGAATATTTTGTTTGCTGGAAGCCAAGAGGATGTCCTTCCCCAGCGGTATCATTTTGACCTCCAGCTTAACCTTTTAATCTTAACCATTTCACCTCTATGGGGTGATGACACCAACACAGATTTTTGAAGAAAATCACTACTGTGGTTTTTATATTTAAGAATCTGTTTTTATGGACAAGAAACACATCTGTTAAAGCACATCTGTTGGATCAGTCCTTTCAGAACATACAGTGAGAAAACAAATTGGCATGGATGGGTTAAGTTGTTGCAGAGCTACTGTTGCATGCCAGGTTTGGGTTCAGATTAGGGGTTCTGTTTTGTGTTAGTTAGCCGGTTCTGTGTAACTCCGTGCACCCCCCGCGTTTCCCCCCTCACCACGGTGGTCCGCTCCGGGTTACTTACCATTGGAGCTCACCATGCCAGTCCTGTAACCACCCCCCTGTCCAATCCGGAGAGTTCGGTGTATGTTTCCCCACTCCCGTAACCCCATTCACTTCAGAGCCTGGTCTGCCCCTGTTGCATCCCCGTCGGTTACTCCAGTCCACGTCACTCCCCTGTAGCCTGCCCCCATTGGGCGAGGGGGGCTTCCGCCTCCCTCGGCCCGCCCCCTATAACACCCTATGCCTTCCTTTGTTCAAGGCCATTTTTGTCCACGTGGGCGCAGGGGAGTGAGCCGCGGCTTCTCTGTCGCGACTCCCCACGGCAAATAAAAGCTCTCCAGCCTCCCACATGGATGGAGTGGACAATTCCTTCCCTCTTCATCTCGCCTCTCATGCGGCATGAAAAGCTGCCAGCCCTACCCCAGCGCGCAGAAGGCAGAAGCGTCCAGGAATCGCGGCAAGCACAGGTCCCGCTGGGAAGCCGAGGCGCCTGAGCCGGGCACTCTGGAGCCACCCGGGACCAGGAAAAACAACGTGATTGCCTCAAGCTACCAAGATGCTTCTGTATATTTAGAGCACATTAAGAAATAATAAAATCTCTAAAATCTGTATTCTACAGATTTTTAAGTGTTCTTTACTTTTCAGACTTAAATTTTTCAATTTCAGTTTAAAACGCTTGTGTCCCCTTCTGTATCTCTTCTCTTTCTGTAATATAATGCATTAATAATAATTCTGTAATCATATATATATATACACATACATGTACACATCCAGATATTTTTTTTCCCTCTTATTTCTTATTATACTATGAACTTTTCAGGACAAGATTCTTAAGCCTGCCTAAGATAGTAATAGCAAGCACAGAAGTCTGTCAGAAAGACTTGCATGGTCAAGAGAGGTAAATGTGAAAGCTGATGAAATGGGAAAGACTTTCCAGGTCTGACTTAGCTCTTATGCTGTTGATTTCCTGGTGGTGACTGTGAGTACCTTAAATTAGTAAATTAAGTAACATTACTGGTTCCCATCATTTAGTCTTTTCCTCTTTATTTCTCCATAAAGAAGAATTATGACTATGGGACAGTATCTTGGTATTTCTTTTGGTTTATATGTTCACAGAGAATTTTTTATGGATGCAAGATTAAGTGGATTTTTTATTAAAAGAAGTAAAATCACAGAAACTCACCTAGTACTTGTGTTAGAGAATTTTGATGCTATCAATAGCTTTTGAGCCTGAGGGACCCTGATAGAATTGTCCTCTGCAACAATGGACTTAAGGGATTTTTGGCTGTTCATCATTAGAAAGATTACTGATTACAGATTTCATGACAGGGCATTAGTGATCTTTTAGATTACTTCTAGATAGAAATAATTTAGATTTTATATTTCTGAGGCACTTTGTAAACCAGACATTTTTTCATAGGAAAACAGTGAGTAGAGTGGCACAATTTTTACTTTAGTTTTGATAACTAGAAAATACATTGTACAGATAAAAGCATTCTGAGTGATCCTGTCCGGCTGCACGTCACTTTTCCCGCCCCGACCGGCTCCCGAGAATGCTGCTTGGTGCCTCAGCTCCTCGTCAGAGTCGATGCTGCCGCTAATTCCGGGCGCTTCTGTGGCTGTGCTCCAGGTGGGCTGGCTGTGCTTCGTCGTCGGCACGAGGGAAGGAAATGAAGAGGCAGGGAATTGTCCAAACCCATCCACATCACAGCTGGGTGCTTTATTGGTCGCAGGAGCCGCAATGGAGAAGCTGCAGCCGCTCCCAGCCTCGCTTGGACGAATCTGGCCCTGAGGCTGGGGTGCTGCGGAGGGATATAGGGGTGGGACAGGGGAGGATGGGAGCTCTCTGCCCAATGAGCGCAGACGCCGTGGCTGTGATGTTGCCACAATAGCCAATGGGCACACGATGAGGGCGGACATGAGGGTTCAGGGCCAGTGGGACTGCAGGAATGAGGTGACGAGCACAGAACTCCTGGGGCTGGACGGGGGAGTGGTCACAGGAGTGGCACAGGAGAAGACCCAATGGCCAGCAGCCTGGGGCTAACTTCCGTGGGGGGGAGAAGACACGGGGGACACACGAGGATACATGGAACCGGTAAGCTAATAAAGACCAGAACCCCTAATCTGAACCCAAAACCCAGGATGCAACAATCCTGGTAGTAATCTCTCTGGGTAAATGTATTCATAGATGATGACTGTTGCTATAGAAGAACTTCATTTTGTTAGGAAACGCATTGAATAGACTAATTGTGGAGTAAACCATCAGACTGAAAGACTGCCTCATGGCTAGGAAAATCTGCAAAGTTGTTTTATCAGTTAGGTAGTTAAAGACGTTCAGTGAAATTAGACAATAGGCAATTAGTGAAGCTGTGAAGTGTATGGTCCTAGTACTAAAATTCACATTGTCTTCCCACTTTTGCCATCTTTGCCAACAAAACAAAACAAGAACAATCCCACAAAAGCACATAAGTCTCCTTCCCACAAAAATACCCCACCAAAAAATCCAAACCCAAACCCAAACCCAAATCTCTTAGTGAGAATAGCAGGAAATACATATCTTAATACTAGTTCTTTTGCCCTCCAGTAAAGTTCTGGTTGTTGTAGACAATCTTCCATCCACATAAAAATGTAACACTTTTTTCTTACTTTATTTTCAGTTTTCATAAATATTGATCTCATATGTCACTACAACATGTGAAAAACAAGTTAAAATGAACATTTTTCAGGTATCTCAAAAAGAAACTCTTAGAAGAGAAGAAGCTATAGAGCCTAAACAAGTCCCTTGTGGCCCAAAGCACCCAACATAGCTCTCTGATCTTCAGGGCTCTGCAAAAATTGTAAGTTAACTGAGCATCTGCTTCTTGTCTCTTTCTTACCCTCTCAATCCTCACCCAAAAGCAGCCCGAACCCTCCAGTGTATAGCTTAAGGCTGAGATTATTCTTATCATGCGTGCTGCAGCCATAGGAAAGGAACAGTTCTCTTTATCACTAAAGAGAACTTGGAGATACCACTTATGTTTTTGACATACTTCCAGTAAAGTCAATGAGAAAATTTTCCTCTATCTACAGTAAGAGGATCTGTGTACTTTGAATATTCTCACAGTTTTTCAAGATGTGAACAGGTAGGTGAACAAGGTTTTTTGCATTATTATGTCCTGTCTGTTCTTCCTGTGGGAGTAATTTGTACAATAAGGAATATCTTCGTGTGTTACAAAACCTTCACCTGTTTCTTATCATCAGCAAAACATGAAAATATTTGTTTGCCATTTTAGCAGCTTCAGGCAATATGAAATGTAAATTTTTTTTTCAAGTTACTGGATAATGGCTCATCCTGTGATCAATCCAAGGTGTAGTCATTGAGTCTTTTCATTCTTTCTTGAAAAGATGCTATAAGAACTTAATTTTATCACCAATATCAAGATATTCAGAGTATAACAGATTATAGGCAATTATTAAATTTTCAAATTACGCTCAATATTCCTATCCTTTATTTGCTGTGCAACTGTGTTAGGTGGTTATTCTATTTTTGCTATTAGGGAGGTTATATTTAAGAAAAGAATTGGATTACATAATAGCAAGTTACTGTTTGCTGAGCCAAGAGGTTTCTTGCTATCCTGTATTTCTCTGATTCTTATACTCTGGTCCAAAAAGACATTTCTCTATCCGACTAGAGGATTGGAGTCTGTTCCTCAACCAGAGCAAGAAGCTCCACATCTTAAACAATTTATCCCTGAGATATTGCTTAAATCTGTATAAAGTCACATAGCACTAAAGCTGTGAATGTCCTCTGCTCCCTCAAAGGATACTACGGCTTGTAAGACATGGATTTATATGTAACAACTTTGGAATATTACACTATGCAGAACATAACAGCATCAGTCTTCCCTGTGAGTGAAACTGCTGATAAAGTCTCAGAGAAGAGGTAAAATTTTTCCTCCAGCCTCCATACGCTCCTGCCTTTGATGTCTTTTCTGAACTGCTTACATTGACTTCAATTGCAAATCCAGCTCATTATGTGCTTTGAGCTATTCACTTCAACAGAGCCTTTTGATTAACCAGAATCTAAGAGTGTGACTCTCCATGCTGTTCCCTAATTCATGGTAAGCATTAAGAACAAGTTGCTGCTGTAAAAGACAGTGGATGAGACAAAGCTTTTATATACATCAGTTACCTACTACTGCAGGCCTTGTTTGAAATTCCTAGTACTTCACAACATTCTACCATGCAGCCTTGTGTCACACTGTAAAGGGAGTATCAGGTTGACTACACAGATGTTCCTGCAACCCCTACAAAACTCAGGCCTTTACCACAGAGACCACCATCCTCCTTAAGGGATTCTATGCATAATAAATACAGACTTAATGATGAATATCTAAAATCACTCAGGGTGATAAGGCTATTTTTCATCCTCTGCATGTTGTAAAGGGAGAAAATTGAGAGACATATGCCTTTAAACTGCAGAGGGAAAACTGCTAATTTCCTGTGTGTGCAGAATATTTTCATGGTTTGTTTGCTTTTATAAATATTTGTTAGCACCTGAACATCTTTGAAGGGTTGGACATTGACAGTCATTCCAAATAGATAAGCCTATTAACAAGAGAGATGGTGAATGTTGTCCTATTTTTCTATCATATTATGTTATACTTGGAAAAATTTGGTCATCTAAACATTATTATAACATATGAGAAAAGCTGGAAAATTTGAAAATTCTATTCTGTTGCGAATGCAGGAATTTTTATTGTGATAGTAAGTAACTGATGAAATAGTTACATTAGTAATTAGATTAGAAATTTAAATATTTATATTGTAAAAGAACAATATTACTTCAATTTATTTAATTTGAGGAATGTGATGTAAATAATAGACTATGTAAAAAATACCAGATTATATTATGTTGTGACAAAACGTGCCATATTTTATTTCATTATATTACTTTGACTTGACATAATGCACAGTTGATGTGGTTTAACCATTACAGTACATTAAATTAGCATAAAAATTTGCACATTTTAACTTGGTTGAACTAAGAGTGTTTCACAAGGTCAAAACAAAATATGTTAACACTAGCAGAATATGCTACTTATGTTATTTCTTGTACATTTAAAAATTAATCAAGTAAAAACCTTCAATTCCATCAAATCATCATTTTCTAAAATGATGCAGCAAAACCTTTTCTAGTAACAGGAAAATACATCTGAGGACTGTTAGGTTAGTGAGCCTCATCTCCTTTGTCTTTATCCAGGCAATACACCTTTACAGCAGCTGAGGATCTGTCCTAACATTCCTCTTCATCCTCTTGTCAGTCAATGCTTTTCCTTTTATCATGATATTGGGAAAGCTAGGCCGAACATCTCAGCTTTGCATTTTGGTTTTGGTCACTCTGATCTCTGTCACAGCAAATTTCTTAGTCACAAGCCAGCTGCTGAGAAAACTGTCTGACACTCTCACAGGTCTTTTTTGATGTCTGACATTTCCAGCTCCCCAGAGGAATGCAGTTGTCATGAGAGGTAATGATCAGGGAGTCTGGGAGCATCTATTAGGTTGCCAAGGCCAGTCACATGCCAGCCTTTAAAGAGAAGGACTGAGACACGGAGCCTCAATTGTATTCAGCTGGGGGCCAGCACTGAGAACAGGGATGCAAGTGATGCACTTTTGATGGTCGGGTCTGGCAAGCACTTACAGGTTATTGCATCCTGCAAAACATGAATATCTGGAAAGAAAAGGTGAAGAAAAAATAAAGACCTGAAACATCTGATTGTATTTTAGTGATCTAGTGGTACTGCCAGGGTGCCCTTGAGAGATGAAGCCCTGGGGAGGGGAGCAGGGACCACAGGGGTGGCTCATACAGGCTGTTTAGTCAGGGGCTTCACCATGCAGGGCCTGTCCCACCCAGTCAGGAGCAGGAAACACAGGGGACACTGGGGCAAACCCAGCCTCAGGAATGAGGCATGGCCTGAGGTAGGAGTGGGACATGGGCCCATGGACTGGGCAGGGCAGGGCTGGAGAGACTGGCCCTGCTGCAGCATTTCTGGGCAGGGAGAGATTCCAGGGGGCTGGAATGTGGTCCTGGAGCATGGGCAGGATGGGGGGAGCCACGAGCAGAGCTGGACAAGGACAGTCAAGACTCTTGGTGGCCTCCAGATGCTAAGAGTACAGTACTGTGATCTGTTAATGCAGGTAACTCTCTTATTAATTGTAAATCTTTATCAGATGACTATTGGAGGAGAAAAAGAAGCTTTAAATCAATGATAAAGCTTTTTCTTTGTCCTGCAAACTCACCTGCATGAATTTGACAAATATTGGTGATAATGAAAAGAAGGCTTTCTTTAGTACCATCTAGATGTCCTTAAGAGAGATACCCAAATATTCTAAAAAAAAATCCAAGTTTGGTCTTGAACCAAAGACATCCATGCATTCTCCTCAAAATTTTAATTGAAACACAAAACAATGCATGAGACAGCTAAAAACTGCCCATCAGGCCATGAGAATCAGCTGTGGTTCAAAGATCACCCTCTGGAGCTCACTGCTTCCAAAAAGTAGGTGGTAGTTTAGCAAAAATAAGGGTTCCTAGGATGTTCAGTAGATGTCAACAAAGACATACAGAACTGGAATTTTGTGTTCTTTTCTTTCTAATAGTTTTATTAAAATATGAGAGACTGTATCTGAGAGCATTTCATACAATCTCTTAACGTGATACAAAACAAAAACAAGATTTTCAAGAAACCAGCCTAAATTGGTTTCTAACTTCAGTTGATGGTAGCTGTAGACAAGCTCATGCTCAGTGAAAGTTAGCCTTTCTGTACTTTTTTCAAGCAAGGGTAATTGGGCTTCATGCAGAGTAAGAGCAGGGAAGCTGGCAGGATTCCCTTCACAATGCTACTGCCCAAGAGATACGCTTTTACTTGTTTGATGCAGAATAGCTGTTGTCTCTGTGGAAACAAATACGTGTTAGTTTCTTGTACAAGTAGGAGTTCTGGAAAGTCATTTAAAATTGTCCCTGTCTTTTAAAAAGGAAATATTGATCTATTTTAAACTTTCAAAATTAAGTTTACTTTAATGGCAGTGATTTTAGTGTCACATGGAAAAAAATTACTTTGAACAAGGTTTGAATACCTCTTTGTTGTCAATAATTTATGATTCATAACTGAAATATACTTTTATATTTAATGCTTAGAATAAATATGGGATCTTTAACAAGAAAAAAGAACAAAGTTGAGGAGTGAATGGTACACATTGTTAATATGATACAAAGAACTTAGACCCTGGGGAACTATTTTTCAGCCCTAAAAATACCAACAAGATGGTGTGATCTAAGACTTGTAAGAGCAAAATAAATCTAAGAGCTTGGAACTGACTTTCTAGTCTCCAAGAATATAAATTGCTGCAGCTTCTTGTGTTGACATTTATTTACCATTTTGCAGTATGAGAAAGAGCCTCAAGATTAGAACAGAGAAAATTAAATTATGTCCCTGTTCCTTTGGCTACTGGGAGGACTGTGTTTTAGAGATAGCTTTAAAGGTACATGGTCACTCTTAAAGGCCAGTACCTCACTTAATGTAGTTTATTCATAAATGAAATGTCCTGGAATCGCTCAGCCAAAACTAAAGAAATCAACCATTTTGTTGCCTACTAAATAATTGCTTATTCCTGAGGAACATTTAGAAATATAAACAGTATGTAGGTGATATTGTCACTTTAGGGGCTGATAAGAACTTTGTGTTAAATTCCAAAGTCCAACTAAGGATGCAGCTAATATGTGCAGCAATTCCATATCCAAAGCAGCACTGTTTTAAATTAGGTGAGATTTTCCACAAATAATACTATAATGAAACAAAGATAATTTACTGTGTTCTGGCTAGACTGAATTTCGTGTCTACAAAGATTCATTGTAGCTCTTTGCAATGTTAAAAGCCTCAAACATCTTTTATTAATACTGCTCTAGGTAAAATTTCTATATAACATTTAGGCATGTGCTCTGACCAAATAAATAGCTGAGCAAAGATAAGGGGGATGAGATGGTAATAAAATACATAAGTTCTTAAAAGGAGGGTTGCTGCATAGCTTTGAATTTATGTTAAGCATTTAGGTAATAAAACATTTATACCCAGGTTTCAGGCCTGTAGGAAATGACAGTTTTCATAGCTGTTTCACTGACAGTGATTGATCCAAAATACACTGTTTATTTTATCCTGATACAAAATATATTTTGTTTCTTACAAGTCTTGCTGAATTTATTAATAGTTTTTTTTTTTTTATTTTCTGTCAGGTTCTTATAGTCTAAATTTCCCTGCGAGAAGACAGAGAGGAATATGTTAAAATTACCGAATAAAGCGTGGAGGTGGAAAATATTAATTAAGTGTTAGAGAACTGACATATCATAAAATTAGTATGAAAAATGAGTAATACAAAAAGAAGCACTGTGCAGCATGAAGTAATTTGAGTGTTTTGAACAGGGATCAGTGCCAGAAAATTCTAACTCCTAATAATAATGTAAGGAAGATTTAGAAAAAAAAGGCATATGAAACTGGGAACCACAGAAATTTATTCTGTCTGTTATGCTATTACATGTTGAAAACTGTGGTAATTCTGGTTTTGAAGACTGGTTTGCCACTGAGAAGTGTGTTGTTTTAATTTAATTGCTGATTTTTCTGGGAAAGGCCAACCAGTCAGCAACTGCAACTCCCTCCTCTTCACTAACTCAAAGGAAAGGGCCTTTCCATGCCAAAATGCAGGGACAGGCATGGTTGCCGAGTCTCATATGACTCATGGTAAGAAAAGAGCTTTTTCAAGCCCTCTCCCAGGCATCCTCTGGGATTGTGATTGCTGTCACACAGAGACTCACTGAAATCACAGGTGTTTTTCTGCAAGCCCAAATCTACTTCTATTTAAAACAGTTTCCAAAACCATGTTTTATGTGAGAAGTGCAGCTTAGACATCTCTCTACCACATCTTAGGGTATGAGCTTTGTAATGAACTAGGAAAGAGCACAATCACAGTTTTAATGTCTGTGTGTCAGAAAATATCTTGATATTGTTCTTACATTGCTGCCATATGTGATGCTTATTTAATAGGAGATATAAAGCATAATCAAAGATAAGTATAGGATGTCTTGTGCAGATGTCTCACTTTGTTGATTGCTGAGGAGGGTTCTTGGGTAAGGCAGCTACTTTAGTCACCCTGGAAGAGCAATTACCTTGAGCTGCAGTCATTCAAATGGGGCTGGAGTGCTAGATCACATAGGCAGTTTAGGAACAACAAGAAAAATTGCTGTGTCTGGAACAGACTAAATGACCCTTCAGCCCAGAATCATGTCTTTGATAGGAGCCATCTCTAGAAAAAGATGATAAGAAAAGGCTTCATATAGAGTGGTGCTTCTCTTGATAAATGTCCTTGGTTTGGAGAAAGTGTAGTGCAAATATTTCCTGAGGTGAAAGCTGTTGCTGCATTTTTTGAATAACAGTCCTCAGCACACTTTTCATCCATAATTTGTGTTACTGTCTTTGCAAGCATTTATACTTTTGACATGCACAGCACCTCATGACAATATTCCACAGGTTTATGACCTGTGTGGAGAAGTTTGCTTCCTTTGTTCATTTCAAACCTTCAGCTTATTTAACAGGAGGGTATAAAGCATAACCACAGATCAATATTGCAGAGACACAGGGCCATAATGGAACCTCCTAAATACAACTGAGTAAAAATAAGGTAGAAACTTAGAATATGATGAAGTGATTCTTGTAATTATAAATCATCTATTCTCTCCTAAATTAATATCCCTAAGGAAAAAAGGATCAAAAAATAAATTGAAGCATGTTAAACACAAATGTACACCAGGTCAAATATCTTTCTTGAGTGACTCCATTGACTTCCCACTTAAGTTAACAGAAAGATCTCTTAACAGACAGATCAGAACTTTAAAATTGTTGTCATTACTGAGATTGTCCAGCCTTATTTGTAGTTGTAGTAATAGAAAGATTTAAGTGAGTTCTCTGCAGCTCTAGGAGTAATTGACCTCTTTTCATTAGCTTGTTATTGGAGGCAAATGCTAATAAATAATAGTATGTTTGTGGTAGAGTACATAAGAGTTCCCTCTCAGATACTTGAGTGTGAACTCCAAGACTGTCTGAACATGTGCACTAGGACACTGGGCTGTTAAACCTTAAGGCTTCTTTTCTTGTAAGAAGTAAAGAGGATGCAGCAACATCTCTTTCAGGTGATAAATCATGTTAGCTTGGACATTCTTCTGAAAACTGGAAGTTTACTGATTCAAGAAGGTTTGGTTTCTTTTTTTTTTTTTTTTTTTTTTAACTTGCTTAGAGAAAGGTATATTTTCAAAAACCTATGTTAAGCTTTTAGAACATGGTGAGTGTCTTTGTATATGAATAAAAAAGACATCTCCTTTCTACTATTGAAGAAATAAGTGAGCTCCCTCTCCAATCTGCTGCTTAGAATCTTGTTTTCTTTAGAGATTTCTTTCATAAAAATTGTTTGCTTGAGCTGGGAGTGTGTTAGTGTGTATTGATATTTTGAGCACCTGGTTTTTCAAAGCTGTAAAAGGAACTGCATTACAATCAAGTTGCTGCATTTTCCAGAGCTTGACAGAATGACATTTCTCACACCTTAGCCCTAAGCTTTTAAACTTGAATGTTCTAACTTTCCAATGGTGACAAAAGCAAGTAACAAAGCAAATCTTGCAACAGAAGCACAAAGTTATGCATTCCTTGATGTCTGCTCACTCAGGATCTTCACACACAACTCAGTGATCTTTGGCTTTGTATTTTCCAGTAGCTAGGGCAGCATAGTGGAGGATCTTTCCTGTCAGCATTAGTAAAGAATAGAAGAATAGATAAGTTTGCATATTTATCACAACTGTGGTAATTTTCAAAGTGTAGCATTATTTATTAAAATACATATTTACATTACCAAATTTTCCTTCATTTCATTAATTACCCCAGACACTTCAGGAAAAATGGGGTGGAAGTGCAAAATTTTAGTGAGGTTCATATAAAGGCAAGTTATAGTCACCTCTATAAAAGAAGAAGGAAAGGAGGGAGAAAAGCTTTAAGGGAGTTTGCAAATAAACACTCTTCTTTCCTTTTCTCTTCCATGCTGGATCTTTGTTTAATCCCTAAACAACTTGTATGTTATTACACAAACATATGCTACTTTAAGTGTAAATGGCAACATTTATAAACTTAAGACTAAGGAGTTCTCCTATTTAAAGACAATGTGATTTTCCTGTCACATGCTAAGTACATCTAACATACTGTCTGTGGTATCTGAATATAGGAAGAGATTAGAAGGAAGGTTTTGTTACAATTGCCAAAAGAATCTGAAACCTTAGTTGTTTTGTTATACAGCGTTTTTATTAGTATTGTTGCTATCACTTTTTGGTTTTCCTTATCTCATTTCAGTTTTTCTAGTAAATTGTTATCTCAACCCATAACATCTGCCTTTTCATCCCTTTCTCACCAGAGGGGGTGGGGGGGAAGGGAAGCGCCTACTTGAAGCATAATTTCCAGCTGGTTTTAAACCACAACAATTTTAAATTTAAATGTTTTCTATTTATTCTTTTAAATAAAATTCTGTAGGAAAATATTGATGCTGATGCTAGCTAAAAAAGAAAAAAGAATATGACTGCCAAAAGTCTAAGCCCCTTGTTTGAACAGGCTAATAAGAAGGTCTGTTTTAATTATCTCCTGATAGTATTAATTATCAATTGTAAAATACATTTCATCTGCAAAGCATGCTGTATTACAAGAGCTGGTGTTTGGAAGCTTGTACTAGTTAAAAATCAGATTCTTAATAATGAATCTTTTCATAATGAGGTTAACTAACCAGTGGTAGAAATTAGAAATGTGGTATATTCTCAGACTTTATATCAACACTGGATAGCATTTAAAGAGATGCATTATGTCTTACACAGAAATTATAAGATTTGTATAGAAATTGGTGCATAATTTGTCTGCTGTAAAAGAAGTTAGAATAGATGATATTTTCCTTTTGTTTTAACATACATAATCTAAAAATAATATGGTGTTTGTTTAATCTGAATTCTTAATTACGGATCTCAGCATGAGTTGCTGATCAGAAAAGCCAAGTCAGATTAGGATTTAATAAAATGCAAGTTAGAGCACTGCTTTCAGATTTTAGGATTCTACTGTATCATTGTTAAGGTCAATGACTGAAAATATTTTTATTTTAGTAGTAAGGATCTTAGTCATTGAAATTTAATGATTAACATCCTTGCCTATTAATTTGCAGCTATGTATTTAAATTTATTTTTAAATTTTCCACGTTTCCATCCCCACAGTTTATATATAGGAAAGATAGTAATTGTTGGTTCTAGTGAGTATGACTGCTTTAAGAACTTAATAAAATCAATTAAACAGATGGCCCAAATCTAGGATCTCTTTTTATGATCTATCAGCTAAAGGAAAATGGGAACCAACAACATAGGGGCATAGGAGTCTTAAATCCACATCACTTCAAATGCATGCCATAGAGATGCTGAATAGCACTTTGCAAAGAATATTTTCTATTTTCAGAGAGAACAAGAGAATTCTTAACTTTTTCCAGACTTTACTCTGGACATCTTGGGTGGCTGTGTAACAAGTAGCACTGTGAATCTTTTAAGAAGCATTTCCAAATCATTGCATTTATCTGTTATCAAGTCATAAGAGCAGATGGGATGTATTAACATAATATGCCAAGTTTGATTATGATGACGACTATATATGTGTGGAACTTATTTAAAGTGAATAAGTTCTTGAGGTGTCCACCTTTTGCTCCTTTTTCAGGTGTACTGTGCAGTTTACCCAATGTTCAGCTCTGGGTAGACATGGAAAACTTGAGTTTCAGATTCCTCTTTATGGCTATGCAGATACAGCTAGTGTGTTTGAAAAGAATGGGTGCAATAGAGAGATGACCACAATCTAACAGAAGCTGAACTGTTGAACAGTAAAGCAAAAAGAGTATTATAATTGAAAAGTTCCTGAGTGAATCGGAGAAATTCCTTCAGTTTAAGCCTTGAAATGAAACTTGTCTTTGGATTTCTCCAGACATAATGATGTTCTGCACACCATTTTCATGACTTTGACAGGAACAGTGTAATTTCACCCCGCTTCACTGTGGACAAAGAACAGTTCATTTATGAATATAAATTCTCCTTTTTGCTTGAAAAATATATGTGGCTATTTCACATTTTTCATTACAGTTTAAAATATGTGCACAAACTTATTTAGACCCAAGAAATGTGAATGAAATGAAAGTGAGTTTTCCATTTCCATCAGTTAGGCTTGATCAGTTCATTTACTAGAAAGTTAATATGGATGGTTCGAATCACTTAATAATCTGACCAGTGAGCTGAAGGAAAGATTCTGGATGTAAATGGCAAATTACAAATTTCATTTTTAATACCCGGAAGTTTCCTTATGGCTAGGAAACTCTGTTGTTGCAAAGAAAGAAGAAGGAAGCTTTATGTGCATTGCAAGCCAAGCAAGTCAAAGTCCCTTATCTGTTTGTTCATTTGCTAATCAGCTCCTGCCCCTGTTGATCTACAGACATCCCTGCATGAATACAGATATTTATAAAAAGTGGGACAAAGATGCACTGCAGAGTGAGTTTATGGTGAAGACACTTTTGATCTTGACTATTTCTTATGAGAGATTTGTACTTTTCCAGCTTTTGTTAAGAAAGACAAAACAATGCAATACTACACTGATCAAAAATCTATTGTCATTAAAATGATATTAATAACTAAATGAATTCTTCTGCTTTTTTAATTAGATCATTCAAGAATGTAAGAATGCAAATTTGTCAAATATTTAGCCTAATGTACTTAAAATTGATAGTGAACTCTCCTTCCTTTTTCTTAGCACTTCATAATGCTTCTTATCGCCAGCTAAACATGTAGTCCATACTAATAACAGAAATTTGTCGACTTGTTAAAATTCTCCTGCTACTGGATCTTTCTCTAGGGAGGACACTATTCAACAAAATCTGAAGCTCCCTCATGTTAAGGAGATAATTCTACCCAATCTATCCACTTCAGTTGCTTCCATCAATAAAAATGACAATATCCTAATGCATAACACTTGAGAATAGAAATTGAAATAATCACTTATAAATTTATCCACAGCTGACAGCTTTATTAATCTCTGTAGCTGTTGTCATTTGATAAAGAACAACATATGATAAAAAATTTGCAAATTATCTAATTAGGCATTCTGCAGCAGAAGCTCTGCTATTATAAAAAACAGTAATCAGGTAGAAGACCAAAACAATAACATTTGTCTTGGAAGAGAAAAGCTCTTTGAGAATCTTCCTCATTTATGGTGATCTAGCTACAATCAAGGAAAGAATAATGACTCATAGTCAATGGCAATATTCTGGCATGTAGCTATTACTGCTAACAGATGAAGAAAAAAATCTTGTGTTTGACAGGAAATCCCTCTTCCAAAACTACCCTGGAGCACATTTGTTACAGCATACACAGAAATATATCCTAGAACCAGTCCTAATAGCAGTCTTCATGAGGAGAGCAGAACTTGGAGGAAGGAGATCAGAAGACTTTCTTCTTTCCTCTGTCTTTTGAGGGAGAAACCTAAATAATTTCAGTAGAGATATCCAGTGGAAAGCCTTTAATGCAATTCCTTCCAAACATTAATAATGCCTGAATCAGTAATGTATTTTGTCTAATGGAGATGGTATTTATGAGGTCATTGTTTGGCATCTTAGTATGACCTAGTTGCCAAATGTTAGGACAAAATAGGGCTTTGGTCCTTTGAGAAACTGTGACTAAAAATGTTTATTTTCTCCAGTTGACAGTCATTGGAGCCTAGGCTAAGTAGTTAACACTACTTAGCAAATACTCGATGTTTTGTTTGATACTTCCAGAAAGCGTTATGTCTCAGTGTTTGCTGGTGGTATATATAGTTTTATCTCATTGTCAGTGAGTCACAGATACTATAGTCCTTCAATTAATAATTAAATACTGTGGAAATTAAATCACTACAAAGCTTTGAAACTTTCATAAATCTCCTTTTTTATGTTTTATGTATCTTTTTTACGTTTTATGTATCTTTAATCTTGCTTTTGTTTGCATAAATGGCATCTGCTTTTCTTATTAAACTACCTTTATCTCAAACAGTGCAGTTTTAAATCTTATTTTTTCCTGTCCTCTTGAGGAAGGAGAGTGAGAGACAGAGAGGGTGAGATTTCTTGCAGACAGCCAAAGTCGACCCATCACTAAATCAAAAGCTGTGTGATAGGAGAGCAGTGGATATTTTCTGTCTGGGCTTCAGTCAGGACTTTGAGACTGTCTTCCATAAGATGTTCATAGAGAAGATGTTCATATGTGGGCTGCAGAAGCAGACAGGGAGGTGGATTGAAAACTTGCTTGGCCCTGAGGGTGGAGATGAGCAGCACAAAATCTAGATGGAGACCAGCAAGCAGCAGTGCTCCCCAGAGATCAACACTGAGCCAAGTCCAGTTTAATGTTTTCATTAATGATCTGGGGCAGGGGGTGGGGGGAGGTGGGGCACTGCTTACCCTTAGCATGTTTACTGATGGCACTAAACTGGGAAAAGTGGCTGATTCACCAGAGAATTGTGCTGCCATGGAAAAAGTACCTCAATAGACTGGAGAAATGGGCTGACAGTAATGTTGTGAAATTCAGCAAGGGAAAGTGCAAAATCCTTCTCCTGGGGAGTAACAAACCCATGTACCAATATTGTTGATGACTAGAAACTGGAAACATCTTGGTAGAGAAAGACCTGAGGCTCCTTGTGGACATGTGGTTGAACATGAGCCAGAAGTGTACCCTTGCTGCAAAGAAAGATAGTGATATCCTGAACTGCACGAGGAGAAATATTGCCAGTAGGCCAATGGAAATGATACTGCTCCTTTTTTCAGAGCTGGTGAGGCCACACCCAGAGTATTGTATTCTATTGTACAGTTCTGGAATCTCCAGTAAAAGAAAGATGTTGACATACTGGATATAGTCCAGTATGTCTGGACTATCTTTGTATGCCACAAAGATGATGACAGGACTAGACCATCTCTCCTGTGAAAATGGCTGAGAGAGATGGGACAGTTTTACATAGAAAAGAGAAGTTTCAGGGGAACCCTATTTGTCTATTTCTGCAGGGAGGGTGTAAAGAAAGGAGAGACAATCTCTTGTCTGATAGGATCAGAGGCAATGAACTCCAACTACTCTATTCTATTCTATTTTGAAACACAAGAGGTTCAGAGGTTCTATCTGAACATCAGGAAATACTTTTTCACTGCAAGTATGCTTGTTTGTGAGCTGCTTGTTTGACTTCAACATGTGGTCAAATAATTTCTTTCCCCTGTATGTAATTAAAGAATTTATTAAAGAATTCTAGAACAAGGGCTAGAGATCCACTTAATTGTTTGTGTATATCAATTTTAAAAGTTAAAATGGTTAATCAATTAATTAATATCTGGTTGATGTTTCAGTAGTCTTTCTCATGAGAAGTCCTTGGTTCTGTCTTTGTTCTCATTGATTTCATTAGATTCCTTTAAGCAGAAGACAAACTGAACTGCTTGAATATCTGGATTAATAGGATAAATATGCTTTACATTCTTGTTGTGGTTTGAAAAGACAGGTGTCTGCTTAAGGAAGGCAGGAGCCTCCCCTGAAATGGAAAGCCTCCCGCTGTATTATCATAATTTTGAAATTAAAAGGCTCTCAGGCAAAGATACATGAATAGGAATAACAGTTCTTTACTAGGAAAACTAAAAATACAAATACAATAATACCAAAAAAAAAAAAAAAAAAAAAAAAAAAAAAAAAACCCAAACAAAAAAAAAAAAAACCCAAAACCCAACACTGACAGGTTCAGAATATGACCTGACAGCCTGTGGGTCAAGATGTTAGGAGCATTTCAATTGTAATGGTGGCTGCAGTCCTCCTGGAGTGACAGATGTGGTTCTGTTGAAGCAGTGATCTTGTAGAAGGGTGGAGTTTCCCTCTGAAGGTCCAGTGGTGGTGTAGATGGGTCTGGAATTCCCCTGTGAATCCAGTGGAGAAGAAAGCTGCTCATTTGGGAATCCAGTGGGAAAAGGCTGTCTCTATTGTTCTGCATCTCAGATTATATCCAGGTAGGAATGCTTGGCTCCTCCCCCTGGGCAGAGCATCTCACAGTGGGATGATGTAATTATATCAGTCATGCAGGACACTCAATGGCTCATTAACAGAAGATATCTCCTGGAGGGAGGATGGGTCTTGGAAGAGATAAAGAAAACTGCTCAGTTAACAGAGGATAACTGCTGTACCTTTTAACAGATGGTAATTGAATACACACTCAGCTAAACCTGAGACAGTTCTCTAGCATCGTTTTCATAATGCATTTCTTCATTCTGCCTGAAATACTTTGTTTACTCTTGCAATCTGACAAGGCTACAAAAGAACTGCCAACACATGAAACTGAAAAGATACAATTTAAAGATTTTTTCCTCCAACACACAAAAAGATCTTAATTTTTGTGTAATATTCAGGACAAATAGTATATGTTGATACCCTGGTATTCTAATTGAATTGTATTGATGTTTTTGTGTTTATTTCCTTCTTAATTGTAATGCTGTGAATATTTCTGTTTTTAATTTTTGCTAGAGTTTCTGGCAGTTTCCTCCATGCCACAACACAGTAAATTGGGATATTCAACAGTAGATTACTCTTTGAATGTATGCAGACTTTTTAAGAAGATTTTCTTCGTTCTAAGCTACATTGTGTTCCTCTATTTGCTGTAATTTTCTTCTCTGAAAATGTCAATGATAAACATAACTCTTTGGTTTTAAGTGCTAATCTGGGGATAATATTAAAGCTTGTGATAACAAACTACATTCAAGTTATTTTTTTCCAGGGCTCACAGAGTATTCGCTGTTTATTGTGTGAAAAAAGAACAGGTTTTATTCCAGACAGAAAATTATATTAATACCCCATACAAGTATTGAACAAGAGACCATTTATATTATTTCTACAATAATAAATTGAGTATTTTAACTTTTCCAACTTAGGCTTCTAAATACATGTACAGACATGAGTAATACCTTAGAGATAAAGAAAAATATGTTATTCATCTGCTTATAATGGATTTTGGTAAGAGATGTGGATACAAAAATAATATTCATAATAATATTTATAACAAAATTCAGGAAAATGTACCTGGCACTGGTACTGGGTTCCTCATGACTAACTTAATTCATACATGCTTAAAGGAAAAGCAGAGAAGATAATAAACTACATTAAAAATACATAAGATTTTTTTTTTTTTTTTTTTTTTTTTTACTTTGGGAGAGGCATCTGAAACCACATTTTTTGGGTTTTGGAAGTGTCCAAGGCTTTCAAAACATGCCTTTTAGCACGTTCAGAAATATTTTATACCTTTTGAACTTCTCTGGACATAATTTTGAGGATCTATTTTTACTTGCTTTTCTAGATTTCTTAAAAACTGGAAAAATCCCATTATATTCTTCCATAATAGTCAAGCTTCAATTTACTCTTTCTTAATAGAGGAACTCTACTTTGAAGATCTTCTGTGAGCTATTGACTTTTAAGTTCTTCTGTTAACTGTTGACATTTCATTTAGGAACTATGCTAGAGAAGCAACCCCTACCATAACTCTACAGACCTTGTATTTTTATTCAGCTACACAGCTGTACAAAATTCTTAGCAATTTGAGAAATCCATTTGTTTTCTCTATTGCTGCTAGTTTTTTTGAGTCCAAGATAATGAAATGTTATGAGTAGAAAGATTGGGGATGATTTTTGTTGGTTTTGGGTGTTCTTTTTGTGCGTGAGAACAGCCTCTGGCAACATTACATACAATACAAAAAAAAGATAAGATCTAAGCAGAAATAAAATCATAAAATAGTTTTTCAACTTTTTGTACAGTAAAATGAGTACAAATTACATTAGTAAAGCCTGCAAATGTGATCTTTAGTAACAATTACATTATAGTAAAACATAATTTAAAAACACATGAGAAAACCAAGATATCATATAAGATTATCTCTTATTTTTCATTATTTTTTCTTCCTTTTTGATAACTCCACCTCTCCAAAGTTTTCTTTTGAAGCACTTAATCTGAGAAAGTGTGTTGCATCCCGGGTTTGGGTTTAGATTAGGGGTTCTAATCTATGTTAGCAAGCCGAGTCCTGTGTACCCCCGTGCACCCCCCGTGTTTCACCCCCCTGTGGTGGTTAGCTCCAGGCTGCCTGCCATTGGAGCGTCCCCCCGTCACTCCTGTGACCAATCCCTGTTCCGTCCAGAGCGTTCGGTGTCTATCACCCTGATCCCGCAATCCCATTCACCCCAGAGCCCCGTGTCTGTCCCTGCCGCATTCCCGTTGGTTGCCGTTGTCCACGTCATCGCCATGGTGCCTGCCCCCCATTGGGCGGGAGGGCTCCGGCTCCCCTCGCCCCGCCCCTGATAAAATCCCGCGCCTCCCGGGTCCCGGCTGCCATTTCCCCCACACGGGTGCTGGAAGCGCAGGTCGCGGTCTCCCCGCTGCAGCTCTCTGTGGCCAATAAAACCTTCCCGCCTCCTGCGCGGGTGATTTGGTCATTCCTTCCCTCTTTGCCTCAGGCCCTCGCGTGGGTGACAGAAGCCGGCAAGCCCCGGCCGGCGCGCTGCGCCAGCAGCACACGGGAGCAAGCGGCGAGCCTGAGCTCTGGAGGGAGGCAGTGCTGAAAGGCACCGGAGCTGCCCGGAGCCAGGAGAAACAACGAACCACCCCAAAAGTGTGTACCCAAAGTAGTTCTTATCCAATATAACACAGAACAGATGAGCAATGTAAAATAAACTAAATATTCCTTTAGAAAGAGTTTGTTATTTTTTATGCAGTGAAAATGTATTTAGATATGAATTTCCAAAGGCTACTATTACTGTAGTACATTGGTAATGTTTTGGAGCTAAAATGGGTAATCCTTTTTTTTTGTTGTTTGTTTGTTTTTGTTTCAACACTTGTTTGTGCATTTTTCTCTGATATAACTGTGCACCTCTATTTCAAGCTTAGTTTAGTTAAAATCGGAAATGTATTGGATGATTGATTGGCTTTCTGGACTTAAGTCTACCCTGAAAATTGGCATAACCTGACCTTGCAATGTTCTATCTCTCTGCCCTGTCATAGCAATTTGAATGAGACCCGTATTTTAATGGCCATTTATAGTGCTCCCAAATGCCAAACCTCGTCAGCTTGGCTATGGCCTTTACAATTATGAGTGGAATTGCTTCCTTGTGCTGAGGAATGGCTTTTTTGCTGTGCTATAACCTGATATAGATTTTGCTGTATTTCCTTACTTTTTAGAGCAGGAGTGAGAAAACACATATCACATCAATTATGACTTTATTCTTTTCTATCCTTACCTCCTCCCACTTATGCTTTATGGCTTGATTGTTAGGCTGTTGGTGTCTGGGCTTGTAGCAAAGTTAGGTGTTCCAGATTCTGCTTCTCCCTTTCCTGAGCACAGCACTAACATGGAGATTCTGTTTCTTCAGTGTCTTTCAGAAAGGTTTTATACCAGAATGAATAGCAAGCATGGAAGGAAACCACCAATTTCCTTTACTGCTGGAGGTATTGAGAGAAGACATTGAACATAAATTTTAATTCTGGTTCCTTCCTATCAAGAAATCCTACCAAGAATTTCAGTTATAAGCAGGCTGAAAAGAATAATACTGCCTCTAAGAAATACTTGTTCTACTAATATATCCTCTTTCCAGTGTCTTTTTTCCAGATATATCCATTTTGCTGGCCCCTGTGAGAAGAGGCTGAGGCTGTCCCCTTGTTGGACATATCCAATTCCACCTGGCTTCAATGAACCCAATGCAGGGCACAGCTGAGCTTATTAGCAATGATAGTGGTGCCTCTGGGAAAATGTATTTAAGCAAAGCGAGAAGACACCACATGGGCAGTGGAAGAGGAAACAAAAACAGTGAAAACAATAGAGGTAGGACAAATGTTAAAGGAGGAGGCAGTACTCTATGGGAGGATAGGTTTTCCATGTAGTCTGTGGGTGACCTGCACCAGAGCATGTTTATCCTTTTACTTTGTCCAGCTGTCTTTTCCAGGAGAAAATACCAGCATGAGCCAACCTGAAGTATTTTACTACTCACATATGTTTAATGAACATGATTGAAAAGCATGAGAAAAAACAGGAATTTTGTGGGATCTGAAAGTAAAATGTTGTAAAAAGTGAGTAGTGAAAAGTCTGGCAATTCCCAGTGCTCAGAGCAACAAAAGTAATGGAGTGAAACGGTAGTTCCTGTTGTCATATAATCATTATCAGTTCTCTTGTAGGTGCTGCATGAAGCTCCAGGAAGCTGGGCCCCCTTCTGAAAATTCCAGATGTGCTGAGGCAGTGTCCATGGAACAGGTACTGTTTGTACGGGGTGAATTAGTTAATCAGCAGGAGATGCCCTGTACACAGAGTCAACTGAGAAGAAACTCAACTATTATGTTTGCTGAAGAAAACTTTCTTTAAAATTTTCCCACTATTGTGGGAAATTATAGAATTTCTATAGAATTATAGAAATGTTAGAATTATTGTGTCTTTTTGTTACTGACCATCTAGGTGTCCACATAATTTGTCTTCTGACTTGTGTTTGAACTTACTCTTGGAAATAAGGCTGATAATGTGTATTTATATCAGTTCTGAGTTAGGATAAGTAAGACTTTGACTTCTGTTGAAATAATGCATGCATTTCAGTATTTGCTCTTTCCCCACTCTGCCATGGTACTTACTGCACTGTTTATTTCTCTCCAGGTCCCATTAGAATGAAATATGCTGTCGTCAGAAGCCATGAAGTGCATCATAAAATGCCACATGTTGGTCCTACCAGTAATAGATGCAACTCCAGGACTTTAGCAAGGTGTCCTTGCTCAGACCAGAGTTGGTGCCTTGAAATATTAAGAAAAATTGTCTCATAAAAAATTAAGTCAAAAGGGAAAGCAGTAACTCATAAATAAAATTCCAAATTCAAATTCACACAAAAGAGTTCCAGTAAGCCTCTCTGCAATACCTCCGGACCCAATTTCTTGAAAAATTCAAGAAATATAGCTACAGGTAACCAAACAGATAGTAGATTTTGGTTTCTACAGTGACACTGATTTTAGCTCAGGGATATATGTGTAAGCAAATATGTGAAAATAAAGACTTCATACCAAAACAGACAGAAGGTGGGAGATATTGAAAGGATAAGGCTATTACTAAACTTCAGGCTAAGATTACAGTTGTGGATGTATGAATTACAATAAGCTACTGGTAGTAAAAAAAAATTGAAATAATGCAATTTAATTAAAATAGTTTATTATCTAATGGAATTATATTAGCTAAAAACCTGGAAGTTTTTTAAAAACATATCATTTTTACCAAAATATTTAAGAAAAAACCAGAAGCTGCAAAGTTTTTACTGCAGCAATCCTGTGAGTGATGATGACAGAAGCTCTGTTTTCAAGGGTTGTGACTTTCACACGTGCCAAACCAAATTTGCTTCAGTTAACATAGAATTAAATTAGAGCAGATAATAAACCTTGTGTAGAAGTGGATCTTGATGATGGACTGTGATTGCTGGCTTACAAACCAATACTCAAAAGTTTATTGTAGCTGTAATTCTTCAGGAAGAATGGCCAGATAACTGTTTAGGCTATTAACCTGCATGTGTGAATTGCAAATGCTTCAGCAAAAGTCCTCTGCTGACACTTTAGGATTCTACATAGGTTTTCAGGTTTTAAGGAGGAGATTATTTTTGAGAATGTTGGCATGGGCCTTCTTGGCAAGAGTCAGGAAGTAGGAAAGGAGCTGAAATGTGGTAGTCACAACTCATTTAATCATAGGACCACTTTCTGATGTAACATAATCCAATAAAATGTGCTATGACTCCACTGCTGTCAATTAAGGAGTTAGTGCAAAGGTTCCACAAGAACATGGGGAAAGACTTGGATTAATAAACTGAATTAAATATGATAATGAGAATATCTCCTCTGCATCTACCAGTATGATTTGTTGATCCAGATCCAAGGACAAACTTTATAGAAACATACACAAAAGGATTTCTACATAGGAATCAGCAGTATTTTGTGAAGCAGGATTTTGTCAGAGATCACATTTTGTACGCCTACTGTATAAAAACAGACACTCTGGACAAGTTAATAAATGAATGATTAAAGACACTACTAAAGTAGCAAAGCACAGTCATATTTTAACAGTACTTTTCTTGACCTCTTAGATGTAGAAAAAAGTTTTATTTGATAGGAAAAGTGGCACAGAGCGAGGAGACAAAGACACTTTTAGGATTGTAACATTGCACCATATATTATAACTGGGTGATCCTGCACGGAGACAAAGCCACCCATATCTTTGGTGGGGTTTTTCTTCTATTTTTGAGGTTTCTCAGCTTCTTTGGCTTTTTGTTTCACACAGCTCTTCGACTGTATTTTCCTCACAGCTGGCTGTCGCTAGCTCTGGCTGTATTTTTGCAGCTTTTCACTGCTGGGTCGGGCTCACCTCTGGCCTTTTCCAGCTTTTCGCTGTGGGGACAGGCTCTGCATGCACTGTCCTCTGTCTCCCTCCACCCTGCCTGCAGGAAATGGCTGCTGTCCTCACACTGAGTCACCACCTGTTATGACAGGAGGGTGGGTCAGAGACAGAGACAACACACACCCCAGAATTCTCAATTCTCATGCAACAACAGTGTATTTTATTCTTCCTACCTCCTTAAACAGGAGGATTTGAATCTCCTGGTCCAGACAATTCATTGGTCTGGCTTAAACAAGACCCAGCTCCTGTGCCAGTGAGCTGTCTGCAGCTTCGGGTGGAACGTGACTGGGTGAAGTCCCTGTATCAAATCCATCCCATCATAGCTCAACCCAGGAGCTGGTTTATGGAACCAGGCTGGGTTTCTTATTTATAATCAAATTAATTGCCTAGTACAAGCTAGCTCGTACTGTAACACGCACCTTTATCCACTTATTCCAGGCTGTATGTTTTCTGTCCCTCATCACAAGCTAAGGGTACCAATGGAAAAGCAGTGGCTGTTAATTTTCCAAAGAGTAAAAGCACTGCTCATCATCAGTCAGTTTCTTCAATACATATGGTGTTAGACAGAATTAGGTGATCTTCCCTACAGGAGGTGCTCTCACTGAAATACCTTTGCTCCCAAACCTGGCCTGACTAAAGTGTATCGTCTTGGATATATTTACCTTCTGTGGTTGAGATGAGTATATACAAGAAATGGGAAAATTATTTGAATAACTTAAAGTAATTTTAAAAAGCCTGCCAATTTGGAGTTTAAACCACATTTTCTGATGTCACTTGAAACCCTGCTTTAGACATATACATACACACACACAAATCCCCTTTGATTAAAGTCAGCTTTTAATGTGACCTTAACCCCACAGAGATGAATATTTTTCAGTGTATAAACTTCAGCAGGTTGAAAACACTTATTTTTCCAGAAAAATTTCCTACGAACTGTAGTAATTAAAAGGTTTCCTCTGACTTGCTATGTAATGAATTGTCCTATCTCAAAACAAAAGTAAAATTTAGCTGAACCATGGGCTATATTAAACTTGAGCGATTTATTTTTTCCCTTGTGGTCTTAAAGCAGGGCCAGTATCCTATGATTGCTTTTATACAGTAGTATGACTTTACCTTCCTTTAAAATAAGTAAAATGCTGATATCTTAGCTACATAATATAAATGTAGGATTTTCTTTTTTTTTTTTTTTTTTTTTTTTTTTTTTTTTTTTTTTTGTCCATAAATGTGTTTCATTAAATGCTATTGTTCATGTATACACATATATATTCCTGGCTAGCAGTTATTGTCATAGCATACTTATATTAAAAGATATCATAGCTATATGCAACAGCTGAAGGTTTTTTTCTTTTGAAATGTCTGCATTTCCAAGCAGCTCATAAATTTTAGACACACATATTTAATACTGAATAAGTTTTATTTTAACACTATCTTTTCCCCTTTCCTCCCCTGCTTCTATTCGAGTGAATTTGCACTTTCAGGACATATGCTTCTAAAATGGTATACAGCTTCAAATCCTGGAAAAGTCAACACCAGTCTTTGCAGGTCATTTTAACTTCTCTCTGAATTAGAGCATGTGTCAGTGCCACAGTGAAGGCTGAACCCAAATAACAAACAGCAAGGGTAGCATGTGCTTGATGAAATTTACTTTAGTCTCCTTGCTATTCTGTAGGAGGGCCACTTACCCACAGAATGTGAACCTTTCAGTAAGGAAGGGCAATACAAGGTCTGCTTTCCCACCATGTCATGGTGGAATACATATGTTACAGTTCTGGCTGCCAGAAATTGTAGTCTCTTCAAAAGAAGCAAGTGGTTCATATTGTGGCTGCTTTCAGGGATCTATAGTTCCCTTTGCTGATTAAGAGATGACTCTAAAAAATGGCCAGTACTACAGGCTATAAAGCCCCATCCAGTGAGCTGCCAAGTGTCTTTCTTTGCTGCTGAATTCATTATCGTTTTGGCACATTTAACATGTCCTTGGCTGTGCTTGCAGCCACGAATCACTGGGGAAAAGTCTTTCTGAGTGGTCAACAACTCTCCTTAATTTACCAGAACTGCTTGGACACCCTGCTAACCTTATTTAACACACATTTAAAAGTTACTGACTTTTGTGAGTTGTTCAAGATTTCTCATTTGTATGTTACCCAACCTGTGTTCATTTATCTTCTTAAACATTACATTTCAGTAAGCAAACTACTCAGTACTGGTGTCTTTATTATTTCCTATGTATATATTTATTTTTTTCTTCCTTTCCTGTATCTTATGTTGTAATTTTTTGTTGTCTGTCTCATATCAAAATATTTTCCTATTTTTTTCAATTCCTTCTACCATGTCTTTATTCATTAAAAAATGAAGTTTTGTATTCTTTTTCCAGGTTCTGAGTTTTCTATTTCCCAGCCTTTTACCTACTCCACTTTTTTTCTTATTTCTTCTGCTCTATATATTTATCACATCCTCTTTGCTGCTGACATACCCACAGACTATCTCACATTTGCTCATCTAGGCATGTTCTCATGAACCTTATCTCTTTCTGCCACTCTCAGTGTAAAGACTCTTACCTTCCTGCCAGTGCCTTCTTTTTTTTGCACACATTTTGAAATTCAGTCCAGTAGCTCCTTACATGCAAAGATAAGCTACAAAAATGTTGCTAAAAGTATTAAAACAAACAAACAAACAAACAAAAACCAAAAAACAAAGAAACCCACAAACCCAAGAGAACTCACTTTTTTGGCAGGTTTTGTACCATCTTAGGGTTGTATCCTGTGCATTGTTGCCATTAGCATTCTTTTCTGAACAGTAAAAAAGAACAATGTCAGATGGAAGCATTAGAGAAACTTCAACACTTAAACAAAAAGGACTAATTAGGGTAAAATGAGAAATGTGAGCTATCTTTATTAACCAGTTGGACAGGTTTATGGCACAAGTGAATTGACTAGATAATGGAAATATGGTCAATCTCATCCATGTGGAACACAACAAAGTGAGAGGCGTTGAGTTACTTGAGTTACCAGCAAAGGTGGAGAGGACAAATAGAACAAAAGAGTAGGGAAGAAATCAGCTGAAGTGGGAACAGGAATAGTAGAATGCCTTGTATATGATAACAAAAAGGAGTTGGATTAGGCCTGTTATACTAACAATTATTTGTGTAAGTTATCTTTTGAATATAGTATTGTATTAAACAATAGAATGCATAGCTGCAGTTTGATGCAGCTATCAAAAACCACAAAAGTAGTCTTTGGGATATTTCAAATATTCCAAGGAATACTTTTCCAAGTATTTTTATTATATGTAAGGAATAATTTATAGAAGGGATATAGATATCTTACCAAACTACTGTACACAAATCTGACCAGCCAAGTTGAAGAATGAATAAAGTACAGAAGAAGCAGATAATTTGACTGATGCAGCTGAAAGCATCTCTCTTGTTAGAACATGCTAAAAGGGCTTGTTCTGCTAAATCTTCAGTGAAGGCTGAAATACCACATGATCACTCTTTTCCCATAAGAATTTTAAGGTCCATATATCTGGGCACTGTGAGGACAGAGAAATAAAAGAGTCACACTTGTATGAAAACAAATGACACATACTGATCCACAATAAATACATGGTAGAAGTATTACTGTATTTTAATTATCACTGTAAAAAGAAGTAGAAAGGCTTAGAAGCAATTGATTTTAAGATGAAATTTGCTACATTTCTGCACAGGTTTTTGTGACATGATAGGGAGCAGTATTTGGTGAGCTGTGATGTCCTGTCCAATTCAATATCTTCATGGGTTATGCAAGCTAATGCAATACTGATTCTTCACCCTAAACCTGTAGATTTATTTTTCTTACTGCAGATCAGAGCCAGGATAGATTATCTCCAACTGGTCATCCAGTTTGTATTGCAACACCAGTTTTATTGAGGCAAAAACTGAAGTGTGAACTTTGAACATGGTCTTTTGTTCAAAGTGCATTATACCTTAAATATAATGTTCACTGTGGTATAGGAACAAAGTAGGATATTTATACTGGCCTATATAAGTAGCATATTTTGATATTTGCTCAAACCTTGCCTTCTATAGAAAATTGTCATGGGGGAAAAGTAACATGAAAACAGTTTAGTCTCAGAGTCTTTAGTTTTGGTTGATCTTTTTCTGTCTCTACAGAGACATCAAATCCAAACAACATCATCAGGAAATCCATTGATGGAAGTATTATGTACTTATTCAACAACACTAAAATCCATTGCTTAGCTATCTTTTCTTATAATTGCAGCCATATAAACAAAATGCTAATGAAATGCAATATTACTCTATATTAAAATATTTGAGGATAAACAGTTGTATATTCTTAAACATTTAAATACCCTTAATTCTTCTTAATAAATTCCTACATTCTAAGAACTTTGGTAAATCATTGAATATCCCCCAAAACTGCAAATGAAAAATAATAAATTGTAATTTTTTTTCAGTGGTTACAATATTGTTTTGACAAGTGGAAAATTCAAAATAAAAATTACTAGTTAGCTGCACAATATAGGAGAGTTCTCAAATTTGAGAGATGCTGCTGGATAAGATGAATCTCTCAGTAAATTAAAGTATAATGAATATATGAATACTCATAATTACTAAAAAAAATAGTGAAATTACTCTTTTTGACTGTAAAATTCTGATTTTACAATAGAATTTTTTTCTTCATTTCATTGAGTTGAAAATATTTCTGTCTGTAGTTCTGAAAAGGGATATTTCTTCATACAGTCAATTCTTAGAACACCATAAATAGGAGCAGAATCATTTTTTTATAAAGGAAAGGAAACATATATGTGCAATTTCAAGGGTATATTTGCTTACACTTGCCACATCTTATCTAGATATGGATGCTGTGGGAGGGCCTTTTCAGACTGCTTGCATTGCTTCCCTGCTCTAGGGGTAACACTGTTAACATTCTATCAGTGAAATGTGCTGGTCCTTTTTGTTTGAGATTCAGTGTCAGGGAGTTGTGTGAAATATTTCAGAATATTTCAATTGCAGACAAGTAAAATATTTTTAAGCCACGTAAGTACTTCATAGAACATTAGGATATAGATTATTTACACCATGTATTTGAGTAAAAAGAATTTGTTACGACTCTTTTGTGTACTGAACTGCCTGCAATTCCTGTCTGGACAAAACATTTCCTTTTCCAAAACCACTTACTATTTTCTGTCTCTCTTGTAATCTTGTAGGATTATGTCTTCTGTTAATGTGACCTGATTTGCATCCTTCCCATAAATTGCAGTTAAGCAGCAACAGCTCAGAGGAGAATAGGAAATGGCATTTTATCACTTCTGGAGTTATGTATTGTAAGGTCAAGGTTGGAGTGTGCCTAAGAGAAAAAAGTATTTGCCCACTGCACTTTGTTTTCTTGGTGACCATGTAAAAGGACTTCAGTCTCCAGGGATATAATTACAGCAATTTACACAGACACGAAATCTCTGCACGTGGAACTGGTACAATGAAGAATAAAGCTACAAAGAGAACAAGGCAAACCTTGGGATTTTTGTCTGATTTCTTGATCCTATGGGGACACCTCCCATTCTCCAAGGCTCGGTAAGAAATTAAGGTCCTGTATACCTTTTAGTTTTGTCAGCCATTATTGGAATTTGGAAGAATAGGCAGCACTATAGTTAGAAATCATTTGTCAGGAAGTGCATTTGTAACCGAAGCTGAAACCATAGAGGTTAATTGTTGATCTCTGTCACAAAGGTAGCAAAATAGAACTCACAGCCTTGAGCTGAAATGTTAATATTTCCCTTTTTGGTTTCCTAGAACTTCTTAAATCTGTGTAATAACTTAAAATAATAAGAAAGTTTTTAAATGAACACCACAACATTTTAGCAAGCTAAGAGATTTTTTCTAACTGTCTAAAATATTAAATGAAGAAAACTTCATGGAGACATGTGACTTCCACATCTGAAGGCTTGTTAAATCAAAAAAGAATATACACTTGTGCACATTCACATCACAGCAATAAATATACAACAAATTAAAAGAGAACATAGTTCATTAAAAAACATGCAGTTGCCATTTTAAATGCTTTGAACAATACTATGATTCCTGGATGTTTTGCAGCTTGAAGAAAATTGGTTATCTACTGTATAATAACAAATGCTGAAATGACATATTCATTTCTGTACACTTCACCATGATAAAACATTCAGAACAGAGACTTACAGCTAAGAAAAACCAAATCCTCTCAGTGGAGAGAAGATATGGCCTTTTAAACTATGATTAGTATTATCATTAAGAGGCAAACAACATTAGAAATTATCTGCCTTTGATATATGATCCATCTCGTATTTTAAAGAACTCCTATTTGTTATTTACTGAATTTAGTCTGCTGATGAGAAATATAATTATGCAAAGAAGTTGCATAATTAGCTATAACTATCTGTTATATGTTATAGCTTGTTATATGTTATATGTTATATATATATATGTTATATGTTATATATAGTTGTTATGCTATAACTATCTGTTATAGCTAACTATTAGCTATAACTATCTTGTAATGTTCTCTACAATGGCAAAACATATATTAGTGGAAAAAATAAATTAACTGTAAAGTGCCCGCTGCTTGAAACATCACCACTGACAAAACTGGCAATCAAATTTAGAATCATTCCACACTTCTCAAAAGCTGGATGACCTGCTTTTTTCTTATAGGTGAGAGAGTTGTGACAGCTGTCTAGTACTAAAGTAATTTAAATAAATAAAAAAACCCTACTGGATAAGTTACAATAGATCCTAAAAAAATCATATTGGATATGCTCTCTGGATCACCGAATGATAGTGTTCTGCCTGCATCAGCAGAGAGTACCAGTTACAAGAAATGGTACAGACAATTACAGAAAAATATGCTTAGAAAGACATTCTCTTTGTATCATATTTAATTAGTCATTGGTTTATGCCCTGAGGTATAAAGGCTTGAATTCCAATTATTTTATCCTGCTTAATATTCATGGTTGTGATTATTGTCTGTCTTCATATCAAATGGAATCTTTCTAGTATTTTACTGAGTTATTATGCCTTGTGTTGACTATTAGCTTTTGATAATGAGTGCCATTGCTGAATTATGCACATGGTAGCAAAGCACTTTCATTTATTGCTCTTAGAAATGGCTGTAGTTTGAATGAATATCCCCTTTTCTTAAATTAAGAAATTACATGGGCAAAACCAACCTTACTTTTCTACCTTTATGAAGTTCCTTCTAATTATTTTGTAGCCATGTCTGAATGCAGTAGATTTTAACTTTTCTCCTATTTAAGTCTTTCCATCAGATAGCCAGTTTCACTATTTGTGTCTTACCTTTTTCATGTCTGTCACTTTTTTCTGAAATCCTAACACTAGAACTGATTTTTTTACAAGTGGATATTCTTTGACTTATTCTGTGGTACTCTAAAATTTTAACGATTAGATGTCTTCCCATCTTTATGTATCCTAACTTTTTGTCTTTATCACTGGTAGAGGCTGATGAATCCTACAGTCTGAAAGAGCCAACGCTTCTGCATCTCTGCTCCCCCAGATCCACCCAGGAGTGATGCTGAGCATGTTTTTCCAGTGGCTGACATGCAGGCACATGTATACACCTACAAGTGTACAGTTGACTGGCCACACAGGCCAACCCAGACAGAAAACACTAGGCACTCACAAAAGCATTCAACAACACTAAAAGCCTCATCCTGGCCCCTCTCTGGCTAATTAGAATAAAGGTTTATTAGCAGGAAATACAAGCATATATAGGTACAATGTGTATGTACAACATGCCCATCAACTTTGTTGATGTTGCCCTGGACCCTTTCTCTTCTCAATTGTCTCACTCTCAGATGCAAACACTCAGGTACAATTGAGTCTCAGCAGATTCCCCAAGCCCCAGTGTCCTCAGCAGTTTTCCTGAACAAGCCCTGGTATTGCTAGTGCTGAACTCCTGCTATCTCCCTGTGAGTGACACACTCATCCTCCTGGCTCCTGGGTCACTTCCCTGTGGTCTGGATATTTGCCAGTGATCACACTGTGATGCACCCTGATGTCTCCAGCTGCTGGCACCCCAAACACACAGGCCCTGTCATGGGTGGTTTCACTCCAGCCCTGGCACTCAAACCTAAACACAAACAAGCACCAGCAGGAAAAGACCCTTCACTCAGGACAGCATTTAGAAAGGGAGTTTAATGAAGAGAAACATCAGGCCACTGATATAGTGCAGAGTGTGCTGATGAAGGCTAGCCTGTGTTAACCCTTTATCTTTCTGTAGTCCTGTGCTTGTTCATACCAAAACTACCTAGACACCTCTCTTTCTCCACCATTGGTTCATCCCTGAAACATCCCACAATAAGTCCTGTGCAATCTCAGAATGCTTATCCCTGCCATCCCATACTGTGTAAAAGGACTTTTCCCTAGCTCATGGGGCCCTGAAGGCCCATGGGGCTGAAGCTTTCCTGGGACAGTCCTAGGGGAAGGCAGAGTAGATTTCTCTGCATGGGATATTGGGGTTCGCTCCACCTTTGTGCCCCTGTGCTTTCTAAGCTAATGGAAATGGATTTGCAGATGGTGCAGGGTGTTTGGGTTCCCCCACTCTTCCCTTAGAATGTGGGGGGATGAGCTTTAACTTGCATAACCAACTAATCACTACTTCACATGGAGCTCTGCTTTCATGGAGCTGTCAGAAATGACACTGAAGTGTCTTTTGTTAAGTGCTTTCCGTTATTTACAACATGTCAATAATAATAAATAAACAAATTAAATTCTGAAAATCTGCCAGTCAGAAATGGAGTTACTAATACATATAGATAGATTTAGACACGGATTCAAAACTGCTCTAATAATCAAGACATCTGATAAGTTATCCACCAGATAAATTTGTTTATGTGGTGTATATTTTAGCTCAGTTTAATTTTTATTAATTGCATTAAACATCTATGTTTTATTTCTGCTGCAATACATAGACATTCTACCTCCAGATATTTAAAAAGAATATGCTGCAGTTTCAGGACCCCTCCTGTAAACTAACAGAGCAACAAGGTAACAGTGCCACACAAGTTTTCCACATTTCATTTTGCATTTATATAATAATTGCCTTATGTAATTTTATATTTCCTTCAGGTAAATTTTCTATTTGTCATTTAATATTTTTGCTTGGTTTAAAAATTATTTTGGACATGTATAGCAGTAATTGACCTTAATTCACAAGACTTCTGTGGTCCAGAGAAGCTTCTTTAACTGGCAATCACTATGCCCTTTGGTAGTAAAAATTACATTGGAAAGTTTGGACATCTGTAAGTACATGAAAATGAATGAAAAAAGGCAAGGAATTTGTGGGGAAAAAAAAATTCCCTTGTTTATATCCTAAGCACACACTGAAGGACAGATGCTTGTTGCACTTAATCTACTGTAAGTATCAGATACCACACTGAGTAACCTCGCTTTTTTGGGGTTGATGGCTAGTGCTGTCAGAGTTGACTATTTTATAAAATGATGGGATTGTCAGAGTCCGAACTTTATTTTCCATGGTCTTGGAACAGAATAGCTGTAACATTGTAAAAAGAAATAGAAAGCCCTATTCACAGGCTGTGAAAGTTTCATTTCTTTTGTGAAATTAGAGATTATTTTTAGGAAAAAAAAAAAAAGTCAATGTTAGCCTGGAAAGTGGCTTTTCCTACAGCATTTCTTTGAAGTGCTTCCTATAACACATCACTTAATACATTATGTTCCAATTTTACTCTTGATCATGGCTTGTGGTCAAAATTATTAGCCTGAGAGGATTCCACTTAGAGATGCAGTTATTGGTAAAAAAAAAATTGGGTTATCACTATGCAATACTATTTTTTATAAATATTTTTCTAGTCTAAAGGCTTGCACTTACAATACAGCACAGTGTCCATAGTAGGCATTTCATTTCTTATTTCTGTTTATTTATTTGTAGTCAATAGTTAGCTCTTTTCTTGACATGTATAGTAAAATTTTAGTATCAGCAGTCTTTGTATTGGTCATTCTTTAGAGACCATAGGACATTCTTCTGGAACACTCTTCAGTAGAAAATTTTAGTTAGCAGCATAAGGAAGAGTTTTCTGGATGGACAACAATAGATTGTCTAATTTGCACTTTTAAATGTATTTTTTGAAAATGCTTTTTCCTTAGATTCTATTTATTGTTATTAGAGAGATCTAGTGCTTGCTTGATTTCAGAACACAGACATTTAACAACATTTTTTTCTAGAGAAATTGTCATATGTTCTCCTAAATCTCCTCTCTATTCCATAACAAATTAATTCCCCTTTAAAAAATTTTTAGTCTTTTATGTATCAAAATGAAGCAAAAATATGACTTTTGTCTTGTTCTCTAGTCTGTCATGAGTTTTAAACAGGTGGTATTTTGCCTTTGTCATCACTTGCTACAAAATATACCTCAAAATGATTGTGTAACAGATGGTTTCATTGAAGTATACAGCTTACTTTTCTAGTCACTGATACATAAATTGTAATGGAGGGACAAGGGTTCTCTATAAAAGAGTTTAAAAGTCCTCAGACTGAAACCTTCAAATTTCATCTACATATGAAAAATGACTGAAACCAAAAATGTGAACAAATTCATTAGCATGTTCTGTGACAGGTTTCTGGATCTATATATTAATTTTCTTTGCCAAACATATTCTAAAAAGTAATATAGCAAAACAGACAACATGCTAGAACATCCCAGATGATCCTTAGTCTTCCTAACATTATCTGTCGTGCTGTTAAAAGAAGTTTGTTTGCTCAGGCTTGGAAGATATTATTTGTACAGTTGCTGTCAAATCAAATAAGCTGGAAGACATACACTGTTTGAAGAGTACTGGACTGTGTATCTCATATTTTTTTTTCTTCTTTGAAAAAGTTGTACATACCAAGTGTGCTTATTTCCTGTGCTCTTATTTGTCAGATGGTATTTTTTCATTGGGAAAGATGAAAGAAATTAAATAAAAGCTAGAAAGATATGCTAACCAATTAATGGGGATAATAAAGATGATGATGAGCAAAATCCAAAGATTATTCTACTATGTTACACTTTTATATTATTCTAAGTTATTTTTTAATGAGATCAGTGTCTTTAGAACTGAATTCCTTGCAAGTGTTCAGTTCTCACTGGGAGAAGAGTGACCCGAGCCCTGAGATGCTCAGAACAATGCCTTAGTGGTAAGGAGTTAGTGATATTTTTATAATTTCATTTGGAGTTGTGTAGAGTCTAAGGAACAAAGAGAAAAGTGTTTTATAATACAGAACACAGTGATAAGTTGGGAAGAAGTGTTTTCAGTAGTTCAGTAAGAAATATCTTAAGATGGCATTAAGAGTCTGAGATCTGCTTATATTTCTGTTAGGAACAGCTTTGTGTACCTATTTGGAAAGAGTAAGACAGTTGTTTAATAGGAATCTTACAGGAACAAGCAGAAGTGGAGTGTCTGAAGAACTAAAGTTTGGCCTGAGAGTGATGCCACAAGGAGAGTAAAATAGCCTGAGAAAAGAAAGAGAAATGAAGGTATAGCTATTAAGGGTTGAATGAGTATTAACTACAAGGGAAGCAAATGAAAAGACAGTAGAAAAAAAGACAAAAACATGATGGCATGGAATAAAAAAATGCAATAAAAATGCAGAAGCAGAGTTGTACTGAGGTATATGACAGGTAGACATCCTGGGATATTTTGGAGGAACATAGCTTAAGGACGCATTATGCTTTGTGTCAGACTGTGCTGCATAAAGGGGTTAGAGAACACCTTAGGGGCAATGCAGCAGCTTCTCTTCTGCCTCACATGCCAGGCCATGACTGACATATGGAATCCAGACCAGGGAGGCAGCTGCAGCCCTCCCATGGCAGTGTGTGAGACAAGAGTGCCATGACAAAAAAATATGAAGCATGGATTAATGAATTTAATGCTCTGGACCTGGGTATGTGTGAATGATTTAATTGCCATATATACCTATCTCATAAAACAAATTGTGCAGGATGTTAAAGGTGCTCATATGTAGAATTTAAGATAGCTGTCCAGTAGGACATCATGAATAGTAATATATCAGATCCTTTCATAAGCCAGAGTAGCAGACAGTGTTTCCACTGCTTGACTTCTGGCACTGAAGCTGATGGAAAATGCTGTGGTTGTTCCATTGCTGTGTTCTCCAGATGGGTGGCTAAAGCTGAACTGCCTGTTGAAGCACAATGGTGCCAGGAGCTCTTGGGAGAGTGCTAGTTGACACAAGTGATATAGAGGTTGTGCTAATGTTTAAGATAATTGTAGGGCTGTGCCTAGGGTCTGGAACTGTTTTGCTTCCTTGGGAAGGTCTCTGATCCCAAGTTCATTCCAAGCTAGGGCACAAACATTGCATCGTGGTCCTACCACACATCAGGCTCAGAAGCCTGCCCAGCAATTCTGGCAGCAATATTAATGTGCTGCTTGTGATTTTTATATTTTTCTTTTCAAGTACACTTGACTTTATTTCACCCTGAATTGTAACTGCAAGGATTTTCAGGGAAGATAGACATTGTCAGGGAAGAAAGTGATGTTGAGCCTCAAGGGAGCACAGTGAAACCGAGACACAGTGTGGGAAGGATTTGACCAGACTAGAGGGAGCAGTCAGTCCAAGAGAAAGTGCTCTGAGAGCCCAGGCTGTCACTTTATTAATACCTCAGAGAAACTAAACCAATGCTTCATCTCTTAGCAGTTTTGCTTTGACAACTCTTTTCTTGGGCTCAGAAAGGCTGGTGCTACAGGAAATCCCCAGCATCAAACTAAATCTGCTCCTACTTTGCAGGTGAAAAACACGAAAAACACTGAGCATATTGAAATAGAAATGCTTTTTAAAAGATGTGTTGTTAGCGCCTTTAAAAGCTGGGAATTTTACCCAGTAGCAGGTATTGAAGGATCTGAAAGCACATTTGCCCCTATGGTTTGGTCCCCAGAGTCAGGTGAGCACAGCTGGTGAAGAGGGGAGAGGCTCCAGGTCCTGTGTGGCAGCCATGGGCAAGGCCAGTCCCTGGGCTAGTTGGAAACATTCCCAGGGGGATTTTTTTCTTTATCCAAACATTGCTAGATTTCTTTATCCAAACATTGCTAGAGTTTAAACTTTTTCAAGCAAAAGCAAAAGAAGAAAGTGAGGGGAGACCTTTATGGAAGTGTAACCTGCACATGTACATAAAACCATTTCCGGTGCCTGAAAACTGAAAAGGTTTCTAGAATCTGAGATACTTTTATCACAATTCCAAAAATGTGAATTTTTTGTGTTTCTCTGTTTAGTTAATGGGGTCTTTTCCCTTTCTTATTGAATAAATGTAAGAAGTGATCCTTAGATTCAACATGAGTAACTTGGTTACTCATAATTAAAATGTTTTTTGTCACCCTCCATAAGGAAAGCATGTAAATTTAGTCAGGGAATGGGGATGTGTTGGTTGTGTTGAAACATTTACCATTTCTTTTACTTTTTTTTTTGTGAGTTTACTTCTACATTGATTATATAAGAAATGTTCTTTAGGAATGATACTGTAACAACATTTCGCTGGATTTTTAAAAAAACTTTATTTTCTTAATTTTGTTCCCTTAATCAGGTTTCATAAAACTGAACGATTTAACTTCTGTCTCTAGTGAGTCTGTGGTGTCTCTGAGGCTGAAACATGATGCATCAGAACATGGCTTGTGAAATGACTGTCAGTTTCTAATGCTTCTTCATGTCTGCTGGCATCTATAGTCAGATGATTCTGGGCTTAACCACTGTTTTAAATTAAAATATTAATAACTGCTATAACAAAATTATATTTTGTTAAGCAACAGCATTTGTTTACATAAGTGTTAATTGCTTTATTTGTTCATCTTTCCTGCTTTTATCAAGATGGCTTTTTCAGTGGTATGAATGATGCACTACAGATTTTCTAAGCTTCAAGCAGACTTTCAAAAAAGACTTTTAAACAGAAGTAAATCAGGAACGCTAGTCATTCACCAGGCAGCATTTTTCTTTGAGCCTTGGAGGAGAAATACCAAAGTTTTGCTTAACTCTCTTCTGTAGTTGCATTGTTTTCAGACTACTTGTAAAACAAAGGATTTAATTCCTTGCAGGAGGGGATGCCTATGGAAAAATAACTGGAAAAGAACATATGCTATTTCCCTGAAATGCTTCCCAGCCTTTGGCTATGTTCAGGTCAGAGTAATTCATTAGCCTGATGTGATTTTCTTTTCTCTACTAACTTTCCAGCTGATCTTTCTTTTAAGTTCTTGTTAGTTTCTCTTTGAATACATGTACATATCTTTCACTTAGCATAGAATTTGGCTCACTGTTCTCCTGGTCTGCTACCAATTCAGAGACCAACCATTTACTTTAGTTTGAATTTGATTCCTGCTGTCTTCATATGATGATCCATAATTCTTTTTCTGTAAGAGACAATGACTTTTTGATCCCTATCCACTTTCTTTTTGGCACTCCTGAGTTTGTAGACTTTTATTACCTCTATGTAAGCCACCTCTTGCCCACATTGAAGGGGCTCAGCCTTACCCATTTTCCATATGGAATTGTCTGCTCAGATGGGTGTTGGACATTCTTTTGATAATCCTTTCTGCTTTTACCTGAATCATTTCCAGCTCTAAAATAAAATCACTCTTTTCCTTAATTCCTTATCCATACATTCGGGGTTTTATTGCCAATTGTTTAATACACAATTAATGTTTACATTATGTAGGTTGTCCATCCTTCAACCTTGCTTGATTTGATCAGTCTTGAGTTATGTGACAAAGCAGGTGACAAAAATGAAAATATGATGGTTTAAAAGGCAAGTATGCTCACACTGAAAGATTTCCATGGAGCATTTAGTCTCCTATTTGAAAGGGGTGATAGTAGATAATGAAGCATATTTTCTCTTAAGAATTAATGTATTTGGAGGACAATGGATACAGGGACTGGAATGCCTAAATGCTTAGATGGTATACATGATGTGGAGGATGGTGTGGAAGAAGGAAGATCACAGTTGAAGGAGAAGATGGCTTTTCACCTTCCAGAAGTGGTTAATAGTCTAGAAGATCTCTGCCCCTCAAGACAGGAAAAAAAAAAAAATTACAGTGATGGTAAGTATTCAATTTAATAGGTGAAGAAGCCGTTAAAAAAGGAACATCACAGCTGACAATCCTGATTACTCTGCTCCTCTCTGTGTCCTACACATTTCTCTAGTCTTTGCAAACATCCCCCACTTCAGCATGAAATCCTACTATAAAAAGTGATTTTCCATCTATTGACTTACTAACTTCCACTTTCTTCATATACATCTTGGGAATGACTGCATATTTTTTCTGAGAGGAGCAGGTCAGAATGCTCCTAAAATTCAGCATGTGAAATATACCATAGACTTGTGCAACAACATAATGAGGTTTTGTATCTGTTCATAGAATTACAGCATTACAGAATGGTTGATGTTGGCAGGGACCTCTGGTCATCTGGTTCAGTTGTCCTGCTCGAGCAGAATCACTTAGAGATGCTTGACCAGGACCATGCCCAGGCATTTTCAAATATCTCCAAGAATGAAGACTCTGCAATATCTCGGCGCAACCTGTGCCAGTGATTATCACCTTCATAGTGAAAAAGTGTTTCCTGATGTTCAGAGAAAACCTTCCATGTTTCAGGTTGTGCCCATTGCTTCTGGTCCTGTTACTGGGCACCTCTGGCAAGAGCTCTGCCTTCTTTCCACTTTTCCTTCAGGTACTTATAACATTGATAAGATCCTCTCGGAATATTTTTTTCCTGGGCTAAGCAGAGAAAGGGTGCTCCAATCCCTTCACCATCTTTGTGGCCTTGGACTCTTTCCACTATGTCCATGTCTCTCTTGTACTGGCGAGCCTAGAACTGGACACAATACTGGAGGCCTCACCAGCAGTGCACGAGGGGCAGAATATCCTCTCAGTCTGCTGAAACCTTCCTCTCCATGAATCTCAGGATACTGTTGACTTTCTTTGTAGCACATTTCTGGCTCATGTTTAACCATATGTCCACCAGGCTCCTGAGGTTCTTCTCAGCCAAGATATTTCCAGTGTGCTGGCCACCAACACATATTGGTGCATGGATTTATTCCTCTCCAGTGATTTCCCCAGGTTTAACTTCATGAGTTTCCTGTTAGCCCACATCTCCAGCCCATTCAGGTCCCTCTGTATGGCAGCAAAATCCTCTGGTGAATCACCACTCTTCACTGTTTTATGTCATTAATAAACTTTCTAAAGGCATCCTGCCCCATCCAGATCATTAATGAAGGCGTTAAACTGCACTTGGCCGTGTATTGACCCAAAGTATATTGATAGTTATTGGCCTCCAACTAGATTTTGTGCTGCTTATCACCCCACTCCATGTGTGGTGGTGTGATCTGTGGCCCATTCAGACAATTTTCAAACCACCTTGTTGTCTTCTTGTTCAGCCCATTCTTTATCAGCTTCTCTATGAGGATCTTACAGGACACTGTCAAAAGCCCCAGTGAAGACAAGGCAGACAGTATCCATTGCTCTCTTCTCATCTACTGAGCCGATCCTTTTGTCACAAATGTTTATCAAGATGGGTAAGCATTACTTCCCATTGGTGAATCCGTGTTAACTACTGCTAATGGTTTTTTCATCCTTCGTGCACCTGAAATGTTCTTTATTTCTGATCTTCCCCACCAATTCTATCTCAGCATTTACGAAGAGCTCCTCTCACTGGCCTTGCTCTCAGTGAGATGATACAGGCTGCCAATCATCCTCCTGGTCACTCCACCTGCCCAAGCCTGCCCATCTCCCTGGGTAAGGGCAGAAGAAGAGACATGGCTGGTGAGGCACTTGCCCTGATGGATCCCCTGTCTGTGCAGATGGCTTCCTCCAGGGAGCTGCTGGCCCTTGCTGAGCCAGGACACAACTCTTCTTGGTGATTCTACAAGGATTTCCCAAAGGGATTTTGCTGCTGTGGCTTTAGACAAAAGCTTTATTACTAGTTTTTATTCTTTTCACTATTTGCTTCTCAAACTCTTGCTTGGCCTTCATAATACTACTTTTTATATCTACATTGTCAAAATTTACTTTATATATAATACTTTATATCTGTACAATATTTAAAAAATAATTTCTGGTTTCCAGTACTGTATTTTGCTTTGCTGAATAGTCATCCTGGCTTTATATTTTCCTGTTCCAAATATTTTTTAGCAGATGGTATGCACTGTTTTCTGTATTTGCTGTATGGTATCCTTCAGAAATTTTCATGCTGCTAGGAAGGTTTAAATCTCTTACGTATGTCTTCTGGTTGCAGATAAGGCCTTCTCTGTGCTCTGAAGTAAAACACAGTGGTAGTTCATTGTTTGGTCTTTGTAGGTCCTGTTGTGATGTTGAAACTACATATCTATTCATGTCAGGTTTGGAGAATGGTACTGCTATAAGCTTTGCCCTGCAAGACTTTTACTACATTTTGCACTTAATTCACTGACAAGATTATTGAATATTTCAGTTGTTTTTTCAATTCTTTGAGGAAATAACACACTAGTTTGAATCTCCTTAGGTAGAAAAGGAGCTGAATTTAACAACTCCAGAGTATGGATGAACTTTCTAACAATCAAGCTGTTGTATAAAGATGTGCAATAATTCCCTCCCTATAAAATGAAAGGAATGATCTTTATTGCATTCTTTAAAAAAAAAAAAATAGACATTTCTTCCAGGAGAGGATTATGGCTGGAGTGTACCTGGGATAAAGATACTTTTGTGAAGCCCTGACCCAATATCTCAAGTGTGAAAGGTGACACCTTTTCCTATGCACTTGTGTGCTCATTGTTTCCTCTCAGCTTGCTCTAAATGGCTTCGTGCTTGTTGCAGTAGCCAATAGCTACTTCAAATAGCCATTTCTGCTCCTCTCAGGACACTGAACATGGATTTTAGGATGGACATTAAGCTCTGGGTTCTGGATTAATTGATGAAACACAGACACCTAAAAATGAGGCATTTTTTTCCCACGAATTTTAAAGGTTAAGTGTTAGAGTACTTAGTTATAAACTCCACTTTAGCCAAGAAGTAATTGAAGGATATTGTTATTCTCCAGGCAAACATTACTCAGCTCCATTAAGAACATTTTTAACAAGTTTTCACACTCAGATGTTTTAATTTATGTAATGTGACTTCTATAGCATTTGAATCAGAATGATGACAGTAAGTATTGTTTACCTTTACCTTCCTCAATGTTGTGATATATTTGGCATTGCTAATGGCAACAGTTAAATAAAAAATGGGTTTCTAAGATCTCAAAAATTCATATTAGGCCATATTAGCTGGCTGTCATCTCCTGTCAAATATTTAGTCATAATATTTCAGGGAAATCTAGATCATCAACAACACAGGGAAGTCTTAGGCTGGACATTAGGAAATATTTCTTTACTGAGAAGGTGATTGTTGTATCCTGGGTTGCGTTCAGATTAGAGTTTTATAATGTTAGTTAGCTGGTTCTGTGTACACCCCCTGTTCCCCCTGCGATGGTTCACTCCAGGCTGCCTGCCATTGGAGCTTCCCCACGTCACTCCTGTAACCACCCCTGTTCATTCCGGAAACTTCCGTGTCAGTCACCCCATCCCTGCATTCCCTATTTGTCCCAGAATCCTGTACACACCCCTGTCGTGTTCCCATTGGTTGCCGTGGTCTACATCACCGCCACATTGCCTCTCCTCATTGGGCGGGAGGGCTTCCGCCCTCATCTGCCCGCCCCCTATAAAATCCCATGCGCCCTTGGTCCTGTCGCCATTTTGTCCACGCGGCACTAGGGAGCAAGTCGTGCTTCTCCATTGCAGCTCCACGCGACAATAAACCCTCTCCAGCCAACCGCAAGGACAAGGTGCACCTTCCTTCGCCTCTTTGCCTCATCCCAGCACCGGTTACAGAGCGCGACCAGCCCCACGCCGGTGCGCTGAACGCCACAGCGCCCGGGCCGCGCAGCACCCCGGTCCGGCCGAGAAGCAGCGCCTTTAGCCAGGCTCCCCAGAGCTGCCCAGGCTGGGGAAAAGGAACACAAAGCCACAGGTGATAAAGCACTTGAACAAGTTTCCTAGACAGGTGGTTGATACCCTAAGCCTGTCATTGTTCAAGAGTCATTTGGACAATGCTCTTAATATGCTTTAAATTTTCAGCCCTGAGTGGTTAAGCAGTTGGATGATCATTGTAGGCCCTTTTAAAGTGAAATATTCCATTCTATTCTGTTCTATTCTATTCTACAAACCTAAAAGCAACAAGTCTCTTTTTCCTACACCCTGTATTCCTGACTATGAAATACAGAATTAAAACATGAAGGAAGTTCCTGACATTCAAGAGTCTGATAGAAAGAGGATGTGATTTAAAAGCTTCTGAAATATGCTGTCATTATAGGTCCCTGAATTTATTTACTGTATTTTATTGTACACCAAATTTTGGATAAGGTTATTACTGAGGATAGAATCAGCAATAAAGGTTCAATGGCTTTTGGATTTTAGGAAGTGCAGCAAAGTAATATCTTTTTACTCTCATACTGTGTTTTTCTTCAGTGGCTTATTTCAGTCCAATCAACAATATAAAAATTCAGTCCCAATATATTTGTGCCTTTGTTTATTGATATCTTCCTCTTTTCCAATCCTCTTGTTTTTATATTTTCATCTCTGCAAAAGTTTTTTTGGAAACAGTTATTGGATACAGTGCTCTGAACTGTGAAATAAAATTTTATCTTCATTTGGTTTATGCTGCAGTATTTGTTTACTTTGAATTCAAGAGCCCTTTTTTGCGATATTCTAAAATCTATAAATGCAATGTTTCATTTAATTCAAAATGTATTTATGTCTTTTGTTTCAAAGACCAAGTACAAAAACTTGTAATTAACTGAATACACTTCAGCTGAAGTAATCCACATTCTGTTTAAATAACATCTTCACTATTCAATACTGTACTCTCAAACACTTTTCAAAGAGTGAAGGATAGGCTCCCCTGCTCTCTTTATTTTTAAAAATATGAAGCATTCTCAACCTGTAAATAAATAGTGCTTGAAATGGAAAGAAAGAGAACAGAACATTTACTAAGTATAATCCCTTTAGGAACAGTGAAAATGAAATGCAGAGAATTTGAAGGAACTGCTCCGAACCCAGCATCACAATTATGGCTGGAAAGCACACTGCTCTGCCTCCTCAGTCTTCAGTACACTGACTCCTTCTGTCAGGAGAGGTAAATCCCGGCTCTTGCCTTCTGGTTATGAAGCACTTCATAAGACATCAGAACCCTCTGAAAGACTACCCAGGGAAGAGGTTGCTCTGCTAATAATTTCAGTTTCGTTTCAGCAAGGCTAGCCTTTGAATAAAGTCAGTCATAGAGCCATAGAATCATAGAACGTTCTGTCTTGGAAGGGACCTTAAAGATTACCTATTTCCAACCTCCACACCTGTATTTGTATTAAAGAGTGTTCCCTGTCTGGCCATTCAGCAGACTGACCCCAGCATCCCACCCACCCACGCTCCCTTCGCAGCTCCAGCCCCGCACTCACATGGTCACACCAGGTCTTCTTAACTGGCCCAAACCCAGGTTTCCTGTAGGACAGTCTCCGGTACCCCGATCCTTAAATAATTTAATCACGGAGCAATAACAAAAGCACAGCTTGAGCTGGGTCCAAGGAGGGACCCCTAAACAAAGGAAATCCTGGGCTTTTACACCCTGACAGTCTAAAATGTGAAAATCCGGAGTCCTCGGCTCCTGTCTATGTGTCACCTGGCTGGGCCACTGGTCCGTGCCCGGGGCCCTTTGTCATGCTAAGGAGTGTTCACCGCCTCTTGCCTCGGGCTCACCCAGAGCTGGATCTGAATCCCTGTGTCTTTGGTCTGTTATTATTATGCTACCCAAAAGCATACTCTGTTTCAGTGGCTGTCTTTTACACTGCTGAGCTGTTTTAATCCTCATCCTAACCTGCTGTTCAAGTCCATTCTCCTTGCAGGAGGGAGAAGTGCTTTCAGTGAGATTCTCAACACAGTACATAGTCTCCTGTGCAGAGAGGTCTAGGGAATCTGGGACCCCACATCAACAACCCAATTAGCAGAGCTGCTCCACTGAGGCTATAGCATTTCTAATGGATTCAATGACCTTTATGCTATTAGTTTATTAAAAACAAGAAAATTCTGCTTTCTGACTTCTCTCAAATGAACTGTCCTTCTGGTAGCTTGTCATTGCTACTTAAAAATGCAAAGTCTTCTTTCAATGGACACACAGTTGCTTGATAGCACCAACATAGAGTCTTTTATCAAGAAGTGAACAGTGACTATAATATTTCAAAATTGTTTCTTTGTTCAAAAGCAATGGATAAGAAGGGAAGAAAATGGAGGAGAGAATTTCCCAACAGCTGGCCCATAGCTAGAGCTTACCTGTGCAGGAGAAAGAAATATCTCTGAGTGCCTCTATTTGTAGTCTTCTTTTGAATTTACTAAAGGACAGTCATACTACATGCAGGTAAAATTCAAAATAAAAAATACGAAAATAACTGTAGTATAGACTGGGCAGACTTTTAAATATCAGTTCAAAAATGCAAAGTATTCTGGCCCACTAATGCTCACCTTATGATTAAGCAAAAGTGGTGCAAATGTAGAAAATTGACAGTAATGAATTTGCATGTTTCCAGTCCAGTGTCTCCAATATAACTGTATTACCACTCTGGCATTTCCTTCACTGTAACCATGTAAGGGTGTTACCAAATTTTGTGACTGGTGTGTAATAAGAATATGCATTCTTTCTAAGCTTAGATTAAAATTTAGCTGGAAAATAGCCAGAATTTAATAATCCAGTGATGGAAATCTTGCACAGCACAGACAGGAAAAGTGACTGAAAAAGGAGAGGATATTTTGCCTGCAGAAAGGAATGACATGAGTAGTTGAGCTACTACCATCAAGACAGCGCTGAGCACAGTGAAAAGATACAAGAAAGGTATAATCAGAGAAAAGAACTATTATTTTCCAGAACAAGATGAGGATATTGAGACAGAGCTATTTAACAAGACAAAGGAGCACTCTATCTCAGTGCCTGGTGTACACGTTCATGCACAGATATTATCTCCTTGTGAGATGGCTCCTCCTGCCAGATTGCTCCTGATGGATTGGGAAAGGAAGGAGGTATCCTGTGACAGAGCAAACTTGCAGCCCTCCCCACCACCACATGGCAGCTTTGGGCAATGCCCACACCCATTGCTTGTCTCCTCACCCATTCCCACAGTGCCTTCCCTCAGAAGCAGAAAGATTCTTCCATGAAGTCAGGGTCAAGGTCTCATTTTCCCTTCCTTGGGCAGATCATCTAATCCTTGCCTCTGCTGCTGAGCTATACCCAAACCTGATAGGCTCCTGGCCTTGGAAATACTGTGCCTGATCCATCTTCCCACTGGCTACCTACTTACTGTCTTTTTCCCTCTGGCATCTTCCATGCTGTCTGAAAAGGCAGACACCCCTTACTTACTGCAGAGTGAAAATATGTATGGATGGTGATTTTAAGGAAGTCAGTGTGATTATGTAGAAGTGTCTTGTAGATTCTCCTTCAGAGCCATCTTAGAGTACCACTAAATTTAGTATGTGTCATCCTGTGATACGATGGTTTGTCAGGTTGGCTCTGATGCTTTTCTCTTAATAGGATGAACTTGGGGATTGTCTTGTGGTTTTAGTAGACAGTAAAGGAATAGAAATGCATTCACAATGGCAGATCTTTTAGGATAGGCTGGAGCATAAACTGAAGAAAATTCCCAACACTGACCCTGACTATCAGAACAGTGATAGCATTACAAAGGAGTTAATGTTTATGGACAATATTACCAAATCAGAGCTCTTTGCCATTATATAGTGGCTCCTAATGTAAATATGGAGCTGTTGATAATAGCTAGCTACTCCTAACTATTGCAAAAGGTGGGTTAAAGATGAAAAAAATGCAACAACAGACGTGTTCTAGGAATGATTTTAGAGGGGAAAAAAGTCATTGTTTTGTAATACTGAGTTAATTTTTAGCTACAAAGTTGCAGTAGATTTCCATACAACAAGTTAGTTATAGGACTCTGAAAATGCACATTGGAAAAAGATGATGTATACAGTGGTCTTGTACAAGATCTTTTTTGGCTGTGAACGGGTAGGAATACAGACTGGACGGGGTATAAGCTTGAATAAAGTAAATCAAATCACAAATGAGATTCTCCTGTAATTCCTCATTCTACAAACATACATTTCTCATCCTACTTAAAAAGTAGATTATACCTGTGACTGCAAGTTAATGTTTTCTGTTTTACTTTTTGAGTAAAGAAAAATACCAAAGTTGTTTGTGGTATGACTCTCAGAATGAGATGAATCTTGAATTATCTTCCCTGTTTGTCAGTCTGTATCCAATGATTTCCATGTTCTAATTGTAAACTCTGTTTTTTGACAATTTTACATCTTTCTTCTCTCAAGGTTTGCTACTGCCATTCTTTTTTTATCTGAGTTGGAATGATTGTTATATAAGATTCCAATTTCTTAAGCTCTTTATGTGTCAGCACAGCTAGTACTTCTGTCTTTTTTTTTTCATGATTGACAGAAAGAAAAAAGATTCTTGATTAACTGTATTCCAATTCCTTATGAACTTTTTTTTTTTGCTTTTCTCCTTGTAGTAGCACCAAAATATTTTTTTGTCAAATTATGTGCCAAAGAATATCTAATTAAGTCTAGATGCTAGAGATAAAATTCAGCATTAATGTGACTGCATAATGCTGTCATTTTTCACTCCTTACTGTGGTATAAGGATTAGATTGTTCCCTATAAATGTAGCTAAATCTCAAAAGATCTGTTGGAACAACTTGGCCAGAGACAATCCACTCCAGAATTTATTTAATGTTCACTGTGCTAAAGTGAGTTTTACAAACACAATCTTCAGAAGGCCCAGATGAGTCAGACTGGTAAAAGGTGTATGGAATTGATCTGTCATAAAAATGAAACAGCCAGTAGTGTGTGCACAGTGCACTGCAAATAGCTGGCTCCCAAAAAACCCTTTAGGTCTTCAGTTCACAGACTGTTCTTTAATCATGCATTCCTGTCTTTTCATATCTCACTACTTTTGCTTATTATGTGAATGACAGTGATTGAAATGGGAAAGCAGAATGATAAGTGCAATGTGAAAACCTTGAGTGATAATAATTTTGAAGAGAAACAATATAAATATGCTGGATTCTGCCATATTTTCTCATACAGAATTAAAAAGTGTCCTGACATTTTAAGATGAGAGGCAGAAACTAGTTTCTGGTAGACCCAGCTCTCTGTTCTTTGGTGTCTGTTTCAGTCTCCCACCTACCAGAATCATTCAACCACTGTTCCACCTGGCCCTTACTCACTGTTTACCTGCAATATCCTTGAACCATTAGATGTGCCAGTAAACCACATTTTCTTTCACTGAAATTTTTTGCTGAATTGAACCCATGACCATCTTAAGCCTGGAGACTTTCATCTGCATACCTAGCATTGAAAGACGCTTTATTCTTTCTGTGAAACCTTTCCTTCTGCACTACAGTCCTTCTGTGACCTACCTGTGTCAGCCAGCCATCTATCTGGCTTTCCTAGAGGAGGCTGAAAATCTCTTCTTTCCCTCAGGTTACACTCTCTGCTTAACTCATTGTCACTGTATTTATTGCAAGGTCAGAAATAGCAGAAACAACCTGGAAAAGACTGCAACTTGCAGGAAACTCAATATTCAGCTTCTCGGGGATTAATGGAGTTCCATGGAAAACATCTCCCTGTCACAGTCTACACATCTGGCAAAAATGCGTGGAAGCAGTGAAATATTCTGAGATTTGTCTGGTAAGATCACACCAAATCCTGATCTTTCAGATTATTGTCCATCAGTCACATTGCCTTGTGTTTGCAGTGCATCTGCCATGGGAGAATTTCAATGATGCTGAACCTTCCTTGCTTCTTGCACTAGGCTCAGTCCTTACATTTAATTGCTGGGGAACATATCACATGATCTAAGTTTTTCATCTGCTGAACTAAATAGGTTCAGCTTGTGGCTGAATTTATTTTTGTGCATTTTCTTGCCTTTTTTTCATCCTACAATGTCCTTGAGGGGTATGCAAATGCAAAGTCTGGGGCATGATGCAAACAAAATATTCTATCATTACATAAAAAAAATATAAATGAGCATTTAAAACATGGGCAAATGTAATTCAAATTAAAATGTAGCCTTTAGATTTCTGATCAAGAAAGTCAAATAATTAATTTTATTCTGCAAGGTAGCTATTTTTTAAAAATCGGCCCAAATGAATTTTTTCATATAATATGAATTCCACTGAATTTAATCCCATAAACTTTCCCATTTGGTTAGAAGGACAAAGTCTCATGGTCAGAATTATTTTAGGATAGCTGTTATTCTTATAGAACTGCATGTTTAATGTCTTTCACTGGCAAGAGACGATTTTTTTTTCTTGGTAATCACATTTTCATAGCTCATGCTCTGTTGCACAATATATATTCCAGTGTTAGCTCAATGTATTTACCATAATTTCTTGTCCTGACTTAAGATCTTGTTTCCAAATACAATGTTTGACTATCTCACTGCTAGTTCTGATTGACTGTGAACCTTGATTCCTCATTCCCCTGATGAACAGTTATCCATGTGTGCAGCTTCAGTGGAACCAGTGTAAGGGTACACAAATTGCAAAATATTGAATGTTTTTAGGGAGTCATATTCTAAAAAGAAAAGGAAATTTTCTTTCTCTTCCAAGCATGATTCCACATGGAATATATTTGAGAGGAAAATGCTGAAGATAGGTGGATAATATTCTTCACTCATGGCACCCAAATCTGTTGTACTGTTTCATCATTAAGTTTAAGCCTTTGTATTATATTGTGGCCCAAGGGCATTATTGAAATCACATCACTACAGAAAGACAATTTTTTTTTTTTTACATATCTCTGAGATGCGTGAGATACTTTGAATTTGGTTTGGAATTAAACCAAAACCTATTCCTATTAATAGCAAATATTATCATTACTTATTTTATTCCACTAGAAGAATTCCACACTGAATGTTGCAGATGGGAATCCGTTCAGAGAGGTTACTCTGATTTCTTTTCACTTGAATTGATTCATTAATTTAAGTTCATGTGTTTTTTCATTGATCGAGGGTCTGCTGTGAGAGTTCTGTTTTTACTTTCCATTTGAGCATATCTTGTTATCTAGCAGAAATTTTACTAAAAGTTTGAGATTAGTTCAGGTGTAGTATTCATTGAACACATTTAATCTTCTAAATTATCTGATATTGATCTGCAGAAGGAGAAGCTTATGTCTTTTGATGGAAGTTTATTTATTTCATTTAAATTGATTATGACCTTCATCCTATCATACTGTTGACCAATTTCTCCCCTACTTTAAGGGACAGTACATTATCTTGATAATTTTTGCACTAATAAGCTTCAAAATAAACTTTGTCATTGCTAAGCACTGCTTTTTGCTAGTATAAAAATATTTATATAAAAATTCATATAGAATAAGTGATTTTGTTCACAGAACAAAAAAACAGAACAGAAAACTTTTGTACAAGTTTTAGTGCTATTTTCAAAAGATGATAACGTATTTAAAAAAAAAAATCACCCTTCATGAACCCCTTCACTTTGCACACAGGAACAATGTGTTTGCTTCAAGTAAAAAAACACAAGGGGGCAGTTTAGTATAACAAACCAACATTAGTATAGTAACAGATACCAAAAAGTTCCGTGTTAGAAAAGTAGCTTTTCTGAATCTTTGAATTAGGGTTGCATAGATGCAGAGATTACCATTAGCACTCAGAGGCTTTTGGTCCAGACTTAAAGACAAGAACTCTAATAACACAGAATGTGTTTTAATATGGAACAGGCCTTTAGTCAATGAAGGCAAAAAAGGGAAGAAAGAGTTCTGACCTGCTGAACATTTTGGAAGGAATTATCTCAAACATGTTTTACCTTAATTCAAGAATTTACATGCACCAGTTGCCAGAATGGGTTAGACTGTCTTTCAGTTAACAGTTTTAATGTAATAAGGATTAGGACAGCCAGCTACAGCATAGCACTCGGATAGAGTTAAACTAGGTTTGTTTATAATTTACTGTGTTTCCTGCAGAGAGTCTAAACCAAGCTTTTGCAACAGATTAAACTGATATACTGAAGACAGAGTGTTATGAATAAGGGCTTTGCAAAAAATGACTAATGTGCCAGTTGAAACTTTCATCTTGCTATGAATACAATGAAAAAAAAATCTCCTTTTCTATGGAAACCTCAATGTTCTTTTTGTTGCAAGTTCTAACTACTTTCCTGCATTACAATATAATTTCCCTTAAGACTACTTAGCCAGGAGCAGTCCAGACTGATTCACAATTCAGCAAAAGCTTGCAGATAGCTTGCAGAGTGTCCTTGCTTTGAGATAATTTCAAGTGTACAGGAAAGGTAAAACCTACAGAAAGGATGACTCTTGGTAAATTGAGATAGGAATTTTAACATAGCAAAGTATGTGCCTTATGTCCAAATCACCCTTCAGTGTGTTGGAAGAATTAAAGGAAGCAAGAATCCCCATGAGGAGTTTGGACCAACTTGATCAACAGCCATTGTCACATCTCCTGTTGCAGCACTTTAGGACCAGGTAGCTGTAGCACCAGAGGAGGACCTACACAACTTTTGTGCCCCCAGGCCAGGCTGGCTTCAGCACTGTGAATGCTTCCACTGAACCAATCTGTACTACCAGCCACTTAGAAATTGTGGTAGAGGCACAGCTGGAAACCTGAATTCTTCCTCTATTTAATGGGTGGTTCTTGCATGGTGGGAGGAGAAATCCTGTACTAACTTCAGGCACAACTCTGCACAATCAGGTTACAGGATTGGCTAAAGGTGAAAAAGTTGGCTACTACGTTCTTTTCGATGATCTGAGAGATGGTTGGTGTGGTTGGATTACACTTCTGTAGCAGGAAGCTTCTCCCCCTTTCTGAGGAGAGTGGCTTAGCATTGGGTTCTGTGTGGGGCAATGAAGCTGGTGGTACCAAAGACAACTCTCTGTTTGAACCAATCACAGTGTGACTGCATTGTTTGCACCATTTCCTGCAGTTTCCTGTAATCTTTCAAAACTTAGAAAACACTTTTATAGCCTCACCATGGAAATTTTATTGACTACATCTTTTCCCCGTGTTGATTATAGACTGCACAGAGCACTGTACACATATGCACAATGGACCTCTCCCATTCTTAAATATTTATTATATCAAATGCGACACTAGACTGAATATCAAACCATGATTCTTTTTTCACAGTTTTGCAATCTAGGTTGCTGCCTGATGATTTAGTCAAGGATTCATTTAGTAGGAATCTGTGCTGTAGTGTCACTATTGTGACAGTAAAAACTTTTAAAATAAACATTCAGATTAGCATTATATTTAGATAGGATTACAATATTTGTCAGTAATATATAAGCATATGACTTCTATGTACTGTGAACTTCTGTAAAATTTAATGGTCATAGGGGTCGCAATCTCATATATTTATTTCCTGATTAGTCTAATCAGATTTTCCACTTGGAAAGTTGAACCACCTCTGCACGGTATCTTGCAAAACAGGTGAAGTATCTGTCAAATAAATTAATAAAACAAAACTAAAATGAACATGATAGCCAGGAACAAGGAATTTTTGTCAGTTACAGGGTACTTTCACTGCACTTGGATAATTTTATTTTATACCTAGGAATGGGAGGAATATTAAAAATGTTCAGTGTGGCAGTTTTTGTATTTCTTTTAAAGCATAAAGTTCTCTTCACATTTGCTACCGCCTACTCATGGCTTATTCCCTATCTGACACTTGAGCAATTGTTATAAACCATTTCCATCTGTGATTTACTTTGTGTGTTCTATTGGAGGCGACACTTAATGTATCTTGTCTGCTGCTATGAAATTTTAAAAAATGGTCTGAAAATGATAAGAACAAACACTTGCAAAAATTGGGATAGGAAAAAAAAAGCTTTTATGTTTTCAGAATTCATATGATTTTGAAACCTCTCAAAGCACAATGTAATAATTGTTAGGATGCCTAAAGTATCTTCATTTTTTAAAAAAAGGAAGTGAGAATAGGCTAACGCTGCTTGAGAATTTCTGTGGTAAATTCCTGCAGCTACAAAAGTGATGCAGTATAGACATGAAAGAAAGATTTGATGTTACCGATTTCCACAGACTTTTAAAGTTTACTCTGTGTTTTCCTCCAAACCTCTTCCAGCTGAAATCTACTGACATTGGAAGAGTTATATCATAGGAAAGCTGTTTCACCTGAGGTGAACAGCAGAACCTTAAACTAATAAAACTTGATCACCACCAGAAGGACAAAGATATAGCAAGCAAGGCTAGGGTAGGTAGTGTTAATTCAGAAGACATCTGTAGACTAGAACTTTGCATTTGACAGTGGTATGGATCAGCAGATCATACACCCAGCCCAAAGAGAGGAGAAAATAGGGAACAACCATACTATGTTTGGAAAAATCACATGTGTTTTCTAAATTTAATGTCTACCAGAAAACATGCAAATGTTATCTTCATTTCTGAATGTACTGTCTTTGAAAGAGGATGAAATATCTATGCAACTGTTTCACTTTCCAAATGTACACAATTTGCTAATGTTAAGAATTATTTTTACCTGTACCTCAGCTAGTTAATTAGATGCATTTTCTAATGCAAAAGGCATTTTTTTATTTCACTATGACAGCTTCAAATGTTCATGAAGGTATAGCTTGTTCATAGTCAGGTATGTCAATAATCACTGTAGTTTAAATCAGTGATTGCTGAATAATAGATACAATAGAAAAAAACACACTCCCTGCTCTTTGGACAGATAATGTATGGTGAGAAAACAGTTTTAGATGGTGATGACATAGGAATTGTCTGCTCTACATGCAGATGCTGTTAGTCTATACTGATCCATGATATTTACTGGTTTTAGGTATTTCCATGTTTAAGCAAGTAGCTTAACTAAAATCTTACGAATAATATTTTTTTTGGTGAAAATTCCTTAGATCTGTACACCTTGAAATGGCTTTTTAATGTAGTTGAACACTGTAGCTTGCAATGAGTTAACACTTGGGAACAAATGTATCATTTGCAGCCTTGCAAAACACACTCTGTCCTTACACAACGTTTTTCCTCTTTCTTCCTTTACCTGTTCATCTATATTAGAGGTGATTTTAGATCATTGTATTAATTATTCCCGAAAACTTTAACAAACAGGAAATAGTGGTTTAGTTTTGTTTTTCTGAGGGAGACTGATTAAGAATTTTGTCAAGACACATATGTTGAAACAAAGTCTATAGAAAAGGCTGTTGAAGACCTAAAAGGACTAGTCACAAAATTTACTAGATATAAAGGGTCTTTTTTGCCCGAGAACTTAATCTAGGTCCTAGATTACTAAATACTTCGGGGCAGTTGCCACAGACATTGAAAAGAATTTAGGGTATTCAGCATGTCACAGTAGGTCCACAACATATGTTTAGATTCTGCCCTAATCTTCAGTTTTTGGTGACATGCTTAGTCTTAATATTTGCTCATCATTTCATCCCTTCAATCTCAGATTTTCAGATTCCTATAACTAAAGCCTCAGTCATATTGTGATAGTCCATCAGTTTAAGGAATAATTCAATTTCTATCATTACTGAACATGCAGTAATAAATAAAACTGCCCAAATAGCAGTTCATTTCTGGAATGCAGAATGTTCTCCTGGTATTATCCAAATGTTCTCCAAACAAGATAAATTTGCTGTGCAACCTTCCATGTCTTGTATATGCCATTATGTCTTCAGAGGGTTGTGTCTCAGTGTTTCTCTTTAATATATTTTGTCAACATTCATATAGGAGAAGAGGGGAAATGAGAAACTCTTTCCAATAAGACTGAAAACTGCTGCCCTATTTCTTATTTTTTGATTTGGTAGGTAAAAATAATTTTGCAAGGAAGGCATTCAAAAGCAGTGTTTATCCCAGTTTCTGTTCCATTTCATAATAATGTCAGAAAGGGACAAATATGTATTCTGTACATATAAATCTTTGTCTGTTCCCCCACCTTTATTCAGTACATTTATGCTATTTATTTTGTAAGTCTCTTTAAAGAAATGAATTACTTTCTTTGGAGGTTTGGCCTCTTAAATCATAGCAATATTTCTTTAATTTTGGAAGTGTTTATGTAGGAGGTGGAGTAAGACTGCTTTCCTGAGTGTAAGACTGCTTTCCATCATTATTTAAAAATTATAGTAGGGAGTATCACACCTTTGAGATATCCAAAACAAGTAGCTACTCAGACATTGGAATGACACAGGGATGGTGCTCTGGCTGAGATGCTCTCCAGCCTGCAACTAAAGAGCCATAAAACACTGTAGAAAAGAGCTGGTTTAGATACCACATTAATACAGAGTCTTAGCAGAACAAAGGGAGCTTACAGGATTTGTTGAAAACCAGAAGCAAAATTAGGCTACAGCATCAGTTATTTACAACTTGCCATTAATAAAGATCCTTCATTTATTCAGTGTTATGGAAATCAAAGCATATGCTTCACTTTGTTAACTTTTGTCTCATGTAAGACCCCTTGGCTGTGCTGCAGCCACGTCTATTTGCAACACACAGTAAGAAAACAGTTGTAAAGAGGTAACTTCCATTTAAGTAGTAACAAATGGATGAGATTCCTTAGTCACACTTGGACTGGCATGTCTGTCTACATCACACTCTGTCATTTTGCAGAAAACATAATGTAAGTTTGAAGATTCAATGTTTACACAGACACCACTCTTGTGAAGGAGAGACACTTTATGCAAATCACTAGAAAATTTTGTCCTGTCTTTATTAATGACTTAAATTTACAACACTGCAGATTAGCCACATATTGTTAATTTATGGACATAAAGAAGTATATTTGAAACAGATATATAAACTGCAAAAATCACCATGCTTTAACAGGCCAGTGCATAATTTGTCTCCTGTTTCCATTGACTCTCTGTGTACAGAGGTGTTAAGTGTAATCAGCTTCATATGTTGATTACTCTGAAGTAACATGCTGTAGGATTTTTTTCATGAGGTACATAAAGCGAAGACTGGCTTACAGTCTGAAGCACTGGATTTGAGATTTATATTTTTCAGGCCTATGGAATTCAGTTGAAAGGGTTGCCTTAGTGAATTTGGGAAGACCTTTTTAATCTCTTTCCACTAGTATCTCTTTCCAGCAAGGAAGCTGCAATTCTTCAAAGCTACTTAGTTCAGTAGCTCTTACTGGTGTGAGCTGGAAATTTAAAAGCCCTGAGAACAGGAGAATTTATCTTCTAAACAATATTGCCTTCTGCCTCCCTAGCAGATCATTAACCACAGAAACCTGGACACACTTTTCTAAGTTCAGACAAAACTAAATTCAACTGTGATGTGAAGCAGGATGGTGTCTTCAAGCCATAAGGAAACCACTGTGTTGTGTCTGGGGAAATGCAACTCTGCCAATATTGTACTTAGGGAAAATTGCCAGTACCTTAAATAATGCTGGCAGAAATCCATTTCAGGTACAAATTTCCAGTTTGGAAGGTCCTGTTTGAGTTTTCTGAGCTATTCAAAATGCCTGTAAACAATTAATCTTACAGGAAAATTCTTCAGGAATCTACAGCTATAATGATTAGATTATATTCAGCATAGTGCTTAGTAATGCTTGATAATGCTTGATTGAATGCATTTTTCTGAATTTCCCCATTGTGAGAGATTAATTGTTCTCTAGGTTCTTATCACATTAATTTAGTTGGGCCTTTTGAAGTCACAAGGAAGAAGGTATAAGAAAAGATCAAAAGACCTCTGAAAGCATCAATTAATGTGTTTAGCATGTCAAATTATGGTGCACAGGTTTGTTATTCTCTATTTAGTTTTAGAAATGCATCTGAAATGAGTAGGAGTTTTCAGAGTTAGGAATCTAACCTGAGATTTGAAACTAGAAGTCTTTTCCCACAGCTGAGAGAGAGAAGGAAAAGGGAACATGTGAATCAATCTGTTTGTGCTCTATATATCTTGTAATTGTGAATCTCGTTCAACTGACCCAATGTCACTTCATTCTTAGACCCCTAAATCAAGCACCTAAAAGTCAGTTAGAGTACATCTTTCTTGTTATGTGCCAAACACCTTCCCTGTTACATATAAGGATTTAATCTGGTCTTAGCCAAAGCAAATTCTTGATAATGTTTTATTAAGTGTTTAAATTAGGAGATATGAATATCTTTTAGAAGTGTAGTTTTTCTTCTTATTATTAAATAATATCACTGGAGTAGTTTTCTTCTTCCTGTTTATAAAACAAGTCCTTTGTTCATATACAGTAGTGAAGACACCTCAATAACAGAATTTTCTTTCAAGTATGGCTCAGAATGCAGTCCTTAAAAACTATTTAAGCACAGAATCACAGAAAGGTTCAGGTTGGAAGGGACCACAGTGGGTTGCCTGGTCTAACCTCCCTGCTCAAGTAGGGTTATATCAGAGCACATTGCACAGGATAGCATTCAGACAGTTCTTGAATATTTCCAGTGAGGGAGACTCCACAACTTCTCAGGGCAACCTGTTCCATTGCAGAGAAAATAAATTTTTCCTCATGTTCAGGTGGAATTTCCTGTGCATCAGTTTCTGCCCATTTCTTCTTGTCCTTTTGCTGGGCACCACTGAGCAGAGCCTGGCTGCATCCTCTTGACAGGCTCCCTTCAGATGTTTATAGACATTGATGTGGTCCCTCATCACTCCTCCTTAAGAAAAGTCCTCCCAAAATAAAAATTTGATAAAGCTCACCCTCTACTCTGGCAGAACTCAACTCTTAATAGAGTTATCAATCTATTAATTGATCCTTAGTGAAGAAAACAATACACATTAGCTCTAAGGAACAAAAACCTCAACACTAGGGTTCACTAGACATAATGCATTTAAAACCTAAGCATATACTTTGGCAGTTGACTAGGATATGTTAGGTTACCAGTGCCTCAAACCAACCTCAGAAAAGTATTTAAAGGAAAATCTATGGTAAGCAGATTGCACAGGAAGAAAATGATCATTAAAGACTCCAAAATTTTATAGCAGCATGGCACCTACAAAAAAAAATGAACCTGAAGAAGAAACAAAAAGTGAAAGGACCAAGGTGAATGAGAAATTTTTAATTGAGAATAAGTTCTGCAAAGTGTAAAATACACAATTAGCAAATTCAGTGGTGATTAAGCCATTTTATGTGTAACGGTAGAAGCTTACAAAAATTAACACTGTATGGCTGTGGAATAGAATAACAATTTGAAAATGTCTCATTAGATGTAAACATTTTGCTTGAGATGGAAGGATACCTGCCTGTAAATTTTTTATAAGACTTAGCAAAAAAAGAAGTATGTGTAGAGCTTGTGTCTCTCCTTTTCTGTATCTTTTGCTTTTTAAAATTATTGCTGTCCTGAAGGATGGGGGGGACACTGACAGGAGAAATTTTTGAAATTTTTGAAACAGATAGACTTAAAATTTAAAAACCTGATTTTTGTGCAATGAAGTTGCATAGATAATACCTTAATTTTTCTTTTATTATTTGCTGAAGTTTTGCTAATCCATCATCATCCTCAAATAAAATGAAAAGAATATATTGCAACAGTTATGTGAATTGCAGCACTTAAACACACTTTATCTGATTTCCTCTCATTTGGGGATAATAGTTGAAAGAGAAAGGGGAAGAAGAGAAAGAAAGAGTGAAACTCAGGTCCTTGGAAAGAACTAAAAGTTCTCATGGTGTTACAAGGGTTAAGCTTACCTTTTATATGTATCATTTATAAGAAATTTTGTCCGGTTCTTGTAGGAGCTGTTATTTTCAGAGACAATCCTAAGTAGTGGCTATGGAAAAAGAAGTTTTGCCTCTGAAACAGTCATGTATTGCATTACAATGCATGCTTCCAGAGAACTTCTGTGATAATTTAGTTTTTACATGTCTACAGCCAAGTCGTTCATGTCCTTAGTTCTGTTGGTCAAGGAGGATTGTTCTTTCAGTAAGCATTTAATAATAGCTGTTAGTACTCCGAGGGATTTTTATTCCCTACTGTTCAGCAACCAAAGGAAGAAGTTATTTCCCACAAGTCATCAGAGAGGACAGTCTCCAGGCTTGGCTTCCCTTAATATGCCAGTTTATAAACTGTGGTAGTTCAGCAGGTGTTTTGTGAGTCAAGTTTGCAACAAGGTGCTCTTAACAGGAGAAAAATGATACCTAACTCAGATTTGGCTAAGTCCAGTCTTGCATAATTGCCTTTGGGTTTATTTTTGAACATTCACCTCTAAAATTAGGGTGAAACCCTTCCCTCACCCCCTGCTTATTTTCAGTTCCAATTTAATTTCATGTCACTCTGTGTCAGCATATCACTTGAGTCTGCATCATCACTTGCTGTGACTTAGTTTATGTGCACGGCTGTGTCAGGTGGATCTCTGTAACCCTTGGCAAGTGGCTTTTGGACCTTGCAGAGTGTGCCCTGTGGCCACAGGCTTCTTGGCTCTGGATTGCCTCTCTGCCCTGCTTCCTGCTTTTCCCTAGAAGCCTGACGACAATGACAGAGAAAGAAACAGTTCTTGACACCAAATAAAAAAAAGTAAACACAATGAATTTATTGTTTTCATAGTCATGAGCACTTTTTGATCCTTAAGGACATGTAAATGAAGTGTTTCTATCACTACATGTACAGGTGAGAATATGCTGAAAACAAATTTGTATATTGTATTGCAAAAACAAAGGCTGAAATTTGTTATTCGTTTCCTTTAAGTAAAACTCCTGTAAGTATTGATTTGTTCCACATAAATTTCCCAAATTTAATTTTATATTTATAGTTCAGACTAAAACCAGTGGCTCATGTGAGATAGCTGTGTGGCATGAACCCTAGATAAACTATAATTTAAAGAAATAACTTTAGTGGGCTTTAATAGTGTGATGTTAAAAATAATATTTTATGGACAGTGTTATGACTATCATGCAATGGTTTTATTCATCAGGTTTTGTCATGAAACATAAAGTGTAAATCTCATCCTATGTACAATCTCAGTTTGGGATTTTCAGAGGATTAGGTAAGGAGCTGGAAAAAAAAATCCAGACATGATATCAGATAAAAAAAAAATTTAAGTTAGGGATGGGTCAGTAACACCAGATAAGAGACTACTTCCGTGGAAAATATTTAAATTGCACTGGTGCCAAGTCTCAGAGCTTAACAGGAAGAGCAGAGACAAATAGCTTCACCTTGCAGATTCCAAAGTCTCTAACTCACTCTTGAATTCTTTCAGTAGTGTTTCTTAGTTTTGCAGTCTATAAATTTGGTAGTAAGCAAGTCTCAACCTACACACGTGCAATAGAAACAGAATTTTAGTGCAACAAAGCTGAAAAAGTTTAGACATCTGGCCTTCAAATTATACATTATTTTAACACATAGTTTCTTTTCAAATTTCTAACACTTCGAAATATTAAAAGAACTGTAAAAAAAAGTCACTTTTTGATTAAAAAATATTAATAACATTTTTTAGCCTTTTAAGTCATAAAAAATTTGAAAAGTTAAAAATGAAGATTTCAAAATAAAGACTCGTGTTTATAATTGTTTCTCTCAGGGTTGATGGATTCTTAATGTTCCCTAGAGAGAGCAATAATCAATTCTAAAACAATAGGTCCAGTAAGCCTGCATTTATGTGTATTAATGTAATTCATAGCCAAGAGAGTAAGGAATTGCAAATCAAAGGATTTTCTTCCAATAGACTTTCTGACATACTCAGTTCCTCACTTGGAATCTTTGAGGAGAAACCTGGAATGAAACTCAATTTAAAATATAAATTAAAATAATGTATTATTAAGTTAAATGGCTTTTGGCTCAATTTGGGGTCTGGAAAAAAGGTCACTCACCTCTCAATGTGACATTTTTGCATGAGGATTTCAATTATAGCTATGTGTTTTGAAGGCTGTTGAATCTATCTGGAGAAATTCTCTTGAACAGACTCAAAAGAGCTTTTATAGGTGTAAGTGGAGAACTGAAAAGTTAACAGAATATACAATTGTGATTTTTATCAGTCTCAGTACTTTGATTTCCCAAAAGCCACAGCATTTAGTTTACCTCATGACTGAAGCATCTAACAGAATGCTAGACAGATGATAGTTTTATTTCTCAGCACTGATGAAAGCAGTTATGGTTCTGTGTGATGTTTCTTAGATGGATCACAGTATCATGAAACATAACTTTCATGGCTAATAAGGACTTGCAGCTCTGCTATCATGATGGCTCACTGGAGCCATATTATTATCTCTCTTGGTTGTATAGTGTCAACACTTTATGTCCAGGAGTACTTAATTAATAAATTATATATAATATGTGTTTTGGGAGTATTGTCTTATCCCACAGAGCAGGATACTGCACTAAAGAATTCCTACACATCAAAACTGTCATATCTTAAAACAAAAGTTTTTTCTGTACCTGGGAACTTGAACTCACAAATATGATAATGACCTTGTCCCACCTCCTCATGACCTACACCTAAATCACTGTGTCTTATTGCATTGTTGTTGAACATCACTGAGATGGCTAATTTAAAAGCCACAAACTCATCATTGGTTTTCCTATATCCTTTTGTTAGAGAGTATTAAGGAATGACTCTTCTGATTTTCAGGTCATAGTTTATTTATGAGAACAATTGATTTAGCAATACATAGAAGCATCAAACTTTAAATAGATTACACAGTTCATGCTTCATAAATCATTGGTCACACATTCTTAACTTTCACAGAAACTCAACTCTGTATTTTCCTCTCACAACAGTGGATGACCCTTTCATAATTACATTAAAACGCAATTAGTTTTTGTAGATTAACTATAGACAGACTTTAAATGTGAAACTGTATTTACAAAGTCTTTTCCTAAACATTCTTGAAATGAAGTGTATCAGCAGCATTTCACACTAAGAAACACTACTATTTTTACAGCAGTATTGCTTTCATAACAGTACTATGTATTCTGCAAAGTGTTTGTATACTTCACATTTTATCTGTTGTGGATGATGTACTGAAAGTGATATGTTATATATTTATTCACACTTCATTTTGGAGCTGACAATTGTAGCATATACTTCCCTTCTCATACTTTACCAATTACCTTAACCCTGACCTGCATGAATGTAATTTTCTGCATTAATGAGAAGTAGCTGTCTCTGGGAAGAGCCTGAGCTGAGTAAACACTGTCAGCTGTGTCAAATGGTGATGATAAACAGCTTTCACTCTTTATTTATGGCTGCCACTGCTGACGGAGGAATTCAAACTTATTCAAATGTCTGTTTATTTGTAAGCCAAGGACTACTGTGAAGTCCTGAAGACTAAGGAAGCATGCATTCTAAAAATAGTTTAGTGTTATATTGTTGCAGAGTTGCATGAATTTTATGTTCTGGGAAGTCTACAGCTGTAATGCTGCCGCTTCTGGTTTGAATGGGAAACAACAAATTTGGAAGTACACATTTGAGCTTGACAAGCATCTGAAGTTATACTTCATTCAGAAATTAAAATTAGTCAATTAGTCAACACTCAAAACATCTGCACCGATTTTTGTTCATAATTGAAAACTTAAGTGTTTATAACTCCTCACAGAACAGAAATTCTGATACTTTTTCCCATTTATAGGTGTTTAAATGTTGAGAAGAATAGTCTGTGAAAGAAAAGGAAACATTGCCAATGATGATCCCCTAGGTGTTCTCCATTCTTCTTTAGGTTTTCAAGAACCTATAAACTTCAGTGGTAGCAAGCTACCACCAAACATACATATAACCTGTGTGAGGACCAGAGGGATCAGTTAAAAATAGAAAAAAGAAGGTACTTTACAGAGTGGCTAGTGAATTTATGGAATGTGATGTGAAGGCAGATGACAGTAGATGCTTTAAAAATCGACAAATTCACAATATTATTAAACATACAGTGTGAAGAATCTAACATCAGGGATGTAATATCTAACATCCTTTTTGTTCAACTTGGTGGTGTTTGCACCCAACACTATTTGCAGAAAAATAACTGAGAACTAAGATACTGTTTTCTGACATGGATGCAGAAAGTTTTTTTATGTAATATTTATTTATTCATATTACTTTGTGCTGGGCAATGTTCAAATGTTCAACTCCAGAAGAAGTCTATATGAAAATTTCCTTGTGGTCCTTTATATTAAAGTTGCTAACCAGAGTAGGATTTGTCTGAAGTCTGCTCAGGTACTTGGAAATTCTCCTATTGATCAGGAATTATACAGAAAGGTTAAATTTCTAATGAGCAAAACAGGCAATGTCAAATTTGAGCAGCATGTGAAATATTGGAACAGCACTTTCATGCATGTTCCTATGCAAATTTTCAAGGAAAACATTAACTAAAAAGAAGGTATTCTGGGAAATCAACAAAAAATGGTTGGAAAATTTGGCTCAAATTTGGCTGTATCCAGCTTGACTAAGCATCTTGAATATTTCTGTCAATTATTTTTCAAATACCTGGAGAAAATATTTAAAGGAAACAGCAATTTCAGATTGTAGCTTGCGTGTTTTTCCATTTGGTTTCCTATTCTCCCTACTTGATTAAATTTCAGCTTTAGAACTGCCCTATTGCTCTTCTAGGATGCAGATACACAGCTTCAGTGGAAAAGCTGGGAGTTTCCCAGGCATGCGGCTTTAGTGATCGTATCACCACTGTTTGAAAAGTGGGAGCTGTGACTTTGAACTCCTGTAGTCCAAAATGGGAATAGAACTGAGGCACTTTTGATTTCTTTGACATTCTGTGATGGGTCATAGAAAGATGAACAACAGCTCCATCTCGACATCTATTGACACTGGCATTATCTTAAAAAGTACCTAAAACATGAAATGTTGAGATTTCTGAAGATGGCAGAAATACCTACGGACACAGAAGAAGTTCAGATTTGTTCTGGTGCTGAGTGTTTTCACTGACAATCTCTTTGTGTTCTTACCTGTGTGATGGGAACCTGATCCACCTCTTGGAATCCTTCCACTTCCTGTTGTCTGCATGCATTAGGAGGCTTATGCAGCCTCTCTGGGGTTGTATTAATGGTGGAAGGGTAGCTGAATGATGCTTGAAAAGAGGATTATCTTTAAAAATCAGATTTTAAAATAATTTTTTTCTGATATCTTCATTAGTTAGTTAATATTTAGGGTATCTGCCTTTAGATAGAAGGCTCTCACTGTAGCCAGTAGTGATACTGTAGCTGAAATTCTTATGACTCATAATGACTGAAACTCTTATGGGTTGTCTCTTTAGCTTGTATGTCTAAAGAAGGTATACTAACATTCAAACCTCTTGGAAATATTTTAAACAACTGTATAATTATTGTTAGCTTTGGCTTTAATTATTTTCCTCTGTTAAGCTTCTGAGATATCTTGACTTAACGAAACTAAAGCAGCAGGCAGATGGCTTTTCATCTATTGTTAAATTTCAGGGGCTTACTAGTGCTAATTATTTTGAAATAGATTCCTAGGATATTATGCATTATTTCAATGAATAATGCAGGACTGGCAATTTATTGGCAGAACATTCACAGGAGTGCCATAAATCTAGAAATAACATAAAAGCAGAGTGGATACATATTTTAAAAGCACAGCTTGGGGAATCACATTTGGGCAATGCTACAAACCTTCTTATGAGGGCGCATATTTTTAAATATAATCAAATCAAGAGATTGTCAGTGAGAGACTGGAGTTTATTCTACATATTATTATGACAGCTAACAGACAGTTATTGAAATTCAATATTATATACTAGATCCTGTGCAAACTCACAAGGTAGAAAGAGAGAACCTGTACTGTCAAGAACTTGCAACCCAAATATGAAGGCTGCACGTGCATCACCTGTATACAGGTGAGAAGTAACAAGAAGACATTCACAGCTGAGGTCATAGCCTATATTTCCCAGGCAGCAGCAGCCCATGATTTTATATGCATGTCCTCAAAGGAAAGAGTGAGAAAAATGGTAACAGTTAATGAGATAGCTCTGTAGTTGTTCAAAGCAAGCCCTGTCCAAGCTTGAAAAGCAGTTATAGAACTGAACACAGAGATCCTCTACTAAATACAGAGGGAGTAAAAATAGAAAAATATTTTTATTTTTTTGTTTAGAATGAAGTATGATTTTATAAAAGACATTTTAATCTAGGAATCCTGACACTCATGAAAATACAGCTGGATATGCTTTGGGATTTAAAGCAGCATCAGCTCTACCTCATAGGAGGTATGAGAGGCTGCTCAAACCTCCAATTTGGTTGCACTGTAGGGCACAGGGATTTGGACAGTTATTCTTACTGTTGCGATAGTATTTAAAGACATTTAAATAATTTAATAGTGGCCACTATTGGAGGCAGGGTACTAATCTGGGTAAACCTTTACTATGCTGCAGTATGAGCATTTCTGTGTTCCTTCCATTAGATTTGCCTGCAGTACCTTTAGGACTGATTCATAACAAGCCTTAGTGTAAGACAAATATACTATACTACATATAGAGGAAATAGATATAAAAGGATGTAATTTTAAAAAAGATGATGATATAGAACAAATAAAAATGGCAAGGTAAAAAAAAGAAATCCTTGAATTGTAAAACAAAACAAAGGAATCATTCTAGTTTCAGTTGTAGAAATGTACTGAAAGATTTGGGCAATAAATTGAATATTCTAAGGAAGAAAGCCTTTCATTCTTATTGATTCTTTCATGCTTATTGATTACTATTTTTTATAATTAAGAAATTCAGTTTAAGGTTCCCAGTACTTTTGAGCACTTGAATTGACCATACATGTGTAGAAACCATACCACTGCAATGTATTATAGCAGTAATAGCACATGGCCTATGGCCTTTCCAAGGAATAAAACAGTTAGTGAGGCAGAGTATTATCAAGGTGAGGTAGCAGCAGTAAATATATATGAAATTAAAAAGGTATTTTTATTAAATATTACAGTATGTATGCATGTTTGATGCCAATTTACAGAGTGAAGATACTTTAAGCTTTAGTCCATGTGATTTTAGTTTTCTGGACTATACACATGCACACCAGTAAGTGGAAAATTATTAGGAAAAGACTTTTTAGACATTTCTGTTTGTATTTTTATAATTTTCTGTAGGTTCTGCTCTTCTGTAATTAACTTCATTCAAAATGTACTACACTTCAGAATGGACTGGTAATAATGGATGTTTATATTCAGAATTTTACTTTGTTGTGATCTAATCTGATTTTATGTAGAGATGCATATGCAAAATGGTTATTAGGAAAAGCTAGCATGACCATTTGCCCTAGTGTCTAGCCAGTCTGAGTTTTTTCTGGGGTAATTTTTCTAAATTTTTCAAAAGAAATTTTGAGATTGATAGGCATAAGTCTTTATCAGTTATTAGATTTGAGTAATGCCTTTCAGCTGCTAAAGAAAAGATTTTTGCAAGGCTGATTGCATTTGTTTCCAGAAGAAAGATGAGAAAGACTTTTCAGTAAGTATTCTTCCAACCTTAAGATGTCTTAAAGGTTAGATTGTCTAATGATGACTCAGTCACACACTTAGAGCTAACTGCTTAATCCTAGTGCTACTTGTACTTCCAAATCAATCCTACTGTTAGCTTCACTTCCAAATTAATGACATCCACTCTGAATGAATTACACCATGAAACAAGGTTTGGACTCTCTTAATCAATATATACTCATTTTTGTTGTTTCTCTCCTGAATATATGTATAGACAAGACTTTGATATTTGTATTTCCATAACTTTCCCTGAAATTCACTTTTAGTCTAGTGTTCTTTCTTGGCCTTATGTTTTCTTTCCTGTTGAATTTCTTTCTAAGCTTGACAGCATAAAGCATCTTGGAAGGCTTGCTGTGCTCTGCATCCCCTCATTCAGCACACAGGAGAGTGCTTGTCACAATCACTATTCTAAGATAGTCACAGTACCCCTCAAAAATTCTGCACCACCCTTTTAGGAGATACCACCTGTTCTAGGCATGTGGATGTACAAAATTCAAATAGAAAAGAATTGGCAGGTTAGATTTAGATGAGTAATCAACATGAAGTACAGAGCTGGAAGTAAAATTTTTCAACTTGACCTGAAAAGCCAAAGTCAGTAGCTGGCAACTACAGCACATCCTCATCCCCAGCAGGTTGAGCTCTTTTTTCAGCAGCTCTGGGAAATGGAGAACCAAAGCTTTTGGGACTTTCAGTGAAATTCCAACAGGTGAGAAAATTTAGGTGGAGCCCGAGCATGGCAAACTGCATCAAGTCTGATGAAGAACTGGGACTTGAGGGAGCAGGACAGGCTGGCACACAGATTCTTGGTTTCTCAGCACCCTAGGTTTACAGAGACAGAGCACCCCAATATTTCAGAGCACACACATTGTCTTTCCAGCTCCTCAGGTCCCCAAACACCTGCAGACAGGTTGCCAAGATACCACTGCTCTATTCTCAGAAGCTCACAGGATGATGAGACTAAAGAAGATAGACTTTCTGCTTCTTTGGAAGCCAACATGGCAAGTTGTCTGAGAAATCTGGTTTTAGCCCAGAGGTTTCTTTCCTGTGGAATATTATGAAAAGGGAGATAGAGTATAAACAGTGCCATAAACTCTTGAACTGCTGAGTTTGTTTCCTTGATAAAAGTTAAGAATTGAGATTTTGCTTCTAATCAACATAATAAAAATATCAAACACCTAAAATTTTCCAGACAGTTCAAGGTAGTAGCAGATACATGATGTGAATCACCAAAAATGTAACACAGTAAATTACACACGTCTAATCACAAAAATATGAGGACTACAGCACTTCACACCCCATAAGTTCTTCTATTTATATAAAATCCATGATTGTTCTATGGCCCAAAAAATATATAGGTAAAAATGAACTACTTTCCTGAGCTGGCATCTGAATGAACATTGTCCTAGTAGTAGCAAAGAAAAATAAATGATCAGTAACCACAGATATGAACATTTTACAGTCTGAAGGATTAGCAATTCAAAGCAAAATAGGGTGAAAATAAGTAAGGAAAAAATTGTTTTACTTAAAATGTTGCTGCAGTTGTACAATATTTCATATAGCTTTAAATGACATTGAAGAAGCATATATATCTGCCACCAGATACATGTTAAAAACATGTCTAGTTCTCTGAGATACCATAAAGGACTCTAATTTGCACCGGACAAATGCTGAGTATTTGAAATTCCATGAGGCACCATTCAATGGGAATTACTTCTATTTTCTCTTAAAGTCCCCCAGTCACTACTTGACTTGTGGGCACATCAAAATCAGTATAGAGAAGTCCATTTTAAGTTAACAAATAATTTAATGACCTATTTAGATGCCTCCTATTAGCATTCTACAAAGTGATTTTTTTAATAGGCATTCACTGTTAGAACCAAGTCTCCTATGGACTTCATCTAACAATTGAATTGTTCAGTATGAAACTAGTGTAAATTTTGGCTGAGGCAGAAGACAATTTGTAAACATATATGGAAGAGCCTTATTAAGGTTGTTTTTCTTCTGCTAGTTCTTGGAATATTTTTTCCCTTAATTTCTGGAATATATCCGTATATCTAAAGTTTTTTCTTTCATTTAAATTGAAACAAAATTGTTAGTTCATAGACCCAATGAAAAACAGTTCAGAGAAAATTAAGTTTCCATAAATTACTCCACTTTGCACCTCTTTCCCAAGTTTTTCTTCAATAAAAAACCCAAAACTATGGAAATGTCCTGAGAGGCATTTGTTACTATTTTCTTTCTAACAAATGAAATGGTTTGGTGTATTTATTTGTTTTTAAATTTGTATTTCTACTAATTCTGAGAAACTATCGCCAGAAGTGATGCTACTCTAAATTTGCCTTCATTTTGCAAAGACACAAACATAAATATACAAATCCAGATACAACAAGGATAAAAGTCCATCTTTCTAAGACAAGCATTTTTTTCCCTCCCAGCTGCCAGAGAAATTGCTACTTCTATGCAAGTATTTGCAGAAATGAGTAATGTCACAATGCAGAGTTGATAATTTGGGCAGAACTGATACATGAGGCGTGTTTCAATGTATGATAAGAAATATATCACTGTCATTAACTAATTTTTTGTTAACAAACACTGCATGGTAGTTTGTAATAATATGGTATTGGGAAATGTTTATATTTTTGTCATTTAGATCTAGAATGAGTCATACTCAGTGGAATGGCATAATTGTCCTCATTATAGAGTTATTGAAGAAAATGTATGTCTGTTTTTGTTGCTGGGATTAAGGATCTGATGTTGCATTCATTGAAACTGATGTTAATACTCCTAGTGATTCAGAAGTGGAAGGATAGGCCCTCAGTGGAGCTGTCTAAGTAGCTTATGGAAGCAGGTGATTCTGCATCTAAATGTTTATGTATTTTTTTTCTTTCATTCTTCTGAATCTTTTATTTGATAATTCCAAACAGAAAGGGGGGGAGGAATGCCACAAATCATATCTGATTTCTCTTCAGCATCTCTTTGCCACTTTTTACTGCAAATCTGAAATACAACTTTTTTTAAGTTCATGCAAAAAACCCCAGCTCCCCTTCCCAGCTGAGAGAGGAGAAAAAATAAGGTGGATAATAGCTCACAGGTTGAGATATGGCAGTTTACTAAAGCAAAGTGAAACTTTGCACTTACACAAGCAAAGAGAAAAAAAAAAGGTTTATTCTCTACTTCCCATCAGTGAGTGGTGTCCATCTGCTTCCCCATCAGCAGGGTTTCAGCACATGGAGAAGTCACTCCTGAGGGAAACACTGCAGATAACAAACGCCCCTCCATTCTTCCTCCCTCCCTTAGCTTTTATACCTGAGCTGTCACACAGTGTGGAGTGGCCCTTTGGTTAATTTGGGCCAGCTGGCCTGGCTGTGTCCCCTCCCAGGACCTTTCCCGCCCCCAGCCCCCCAATGGGGCCGGGATGTTGGGAGCCAGCGCTGGCTGTGCCAGCCCTGCCCAGCAGCAGCCAAAACACTGGAGGGTTATCAGCTCCTTTGCAGCTACCAGGGAAAGCACAGCACTGAGAGGGCTGCTGGGGGAAAGTGAACTCCAGCTCACAGCCAGACCCAATACAGGTATCAGCTCATGTTCATCTTAAAAGAAGTAAACTTACTGTCTTTGTAGGAATAAATCCTTGAGTCCTTTCAAATGAATGTGTACAAGCTGACCTTTTAAATCTTTTACTATGGAATGTACAATATACTTAGGTAATGAAAAATCCTAAAAATCTCTTAGAAGTGCAGAAAAGAATGAATAACTTCTGAAGATTAAATTAACAATACAGTGCAAAAATGATGGAGTTGTTTCTCTGGTGCAAACAAGCCCGTCCCTCTGAATATAATCAGACTGTTTTCATGAAATATTACAACTTTTTTCCCAACAGGAAGCTTGAATACATACACAAACATATATGCAAGGCATGTGAACAGATTCACTCCTGCTCTCATAGAAAATACCAAACGTAATGTAGGCAGCAATTTCATTTGGTCTGAAATTTCTTTGCCTGTTTACTTCACATCAAAAGGCTCAGTGCTCTGCTTCTATGTGAAGCAAGAGGGTGTGATTCATACCTTGTTTTTTATCTATCTCAGGTAATTCAGGTTTCTCTGTCTTATCTGCTCAGCAATGTAGAAAAAAGTCTTTATGTGTGCATTCTCAAGCGAATAAATTTCAGGAACATGATAAATTTTTATTTTATTTTGTTTTAATTTTTAATATTGAGAAGTCTGATTTTCATTGATTTAATGAAAAGTATTTCCATAATAGACACATGAAATAACTGTGCTCATATAGACTTTTTAAAATAAAATTCCGATGTGCTGCTCTGATACTAGTAATTCTGTCAGATCTCCACAAGTTCCAAATTTTAGATGTGGACTAAGTTCTTTTGAAATATTTATCATCATGAAAGAGAATTTTAAATAAAATGTTAGAAGAAGATGTGTTTAGAAACTGGAGTTCTTATTCTTCCTTGGCCAGAAATAGGCTGCATTTTCTTGCTTTGTTGGTCTTATATTTGTAATATAAAGGATAGAAGTGGGGGACTCCACTGATCTGCAAAGTAATTTGTCTTCAAGTGCCTCTGGGTCAATATATGAACCTCATTACTTTGACAGAAGAGAGAGATTTCCCTGCTATTCAGTCAAGTTGCAGTAACTTGGTTTTCTCAAGGTAGTGAGTAAATATGCAGATTGTTATCGTGGCTCTGCTGATTGCTGACTTGTTCAATGGAAGTAACTTGATTGAAAAGAGAAGCTGTGTGCAGTTCATTGCTTTTTCCCTTCCTTTTTTTTTCTATTTTTAAATTTCATGTTTCTTTCTTGTTTCTATGTAGTCTTTTGATTAAACCTTTTTCATCAATATTCAAAGACATAATTTGTAAAGTGGATTTATTTTCTGCTGTCTGCATGCTTCTGGTGAGCTTTCATGAAACAATTCCATTACTTCTTTGTGGTCCTTTTGCATTAATAAGACTAAAATCAGAATATTATCAAATTTTCAGGAAATAAATTAAATCTGTGTCAATATTTCAACATATACATGCGTAATATTCTATTTTTCAGTTTTAAAATTTTTGTTTTTCCTAAGGTTAAAAAAAAGGGTCTTTACCATTGAATTCTAGTTTAGAATTTTGCCTTTGAACAATGTATGAAATGTAGAAAACTGATAGTAAATATTTTAATAGTGTTCTTGTGATCATTGGAAAGGCTACTTATTGACACTCATGGCTTACAGCCACTTATGAAGTCTTAGTATGTACTCAGGGGAGCAGTGGAAATGTAGTTCAAAATATCCACTGCATGTCTGGTAATCATTTTTTTCACTGTCTATAAATTATATGTGAATTTAAATATGATAAATGGTTCCCTTCTCTTTATACTTAATCTTGTAAAGAGTTATGAAGAATTATGACTATATATTTATATTTGTCAAGATGCTGAACAGCTTAAGGAAGACCATTGCCTTCAATGGGTAGTTACAGGACAAGTGAGTTTGAAGTGGTCAAATATCTCTCTCCAATAGAGAATCTTCACCAAATCATAAGATTTTCTTCTGATGAGCTCTAATTTTTCCACTTTTTTTCTCAAATACTTTTCTACTTCCAGTAGTACCTTTGCAATCCTGGAAAGATGAGTTAGCCTAGAGGCCACTCCTGTAACTACTGCCACCAGTAGTCAACACAGAAATTCCAGTGGCATGAAGCTATGTTTTTTGGGTCTTGTGTCAGGGCAAGGATAAAAGCCTTACCAAATCGTGTTTCATAGATTAAGCTTTTTGACAGAGTTCAGTGTTCCATCTCCAAATTATATCCCTGTGTGTTAAAAATCCTCAGTGATTCCTCATATATGGAACACTTGTTCATGTCTTTGTACTGAGAACGGGCAAGAACAGGTAGGAATAGGTATTTCAAGTTTTTTATGTAAAGATGGAAATTAAAGATTTGCTTACAATTGTATAAAGACTTTAACTGTTTTAAAATTGGTAAAACTGGTGATTAACAGGGGTGGAGCTTTTGAGTAAAAGCTAAAATATTATGAAAGTCAAGGTTGAGCCAGTGAGCTGTAAAGGAGGAAAAAATTGATAATATACATGCAGTTTTGTGAATAGATTTCAAATGGGAGAAAGCTTAAGGTTGATATATAGATTAAAATGCATATCATATCAAAGAAGCAGGAAAATAATCATGGCCAGAGTAACCATGATAAAATGCAGGCTGAAAAAAAAATACCATAAGCCTGCATGGGTGGAAGTTATTTTACATAGCTGGGTTCCTTTAGTGATCACCAGAACAAGAACACCCCTTATAAAAGAAATTAATCCTGTTTATTTCAGGCACCTGTTTTATGATGGCCTCAACAATGTTGTGGAGGGATTCCTCTCTCTCTGCTGAAGACAGAAGTATCGTCCATGACTGGATCACAAAATACAAAAGGATTAGGTGTGAAAATAAAGTAAAATTGTAACCACTTAAGTGCTTGCCTCCCTGTAAAAATTACCCACTTTTCAGAAAGTTCTAATGCTCTGGTTCCCAGCTAAAGCAAAATAAGGAAATGCAGCTTTCCTGCACATTCATAAATTAAGGAGTGCAGGTACTAAATATGGAATCTGAGACCTGAAAGATCCTTAGAGTTATTTGTGGTAAAAGAAGATTGGCTTCCTACATATATTTTGGACAGGGTAATAAATTTCAAATATCTATCCAAAGAAGAATATGCAGTTGTTGCTGCTGCAGCTGTTGGAGTATTTAACAGCTGATCTTATGTGGTATCTCTAAGCAAGAGAAAATTTATCAGGAAAAAAATCGTTCAAATGAGATACTGAGATATGAAATGATGATTTAAAAATTAGTTATCAGTTCAGGAAACAACCCAGGTTTCAGTTAGTTATAAATTCTAATTCCAGCCCATCGATCTGTTTACCTTGAAGTTCAATACACATGGTACTGTGTTTTAAATGGGCTACTGTTTCTGTCAAAACAGGGCTTGTACTTTATATCCATATGCACAATTTCAAAAAGGATGTTCTTGGATAGGTTTGTTTTGATGACTGCAGTTCAGGAAGTACTATGAGTAGGCAGTTGAAAAATCATCTTAAAGTAAAATAAAATCACTTCTTGAACATCATATTCTCTCTTAAAGCAGGAATATCTTCTGCTCTGCATGGTGCAGTTTGATCAAAAAAGGAGAAAGTAATAATAATCCAAAGAACTGAAAACCATCAGAGAAATGTGAACAGTCAGTAGTGTCATCCTAACTATTCTGTTCATTCAAATACATTTTTTAGTCCATTTTATAGAGGTTATTGCTATGCTGCTGAAAGGATAGATGTCTTTGAAGGAAGGAAGGAAGGGCCATGCTTAAAAATAGCACTTAAAATTGTGTTCTTTCGACAGTCACCATGTACAGCTGAAAGCATTTTATGTCTATAATGAATTCTGGTAAAAACACTTTCACTGTTCTCAGCAGCTTGTCCATGAGCCCGTTCCAATAGGTAATCAGATGTTGTTTGGCAGTCACCAAAAATATTCATTCTCTTCTTTAAAACAATTTCCACAGACACTTTGCAAAAGCACAATTCTTCTCCTAATGGCCACATCTGTTCATTAGCAAACAGACTTTTTGAAATGACATTTTGTCTAGTTGTTACATAAGCTTTCTGTCTGATCTTAGAAATCCTGGTTGTACTGTTGGTGCTATGGTTTTGTCAAGTTTCAAAGTTGGACTGCAGCTGGGTGTAAATGACAGGTTGTCATTGCAAGGCTGGTATTTCATTGTTTGACATTCTTTCCTACGAGTCAGTATAAACAGAAGTCCCTGACTGGAGACAGATGTTAGATGGCACTGGAGCTTGTATTTCCCTCCAGGTAAGAAATATAGATAGAGAGCAGTTTGTTGATCAGAGACCTGTGGAGAGGTGGACTGTGTTCCTGCAAATGCTGCATGTCTTCAGGCTGGACACTATACTTCCATTGGGTTTCTGTAACATAGATATGTGTAGATATGATCCATAGATTGGGTATCTTCTAGGGGAAAGTCCTACATAAAATAAATCTACTGCTATCAAAAACTAAAATTCTGAAATCTGGCCATGTACATTTTCATGACAATTTTTAAAGTAATGCTGAACATCCTAGTCTAATTTTCTAGTCTTCTGATTACTTTCTGCCTTTCAGAATTTTCCCTTCAGTTTAATTTAAGTCTTTTCATATTTCAACATGCTGTTCAGTATTGTGGTGTTCAGTACTCCAGGCAGCTGCTGTTTTCATCCCTAAAGGTGATATTACTTCAGTGGTCTGACCTAATTCACACATGAGCTGTAAGACTTAAGAGTACCTTAATGCCCTTCTCAAGAATGAAAGACAATGCAAAGGATCTGTCCAGGATGTTATTGTGCGTATGTTCCCTCCTATTTTCTCCTATATTAAATACAAGTCCTTTAAATTATTTTTTTCCCTACGAAGTATTTTAACTGATATTTAACAAATTCAACCCAAATAGTAACAAAACCCTCCCCCTTCTCCACTGAAAGCTAGCCTTATTACACAGATATTAAGTAGATGTTTCCATATAATTTATTTACAGATCTTTCCTCTGTTGTTTGTACATATTTAATCTCATTTGCCATGAGTGTATCCTTTAATCTTATTTTACAGTTGCAATTACAAAGCTTCCTTACATGTTTCTTGTGAGAGAATGTTAAGTCCTCTGCAAAGCAGGCACTCGGCTCTGCTTTTCATCTCTCAGGAGTTTTCTGTGTGCAGTATGAATCAGTGTTCCATCATTCATACTGTGACAACCACGTTTACTGTACTCTGACAGTGATGGCTGTCCTCAAATATGAATTTAAAATTTTAGTAACACAGTCACATAAAAGCAATGATACTCTAATATCAAGGCTCCTGTTGAGAAAAGTTCTGCTGAAGGACAAGCCTGTGCATAAGATTCTGGCTATGGTACCTGTGCTGATAGCTAAGGTCATTAGCTAATGTCCTTTCTGTATTATATATTCACTGTCATTACTGTATAGATTGCAATGAAACACTGAATGGCTCAACACATTCCAAATTAGGTAGAGGACAGCATCTTGGTCCCAGAGAAATTAATCACAGAATTTCTAGGGAGTTTCAAAGCAGAATCAAAACCACAAGAGTGTTTCTATATAGGTGTTGCAGCTGTGAACAGCTTCCATAATTTTGGTTACCTACAGCCTGCTGCCCATTTTTCCTCTCTATGTTTTCACATGAATGCTTTCTTCACGGCTATGTGAAGAAAGAATTACAATTATTTCTAAAATGTGTATTGCAGTACAATATGTAATTGATGCTGTGCAAAGAGCCAACTTTGTGCTTGGTGCTGTACAAACACAGAATGGGGTCCATTATACCCACTGCTAAGTGCTGACATGGCCAAATTTATTTTGTAGAGGAGACTCTATTCTGCAGCTCACACTCTCTCAGGAACTGTTCAATTAATCAGTAAGGTTATATCTCTGTTTTATTATCAATGAAAGAATGGTTTGAATTTTATTTTTTTTTTTCTTCTAAAAAAGAGAAAGAAATCAGAATTAAGCCTGGGGAAATATTACATGCAACTAAATGACAAATTTTACCCAAGTTGACTAAATCTGTTAGCCTAAAAGCCTGTGGGCCCAAGTAAAGGATCCTGATTATTATCTCTGAAGAAAAGTTTCTCAGTTTTGAAAACTCTGTTCTGTTGACTGTTGATTAACTCACAGAGTGAAAATTCTTGAAATTACTTTCTGTGGGAACAAGAGCACACAAGAATGATTTTCTTATTCTCTTCCCCAGGTCACAAAACACATATTTTTCTTCCTGCCTCAAATGTATAGAATGTGCAGTTACATCAAGTCTACAGTCTTATTCAAAATAAATATTTATGATTATTTTCCAGGCAATTTCAAACCCCTATATGCCTTATATACTAAGCAATTGAGAACAAAATGTCATCTGTTCAGTTTAGAGTCATAATTCTCTTATGGGTTATTTGTACATAACCAAATTGTTAAGTTTTGTTCTGGAAAATGAAATAAACTGATCTAGAAATCTTTATTTTAATTTGATGATCTGATATAAGTCACTGAGAAATTTCTATAAGAACGAGAAATTTGGATAACATATATGCTGAAGATTCAGCAAACCAAAAATTTGAAAGGAAATGTTGAAAACACAGGGAAGAAGCTTCTTGAGTGGCTTCTCCCAGGGTATTTGAATAAAATATTCAAGTTCTACTTATTCGACTTTTTTGTATATACTGTTTTGTTATTAAAATTTTAAGAAGTCAGAATATAAATTTACTGACTATGTAGAAACACAGCTTTTGGTCCTATGTTTGTGGTATGCATCAATTTAGTAGTGTACAATGCAAAACCAGTAAAAAGGAAAACTGGAAATAAAAATATTATGCTTTTGCATATTAAAGATAGGATAAAAGGTGCATAAATTGAGATGGTCAAAATTATAATAAGTTAATAAACTTATTTTTCAAAATTATATGTATTTTCTATTATTTCTAAGCTCTGATTGTGGTAAGCACATAAAATAAGTGGAGAAAACTTCATTTTATATAATCAAGAAGAGGAGGTGGGTGCAACCTTTCATATTAATATCTCCACAGATATGGATAGTGAGTTCATTGATGGCACAAACTGTGTTTCATAAAAAAGGAGTAGAGATGAATCACACTAATATAGAGTTTTGTTTTCTGATAATGTAAATTCTTGGAATCTACCCACTCTTGGAGAGCCCAAATGAGGGACTTCGATTTTGCAAAAGTTATTTACTTCACCAATTATACATCTTTATTTTAAGATAAGAAATAAAGTCTTTTCCTTGCTACATGGGTACAAATAGTAATAAATAAATAAAGTAATAAACAAAGCTGAATATCAGCAGAGACATCCATATGTAATAAATCTTGGGCAACTGATTCAAGCAAAGCAAATAATATCTATCAAAAGAACATTTTCAAAGAAGTATTAAAGGTTGCTCCAACAGCTGAAAAATATAGGAAAATGAATCCTTCTTTTCTTTTTTCCTTCCTTCCTTCCTTCCTTCCTTCTGCAACTTCCGCAACTTCCGCAACTTCCGCAACTTCCACAACTTCCTTCCTTCTGCAACTTCCTTCCTTCCTTCCGCAACTTCCTTCCCAACTTCCTTCCACAACTTCTTTCCTTCCGCAACTTCCTTCCGCAACTTCCTTCCTTCCTTCCGCAGCTTCCTTCCGCAACTTCCTTCCTTCCTTCCTTCCTTCCTTCCGCAACTTCCTTCCTTCCTTCCGCAACTTCCTTCCTTCCTTTCGCAACTTCCTTCTGCAACTTCCTTCCGCAACTTCCTTCCGCAACTTCCTTCCGCAACTTCCTTCCGCAACTTCCTTCTGCAACTTTCTTCCTTCCTTGGAACAAGAGCAGGTAGAGAAATTAAAGAAAACAGAAGTCTTCAAGGCACTATATTTTAAGGTCTCAGCAAATTTTTTTGGACCCTAACTAGTTTTGGATGACAGTTTAAACTTATAAACTGAGACAAACAATCAATTAGTTTCCCATTAGCTCTGATATTTCTACTTTTCCTAAAGCAATACAACCAGATGGAAGATCTTATTGTTCACATCTTTATTGCATTCAATATCTGCCAGAAAATAAAAATCATAGGTTTTGATTTGTTGTTTTTTTTTTTTTTTTTCCCCTCTCTGCAGTTATGGAATATTTTGCATCAGCGATTTAGAGAAAAAAAAAGGTAAAAAAGATAAAAATCTGTGAAATATACAAATAGCTCTTTAGATATTCTGTACCTTTCCCTTCTTTTGAGTCTTTCCATATCTAGGATTCTTTCTTTCCATGTCCATCCTAGAAGTTATGGGGGGGATTTTTTCATTTCTTTGGTTGGGTTTCTTGTGTGTTAAAACAATAGTTTCTGAAAGAGAGAAATTATTTGGAAAATGAGAATATGTTGCTTCAGGATAGAAGCAGCCAAGTACTTTGTGGGATTTTGTCCACTATCCATTTCCCCACTTTCCCCCTTAAGCTTTGTACTGTAGGAGTCAATAGCTGAAATTGAACAATGCTTTATCCCTGTTATCAGAGTATTATAATTATTAATTATCAGAATGTGTCCTGTGGGAGGAAAAATACAACTTACACCAGAAACTTTCTTTAAATAGAAAGTTCTGATCATTATACTTTTCAGATGGGTAAAATTTTATTTGAAGTAGTATCAGATTCAAAATTTAAATCAATCATCTAGGCTGTCTCTAAATGTGTTGTTGGGGAAAAGAATACATAATGAAGCATTACATCTCTCTTCACCTTAAAAACACAGACACCTCTACAACTAATTTCTGCTTTCCTCACATCTTCCAAACTTTCAGACAGCTTAGGAAGTGCAATCAATCTAATCTTTCATGCAAAACCCTTCTACACTCTCAAATTAACCTGTAGGTTTTAATCCCATCTTTTTTTTAAATTTGCAAAATTAAGACCAGTTTTTTGGCTTTGTACAGTCTTTGTGAACTATTGCCATCTTTCAGTACTGGAGACACCCATTGAAATGTAGAGAATAATTTCAGGACACTTTCACTTTTGTCGGGCAACAGCACTCACGGAACCACAGATTCACAGAAACATTGGATGGCTGAGGCTGGCAGGGAGTTCTGATTTTTGAATATCTCCAAAGACAGAGACCTCACAACCTCCCTGGAAAACCTGCGCCAGTCACAGTGTTCCATGTTCAGATGCAGCCTTCTGTGTTTCAGGCTGTGCCCATGGCCTCTGGTCCTACCTCTGAGCATCACTGACAAGAGTCTGCCTCTGCCGACTGCAGATCACTTTGAATTATTTTCTCTTCTTTCCCTCTACATAAGGTGTGGATGTATTCTTCTCAGCAGTCAAAATGGTTTTTTAATGTGCTTTATATATGGCATTTCTAGGGAGCTTGTCTCCTTCCAAATGCTAAAGATACAATGATACTAGAAAAAAAAATTACTATAATTTGTGTTTCCAAAAATACAGTATTATATTTTTATGTTTTGCTATGAAAAAGGTGTAATTAACATTCACTTTTATTTATTTTTTTTAGCAGTAATTAGCAGTAATTTTCTAATAAATAATTTTCCCCTGTTAGCTATTGAAAATTATCTAATCTTAAAATAATACTTATTTTATAGTTTTCATTTCTCTCTCCCCTCTGGATGAAATTCTGGACTTAGTCACATTAAAAATCTTCAAAATCAATGAATATTTACAGCTGTAAAAATGTACAAGAATAACTCAGATATTAAAATTTTCACCTATTTTTATAGTTATTAATACAATATTTGTATTTTCTCATATTGTTATTCTGGCACTCGTTGAAATAAAGAGAAATCAGAAAAAACAATGTATTCGATGCCTACTGCCACAGAAAGCACTTCATGAGACCGTTTAGCAGCAGATTTTATGTTTTTTTGTGGTTTGAAACCATTAATTAAAATGCAGATAGCTAAATGTAAGGAATTTTTTGAAATAAAAATTGCTATTTCATTTATGTAGAGCAAATTTCTGAGAGACTGTAAACTGAAAGTTTTTCTGGAGGCAAATATAGATAAGTTATGTACATATATTACCTGCTCTTTTTCCCCTGAAATTAAAATAATCCCAAAAAGAACAAAATTACATTTTTGTAATACACAAAATGTAATACTTGAAATAAAATTATGCTAACACTGACAATGACTGCGATCTCCATAACAATTTCTGGGTATGATTCCTTGCATGTATCAAGATAAAAAGTGAACAGATCCTTCCCACCCACTAGTCTGCCCTTCCTGTCCAGTGTCTCTTCCCCATTAAATTCTACCCATCAGCGTTTGCAGTGGAAGGTTCTGTGCCTGTAGGTGGTCAACCTAAATTTGGCAAAAGTTTAAGGAACTCTTTGTGTTTGCTTTCATTTGTATTCTTCTAATCTTGAAGTAAAGGTGAAAGAAATGACCAAAATGTATTATTTAAACATTATTATTATGGGGACTAGAGTTTTATACTGCTATGATCTGCAGTAATTTCTAAATTATTTCCACAATTATTTCCACTTCAATCTTGGTGTTAAGTTCTGCTTTCAGAGGAACAAATGCATCTTCTATTGGAATTAATGTCTGCAGTGGTAAAATTGTTCACAGTGGTAAAACCATTATTTGGGTTGCGGAAAGAGAAGAAAATTAGACATTAGATAAAATTCTGGTAGGTTTTACCCTGCCATCCACCTTTCATGATACTCTTTATAGATGGAATTGTTTCTAAACTGCTGGGAACTGTTTTGTTATCCTTCTTCAACACAAGGTTTACACTAACACTGACTTTATATGCACAGCAAAAGCAAGGGATGTAAGCAAAGTAAACTAGAATCTGAAAACAGTGCATTCTACTGAGGATTTCACTATAAGTCACCTCTCCAAAAAAAAGAATATTTTACAATGTGAGAAAGCCATTTAGCTAAAGTAGTTGTTTGTACAGCCTTTCATACCCTTTCCTACTTATAAGTCATGTTTTACTAGAACCGTTATATTAGACTTATTTTAAATTTCTTGTTTAATGATTAGTGATTAAATATAAAGAATATCATTAATACATAAATTGTAGGGCATTATTGACTTTTCTATTATTACAGTTGCATATCCTTTTATGCAATTACAAATTTCTTTTAATTTGTTCTCAGCAGATGCCTCAGTTTCATGATGTGAGAACTAAATCTCTTCTGCACTACTGTAAGATTAGAAAATCTTCTGTATTTAAGAAATTTTCAACCTTTGTGTTTTGAAATAGCATGAGTGGTTATTGCAGGCAGTTTTTCTTACTCTCTCACTTCTCAGAAAAATAATTTTCTAACTTGTTGCCCAAAAACCCTTAATTTATATGCCAAGTTTAGGCAAATTTAATACCAAATTTGCCTCACCCTTCCTGCCCGCCCCACTTCCGCCCTTGCTGAAATGAAAAAAAAAATCAACCCTGATTTCACCTCTCCAAAACTTCTCTGTAAAGTGACAAGTGCTTAAGCCATTAAGTCCCAAGTCTGATCTTAACACTTTTTTCTTTGCATGAGTACCTCTTATAAGTTCACATAAGACCTCATTTAACCGTAGGCCCCATTTCAATGTTCAGTAAGTTAATTTAAGGTGAATCTTCTGAAGACTAATTAAAATAATGATTAAATTGAATATTTTTATGAAGTTTCTATAAATACTACAGCTTCTTGTTCTGTATAAGAAACAAAATTCATTAGGCAGATGAAAGAACAACTATTTATATAGATTAGGCTGAGGACAACAGAAATTAAATAAATAAGACAAAAAATGTCAACAGCTTGTGCTATAAATGATTAAAAGCAAAGCACTAGGAAATAGAAAGGCTTTTTCTAGACTATCATATTTCTGAATGAATTTTACAGCCTATCTGCAACTGAGCCAAAATCATGTGTATTTCCTCTACTGATACTAAGCAGGTAAAATTTAGTCCTTCATTTACATTAGCAGGTTAAGTTTCTTCTGTTGGGAGGGATAGGAACCTTGAAGAGATTTCTTGTCTTAAAACATGTATCTAGCACAGGTGGGAAGGCACATTTCTCTTTCTCTTGATTATGCATGACCAGTTTAACCCACCTGCCAAATTTTAGTCACATATAGTTAGGTGAGATGAACTCCACTGAGAGACCTTTGTTAAGTCGTACACAGTTAAAGAGTTGGAATACAGCAGTTATACAGTGCTATACAGCAGTATTTTGATTTGTGTTTCCTTGATTCTCCCTCTTTCTTATTTTCACATATAAACTAATTTTATTATTACTTTTACTAAGAACATTTTATTTATATATCTCCTTATTTAAACTAAGATATATAGCCTTATCCAACACCATCAAATTTGATATGAATCTTCCTGCCAACTATTGGGAATTTATTGAAAAGCAGCTTCTGACATTCTGATATTGAAAACTGACACATTTCTTCTCTTGCAGCCTTCAAGTTAAATCATAATAAAGTTATCCTCTTTATCTTAGAATCTTTGGATTTTTTTGACAATATATAAAGTGGTTTCATTTATGGAGACTTTTTCTTAATATTCAATGGGACAAGTAAAACATCGTATAAAAATTAATCAGTCAACAAAAATAAATTTTAGTCTTTCTAGAGCCACACGTAGAGTCACTAACAAACACATACTTGGTATATACATCATAAGTATCCTTAAATAGTTATGACTGTGCATTAAGCCAATCCATAATATGAAGTTATTAAAAAGGAACAAATAGGGCTAGACACTGCAAGCATGGCTATGAACAATGTTGTTCACTCATGTAAATAATCTGCTTTTTTATCACAATGCCATAAGCAGAGCAAGAACAAGTAATTCTGGACCAGATATGTTGTGTTAAATAAATAATAAAATAAAAAATATTTTTGAAATTTTGAAGTCAAATTTTCACCGTAGCAGTGTGCTCAGCTAAATGCAAATAGTGGCAGGTTGCCTTAATTTTCTGGGGCAGCCTTCCACTTTATTTTGCCATAAAACCCCTCTAATTCAGCATCCATGCACACATACAATATATTGGCATAGAAAGTAAATATGTCAGAGTTAAATAACTCCCATTTTGGACAGAAGGGTTTTTTTTGTGCAATACTGACAATGGCATGGGTAAAAGATTAATTCTGTTTTGTAGCAACATACTTATGAGACACTTAAGGTGGGCTAGTTATCTTGGTCAGTCTGTTTTCAGTTCAGCAATAAGGTGTTCCCAAATTTAATTCTGTGGGATGTGGAATTTCTGTCAAGGATTTATGTTACAGAGAGCAAGTTAAATTAAATTTAAAAAAGCATGTAATTCCTCCAAAAGAGAAGGGCACCACTAAAACATATGTAGTACAAGACAGTGATTGTGAGGAGGCAGCTGAGGGTTTAAGCAATTTTGTTATTCCTGAAATGAATAATACATCAGAGCCTTTCATCCCTAAGGTACTCAGTGTGTCAAGATGGGATATAATACTTAGCAATATAGATGATTGACTTTCCCTGAAACACAGGCTGATATTCTCAAGGTCAGAAATAAGGACCTCCCAAAAATAAAAATTCTGACAGAGGAATACTTAAAAAAATTATTTATGTAGGATATATGGTTGAATGATGTTGTAATCAAAAAACAGTCCAGCCCTCTGTTATTACTGTGTTCCTGAATAATATTCTAGTCATAAACAAACATGAGAAATACTCAAGAAACACATAAGAGAGGATATAATGCATCATGTCTAGTTCTTCTACTCATGGGTAGTTTATACACTTGAATGGGATATTTTGTCAGAGATGTATATAACTAAACGTTTTACATTTAAAATGTCTTTGAGCCATTTATTTCAGTATCTCTGTTATTATAAGTGATAGCACATGTGAAAATCTGTACAGCTCTGAACATTCACTGTTCCCATTGAAGTCAGTGCGAATATGACTGTAGCACAAAATATGGACTTGTAAGTGCAGCAAAACTCAGGCTTAGAAAAGAATTGAAGAGACTTGTGCCCAGTGTGCTGATCTTCAAAATCTGCACTCAATGGTGTGTATGGCTGAGCTGAGATGGGACAGTTCCTTGTCATTGTTTACTTGCTAGTCTATAGCATCCCACACTGAGTCAGAAAAGAAAAAACTGTTCACTTCCTTGAATGCTAAAGACAGATGGCAGGTGCCAGGTGACAAATCATGGCTGTGGACTATGGATAGGATGAGGGTGGCTCCTCACCCTGTATCCAGGAGATGATAAAGATTCCTATATTTGGGAGATGATGAAGACTTAAAACACAATTTAGTTAATATGCCCTGTAAAATCCTTTCAGGTCCTGCTCAATATATTCATTGATATAAACCCATTTTTTCAGGTGATTGTGTTTTCACATACTCCCTATGGAAAACTAGATGTCTAAGTCAGATCTGCTGGGTTCAGTAGGCAAAGAGGTGCCTGGAACTTAGATCTGAACTGCACTTTTGAGCTCATGAGTGCTCTCTCTTCTGTACTGGGCCGCTGTGCAGGGGCAGAATATTCTGGTCCCAGTTTACACTTTATTTGACAATATGTTCTGGTGGTTAGTTTGGTGCTGACATATGCACCATTCCCATTTACACTTATTGACAAGAAAACAACCTAGAAAGTCTTTACTTAGGTGGCCCTTAGAAAAGCTTTGATGATAAAATATACCATTATTCCTCATGGAAATCATTCCTGCCACTAGAGTATTGTGCATCTTAGGGATTTCCAAAGCTCTAAGTCCTGGAATCGTGCCAATTTGGAATAAATGCAGTGACAATCATGTCTAAACAGGTGAGTATTATACTAGTAGGTTGCAATCTCTATCTTCTGGTGGCTGAAATTTTGTCTTGTGCAAGTACATTTCCTTTCACATGAGAATGAAGAATTAATTTCCAGTTTTCTTTGCTGCAATGTTATTTTGTTATTTAATGCAACATATGTTGAAAGGTCAAAAGATTTTTGGTTTTCTGCCTTGTAATTGTAATCCATACCTTAATTATAATGTGTGTACTTTAACAAATCAATATAGTTGTAATACTGCCTTTTTGTATTCCACTTTTCTTTACTCCTGTTTCTTTGTCAGAGAAAATAAATTACAATTCTACCTGGAAATGCATAGCACACTTTAACTGGCATATCGAGTTCTAAAAGTAAGGCATGTGATTTCAGACACCTTTAATAGATACTTCATTTGGAGGTTTTCAGTTGTGTAATGGAGATTCTTTTACTCACATAGAGACATGATCATATCTAGAATGTGGTCAGAAAAAAAGAGAATTCCATTTCAGGTAGGTATCATTATTCAGCCAAGGGTTTTGCTCCATATCCTGTTGGTGTAGAAGTAGGTTCTGCTCTGGGATTTAGGAGAAATTAAATATTAGTTACAACCTTATCACATTTAGCAAGATTCTTCAAGATTGGAAATAATGTTTCCCACTGGTTTAAAAGGTTTCTGTGTGCTGAAAGTTCTTGTGTTCAGGTTAAACCTTCAAAAAAATCTGTGTGAAAGAAAAGATCAGTAGAGATCCTTTAGGGAAAGGCACGACTTCATCAGCCACAGACTCACAGAGAACATCTTCAGAAGAATGAAGCTATGGTGTGAAAAACAAAGAATGAATTTTTATACACATGGTATGATGAAAAAAAGTCCTAAATTCACTTTTAATATCAACCAATATGTATCCCCTAGCTCACTTATGACAGACATTTATTGTCCCCTACTTGATTAGCATCAGAGACTCTGTAAATAGGCAGCCTTCGAGTTTTGTAAACTGAGGTGAAATGTAGGAGATGTTCAGACAAGGAACAGGTTCCTTTATTTAAGAAGAGCTATCACAGAAAGCTAGATTTATGACTGCTTCACTTACTTGAAGTTGAGTTATCACAGAACAAAGACAGAGGAATTTGATTTTTTTCTTCATTCCTGTTATATCATCTGTAAAACAAATTCCAATTGGCTTTCCTGATGGAATAACTTGTATGTTATGTTCAGAAACACTGCATTCTTCAGTCTATACTTGGATTATTTTGGTCTAAAACCATATTATGGCTTCCAAACTGCCTGAAAAGTGCTTACTGCTGAAAATATATCTGTTCTGTTGAGACATTTTAGAATGCAGTTGTGCAATCTCAGATAATTTTGTTTCATTACTCACTATTTCAAATCAGTTTTAGATAGCAAGAAAAAACTGTTATTTTACATAATTTCAATAAGAGAAGAAATAGTTCCGAAGTGGTTGATACAAATTTAATGACTTAAAATGTTCATTTTTTGTTTGTAGTGTGTGATAGTGTCAGATCCCGAGTAACGGCAATGAACAACAGTCAAGCTTAGGACTGCCTATGAGCAGGATCAGTAGAAAAATGTGTTATCTTCTGTCTGAGTATAGTACTACTTTGCATGAAGTTTTGTGTAGAAAGCATTTTTATGAGAGATGAAAGAGCACTGAGAAGAGGGGGAAAAAATTCAATGTCTTCTATGGTATTTCTCTATTCAATGTATGGCAAATAAGATGTAGAGATAGCAGTAACAAAATTAACTTTATAAAATTTAAAATCACGGACCACACATACTAGTTTTGTTAAATGTTTATAAATTCATTAACATAATGACTTACACTAGTATCATGGCAATTTAGGAGGCTGCTGTGCTGAAACATGGTCTGGGCAGCCATAATAGTAACTCCTGTGTAACAAATTTTCTGGGCCAGCATTTGACAGATAATCATAGCTGGTGGCCACAATTGCCCTCTGAAGTGACCAGGCCTCAGGGAGGTGAGAAACACCTATGCCTGGCAAAGGTAATCTTTTGCAATACCTCAAGAAACATTTTCTTAAGGGACTTTGAGGCTCATTCTGAGGCAAAGCTGGGTGTGTAAGGCATTGCAGCCTCTAGTTGCTCATTCTGCCCCTTGCTGAAGGTTACAGCCATCACTGAAAAACTGACAGGAGAGAATCTGCTTTCATATTTCAACAGTTCAGTTCACAGGCTGGTTGATGAGGGCTAACTTTACAGCTCAGGTATGGACTGACAACTTGAGGGGCTGAGGTATTGACAACTGGGACAAGCAATACCTTAAACCATGGCAGCTAAAACCAGAAGTGACTTGTCTTCATAAAGCTTAAAGCTATTTTGAAATTCATTATACTCTGTGCCTCTGAAATTTTCTTACAAAACTAGAATAATGTGAAACTAGGCATTCACACAATGTCAGGTTTCCAAATTGAAAGGATTTCAACTTTTAAAATTTATCATCTTAACACTGTATTACTATAAAATGGTGCTTATAAGAGAAATTGCAGAAAAGAACAAGAAGAATGAGCAGTGTTCTTGAAAACACGACCTCTGAAGAAAAGATAGGATTTGAAGAAAAAAAATGACTGGAAGGGATATAAAATAGCACACTTTGATATGCAGAACGTAGTAACAAAAGAGGAAAGGAATAATCTGTTCTCTGTGTCAGCCTTGGATAGAACAAGAAGTAATGGTCTTAAATTAGAGCAAAGGAAATTTAGATTATGTATTAGGAAAAGATTTTCAACCATAAATCACATGAAATGGACCATCTAGAGAGACTGTTACTGGAAGTTTTTGAGAACAGACTGGCCAGACAACTTTCAAGGCTGACTAAAGTGGAGGGAATCCTGTCCTGGGAACAAATGATAAACTCTTAAAATTCTTCTTGAGTTTCTTTTTTTTTTTTTTTAATGCCTGAATGGCAAATCCATCACATGAAATTAAGCACAAATTAGCTAAAAAAAAAAAAACAAAAACTAAGCGGAAATTAGCTGAAAAAAAGGTAAAACCAGTAGCCAAACAATGTGAAGAATGAAGGACATGCAGACTAACTATTTGCTGACTAGCAGATTAACTGGGACTGATTTTTTGCTGCTATTCCGTGAAATGGTTGACATACTAATAGTGTAGTTTATCCATGTAGGGAACAAGTTGAATCATGTAATAATTAGCAAAGTGCCTTCCCTTCTTCTCTTCTTTTACCTTTAAAGTTATTTTAAACTCTTTTCTGCATTCATTGTATTGTGATGGTTAACAAAAGGAAATGTCATCTATAGTCCCCTTTGGGGTCAGGCCTTAAGTGTTCAAGGGATTTTTAAATGATATGCAAATAATAGCTGAACTACCCAGCATGTTTCTTTATGTGGATGAGCAACCCAGCATCTAGCACCTAGGATCTGATCTTTCAGTGCTGATGCTACTTTAATCAAATAACATTGCAAATGTCAGTTTCCAGTCAGCAACAAATGTAAGAATGTTAAATAAATTCAGCTTTACACTTTTCAGATACAAGTAGTTGCTGCAGAGAGGCAAAACCTTACAAAATAAGGGCCTTGTTACCCTCGTTAAATCATGGCTCAGGTCTGTTACTTAGGCTGAGTAGAAAAGGACTATGGAAAAGTTACTCAGCTGAATTAGAGGTAGAAAAACAAGTTATATAACCATTTCACATTCACATTGCGGTTTATGGTGATTGGTTGAACTACTTTTGTTGTGCTTAAATGGAGTGTAACTGATAATAGCCTAATTGCTTTTAAAAACCTGGTTTTTGCAATAAAGGTGCTCTCTTTTGCACCTGCTTGGGGACTCTGCTTTGCTCTGCTTTGTAACAGGTAGTCATTAACCTTGTGAAAATTTACTCTAAAAGAGCTTTTTCTCTATGAGACTTTGCCAGTTATTAACAATATTTTATAGCACATCGTATCTGCTAGGTGCAGTGAAGTCTAAGGCATGCCTGTGATCATCAATAAAAGCTGCCCTTTGCAAGGTATTCCAAGAGAGGCTGTCACTGTGGCAACATTTAACACTGCACATTTCACTATGAGGTTATAACTGAAATACCTTTACTGTAATTTAGCTCAAGTATTGTAAAATGCTAATGATTTATTAGAATAACGAACTCAACAAAAGGTCCTACCAGGTAAACTCATAAAAGCAAATATATTGAAATAGAATTATAGAGTCACAGAAGCATTGAGCTCCCTTGCTCAAGACAGTCAGCTAGACCATGTAGCTTGGTAGCATGTAGTGCCCATTTGGATATTGAGTATCACTCAGGATCAAAGATGCACAACCACTCTGAGCAACTTATTCTCATATTGTGTGCTCAGATACACCATAAAGAAGTTTTCTCTTATGATGTCTAAGTGAGATTTTCTGTATTTCAATTCGTGCCTGTTGCCCCTTTTCCTTTCACAGATTGATACTGATAGGAGTTTGGATCTGTCTTCTTTATTTCCCCCATCAGGAACTCATATTGATAAGACTCCCCCGTGCTTTCCTTTTTCAGGCTGAATAATCCCAGCTCTATCAACCTCCCCTTGCATGCCGGATCCTCCAATCCTTTTACAGTTTTCATTGCTCTTTGCTTAAGCAGTGTATCCATGCTGCTTTTGTTCCATGGAAGCCCAGGACTAGAAACGTCTCTCTCCAGCACTGAGCAGACAACAATCGCGTCCTTTGACCTCCCGGCAATGCTCGGTAAAACACAGACGAGGAATTGATCCAAGGATGCCCTGCTAATTCCTCTCGGACCTGTTCTCTACCAGGACTGCCAGATTCTTTTCTCCAAAAAAGCTTCTGGTCAACCACTAGCATGTCCTAGTGCATGGGTTTATTATTCATCAAGTGAATTACCAGTCTCTTTGTAGATCTTCATGAAGTTCTGCTGAGATCTCTCTAAATGGCAGCACATCAGTTTGTGGACAGGATTGGACAAACCTTGGTAACCCCTCCACAACGTCCCAGATCTGGGTCCCTGGCAAGCAGGAAACCTCCCTAAGCAGGAGATCAGACTGGCAGCTAGAAGCTTTGGTACCTTGCAGCAGGGAGTCTCCCTCTGCTAGTCTCCCTCCACTCACTGCTTCCTTGGGGTGCTGCTGCACGGGTCAAGCTCAGTCAGGCTGGTTGCTCCAACAAAAGGAAAAGCTATCAGTTCTCAAGCACTAGGAATTAATATTTCACACAGAGTAACCCTTGCTGTATTATGTCTTTCCAGTATATTTTCCGCATATTTTCAGTTACAATAGGATTTTTTCTCACTTTGCTATTTAAACTGAGTACAATTTAAAAGATAGCACTGGAAAAAGACATAGTTGACTAACACTGTTGCACACCATTTATTATTTTTACAAAAGGAAGAGAAATATTTTTAATGATTTGGGTTTTTTGTACTAAGAGAAAGATAAAATTTTGAATAAGATAAATTTACTTTCCTTCTTATTTCATTATTATGATGATATTCTGGGAGAACTGCAGGGTTCTGCTTGGAAAAAAAAAAGTGAACAGGAGTATATGAGGGCCAAGCAATGGAAAAGATTATCCAGCCATGTCAAAGATATGGATAGTCTGCCAATTTGGAAGAATACCAAACCTCAAGCATCACTAAATATTAAATAGAGGGAAATGAAATTAAAAATAGATTGTCAAACACTCAAATAAAACAAAAATCATTCAGTGTTGTCTCATTGAAGTTCTCTGTGAGTCTAATTCCAGCTCTGATAAAAGATCAGTAGGATTTATCTGTCTTCAAAACTCTCCCTTAGCTTGTCAGAGCTAAGCCACACAGAGTTTCCAAGTGTCACTGTGATATTCAAAATCACCATGCAGATGCTACAGATCTACCAAACAGATCTACCAAAAATATGTCTATACAGGGTGGGTGTGTACTTTTGGATACTACCTAACCTCTAGGTCTGCCTAAAACCAGTCACAACTCTTCTGTCCCATGCTATGTTCTCAAAGGATACTGCTTCCGTAACAGTAATTTGACGATTGCTTGGAAAGCAGACAACGGAAGTTGAAGTCTCCTTGAGCTATGCAGAGTTGGGTTTGGATTTTTGTTTGTATATTTTGGTGGTTTTTTAATTTTTGCTTGTTTGTTTAAAAATAGCCAAAACAGTAGCTTGTATTTTTTGTTATCACAGTCCAGTTATCTCATTAGAGTGGTTTGTTTCAGAGATGAGCTGAAAACACATGTAACAGCAATTGCTATACCGTGCAGCAGCACAGGGCTGCTGCCAGCAGCAGGACTTGCTGCAAACTCTGGTTTGGGTAACAAAGCCAAACAGGAGAGCCAGCTTGGGAATTCAGATGACTGATATGGGTGATTGACTCAGCCTAAGGACATAGTGCCAGAGGAATTTTTAGCTGATGATTTTGAACTGGAAGACAAGTCTCTCCAATCAAAGTTGTCTCTTTCCTCTCACAGTCCAATTTCTGGATAATTTAAGCAACTTCCCATTCAGATCCTCTGTAAGCTAATGAAAAGTTTTTCCTCTGCCATCTGCATAGAGGAAGATGGAAATATGATGGAAAATCTCCCTGACAGTCAAGTTGTGTATAGAGTCTGCATTGCAAAGCTTGTCTGAGTTATGTACAAATATTTCTGGCCTTCAGGGTTGTTGTATTTACTACCTTTTGTATTCTTTTCACCTGCATTCTTAAATACTTCCCATGCAAAATTTGTCTTTTGCCTTCCTTTCCCTTCATCTCTACTATGCATTTTGATGTCATTATTAGATGCACATACAGGCACCATAATTTTTGGTTTTCCATTAGTGGCAGTGAAAGTGCAAATGGTAACCAGTACACCAGAACATAGCTGCTTATCCTGGAAATATCTGTGGGCAGGTAAGGGCAAGTGTAAATCTGCCCAAGGGCTAACAGGAGATGTACTATGTACTTCTAACCCTGACAAAATTTTCTACATAGCACATTCAGCCTTTGAACTTGCTGCAGTATAAATAATAACTAGAAAAATAAAGGAAAACTATATTGATTAAATGGATCAACATGACTTTGCTGTGAAATACAGTGAATAACTAACTGTATAACTAATTGAATTACTATGATATCATCTCATTGTTCCTAATAACAACTTAGCATTATCTTTCTATTTTCAGGTGCCTGTAATTCAGACTAAATAATGTTCTCTAAACATAAGGGAAAAATATGGTATGAATTATTTTTTGTTTGAAAAGCAACTATTATACATAAGCAATCACCTAAAAAAGATCACATGGAGTGCAGTGTACGGATTTAGTGTGTCTATATGGCAGCACAATGACATGATAGACTGTAATGGTTCTGTGGTAAATAATAAAACTAGATTTTAAAAACAATGTGTCTCTCTCAGTTCACTAAGAATTTAAAATTATCTCATCTCTCATTTAGTTCCATCAATGGTATTTTTCTTCCTTTGAATTCAGCACTCAAAGTCAGGGAAATCCAGAATTATTTCACAGTAAAATAACATTAGAAGCTTTCATTAAAATGACATCAATCTATTTATACTGTTCTCATGTAATGTATACTGTTCTCATGTAATGTAATTTTAATTACAAAAATTTACCAAGAAGTCTAGCCTTATATTTGTTTTTATATTTTTCTTTCTAATAGATAGCAATCTTAAAGCATTATGTGTTGCATTTCATTCACAAGAATGAAACCATTATGGGTGCCCCTGCTTTTGCAGTTGAGACCAATGGCAAAGAAGGATGTTTGTGTCTATATTTTGCAGTGCTCTATCTTTGTATGACCAAACATCTGCTTATTTTGCTTCTCAAATACTATTTAAAAATGTTTACCTTGCCAATAAGAAAAAAATAGAATTTCAAGAAACAGGCTTGTTTAGCACCATAATGTGATTCCAATGGGACCAGTTCTATCTGTTGGATTGACTGTAGCTACTTAGGGACACCGAGACAAAAAAAAAAAAAAAAAAAAGTCACAGCAGACATGGAAAATTTTGAAAATGTTTCATCAATAATTGTGGTCATTTACCTATTTCACTCTCAGATGTAAGGGGCTATTTCTACACCTACGTATTTACAGATGATAGGGCTCATCCTGCCTATGTTTCTGCTCAGCTGTACATGTTGGTATGTCCCATAACGCTTCTATGTGACATCTCAGAAAAGAGTTTGTTTTTTTTTTTCTGTCAGGTCTCCTTTCCAAATGAAGGATAATGTTCATTTTTCAGGCAGAATAAGTGGAATAAGCCTAACTGAAGTGCAAATGCAGCTGCACCTGAGAAGATGTGGCCTGGCCATCCCGAAACTCCCAGAAGAGAGAGAGCACCACTCCAGCTACTGAAGCACTGAGGGCAGAAGGGACTGGGGCATTGTCTAGTTGCTTGGGTTAAGTCAAGATGCCGAACACTGCCAGCTTCAGGAACCCCAGTCCCTGAGGATCCTTCCTAGAGGCCAGCCAGGTAACTAGGTCTGGCATAAAGTAGACCACTGTAAGTGACAGATGTCTGGCGGAGACAGACGTGAAGAACTTTGGCACAGGAATAGCTTCAGTCTTGCAACACACAGTGATTTCTAGCATACAGTATGGTGCCATATATATATATATATATATATATATATATATACACACGTGTGTGTGTGTGCTCTAGCCACAGAGAGCAGGCACAGACTTTCCCAGGCATTGTTCTGGGGAAGGCTGTAAGAAGATCAGAGAAAAGAATGATAATTCTTATCTCCACTTGTTGCACCTGCTGTTGTGCACATGTGGAATGTGTCATGGAGATTTGTTTACCAAAGGGTGATTTCTTAATTGGACAGTGGATGATGTTTGGATTGATTGACCAATTATATCAAAGCTGTATTGGACTGGCTGTAAGGGTTACTGACTTTCTTAATAAGTATAGTATAATATAGTATAAAATGATGTAATAAAGCAATTGATCAGCCTTCTGCTATCATGGAGTCAATGCTAATTATGACCCAGCTGGGGGCCTGTGGCAACATGTGCGTGCAAATATGTGTGCATTTTCATTTATTGATCTATACAAATACAAATAGTACATGAACATAAAGGCATGCTCATGCATCTAAGATCTATGTATGCACAGAACAAGCCAGGCATTGAACATTTTGAAATGGGCTCCCTGTGGAAGAAATCAGGACAAATTTTTGTGTGCTAAAATATAGCATGTGTATGCTGCCCTCTGTTTATACAGAGAATTTGGTTTTTTTAAAGTAGAATGTAAAAATCTTGGTGTAAATATATCAGGGATGAAACTTTCTTTTCCATTTTTATAGCTTTTAATATTTTATGATTTTTCTGTTTCTTCTGAGTTTGAAACACAGAAAATCCACAACAAATAATTCTATTTCCTGATTATGCAATGATTATTTTTCCTCTTATACTATTTACATCCATTTACTTTTTATAAATTTTCCCAGTTTCCTTTCCCTTCCCTTCCCTAGCTTTTATAAAATGAATCATCACAATATGCATATGAAAATCATCTTTGTAAGTTTTTATTACTGTGAAACTCCATGGAAAAATACTTTAGACATTACAGGTAACAGAGATTGATCCTGAATTTGAAAATTTATGAAGAAAACTGAATCAGAGAAATGTAAATGGAAGAGAAGATATTAATCAATGTGTAAAAGTCAGGCAACATTTTTTTCTGAGGACTCTCATCAATGTTTAAAAGCATATGCATACATACAGAAAAATAGCCATTGATAAAATTCTTATTTTCTCTTACTTTGCCATGACAATTGCAGTCATAGTTTAGTGAGACTCAATAAGACTGTTATTAGATTAGATAATGATCAAAATAGAATTGTGAAAGTATATCTAGTAGGGAATTAGTTGTCATCCACTTCACCATGGTTGGCTCCATCTGTAATGATTGATGCTGTAGGCTTTTGCACCTTGCTCTGGGGACCATTCACTCACCAGAGTCAAAGGCAAGATCCTGGATGTCCTACTGTCTGACTGACATGCACCAAAATGACAATTTACTGGCTCTGAACACGAATGAAAAGGAAAGATTATGATTGTGATGGGCAGAAAAAAGCATGGCTAGACTATAGGTATTTAAAATACAAGCTGGTGTGTAGAAATGATATGCACAGCTAGGTAGAGCATTCTAATTTGATCCTGCTACCAGCTAAAGGCAGTGGCTCATTCAAGTGCACTTGATAAATACATTTAGAAAAAAATGAGAGTAGAGGAATACATGAAGTCGGTTGCATACTGAACAAGTTTAGAAGGTTCTCATACAATATTAACTCCTGCAGCCAACAGTTCAGCCTCATATGACATGTAATCAGCACACTGTTCTCTCTTGCAGAAGCTAATCTACTCACCTTTCTGGATCATGCTTGACAACACATCTTCTTCTGTAGCCTCTGTTAGTTCTGTTCTTTTCTCACTGCAGCTTTTCACACGTGCAAAATTGACCTGCTAAAATAGCTTTTTCCAGCAGGAAAAGTCTTCTGGTGGTTCCTACTGTCAAATATTTAATCAAATAATTTTTACTCCATTTTTCTCTTGGCTAAATATGTTCCTGATCTTACAAGATTTCACCTTCCGAGTCAATCTTGAAAAAATACTTAGCATATACTTATGTGTTAAAATGAGTACACTTTCTGCATAAGGGGAGCATCAACATTGACAAAGAGTTTAAAACAGGTAACTGCACACTCTTTTGGGTACTGTTGTATAGGAGTGTCATTGCATTAATCAGCTCACAAATTTTAGTTAAAGGCTTGTGGACCCAATTAAAAATAGATAAATAAAACCTTCTGGACAGATTTTTCAACAGTAACTTTTTAGTCAGAGAATGGCAATTCCCAATGGGTGACCTTAATCACCTGACAGTGATGTACTGTATCATGTTCAGTTGCTTACTTATCTATTTCTGAAACTGATGGATCAGATACAGGAGCTTGTTTATCATGTTCAACTCCTTGTCTATTTGATTCAGTAAAAGTTTTATCAGATTTAACATGCTATGTATTTATCAGGTGATATGTGCACTTAATGTGCAATGCAATAGATAACAATAGTGCTGTAAGGGCAGGAAATCTGTCAGTGTTTCCATTATAAACCCCATTTCCCAGGGTTTATCACTGAGCCACAGCTCACTGTTTGTCAGCTTAGATGCACTTTTTAAAATAAAATCATGTTTATATTATTACAACTATCTTGTATTGTGAGAGCTGGTCTGAGCTATGCCTATTGTTTTAGAGGCTTTGCACTTTGTACAGAAAAAATTACTTCCAAAGGTGAGCAGAAGTGTTTTGTTCTGTGCTTTTATGAGAGAACTCATGTTATTATTAATGGAAGTTATGTCTATTTCTCATTTGATAGATCTCAAATTCTTTGCTAATGGGCAAGAGACCTCTCTTAGCTTAAATATAAATTAACAAAATCCTTTTGAGATATTTCATGCTTCTAGAATAAACTGAGGCTTGAATAGTAACAAAAAAAGTTATGTTGTATTTAAATTAGGTGAATAGGTTTGTTCCATTGAAATCTCCACTAAGGTAATGATAGTCTCCTTCTGCTTGGAAGATGGCTATTGGAAAATTCTTACAGTGAAGGAGAGGTGCTTGTGTTTTCTTGTGTTTGCCCTGCATTCCCACATGATTCATGCCTGCTTGTGGGTGCTTTCTTCATCATCTTCAAGAAGTTACTGTTCTCAAATATTTGAACCCTGCTCTAGTAGAAACATAAATTTTTGCAGAAGCTCTTCTCTAGAGCAACTTCTGGCTAACAGGTGTCCAAACACAGCCGTGCCTCAGGTGTGAGTCCTTGTGAGACTGATCAATATACCCAGGCCCATGCAGAAGCAGGCGCATCCTTGACTCACACCAGCGTAGGGCTCAGCAAGCTGTATTGATGAGGGCAAATTTTTATCTGTAAGTCAACTATGGTTTTTAGTGATAGATATGCATTGAAGGGTTTGAAAGAACATTTATATCTCTATCTATCTATCTATCTATCTATCTATCTATCTATCTATCTATCATGTGTGTGTGCCGTGTCTTGTCCCAACTTCACAAGAGTAGATCCCTTGCTAGCCCTGGATAGTTCTTTTCGGGGCGATAGGGCAGCGAGAGGCACTCCCTGCTGAACCCAGCTGGGCTTTAGAGAGTGCCTTTGTGGGTCCAAGGACATTGCTGATCCCACCGGCAAGGAAGGAGGCGACACTCTTCTGGGGATAGGTCCAAGATTTATTGTGACTCCGAGGAGAGCCCCAAAGCCCAACAGCACTCAAAGAGGTCCCAGAAGACAGTGAGCTCTGGGCCTTGAGCAGGCCCTGATATAGGGTGGGCGGAAACCCGATCAGGCAATGGGAGAAGACATGGGCGTGGCCCTCCGAGGGAAGGACAGCCGGGGTATCCACTTAGGAGGGAGGAGGGGAGGGACCCCAGGCCATTGTCCCGTCACCCAGCAACCCCAGCAGAAGCCTCCAGACAAAGGGGAAGGATGGACAAGGTACCTGGGAGAGGTCAGGGGCATGAGTCAGGGTTTTTGGGATTGATGGACACACAGGTGCTGATGGGAAAACCTGGGATGAACCAAAAGGGCACAAGGGGGGGTACAGAGGGATAAACCATTTTGAACATACATACAGTGGAACCTAAAAACACAACTCCATATGTGTGTGTGTGTGTGAAATATGTTAGAATATTCCCAAATCTCTCTAGATGAAATGCCAACCTAAACTGTCATGATTTAACCCCAGCTGGGAATTAGCCCCACAGAACTGCTCATTCACTCACGTACCCCAGTGGGATGGAGTAGAGGATCAGAAGAAAAAAAGTAAGAAAAGTTGTGAGTTGAGGTAAAGGTAGTTAATAGGTACAGCTATCAGCATTAAATTAAATTAAAGAAGGAGTCATCATGTCGCTTTTTGTTCTGGATAATGCTGAAGCCAGTCTGAATCATCTGCCCCAAAGGGAAACATTCTGACATTGGTACAATATCTGCATAAAGGAACAAAAAAATGATACTACTGATAACTTACCCAAAGTTGCTGAGCTGACACAGATGGCATGGGGACAATATGACTGACAGTCAATTACTTTACACTGAACTATAAAAGCCCAGTCTCAAATTTTAAAGGCAGGGTCTTCTGACATAAGCCTTCTTGAAGTTTGTGTATGGAGATTACTCCCTTGAGTGGGGTCATTAATCATGGTAACTCCTCTTACACCTGGAAACAGAGAAAAATTAGCCCATGGACATTGTCATTGGTGAGTGGCATCAATATCTATTAAGAATTGATTTGCTAGCGTAATACATTTCCTTTAATATAATTGCTTTGATATTGCTTCAAAATAGTGCACTATCTTATAATAGTTGTTACAGCTCCTATATTGTGTAGTAAATACTTCAGATTAAAATATTTTTGTCTAATCATTGTCATAATAAATCATACATATTTATATAAATCTATGTGGTCTGCTGTTTGTAACCATGCAGGACAAAGTTGTGTAAAGGTTCAATTACACCTGTATAATCCTTTAGATGTAAACAGTTGCCAAAGTCTCTGGGAAGGAGTTTAGAAAGCAAGTGGGTCCTTTCCACATCTTGTGACTTAATGGGAATGTTGGAAATTATATAACTTTCCTAACTAATTTTTAATTAGTTGCTTTAATTAAATGTAAGCAGTGCCCACTTTTAGCCAGCAATTTATTAAGTTTCTTCATGGACTCATTTTCATGGTTACTTTGACCATTAAATGACAAAAAACTTAAGTTTGTTAAAACTAACCCTGATGGCTTCAATAAAAAAAGCCAAAGGCATTTGAAGATTGTAAATCTAGGATAGTAAATTTATGGCCCTTCAAGGCTGTTGGAGTAACCAGAAGATACAGAGGAGATTAAAGCCTGGAAAGCTGGAGGCTCTTATCTGAGAAAAAGATAACAAAAGGACTAAAGAATGTGGATCAAATTAGCATCAAGAGTGAGAGATCAATAACCAATAGAGAATAGAATAATAGTTAATGAAGAGGATTATGTCATTTAGGATGATGTAACTTGAACATTAATTCCCTTGTTTGCTATAAGTTTATAAATAAGTGAAAAAGTTTTGTATCAGTGTCTGTGTGGTGGCTGGAACTTTTTCAGCCGCACACACACCTCTTGGCCAAGAATACAGTAACTCCTTACATTAGAAAGACTGTGTTAGGGAGTCTTGTTTACCCTGACAATTTAGTTTTTTGGTAACAGGAGGGCTTTACCCTCTCTCATAAAGTTTGTCTGAAGCTCCTATTCTGCCTGTAATACTGCTGTGCTTTATATGCTGCTATATCTTGGATCATTTGGGGTCAGGCATCCTGGCTGTGTCCTCTCCCATTCCTTGTGCACCCCCAGCCTTCTGCCTGGTGGAGTGAGGAGCAGAAAATACTTGACTCTGTGTAAACACTGTTCAGCAATAACAGAAGCATCTCTGTGTTATCAACACTGTTTCCAGCACAAATCTAAAACATAACCCCATACTAAAAAGTGTGAAGAAAATTATCTCTACTGCAGTCAAAACCAGCACATTTGCAAAGCAATAGCATTCCCAGAATGGAAAGAAGAGTAGGGTTGCAACCTAATTTTTACTTCTAAAGTTCAGAGTGGTTTTTTAAAAAATAAATTTATAAATTGATAAACACCTTAGTTCAGGGACTGGGTTTCAAGCTTCTAAAAGATAGCTGGCATAGTAGACGAGGCATTTGCATAATTCAGGCATGTTTATGTTCGGGACACATTGCATCAACCAGACCTTTTGTATTTTACTTTATCTCAATTTTCCAGAAATAAAAGTCAAGTTGATGTCAGCTTTCCATCTGTGATAGACATCAATGACGTTTTGAAGCATGGCTGAGGTGACCTGTAACCTTTGCAGTGCAGTAACCTTTGCAGACCTGTAACCATACTTGCACATCTGTGCACATCTGTGTTGTAAAGAGTCAGCTGTCATAGCTACAGCTGGGGTTTCTACCACATGGATAGTGCCCCAGTGCCATGATAACTTTGAATTTTATGCTTACAAGAATATTGTGAGGAAGTAATTTTTGGGGGTTTGTTTGGTTTTTCTCATTGTAAAAAGGAGATCTGTAAATTAAAACAGATGACAACAAGACTGAAGCAAGAATAAATCCTCATAAAACTGCCTCTTTTATAGATTAAGTTAAAAAAATGTGCAGCTTTTAACCTTCTTATTGACCCATATAATGTCAACATTTGCAAAATATGGTGTGCCTTAAAAGACCCTTTTTTCCCATCAGCTATAAAAGGATGTTTTCCTTTAAACTTCAGTAAGACCAGGATTTGAGCCGAAGAGACTTGTCCATGTTCAGAAAAAAAAGTGGTATTTAGTGCAAGTGTTGTTCTAACAGCTTTATTACAAAAGCATCCTTGCAAAGTCTTTCTGTTTTCTTCTCTTTCACCCTGTGTCATGTGACAGTTTATGTCTTAGAGAATCTTCCCATTGCAATATGCCAGCCTTACTGGCAAGGTATGAATTACTAGACAAAGTTCACTGCAGTGAAAAATCAGGCCACTTAAGTGAAAACTGCTGCTGCCTTTTAATCTGTTTTCTCTAAGTGGAGGGCTTTGCCACAACTTCAACAGTCTGTTGAAAGCTCTTTTTTTGCAGTTAATGTTCATGACATTTCATACAATGTTCCAAATATTTATTGTGAGCAAAACATTTCTTCAGTATTCTCAGCAGGTATTCAAAACCAGCATCCATATAGTATTTTTAATATTTTATGTTAATATTTGAGTTAGTGTTATAATGTCAGCAGGAGCTCTGAGGCTGGTATGATGGAAATCGAAAACTGCCATTGACACTGCATTCCTGCTCTCTCTTCAGTAGTTCATGACAAATGTAAATACTAATCTCACTCTACTGATATTGAAAATGCACCCAAAACAAGCTGTAATACAGAAGTAATTTGGAAAAAAAAAAAAGTTAGGAGTCTTGAGTATTTAAATTAGAAACAGAAGTGCATACTCATGAGTAACATCATTTCAAAAGAAGGTAGAGTACCTTATGTCTGCATAGACATTGGATGTCAGGAAAGAAACTAATAAAAATTATGTTTCTGATGCAAGTTTAATCAGTTACTAGTTGGAACATTGTGAAAATATTTTTCAATAAATGGAAAATGTGATTGGAATGGAAATCAGAGACCTTACTCTTGGAAAAAAAATTAAAAAGGAATGCTAAATCAGAGCAAAAAATTTGCTTCTTTGTGACAGGAAATGCATTCTTTAAAAGAGGCCTACAATGGGGATGTTTTTTGCTATCTCCACAAGATTCCTGTTAGCAGATGGGAAACAGAGTAATTTGATGGATTCAGTCTTCCTTGCTGAAAATTTTAAACTTACATTTTTTTAAAGCTACCTGCATCTTTTCAGGTAAAAATAAACCAGACTAGATTCAATGTGCCATCATTGTGCTTGGCTCTGAGAGCAGGTACAGTAGAGTAAAACCAAACAGAATGCAAAGACCACAGAATAGCTTAAAAGCAACTCCGTGCCACTTGTCTGAGTTGCATGCTCTAGTACTTGGCATAGTTGGTCCATACTTAATGAGGAAAATTAAATCTCAGAGTGGGAATTAGCTGCTGTAGGTATTGTATATACCTACATGATGTTTGGATGAGAAATCATCCCAATTAATCTCTGGAGTCTAGAGTTGGAAGACTGCCTTTGTGTTAGGCATAGTCAGGGGTCTTTGTCTGAACTGGCACTGCAACTTCTTTCTCCATGAGATTGCTTTGAACTCTGAAGTTAGTATTTTTTATAACTCAGATTGTGTTCACATTGGAAAACATTAAAACCAGACAGGATTTAAAAGTGAGCTGATGAGTGTGGTGGGTTTTCAGTGCCGGCCAATCACCCATGCACTCACTTCCTTAAATGTCTCTCATGCCAAGCCATGACAGACACACACGTCTTCCATGCTGACATAATCCATTCCACAAAATAATTCCTTATTCCATACCATAGAGCATGAATGACCTTGTTCCTCAGTCATGAACCATAGCTCCCTCACACAGCAGTAAGCCTGCCTTTTCCCTAGTCTTCCTTTTGCCACTGAAGACTTGAAGAAGCTCTTCTGGTTGTCCTAGATATCCTTGCCACATTCAGTTCCAAGTGGACCTTAATCTTCCTTATTGCATTCCTGAATAATCTGACAACATTCCCTGAACAGGATACAAGTAATTAATATTAATAATAACAAAAAAATTACAGACTGGAGGATTTTTTTATATATGGACTTCTTTTCTTCAAATTACACACAAGTTCAGCTGAGACAGCATATTGATACAGCCTTTTATGGGATAAAGAGGAGAGCAAGAAACCAGTTATTCCTTTACAACTTCTTTCCAGGGTTAATCTAATATTAACTAATTCTTCTTTGGTATGAACACATAATGCAATGCTGAACCTTATAATCAGAAGTCTGGGAAAAGGAGTTACTAGACATTTTATCTATACATTTCAGAGACACCACTTTCCAATGATGATGGTAATTTTGTGGCCTAGTGTAAGGCCACAGATTTTCCATTTGACTTTGTATCTTTGTATCTACTAGATGTTCTTTTTTTTCTCATAACAAGAATTTGGTTCTAGTAGATTTTAGGAAAAAAAGAAAGAAACAAGGGATTCTGACTGACTTTTCCTTCTCTGAGATACACAGCCTTCATAGTAGGCAGATTAGTCTCAGTGAACCATGTAAAAAAAAAAAAAAGAAAATTAAATTCACTAAAGCTGTCTTATGAGTAGGCCTTTATTTCAGAGTTAGACTTAACCTGCGTTATTCTTTAGCAATTACTCCTTGCTGCTGTCCTGTTTACAAGGGATCATGATGATCCTAATGTACCTGACAGGTCCAGGACTAGATTAGAGACCAGATGGTGTTTTAGTCAGCTGGAAACCACAGTCCAATTAACCCTTGCTACCCAGAGTACAGTGATGTCCCAGATTGAATTACTCAAGTGTATATAGTCCTGCCATGATTTCTGGTAGTGGATCAAGAAGAGGAAGACAGATATATTCTCTTACAATGAAGGAAGGAAAAGTATAAAATAATAGTGTTCATTCCATTTAAAAAACCTGACGACTTTAAAGAAGAATGAACAGAACAATACATATTAAGTATGTAATTACACCCCAGTGAAACAGTCCCTCTAGCAGAGGCCATGTGCAGAGTATGCCTAGGTCCTGCTGATTTTCTAGCCCCATCATTCTCTTACTGAATGTCTGGAGGCAATTTGTTTGAGTGTGTCTGTCATTTAACCAATACAGTGGGCACAGGAAAGCTAATGTGTTCTGGCCATAGCTCAGTACATTCTTGTATGCTCATAAAGTAGAAAATTATTTGGAGTACTCTTGAGGAAAGCCTTGGTCCACCCTTGATAAATATCTCTAACTTTATACAGACATTTAGAGGCCTTTGCTGTATGGCTGATGATGTTTGGGCAGGGCTGTTTGAGTGCTCATAGTTGTTGCATTTTTCAGAAAATGCACATTTTTTAGTAAATGCCCATTTGGAAGTGCCCCAAAAATGCCTTTAAAATACATTTGCCTCCTTTCTCTCTTGAACTGGACATGAAGTTATTCAGTAGAGTAAGATTTATCTGCAGTGAATTCTTATATCAACAAAAAACTATTCACTTTTTCTCTTGGCTCTATAGCTATCTTCTTTGCAAAGGGGGAAGAGGACTTCTGCCTAAAGCCAATGGTTAAATCTTTATATTTAAATTCTGAGATAGCTATTTCCACTTGCAATATTTGTAGGAACTCACTCTCAACCACTCTGCCTTCTGAGGATCTGCATGCACAGCCTAGAAAGGTGACTCCCAAACTATTGTATCCAGTTGTAGCAACATGGAAACTTTTGTCTTATTGTGTTTCTCTGGCAAGAAGATTTTATCCATACTGACAGAGGTTATTGGATCATAGATTCTACAACATTTTGAGCTCAGCAAAGACCAGAAAGCTTTCTCCTCAAAGAAGAAAGATGAATTGTACTGATCTTGCAATTTTGCTGACCTGTGGCTGAACTCAGAGCCTCCCTGGAGCTGCTGTGGTGCACTGGTACTGAAGGACCCATTCACTAGGAGCCATAATCAGAGGCCAGAAAGCACAGACCAGTTGTCTACAAGTTTGTGATTTGAGTAGATCTCAGCATTCTCTGTTAAATTCTCAGTTTCCTATGACTGTTAGCTCCTTGCTGTCATCAAGTATTCCTCTCAAAGGCTTAAATTCCCTTGAATTCAGTCTGCAGAGCATGATTTCTCTCCTTTAAAAGAAATCTCATACTTCTGCTGGCTTCGAAGTCCATTGCTATGCTCTTTCCTACTGTGCTTGAAACCACCCACATGCATTTTCTTGTCACTTTGAGTCCTGCACGTGTGGGTAATTAACATCTCTCTAGTTCTTTAGGGTTGGTTCAATCCCTCTCCTTCATTTTGGTGTCATATCACATGGCAACTAGAAATTAAGTGATGCAGGGTATTGTCTCTTAAGAATTGCTAAGCACTGGTATTATATTTGTGTGTTTTGGGAAAACAGATTAATTTGTGTGCTACAGTTTTACCTCAATAAATTCTTTTTTGTACCATTATCTCTTCTTGTCAAGATGCTGGCTTGTATTGTAGACACAACAATATATATTTAATTTACTCTGTTTGACATGGTTATAGTATGAACAATGCTAAACTTCATAAAAGTAAAGATGTAAGAGCTATTTGTTTGTAAGGATCAGCATGTAGGAAAAAATCATTAATTATTTGTTAGGAACAACATTTTCTTGAGAGATACACATTCAAAGTTCATTTTTTTTTTTTTGCAGGCTAAAAATAAAAAAGGAAAGTCTTAGCTGACATTTTGCAATTATGAGTCACAGTTGTTTAGATCCAGTTAAATGAGAATGTCATAAAGAACTTGAACTCATATAGTGTCTTGAATGGGATCTAATCCATTAGTGATAATGGAGAGTGTATCTGGGAAACTAGATGTTTATCAGCTCTTTTATAAACAGTAAGGAATTAAGCCTAATACCACCTCTGAGGTAGATAAATATTAACAGCCCCTCTTTCTGGGTGGAAATTGAAAGGCTTGGAGAGGTGAAATGATTTGCCTGAGGCCACACTTGAAACAGCAGTAGAATACAGCCTTATAAACTCAAAGAGCCTTTTTTTAACTGTTACTTATTGCAAAAGCAGTATAAATGAATGACTTCGGTTCTTACACTTATGAAAAAGTAGCTAAATTTTACTTCTACCCTATAACTAACACAGAAGGATAGGTTACCTGTTCTTTTATTAAAATGTAATAATAGAAACAGTAATGTTATTAATAATAATAGAAAAGTAGTGGCTATATACAGTTATAATGAAAATTTTAGATAAAATTTATCCCATTTGAGTAGGAATTCACATAAAATTCCCACCAGAAATGACTCTACAGTCAAGTACAGAGATTAACATTAATCTGACTTGATCTGGCATAAGATAGTTTGACGATTTTTTTAATCAGCACAAATAATGTAACATTTTAGTATAGAAGTGTAGCTGTAGTTTAATGGAAAATGTTGAAAAGTTCTGATTATTTAATTTTTGGGATGGTGTAAAGGAACATCGAAATCATCAGAATGCCCTGGTCATTGTCATTTTTTTCCTACTGTGTAAGTTATAATTGCTCTGAGGAGACATGAACTGTAGAACCTCCTTCCCCCCCCCCCCCCCCACTTGACAGCTGTGTCCACTGAGCTGCAATTTGCATTAACTCTGGAAGCATACTCCAATGCTGTTGTCTGGTATTTATTGCCAATGTAAATATGTTCTAGGGAACAGTCTTGGCATTTTTGCCAAATCTCCTTGGGTGCTGGGGATACTTTTTGTAAAAGTACTCTAAGGATTTTAAACATTCTTTTTTCTGGCTAAACTTCTGCTACAATTTCATGGTATACAACATGGTGTTCAAGCTCAGGTTTGTCATAGTCACAAACAAATATGACTATGCAGCTGGATTTCTCAGCTTCTATCTTTTTATTCTTCTTTTTTTTTTTTTTTCCTTCTAATTATAATTAGCTTATGCAGGTGAATTTTTATTTATCTATATTTGAGGGCTCCAGACAGCCTCGGAGAAGCTTCTGGGAGTCACTAGATGGCTTTCCTTTGTCTGTGTGAACTCCCAGCAATGTCAGTTTTACTGTTCACACAGTTAGTTCACACACACACACACTAAATGCTACACAGGCCAAAGGCACTGGATCTCTTATGTATATGATGCAGGTACAGGTATATTTCTCCTAGGGATTCTCAAAGGATATAAGGTAGTGTACAGTCACTGATCCATATCTGGAATTTGCAGCTGGCATTTCATTATTTAGTATATAATTCAAGGCTTTGAATTTCCTCTGGTTGTCACCCTGTAAGTGATTGTTCTTCTATGACAGTTGTCATAGAATAGTTTGTAAGACTCATCTGGCTGGGGAACAATAACTTTTCTGTTGCTATAGGCTCCCTTTGTAATCAGTCAGGGGAGATGGGACAGTTAATCAGATAGGAAACTGAATTAATCAACTTTAGATTTTGCAGACTTGCTTTTCAAGTGGCTCATTATTATAAGAAGACTTGGAATTCCTTGTAGGTCAGATTAGCTGAACAGCGTTGACATAAAGTTGGAAAAAAAATGGGGTGCACAGAGAAGAATTGAGTTGGAATCTATATCTTGGTTGTTAACAGATGAATTTTAAATTTGCAGGGGACCCTCCTTTTAAGGTTTTAAGTTTGCATATATAACAAAATCTGGACTAGTAAAAGGGCTGAAAAGTGAGGATTTTGTTTCCTGTATATTGCCATACTTCTCAAAAAAGGTAGAGAACAAGTTTTCTTCTTTTACCACCTATTCATACTTTTTAGTCAAATTATAAAGTGCATCCTCAGCAGCAGTAATTGACAAATGTACAGCTCATTTCTGTGGAAGAACTTGAAGGGGCAAATTAAAAATAAGTAGAGACTATCCCTGCTTGTTGTATGCTGTAGAAAATACCTTCCACTGATGCATTGTCTCACACATAATCATGAGCTAAATAAGTTTAAATAAAATTTCAGATTTTGATTGTAGCAGTGTGAAAGTCAGTTGGAATGTGAAGCCAGAGAAGATGGTCGTTGTACTGCTACCTGTCTGGAAAGATAAATGATGCTCCTAGGGCATGCCAAATTTTTAATGCATATAAGCAATTTCCAAGTAATACAAAAGCACATCAAATCTGCCAAGATAATGTTTTATTACTTGTATTGGGTGTGTATGAGCAATTTCTAAGTAAAACAAAAAAGCAAACCTCCTAAGCATGGCAGATTTAATTGTTAAGTCAAATCTATGAAGCCATATATTTCTATGGCTTTAGGAAGTCTTTAAAACCTTTAAAATTTTCTTATGTACCATATTTTAGAATTTTAGAGCTATCATGCTAAAAAATACTTCCTAAACTTTTTTAAAGCGAAGAAATGCTAAAAAAGGGATACCAGAAAGAGCTATACAAACGCTGACATTGGCTTTGTATGTCTGAGTTAGTATGTGTCAGTCTGCTGGTTCTAACTTATTAGGGACCCAAATAGGCTCTATAACTTTTGGCCTGTGTTGCAAAAATAATTCTCTCAGGTGTCATCAGAGCTGACACTTCTGACAGTGGGAAAATTGTTTTTTCTTCAAAAGCTTCACCACAGGGTATTCAGTTACTTTAGATTTCTTTTGTTAAGTATAAGGAAATTCTGAATGATTGGGAAATATTCAGTGATATATGTGATTAAATACTGAACATTTTAGTATGAGTCATTATGCTTAGATTTTCTTAAAGGCACATTGTTTAAATGAACATCCCCTTACTTACTCTGTTACCCGCAGAAAATTATTCTGTGAGAGAAAAGCTCCCACACTAATTTTTATTTTGGTTGTCAGTCATAGGTTAACTCTCTAAGACATTCTACATGAAGATCAATAAAATCACATTGCAATTTCATCAAGCCTGTATCAGTTACGGAGAAAATAATTTACAAATTGATTATGATGATTACATTTTGAAACAGTGAAGTCCTGCAAATAATTTTACTGACTACTACTCAAGTCTTCTCTGTTGTGTGTATATACCAATAATGACCCAAAGGTTTTGTAACTCAAAACATCTTTTATATCACACTGAAAACCAGGACATTTTGATGTTCTAAAATTATGACTCATAATTTACAATATGAAGTACCATGATGTAAAGGGAGGTAGATGACCACCTTCACTGCTGATACCTTCTGTTTCAAACTTGTGGAAGTTTGACCAAAAATGGCATAACATGCAAAAAAAAGCATGTTGTATTTGCACATTTTTAGAATTTTCCTACTAAAATCAACAACATACTAACGTGGCAACCTTTGCATCATAGCCTGAATATTCTGAAGAATGTTCTATAGGACCTTTTCAAAAGTTAATGGCTCAACTAGTTGTTAGAGAAGAACTGTCTGTCACAGAAGTTGCACAGTAGCTTCTTGTGTTGTATGAGTTTCCAGCTCCTGCAGATTTTTTGAATACTGTATAATGTATCCAATGGTCATAGAAAAAACGAGAGAAAGAAAGAAAGAAGAGAAGAAAAAAGAAAAAAAGAAAAAAAAGAAAAAGAAAGTTTCACCTTAGCTCTTTTCTCCTAAATGATTATTATACATGCATATTTGTGGCTGCATGGACACAAATGTTAAGTGTCCTTCTCCCACAGTCAGTAGCTATGTGCTTGTGCACTATTGACTGGCTTCACTGGCTCTGCTTCTACCTCCATCAAAGGAGAGGAGTTTGAGGTCTGTAGCAGATGGCAAAGAGTGTCTAGGGCACGATGGTGGACCGTGAATTTTGTAGCAAGATGATGATATCTTATTCTATGCAGACATTTAAGTGTTACCATAAGTCTTTGGGGAAAAGAGGGGAAAAAAATCCACCCTCCCCCTCGCTCCATGCTCCAACTCAAGATCTTCCACTCTTCTTACTGATGTCTTTCATTTGGCAGGCCTGGTGGATGAGAATGTAGGTGTGCTCTACCTCAGTCCACAGGAAACTTAAAATTGCTTCGTATCTTTTACAATGCCATGTTTCTCTAGAGGCTGGATGGAAAATTTAGACAAACTCTTTAAACAGGGATCTTCTGTTTAGCATCTATGAAATTCACACATCTAGAACAGTGGTGGCCCTCATCTCTTCAACCAGATTCTGTCTGGACTTCCCTGAATGACCCTGAGGAAGCCTTGATAGCTCTCCCTTGTATTCTGGCTCTGGAGTTCCTTCTGTCTCTGCAAGAAAACTCATCTGAAACCTCTTTTACAGATTTGGCAATGAAAGGTCATACTTGCAACTCAGTAAGGAAATGTCTTTTTGGTTTGTGTCTTTTCTGCTGTCATTTCTCACTGCTTTCTGGGATCTTGATGATAGTCTGGGTATCTCTTCCTCCAGCTGCAGCCATTCTTTTGGTGCTTCTGTTTGAATGAATCTCAAGAATACTATGCTTGAGGGATATAGATAACTACCCTTAGGCCATGTTACTGCTTTTGGAAGCAGTGCCAACTTATGCAGATACTGCTTCCTGAACCTGAATTTCTCATTCTTGTTGCTGCTTTTTCATTTGTCATGTTACAACTTTCTGTGTGGTTGTGGGGTGGATAAGACTGTATGCTGAACCAGAGTTGATTATTATACAAAAATTTATTTTTATTATTTTTGCAATGAGTTGTGTTGTCTCTTTGAAGAATTGCAAAGGAAGAAAAAAGACTCAGAGAAGTGAGGGGCTAGGCTGTTTATGAATGATCTACCACAGATATTTATGAAAATACTCTAATGGCTACTAGCTTCTTAAGTATCATTGAATATAAAAAGAATGCATTTATTGACATAACTGCTGCAGAAAACCAAACAAATCACATAACTTTCATATTAGAAATTGTCTATCTCACCATAATCTTCCTATATTGGACTGTAAGGCTCCTGAGAAGGAAATGGATAAGAATATGAAGAACTGGCATTAGAAGGTCTTATTTATTAGTGGGTCTTGCAAGACCTGAAGAATTTCTGAAGAATCTTACTGCTGCTCATTCTCCTGGACCTCTGCCTTTCAGTAGCTCTAGGACTGAATATCCAAAGGGAAAGGAATATTCTTTCTCTTTTTGCTTTATATTATGCAGGTTAGGATTTGACGCAGTTGAACAGTAACATGAAAAGCATCTGATACCTTTGCTAGTAAAGTATTTATAATATCAGGGTTATCCATATTTCTGAGCTTTTTTTATTTTCACCCACCTACAAGGTGGGGAAAAAAAAAAAGTTGTATCAATCCCTGTTGTTTCTCCTTGAATTACTTACTAAGCTTTTATAATAATTTATGAAATAAGCTTCTACTTTGCTTGTGCATCTCCAAGTACAGGTGTATCAGTCTCTGTCAAAATATTCAGTTCTAATTTATTAAACTTTACCCTTTGCCTTCAACACAAATAAACAGAATGGGGAAACATACAACTTCCTCCCTTATGTAACTTATGTTACCATCACTTTCTTGCCATTAGACCAGAGACATCATATCAAGATAGGCTAACAAATCACTAATTTGGGGAATAGAAGAAAGCCAACTATCACCTTGAATAAGCAACAGAGAATCTGCATCTGTCACCTTGAATAGGCAACACAGAATCCACATTTGGTGTGTCAACAGTCAAACAATCCTCTGAACTAGTAATCTTATTCTTAGGACTGAAGCCTAGGTCTAGGAAAGGTCTAATTGGTGTCCGTGTCCACTATTATGTCTCTGATAAAAGATCAGAAGGATTCTTTAGCTATTGCACTTTAGTCTTTGAAGGGCTATATATACTAGAAAATCTGCTAGCACCCTCTAAAGCCTTAAAACAACATCCCCAGAAAAATGAGATGCTTCAGTCTTAGCAAAAAGTCTTATGAACATGTGCCACAGTGCAGAATGACTTTAAAATGTTCCTAAGAGGGAGAATATTCAGATTTGGATTTGTACTTCTTAATTAAGACACATTTCTTATTTTATGATATATTCAGATCACACAATTCATCCTTTGGTTTTGCAGCCCTATTGTCTCAGTTTACTTAATGTATTATCTTCTTGATATAATGACAATAGAGAAGGTATTAATGATTGCAATTAACATTAATATGGTATTACAGGTTTTACTAAAAATCTGTGGCATGAATGGTTGAAGTAGAAAGCTAGTAGTACCAAATAGTGATCAACAGAATAAGTATCTGTTAGCTAAAGTTACATTCATAGTGTTTATTTGCATGTGAAAAAAACCCAACAACTTATTAACAGTATGAACTTCAGACAAGTTCTGCATAATTCTACAACATCACAGAATCAGTAGTCAGTCAGTGGGTGCTTTGTGACTATCCACTCTCTAACAGCAGGAATTCCTCCCATTTATCTGAGAGGAGTATGCTTCTTTATCTTTTTAGTTCACAATAGCAAGCAAGAGGACCAATAACCTGTTAGGTCTAGCTATTAAACATGAAGGGAGAAGAAAGCTCTCTCATGCCTCAACCAGTTCAATTCATTTGTTCCACTCTCCAGGTTCTGTCTCCTTAACATGAGTCTTTTACAGAAATGATACTGAAGGATGAACAAGAGCACAACTAGAGAGTTAAACGTTTTCACATGAAAGGTGACTACAATTTCACAACAAAGCAATATGGAGACAAAATGAAAAAATAAAATTGCAGTGATAAAGTTAGATGGCACTTCAGTTTTCTATGTTTTCCATAACTGATGCTTTCAAATTGTTTAATGAATAAAGAAGTGGATTTTTTTTGTGATCTGCTGAGGTTGTATGGAATTTCAAAACTGAAGGTGCTCTCATTTGTTTTGGGTCCTTGCTTGCCAGGACACAACAGATGTCTACATTTGCAAGCAGTGCTGTGCGGCGTTGTGCTCTTTCTCCCGGCTCCGGGCAGCTCCGTCGCCTTTCGGTGCCGCCTCCCCCCGGACGCTCAGGTCCGCCGCTTCTCTCCGGCGTGCCGCTACTGCTGGCATGCCGGTCGGGGTCTGCCGGGTTCTGTCGCCTGTGCAAAGGTCTGAGGCAAAGAGGGAAGGAATTGTCCAGATCACCCACGTGGAGGGGAGAGGGAAGGCTTTATTGTTGCGCAGAGCTGCGGTGGGGGGTAGCGACCCACGCTTCCCGTAGGGGAAATGGCGCCAGGACCCGGGAGGGAGCGGGATGATATAGGGGATGTGATAGGGAGGGCAGACGCCCCCCCCGCCCAATCGGTGCGGGTGCCGCGGTGATGATGTGAGACAGCGACCAACCGAAACACCGCAGGGGCGGACACTGAGCTTCGGGTTGAGTGGGATCGTGGGGATGGGGCAATGGACACAGGATTCCCGGGGCCGGATGGGGGAGTGGTCACAGGAATGGCAGGGGGGAAAATCCAATGGCAGGCAGCATGGGGCTAGACACTGCGGCGGGGGGAAGACACGGGGGATGCACGAGGGTACACAGGACTCGGCTAGCTAACACAAATAAGAACCCCTAATCTAAACCCAATCCCAGGATGCAACAGTGCTGTGCAACAGCAGCAGATCCACAGAGCAAACTGGTCAGTACTGTGCAACTGATAAATACATTACACTTCTGTGTGTGTGTTTGCTTCTGATCTCACTTCAGGCCAATGGCCTTAACTCCTGTTTGTGTTCTAGATGCACTGCTAAAATTCTTCATGCTCCAAGACTGTCCACAAAACAAATCAAAATGTACTAAGAGGGCTAATAGGGAGATTTTCTGGAAAAATACACTCCAAACAGGACAGTAATTATTAAAAGTTGTTCAGATAAATGCCAAAGCCATCCCTACAGCCAAACCTCCCAATATCTACTTTTACTAATAGCTCATTTAATAGAACCTCATGAAATGTAGAGCTTGCAAATCCCTTCCCACAACACTGTAGTCACCATCAGTTGTGATATTACTTAACAGAAAAAAATATATTGACGCCAGAGGTCTCATAGATCTCTACTTTGGCTCTACATGTCAGGACTTTTTTTATTAGTACCAGGTTATGAGAATCAGGCTGCAGGACTCCCAGTTCCATGCCCAGTTTGTGGCAGGGATTTACGAGGTATACTTTTCACACTCACATTTCTTTGGATCACTTGCTTGCCCTTGAACTACTGTTTCTGGAGCTCATAAATGACTGGGCCTTGGCATCTAGCTCACCATTGCATACTAGAGATAAATACCTGCTATCTGGATCTATTTGTCTGTCCTGTGGGATCTTGCTGAGGACTCCAAGGGTGTGGGAAAACACAGCAGCAAACTGTAGCTTCTGAATAAAAGGTGTTTTCTAGTTCATGTCTTTGAGCATGGCTTGGAGCCAGGGTACCTGTAGTATATCAACATCAACCAAGTATCTACACTTTCAGTACTCTGAAACAGAGCATTAGCAGATCCAGACGCAGGATGGTTTGATGCGTTCTTTAGTCTTGCCAAAAATATGGTATAGGAGGAACCTCTGGTACTGGACACAATCCTACTCTCATTAAATTTAGCGTTATTTTTCACATCTACCTGGTTTCAAAGAGAAAAGTAATATTTTATGTGTGATAGCAGTCTGTCCATTAAACTATATTTAGAAAGAGCAAAATCTGATTTTGCAGCTGGGCCTTGACCGAACTGGATTTTAGGTGTTAAATAGCTGCATCTCTTCTGCTCCTTAATTTCTTTGCCAACCAGGCCAAGTGTCTGAAATACTAGTCTGAGGAGGTGTCTTCAAGCAAAGTGTCATCTTACAAAAAAAAAAATAAAAGCCATTCTCATTGTCTATGACCAACACATTTTCAAAGTTGTTAATCTTACACAAAATGATGAAATGTTTTATTAAATTCTTAGTGGTTAGCCTAGTATTATTACTAGAGAAAAATCAATCTTCCCTGTAAATGAAAGGTGAGGGAGGAGAAAGACTGCACACTAAGTTTGAAGAGCAAAATCTAAGGAGTGAACACAATGACCTAATAAAGTTTTAAAACTTTTTTTCCACTTTCCATAAGTCACCCTGATGGTATTTCAGTCTATATCAGAGTTGTAGTTCAGCCAAGAGGAATAAAAGGGAAAAGGAAAAAAAATATATTTTCTTTTGAACAGTATTTTCCATGAGCAATAATATCAGTGCCTGCGGTTTTTTCCAGTAATTGTCCTCCTTGTTTCCTTGCGTCTCGAACAACAATTTCAGCTTGAAATTTTAAAGTGATTTGACAGAGACACACAAAGCCTTTTTTTCCCTCCCATCATTACTTAGATTCAGGTACAGTTGGTGCATTTACTGCTTGTGTTTCTTGCCATTTTTCTTCGATATGGAGGATGGACTATTTGTAGTTTAATAACTTGAAAGCCTGAAAATGAATACCTGAACATATCATATCATTGTTCTCACAAAAACACTGAAAAGGACCTTTTAGGACAAAAAAATCAATTGAAAGTGCATAATCCAGAATGTTAATGGCTCCATTTGATGTCAGTTGAAAGCACTTCAGTGGATTTCTCCTAATAGTCCTATTTCAGTTGTCTTGCTTTTCCATCTCAGCTTAGCTCAGCACAGCTGCAAGACTTTACTTAGACACAGCCCTGATCAATGTAGTGATTGGTGCCCACAGGGAACTGTGGCTGCCAAACATGTTGAGACTTTCTACATCAAAAAAAACATCAGAAACTTATTTAATTATGAAACATTTTGATTTTTATAAAATATTAATTTAAAGTTAGATTTATACATTTGTATACATGGTGTTGTGGTCATGAATGTCCATCAGCAGATGCAACTCCATGGAAAAGCACTTCTGAAAAGCAGATCACCCATCAGCAGCAAAAGCAACCCAGAAGGTGTAGGATTTAAGCATCTCTGTTTGGATAGCTTATGTACATTCAAAAATTCCACTAATAGCTGGCAAGTAAGTAAATAGGTGCAAGTGACATTAATATTTGGACTTTTTTACTAGAAGATTTCTCTACTATATTGTTCTCCACCAATATGAGGAAAGCTCATAACTTCTGACAAAGAGAACTTGCAAGTTAGTTTGCTTTATAGGATTTTAAACTTATACCTCATTATCAGGAAGTAACAGCCCCTCACAATCACAAATGTAAGGATCACAGCATACAGTCAAATACAAACAAAAGCCAATATGTTTTCTTCAGCTAATTAGTTATTAATGACTGCAAAATTGATTTGAGCGTGGAGATGGTTTTGTTATAAGCCAAATTAGATTGTGATTATTTCTATTTCATTTCACTCTAATTTTGTCAAAATGTTTGAAAAATCCCCCTTAATTATTCACTGCTACCTTTGTTCCCTGTTTCTGTTTTACTTTAAGAAGATTAATTCTAAAAAGTAAAGCCCAAACCAAGTCTGTCTTCATATTCTACCATAGTGAAAAATATAAAGTGTTAGTTCCCTCCCACATAACTGTCTTCTGCTTTTAGTTGACAATGACAAGAACAAAAGATTGTGGTATGACACGTTCTTAGTTCTGAACCTTCAATTTCTATTTCAAAAAGTCAATAGGAACAGATAGCACTTGGATTCTGGGTTGTCTGCAAGCTTTCTAATTAGTTCCAGGATTAATTTAAGATGCCAGTGATAAATGGTAAAGCCTTGCATAGTTTTCTTACTAGAATCTGGCATGACATTTCAAGTTCACTGATTCATCCCATGAATTTACAACTAGCCTGGCAAAGCAGGCACAATGGTTTTTGGTTCTGTGGCCATCTGTCCTTAAGTGACTCTGTATGTCATCTGTAACTTGAAATTAAAAACTCCTGTAAAATGATAACTTTATTTTTAGAGCATATTAATTATGATCCATTTAGTTAGGGATATTAATTCAATTATCTTTACAATGTTTCTTATAAGAAAGCACTTGCATACATACACACAGATGTTTGTTTTTATTCATATTTCAATATCCACCCACTGTATTGCAGAGAAAAACAATAGCTTTGTTTTACTTCACAATGAATGAGTTTTCTCCCTTGAAATAAAAGTTATATCATGTGCCAGTAAACAATCTCTAAAAAAATGTGTGATATTTATTTCAGCAAATGGGATCACACAAAAGGAGTCAGGTGGGCTGAGGCAGATAAAACCAAAATAAAAAGTAAATTGCTGGAAAAGGCTGGCAAGAAACATCACATCTGCAATTCCTTAGGTTATTTTCTAGCTGCAGTATTAGGAAGGTTGTGTCAATATTCACAGTATAGATTTTTGCTTGTGTTGGACTACTTATTTAGAACACATTGCTCATAGTTGTGAAGTTTTGGTTGTCATAGTTTTCAATGCTATACATCAAAGTAAAGATAAAATGTAAACAAAAGATGGGGTATATGATGATGCATTCTTAAAATTGCATGCCATTAGAAAGTTAAATATTTTCTCTCTCCCCATAAAATATTACAAAATAAGTTAGGAAATAATTTGTTCTTTCTTATACTTTCCATGATTTGTCTTCAATGCCTTCAGTCTGTGACTTTCCTAGGCTTTCCACATCAACAGCATGAGTGACATTTTCTTCCCAAAGCCACCTCACTACCAAAGGGCAGTTTGACAGGAAAGTAATTGCTGAATTATTCCAGTTTTGCCCTTTATGAAAAGAGCTATGTAGTGGAACGAACCTTGTTATAGAAGTAGTACCAGGAATACACTATCAAATCCTTCACTTGGTAATTTGATTTGTGATAACCAGCGGGGGAGAGGTAACTTCCATACTTCTTTTCATTCTTTCATCCACATTAAAAAAAAAAAAAATAAAAAAAAAAATCCTGTTTTTGTTGAATATATCCATGGTTTTATATTTATATTTACCTTCCCTCACATTTTGACAGTTTCCAGCTTACCAAAGTCTTTGGTTCAGCTTGACAATAAATGTTATCTCCTGAAACTTCTAAAATCAGTTCTTAAATTCATTTAAAAATTGCATTTTAATTGTGAAGTTCTCATATCCCTCCCCACTTCATTAAAAGAATTGGTTTGAGGTTCTAGAAAGTGAAGAAAACTTTTCTGGTGGCTGACTTACAAACCATATTTTCTATTTGAGTGTGAGTGATAAGTGCAGAGGACCAATTCTTTAAAATAATTTACATTGCTTATGTGCTGAAATATGTTGCAATGCTCTAGTCTTGATAATTTTTAAACTGTAAATAACATAATTCGGTATTATATCTGGCAGTTCTCTTTGTTCCTGTTCTGAAAATATGCACTATCAATCTTGAAATATCTAAACATTTAGAATCTATATAGGGAAGTTCTTAGTCATCTGTGACCTTATTTTAGGCTGTAATTTTCCATGCAAACATATTATTTTAAAAATGTTATGAGCCACTGGGTTCCCTTAAAGAATTGTTAAAGATCAGTAAGGCTCCTGTAGAGCATATATTTTATTACATTTGAAAAGAATTTATTTTGGTATAGTAGTGTTTTGCTTTCAGGATGTGCATACATGAAGTATATAAAAGTTGAAACCAGCCATTTTTTCTACTGCCATTTCCTCCCTTTTATGGGAAACAACATAAAATGAAATGAAATGTATCATTAAGCAATAACATTAAAATGCTATCTACCACTAGGAGCATATGGATCGTAACTTGTTTCATCATAACCTTTTGCACTTAAACTTTGTCATTGGCTTCATAACTCTGAGAGTTTTGTTTAAGTTTTATCATTGCTAATCTACCATAAATATAAAATGTCCAATCTGGAATTTCTAATCACCCTCAGCTGCCCTTATCAGCCTGATTTTCTAAAGCTTCTTATCCATCAAATGGAGCTTTAATTTTTGGAAGATAAATTCTTTTCAGTCGTGTTTTTTTTTTTTTTTTTTTTTAATTGAGTTTATTCATCAAGACCCATGCTTTCTTTTACAAAACCTTTCAAATTTTTGTGAGAGCTTTGCTGAAAAGATTTACAGAAGCCCAATTATGAAGGAACAAGATAGCAGTTTCAGCTGACTGCATCCCATCCCTATGACTGAGAGCTGCTGCAAAGTGTTCCTGTGTTTCTAAGAGATTGAAAGAGAGGAAAAAACAGAGAAGTTCCTTGAACAAAATAAGACATGCCACAACCAGAATTCATCTTTCCTAAGACTCCATTTAAATATAAGCTTCGAGATGAACCTGGAGAGTCCTTTAGAGAAGTAAGCCTCTTCTGAAGGTGAATTATCATTTTCTAAAATAGGGAAAAGATGAAATCAGGTGAATAATTTATGAGGACACCTACTTTTCTCTGTTGAGAAAGGAAAATTCTCACTAACATGGCATACTTGATGACCTCTATCAGGTCATAATGTAACACTATGTAACTACTTTAATCAACCTTGAGCTTAGGTGGTCAACAAGGAAACTCTAATACTTTTGAGGAACTGATGAAGATGTGGAGTTTACAAGCAGGTAAAATAATATGAATTTGCTTCCTGATCAAAATTGTTCCAAAAATTACTTTATTAAAAAGACAAAATTGAGGATAATTTATAAATCCAAGTATTTAATTGTAAAATATGTCTGAACTTTGTAGGAGGTTACTGAAGTTCCACAATATTTTATAATCAACCAATCTATCACTATTTTTATGCATTCATAGAAGTTCCCCAAACACATCTGGTTTTCCATGAAATAAATTTCTGCAAACATTTTCTGCATATTAAACATATAAAATAGAAAGCAATGTTTATACAGAAAACCAAACAACTACAACATGAAGTCCATATTCTAACTTTTCACATATTATTTTCTTTTCTTTTTTTTCCTACCTTAAGTAACTTCTGCTAGTAATGTCAGAGAAGCTCTGCGTCAGTACCCACTTTATTTTCTGAACAGCTACCTCATGTCTTGTTTTAGTTTTCGACTTTCATTTTAATAAATTAAACATGAATTCCTGTTATATATACCTGGCATAGAGCACTTACAAATTCTTCTACTTGTTGATACATAATGAATGGCTGAGATTTGTTGCATATATCAAGATAATATGTTAAAAACACTTGTAAACTCCTCTGGAGCTCATGGTTATATAAGTCATAAAAATCATATATTCATATACTTCCATTCCTTGTGTGATCCAAATAGATTTATTTATGTGTTCAAGGGCAGTATATTATAGACTTTTTGTTGAACTTGAGGAGAGCAAAAGACTAAGAAATCAATAAAGACTGATTAAGAGGAGTGACAGCAATCTAGGCAAAGATAATCCTCTAAAATCCTTTTAGGCTTTTGAGATATATGGAACCAGCCCTGCAAGCAAAATTGTGATCGTCACCACTTTGTTCTCTCTCCTTTTGTAGAGTGGCACTGCATTAGTTCATCATTTAGGACTTTTGGGAATTTTTCAAATCCCCGATTTGAGTTTTGAATTTATCAATAATAATGACAGGTTTAATAAATTTTAGGTGCTATATATTATATACACACACATATATTTCTGCTAAGCTATGCCTTTAAATGAAACAATTTTTTTAACTTCCCTTTTAAAAATGAATGGGGGTATGTTTCTGAGAAAATGAAAGAGGGCAGAGGAATCCAAAACTGAAAATAATTTTTGGAGTTTATAAGTGTCAGCTGTAATTTTGTTTAATTCAGTTTTACCTTTTTAAATTTTTTTAAACTCCAGTTTTATGGTTTAAAATAAGAAAAGGAGGTCAGAACATCTCACTCTTCATCAGAAGTATTGAAACCTACAGAATTAATTACAAAATGTGAAATACTATATTGTGCCATTCAGCTTTCTACGTTGGTGGCAGTGCCTACTCTCAGCTGCTGAAGACAGAGCTATTACTTTTTTCTTTCCAGACATACATGTTTTTATAGTTACAGCAAGGAAGACAAATGACACAACCAATTTATTTTGCCTGGCTCCATGCTATCATCATGCAACCTAACTGAAGCTATATATCTAAAATCTAAAGTCTGCTTTTCCTGTAGCTTAAAAAAGGCTTTTTGAACAATGCAGATCATGTTTCTTAATTATGCTCCCAGGGAGTGAAAAAATTCAAACGAGGACTGAGGTTTTGAAGAAGGACAATTTTTATTTCTGACCTCTATCATGAAAAGGAGCTTTTTTTAAAAAAAAAGAAAGAAAAAGAAAATTACATTATTTACCAGAGCTGCAGGGCATCAGTACATCAGTGTCTTATACACTGACAGATTATACGTTTGATCATCTATTTCTTTTGCTTTGGCAGAACTTTTCATCTGCCTATGCTCTATTAATGGCAGTGAGTTTGAAATCATGTATTGATAATGGCTGTTGGAGGAGCAAAGGGAAATCTGCTTGTTTTGTCTTTCTTGTCTTTAGGTGTACTTTCAGTATTTTTGATGAAAAGCAAGGCATTTTATCAGGGTAGTTGCATCTCACTATAAATATGTACACTTTTTTCTTCCTGGGAGCTGGAAATAGTTTCTGACTGTAAGCATTTACTATCAGTAGTACAAACAAGGTAGCTAGTATGTTACAGTGAGAGCTACTTTGCCTCTTTTGTTATTATTATTTAATATTTTAATTTTGTAATACGATAAAAATGACTTTTTCCTGCTTGAGGAGAGGATCATTTAGCTGGATTCATTAAAAGTATGCATTAAGGACAGCCAAATATTGTGCTCCTGGTCTTGGACATGAGCTTCTGCAGTGTGTTCTAAGTCTATTATGTACTGTCTAGTTTGTGGAGCTGCAGTGGACAAAGCTCATGGTGAAGCAGTTTGACATTTCCTGGGAGACTCCCAAAGTGAGCAGACAGTGAGTCAGTCTCATCAAGGATGGAGTCAATGAGTGTCCCCATTAAACAGTCAGAGAAGTTTAAGCTATTCTGAAAGCAGGCACATATGAAGCCATTCAAACTTCTGACATATATTTTTACTGTGGTATGTGTTCATTCCACATTCAGATATTAATTTCTTTGGGGAACTGAGGAAACTTTAAAGACTTGTCTTGCATCAGTTGGTTTTCTGGGTACTCCCAGGAAAAGTATGGGTAATTCTATTGAATGGCAATTATCATGCACATTTAAACTCTCTTTCAGAGACACAGACATTAAAATATGTTATATGGCCTAGTATTTTTTCCTTCAGTTGCAGGTGTGTTTCTGGAGATAGTCAGCTACTGTATTTTTTGTTGATATTTTATCTACTTAAAAAATATTGTAAAAAAAAAAAAAGATACTTTGGTTTTGCATTTTCAGATGGGAATTATCTCTTCAGAATGATGCTTTCATAGAATGGTTGAGGCTGGAGTGGATGTCTGGAGGTCATCTGTTCCAACCTCTCTGCTCAAGCAGGACCATGTAGAGCAGATTGACCAAGGCAATGTCCAGACATTTTCCTTTTGAATATTTGGTATGCAAGAGAAGGAAATTACTTGAATCTCTGCTGCTATTGTTTTTTAAAATTTATTTTAATGCTATTACTATGATATTATTATAACAATATAATTGTTATAATAATATCTTTCATCATTATTATAATACCTTTTCCTCTACAAGGAAATTATTTGCATAAAGATATTTCACCTCTGAAAGATCAAATATCTCACGACAATTGAGTTTGTACTCTGAGTTCATGATTATCCAATAAAACAAAGAACTGAAAATTATAGTTTCTCTGCATAGAAAGCAAAGACCTCATTATATATAAGCCATTAATATTAAGGACAAAGCTTCTGCATTTCATGTCTCTGGAACACATTTATTCTTTCTTGAATTTATAATATTGTCTCCATAAAGAAGGGCTGTCTTTTTTGATGAAACTAGCTTTGCTATATAAAATGTCTGTGTGTCAGGACAGGAGTTGTGCTGGAACTCTACAGTGGTGTTTGTGCTTTCATTGAACAGTGAATTAACCAGTATTGCATGTGTATCAGTTTAGTAGTCTCAGGAATAGTTTCATGGTGATAGTTTCATGAGGTTCCTATCTAACATAAGTAAATATTGCTTGACCTTGCCTACTAATGATGCAGGAATATACAATGGATTGCACTATAAAACAGCCAGCCTTTTAAAACCACATAGGGAGTGCTGTTCATGTTTAAAAGGATGAGCGAAGAGCTTTTTACCTCTTCCTCTGAGGATCATAAATTGGGAGTGACATAGAATAAGTCATTCAAACTTCATTAACATAAAATGAATGGAAATCAACTGACCTTAATGGAAAATTTTAGAAATAACTGAGTCTTTGTAGTTAATTATGAGTTCCAAAAAATTATGTCAGTTAAAATTCGTGTTTGTCTGGGGAAAAAAGGTGCCTCTCTGTTGCATCCCGGACTTTGGGTTTAGGTCGGGGTTCTAGTGTGTCTTAGCAAATTCTGTGTACCCCCATGTATTCCCCGGGTTTCCCCCCCCTGCAGTACCCGGTTCCCAAGTTGCCTGACCATGTGGCCTGGCTCCCATCCCTCCTGTCTCTTCCTGTGGGTCTTTCCCTGCTGTTACCCCTTCCCTGTGGCCGGGACCACCCCGGGCCCCAGTGCCGCCCCTGCCGTGCCCCTATTGGCTCCCCCAGGCCACGCCCTGCCCCGGGACCGCCCCAGGCCCCGGTGCCGTCCCCTACTGCGTCCCTATTGGCTTCCCCAGACCACGTGACACCCCCCCGCCCCACTCCCTATAAAACCCCCCATGCAGCCGAGGCTGGGTGGCCATATTGTCCAACGCATGAGTTGGGAGCACGCCAATAAAATGCTCTCAGCTCCTGCACGGGGAGTTTGGTCCTTCCTTCACCCCCTTTATCGAGGTCCCTCGCGCATGGCAGTAGAAGTGGCTGACCCACCTTCCTGGAGCGCGCGGCGCCTGGGACCAGCGGTGGGACCAGGACTGGAGGAGCCGCGGTGCCCCACTGGGCACGGCAGCTGCTCCGGAGCCGGGAGAGACACCTCTCCTAAGTGAAAATCTGGAGTTAATGTTTGATTCAAAATGTTCTTTTTGAATTGGAAAAAAAAAACCAGTGCTGCAGAATCTTTGAAAAGGAAAGGAAATTAAATGTAGTTTCACCAATTTGTTAATGCAGGCGAAAGTTACAAGTGCTTTTGCATAGCTCAGGAATTATCATTCTTATTGGAAATCTTGTTGCATTTATTTTTATGCATTAATATTTTCATGATCATTGGCTCAATCTTAAACAATGTGAAATGGCTCTAATAGGAACCAAAAAGCATTAAAGAGGGGGGACAGAAGGTCATTGCTAGATTTCTCTTTCAGTTATTTGTTTATTTTTGATACCAAGCAAACTAACGGATTACAACAAACGGATTACAAAAAAACCCTTGCATGGCCTGCTGATATAATTTCAATTTTCCCGGATGTTTTACTTGGACCTCTTAGTCTTTATGCTTCCAGAGGTCATTATACTCAAAGAGATAAATGAAAACCTATGCAAATAAAGGAATTGAATTAATTTATCCCATATTCTTGGTGGATGACCACAATGCTGTGGACAAAATTGTAATATTACCTCCTTCATAGCAATAATTTTTACAATATTGACATGAAACTATTTATCTAGAATATTTTTAAAAATGAAATTAAAAAAAAATACATATTTAGAACAAGACAAATGTTACTTTATCTAGATGTATTATTTCCCAAATAAATTTATTCGGCTTAAGTTTATTCTATTTCAGCTGAGATTAAAATCAGGACCTATGACACAAAATTTTACCATTTTAGCATTAATTTAACTAATATTATTTTTTATCAGCCCAGTCAATAATTTTTCAATATTCTGTACTGGACTTCTTGTTAGATACAAAATTGTTATAGGTTTGTGTTTGTTGGTTGTTTTCTTTCAAAACAGGTTATATGCTGGATCAATGTTTTAAATTCTCTCCCCTTACTCACTCCATTTACAGAGTTTAGATAGACTTCCTTTCTTTTTGTATTTCTCATACTTAATGAGACTAAGTAAATTACTTGGTAACCTTTACTTCCTTTTTCCTGTCACTGGAATGTGATACATGAATATTTCCCTTCTGCATCTTTTACTCTTTCTGTTTCTGGGAGTTTGAAATTTTTTAATCTTCATATTCTGTAACCCAGTTGTCTCTCAGCTGTGATCAGTATTTACGATTTTACTTTGCAATTCCTGCAATGCAGATGTTGTCATTAGTAAAACCTTGGAAATGTCATAATACCTTTTGAAAACAACCTTCATAATATTTTTGCTGTTTTACTTTGAATAATTCTGAATTTAATTATAGAAGTTATACTGTCAAGGTAATTTAGAAACACCACACAAAATTATAGAAATAAAGTAAATAAAATTAGAGTTTATTTGTGATAACTCTGGCAATACAGGCTTTTTCTAAGGCATTACATTGTTGGAATATAAATATACAAGCAAAACAATAGTGACAGAAATTCCTCCACATTTTTCCCACATAATCTTTCACATACTTAACTGCATATCACAGCAGTGGTTTTGCCCTATTTACAGAAGTCAACCACATAAAAATGAGGAGACTTTCTATGTATTTAATCTCAGACTTTAAATTCTTTTTTGCCCAGAGTATTTGACCTAATAAGGAGATACTAATAGCTCTGCCTTTACCTTCATATAATGAGTGATTCTACTGGAAGCAAATGACTTCTAAATTGACATTGTGTGCAAATGCCTTCTAAATTGACCTTGTGTGCACAGTTCAGCTTTCTGTGCATAATGATTTCTATAAGAACAAGACTGATTTGTTTAACCCTTAGGTATTCCATGGAAACCACATCAGAGTGCTGTAATAGAAGTGCTTTAGCACAAAGTCTTGAGTCTGATTCAGATTTTAGTACATCCTATAGACCCCAGTCTCCTGGGTTAATAATAACTGCAGCAAATTATAGAATATTCCAATTATATTTTGGTACAATTTTGATGTATATAATAATTGTGATCCTGATATTTATTGATCAGCATGGATATCAGTAGTACCAAAGTAAATAAAAGTTTTTTGAAAAAAGAAGGAAATTGTGCTTCACCAACAAGCAGTTCTGAGCATTTTAACACTATCTTTTTTAATCTATTTTATCTATTTTAATGCTATTTGGAATATCCATTTTAGGACTGTATGTGCTTGATGAACATATCCATATAATACATACACATCTGTCAAAGTCAGAGCATGAACACTGAAACAAGGATGGACAGAGTAAATTTTTGAGAACTTTCTGACCAGCTGGAGTCCCACTAATATTGAAGTACTCTGTATCTCTCAAATTCATTTTAATTCCCTCACCATTTAAAGGAGAAGGATATTACTGTCATTCTGTTTATTTATCCAGATAAAACTTTCTCCTCACTGCCACTTTTTTTCCAACATATCGTACAACTTGTGAACTTAAAATGTGTTGACCTGTTAACTTCTTCACCATTAAAACTGGTAATAAAAATTTCTCATGATTCAAATTACACCACACCTGGTAGTGCACCGAAAAGTATAAAAGAAGGAAAGTAGTTTAATCACAAAGAAACCCAAATTATATTTTCATACTCTTCAGCTGATATTTAATAAACTTTTGGTGGCTTCTCATAGAATAATACAAAAATCCTATCTAGCTTTTATCTACACTGTGGTACTTGGCCAGTAACAAAAATATGAAAGTGCTAGTGTGTTTGTTTCTGTGAAATGTAGTATCAATTTAAGAATTAAAAGCTATGTTAATACTTCACTGTTTCTTTGACCTTCCCAAAAAAAAGAACCCTCTGTACATGCCAAAAGAGATTCGTTATTTCTTTTTTTAATCAAAGCAGACTTGAAAAGAGATCAGTTCAGAAAAAATGTTTTCTTACCATGAAATAAAGGAATGCTTTTTGTGGAAAAGTGTGTTTGGCTGAAAAAATACTTTGTGGCTATCACTGTTTCTGCATTGCTCTGGACTCCCAAATAGCTGTCTTTCAAAGGAGGAGCCTACTTAGCCAATGTGAATTTCCTTCTGGAGGGATCACTCTCACACACTGTCTACAGAGGGAGTTCAGGGAAATTAAAGTCTCCAAGATAAGTAAGCCATTCTGAATATTCCCTGAGGCACTCTTGAAAATGTTATCTCTTGACTTTAATGCAATTTATCTATTCTTCTCATAGACACCATAATAATCTTTTGAAATTGTGTTATGATATGTAATCCTTTAGTGAGGAATTTTTTTTGGTTTGTCTGGCCATAGCAACTTCTATACCAAAATTTATTTACTCCTTCTTTGGCCTCTTTTACTCTTTTTCCTTATTCCAGGGAAATCATGACAAAATCTGGAGACTTCTAATACACTGAATATTTTTTTAACCATCTTCCCATGTCTAATCTATCTTTCAAACAACTGGATTTTATAAGAATTAGCAATTTTCTTCTCTAGAGTCTCTATGACAGCCCATTCAAGTACAATGTTCTTTACTACTGTGGTGTTATGAAATTAGAATTATGTCTGAACTTTAATGATAAATATAAATATATTTCTAACCCAATTATGATCTTCAAACTCTATTCAGCTGGCTCTTCTGTATCTGGCAATGGCAATTGCAATCACAGAGTCTCTGAAAAAGGCACTTTAGTAGAGGAGTGATAAAGACGAAAATCTTCTGACATCATATTCACAGGGAAAGCCCCATCGTAAGGCATTGCTGGTAATGTTTTTATTCTGTGGTTAGAAGCTTCTTACTCTCTTGCCACATCTGAAATATTTTTTTTTCCACAGTAGCACTGTAGTTTTATATTAATAATTTACAAAATTTAGTAAGTCTTACAGGTGAGGCTTTACTAATCTTTGTTGGTAATGCACTTTTACAAAAGTGTTTTTCTTTCATTTATTAGAAATATCGAGGATCAATGAGTAGCTGCTGATTTTTAGTTACTGTAAACAAATTCGGGTTCCTTTTTTGGGGACAAATTTGAGCTACCTTTAAATATTCCTTTCTACTTGTTCTCAAGGCTGTGTTGAATCAACTTTTCCAGTGAATATTGCTTAGCTTTATGACATATTCTGTTTTTGATGAAATGATGGGTTGAAATGCTTAGATAAACATCCTTAAGAACACACTAGGGGTGTCAGGAAAAAAACCATAAAATCCTTTCTGCCACCTTTATGCTCTATTCTTCCTTTTGTTTTTCTGACACAAAATGCAGATTAAAATGGTTAAAATGAAGATTTTTTTTTAAATTTTCTTTCCAATGATTGCTTTTTATGGGAACACTCAATTTTTGTCAAAAAATAGAATAAATTTGGAAAGTTTTGGCAGAGAAAACAATATCAATTGATTGATTTAATGGATATATAGATTTTGAGGTATTTTGTCGGCAGTTACACACTCATTGAAGGATTCTCAGCCAGACATATGTCCAAAGTATGCATTAGCTAGAGATTTTTACAGTGCGTCGCAGAGGTTCATGGAGCGAAAGACTGTAGCTCTCTACGGGAGACTTGGTATTTTGAGTTCCATGCAGAGGTAACATATAGGAAGTCAGAGTCATTGTACAGCTTGAAATTGCATAGCTTCCACTGGATGTCATTGTGCTAAAACCTTCAAATTCTTTTTCTATTATTGCTTTGCTCAGTTCCTGGTGCAGGTGAGCTTGTTTGGGATGATCTGGGAGAAGCTATTTTGATCAAATGAATGATGTTTCCTTAATTTCTACTAATTTCCAGTACAGAGCTTCCTGCTTTGCAACTGAAACTGTTCTTGATCCTTGATTCTAAAGAAATAAAACATAGATAGCCATAATCATGAATATTGAAACAATTTGCAAGTGTGGTTAAAAATTTATGGTGCTTTAATAAAGTCTTTTTTAAAAAGTTTGCCTCTCATGCTAGCACATGTATAATTCATTATGAGTACTAGTCTTGAAGTGTTTAGGCATTTTCATTGTTGAGTCTGTAAACTGTATATACACTCTCTTTGAGTGGAATTCAAGAAAAAAACCCCAATATTTCTATTTGCCCCTTGTTGTACAACATTGCTCGTTTGTTATTGTATTCCTAGTTGCAGCTGTTCAAAACACATACTTATGTGTCTACAGGTTTAGAAGTGGCAATTCTCAGTATGTAGGAAAACATTTGCTTGATGGGTATCTTCCAAGGGACTTGACAGGCAGCTATTTTGGGTTGCTACTTAGTATCTTCAGAGCCAAAAAAAGTGATCTAAAAGGGTGGCACTGAAAAACCCAGTTAACAGTGATAGAAGCCTAAATCTTTCTATTGCAGTGCCTACAAAACTGAGAATTCATTGTTAACAGGGAAAATGAAAACTTCAAGTGATTCATTCTTTTAACTGTATTTTTTTCAGTCTCTCATAATTCATCTGTGGGTTTTTTGAAAAGGTTTTCTATGTTGAGGCTGTTTCATATATTCCTGTCAATGTGGCATTAGATGACTAGTCCTATCAAAGTTTGGGCCAGTTGTCTGCATGTACTGGATAAACACACTAGCATTTATATATCTCATGATATATAGTGATATATAATTGTTTGGTAACAAAATGAAAAGTTACAAATGTTTATGTACATACAGCTATATATGTGTAGTTATATACGTAAATTTAGAGAACAATTTTTTTGTCAAGTAATGTGGATTTGCAAACAGCCTGAAGATGCTGCTTGCACTAAAGATCACATATGGCACATGCATAGTACCGAAAATGTAGTAAAACTGCAAAGTATTTAGACTATTAGAAAAGGCAAATGACAGTGTGGGCCTGAGAATCCATTTCCACTTTTCCTAATGATATGGACTACTTGTCAAAGCCATAAACAGTTCTTGAAAGCCAAAATGACACTGATGTTTAAATTCCTAATATGGCTGAATTTACATACAAAATAAATAACTGGCATTTATTGAAAATATCTTCTCAGGCATCTCAAATCAGTTCTCATGCCATGCTACTGTACTAATAAGAAAAAACCCTGTGCATAATATTTTGATTTCAGATGGAACCCCCAGGTTTCAAATAACTTGTTTTCAATAGAACGAACTAAAAAAAAAATCTAAAATAAACACATCACAAAGCACCTATCTTTGAAAAAATTGTTTATAATAATTGCATATTAGAGAACAAAGAGAATCGAGAAATTCATGAAGCTTACCGATATTAATTACACTAATAAACAAAGGGAACACATCTCCTTTTTCAATCTTTTAGCCTTTCTATAATACAAGAGCTATAATGAAATTAATCTAGACTGTAGATAAAGAATAGCTTTGTATGTGGTAGATCAGATCATTAGCTGGAGAAAATGTTAATCTTTTAATTGCTTTCTGTGCTTATGTGTCTGACCCAAAGCAGATGCACTTGTAGGAGATACAAATATTCCCTCCTAATAAAAAAATCCCAACATCATTAATTTTAAGTAGCTTTATCTCTTGTGATAATTTATTTCGAAACTATTAAATGAGGGAAACATTTCCAGAGATCCAGGGGATCAGTCTGTCTCATCAGAAGGTCCAGGGCTGAATGAATAGCACTGATCTCCTTCAGTGATGGATCTGACAGAAAAACAAATGTAGGTGATCAGCTGACACCTTCTGGTTTGATTTGGGTTTGGTTTTGTTATGTTTTGTTTTGTTTGTTTTCCAGATTATGAGGTTAAACTCTGGTTGAAACTTTGCATTCTTTTAGGGCAAGGTGGCTTCAATGTTCTTCAAGTGCCAGTCTCAGAAAGGTATTCCTGCATTTGCTGACAAATAGCCAACAAAGTGAATTGAATGGTCCTGAGGACTGATTTAGATGTTGCCTACTGTTCAGTGTAATTGATATAATAACTGCATTTTTACAATGGCATTAAATTTTCAAAAACTACCTTTTCCTGTGTTTCCATTTTTATAAATTCCTGAAGCAAAGAAAAACTAGAAACACTGGGCCAGTTACCTGAGCATGTCTTTCTCTTCTTCTTATGAGATCAGAGGAAAATTGTGTCAGGTTAAATATGATGAACTGAACTCTGTTAAACAGTCAATAAAATGAGCACCATCCTGCATTTCCCAGCAGTATAAGTGACCGAAGGTTGCACTTAACACAAAAAATGTGATTAGTTTTTATTCAGATGCTTCATTAACAGTAGCAGTGTGTTGCACATATTGAAAAGGCAACCTTACTTTCTTCCAAGAGGTTTATTTATGGTGAATAACATATTTTTAGTACATAAGCAGGTAGTACAAACAAGTTGTATGGGTATGATAGTATTCTATGGATATTTTTATAAATGTCAAAAGATAATGCTTTTTTAAAGCATGTGATATGTTAAATTATTTTGAAATATGAGCTGGTTCTTTTAGTTGCTTAAAATTTGGATGTAGTGTTTCCATCATGTGCCATGCATAAGTGGTGAACTCTAAACTTGTTTAGGAAAATTATTACTCTTTTTAGTCATAATTAAGTAGTGCTTGATGTAAAAAAAAAAATGAAAATTGCATTTGGTTTGTGTGTCAAGGTTGTGGTACGAGGGAGCTACAAGGATGGCTTCTCTGAGATGCTGCCAGAAGCCTCCCTTTGTCCAATGCCACCTAGCTCCAAGAGGGACTTGGTGCTGTCAGGTGCAGCCCATCAGGGATGGTGGTAGTGCCTCTGGGATAACTTAATTAAGAAGGAAAATTATTATGCAGAAGTAATTGCAGTCAGACAAGATAGGAGTGAGAATATGAAAGAACCAGCCCTGCAGACACCCAGGTCAGTGAAGAAGGCCAGGGAGGAGGTGGTCCAGGCTCTGGAGCAGAGATTCCCCTGCAGCCTGTGGTGAAGACTATGATGAGTTGGGCTGTGCCCCTTTATTCCATGAATGTCCATGGTGGAGCAGTCTTGGTTTAGGAATGGTAGTCTCAGTTCAGTGTTCTATCTGAAACCTCTGAGCACAATGCAGTTCACTTTTCATCATAAGGACTGCAGAGTTTGGAATCACACCCTTAGTAATTCAGTCTTTTTCATTAAATGAGTATGCAACTTCTAAACCAAAAGAGCCGCTTTCATGTTCCTGTCAGCTCCAAGTTTTGTGCATGAAAATCCACTAGCTGTGGATATGGTGGCTCCACTGACATGGGAAAACCCACTGGAGCCTGTATGGGGTAGACAACTACAGGATTTTCTTCTGTTAAAATCAGTTGACAGGAATAATTTAAAACTACCCCCTTCCCACGCTTACTTGCAATCTCTTTCCCAGTATGATGACAGCATGATTTTGACAGCCTGTTAGACTTTATAGCGCTTGGAAACTAACAGTGTTGAACAACTGACATTGGCTTACTGTGAGATGGAAACAGAGCAGAAGTCAATGAAGATTATACAGTTTGATTGTTTGGTAAATGAAGATCCATGAGAACTGAAAATCATATAATCTTTATTGGCAGGTTAGTGTTACTTAAAAATGTGACATGAAGAGTGTAAAAAAGCATGGAAAAACATCCATGTTATCAAGAAAAGACCAGAGCATAAACAATTCCACTGATTTAATTAGTGGCCTTGTAAAATATAGATGGTTAATATTCACCTGTACTTTAGGTTTCATTTCCTTACTTTGCATCATATGAGAGCTGACAGGTCAGTTCTAGACACAAGTTATTCTTGAACATTTAATAAATGCTGTCATAGTTGATTTTCCCCATATTCAAAAGTATCTACCATAGCAGTATACTAAAGGAAAAATCACATTGAAAGAAAAAAATATAATGGAAGTTTTTGCAACGTAAGAATTTCCTGGGAGAGTAAAGAAGCTAAAGGGGAAATGCTAACTGCTTATTATTTTGGGAAATTATGGGGAAATTTTATGTCATTAACATTTTCTATATAAAAAGCAGTTTTACATTAACTTTCTCTGTTTCATTATTGTATAAGGGAATATATATATTTAATGGGATATGAAAAAGAAATGCTTTCAAGTCACTTTTCTAACAGCACAATGAACAAACCTTAGAAAAATTAATATTTAGCTCTTCTGAGAATAAGTTCTGTCCTTCAAACTATTTACGTTTAGCCTCAGAAGAGATAAACTGGCATTCTCATACAGAGTGAGACTCAGCAAAATTTCTTTGTGTTAACAAAGTTGCTGATGTTAATGTCCTTAGAAGAAGGAAGCTTATTGGTCACACTGCTCAAGAGAGGAAGTGTATACATGTGCATGTCAATATGTGACACACATCTCTGAAAGTCTCTTCTTATAGACATAATTTAGTGTTTTGTCTTTGCTCCTATCCAGTTTTCCTCTGAAAGCAAATTTCAGTTTTACCACTTAAAGTTAGTTGATTTGCTTTTATGAGTTACTGGGGTCTGAGTTTTTAAAGTTGAATTAATAGCATTTATTAAGTACTCATAAAATTCAAAAATTAGTATCATAGTTAATTTCAAGGAGGTATTTTTTTTTAAAAAAAACCTGAACCTGTAAATACATGCTTTTTTGAGGATATAAATGGCTATATATATAACTGTTATTATTGATAGTCATATATACAGTAATGGATACATCTTAGGGTATACCTTATAATTGTTGAATACTTTCATGCATACTGAAACTAACACAAATTTCATTATTAGAGACCTCATACGGTACTATCTTTCTAGCTTTTTTGATCTCATGCTGTGCTTCTAGTGTATTTTACATACCATACAGACTAAATATGACATTAGTTGAAATTCAACTCTCACAGCCCAGTTTGTTTAAGGAAATGTTGATTTTCTATCAGAGATAGTCCTCCTTGAGATTGCACATGTCTTGATTCAATATTTATATATTTACCTACCTGAAGTATGTTTAGCCTTTATTTGCTTAACCAAAACTATTTGTATTTTTTTATTAAAAAAAAAAAAAAAAAACCCAACCAAACAAAAAAGCAGCCAGAAGATTATTAGTAAGTAATAGATACGGAATTTTTTATCCTTAGGTCATTTGTTCAGATAGATCTTGACTGATAATGACTGAATGTTGCTGCAGTGTCAGGGTAGCTAAGTGAATTTGTGTCATTGCAGCCGTCAAGGATATGTTAATATTCCAAAAATTCTTATCCATGACCATATAAACAGAATGTTCATGTAGCTAAACACCTTGTTAGCTTATTAAGCGTATAAAGTCACTTTTTTGTGTCCTTAGCTTTTTAGGATATTTTTTCACTTTGTGTAACTATGAGATGCATCTTTAAAGGAGGTCAACCATTAAGTTTTACTTATCAAAACCGTTAATTTTTACTGTTGTCGCTGTTTGCCTCTGCATGTGTAGGAGCACAAGCTGTGCAAAGGTGCTACTGGACATTTCCCTCTGAAGGGCATTGGTGAGTCCTAGTAGAAAAACTTGTTCAGTACCATCCACTTTCCGTATTTGCCTGTTATCTATGATTCCATGAATAAAAAGTGCATTGTCTCCTGAACTCCTGGTATGATTTCTGAAAAGAGCAGCAAGTCTGATAGAAGGGAAGATTTAAATGTTAGGAGGGCTGTATCTTAGGAAAACAGCGGAGATTGTCCTATAGAAATACAGACTGGCCAAGAGAACTTATATATAATATACTTGTTGTTAGGTCTGACTATACCCTGTCAGTATCTGGAATGCTCCTATGTAGTCCACATTGATTGTTTTACAGAAGATATCTGCAGCATATGACTATGCAAAAACTTTAATTACTGCTTCCTGCAATAATGCAATATGTTAAAACTTGGTCTCATACTACTTCCTCCTTTTTCTTCCCAAATCTCAAACTCCACTAGAAGAGCTAAGCTCTAGGGAGTCTCATGGTAGAATTGTCATAAAGCCTTTAAATTTTAATCCCAGAAAAATTTATGGCCTAAAACTGGTTGAAAGCTACCACTGTCAAAATAGGTCTGACTGGAAGCATCCAATAAGAATTCTTCCTCCAACTTTCTATCTGTACTGCTGAATATTGAATTTTCTTTGTGATAAACTTTGGTTTAGACAGAGGTGTGGTTTGCCACATGGCTTGAGATGAGTTACAAAATGCTGATTCAGATATCTATCCTTCATATAATTTTTTCTAAAACATAATATAATGTAGAGTTTTACATGGAAATTTCAAATAATAATTTTTATCAGACAGTAAACTGACAACTGGTACAAAGAAGAGATCTCAGATACATTGAGTGTGTCTTGCTGTGAAAGCCACATGCCTTTCAAAGGTAATATTACACACAAGCCTTACAATATTACACACAAACATTACAAACAAATATTACACAGAGTTATAATCTAGCAAAAAGGTAGCAAAGACACTTGGGAAGAAAGGGTGTGATTTCTTTATCAGTAGTAAACAAAAGAAGAAAGTTTTAAGAAGACACCATTGGGGTGAGTCTCATACGACCTTGGCATTTCACATTAAGTCCACAATGACCAGTCATATAGCCACAGCTGAAAACTGCTTTGGACCCTGTCAGATGTTTCAGCTTCATCTTCGTAACTTTGATTTGTAACCCAAATTTTATTATTTCTGTTTTTCTATACTCCTTGAAAAAAGACGTAGAGAATCAGAAACAGTGGTTATTCTAATTGAAAACACCCAAACTTTTAAAAAGTGTTGCGGCGCAGCAGCAGCAGCGGCACACAGCAGTGTGCTGGCTGTGAGCGACTGAAGGGGGGTGTGATGCCTCCCTCAGGACCCTGAATCTCCTAAGCAGACGCCGAGCGATGAACGTAGAAAAGATGAGATGGGCCTTGCTTGCTTATCCAAGAATCATTTATTATGCAAAGCGTCCATAATTCAAATAACCAGCAGAGGCAAAGACCAGGCACAAGCCCGGGTTTTTAGAGACAGGACTAGGGTGGAACTTGGGACTAGGAACCAATAGCAGAGTGGCAGGGAGGAACATAAGGTGGGGATTACGATGTTTAAACCAATAGGGAGCTCCAGGGGAGGGGAACAGTCTAACTAAACCAATGAAGCATCGAGGGATATGTTAATGACAGAGAATCCTCTGGAACAAGGGGTAGGAATGAGGGAGGACTGACAACAGGGACTGAACCAATGCCTCAGAGGAGGGGGGGGTACAGAATCAATATTAAAAACAATAATAAATGAAAAGACACCACAACAAAGAAAAGTGATATCCAGCTTTCTTGTTATGACATGGGATGAGTTTATAATCTTGTGACTATGATGAAAATTATAGAATAGAATATAGGAGGACATGAAAATGATCACTACATTCAGAAGAGTAGAGGTTTGAGACATTATTCAGAAAAGTCAACTTCAGTTTCTCTCTGTGAGTGCTACCTGCTTAGGCAGGAATGGAATGCCATAGGATAGGAGAGTTTCTGCTCCTCAGGTATACCTTCCAGAACAAGTGGTTTTCCATTGCTCTCGGAAACCACATTCTCAGGACATTGACATCCCTTACCTAGGCAGTTGTGTCATTAATTCAAACTGTTACTTTGGACGTGGTCTAACAGGTAATATTTGTCCTTGCAGATTTAACAGCTGAGTAAAGAATCACATATATATGGGCTAATGATGTGTTGAGACTACTGCTTACTGATAGCACACATTATGTCCTTCGGTAAGGTGGAGTTCACACGTCTTTGCATCTATAGCCACATCTCAATTATCAGTGATCTGTAATCTGATCAATGGCCTGTTACCCCCATATTTTAGCAATCAACACTGTGATTTTTAATTAAAGTTAGCCATTTCTGTGAAATGATTACTCTGTTCATTATCTTGACAATTTCATTAGTGTATCAGGTAAAATAAAACATTTATAGCAAGAGGAAAATATATGAGCTACCGTAAGGTTCAAGGAGGTTCATCACCACAGTTGGCTGAGGCTGTTATCATTAACATCAATGGAACAGGTCACAGTTCCTGGTATGCCACATGCCAGTTATCTCCTTTTAAATTAATTATACATGTATTCATTAAAATTCCCTAAGTGCTATGGGAACATGAACATTACAAGCATTTGTACCGTGCTTGCACTTTCAATATCATGATATGCATGTGCAGTGGAGCTCAGAGGGATTTGACTATGGAAGGCTTTGCATGCATGATAATGTATCTAGGAGCTCTGTTGAGTGTTTCACATTCCATATGCAAAAGTTGTTTGTGTGACTTTGACTTCATACCGGCTGAGAAATTAAGAATTCAACTTTACTCTTTATTTTTTCAAAGTGTATTTCTATGTATTTCTTATAAATCCCAGGGGGTAAATAAGTGCATGCCCTGAGGAGCAACCAAAACTTTTGTTCCTGTTTCAATCTGGGAGCTGGTGGGAGGACAAACAAGAAGGGAGTACAGCAGAGGAGCAGTAGGCACATCAAGATGACTGTCTCGATGAAAAGTTATCTATATGTAATTTCGTCTAACTCACCAAATGAAGTTATCATCAGGGTCCTTTGGACAGGGAAGATTATTATTGTTCTGATGCTGAAAGATCAACAACAGCTGAGCTTTTAAAGATGCTTACAGAGATGTTGAACAGAATGGAACATTGGCACATGGCCTCTCTGTGACCTTTGAATGCCTCAAAGCTGTTTCTGGTATGCACACTGTTCTGAATAACTTTTACACATCTAGACTGTTGACAGAGGCCATGCTTTGTAGTTCAGTTGCCATTTTTCTTAAGGGTGAAAGGGCAGAAAAAGGGCTGGAACTGGGGAGAGAAGGGAAGCATAGAGACAGAGTGGGCTAGGTTTACCACCATTAGGAAAATTCTATTATTTCCAGTGAAGATTTCAGCTTTAGTTTTCCAGAGAGCATACTAATAATTTCCTTAGCATTGGATGCTACTTTTATTTGTGATTATAATAAGGCAGAGCACAGACTTATGTTTTGCCCCTACTAAAAGCAGCTTCAAAATGATTCAGTGAGTAAATTTCTTGGGAATGATGCTTAGTACTTTTAGGGCATTAGGTAGAGGAACACCTGTATTCCAGCACACATTTTCCAGCTAATTTACATTTCAAAGAGGTCCATCATCTCTACACTGAGTTAATTTCATCTCCAACTGTTGTGTTACCAGGATTGGTTATAATGTTATTTTGGGAGTGCAAGCACCTCAACATTCTGACCTTCAGGGTAAGAGTTCTTGTTACCTGCTGGTTGCGCAGGAGATAGAGCAATTTATTATGTAATAAAATGTTGTACTACCAGTGCTAATTAGACACGATCAGACCAAAGGTATCAGTTCTGAGCCTGTTCCAGCTCTGTGTTTCTGTATCCAGACTGTGAATCAAAATGTGGAATACCGGTATCTGCATATTCACATGGAGTTATTTGTCTACAAAGAACAGTTAGCTCTAGAGAATTCTTCAGGCTGCATACAGAGTTCTCCCTGCTCCTCACACATTTTGTTGATATTTCAATAGACTTCCTGAATTATGGGATTCTAGTCTTTTTCTAACTGAAGTGACAAATTCCAAATAAAGCAAAAATTTGGATGTGTGAGATGTAGCCTATTCCAAGAAACCATATACTTTAACAACACTTCTGTGCAGTTTTGGCAACAAAGCTACAAAGTGAAATTGGCAACTGCATGAACTACAGTACACTTAATTATTTCTGCTACTTTCCATTTTTGTAGCACTGACACTAGGAATGCCCATTCTGGTGAAGAAAATCTTGTAAATTATTAATAACTCCATGGACAGGTTTCTACAAAGAGCACATGTCACCAAGATTGTCAGGAAGAAAAGAAACAATTCATGAGGGGGATTTTTTTTTTTTTGGGTAAATGGGAAATTAGATTGTGAAGCTCTTCCATTTCTATGTAATAGGGACTCATAATTTGTAATGATCAGAGGGAAAATATAATGGCTTAACAACATTTCAGAAATTTAAATGGGAAAGAAACTACAAAACACTCAATCCCAAAAATACAAAGAAAATTACAAGATAAAAGAGATATAAAAAAAACTGAACTGAAAACAGATGTGAACTTACTATTAGAAGCTTCTAAATATAATCTACATTTTAGGAACAGGACAAGCAAAGAAGTATCATAAAGCTGGTTAGTAGGTCATAACATATCGTTTATTTAGCATTCTTATTTTCCTATAACTAAACCACTGGGAGTGCAGTAAATGCACAAACATATATTGAAACCAAATAAATCCTCTATTTTGCTTCTCTAGTGCTAAGTAGTTTTCAGAGAAAAAAACTGTAATGATAAATAATATGACCTTTGTGGTGGAAGAGGTGATGGGAAGAAAAAAATTACAACAAAAAGAAGAAAGCAAACACATTGAGCTTAAACCTTACAGTCCTTTTGTCATTACATGATTGTCCTTACCTTCTAAGGACATGCACCAAATACTGGACAAAGCTGCTATCAATTGTACCTGTAGGAAGAATAAATAAATAAATTTCTCGAGACTTTCAGAACACTGAAATCTTCTTCCCAAAAGAAATTATTGAAGAGGTAAATACAGATGGGGAAAATCAGCATCAGAATTTACACAATCACAATGCAGCTCAGGACTTTCATGTAGTTCCATTCATGGTTGTGCTTTGTGGCTGTATTTTTGCACCTTTATATAGAAACTGGCTAAGGTGAGTTGTCGTTCTTTTCCTCATGATGGTCCTACTGCATTTTTTTTTCCCAAGCAATTTAATCAGACATATACAGCACCATTATTTTTCAAGGATTGCTTTGAATTAGACAACTCTAAGTTATGTCTTAACCTTTGCTGTAATTACCTTGAACATGTAAATACACAGTAATTGTGTGTGTTCAAAAGTCATAACTTATTGCAGTCATAATGATTGTCATTTGCCTTCTTCATGTTTATCTTTTAAATATTGATGACAGAAACTGAAAATAATACTTTTTTTTTTTACATACATATCAGTGATTTGCTTATTAGTGTGGAAATTGGCTTGTTTCTCTTGCTAATAATAATTTTGTATTCTGATTTAGGCTATGTCATCCCTAGATGCTTCAGGCATTCCTCAGGTATAGGAGATAACAGTAGAGAAAAGATTGAGAAAGTATGAATTATAAATGTATTTGTTAATACTATTAATGGAAATACATTACCTTCACTACCCAACAGATGAGACCAGTCTACAAAAAGAAAGAAGGAATCACAAATGGAAAGTTAGATGCATTTTTGTAAGCTGTTAGATAATGGCTTAAATATACCTGAAAAAGACTGACCCTGTCATCAAGGCCCAGTTTTCTGATTATCTTTGACAAGCAGAATTACTGCAAAATGTTTTATAATACTTGAAATCTATGTATGTGGTTTATTGTGTCTTTGTGGATACAATGAAACCAAACATATTTGACAGAATGCCAACACTGATGGTTTGTCCACTAACAGCCCACCTGCAAGTGAGCTGCCATGTAGGTTGGCAGCCAAGGCAATCCACAGCTTTGAGTGAAACAGCTCCGAACTGTGGGAAACCAAGTGGTCTAGTGAAATATTTCTTTAGAAATAAGAGAGTCTTTCTTTCTTATCATTAAATATGCCATCAATCTTTCATCCAAGAAGAAATTAATGTGTTAATAACACTATTCTCTTAAATATTTGAGCAATGCTTAAGATATTAATGTTATACTGGTACTGTCCATTTATTACTAAAGAGAGAGAAAGATGGCTAATGACCAGAAAGACAAGACACTACAGTGTGGAGAAGGAATTGCTTAAAGGTAAAACTGTAGTGAACTGAGATGAAGAGGTAAAAGGAGGAGGAGAAGAACATGCCCTAGGGGAAAGGAAGAAAGTGTAGAGCAAAGATGTGAAGTAAAAGCAAAAATGGTTATTATTTTAAAACAATGATGTTAAACATCTTTTTAGAAAATTCTACTGTGCAATTATCTCTTAACTATTACAATATTTGGTTTATTTCAAACATCCCAGATGGTGCAGCAGTATTCTGTAAAAAAGCTATCTGATGGGGCAGGTAGTGTGTGTGTATGTGTGGTGTTCAATAAAGCCCCTTTGCATCCTAGACAGTGAAGAATCTCTTTGTGGTTATTTGGACTCTGGAAACATACCTAGAGTCAGCAGATTCCTACTCAGGTCAAAATGAAGTAGAATTCTGTTAAAATTATGTCACATTTTAAGTGCATATTTGGTAAAATCTTATTTAGGATGTGATAAATTCACCTCTTTTTCGATTTATTTTATAACATTTTACCTAAATCATATTTAGCACACAAATGAGAGAGATAGTATTTAAAGAGTTTGGTGAGCAATGCCCCCTTTCCAAGGTGACATATGCCATAATGTCTAGGAAGTGATCTTCTTCCAGAGCACATATGTTGGGTACATATGGATACCAGTAACCAGCAAGATGCCATTAGAAATACTTTTGAGGATTTTATCCTAAATATTCATAAATATTGATGACTTTGTATCTAAACCTAGCTGCAGCATTTTGTAATCATCATCATCATAATACTAATACTAATAGCAACAGCAGTATCAGTAACTAAAACTAATACTAATAATCCCTTTTCAAAGTTTCCAAACCCCAATTTAATTTTTTGTCTTAATGTTGTTAGGCATTATGAAATGGCACTTTTTCATCATGTTTATTTACTCCTGCCATCCCTAATGCATTACCAGGTGTGAGATTAATGAGTGGAGCACATGAGACCTGCCACATGTTTGTAACCTTTCAGATACACAGCAGAATATTTCTTGCTGTGAAACATCCTTTCCCTTTTAATCTCTGCTGAACATAGTGCTAACTCAACACTGTAAGGTTTTTCTTATGTATTTCAAGTTAAGTCATCAAATTATTATTCCTCTTTCACATTTTTCTATCAAAGAGCTGTTTGTATTTCAATTAAATATTGAAGTAGTCAGAGAGTGATAAGCATAACAGTAAACTTTTCTGTAATTAAAGAAACATGGAAATAGATGTGAAAGAGGTGGTACTTTTGCTATCATACATCATAATATTTACAGATAATTTATGTATAATTTTTAGAATAAGTTTTAGTACAGAAGTTTACACTTGATTTTCAACTTTGTGTGAAGTGTCAAAAGATCTGTACATACAATGAGGCTATTTATGTGTTCATATATATCACTGAATATAGGCAGAAATATGTAAGGCTTGAAAATTCCAAATTAATATTTTTTGACTTTTAGAACCATGTGAAAGGTCTCCATGTGAATAGATGTATTTATTTGTTCATATGTATTTTTAATTGCAAATTTAGGAATGTTGGCCTAAATGTTATTAATAATTCTTAGGGGAATTTAGCATATAGAGGTTTAACCAATACTCAGAATCATAAAATCACAGAATGGTATGGGTTAGAAGGGATTTTAAAAGTCATTTAGTTCCAGTAACCTTGCAACGGGCAAGGACATCTTCCACTACACCAGGTTGCTCAAGACCATCCAGCCTGTCCTTGAACACTTCTAGGGAGAATCCACAACTTTGGGCAACCTGTTGCAGTGCTTTAGCACCCTTACATTAAATAACTTCTTTATTTTTGGTCTAAATTTACCGTCTTTCAGTTAAAAGCCATTCCCTCTTATCCTATCACTACACGCCTTTGTAAAATGTCCTTCTCCAGCCTTCTTGTAGCTCTTCTGTAGGTACCAGAAGGCTGATATAGTCTTCGTAGAGCATTCTCTTTCCCAGGAAAACAGTCCTAACTCTCTTAGTCCACCTTCCTAGGAGAGGTGCTCTAGTCCTCTGATCATCTTTACAAGCCTCCTCTGGACTTCTTTCAGCAGGTCTATGTCCTTTTTATGTTGGGGGCTGTGAAACTGGATGCATCACTCCAGATGAGGTCTCATGAGAGCAGAGGAGAAAGAATCACCTCCTTTGACCTGCTGGTTATGCTTCTCAGGATACATCCTAAGGATGCAGCTCAGGATACATTTTGGCTTTCCAGCATGCAAGTGCACATTGTTGGGTCATGGCAAGCTTCTGGCAAACCAGCATCCCCAAGTCCTTTTCCTCAGGGCTGCTCTCAATCCATTCTTTGCAATGTGTGCTTGCAGCCCAGGACAAGTGCAAGTGTCCTGCATCAGGGTAACTGTAAGCACAAATACAATCCTTGTCAAATTTCATAAAGTTTGCATAGGCCCACCGCTCAAGCCTGTCAAGGTCTCTCTGGATGGCATCACTTCCACCCAGCACGTCAGCTGCACCACACAGCTTGGTGTTTGCAAACTTGCAGAAGGTGCACTCAATCCTACCATGTGTCTCATCAGGTCCCATGGACTTGTGCACCTCCAGGTTCTTCAGATGTTCTTGAACCTGATCTTTTCCTCCAGTGGGTGGTAGGTAAGCAAGCAGTAATAAGTGAGTTTCTTCTTCCTTATTTGATGTTACAGGAAGAATTCACTCAAAAAATGCAAATCAAGCATATTTTGATTTAGATCACTTTGTCTGACCCTGACATTACTAAGAAAAGGCCTTTTCCTTGATCTTGCAATGCAGGATCCAACATCTTGTCTTCATTTGTTTTGGTTGAAGCTGATTTTAGCTTGTTTTGACTATGATAACTATTGTCTAGAAGTCATGTCACTGACACCTAAACTATTTTTAGTTCTTGTCTATCTTTGTGCACTTGTATAGTGCATCATCTCATGCTAGTTAATAGACAGTCATTCTAAGGAGAATGAAAATGTGGAGTAGAAGCAGAGAGGCCTGGTACTACAGGGCAGCAGCCCTAGGTAGTGAACATTAACATTGATATTCGACTCATATAACTGATGAGTTATAACAGTGGAGGGTGTGAAAGGCTGTGGAGGGTTCTGACTGCACTATGACCTGCTTAGAAGGACAAACACTGCCTAGGAGCTTTTATCTCAGGGGCAACACGACATGAAGACCCAACCTAAACAGGGTCCCACAGGGTGAGAAGGTCCATAACAAAAATTAAACAATAGGACAGGAGAATTTCCCTAATAAATCAGGCATGTAACTGTGACCAGAATGGCAACTGCCTAGAATCTAGTATAAACCCTCTTGTTATGCAGAGGAGATGTGCTTACTTAATTCTATGTACTAAATATGTATTTTATATCTACATACAGACAAAAAAATATATTTAAAATAGGGAAATCCATAAAAAGAAAAATCACAAAAAGTACTTTAAGTATAATGTTAAATACTATTTTTCACTGGCTACAGATACTTTTTAATATTTGAAACCTTTCTTTTGTTTTGGAAATATAGATTTTAACATGATCTGTCTAGAAACTTTCAGACAGCACTAATGCTGCAGTATTCTGTACACTCTTAATGCTAAACCTATAATTTTATTCAGACTTGTAAATCTAATTTCACAGAAATTTCCTATATACAAAGACAACAAGGAAAAAGCCCCCCAAACCCAATGAAAGTAAAAATAGTGCAATTTTTGCAAAATACATGAAATGTTTAGCAACAGAATGATAATATATTTTTTAAAATTATTATTACCTGTATTTTGGTTTTATTAAAATCAAATAAATTACTTTTCAAAAAGGTGAATAATAAGAAAAATTTGCTGTAATGAAATAAATAGCACAAGCTACATTTTATTAACTTAGTTGTATCAGTTGTATCATATATGCACTGCAATATCATTTAAAATCCCCTTTGTTCCTCTGAATGCTACCTCTAATATCAGCACCTTAAAAAGCATACATACTTATCTTTACAGATTTATGTTTTTAACATTTGTTTTATACTATTGATCTACTGATACAGACCATAAATAAATTTACATTCATCTTATTCAAACCTCTATCAAATCTTGATTTTTTTTTTTACTGTTGCATTCTTGTTTAAAGTTTACTGTTCCCGTACCTTTGATGAGTTAATACCTGGTTCTTCTATCCTTGTCTATTACATTTTATAAAGACCCCACAGACTGAACATTCTGTAATATCTAAAGCCATTAAGTACTCAACAAATTTTTCATTATTACTATTCCCTATTTGCTTCAATTTCTAAGTCTGAGTAGGACCTGAAACTTGTCTCATCTCATCAAAGCTGAGAGGCTTCAGAGCTGTATTATAATAAGTCCTATCAAAATTGACAAACTATGCATTCCTTCATCTGCTTCCCCTGAGGGACCCCATGCATCTGATCATACCTACCAGATGGCTTGGTCTTTATAAGATAAAGCAAACACAACTGGTTTCAGTAAAAACACAGATAGGAAAAAAACGAATGCTGCATTCTTCCCTTGGCTTACTAGCCCACAAGTCAGAATTCTTACATAGTATGGAAAAACTGGATTCAGTGCCTTTCACAGCCACTCTTCTATTTTCTGTGTCTTAATATCAAGATATAGACTAATCTCCAATGTCAGAAGGTATTTATATACTGCTGTCAAGAAAAGAGGCAAAATGAAAATAGCTTTTAAGTTACTGCAAAGCGCTCACCTGGAATACAGGGGAATTAATTATTTTCTTGTTTGAAGAATTATCACTATTAAGCACTCAGTCTGTGGAGCATATACCTCACTAGAAGTCATGCTTCATCATAACAGCTCCAGGAATTCCACGAGAGAGGTGCTTACTGATTTTTTTTTCTTGTTTATTTCATGTATTTTGATTCCCTTATTTATTTCAATTGGATCAGATAACTGATGATGTTACTTGTTAATGGTATTACCTCCTTCTGAAGCAACCTAGAAGGACCTGTGGTCACATAAATGTCCTAAGGATCTCTATGTTATTAATTCATTATTGAAATACATAGGAATTTAGGAGTTGAAATATAATTGTTAATCTAAATGCACTCAAATTTGGAAACATCCACAAAGATATATACTGAAATACATAGTCTGCACCTATAAATTTGTAAGAGAGTTCACCCCTTTTAGACTACCATTCAACACTTTGTGCTGCTTTTGGCTGGGGTAGAGTTAATTTTCTTTGCAATGACTAGTGACTAGTGACTAGTGACTGTGTTTTGGATTTAAGCTGAAAATGATGTTGATAATATAGAGATATTTTCATTATTGCTGAGCAGGACTTAGACAGAACCAAGGCCTTTTCTGCTTTTCACACTCTTACACTGATGAGGAGCCTGGAGGTGCAAGGGAAGTTAGGAGGAGACACAGCTGAGACAGATGATCCAAGCTGACCAAATGGATATTCCAGACTGTATGACAGAATGCTCATTTAATGAAGTGGGAGGAAGGAGGACAAAGAGGGAAACAGTGTGATGGTGTCATGGTGCTGGTGTTCCTGAGAAACTGTGATGGGGTCCTGCTTTTCTGGTGATGGATGAACACCTGTCTGCTCATGGGAAGCAGTGAATGATCTTTGTTTAGCTATGTAGCTTTTGCTTTCCCTAAGAAGCTCTCTATCTCAACACACAAATTTTCTAGCTTTTATGCTTCCAATTTTCTCCCTGATTCAACTGGTAGGAGAGTGAATGTCTGCATGGTTCCTGGCTGGGGTTAAATCACAACCCACTTTGAAGAGTGATATTTATAGATCTTAGAATGATTTAGTGTGGAGAAGACCTATGAGATCATTGAGTCCATATGTTAACCAAGTCCACCACTCAACTACATTCCTAAGTGCCATATTTATGTGTTTTTAAATACCTCCAGGGATGGTCTCAACCATTTACCTGAGCAGCCTGTACCAATGCTGCTTCTCTGAAGAAATTTTTCCTACCATCAATGATAAATTATGTAAAGGGGCTTGGGGAGCACTTTCAGCAGCTCCCTCTGTATCCTTGGGTAGATCCCATCCAGCTCCATAGGCTTGTGTGCATCTAAGTGGTTTAGCAGGTTGCTGACCATTCTTCCTATGGGGACTTCATTCTCCTCCCCATCCTGTCTTTAGCTCAGGGGCTGGGTACTTACAGAACAACTGGTCTTACTATTAAAGTCTGAGGCAAAGCAGGTATTAAGTATTTCTGTTTCCCTCAGCTCTTGTCGCTAAAAATAAGATTCAGTGAGATGTGGAACTATACTAACTAATCAGAAGAAAATCAGGAGAAAAAGAAGAAGCTGAAAGTATCCAAAGTCAGTCAGGTACAAAAATATCTCAATCAGATTTTTTGCCAAGTTATGAATGGAAATTAGCTGTATCACCATGTCTTGTTCAATATAAGTAATCTTACATTCCTACTCTCGGTTTATAGCTAAGAATGCAACATTTCAATATGTGACTAGGCCATTAAATTTGCAGTTTCAAGTACAGTACTATATATTGCTTTGCACTTTCTCTTGCGTACCGAGTCCTCCCAAACCAGCTCAGTAGCTTCAGCCCAGATTACTTCCCATCAAAATCAAATTTCCCTAAAGTTCTGTCTCACGTTTCTCTAAGATCCACTGTCTTGTTAATTTCTGCCTTTTGTCCTCACCTGGAGAGTGGGTTCTGCTGCTACCTCTGGTGCTGTGTAACTTGAACAACTGCAGGAGCAGTGCTGTGGGATGAAATAATATTGTTAGCTCTGGAACAGTGAAGCAGATCAAGCAAATGCATTGCAGACTCAGGGTTCCCATTGACTGTATCCTATAGAGAAGGAAATATAATTGTCATCTAATTAGATTGTATGCAAGATGAAGAGGTAACAACAAGACAACAAGCCTCATCACATAATATGGATTATCCTGGTGACTAGTAAAAATCTGCTTATTTGCTACAAACTAGATAGAACCATATTTAGATAACAATCCTTACTACATTTTCTGAATGTATTTTCTTCCTCTAGCAGGTAGAAATAAAGGGACAGTAGCACCAGTCAGTCTCAAAAAGGTTTCTCTGTGATTGTCTAATACGTAGAATTTGATTTGCTAGTGTTTCATTTAGTAGTGCAAGCATGGTCTCAGATCACTTACAGACCTAAATATTTTTTGCAAAGAATACATCCCCTTAAAGCCTTGCTGGAAGCTCAGTAGGTGTAAATTAGCGCTTCCCATCTCTTGGAAGCCACAAGCCTTTGCAACTCTTCACACATCAGCTGGTGGAAATGTAGACTCCTGTGGAGTTAATAGGCAGCTCAGCAGGATTTTGGAGAAGATAGGGTGACATGTTGGAGTATAGATTTATATATATAACAGGATAAGACGTATTGTCGATTTATGTTAAGTCAGATGATGCATGGAAAGTATGAGCTAGTCTGAGATATTTGGGGAGAAAAGATTCTACACTTTACCACAGGATAATAGCAGGCATATGGGCAATTACTGCAAGCCCTAAGGTCACACAGAAAATCCTTAGCAAAGATTGTAAATCCAGGTTGAAGTCCTGATGCATGCCATCACCTCTCTTTGCTTTTTTTTTTCTTTTTATTTAAATGTGAATATTTTAGAAGGGTTATGCAGTTCTGCATTAATCAAGCAACATGTTTCAGCAAGTAGGATTTACGAAGGGTGAGGTTTCAGAGATTATCAGTAGTTCCCACACCTTATCTGCAAAGCAAGTCTTAATAGTAGGAAAACACAGCATGAAGTCAGCTACAGTTGATTTCGGTGGGAATTGCTCAGACCCCTGCTTCTCCATTTCAATGGGAGACAGCATGGGCTAACTGCACAAGATATGAATGCTCTGTCAGCTTCTAAATGGGTGACTTGTAAGAATGAAGTCAAAGCATTTCTCTGAACTTCTGCAAGCACATATTTCTCTCTCTTTTCTTTTTTTGCCCCTTTCTTTTAATATGCCAATATTTTCCCCTTTTTTTTTTTTTCTAATTAAATTGGCTGTAGTTCAAGAGAAAAACATCCCAGTCCATATGTCACTATGTTCATTGCAGGTGAGTGTGGTAAAAATATAGCAACCTCTTCTATGTTTTTTCAGTAGACTGTAATAAAACTGTGTTTATTAGTTATGTGATTAAACCAAAATATCAGTTTCGCTTTGATTTAAGGAAAAGCTAAAACCTAGTGTCTTGAATACACAATTTACCTTGTTAAACAAGTAAAATAATTTTTAAAATAAGATTTTCAAGGCTTTTTCCTCCATCTTTCACAAATGAGGCTACACTCCTGAATTTCAGGGAGTCAATGAACTGTGAATAGATTAATGTCTGGTTCACTTCCATTCTCCACTGCATAGCTGATTAGATACATGTTACTTTTCCAATAGATACAAATTATCTGGGAGGAGATGTATCACCAACATTATTATGTTTTTACCATGACTGGGAGGATTGTGTGACATCTTAAAACTGGAGAGAAGAGTGCTTTAGATTTCCACAGCCAGAGTTCTCTGAGGTAGATCCCAGCAGTGAGCCAGGAGTGTTTCTTTATTGCACCCTCACTCCAAGGTAGTAGCAAATTCTCATGGATTTGTGGAAAGAATTTAGTATCCCTTCTATTGGTATCAGTTTAATGCTGGATTTTAAATGCATTCACGTTAAAAGATTATTTGTGCAGTTATTTCCTCCCAATGGAGGGGTTACCTCCTATAATCCTAGCACTTCATTATTTCACAGAAGTTGTCTTCCCAGCAGGTCTTCACATTTTTAAAATCTGACCTCTGCTCTAACTTTTAATATCCATACATCAGTGTCTTTTTAATATTGTGATTCCTATTGTTAACACCCAGGCAAATATGGCTGCGTATATTTCTGCATATGGATGTGCAAAGGACTACATCCCAGATCTACTTTGATTTACTCACTATTCTCATTACTTAAGAGCATAGGAAAGCCCATAAATACCTAAACTTACTGTCCTGGTCTGTAGCCTGTCTCTGACAATGCCCAAGATTTAGGGAAATAGGGATATTTACAGTGTTGCTTCCCCAGACATACCCTCAATATGCTTCCAATCTCAATCAGGGATTTTTTTTTAAGTAATTTTTTTTTATTTCTGGGGTATGACTTCATGCAAAGCAGCTGTGTAGAGAAGGACCTGGGAGTCCTGGTGGACAAAAAGCTGTCCATGAGCCAGCAGTGTGTCCTTGTGGCCAAGAAAGTCAATGATATCCTGAGCTGTATTAGGAAGACCATTGCTAGCAGGTCGAAGAAAATGATTCTGTCCCCCTACACTGTCCTGGTGAGGCACATCTAGAGTTCTGTGTCTAGTTCTGGGCTCTTCAGGACAACAGAGATACGGAGCTCCTGAAGCAGGTTGATGACTAAAGGGCAGGAGCGTCTCTTACGAAGAAAGGCTGAAGCATGTGGGCCTGTTCTGCCTTGAGAAGACAGAGAGAGAGAGGGGACCTCATCACTGTGTACAAGTATCTGAAGGGAGGATATCAGGAAGACAGATCCAGGCTTTGCTTGGTGCTGCCAGGAAATAGGACAAGAAGCAACAGGCAGAAACTGATGCACAGGAAGTTCTACCTGAACAGGAAGAAGAACTTTACATTGCGGGTGACTGTGCACTGAAACAGGCTGTCCAGACAGCGTGTGAATTCTCCCTCACTGGAGATACTCAGAAACTGTCTGGATACAATCTTGTGCTATGTGCTTTAGGAGGACCTTGACTAAACAATGAAGTTGACCAGATGAGTCACTGTAGTCTCTTCCTATTCTATCATCCTGTTATTAGGACATTTTTACCTTTAATAATCCTTGATGAACCTGTTTTTCATGTTTTCTATTAATTTATCAGCTTTAGAACTGATAAATTTTAGAACTCATAAACATTTGGATTCTATATTATCTCATGGTACCATTTTTAAAGGTTTAGTTTTGGAAAGCTGCTTCTCTTCGATGCCTATTTATTGAGAAGCTAAATAGAAAAAGGAAATCTGAGTTTCACATAGCAGTCAAGACATCAATTCATCATACGTTTAAGCAGGATTATATTGACATGTTGCATTTTGCTTTCTATTTCCTTTTTTTAATGGTTCTTATGATCTTGTTTACCTTTTTTTGATACCTATTTAAACCCTACTGATGTTCCATAGTGCCATCCAAAGAGTCTCAAGTAATTTCTTCTTGAATGGCAGCAGCTGATTTAGAGATTTTAAAATGATTGATGTAATTTATAGTTAATGAGAATGTAAATATCTTATTTTTTCTGGCCATAAATAAAGGTATTGCTAGTATTTTGGTTACAGATTACTTCATTTTAGTTTGCATATATTATAATATTAATTAACTTGGAACTGATATTCAACTAATGTCATATTTTTGTATAATCTTGGCCAAAATATTTCTTACTCACTTTTTACAGGGAACCTTGGATGTAAATCTCTCCCTAAGAAATCTGTGATTCATATTTTGCTTTTGAAAGCTATAAATAGCTCACTACATTTCCAGATTAAACTTGTCATCTGTTGCCAAAATGGAAGCAAGTGGTAAAAATCAACTAACAATTGCTGTGTAGAACTTCTGATGTACTTCAAGCGGTAACTGTTCATATGTTTTACTCTTTTATATGTATTCTCACCTGCAAATATTTGTCTTTATTCTTTATGTCTTGAAATTAAGTCTGTTTTTTAAATCACACATTTCATTCCATATTTAACAACTCCCTATATGAATATTGTCAGTATTTTTAACCTACTTCACATAGACAAATTCCACATTCTCCACTTGTTTGAATACTCAGTGTGAAGAGATATTAATATTTGCTGAAGAAACATCTGAATGAGAGAATGGGTCTCTATACAACAACTGTACTGTCTCTGAAATGAAGAAAATAAACTAAACTGGAAAAGCATTCTTTTTCTATGTCTTCCTTTGCTAACTGCTTAGTCTAGGTTATATGGCAAGGTTTAGTTCATGTACCTCTTTTTATGACTCTAATTCCTCTTTAAAAAGTTAGAATTTTGCCTATTGAAACTGCCAGAAGTTACTATCAGAACAGGGATGTGTATTAATGACATGATTGTGTTGCAGCCAAGATATTTTATTTTGATTAAATATCACACTGCCTATAAAATGCAATTGTTGTCCTGATTAAATTAATGGTTTTCTCATTAACCTCTTATTATGCAGGCTATTATACATCTTGTTTTCACATGGTCTCCATACAGATGAATGGTCCCTTATAAACTCTGCTTCAGATGAAATAAACAGCTGTGAATTTCAGCAACCTTAGGTTCTCATAGAAATTTTCATCAGGTTTAACTGTTGGTTTCAAGACCCTTAATCCCAAATTGAATTTCTTTTTTTGACATAACAATCATAACTGTTATGAGGATGTGAAATTTATAGTAAATATAAACAAAAGTGTAAAGACTCATTCTCTCACTAGCTCACCTAAGGGTTACTTGTAATTAAAGATATTGATTTTTTTCCTGTATCATTAAAGCTTGTGTGTGTCTGTGTGTGTTAGGATCTCAATAATTTTTAGTTGCAATACAACAAAGAATCATGACAACAGTTAACAGAGCACAAACAGCAAAATTAATAGATCTAGACTCACACAAGAAATTCAATTCTGAAAACCACAGCCTTGTAGTGTAAGACAATTTAAAGTAACAAATTAATAGGCAGTATTTGGAAAAAATCTGCAAATAGGATGGCCAAAGATGTGTGATTGTCCTGAGGAGCAACAGCTTGCAGCTTCACAAGTTTTCCACTTTCAATCACTTCCAAGGGACTACTTTCTGCATTCAATTGCTCCAGAACTCTGTGGAGTAACAATATGATTTCCTTCAGCATGTCCCTATTGTTTTAAGTATGGGTGCCCTGAAGGGAGGGCACACATCAGGCTCTGAGGAGAACCCAGGAAGGGGAGTGGCTGATATATCAGCAAGAGGCCTGTTATGTGCTGACTCTGACCTTCAAGCAGAAATCTGTTCCAGTATTGTATATTTGTTCAACCTTCGCAAGCATTCAAAAGAGTACTCATTTTTATCTGATCAGAAACACAAGATATTTTTTCAAAGGGATGCTACCTCCTTTACCTGAAATACATCTTTCCATTCTTGAATACAGAAGTCAAGGAAACACTAAATATCAAGGACAAAGGATACAAATCAGAACAGTTTCAGATAAGAGGTAAGCTGTTACAAAGATAGATGTAAAATAATTTCTATATTTAGGGGAATTTGTAAACAAAGGAGATGATCTTTGAAGATTTTAACAACATAGAGCTGCTAAATTTTAGGCCTTGCTAGAGCATTCTCTACTAAACTTGAAGTTAAGACCTTAAGAAATCAATCATATATATATGTATACATCTGCAGAGGCACACACACAAACATGCCTTTTTTTGCTGTAGTATGCATGCTTTCTGTCAAGAAAGTAAAATAAAAAGGGGTCTTTTTATGGACATTTCAGGACTGAGTTAGTCGTAGTCTTGATGCAGCTTAGTCAAAGTCAGAAGAATTCTTCTGTCTATTTTTTACTAAATGTTACCTTTATGAATTATATTTTAGCACTGAGTGAGCAAAACACTTTTCAGTTAGTGCTCCCTTTTCGGCAAACCATGCCCAGTCACAAAGAAAGACACGTCATGTTAGATAATGAAATATGTGCAACTTATATTCTGTAACATCAGTGCAACTTTGCATTGTTCACCATGCTAGGGAAAAAAAAGAATAAGGCTGATAAAATACAAAAGACATCTACTTTGGGCTGTGTAAGTAACTTGACACTGTTAACAAGATAAGGATTAGAGATTAATGTTTATCAAGTAATTCTTTAGTACTTTAGGTATGACTTATACCCAGTTCCCAGCATACTCCTTGGGAACATGGTGAAAATAGTATGGATAGGCTACCACAAAATAAAATATTTCTGAAAGTTATTCTTCTTAAAGTCATATTTCATATAATTAAGCAAGTAGAATTTCTATATTCCTAACCTGTCTCTGGTGAAAATAAGCATTGGTTTTAACTATCCATATTACTATACTGTTTTTAAGATCTGTTTGTAGATATAGATATGGTATAGCAAAAAGACCTAATCTGTCTCAAAAACTCCTGGAATGATCTGCAGTGCATCCCTTTCAACTCAGCATATTCCATAATTCTATGACTCTATATTAGTTGGGAAGCAATGTGCCTTCATATTTTGATCAAAGCTATGAGTTTTGACCAAAATTATTCTCCTCAGAGATAAATATTGACATTAACATTGTTCAATATTTTCTTCTATGCTCTGGACCTTGGGAAAGAATCCACCCTTACCAAGTCTGTGGGTGACACCAAATTGCTGCCTTACAGAGGGAAGTTAACATGGAGGAAAAAATCCCATTAGGAATTGCTTAGGGAGTTCAGAAAAGTCCTGGACTTGGAGGAGAATGGCCCCATGAATTTGTCCAGGCTGAGCAACGTTTCTGCAAAGACAGAACCCGAGTGTTGTATGAGCAACAAACTGAACATGGATCAATTTTCTTTGTGTGTTTCTTTGTGAATCCTAAGTAGCTACGGCATCAAAATTATTGCTTCAGGTTGAGGGAAACTATTAGTCCCCTGTATGACTCTGCATCAAGAATGGTTCATTTTTGAAACAGAAATATCAGCAAATAGAGATGACTGTCAAAGTGCCACCAAGATGTCTGGGAAATGGAACAGAAGGTATACAAGGTCTACTTGAGGAATATGGTTTGTTCAGCTCAAAAAGAAATGTATCAGAGAGTCTAATAATCTATTGGTGGGAGGTTAAAAATTGGATGTTGACAGATTGTTCTTGAAAGTACACAAGAACAAGCTGAGTGGTGCTGTTGACGCATCCTGAAAGATGTGATGCTGTCCAGAGGGACCGAGACAGGCTAAAGTGGATACACAGGAATCTCATATGGTTTAATTAGACCAAGTATGAAGTCCTGCACGTGGGCTGGGCAATCCCCCATACCAATACAGGCTGGAGGATGAACAGATTTGAAGACTGAGAAGAACTTGTGATGTTAATGGATGAGAGACTGGACATGACCAGCAATGTGCACTTGCAGCCCAGGAAGCCAAACATGTCCTGGGCTGCATCCAAACTGCCCTGGGCTGCATCTGAAACAGGGAGAGGGAGGGAATTCTGCCCCTCTGCTTCACTCTGTTGACACCCCAACTGCAGGGCTTCATCCAGCTCTGGGGTCCCAACATAGGAAGGACATGGACCTGTTGGAGCGAGTCCAGAGGAGGCCACTAAGCTGATCAAAAGGATAGAACACTGTTATAAGGAAAGGCTGAGAGAATTGAGTTTGTTCAGTCTGGAAAACAAGGCTTCAGAGTGGCTTAATTGCAGCCTTCCAGTATTGGAAGGGAACTTGCAGGAAAGATGAGGCAAGACTATTTACAAGAGCATGTAGTGACAGGAAAAAGGGGAATGAGTTCAAATTGAAAGAGTAGGTTTAGATGAGATATTAGGAAAAATTCTTTACTGTGAGGATGGTAGAGCGCTGGAACAGGCTGTTTAGTGTAGTTGAGGATGCCCCATCCCTTGAGATTTTCAAGGTCATGTTAGATGTGGCTCAGAACAACCTGGTCTAGTTGAAGGTGTCCTTTCAGGGACAATTCCCTTGAAGGGGGATGGAACTAGATGATCTTCAAGGTTCCATTCCTAACCAAACCATTCTATGATTCAAAAAAAGACAATGGTCACAACCTGTAATAGAGAAAATCTAACAGTCTATGAAGAAAAAATATTTTCATGAGACTGTTTCCACACAAGAATAGGGATACTGTGAAATCTTAATAGATATTTTCCTAATTTGTCAGAATTTTTGAAACCAGCTCTTCATTGAGGAGGTTGTCATATTTATGACCCCAGAAGTTCCTTCCAACCAAATCTTTTGATGATGCTGTGATTTTCTCCCTAGATCTGGGATACATTTTGTTCTTAAATCTGAAATTTTTGATGTTCAACAGAAGTCATCAAGTTTGCTGGAAGATTCCTGAATAATTTTTCATGGCTGATGATACATAGGAGATCATCCTTTAAGTGATTTTGTGCTCTGGCCTAACTTTTAAAACAGTGTCAAGGGCAGTGAATATATGAGATCTACCAGTGTCCATCATTATGGTGTGGAAAAAACATGGGGTAGAAATAATCAATTGAATGGTCATTTTCTTGCAATAGAAATTAAAAACTAAAAGCCAGGAGAAGACAACACTCTGATTCCATACACTACATAAAAAATTATGTGCAAAAAGTATCTGAGTTAAGGCACTAGAGGAATCATATGCCCAAACAGCATACCTAAAATTAGAATGAATTACTCCATATCTTCATTTCCAGAAGGAAGATCATATGAAAAGACAGTCATGAATGAAATAAAATAATTATTTGCATGTAAGCAATGCATTCTCTTCAAAGGAACAGTTGCCAGTTAATTACAGGTTGTGAACTCTTTTTATACATCATGGAATGATTCATGAGTGCATTAAGGGAAGATTTCATAGTTAGGGGCAGACATTGAGATTCTCAGATGATGTGAATCAGTCCTTTTCTTTTTGCCTCTCTCAAGAAACACCTCTGTATTCCATCAGAAAATCTAATGAACAAATACCAAATATACAGCTTCACAGTTAGAATATAATATATTTGTATTTAATTTTTGTATATTATAGTAAATCAAATTTAATTCTGCCATTGAAACCAGCTCTACAGTTCTGCATCATTAAGTAGAGGAACTGGATTGTGATTCCTATTGGTTTTATACCATTCTCCAAGTCTTTGCGAATACAGCAACAACAACAAAAAAATGGTAGCCTGAAGCTATTCCACAGCAAACTGTGATCTTGTCAGATCTTATCACTCAGACAAGTTGGTCCTGATCTGTAGCTGGAGTGACTGCAGCAGGAAAAAATGAACTTAAGGGATGCTCCTATCTTTAGAGCTTCAGCCTGGTACTGCTACAGCAAATGGTTTCAATCTTTACTGCATGTTTTCCAGCTGATTTTTTTCCTGAATTAAGTTGTGTCTTCCTTTCCTGAGTTTGAGAACACTGACTTCCAGCTTTCTCTGTGGGTGAGAAGGCAGAAAGATGGAATTCAAACTCTGCTTTTCTGATACATCTAGGGAATGTGTTAGTTTTGTATGGTTTTATGGCTGCATACTATTTCCACAGAAATAATTTAGCAAAATGTCTTTTTCTAATCTTTAGAAAGAACTTTTGGGTGACAATGATGGAAATGAAAATAAAAAAAAAGAATAGGTGATGGAAAATTCTATGTAGATAAGAAGCACAAACAGAGTAAAAAAGCAAAATATATGAACAAATAGATCAATATCCCGTTAATCTGAATTCTTGCTTAAAATTCATGAAAAGGGGAGTTCACTCTTCTTTGTGCATTCCCATCTTCATTATACACATGGTTTGATGTGCAATGAAGGACCTAATATAATAGGGTATGCTGGGATTTGAAATGGAAAGAATGCCACCGGGTTGATGATGTAGGAGGGAAACAAAGAGGAAAAAAACCACTCAAAAATCATAGAAAATAAAATAAGAAAGTAAAGTGGTAAAATAAGAAAAATAAAGATGAATTAAAGCAAATTAAAAGAAAGAAGAAAATATTTGAAAAAGAATGAAACAAGGCAACCCAGTCTTGTATTAGATATAGTCATAATGTTAAGACCCATAGCCCACATGTAACCACCTACAAACTAACATCTAATCTCAAATATCTTAGCCTGAAAGCAAATCTCAGCTGAAATGTTTAAAAACATCAATAATATGCATATGTTTTCTGTAGCTGGTGTCTCTAAAGTTTATCTGCTTCCAAAGATTTCCCTTCTTTTGGTATTCCTCATGACTCCTATTCCATAAAAATAAAAAAGGCACCTAATAATGAGACTGAAGGTATGAAACACAAGACTTGGAGAATGTTCCTTTGGTAACATCCAGAAGCTGATAATTCAACACCACCATAAAAGCTCTTGATTTGGAAATATTTACTGAAATCCAAAATAATATGTCACCATTGTAAAGAATAGAGGACAACTTAAGTTTTCTTCCTGTTCTCATTCTCTCTTGAGGAGAACTAGGGCACTTTATTTTCTGGGGCATCTTAACTCTCCAGTGTGTAGCTCAGTGAGGAAAAGTCTCTTTCCTCAGCATCTCTCTTTAATAATTTCCATCATTCTGAGGCAATGGGTTTTCTGTGAAAAGGTGTGGAGACAGAAGCAACTTTTGTGATAAGATTAGTTTTTTTCAATACTGAAGTCTGCAATTTTTTGTGGCCTTTACTGTATGGAAGATGTTTAGAATTCATCTATGTGAGGATGAAACATAATACGCTACTTTCAGAACACACATAAGTCAAAAGAACATGCTCAGTTTATGTTTCATTTACTAACTGAGCCCTGAATAAAAATCTTATTCAGATTCATTATAGCAAAGAATAAGAATAAAGGAAAAGAGAGAGAGAGAAAGAATGAGAGAACTGCGGAATCACAGATTATGCTGAGTTGGAAGGAACCCACCCAGATAATCAAGTTCAGCTCCTGGCGCTGCACAGCACCATCCCCAAGAGTCACACCACGTGTCTGAGAGCATTGCCAAAACTCTCAAACTTTGTCTGGCTGGTGCTGTGACCACTTCCCTGGGGAGCCTATTCCAGTGCCCAACCACCCTCTGAGTGAAAAACATTTTCCTGATATCCAACTTTAACCTCCCTGACACAGCTTCAGGCCATTCCCTTGGGTTCTGTCACTGGTCACCACAGAGCAGAGATCAGTGCCTGTCCCTCCTCTTTCCCTCATGAGGAAGATGTAACAGTAATGAGGTTACAGATGCTTGTGCTCCAGGTTGAACAGACCAAATGCCCTCAGGCTCCCCTCAAGGCCTTTCTCCACTCTCATGGCCCTCCTCTGGACACTCTTTAATAGCTTTATGTGGTTTTTTTTATATTACAGTGTCCCAAACTGTCCACAACACTCGAGGTGAGGTTGCCCCAGTGCAGAGCAGAGCGGGACAATCCCCTTCCTTGCCTGGCTGCCAATGCTGTGCCTGATGCACCCCAACACAACTGATGCTCCTGACTGCCAGGGCACTGCTGACTCATGTTCAACTTGCATCAACCAGGACCCCCAGGTCTTTTTCTGCAGCACTGCTCTACAGCCTCTGATTCCCCAGTCTGTCCATACATCCAGGGTTGCCCCATCCCAGCTGCAGATTCCATCACTTTCCCTTGTTGAAGTTAATGCCCAGTCCTCTTATTTGTCAGGTGTCTCTGCAGGGTCTCCCTGCCTTTGGTGGAGTCAACAGCTCCTCCAAGTTTTGTATCAGCTGTGAACTTGCTTAGTATCCCTTCAAGTCCTTCATCCAAGTAATTTTTGAAGATGTTGAAAACACAGGGACAAGAATGGAGCCCTACAGAGCCCCACTAATGATAGGTCACCATCTGATGTCTCCCCATTCACTATAACCCTTTGCGCCCCACCCATGAGCCAGTTGCTCACCCGTCCCATGATGTGTTTATTCAGCTGTGGCTGGACATTTTGTCCAGAAGGATCCTGTGAGAGACAGTATTGAAAGCTTTACTGAAATCCAAAAAGATCACTTTGTATAAACTTCTTCACAATATGGTGGAATCAATAAAGTACAAAAGAATATATCACTTAGAAAAATAGCATATGATTTCTGTAAGCAAATTTTGGTAAAAAAACAAATAAATTTCCAGAGAAATCTAAGCTATTCATAGGAGTCTGCAAATCCTGGAAAAACAAATATGATGTTTAAAAGAAATCGAGATCCCTTTGCCCGGGAGGTTCAAGAAGAGTACTGTGAGCTCACTTCCAGTCCCAATATAAGCCAGAAACCACAGAAGTCTTTGAGAGTGGTTCCCCAGAGAAAAGAGAACCATAGTCTGCTCTTTCTGAGGCACCACACTTTCTTTTTTTGATACACTACTGCTCCTTTTTAGATATATTTGTTGACAGAGCTCATTGATTTCTCTTGAGATTTCTATCAAACAGCACCTTGGTAAGTTTATAAGGTGAAGCATGGGAGATTCTGCTGTTATTATTTCATGACATGGAAGACCCTTGCCAGATTTAGAAAGTAACCCTAAACCATCAGACCTCAGTCTGCATTGTAATGCATATAAGCCTTTAGAAATGTTGAAGGAGTATCCTTGCAATTCATGTGTCAGTCATTAATGTCAGCATATCTAATTGAAGGGTGCTGCTCTATTCTCTGAGACTTTTTCATTGTTTTAAATATGTGGCACATATATATCAAATCCTAATATATACCAAATCATAATACCTGCCAAGAAGAAGTACTTCCCTTTGTGAAAGAAAAACATACCTTTATTCCTTTAAGAGTTTGTCTTTGTGATTATTTTTAACAGCCATCATGAGGAACAAGAAAAAGGAATTTCTCTTTTATTGTATGAAAATTTAAGGTTCTTTTGTTTATTGCAACCATTTTCAAGTGTTACAATATCGATTATTTAAATATCTGTTGCTGCTCTGAGTATTTTCCTGCTGACTGGCAGATTCCATTACTTTATCTGCTGAGGAATTCAGATTTGTTAAAGTTATGAAAAACAGCACTGTGTACGAATCATCAATCTCCCTCCATTGTTAGCACTGAGATGTTATGGCGACAGCTGGCATTTCCTTGACACGTTGTACGATGTCCCCAAAATCTCCCATCTTTCTAGACTTGACAGAAAGAAAATTAATCGTGCAGACAGTGATTTATCATTTTGAGGATTATCCAGGCAGCCCGGTAACACTGAAAGTACTAAATGTGCTGTTCGCCATCGCAAGCTGCGCACGGATCCCGCAGTGGCATAAGGACCAAAGTGGCATTTGGTGGCTCGCACGGGGAGGTCCATCGGGCTCTGTGAGGAGCGGGCGCTCAGAGCTGCGGCCGCACGTCGTGCCGGGCGCGGCCGGCGCTGCCTTGAGATGGCAGCAGCGCTCTTCGGCTGCAGCGGCAGCGCCGTGCGGGCTGCGCTCGGCATCCCGAGGAGCGGGGAGAGGCTTGTGCATAACTTCTGTAACGCGGTGGGTAACGAAACAGAAACAAGAACTTTTGAGTCATAATTTTGCGATTAATCTAACGGTATCCTCGTATTTTTTAGAAGGAAATAGCTACTGTTAAGGTATGACAACCTCTCTAAAAGCTAAAATATCTGAAGAGATAGAATGATACTGCAGAAATGAATTATAAATCACGTCTTCAAAAAAGACCTTGCATTTCCTCTCTGGAATGCTGTATTCATTTGCTGTTTCGTTTTTAGATAGTTACACAAGGCTTTATATTAACCTTAACATATTGAACACTTGATTTTAAATTAGGATTGTGGAATTAAAGTCAAATTAATGTAGGAAAACCCATATCTGTTCAAAGATGTTCATTAAAGAAAATCAGCTCTTCAACTTGGAAAAAAAATTAAAATTATTAGAACTAGAGTGAGACAACTAACTTCATTCTCCACATTTCACTCAAAAGCTAGATATATTTGTCAGGTGCGCAAACAGAGTCTGGATGCACATCCAATAGTAAATATAAAGTGTGTGTGGGTCTCTTACACTGAAGATTTATGAAATTTTATGAAGCTTTTCCTAGTGCCTGCTGTTTTCTGTGTTACATTCTTTAGGGTGAGCAAGTTTGTGGTCCCAGTTCCTATTCCTCCACCAGTCCCAATGGGTTGTGGCACATACAAGTGCTAAGTGCTGTATGGCTGCATTTCTGTTTTTTTCATTAAGCCCTCTGTGAACAAACACAAATCTGATAGTAGGTCCCAAAGGAATGGGGAATTATTTCCTTCTTTAAGTCGTTCAGGAAGGCACAGCACGTCCCAGTATATAATTCTAAGACAGGGACTGCAGCTGTAATTTACCTCTGTAAAACTGGAAGCTTGATGGGTGTCTGTCTGTCCTCTACCATTATAAAACAGTCCCACATGTTAGTTTCTTCAGATTGGACTATCTAAGAACAGGGAGAAAAACAGATGCAAATCCTGGTGCTTGATTTAATCTCAAGTGCTTTGGGGGTGATGGAAGCACCTATTATCCCTTTTAAGTTATTCACTTGTTAATTTAATCCATGACATTGATCTCATTTGTGTCAAGTCTGCATAATGAAATCAGACTATTAGTTTAATTTTTCAATCAGTAATTTGCATACTAGGGATTCAAGCTGCCTTTCTTACATAATGAAAACCAGGAGAGGCCTGAGCCATTCAGCAGTGAAGTAGAGCACCATATAGATCAAAACCACCCCATATTTATATGAAAAAATATGAACCAGAACACATTTATGTGTGTGTCATTCAGCTGACATAGGCAAAAGAAAGAGTTAGGTGCTTAAACTGTAAATTATAGCTCTGATTTTCTATAGAACTTTGCACAGCCTGTGTCCTGTAATCTAAATTTCTCATTGTTGTCCTCTCTTCCGTCATCCTAGCAGTGCAGTCTTTAAAAGAATGCTATAGAAACAGTGTGCTGCTCATTTCTTCCTTTTTATTCATCTCAAATGAATATCTGTTTGTGCAGCCAGTATGTGCACATTTCCCTGCAAATATAATGTAATTTTGATTTGAACAAACAGCTGTCTCAGACCCTCTTTGACATTGAGTGCTAAACACTCACATTTCATCCTGCTTAGAGATTATGAAGATAGGGATGTGGAGAAAAGGCAACAGCTAACATGGCTTATGCAAAATCTATGGTTGCGTTGGTAGAATTGCTGTCCAGAATTGGATGGTGACACAAAGGATCACTATTCTGTCCTTATGTTTGGCATCCGTTGTGACTCAAACCAAACTACAGGGAAGCTCAAAATATTCTCTTCTGGAGATATTTCATTTTGTACAAGTTAATAAGAAGACTACTAAACATTAGTGAAATTACAGGCTACTCTTGATATTCAGACACTTAGCTGAGAGATGTCTTAGCTAGAAGCCTAGTCCCGGGTACAGCTCATTTTTAACCATCTATTCAAAGTCAATGACCAGGATTTTTAGAAGGATTTGGAGAACATAGAATTACAAATCTCAAGATAGATGGCAAATGGTTCTGGGGATCTACCTCTTTCTTTTCTGGCAAAAATCCCCAAAATTTTTGGACATATTGTGTCCAAAAAAATGAAATTAAGCTAGTGAAGGGGCTGGAGCACAAATCTGATGAGGAGCGCCTGAGGGAGCTGGGGTTGGTCAGCCTGGAGAAAAGGAGGTTCAGGAGACACATTATCATGTTCTGCAATTCCCTGAAAGGAGGTTGTAACGAGGTGGCTGTTCTGTTCTCCCAGGTTTCATTTTCTTTCAGTTTCATAGAGTGATTTTATTTCTTTATCTACTTGTTTGTATTTTGGTTTTGATTAAGCCAAATGAGACTACCCTCATCAGTTATTTTTACAAATGGACTGCTCTTCCTGAACCCAAAATGTACCCTGTACTTTTGGAACAGGAGATAATCATTGACATTGCACACATAAATGTGTAGGGTGATTTGGGACTGCAAAAATAATAATATTATAAATATCTAAAACTCCTATTTTTGGCTAAATTTTACAGTATTTAAAATTTTACTGTCAAAATAGTTTATTAGGTATTTTGTGATGAGTGATTTTTAAACAGAATCTTTACTTCTTCCTATAAATGTTTAATAGCCTTAAATGAGTCTGGTTATCTCCTGAGCTAGTCCCTGACTGAGTTTCTGAAATTCATAATATTAAAATACATGCTGTATAACCAACACTTTATTTGTATGGATGAAATGATCACAAGTCACAGTTAAGCTTCCCAACCTGACAGCATATATGAAGGATGTTAAAAATGTCTGCATGATAATGTGAACCAAAGAATGCCACATCAAGCTTTTAGAAAAGCCTTCAATATTGGGAAATAAATATGTGGTAGGCATGGAAATTACATTTATAGTTAATGAGACTACTGTAGAATAATTCAGTTTGGGAACTGAAAATTGTTTTTCAAGGGATTGATCTAAATGAGTTAAAGCAAGAATACTCAGAATACATGCTAAAATGTGAATAAAATTTCTTGTACTTTCAGATGTTCTGCTATTTTGGCATTGCAGTGCTGCATCTAAATTACAAATGAGCTCAAGAGCAGGGTACAAGAGCAAAGACTGCATGTAATTTATGTGGCTTAAGGAATACACCTTATATACAGAACTAAGGATTTATTGTTAGATTAATTAAAGTGAAGGAGATATTATTAATTCAGTCACAATTAATTACTAAAACAGCTTATAATGACAGAATTGAAACTGATGAAGACAAACACTTTAGTATCAACACTCTTCCCTGATGTTAGGCTCACCTCTGAAGCCCAGCATTCTAAGCTCAAAGGCACTAGTCCCCTGCAGGAAGAAGACGTGCAAGTACAGTGAGTTGTCAACATCCTGGCTCATTTGGCAGTAAACTTCCTTTATTGATGGAGGATTTCTTCCTTCTTGCTCTTCAGTGGACTTAAAACTCTGTTTATATGTTTGCTGACCATCTACTCACTTCATCTTTATTTGCAGATCCCCATTTTCACATACTGTTGAGTTTTATTATATATGCAATGTTTTACATATACTGTATATTCATTCTTTGTTTCTTTGTTTTCCTCAAAACTTAATAAGGCTTCATGCCTTCAGTGAATAGCAACTGAACATTTGTGACACATTTTTGTGTCCCTGGGCTGACCAGTATCATAGTTTCAAGGCCTAAATCATGATCTTGACTCACACTGTCAGCATCTCTGTTTCAAGCTCTTGATTTTCTTTGATAGCCTTCAATCTGTGGTTTCCTGATAACAACTAATATTTTGTTACTACAAACTTATCTGAGAAACATCGTTTCTGGAGTGACACTGAATAGATCAGTCTGTGAAAAAAATGATCTACTGATCCATTTCAGATATTTATCTATCCATAGATATTACAAGTACACAAATTATAATGTAGTTACTGCATGTTATTAATATCTAATGGTTACGTTGACATCTCTGATATCAACATTTCTTTGCTCCAACAGAGTGCTTATATGCTAACTGAAACTGCTATTCTAAAATTTATTATACTTTTCTAATATTTGCTACTCAGCTCTAATCTAATGTTAGCAGTTCCAAGTGTATCCTCAGGTACATCGCTGTTGTCCTTCCAGTTACCCGTACATTCACCCATAAATTCCTGTACAAACAATTAATCTTCATATATGCATGTGTGTTAGTGTGTCCTTCCAAAGAACTTGTACTTGAAATATGAATTAAAAATTAAAGGTAATAATTTTTGTAACAAGGTTCCAAAAGCTCTGCTTGGCTTTCCGGATTTGTAGAGCAGAATCATAACCAGTGAATCGGAAGGCATGGATAGATGTGTCACTGGACTTTTACAGAGGCCTCTCCATTAGATCCTGGCAGGCAGCATGTTGTTGTGTTGTCTGTTGCCACTTCCCTGCCTTTGTCAAGTGTCATGTGCTGCTGAAAATAAAACTCACTGCCATACACACAGAGAGAGAAACATATCCTCTCTTGAATGAAGTTCAGTATTAGTGAAATGATTTTTTTCATTCTGTTTAACTCTGCTGCACATAGGATTTTACACTTTCAGCAAGCTAATGCAAACTGATTGAATTAGCAGTTGCTGATGAAGTTTTCAGCTTTATGTGTATGTTGTGAAATCAAATCTATTCTGTCTCTGTGCTTTAGGGAGCACTAAATGTGTGTCATGTAATCACAGATGAGTTGCTACTTCACCACTGGGGAAACTGCATCTCCTGGCCTAGAAACTCCAGGCTACAAACAGACAAATATCTAACACAAAGAGCCACATTGAGAATTACTCTCACAGGATAAGGCATTTTATTTAAAAAATCCTAATATCTTCATGAGAAAAAGAAGTGCTGAAATTATGAAGTGACACAACTAAAAGAAATAATATCTGTGGTTTGTGGAGTGAACAAGATTTACCAACAATCTTTTATCTTTCTCATTTTAGCTTGGAAGAAAATACCAGCTGGTGGTATGTTTTGAAATGGAAGTTCTATATTTGTAGTTCCAAATTCCTCAGAATTTTGTTATTTCTTTTAAGAATCCTCTATTCAATTTTGTTGTTTTTCTTTTGTTTAAAGCGGAAGTGCTGCACTTTATGCCCTCCATGGGAGCTTGACACAATAAGAAAGACTGTGGGATGAAATATTTCAATGGCACAAGAAAAGGCAGAGTTAAAAATGAAACAATGTGCTGTAAGGAACAGAGATTTAGAAATCTGAAAAGTTCACAGACAGATTCTAGTTCTGGTGCTATGGTACCTGTTGTCTAGCTTTGATCAAATAATTTCCATTTTTGCCACTTTACCCATCTATGTTAGAACAAATGTCCCCAGTTTTCCCTGATAGGATGATAATGCATGACTAATTTGGTACTCAATTAATACTATTGTTTAGTATGTGTTATAAAATTTTCAATCATATGCATATATTCAAACATCATAATATGTTCCATACTCAATTTCAAAGTGGTTAGCTTTTGATAGCTATAACTCTTTAAAATGTCAAATAACCACCCTGAAGACTTTTCTTGTGACAGTTGTAGCAAGAATGAAATGTTCTGCACAATCTGTTCTCTATTTGAAAGTATAAGTGTTGGAAAACAATTATCTGAAGATGGTAATTTTTTTTTCAAGAATCAGTATGAAAAAGCAAATTCTAGAAACAGTTCAATGCAATCTTGGGAGGAGGGATTTGAACAAAGTAAAATAATTTTTACAATTGAAATTAAGTATGTCAAGTGTTTTGCATAATAATATTTTATAACTGATTTATGATTACTGAAAAAAGGAGCTTATGAAGACATCTTTAAAGGACCTTTTAATCCAGTTTTTCTAATAGAATCTGCTAAAACTATTAATAATGCATATAGTACTTTCCTATGTTATCATTTTTCTTTCCTAGTTAATGGATACTGCTTTCAGTTTTGTCTTCAATCACTCTGATTAATTAAGCTTTTTTGTCCCTTATTTCTATTATCAGATTAAATGTTATAGGTGTTCCGCTTTGGGGTAATTAAACATCCTTTTAATAAGAAAAACTAATTTTTGTTTGCTTGTTTATCTTCATAAATATCCTTCTAATCCTACTCTTTTTTCTCATGGAGAAAGCCAAGAGGGAGATATGGGAATGCAAATGCTGCAGAACTTACCTCCTCACTTTTTTTCTCTGCATATGAACCAGAAAAGGAAGGAATTAGAGGATGATATCTTTCTTTTCTGCTACCCTATGTCTAAAAATGCTTCACAAAGAAGGAAAAATTATTTCCTATGAAACAAGTTTCTGTAACATTTTTTGTCATTAAGTAATTCTGTATTTTTTAAGCAAAAAATACAGGGTACTTACAGGTCTTGTCTTCTCTGTTCATGCATTGCACTGGAATTGAGACTCCTCTGTATAATTTCACTGAAATTGGCTGAGAGATGTGCAGACCTATATTTCATGAGAAGCCAAGGTGCAAATGTTTTGCATGTTGCATACTCAGAACACATAGTGCACTATGAATAATTTTAGAATTTTCTTACAGGCAGTGTTTGAAAAAGGCATTATTTATGGATATTTCTGTGATTCCTAATGGTGTCTCTGTCAGCAGCAAGCATCTGCTTCACAGCAACGATACTATCCTCCTTCCTAGGGAGGGAAAAATGCAAAGCTTTGATATACACTATTCATGGCCACCTCTTGACTACACTGTAAATTAATTTCATGGGGTGAGACTGTCCCCTGAACATGCTTATTGCAGCATCAAAGTTTCTTCTTTAAGTTGCTTATAATAATCTTCCATGAAGTTATAGAAGCATATGCCCATATATGAAGATTAATTTTAAATCCTAATACTTCCATTTATAAACGAATCCAAATAATGTTATGTTTATCTTCTTTATAGCAGATACTGTCACAATGGAAGTGGTTATTGACTCAAAGATGGACCCTGCAGTAAGTAAAAAAAAATTTGAGTCAGACTATAAAATGTGCAAATCAATTACAAATCTTTAACTAAATCTTCACATGGCTAATATTAGAAGATCTTACATATGCTATGACAACATAAAATCCTTCAGGAATGTAATAGCTGCACATAGTTTCTCTTCATAGATACATGTAATCATCTGTGGGATTAATGACTGAACACATTTATGCATAAGAAATCATGATTAATGCATATAACATCATGTTATTTAAATATATAAAATGATAACCAACATGATATACTGAGAATAACCAATATCATACTCCTATGAATTATTTAAATATAAAATTGAAAAGTGGAATTGAATATTGCAACCATGATTCCATTGGAGTTTACATTTTGATACAAAGTTACTTTTTCCCTCGTTTGACCCTAGCCCATTTGCTCACTCACTTCCCTAGAGGGTTGCCAGTGTGAATCAGAGAGAAAAAAAAAAAAAGGAGAAAAGCCCATGGATCAAGAAAAGACAGCTTAATACTTGGGGAAAAAATCTTAAAACCACTGACCACTCCCACAAGCAGACCTGTGCCCAGACAATCTCTGAGCAATGCCTACTTTGGCGCATCCCTCCCTTTTTAATGCCCTCTCCCATTTGATTGCCAAGCGTGGCTATTATGGCACAGGAATGTTTCATGTCAGTTGCCCTGGCTACGTCCCTGTCTGAACTTTTAGCCTCCTCTGCTCTAAGGAACAGAGTCAACTGGGGGAATTTCCCTAAAATTTTGCTACTTGAAACATCACTTAAGACAGAGTCTGGAGTTTCAACTGGCGGAAAATTTTGAATAGTCTGTTTGAATACATTGATTGTTGAAGGTATCTCAGTGATTTTTTTTTTTTTCACTGCTAAAATTAAAGGTGGGAATGAATTTCATCCTAACAACTAATTTGCATTAGTTTCTCAATACCACCAAAAACAATCACAATAAGAACTTCCACAGGTTACTTCTGCATTACAGTCAGTGATTCTATTACAGTAATTTTCAACTACCAAATATGAGTTACAATACAGATGCAAAGCCATGCGCTATACTTCAAAATGTGACTGGATGGATGAATAAATTCAAGTTCTATTAATCTAATATTTTTTAAAAAATATTTTTTTCAGACTTAAATAAATAGAAATCACCATGGGTGAACTAAAATTGTGGAATTCAAAATTGTGGTATTTATACAGGCACGTAGAAAGTCAGACAGATTTGTGAATCACACTTTAGAAATGCCTTTTTTTCTAATGCTGAAATCTTGCATTTAAAATTAACAATCCCTTGAAAGCTGACAGCTGTGACAATGGATACTTTGAAACAGTATAACAGTATAACTTTGAAACAGTGAATCATTACAAAGGTCTAAGAATCCTTTCTTTTTATTTTCCTTTTTTTTTTTGTTCTGATAAATTAATAAATAAATCAAAATATATAAATTAGGGAACAAATAAGGCACTCTTTCTAATGCTATAAACAGACTGTGACCTAAAACATTTGTTCAGCACTCTATTTTGTTAACAACATCAGATTCAGATCACTGGTTCACATTACCTGGAGATAGAAAGGAAATTGGTTGAACTAATTAGGAAATTTGCAAGACAGGTAATTCATGTTTAAGACTCCAGGAAACATACACCATGTTTCATAATAAGAGCAGAATTGCTTAGCTGATATACAGACAATGTGCAAATATAACTTTTATTTTTACAATAGAGGTGCAAAACAAATTCAGATAGAAATAAGGAATCTCATGTATCAAATCAGAGACTATTCACAGAAAAATTTCATTTTTCAGGGCTCAACCTATATGCAATTTACATAAATATCTTTGGTTTTGCATAAAAACAAGAAAGCTTATAGGAAAAATTTCTTATGCACACAAGAAAACAAGTAGATGTAATTTTTTTTTTTCTATATTGACTAAATGTTTCTGTAGATTTAGTTTATTTAAGTGTAATTATGGTAGGGAAGGACTGGAACATTCTGATGATGATGGGCATTTTTGGTCACTATCTAAAACAAAATCCTTTCAATTTGAAGAGAATGTGAAATGCCTTTCATATGATTCTAGTGTAATATGAGATATGGAATGACTGTGACATCTAACACTTATATCACTTCTTAAAAATTATGAAAGCCAATCATAAATCTAACCAACTTTCAGTACAGCTATCATCTTCACTCATACCAAAGGCAGCTTTTTCACTGACATAAGCGAAAGTTAGATAAAGCTCCAGCAGATAGTTGTGCTAAACTGAATTCAAGAACACTCTGTGAAGCACATATTTTTTAAAATACGGTAAAATATCTAGTACATTTGTGTATTTGGCAAAAAAACCCATATTACTACATTAATACATATTTTTGTCCACTATGGAAATAGCTTAGTGTAGATACAGAAAAAAACATTGCTTTCAGTTATTCATCTCCTATGCCTCTGAATTACTGTCCTATTACCTGTTGCCTTTCTCCTCTAAGGCAGTTTTTATCTACTTTTCTAAATTTCACAAATGTGGAATGTGGACACATTTGATAATAGAAGAAGAAAGAAGAAGTAATTTGGTAATAGAAGAAGAAAAAAACAAGTAGCAATGGATCATTCATAGATATTTAATGATAAGACTTCTTTTCTCAGCTTTAAATTTCTGGACATATTATTAATTTATTATTATACCATAATAAAAGTGGCCAGATCTGCAGCAGGTTTATACAGTAACTTATTATTGGTTTGAGGTTTGACTGATGACTTGCTGAAGAATCACTTTATGCCACCACTGAAATTATTGTTTGTTACCTTTTCACTTTGAAAAATGTGTATACTAGTTCTATTAATATCTTCAGTAGAAGTGTAGTTTGTGAGATTTCTGTCCTTAAAAATTCTGCAGAGTATTTCCATCATTTTAATTTTCCTTTACATGATTTATGAACTCATTTTTCATGGCATTAAATGGATGGACAGACATTCCTGGCATAGTTAATAAAGGCACTTGTGTAACAATCTTTTTATCTCTTATTTTCACAGGGCAATAATATCCTACACAATAGATTTGTTCATACAGATAAATAAAATTGGGATGTTCTGCTTGTCTGTAACTCACAGAAAAGTGCAGCTCACAAGACCATAACTTTGTGATCTTATCTATCTGTGGCCTTGTTTAGTTTACCAATATATCTCCTTCCTAACAAAAATGCTAAAAAACAGGCAGTGGATGTTCTGCAGCCACTTCAAACCTCTTTCAATGTTCAACTCCTTTTGCCATCAGAAGACTTCCCTTAGTATCTATTCCATCTCCCCTGCTTCATTCTAAGGCTAGGGGTTGGGCATGAAGAATGCAGTCATTCTTTCTTTTGGCCACAAGATGTATTTGAAGATATCCATGTTTACATTAAGAGAATATAATGAAAAATTAATCACCAGAGCAAAATAATTCTTCCTAGGTCAAGTTACATGTATGATTTCTGCATCTTCATTATTCTTCCTCACAGTAGTTTATCTTAAAGACAAATTAAATTATTATGACATAAATGTTCACAGAAAATTGATGCCGACCATTATTTTCTACATGTTTTCTTAAGATTCTAACCTTAGAATTAGTTTTGTTAAGGTGACAAATTGAAATAGAACTGAAAGGACAATAATTTTCCATTTATTCTTTTACTTAAAAATAGGCATTTGTCTTTACCCAGTGTTTTGAAATTTCATAAATCCTCCATGGAAGCACTTGGGAAGTTCTTCGCGTATACTGGTGCAAATTTATTTATAACATCTCAAAAGCTTGCTGTATCCTTTTAAACATCCTTTCCTAATTTTCTTTTGCTTGCTAAATCCTATTTCTTTTACCCATTAGTTTCTAATCATCACAAAAGCACATGCAGCAAAATCAATTTACCAATGTAAAATTTACACCATTACAGAAGTCACACTTGATTTTGGTATGCTGATAAAATTCTGTCTCATCAGTGGACGGAAGAGTAAGCTTTCCTGGTGAGTTCAAGGAGACTGAGATTTGGAATTCTCTCCTCATCCTTAATTTTTTAGGATGAAAATTTTTCTTAATGTTCTCTATTAACCATTTTGGGCACTCATTCATTTTGACTGAATTTCCAACACCCTTTTGTTCCATTTTGAGTTGTTAATCAGTATAGTTTAATCTCTTTCTGCTCAATCCATTATACTTTTTTTGCATTAGTATTTTGATTTGTAATGTATGCCACAGTACAATTCTAAGTAGTTTAAGATGTGTATGAAAGGATAAGCATATTACAGTAATATTACACAAATCCTTTTTTGTTTTCTTTTTTTTTCTTTTTTTTTTTTTTTTTGTGCGTGTGAAGGACAGTTTGAAAGACAAAGTTTAAACAAAGCAAAAAGGTTTACTTAATGTAACTCAGATCTACATTTTCATAAGTTTAGATTTCCATATACTATACAGAAGTGAATAAGCATTTAAAACTTCTTAAGTGTTCAGTCTTATGAAGCCATGTGAATGTATTTCTATGCTGTCAGCAAACCTTGGTGAACTCTTGGTAAAAGAACTGTCTATTAACCAAGGAAAAAGACAAAAACGGTTTTAACCCAAATTCTTGGAAATATTGAGGTACTTTTCTGACTTCACTGGTATGAAGATAACTGGGGTCTAAGTCTTTTGAAGGAAATGAGCCTTAGTATACATTCACTCTTGGGCTCATGTCCCCGAGGTTACAAGTTACAAGCATACTCCAATTTAGGTCTCAGTTACATTCTCTCCATGATCAATGAAAAGAGACACCTTCAAAGTACATTTCTTTCTACCTATGTGTTACATACCTATTTAATGAGAGGATAAATCAGTTTTTCAAAGTGCTTGTCTCTCTTGACTACAAAGAATAACCCAGGTGATTAGGTTAGAAGACATGTAAAATCTTCCATTATGAAAACTCTATGAGGCCAGTCTCAGCCTGTAGCCTAAAATCACTAGCCTACAGGACCAAAATAGTTAAGGCAGAAAGATGCTGGAGAAAAATGGCCAGTATCTAAGACCTACAAAGATATTCATTCATTCCCCAGTAGGACTAGGGAGGGCAAAAGTGTGAAAAATTCAGGGATCAAGATAAAGGCAGTGTAATGAGTGAAACAAAGCTCTGTGCGCAAGCAAAACAAAACAAGTCCTTTATTCACTACCTTCTGTCAGCAGGTAGGTGTTTAGCCACTTTCTGGAAAGCATGTGTAATGGTTACATGGGAAGACAAACTCCATAAACAAGACTTGCTTACACCTCCTTTGTCCTCTTTTCCCTGAGGTTTTACTGTTGAGCACAGGATACAGCTTCGGTCAGCTGGGGTCAGCTGTCCCAGCTGAGTCCTCTCCCAGCCTGTTGCCCCCTCCCAGCTGAAATGGTATAGTGAGAAACAGGTATCACATCAAACACACTGGTGTATTATCAAGACTATTTTAGTCACAAGTAATAAACACAGTACCATACAGGCAATTTTGAAGAAAATGATCTTCCTTCCAGCCAGCTCCTGTAGAGTCTCCACCAATTATATATGCCATATAATTTTCATTGTGCTCAGGCTTTCACTATCCAGTATATCCGATAAGTAGCAAGCAGCTTCCTGTCCTTCCATAAATACACAGGGAATCACATCAGCCATATATAGCCACATATACCAGGCTGTAAGTGAGGCCATCCAGGCAGGAAAATCCTGCCTGGATCCAGAAGTCCACCAGTTTATAACACTTAGGAATAGAAATTGCAGGAAAAGAAAACCCAGTTTCCCGCTTCCACTGTTTCTAAATGATTTTTTTTTTTTTCATGAGAAATTGAAAATTCAGTGAATGGAGATTTTAAAACTAAAAAGCCATTCTCTGGTTTTCCCTTTAAATATAAAAAATATTGATGCATTTGTGCAGCAAACTATATTCAGTGCATAAAATGGAAAAATGTTCAGTGAACAGAATTAATAGATTATTAATTTATCTCAAATTATGAGGCACTGAAGTTATCTCAAATGAAAGTAATAAATCTCAAGTTCTGTAAAACTTGGTTTTTAAAATCTTTTTTTTTTAGCAATACATAGAACATTAAATTGGATTTTGAATCATCTTTTCTAAGTTTCAGCAACTGGCTTAGGTATCTAAGGTCTTAATTCCACTATGGAGATGTCCTCTTCTCTGCTTGAACTCTATGCTAGCTGGATGAACCTGAGTCAAAGTGGCTGATAAGCTATCCCAACTGAAACAATGAAAGCTCATTCTCAGGATTCTAAGTTATTCAAAAAGTGAGATTTTTTACTTTGGTTTAAATTATTTCCATTCTTTTTCACTCAAGAGAGTGCGAAAAGACAGGTTCTTTATTTTATTTTTCTCCTTAGCCACTGTCTTGCTGGTTTCAGTCCATCTCGAGGTCACAGTATAGGTTGCCACTATTTGACAGTGAATTATCCTAAATGAAATCAATTGGTGACCTCAATATAGCCCCTGCTGTGTATATCCTCATCACAATTCAGCGAAGTGAAGAGACACTAAATGGACCCAGAGTTTGAACTCAAAAGATGTTTTCTCCAAGCCTCAGTTAAGACACAGTGCACAATAATACAAATAAGCTTCTTTATGATTATTTTATTACTATTATTTTTCCATTATCAACATGAAAAAATATTTCTATCATTTAATAGAAAAATAAATATTTTAGAATAATAGCTCTTCATGAGTTTACCTCTTTAGTTTTCAATTAATCATATTCTTCTTTAAGGCCTTCAAGTAAAATAACAAATGTAGTGAATATACAACTTTCTGAGGCATAATGGGTTAGTTGTCCTTATTCAGATGGCATTATTTAGAATCAAGGGTTTTTTTATATATTTATGTGTTGTGTTTAATCTGGTAGAGTTAATTTATTTGCTGTGGTTAAAAACCGTTACAACAAAAAAAAGGTGAAGTAATTTCAGCAACATCAGTTTGTAAGAATTTTTGTCCTTGCTTTGTTGCGTCAATTCAGATCTTGTGTCCAAAAGAATTAATCTCAGATAACAGAAGTTCTGTAGAGATTTAAAAATAATAAGTAATATTTACCAGTTTATACCAGTACATGTAATAGGACAGTGATAAACCGTGGGATTCATTTACTACTCTATGCTAGTCAATACTGTGTTGTCCTTGTTTCATCTGGGATACAGTTAATTTTACTCCTAGTAGCAGTTTCAATGCTGTATTTTGTATTTAGCATGAGAATAATATTGATAACATTTTGATAGTTTAGTTGCTACTAAGTAGTGCTGACCATCACTCAGTGATCAGCTGCACAAGAAGCTGGGAGGCAGCAGGGCCAGAACAGCTGATTCAAAATGTCCAGAGGAATAGTCCACCATGCCATAGAACATCATGCCCAGTATCTATACTCGCGGGGGCGGGGGGAGTCAATCATTGCTGGGGTATGGACTGAGCATCATCATCGGGTGGTGAACAATTGGATTGTTTCTCTTGGGTGTTATTTCTTGTTCTCTTTTTATCATCTCCCTTCTTCTTCTTCTTCTTCTTCTTCTTCTTCTTCTTCTTCTTCTTCTTCTTCTTCTTCTTCTTCTTCTTCTTCTTCTTCTTCTTCTTCTTCTTCTTCTTCTTCTTCTTCTTCTTCTTCTTCTTCTTTCTTCTCCTTTTCTTCTTCTTCCTCTATTTTATTTCAATTATTAAGCTGTTCTTACCTCAATGCACAGGTTTTCTCTTTCTCATTCTCCTTGCCATCTCACCATGGAGGGGGGGTGGTAGTGGTGAGCAAGCAGCTGTGTTGTACTTAGTTGCCAGCTGGAGTTAAACCACAATATGTATATATGTCTAAATCCAAAAAAGTTAATGATCGGATTAATTTAACATTAGGAAATGTTATTGATAGCACTACTCTGTGAAAATATATAGTTTATGTAACAGAACATATTCTAAAACTATAGCCTACAATTTTTGAGTAAAGACCAATGATATCACACTGAAACAACTTCCAGTGTTGGCAAAGAAAACCATTATGCTCCACTCTTTCCTTGATGATAACTTACTGACAATGATTTTCCCCCCTCATTCTTACATAATAATTTGACAGTCATACATACACCCTACATATAAATGTATAGATTTGTATGAATACACATAGAACCTGTTGCATCCCGGAGTTTGGGTTTAGATTAGAGTTTTTAATTTATGTTAAAGTAAGTCAAGTTCTGTAATCCCGCGTTTCCCCCGTGTTGTTCCCCCCCACGGTTTCTGGCCCCACGCTGCCTGCTGCCGGCTCTTACCCCTGTGCCGCTCCTGTAACCACCCTGCCGTCCGGCCCCGGGAAACCCCGTGCTGGCCACCCCAATCCACACGATCCCGCTCAGCCCAAGGCTCGGTGCCCGCCCCTGTGGGGTTCTCTGGTTGGTCGCTGTTGCTGGCGTCACCGCCACGGCAGCCGCCCCTATTGGCCGGCAGGCTGTGGATCCTCTCGCCCCGCCCCTCCATAAAACCCTATCCCGCCAGCACCCAGGCGCCATTTTCTCCCATGCGAGTGCCGGGAGCGGTCGTGTCTTTCCATCGAACCGCGCCACGTGACCGATAAACCGTTCCTGCCAAGCACGGAGTAAATGGACAAATTCCTTACCTCTTTGCTGGATCCCTAGCACACGGTAACAGAGGCTGGCCAGCCCACGCGCCCGCGGCAGCAAACCCCGGCAGCACGTGGAAGCTACGCCACAGCCAGGCTCCCAAGAGCCGCATGCAGCTGGGGAGAGCGAAAACCCATGCCCCAAGAACCCTCTACATTTCACATACATAATAGCTAAACTGAGCAACTAGAAAAATTCTAAGTGTTATGTTGACATTTCTTGATATATTGAAAAGAGTGGAAGTTCTTTTGTTAATTTCATTGCTTATTTTATTTTCAACATCTTTTCTTCAGATTTATCCCTTATCCTTTTTGCCATTTTCTAGAACATAAAAATGTGTATTAGTTATTCTTAAATATATGTTAATGAATTTTATAGGCATGCTGAATTGAACTTGTATAAACAGGCCAGGAAATCTGAAGCCAGAGCCAAGGCAAACTCATGCCAAAACATTAGTCGATCCATTGGAACTGATTATACGCATACAAAAGGGAGAATGCGTGAAGTGATATATAAGGTCAGTGTGACAGCCAGAAGGTAATGCCAAAATATTCCTACTAGCTTGGCTCATTCACATGTATGGGCACAGAGCTGATTCAGAGCCAAACACTCTGCATGAGCCAAACTTAACTTCCTTGGCTTGCCCACTTTCAAAGCGCAGCTGTCGTGGCAAAAACAACCCATCAGACATGAATTCATTTTGCTAGTTTTCATCTGCCATGACTTTGTAAGATGCAGCCACCAAGGGCAGAGTGCTTTGCTGCTGCTGCTGCTGCTGTTCTGAGAGTAGTCTGCACTACTGAAAAAACCTGTTGGACTCACATTACCTATTGCAATGAGGTGTCTGCTTCAGAATAATAAACATGATCTTAATGAGGTCTAGGCACCTCTAACCATGATTTTGAGAATGTGAGTAGTGATTTTGATTGTGCAACATGCTGGGGCCCATCTGGAAGCACCTGAGCAGTCTGATTTGAAAAAACTACTGTCATCTTTGTGGAGGATCAATTAAATCCAGTCTTGAATGGGACCTTCCAAAGCCAGGGTTGTTAAAATTATTAGTAGATTTTTAACTATCTTAGTCTAATTAGTTTGAGTAAGGGAGAGTAGAAACACATTGACAAAAGGTATTCCAAAGTCATAATAGCTATTTTCTATTTAACTATGGTGGAAACTATAATGTTTGCCTTTGCTTGACATCCATAAACTGCTCCCTCTCAAGTCCCACCTCACATCCCAACCAGCCACAAAATGCTGTCTTAAGTTTCTTCTCATCTCTGATGTGATCCTAAATTACAAAAGTTCAACTGATATCAGTTCATACATGTGAATTAGATGGTGTAAACCCCAGAAAATTCAGTGATCTGCCTTGGAGTTTTCTTCATTGGATGAATTTTATGTTTGTGTTGTTAATATAGAAATGAAGTGACAAGCACAGAGTTTAGCATAAGCTTACTGTTAAATATAGATATAGACATCTCCCTTAATTGTCACTTCCACCCCCTACATCAAATATTAATAATTTTATGAAAATTTATATTATGACTATATTAAGAGAACAGATGTTGACTGCATTTCCAAGCCAGACAAATATAAAGTACAAAAAGCTGATGGTCAAGCAACATACTCCTAAATTGATCTGGGTTTTCTAATCTTTGTCCTCCTACACCAATTTCATGGAGGTTCCTGTAGGAGTTCTAAGAAAATTTTCTGGATAGGAAAAAAGGCACAAAACTTCTCTTAATATATCATATAGTTTTCTCTCAAGTACATTTTTTCCCTTCTCTTCAAGGAAAATATGAAAGATTAATTTATTATAGAACGTGATTTGATTTTACTGCCTTTAATTAATCCTTGGGTTATGATTAATTGATTAATAAATTTCTTATTTATGCAAGACTCCAGAAATACATACTATACAAACAATCCATTTTCAGATTCCTGAAGTAAAATCTTCAGTAATGATTGAACACTTGACTGCCTCAGGATTTTTTTATTGAGACCAAAACATAAACTCTGCTACATGAAAACTATCACAGAAGACTATGTGAAAAAAATTTTGCTAGATATAATGATATTTAGATAGTTTATCATCAATTTTTTGAGGCAAATTTTTCTTAAAACTGCTGCCTTATTTTAACATCACACCAAAACTTCATGAGACTCAAATTTTGAAATATTTTTAAAAATTACATTTTCACATATTCCAAATGTAGTTTGATATCTGTGAAAATAATTCAACAGAAGATCATAGAATTGTTTGAGTTGGAAGGAACCTTTAAAGTTTGTCTGCTCCAGATCCATGCACAGGGACATTTTTCAGTAGACCATGTCACACACATGTCCCATCGTCCTTCACCTCAAACACTTCCAGGGGTCGAGTATTCACAGGGCAACCTGTTTGAGTGTCTCACCACCTCACAGTGAAGTAATTTACTGGGGTTTAACTGTGTATGAAACTATAACTTTTGTCATCATTCCAAGGAAGCTTGTCCCTGCTAGATGGAAATGGTGTTGTCACGGCATCTGAAAATTCCTAAAAGAGAGCATTCACTGAACTTGCAATAGAACACATTCTCATGCTGATGTGTAGTGAACCTTTACTGATCGTATTACTAATGGACTTTTCCAAAAATTTTCCACCTTTGAAATTTTTGTACTTGAGACACAAGTGGAAAAATAAAGATTCAACATTAGATAAAGTTTTAATAAGGAAAACCTCCAATAACCTGAAGCCACACCCATATTTTTCCCCTTTATACAGCCACAAAAGAGCTCAGAAGAGTTTTTAAAGCTTTTGTTTTAGTAAAAACCTGATTTCTTCAAAGTGATTCCTAAACTGAAAATGTATCTTGGTAAAAAATTACTGTCACTGTTGAGGCGCTTGACCAATGGATTCTACCATTTGCTTAAAGTGCAACAATGGGATGAAACAGAGGATGATGCTTAAACAGAGCATGTGTGGTTATTAAGGCTACATCACAGAAGAGAAAGAGGAGTTTTGAATGTGACTGTATCCAGGGTTAGGCATTTTGGTCACTGGGTTTGCTAAACTAGAACACACTCCATTAACACATTTCCTTCTTTCCTCCACTTGGAGACAATGCTGTTGTCCTAGGATTCATACTGTGACAGATCCGTCACTTTGACATACTATATACTAGTAAAAGGAGGCAGTCAGACTTCAAGTATGAATCTTTCACTATAGATAATTATGAAGAAATTATGCTTCAGAAACTAATCTAGTTTCTTAAATAGGAGCTGTACTTTGTCAGTTTAGCTCCAGACAAAAATCCCGAACAATTCCAAAGCTCTTTCCTAGTAAGTGAAAGGTTGAAAAAGGTTTTTATGTGAAATATTTTAATCATCAGTGATCAGCAGTAGCCCCATAGAAATTAGTGTTTAAATTAGCAGAGAAGTAATTTGACAAGACTGAGGATGGCTAACTATGCTTTTGAACTTTCTCCTTTCGACATTTTTCTGGAATAAGAGTGTATTCTGAAACTTGGCTAAATAAAAACTATATATAGCTGTTGTACTGTATATATTGAATAAATGCATCTTTTATAAGGTGAAATTTTATCCCCTGGCTTGATATCAAATGCTGTTTTCTGTTTCTCAATAACAAGTGAAGACAGGAAACACACATGAGCAAACAATTCAAGTCTGGTGGGATTTTAGTAGGTGACTAAACATCTGGTATTATATTTTTCTTTCTACTGTGACTGTACAGCCTCTGTGAATGTTTTCACTAGGCTTTCAGGAAGGGGCAAAATGGAACTATTATTATTACTATTATTATTATTACTATTTTTTAAATATCCATCTGCTGTAATCTCTAAGAAAAAGTCAAAACTGCATTCCAGTTAATATCATTGTACTGTCCAACTAGTCCAATAAAATCAAGAATGAATCCTCATCAAAAGGTTCAACACTTTACATGAAAACATTTAATTCTAGTGTATTCAAAGTTCTGGGGAAAATGGGTTTACTTTTGGATGTACTAAGAAAGTCAGCAAATTAAACTCCTAGGCAGTTTCTAACTCCCTCACATTACCAATGATTGCAGATTTCACTCTGAAAAAATAACATTTCTAGCTAATTATTTAAAGTTATCAATTGAAGTAAGGGTGATTTTTTTGCAAAAAAAATGAATCACTTAAACAATAAACTACTCCCATGACATGAATCCTGAGGAAAGATTAAGAAAAATGGAGAAAATACTGACACTTTGTCATGAGAAAACAGGCTAAGTTATGTACAGGCTCTTGAAGTGACAAAGGTACACCCAGTAAGTGTTTGAAATAATGATGTTCAGTTAATTAAGAATGGTACAAGAATTACTGATCAACAAGCATGCTCTTGGTCCTGATCTAAGACTGGTATGTATATGACTAGGGCAATCCTACTTGAGCCCTGCCTTGTCAATTTTTAGAACCTTTCTGTTCACATAGCCCCTGTTCACTACTTTCTTACTTCAGAATTCTCTGAATTCTCTTTGCTAAGTTGGAAGCCTCCCTAGATGACAGGTGAGGAAAACAGACAGGGACCTTCATCCTCTGCAGCAAGAAGGCTCCCACTGCCATAACTGACTGCTTTTTATTCACTTCTGGGTTTCAGACTCAGCTGCTTCATTTGACAGCATTCACTCACAACTTCAGTCCTGTTGCAGAGCTGCTTCCTCTTCCTGCCCTGGGTCAAGGGCGTCAAAACTGCAGGGACAGTTCTAACAACTATGAGAGGCAGGTCTGTGGTACATCACTGCGCTTCATGAGGATGCAAAAACCAGTCTGAGCAGACCTGCTAATCCCTGACACTTTTAATTTTCTTCTTTTCCCAAATTGAACTGATCACAACTATCAGCTATGCTAAAGGTGCCTGATTTTCCCTGATCAAAGGTTAGAAGAAACATAAGCTTCAAGCACTTTGTGATCAAGGACAGCTGGGATCTTCTTAAATACTACTAGAGGCTGCTACAAAGGTTGACAGATGTTAAGGCTGCTGTGGCTATCCTTATCTGGGAGCAGTGACACCTTCAGATTCCTCAGAGGAGTCCTGTGAGGAATCTCAAGAATCTTTGATAAAATCAGGATAGTAAAGAAATTCTCAAACCAGAGTACAGAAAATCCTATTAAACAGTTGTATCTTCTTTGTGGTATAAACCTTAACTCTCTTCTGTGGAATAAGTATAAAATATAATACAATGTAGATTACACTGAAAAGAAATCAAGAGAAGTTGATTTGTCTTCTCCACTCTGCTTTCAATTCTCAGAGAAATGTTGCAGTTCTAGGCAGATTTACAATAGAATTGGATTTCTAATTAATTTGTTATTCTGATTATGTTTTGTTTTTAGCATATTGTCAAAATGTGGGTTTTATATGAAATTATGGTTTTGGCTTTTTTTTTTTTTGAGTGATAAGAAAAAGGGAGTTTGGAATTCTTTTGTGATGTGACTGTATATAAGCATTTACATAGGCAAGCAATCTTACTTTTTTTTTGCCAATTTTTGATCAGAATGAAGCATTCATTCTAGCATTTGCTAGAAATCAGACATTTTGCTTTACTGAAAATGAATTAATCAATATCTTCCATTTGTACATTAAGCTATTTAACTTGGATTCATTGTTGTCATAGCATGAAAACAACAAAAAGACAAAGTGAATAGCCTGAGAAGATGGGGGAGTGGTTGTAGTGGTGCGTATTTTGAGGGAATGCATCCGATGATTGTCCTGGAGGAATGAAAAAATAGTTCTGCCAAAAAATTCTCTAACAGGTTTCCAGAAGTGAGTTGGAGTTCGAAAGACCCTCTTTGCTACGTACAGAATTCTTCTCTTTGGGCAGAGAATGAGAGCATGGATTATATATGACAGGTACACAGATGCATTGCTTCATCTTCTTGAGGGTGCTCAGGTACAGCAATGAGAAAAATGAACACAGGAGCTTACATAGCATAGCCTTTCCTCACAGTCTGATCTCAGAATAGTTAATGAGTACCAGAGAAAGGAGGGAAGTCTATATGCTAGGAATCTGGTTTCCAAGAAGATAAATGAAATTGTGATGAAGAAAAACTGGAAAGCAGATTGATTTGTAATTTATTACATATCTACCAAAAATCAAACTACAGAAAATGAAAGAAGACACAATAGAAATATAAAATAGAATTTGTATAGAATTTTCAGTAGCGCAAACAAACTGAGGTAGGCATTCTCTTCCAATATATTTTCCATGTAACCAAAGCACAGTGTGTGGTAAAAGCAAGTTTACCCTTTACCCTTATTTTTTTAATATTAATTGTAGCTGTAATCCCACAATGAATATATATGATTCACAACAAATATACATGTATAAAATATTAATATAGAGAGAAAGTTAAACTTTTGCAATGACCCTCCATTATATACAGTAAAATAAATTCATTCAAATTGAACATGTTAGAAATCTTGAATGAAAAAAAAAAATTCTAAAATATTTTCTGACCAAAAAGAGTACAGTACTGTGTTTAATGTACAGGAAAGAGCGCATGAACTTTGTTAACAGTTAAAGGTGCTTTTTTAATTATGACATCGAGTGTTATTGAGACCTGAAAGGTCACCTGTTGACAATGTTAGCATATTTCAACAACAATCATTGTAATATTGAATTATTTACCTAATGAATTAAAATTACAAATGGCTCAGGGCTGAGCCTAAAGGGTACTGTAGCGACTACAATAAAAAAAGAAAAAAAAGATACTATGTGAGGAGAAGGTATAAAACAAAATTCAGTTTCCTATTTATGTTCATTTATACTGGTTGGGAAGAGGAAGATATATAAACTCACTTCCCAGCATCCTGAATCCTGCAGATAGAAATGCCTAAAATGATCCTGGTACAAGTATACAAGTACAGCTAAAATCTCATTTCTCAGTTTTTGGACCTCACATGTGGCTGCAAACTGAAGTTTGGGATTCAAAAAGTAAAACTTTTTCTTACGTCTACAAACCTAAGCTACCCTTAATACAAAGGTTCATGCTTCAGAAAGTTTGTGGGAAAAGAAGATGTAAGCTTTCATATAAAACTTCATGGCTATGGAAGGGAAACCTACATTTGCTTCTTTCTTGGACCGAAAGATGACCACCTCTCCTGCAGAATGCTCAGACAATATCTGGAAATACTGCAGTTAGGGTTTGTGCAATTTGTGCATCCCTCCTGAAAAAGATGTTACTCTGCAAACAATTAATGAGAAGAATTTAATAAAGTAGAACAAGTGATTTATACTTTATAGCCTAATAGCCAAGATGCATTGCTAAAGAAAAAGAGCAATTATGGCTATGGACAACATTTCTGTAAAATGTATCTGATTTTGTTTTTCAGCTTTAAAAATAATCAGAGCAAAGAGCAAGCAACGTTCTGATCATCAGGCATTGGATTTTGTTTTCTTTCTCTCCATAACAGCTGGTGCTCTGTTTTACTATATATAAATCTGAATTAAATTCATAATCCACCATCATGACTTTGAAATATTCTATTATCTGTTGCTTCATAACTAGGTTCTTCAGTGAATTGATGCCTATTATTTTAAATCCATGCTACCAGTTCTCCTCTTCATTTGAGATTTTCCTTCCAAATCCATTTTGAGCATCAGGTAATTTTCTCTATCAATAATTAAATCAATTTTTTATTCATACAATTTCTTTCACAGTTCATCTGTTTTCATTTCCCTTTATACTGGAAGTCCAGCCATGGTGTGTTTATCTTAGGACTATAGATGCAGAGGTCTATCATTCTCCCTCTATAGTGTCCTTTTATGTCCACCAAGACATCAGTAATTTGTCTATCCAGGAAATATTTCTAAAATATAGCATCTATTAAGTCTCTGACTTTAAAAAAAAGCCTGAAATAGTTCATTAATTTTGTCTTGCTGTGAAGAAAATTAATTCGGTAACAAACAGAACATGGATAGAAATCCAAGATGGTCCAATTGCACTATATCAATAGTTTTTAGCTTTCCACCCCTTATTCCTAATCATGAAGCAAATATAATATAATAAACATAATATAAATAACCCCACATCACAGAGCTGTTAGGGTTGGAAAGGCCCTCTACAGATCAACCAGTCCAACTCCCTGCCAAGGCAGGGTCACCTGGAGCACACAGGAACACATCCAAGTGGGTTTGGAATGTCTCCAGTGAGGGAGACTTCGTGATATCCCTGGTCAGCCTTTTCCAGTGCTCTGCCACCCTCAGTGTAAAGAAGTTCTTCCTTGTGTTGAGGAAAATCTACTTTTGTTTCAGTTTGTGGACATATCACTCATCTTGTGACTGGGTAGCACCAAAAAGAGTCTGGCACCATCCTCTTGGCACCTGCCTTTGAAATATTTACGTGCATTAATATCCCCTCAGTCTTCTCTAGGCTAAATCCTTGCTATCAAACAAGATAACCGTGAGCATGACTTAAAATCACCATGTTTTAATTTACTACGGGGAGACAACCAAAAGGTTGCACTCTGTCAGTTCATGGTTAAATGAGAGAATGATTTCATTAACCATAGCAACTCAAAGTTTTTCTGGCTTGTGATACTGTGCCTACTGCTCAAAATACATTGGCTTCAAAAAGAACATACTGTAACATTAGCTCTACAAAAACTGGCCTTCAAATATTTAAAGCATTTTATTAGAACCAGGTCTTCTATCTTTCTTTGGAAATGATGGATGCTCAGAACTTACGTTTCTGAGGAAAGATGAGGTATGATTACACCACTGTTTGACTTTCAGGAAAATATTATCAGACATCATGAGAGTTACCAAAGAATCATTACACTTGAGAGCAAATATATGAACATTAGATTTAATAATAAGCTCAGGGCATAATGTTTTCAGTCCTAGTTGCTTTGAAGGCAGTTCTTGATGAAACCTGACTCACAAGATGTGCTCTGTCTTGTGGTGTATTTCAACGACAATATATAAAGAAATCACAATCAATTTTCCCCAGTGATCTGAAAGGCTGTGGCAATGCCTTTGGTCTGCAAATCAGTACCTAGTTACAGGACTGCAAGGTCATGGATATTATCCTATTTTAAAAAGACATATACATGAAAAGTTTTTTCAAAAGCTGGTGTGTAGACTAATAGTGTTCAAACACTAAAGAAACGTCAAAGCATAGAGTGGGTCTGGGAGGTTATTCTATATTCAGATTAATATTACAGACATCAGAGATTTCGAATGAGAATCTGCTGTTTTCCTGTTGCACTGAAATTAACAAAATTGCACAGCTTTCAGGTGGTAAATATTAAGTGATATCATCTTTAAGACATCAAAGCAATGTATAGAAAAATGAAAAATTTGCTGGAAGAAGATTACAAAGAACGTTTACTTAAATAATAATATTCTAACCTACATTGCTTCAAAAAGTATAACTGTAAATACTAAGAGGATACAATTCATGTGTTTGCTTTTAATATGCTTTTAAGAATGATATTAATCTTTAATAATTTTAAAAATCAAGTTATGCTAGAATTGAAATATTTTTCTTCACTGTAATGAAAAGTAAAAGAAGAAAAAAAAATCTGATACTACAACAAATGGGCAAAAGAAAAGACATCTAAAGTATTTTTCTTGAAAATAAATTACAAAATTGTGAGACTTTTAACAGGGAAAAAAAATTTCTGAATTCAAATACATTCAGTGGTGTTCCTTTTAATCTCTCAAATTCTATATGCAAACTTATTCCTTCAGTAATTAACCTTGACAACAAACTGATTGTTTTCTAAACCACATATTTTTGATATGTACTCTTGATTTCAATATTATATAGTGAAGATGAACATTGTAAGCTAATTGTCTGGAAGTTTTCATAGTAGCCTTTTAAACACTTGAAAGTCTCCATAAAAATCCCAGTTAAAATTTCTTTAATAGAAGCTGTTGATTCTTGTATCTTCCCATTCAAATAACTGTTTTATAGGTCACTAGCATTGGTCAGAGTGCAGTGCCTGGTCCTGAGCCTGCCTGGTCATACTTGCTAAATGTGCCTGCTCTGAGAGAGTGCAGCCATTTCTGCATTGCTCACAGGAATTGGCTTCTGGCTTAGAAGTGAACATTTTACAAGGCTCTACGAAGCAAATTCAGTCTGTCTGGTATCCTTGAGTTTTAACTCATCTTTTAAAACCCAGCTTCACACAACTGTTTGCCATCCTGTGAGTGTCACATATACAGTGTCACATGAGAATAAGAATATTTATCCACTGAAAGAATTTATTATTTACATTATATTATTTTTGTAAGGTATAAATTTTAATAAGATCTTTATAATTTTTGGGCTATGAGCCTGATAAACACAAATAGTACTACTACTACTACTACTACTACTACTACTACTACTACTACTTTAAAATAGCCTACAAAATTTCTTCATAATGACTTTTAAAAGACTATAAAATTTTCTTCAGGTAGGCTGAAATTCTAAATTATACATTTAATAGATATTTACTGTTATTTCATGATATTTAATTCAGCAGTGTATCAGAGTATATGAAGCTTTCTAAAAGTGATTTTTTTGCTTTTGCTTTTTCTCCAAAATAATCAGGCCCAGCATGTAAATACCTAATCATATCCTAAAGTAAAATAAAATTTTTATTGCCATTTCAAAAACATATTGAAAGCTGCTGATGTTTCACTTTGTTACATTTATATCACAAAGCTTTACCTTATGGCAGTCAAAAAATAATTTCTTCATAATCACTGTAGCCAAAGCACTTAAAACATAAACAGATTACATTTTTTTACATTTTCTGCAATACAAGTTTAATTGCAATGCTGTGTATTGTCATAATATGGCTTTTAAGATACTGGGAATGTAATTGATCAGACAGCACAGTCTTTCCACAATATCTTTTTTTTTAGTTTCTTTTGTAAATTCACACCTTGAGAATTCTGAAACAGGAAATCTCAAAAAGAAAAATGGGAAAACAAAAAGTATGATCAATTCATCTATAACTTATTTAACTACTCATCTCCATTGTAGAACTTTCATAATGTTTAATTATTTTGAATGTTGTCCAAGACCCACTAGAACAAGTGAGAAGAATCTCCAGTCTCTAGAATACTTTTTACATAATATACTGGATTTTGAATTTAAAAAAATGCTTACACAAATAGACTTTAGGTGCTGGTGTACCTTAGTTTAATGACCCTTCATCAGATGAAAGTGAAGATATTTTACTACTTTGATTATTGTATTTATTTAATTGTGATATGTTCTTGAACCGCCAAAGGGTTACATTTCACATTTATTTAAATAAATATAAATGAATATATTGGCTTCAAGACAGTGGAGAATAATAAATCTTCATAGTGAAGATTCCAAAAATAAAGTCTTAGTTCATATTTTAGAAGCATGGCTAGATTTCCAGGTGTGTAGAGAGTGAGAGTGGCCAGGTACTTACGTTCAGCATTTTGTATTCAATAGAATTCACAAAGTGAAACTGAGGTTAATAAAGCTCCTGTTTCTATAACTATGAACACAATTAATTGCCTAAATCCACACATTTCACAACAATATAAAAATGGACAATCAAAACACATTTACTGCTGAAGAGACAGAAGAGAAAATCTTATCCCACAAAAGAGGATGTACTGTTCTTTCTTTCGTTCATTGAAATGCTGTTTTGGCAGTAGGAAGCAGATCACATTACAGGAGCCTCTCTGCTTGCAGAACCATGATGCAAGTACAGACTAGAATGTGTGTATTAGCATATTTTTGACACCTCAGGGGCTCTACAATTTTTTATGATTGAATAGATACTAAATGGAGTTTTCTGCTCAGTTTGAAATGCAGCATCCCACACCTCTGGTTATCAATTATCTCATATTTCTCATGCATCCATCACTTCAGTAGCTCAGTACGAGTCAGAGCAAACTTCTTTCTGACATAATGATCATGGTTGCTTTATTGAATTCTATTGTGCTCTCTAGTTTTCTTAGCCATCAACACAGAAAAATGTTTGATGGTTTCATGGACACATTTAAAATCATTTTTCATTGGCCTGACAGTGTTTGAGTAAGGAAATACCCAGAATTTGAAGCATTCTGGCAATGGCATCTATACAAACATTGAAAGGAAAATGCTCTTGACATTTTAAAGGTATCTAGACTCTTATATTTTGTTTGCTTGATAGCTAAATCAGTTATCCTGAGGGAAAATGTATACAGTTGGTATTTACATTTTGTCTCTTAAAGATATCTGTTCCTGAAATAAGGTGGGGGCTGTGGGTAAGGGGTGGGAGGGAGAGGAGGAAGAATATCACACTAATGTTGTATCGAAACATTAGCATTGTTTGAATAAACTCTACTAATATACAGAATCTTGCCTCTGAATGATAATGTGGATTTTGTCTCCTACAAGTAAAGAAACCAGCAAAACCTTCCAGATCACTAACATAATGAGTAGTCCCTTCACAAGAGAACATTAGAACAAATTCTATCTGCCACAGTTCATATCTCCAGAGCAACCTAATGTACCAGTCACTACAATATTCCGTACAATTCCTGCAGGTTCATTTTGCAGACATTCAAGGAGAATGGCTAAAGGCATGAAAAATATAATGTGTAATCCACAGACAACTGAGTGATGATGATCACAGTGGTATGCTTGGCTACAAAGGGCCATACCTGATGACAACTAAATGCACTGGACTGTGACTTCAGTTTATAATCCTTTCTTACAATCTTTTGACAGCCTCAACTATAAGCTGCCTATATTTTCTTGCAGGAGTTTTTTTAGCTGACATTACTCCTCATTACCAAAATCCTAGAAAGACTGTTTTCAATCCCTTTTTCTTAATCTTTGTTTGATTCCCACAACCAATACACCTAAACAATATGAATTATAAGCATACTGTAAAGTTTTTATTCATGTCACCTTTACACAGTGATGGCAGCTGCTCTGTGGTGCAAAGAATACATCAGATTATCAAATGATGAAACTTCCCCAACTACTACTGATATCAACAATGTATCTATTTCCTGATTCATATTATTGATCAAATAATCTTTCGGTGACATTAGATTTTCTTCTCCTGAGAAATATGCATAAAATGGATTTTACTTCATCAGAGAAGTATGATTTCAGCTGTTTCCCCGTCTCCTCCTACTGTTGTGGATTTTATACTGGTTCTCCCTGTCACAAATGGGGTAGGCAGAATCAAAGCTAGAATATGTTATGTTCTTTTTACTAAAGGAAAGTTTAACATGGTTGAAACTTTTAAGTAGGCTCAATGATACAGAAGCTATCATATTTAAAGCAATTTTGAAGACAGTTAAATACAGGTTACATGTGTAGAATTGAAAAAAACAGGGTAACAAAAAAGAAAGGGGTCTCAGAAAAAGTATGGTGACATGGAGTTTTGGTAAAAAATCAGTGTTTTATATGCATGGTCTACAAGATCTGGGAATTTCAGAATATTTACAGGATAAATCAGTGGAGAATACTAAAATGTGTTTTCCTCTCAATTCAAATACTCTGGGAACAACTACCCATGGTGCTTGATGGGGAGGGGGAATTGCATCAATTTTTAACAACTAGCTAGTAGACTGTGTCTGGGATTTGGCTACATAAGCAGAAATTCCATGTCCAAGGGTCTGTCTGTGGCCACCAACAAAATTTTTTGTTAGGTTTCCTAGAAGACCGGCACGTGGGCTAAGACTATTCTTGTACATTTTGTTCTTTACTTTCCACTTTTATGTGTAGTATGTACGTCTCTTCAAGAGCTTTTAGCTGTGCTAAGACAGAGGATATTGGTCTAGGGATGCTTGAGGTCACATCACTGCATACCAGGAAGCAGATCAGGCCAACGACAGCTCTGGGATTTTTTTATTCATCTTGAGACAAGTTATGTTTTTCCATCTGATTATTCATTCTTCTGGGAGACACAAATCCAGCTCCATATGTGAGGTACATGAAAAATGCTACTGACTCAGAAGATTTTTTTGCCACACTGATAACTTGTGTTAATTTAGTGTGTAGGTAAAGGACTGACAAGGAGAAATCAAAGATCTTGCAACATTACATTATTGGGGGAATTTGACTTACAAGAATTTTGAATCAAATCAATGTCTTTATCTCCCAGTGGACTGTCCCTAGGCTTCCCCTCAATAATTTATTCATTCCAAAGTTTTTGGCTGAAGAACTGCTTCTTTGTCCTGCATGTTTGACTGTATTGGATAAATCACTGCTGCCACAGCGTCTGCAACTTGGCAAAAACTGTCAGATACACAGTAAAGATACAACTTTGTTCTGGATAACTCATTAGAGCTGTCCTGCCCCTTCCTGAATGCACAGATTTGGCTTGATTGTAAAAGAGAAATAATTTGGTCAACGCAGCTGGAGTTGCACCAACTCCCTCAAGATATCAAAGTTTGTCTGTATAAAGAAAGAAGCAAGAGAAAAAATTTAAAATTGTGTTAATTTAATAATTCATACATTTCAATCTGAAAATTTCAAAATTTGTTTCTTCCCTTTAATTAAATAAAATAGTCTTTTCGTTTATGTTTTAATGTCTCTTATGCTACTTTGTGAATTTGTTCTCCCTCACTTCAATATGTCCATGATCAAGACTCCTTTCTGTCAGTAAGCAGGTTTTTTACCTGAGACAAAAAGCTGTATTTTGGTTTGACAATCTAGTGTTTTCTCTTTCCTTGGCTAAGGTAATATCTTGAATTGCCTAAGAAGAGGTCAGGAGAATTCTGTCTCCATCCATCTATGTTTCTGTCCCAAGGACTACAGCTCTGTCTGCAAAGGACTTTTATTAAGCTATTACTCCACAATTTTAGAAAGCTGAATGCCAAAGCAACTGAAATCTACCAGATTAAACTGTTTACTAATATCCTCTTATTTTCCCCATATTAGCTGCATTGCAAAAGTTTTTGAAATTTTGCTGAACTTCATTCTACACAAATGATGGTGATTCAATTACAAACATATGTATTAGTACTCAGCTCCAGTCATATCCTTTGAACATCACAGTGATGGATTTTTTTCTTGCATGAATAATTCACAGGAATGGATGATATCAGTGAAGCGATGCATCCAAAAGTTTCAGAAAAACAAGTTGATTTTAGAAGGCCAGTCTCCCCACAATCTTTCCAGTAGGGAAGCATTAGCCAAAAGTGGGTTTCACCTCTCTTTTACAAGACTTTCAAATAGTGTTTGCCCACTCATGTTCAAATTACAGATCTTCGAAGAAGTATTTTTTAAGAATTGTTGAGGTGTTTCATGGACAGTGAAAATGTTATATTATTGCAAAATTCAATATACACCTAAAAAATTCTTATATATTTATCTATATAGCTATATCTATAACTATATCTATTTTACAGTAGCAGATCTTTGACATTTAGTAGAAGGTTTTACAGTTATTCAGAAGCAGTCCTGGAGCCCTTTAAATTTTGAAAGCCTGAAATTTAATCTAATGGGTGAGAAGGAATGAGAAATTTCAAATGAACAGATGGAAAAGTGCAAAAAATCTAATTTCATAATAAGCCAGAGAAATAACATAGGCACTGTGAAGAAAGAAAGCCAAAGCAATAAAACTCCTACAAGAAACCCAATAAGAACTTTTCAAATAAATGCACATAAACGACAACATTTTCAAAAAAGATAATGTGTTTTCTATTTGCACTTTTTTTTTTATTCTATTTTGTGGCTATAAACTAACCCTGTCAGCTAAGTTTACAGGTTTGACTATCAAAATGGACATCTATAAGCTGGGAAATATTTAAACAGTATCTTCAAATGCTTTATTGCCATAATAGGAATGATTTTTTAAAACTATATTTGAATATTATGCTGGTCCTTTAGCCACTCATTTATCTTTAAACTAAACAGGAACAATAAAGGTGCAAACTCCACTTAGCTCTATTCTCTTTCCATGGGCTTATTTGCAAGTTCTGTTTTTTACAATTTTAATAGGCTTCCCTGGTTCAATCCTCTTTGGGGAAAAAAAAGTCATCAGCAGAAGGAAGCAAAAGCATAATTTCTTCTTTTGACAGAAAGTACAAGTTATGAGTACTGGAGCTGCTTAAGCTCAGCAGAGAATCTCAAGAGAAAATAGGAGTTTCAATCTCCCACCTTTTTGCACATTTCACTAAAGGCTCACAGATGGTAGCTCAGGGACTATGATGCAGAAGGCAGGGTATTACTTTGATGGAAAGGTGTAACCTTGTGAATGATTTATGTGAGTGCTGCTATATGCTCTACATTGTATTCTGTTGGTAAGGATGTCAAAATATGATTTCCACCTTCCTAGAATGGTGAGAGTTCAAAGAGTTAATGTGGAGGCCATCAGTGGTCAATTTGTCATAGGATTTTATGATCTGGATAGGGGTAGAAGAAGCATCACTCTCTACAGCCTAGTTTAATCTCAGACCATCTATATTCTTCTGGTACAGAGTTTTGGTGAGATAGTGTAGGGATGAGACATCTTTTCCATTATTTGGATGATCTGAAGAAATGCACTAGAGAGGATCACAGTGTCAGATAAATTGATTTGTCTATGAGAGATTTTTTGAGTGATATAATTTCGGGAAAGCAGAAAGGGGAATAATAGAGCAATGGAGAAGAAAAGGGTGCTTTATCCTCCTGTTTCAAGGAAGACTTAGTGTTTTTCAAATTCTCTATAACTAGCAAAGGTTAAAAAGTACAACAAGTAAAGCAAATTAGAACAGCAGTCTCAGAGGAGTTATTAAATTATCCCACTGGTGAAACTTGTAGAAATCTTTAGGTTGAATAGTTTGACCAATTTCATAAAATTATATTGTCTTCAGTCAAAAGAAAGGCTAAGTCTTCAGGTGCACTCGTGATTATATTGGGATCGCAGAAAATTGTCTTGGAGGCAGGTAACTTGTAGTTAGTTTTCTTTTTTTTCACTTGGCATTCTTCCTTTTTTCAGTGTTCAATGTCCAATGACCTTAAACAGTCAACTAGGCTTTTGAATCTTCCACTGCTTCTTAATCACATACATGAAGTTTCTGGCAGCCAGTAACCCAGTTTTAAATTCCCTCCCATTCACCACATTCCTTTCAGCTCTTTAGAAAGTTATGACCATTTTATGCTGAGAGAAATGCTGTGATAGAAGAGCTATTTCATACACTTTTAGTTAAAATAGTGTGGTTCAATTTAACGAATTTAATGAATGGCATATTTTGAAATGAAAATATTTTTTCACCAACATATAAAAGGGCAGCAAACAATTAACAGACAATAAACATGAGCATTCAAAATTCTGATCTCTTAAGAAACTATTGATGACTTCATATTCTACTGTTTAGGATTCCTTTCTCTTTCAGCCATGAGTTTCCCTTCCAGCTTTTGAGTTTCAGTGAAATATATTTCAATCTTTTATTATGATTATAAAGACACATATAAGACTTTCAAACTAGCATTATGAACTACTTTACAAACATTTATTTTCAGCATTTGTGTGTGTTTTTCTTAATTTTATACATATTTTAAATAAATTTAGAAAATAATTCTAAATAGGTTTCTAAAAATTACATACTCTATTTTTTTGGGGACAGTTTATATTTTAATAACTTCCTTAGAAATGTCTAAATATCTAGAAAATAAGTATCTCTGACTTGGACAAAGTTATGACTGATATTATACTTTAGTTATATGATACATTCAAGACTTTGATTGCTAATATTACAGGAAAATCAAAACTTTATAGACATCCTGTGCAAATGAAATGGATACAGACCACGGATCCAGTGTGTGGACTATAAATTTTGATGATTTTTCAGTGAAATAATTAATTAATTTCTGATAGGTTGACTATGTTATTTCAGGGTTTCTGATTAATATGGTATATCTTTCAGTTCTGGGCATAAGAGAATGACGTTTAGTCTCCTTTACTGAAGCTCCTGGCCTGAAACTTACTCCCTCTAATACCTATATTTAATGTTGTGTCTCCATTTGCTTCGCTAGGATTACTTACTGCAAGAAGTCTAAGCAATGGTAGAGATATTTTCAGAATCAAGGGCTGAGAGAATTGGAGCTTTTACTCACTGGACACTAAGATAGCTCTTTTTTATCTTAGCAGAAAAGACATGCAGCTGCTGAGAGCAACCATTGGTTCTGACCTCAGGAAACAGGCGTATTTGTTTATACCCTTCAGTGTCAATGTAAAACAGATTAGAAACTACTCTTTTAGAGGTGTTAATCCCAGCAAAAACAGTAGATCTGGAACAGATAAATCCTGACAGTGGAGAAACACCACTCAAAAGAAATACAAGATGCATGAGGAACAGGGTGATTATAATCCAAGTTAAAATGTTTGTTTATGCTCAAGATGAATAAAGTATCGATGGTAAATTAGAGACTCATACTCTCTTAAAATTCTGATTAGTAAAAACAACAGGATAGAATTTTATCCTGGAGGAATTTCCTCTTAATTACAGAGAGTAATGATCCTTCATGTTTTAAAATAAGTGTGTGTGGATTTTTTTTCTGATAGCTGTTGAATTCACTACTTGTATTCTAAGGGGTTTTAAAGCTAATTGCTCATCTAGCTCATCTTAAAAAACCTAAACAGTGTGAAGACTTTGTAAAAATATGAATGATTGCCATGAACAAGATGAAAAATACAAAAGTTAGGCTCATCAGGCAGTTAAATTCTCATATTTTGTTATATAACTACTTTTGTTGTGATTGAGATCATTGAGTGATTATTTTACTTTGTTTTCTGTTTCAGAGTGTCTAGATAATATCTGAAACATTCCGTGAATGCTTAATATCTGTATATATCTGAACATTTAACATATCTGAATATATATGAATGTTTAGTATCTAGATAATATCTGAAACGTTCTGTGAGGTATGTTATTAATCTACAGTTTTATCTATGTCTTTCTAAAGAATATATTGCAGTCTAGATTAAAGACAGTTAAAGAAAGGAAAGTGATAAGACACACAATATTTCCCAATACGTGTAAAATGTGGGAGTAAACACATTGTTTGAGTACAATGTCTTGCTGCTCAAATTCACAAGACTTCCACATGTATTTTTATTTCGCTTTAAAGATTGCCTATTGAAATGGTTTATTCTATTTAAAATAAACAAGGATTTAATTAACTTTTCACTGGTTGCATTTCGTAGTGAAGACTTCCATCCTGGGAAGAATTAATTGTGTATTTTCAAAAGAAATATCCTTTGAATGAAACTGAAAATTTATCAGACAGATGTGGAGGTGTTTGAGGGTTTTTTTTAATGTATGAGCCTATGCCATTAAAGATACAAGCAGAGATTTTTAAATGGACTCAATGTCCTTGTTGAATGTGGGAAAATAGGGACTGTGTTTGCTGGGTTTGTTGTCATCTCTGTTGTGAAGACAACAGATTGAAGAAGTTTCTAGAGGTTACTAGCTCCATGAGAGTTCTACTGGATTGCTGTAGACAGAATGTGATGAAAAAATGAGTTATTAATAAAAAATCCCTGTCCATCAGGATAGGACTGGATTGCTAATCACTACAACTTGTCTGACACAATCAAAGCCCTCCTGGCTTGATGTAGATTTATGATGATTTTGAGCAGGTATACTGTTTGCAAGGTAGCCTTAAGGAAACTCAGATGACAGTGAATTGTTGTATATCTATTACAATAAAGCAAAAAATGCCTTTAAAGACAAAAGGAATATTTTCTGAGAATGAATTTCTGCTATGATTTTTCACTAAGCATAAGTTCCCACAATAGCTAAAGACTGATATAGTGATGAATAAACTAATGCAAGATGTTCAGCCACAAAATGAAGATTTTCTAAAATCAGCTTCACTAGTTATGATATCTAAAATGTTTGTTTCAAAGAAAACTTCAGCTCATTATTCTCTATTAACTGGTGCTGATTTACTAAGTCCTTTTCACATTCCCTTGTGGACTGCAGAACTGAAGTCTTATAAACAAGAGCATAGAAACCCAGTTCAGGATTTTCTTTTTTAAATCACTGCCACTCACAAACAAAGACATCAGACAAAAGGATGTGTTAAGGTAACTGTAAACCTATTTTGTATTATGCCACTCATGGTTTATATCAGGGTCTGGCAGACTTTAGGCATAGTGAAGAGAGAATCAGCAGATTGCATTACAAATTATATCACTGCCCAGATGTGTCCCAGATGATCATCCCCTCTCCAGTCCTACTTGGAGTTCATTTGCTAAACCCTTGACCCTAGACACTTCAGAAACATTTTCTTTGTCGGGTAGTGAAGAGAAGGGCAAAATTCTGACAAAATTCTTTGATGATTACTTTTTCTTCAGTGGTATCCTCTAACTCTTTACCTTCATATATGAAACCCAGAGGTTTGGGATTTTTTTTTTCCTCCAGATTCCACAGTAATGTTTTAGTATTAAAATGTCTTTCCAAACCCTCATTGCATTTTCTCTAACAGTAGAAGGGAAGTAACAAAGCTAGCTTTAGACTTTATGAGGGTAAAAATAGAAGGACTCATTCAAAGGATGACTCTTAGTGATGATTAGGCTCCTGCTCTCAATAACTCTCTGAAAGGATTAGGGCAAGTAGATTATAGACACCTTTGTAACATACACTCTTATCAGGGAGTTATAAAGACTAAGTCTAGCAAAAAAAAATCCCCATGTGGGAGATTACACTGGATTTTAACTGCCTAGCTTTTTATCATAAAGCTAAGTAGTTAAGCAGGACTTGGCAATATATATTTCTAAAAACCCCATGTGGATGAGAGAATAGTTGATAAGAGCTCTTTTTGAGCTAGAAAATATCTATTTTATCTTACCTAAACCCCAACAACATACTATTTCTTCCTAAACTTCTTTTGTTGGCTGGTGTTATCTTTGATGTGAGAATAAATCATGCAATTTTTTCCCTACACAATATAAATTTATGTGGAAATAAGACAGTGAACAAGTAGTTATTATGTGTAGATATCTTCCAAAAAGTCCAATGTAAGTGCTAAACAATTCACTGCACTAAAAATATTCTTTTGAAAACCACAAGAAATCTCAGGTCAGTTTTGTAATAAAGAAGATAGCTGTAGGGGAGAAAGGGCACTGAACACCCAGTGAACTAAAGAATTGTGGAATTGTTAATCAAGAACAACCACAATTAAGATGTAATATTATAGAGGCAGAACTGGAAAGATGTGCTGGTTTTGGCTGGGTTTGAATTAATTATCTTCCCAATGGCTGTGGGGGGTTTGAGGGGCTGTGTTTTGAGTCTGTGCTGAACACAGACTTGATAACATAGAGACAGTTTTGTTCTTGCTGAGCAGGGCTTGCCCAGACCCAAGGCCTTTTCTACTTTTTGCACTTCCACTGGTGCAAAAAGTACTGGTGAAGAAGTTGGGTGTGTGTGGGAGGCTGGGAAGAGACATATAGAATCTAGCTATTATATTCTCTGCAGGAAAATTTTGTAGATCTTCAGTGAAAATATCCCTATATCTCAGTCTTTTAGAGATTTTATTGACTATATTCCTTACTACTTTCAGTTTTTCACATCTTTTTTTTAATAATGCAATGCTTAAGTTGATTTTTGAGCTAGAAAAACTATTTATAATGAATTTCTTTGCTCTGTAATGTGAAAGCTTTCTGAGAATGGAGTAAAAATTTTAAAACCTGATCTCACAACCCTTTTTCCCTTTAAAGATAAATGTTGCAAAGCTTGGTTATGATTTTAAGAGAAAAAAATCAAAACAATAGTTGCTGCCAGACAAGCCTGTTAGAAACATAACACTAATTAGAGAGAGAGCTGATTGTACAGTGCTCAAATACTTTTGTGTGATTGTGTGTGTAAGAGAGGTTCAAAAAGTTAAGACTGATGTCCTGGTGAGTGTTCAGTAAGTTGCCAAAATGAGTCAGATGATATTTAGGTGTTCCTGCCCCAGTAAAGCAATAACACAGATGATAAATGAAGAATTTTTAAAAATCCACAGTAGATTGCCATCTATCTGTCATAATTGATGAGGTGTCGATTGACATAATTTTTCCACCGTGTTCGCAGAATTGTGAGTAAAGTAATGCAATTGGCAAATTCTCTGCTGAGCAAGGGCCATGTGCCTTCCTATCTATGTTAAGGGCACACCATGGTGGATCAAACAATCTCTTGCTGCCTGGTACAGTGTCATTTTGAAATAGAGTGGGAAACTGCTATGGACTGCACAATACTTTTTTATTGAGCAAGGTTCAAGGAAGGTGGAATAACTTTTGCTGTTCCCCATTTATTATTCTATTACTTTGCAAACAAAAGAAACCACCTATGAATTGTCTGACAAAGGAGCTAAATGGATGCCTTTTTTCACCATAGCTTCCACATCTATCATCATGTTATGTTTCCAGTTATGTTCTGCCATAAATTATTATCACAGTAAATCTTGACAAATTTTAACAAATAGAGCTATGTCTCACAATAAAAACATGTTGGGTAAAAAAAAAATCCTACTATTCTTAGGAAAAAGTCCAGTGATGCTCCAGAATACATGAAATCTTTGTTAACAAATGTGAACTGAACCAAATGTCATGGTTTAACCCCAGCCAGGAACTAAGCCTCTTCAGCCTCTCTCTCAATCAGTGGGATCAGGGAAAGAACTGGAAGAGTAAAAGTGAGAAAACTTGACATTTTGGATAAAGATAGTTTAATAGTAAAGCAAAGGCTGTGCAAACGAGTAAAGGAAAATAAGGAATTAAGTCACTGCCTCCCATGGGCAGACAGGTGTTCAGCCATCCCCAGGAAGACAGGACTCGATAATGTATGATGATGAGAAGGTCATCATTATGGTGATGAGAAGGTGTGGTGGTTATCAACATGAATTTGGGTTTTTTTATAGTTTATATTTATATGTCTTTGACATGGTGAGCAATGGGGGTCTATGAATTAACTGTATGGACAAATGGTATTCTGATAACTGTACTGTTTTCTTTTCATTTCTGTATATTAGAAGAAATAGTGAAAATTAGCAAAGCAATGTTGCAAAGGCAAACAGAGGTACCTTCGCAATTTCTGAAAATTGAGAAGATACAAATAAACTGTTGCTAGCTCCGACTAGTCTGTTGCACACTCAAATAATTTAATTACTCTCATCTTTCACTGACTGTGTTTTATCTGTATTTAGCTGTGTCACTGTGGCTTGATCCACAGCAGTGGGTGGTGGCTGTCATTGATAAAAAGGTATCCATCAATTCTTGAAAAGAGAGGAAAGGTACACAGTAAAGAACAAAAATTTGTTCAACACTTATAAACAAGAAGTACTTGATATGAATTAGTTTATTACAAGTCAGAGTGGTTTTCTATAATGTGGTTTGAAAATGAATATTTTTACAAGATTGACACTGTTTATTACATGAACAAAACTGTGGATATTCTCAGCTCAGTGAGAGAGAAAGGTTTTATAACCAGGCAAGAGCCTGGGAAACAGTTGGGAAAGAATGTAAATAATTCTCTAATCTATCTTGTTATTCACATTGTTTATAGATATGCTCTGCCACTGTGCGTCATTCACTGCACACCAATGGTGTGACATGTTTTTACTCTAAGACCAATGAAATTAGTCTTCTCGATGTTCTCTATATATAGAGCGGTACATTTGAAATAAATCAGAGCTCATTTTCTTTGCCTTCTGATCTGGAGTTCTCTGTTCCCGTCCTGCTCGACAGCGACACAAAACTATGTTTAAATTATGCCTATAACATCCAGAGAGGGGTCTGTTCTGACAAAGTATTTGCTCCCATTTTCCAATCTCAATAAAATTTATTGTAAAGTCAAGTGTTTCTGGTATCTTCATGTGAGAGGAAATGAGTGTCAAGGCTACACAGGAACAGTAACTCAGTATCAGGGATTTTGTTGGTTGGTTGTAATCTTTGAGTCATATTGTTTTATCTAAGGTAAAAGAAGTGGGCTGGAAATGTGCAACACATTGCAAAGAAATAGCAAGTATGCTGGAGATTATATTTAGGACAGTTAACTTTTCCTTTCATTTTGTCATTTAGTCCTTATTTTATGGTCCTAGAAAAACCAGTCGTGACCATACTTGCCTGTCCTGCCCTCCATTTTCTTCCTCCCTTTCCTTACCACACCATCTGGTTTAATTTAAACTTTTCTGGATGGTGTTTTATGTCTGGAACAGATTCCCTTTGTCAGTTTAATACACCTTCCCCAGTTTCTCAAGTTCTTTATTAAATTACTTTTTAAAATAAGATTCATTTCAGCTCTTTCACAGTCTCCCTTAGTAACATCATCAGGGAGATAGAACAAAATCATTAATGTTAAAACATAAACTGATAAGACTCATAAGTACTCTTGTCTGTTGAATGCAGCTGTCTCATTATACCATGAAGATTTTGTGTATTTTGTCCAAAGGAAAGTTTTTATCAGTGTGATATGAAATGCAATTCTCTTCAAAACAATTCAGTAAATTGTTATTCAGTGGAAAGGTGTGATGGGTTTGATTCTTCACATGAGAAATTCAGTGGAGCAGACTGCAGATGGTATTTCCCTGCCATCATACAATGATGAATTCAATGAAATTCTTGATTCAGAGGACTTTGCCACAGAGTCAGGGGCCAAGTTTATTTGTCTAAGGGATCAGGAAGATTGTCTTCATATATATCGAAGAAGAAACATTCTGCTGAAATTATGCATATAATAGAGCTTTTCTGGAGAGAGCATTGTGCAAAAGTTATTCAAATTTAAATAAAAAAATTATCTCTTCATAAAATAAACAGATATTTAATATACTATGTATATGTACATACATATTCTACTATGTAGAAGACACAACTATGTATTTAACTTGTGTACTGAAGTCTTTAGAGCAATCAAATATTAGATCAAATTAAGCAGTTAGTTAAACATTTAGATTAATAAAACTTATATTCATGTTGAGGTACTTCTTTGGTCAGGGCTTGTAGTTTTTAGACATATTTTTATTTATTATACTCTGCTATTTAGTATCTTCTAATGAAATATGAGGTTATTTCATTTTATATAAGTAATATTTCTGCATGATGCCACCCAAGATAATTTTTTTGTGGAACAAGATGTATACTTCATGTTGTTTTTCTGTTATTTGAATGAAACTTCTTAGAGACATGACTCTATGAGAAATTCTTTTGTGTTTTCCAACTGAAACACAATAGTGACTCAGAAGTTTTCCTTTAAGAGCATGGATCATTCATTGGACTTTTAGTGATCTATTTATATATTTAGAACATGAACACAGAATTGTGAATTTGGGAAAATACAATTCATGTGATGTGTTATTTCCATTACAAGAATACAAAATAGAAAGCAAAATGCTTATCCTCTAGTTTAAATATTTAGATGAGCCCTCTGGGTATTCAGATGCTCAAATTAATCTAAGCAAGAGCATCAGTTTAGAAAAATCATTCTATTTCACTTTCTGGATTTTCTTTACAGGAAATCTAGATTTTCATAACAGATTTTTCTCAACGCTTCAGAAACTAGTTATTGTTTTTCTTTATTCACAATGAAATTGCATGCCCATGCTTACCACTTTCTTTTGTACTTGAATTCATTGCACAGCATCATATTAACAGGGGTTTTTCTTTCTTGCTGATTATTTAAAATTTTGAAATACCTCTGTTTTTTTTTTTCTTTTAGCTTTAAAAAAACCCAGAAATCCTATTTAATCAAATTAGAATATCTTCAATTAGTGTAAACTGAGCCCAAGATCTCACGAAAGGGAATGCCTTGATTAAATATATATTTAATGATGTTTGGGTTCTGATTTCAAAAATTATTTAAATGAAACAAAATAAAGTTGAAAATCAATGACAGGTTTATAAACTATATGTATTTTAAACCTCAAATAACAGTTTACAGTATATGTAAAATTAATGGATTGTTATGTAGGAAAGGCAAAATTGGAAGATAGAAACTATTAAGAACAATGTTTGTTACGCTCCTAAGATTATTTCTGTAGTAAAATGACTACAGATATATGAATAAAAAGATGCTCTATAAGAAAAATGGACCAACAGTAGTTTCTTTAAAAAAATTTGTTGGGATTTGAAGGTCATTTCTACAGTGAAAATTACTTTGGAGCTGTCATAGCAATACTGGAGCCTATATTAAGGGATAATTGACAGGAATCTCAATTGTTATTCTGATAAAGCTGGTTACAAGGTCCTAATTTGCTACACATGAGGGTAATTTTTCCTAGGGCTAGAGAGGAAACTTTGTTCTATGTGAGGAAGGTGCAAATGGATCTAGGACATGAATAGCTTTTGGGTCACTGGCATAGTTTATACAATTCAAAGTTTTGAAAGAAAATATAGCAGGTTCAAAAGCAGTAGCTGTCTTTGAAGTTTGAAAGCAATGTCCTCCCATAGGAGTATGAAAAATACGTCAAGTAATTAATATATGATATAAAAGCTTAACACAACTATAAAAAGAATTCTGCTGTATTTAATACATTATGGCACAATCATTTACTTTTTACAGATACTGTATAGTTTTTTAAGGGGATGAAATATTTCAATGTTTTCTAGAAGTTTTTAAGAAACTTCTATAAAAACATGTTGCAAAGATGTGATGAGATATGAGTTGCTCAGTAACTTCAATGTTTACATGACTTCTCTGAATTACTAAATAGTCACAAAATTAACATCTTTGATAGAACAGATTAAGAAAGGACCGCTCTTCAACACTGTACACGCTGGTGATTAGAAATTCCCACAAAACTGCATGTGATCTGTGTTCACAGCCTTTTGTTTAGGAAAAAGAGTAATTTGATGTATCAGCTCTGAAAGTTTTGTCTGCTGTGTGAAAAAATTGGCTCGGATTAGGGCAATAAACAAAGAAGAATCAGGACTCACGTCTGCGTGGAGGGTCTGGAATTTTCTGGACCACAGTGTAAACTTAAATACATTAGAAAATTAAGGAATGGGTCCTATACTTGAATCATCATTTCCAAATTTGTACTTCAGGGAGATTTTTGTTCTAAGTGTGGAACTGATGTGTAGAGGCCCTCTCTGGGTGCCTTGAACATGTTGCTCTCTTCCAGGTGGTTTTCCTCATGGCCTTTTTGCTTTTCTACCTGAGAGTCAAACACTGGGATGCCTATGGGTGAAATCAAAGTGTCAGTGGAAGCTCTAGTATATTTCTTTAATCTTGGTTGGGTTTTTTTGAGTGAGAGAAAAAGGATGAAATCTATACAATTTTACAATTGAATAATTACTGATAGTACTTCCACCTCTCTGTCCTTTTACTAAAATCATGATCTTTTGGGACTCTGTGAAGCATAGTATAACTAGTTTCTGCTGGAGAATTTAACTTTTTTTTTTTTTTCAATTTAATAAATCCAATACATAATAACATTTAGGGAAACATTGCCCTTATTTCAATTATTACTTAAAAGAAGAAACTAGGAACTTTATATTTTTCACTTAAGATGAATTCTGAAAGTAGCTGTTGAAAGAAAATTACACAAGTATTTTACCACAATGCATACTAAGTGATATTTAAAAGACACATGCAGTTGCATTACTATAGATATGCAATTAATGCAGAAGAGACATATTATTAAGATGTATTTTTATTTATATAAAAATTTCAGTATATTAATTTTAGATTACAAACAGAGAGTAGATTTAGATTGGATATTAGGTAGATATTCTTGACTGTGAGGGTGGTGGGACAGTGAAAGAGATTGCCCAGAGATCTTGATACCCCATCTATGGAACAGTTCAAAGCCAGGTTAGATGGAATTCTCAGGAACCTTGTCTAGTTAAAAGTGTTCCTGCATATGGCAGGGAGATTGGAACTAGATTAATTTTTAGGTCCCTACCAACACAAACCATTCTATGATTTTATGATTCTATACTCTTGGTTTATATCTGAATTCAAGTTCTTCATTATCTTAAACTCTGTTTCATCAGTGTTGTAGTTTGGTTTTATTTAGTCAGGTGTTTTATTAATGTTAGGTTTGTTCCTTGTACCCTCCTATTTGTTCCAAGTTGTTTACCCCGAGAGTTCCCGCCACTTGGATCTCCAGTTACCTGTCAATCTTCTCACCTCTCCCTGTTTTCTCCTTATTTGGTCCCATCAGTCAAGGTTTGTTCAGTCCCTGTTGGGTATCAATCCTGTAACCACCCCCAGCTTCTTTAAGAAAGTTCCGTATCAATCACCCCACCTTAGCTTTTCTATTTGTCCCAGGACCCTGTACTCACCTCTGTTATGTTGCCATTGGTTGTTATAATCAATGTCATCCCTCTCTCGTTTGTCCCCAATGGGCAAAACAGGTTTACACCCTTGTCTGCCCACCCCCTATTTAACCTGCTGCCATCTTTTGTTTCTCTGGCATTTGTCACTGCACCCACCCTGAGAGCATCTTTGTTCCTGCCACGCCTGGGGGAATAAAGACTCTTTGGGCTCGCAAACAAGTGTCCTTCTCTCATCTCTTTATCTCCTCTCAGCCTGTGAAGCTACCAAAGCTGCATAACCCACGCTGCAGCACTCAGCACTACCAGGGTGGCAGATGCTGTCCCCCTGGATTGCCCACACACGTGGTGGCCACCCGGCCTTACACAGGCAGTGCTAGCTGGTGCATCTCAGCTGCTTGAGGTCGTAGCAGGTAGCCGCCACACATCAGCTGGTAAAGAATAAAAATTCCATGATAATTGCTCACTCAGCTACACTATATTGTCAAAAGTTCTGTGGACTTGTCAAATATAACCAAAACATTACACCTCAGTTTTGGGTATAATGCCAGTCATTATACAGCTTCGGTCTGGCTTTCAGGCTTTGAGCAAATGAAGAATAAGTCAGATTTTTCTTCATTATTTCCACCTAATCCTTACTGAGAAAAGAAAAACTAAAAATCACTACTGATCTTACTGTCGTAATCTTGGTTATTTAGCTAATATGCATAATCTCCACAGCTTTCTTTGCAGCTGTCAAAATGGACAAACCCTGATTTTCCATTGTTCAAACTGAGTCTGAAAGATGATTGCTGCTCACCCTGATTAATAAAATACTCTTCCCTCTTTGTTTTAATAGTACTCAGAATGAAAAGCATAGAGAAATGGAATGGCTTTCACCAGTAGTAAACTCAGGAGGAAAACAAATGACTAAAATTTATTGCATAGTTTCAATCAGATAGAAAAAAGTTTAATAATTGTAGAAGACTATGCTTTTTCAATGGAAATAAAAAGTCAAGTTTTATTGGGAACAAACAAGCAGGATTCTAGGATTTTTGTTTCAGAACAATTGCTCTTTGGTGGTTCAAAGTAATTTAGATTGTGACATGTTTGTACTGTAATTGTGGGAATTGTATTATGTTACATGGATATTTTAGGCTACATGAAGTTTTTGGGTTTTTCATAAGATTAAAAAAAAAAAAAACAGATAATTTTCAAATGCCATTTTCAAGTTTCCTGAAAATTGGATAGAAATGTGCTTCCCGCTTCAGCCATCCATGACGGAAAAGAAAAATTGCTGCTCAATCCAGAAATTCCTTACAACCCAATTATATTTTCCTATACACCTCTGCATATCCCACAAACTGTAATTTTCTTGTAAATATAATAATTTCTTGTTCACATGTTAGGTGAAAATTTATGTGCATTTATGGTATGTAAAGCAAAAAAAGTAAGTTGTTTGATTATTTCAGTATTTTGTAGCCATGTATAAATGGGCTGCCACTCACTTGAAAAAATGAATCATCATTTTGCCTCAGACAAAACAGATTTCTGTGACCTTTTATGTGCTAGAAAGTATAAGCAATAACTCATTATAGATGTCATCTTGTCCTAATTTCTCTTAAACACCCTTTATATGATGGGCTAAACTTTCACAGAGAAATCTCTTATTTTCATGGATGAAATACTTTGTAGCTAAATTTGCCACAAGTTATTGATTTATGTCATGTGGCAAGGACAATATGGAACACCATTATGTAGTTAAGGCAATAGATCTAATTCTTTGGGACTTACTGACCTGGCCAGTCTATACCGATATTACGTTTAATGTTAAAACTGAGTTGCTTTGATATCTTATTGATGAATTTTGAAGAGGTTCTCAGGTTTTTTACTGCTTGTGAAAATCCCATTAATTCACTTGGAAGAAGAGCTAAGAGGCAGAAAGGTGTGCCCATTTCTTGCAGGGTAATCAATGCCATTTTGAACGCACACATTTGAAAGAGGCAGTATTAATATTTTGACTTTTTTAAAGTTTTAAACAGTTGTACTTCATCTTTGTAAGTGGGAATGATTAGTTCAGAATCTGTGGGGTTTTTCCCTTATGTAACCATATTTATAGAAATCCTTCACAAACAGTGGAGAGAAATCATGTAAATGACCTCAAGATCAGCAATCAGACTGCAGTTTTGCTTTGAGGACTTCGTTTATGCAAACATCAGAGCTTCTTCCATATTTACTGAAGCTTAGTATCATTCACATCAAAAGACTCTCTTTAAAATGAAGTATATAATTCACTAATTGCCTGCCCTATTAACTTGTGTATGGTTTGACAGTGAACCCAAGATGCTTTTTGTTTATATAACCATTGTCAACAAAGCTGAGTTTATGCCCATGGCATTACCTATGCAACTTCACAGCTTTCATATTTTGCCTTTAGTGAGATTTCTGAAGCACCTTTTCCCCTGTACTAAATAAACAATCCTTTCGGAATAAGAAGTAAGATCACTTGCTCTTAACAGCTTGTCCTGAAGAAATGACAGAAATATTAATGTCTTATGATGCCCCAAGATAAGCACTACTCAAAAAAAAAGTAATTCATATTTTATAATCTGAATGAAAGAGACATAATGAATTCACCTGATTTAAAAAATATCAAATGCACTTTTGCTATTAAAATAAGCCTCAGTTAAGAGGCTGAATGCAAGTTATGAATGATGAGGTGCTGTTTCTTATGAAACGGAATATAAGGACACCAATACATTTTTTTACTCTATTATTGTGGACCAGTGTGTGGGCAGAACAAATGTATAGTTTCTTTGTAAATCAAGATGAGAAAGTAAACTGTATTTTTCCCCTGTTCAGATAAGATCTGGAGTAATGGCTTTTACAGCTGACTGCTTCTCCAAATTCATAGACCTGACATTTGAATTTCATTGACAATAAGTTACAGAACAATAAAACCATTATACACTGAGGTACATACCAAATGGCTTATGAGATTTTGATTCAATAAAACAATTCCATGAAAGCAAGTAAACACAGAACATATTAACCTGTATTTTCAAGATATAGATGGTAGACTCGATATTTGTCTGACAATTTAAATGTTAAAATAATTGACTTATTTATTTCTCTTTTACTAAATAGAAATCTATGTAGCACTAGACTGAAGAGTCAGCTTGTAACAGATAATATGGAAAAGTTTTATATAATGCAAGACTCACTCTGATTTACTAGCAGATGTCTTATTTGCGACTATAGGTACCACTGAATGTGTACAGCATGCAGCCAGCTTAACAATCTTTCAGGATCATAATGTAGGAAACAAAATTTCTATCACATTCTAAAAGAAAAAAAATGAAAAAAAAAAGGCTGTTAACAGTCATGAAAGAAAGGACTGACAAAGGTCAAAAAGGGATTTAAAACCCATACTGGCTTTCATACAGCTTTTGTGAAACTGGCTTCCCCCAGATACTAGAGTAACACTTATAATATTGGTAGAAAATGTTGAGAGCTGTTCAGAGGTGAAGCGAAGCACATCAATTTGATTGAAGTTCAATCTTTGGAGACAATGAAGAATTACCAACCCCAACATTCAAAAACACACTCCTTTTGAAAGTAGGTACACTGAGTGCTGAGAATTGCAGGTTATTCAGCCTGTGGTATTGGTATATGTCAAAATTACACAGTCCCATGGAGAAAAAGAAACAGTTTTGACTGTTCCTGACTAAGAACAAATAAAACCAAACCAAACGACACTAAATCAAACAAATGACAACAAAACCCCCCAAAACCCACATAACCCCCCAAAAACCTAAACCATAAAACTTTTACCAAAGCCATTGCACTACTCTGTAGTATGGGGTCCTTTCAAAACAATTTCTACTTGACTCTCATTCATTTCTTTCCATTGCTGATATTTCTTTAGAGTTATTTAAGCCCTTACTGCCTATGGAGATGATGAATGTGATTGGAAAAAAAATTTACAGTAGAATGTGGGATTTGGGTCTATTTTTTCTGGTTTAATCAAGCACAGGCCTGAAGTAGTTATTAGCACAGACAAAATAAATTTGGAGATAGCACATTTTTCCTGCAAATTAAAGCTTAAAAAGTGAATATTTTCAAGTGCTACTAGTGTGGGAAACTAGAGCTTATGACAGAGAAAATGCAAGATATTCCCTTTCCTCATCAGTTACAAATTCTGCTGTCAGTTCAAACCAAAGGAAATTAATAGCGATAGAAAAAAAGGCCAAAAGTTGCTGGTTTAGAATTGTCTGTTTATGCTTAATGAAGCTGGATGGTTAATGAAGGCAAGAATGATACCAACATTAAAATTTTGTATAAAACACCTGTGAGTAATGCTTATCTGGTTGCTGAGGCCAGGCTAAAGTATTTTGATTCTTATTTTGATTATTACCATACAATTTTTTTTACAGGTGAATTGCTGAAAACTAAAGTAGGGAAAAGCCATGCTTCAATTTGTCTTTGTGAATATTTTTTAGTGACTTCTCTTTGGCTACTTGGAGGGAAATCCAAGTATGACAAAGAAAATAATTTTTATTGGCCACTTTTCTGGGCTGAATGTCTTTATTAATTAATCATCCTAATAAACAGATTTTATTCCTGGTAGTGCTGGATCTTAATTACAGCAGAAAAATTTTCAATGGTATAGTATACTGTGGTTTTAAAGTAATTTTTAACTTCTGCCCTTAGCAACAAATACCAAAGAAAGTAATGTTGAACATCAGTAAAAAAACCCAAATCCCTTTCACTCTTGGTAGAACACTGACACACGTGCCTAATCTCATTTTTATTTATAATTCTATTAAATATAAATTTAAACATATTGAAAAAATATTGGGAAATTTACCTCATTATGATCTGTTTAGAAGGGGACAAAAATAAGAAGAGAGCTGCATTATGTGCAGCAGTAAGAAATACTTCAAAGGCTTTGGGCTATTGTAACTAGAAAGGAAGATGTCTTTACAGGTCACAGCCACTTCAGTATTTCTGTCTATAACACTGAAAATGAGGAGGGTGGAAGCCTTTGTAAAGCCCAGAAGTTATGCAGATTGACTGAGTGGAAATTCTAGGAGTTTGTATCATGCTAGAAAACTTCAGTGTGTCTGTGAAGGTGTTTGATAGGGTCCCATTTGATAGATATTTAAGAATGAGACATTACCACACTTCTCCTCTTCCAAGTTTACTCAGATGTGACACACAGTGAGGATAGTATTCCCTGTTTCTGGGGGTATTTTCAACTCACTATAGTTTTACTGGAGAATGTGTTTTATTTTCCAAATATTCTCTTCAGCAAGCTATTCCAAAATATTCACATGCAGAAGACAGGAAAATGTTTTAAAAATAAACAGTATCTATTATAGTGCATACATTATTCTTCTAGCTCAGTTTTTTATTCTTAGTGTGTTACAACTGGGTATAAATGAATAAAATATGCACAGTTATGCAGTATACTTTGATATTACAAAGTTTTTTTGATAACTGCTATGTTGTCTCAGATTTTAAAAGTCACTCTCAGGATCTTTTTCTACTATGACACAAGGATACTATGAAGTTAATTGGGAATAGAAAGAAATCTTACAAAATCCAAATATCATTTTATCATTGAAACAAAAATGACTTCAGCATGACCCTGTAAAGGAGTGTATTGATTTTCAACTTCTATTATTACTGTGCTTTACCTACCTATGATTCCAGGTCAGCTCAATTTTCAGAAAGGTCTGAAGTCAAATACAGATTTACTCTTCCCACAACAGCAAAAAAGAAGGCTTAGAGGTGTACACAGAAAGACTTAATACAGGGAAGAAATTATTATGACACCAATTCTATTTTTTCTTTTCTTCTTTTGGCATTATTTTATTGATTATTATAGGAGAAGACTAGAAGTATAGGAGCAGAAGCAGGGAAAAGCACAAGATCCATCAATCTGTACAGCACTGTTACTTTGTAGAGCATCCTTTAACCTCCATAGGTGCTTGAGAATATCAGCAGAAGTGTGAGAAATGGTATTTAATAAAGGAGAAGTGGAAAATACAGATTTTACCAATTTCCAGAAACTTATGATTGTATTGCCATCTCAGTGTTTATTTTATAATTATGATTGTACTGAAGATGTTACTGTGCCCCAATTAAGGTCACATTCCCACTAGGTTAAATGGCAATATACAAATTTGAAGATATTAACAAAGGAAGAACAAAGAACATATCAATATTTACAGTTTACAAAGTAGAACTTCCTGAGAAGTTCTAGAAATTCCCTGAAAGGTAGACCTGAAAACACTTCAACAGCAGTCAACAGAGAACTTGAACAACACAACAGGTTCTGCAGCCTTTATTAATAAATAGGAAGTCTACTTCATGTAAAAAATTCTTTGTTTGATATAAACATAGCCAGATGAATCTATCTATCATGTTGGAAATTGCTAAACATTTTTTTCACTCTCTCCTAAATTCAAAGTATACCAATTAATTATTCCTGCATCCAGAAATGTAGGATTATGCTGAGGTTGAGGATAAATACAATTAATTTTAATCCTACAAATAAAGAGTTTACAAAATTTGAAGATATGAAAATTACTGTCCTTTGAAAGTTCTTATTTTGTTGTAGTAACTGTATGGGTAATCCAAACAAAGGATTACTGTCAGAAGTGAACATGTGTGAACAATTATCAGTGATGCCAACAAGGGATTTATGATGTAGCTGTAAATTAGTATTTCATATGCCTCATTGCATATGAGTAAAGGTGGTAAGAAGATTCCCCTAGGGAATATCACAAAGTCTGTCTTCTCATGTCCATGGATGGGGATTGCACACATGCTGTGTTCTCCTTCTCTTGTCAGAACAGCATCTAACCTAAAAGCAAGTCATGTCACAAGTCAGAAAACATATCAAATCCTTTAAGATTAGCACATAGGTAAAACGAGATTCTGTGGTAGCTCTAATGGAATACATTTCACTGTCCTGGATATTCCCCTAGAGCAGAGCATGCACATGCTTCTCTATGGTCCCATTATTCACATCAGTCCCCTAAAAAACTTGTGGAAAATGCTGTGTGATTTCCAGCTGACTATAACGAGCTGAGCTTTACATCTGTAATTGGTGTTCCACAGAGGCAAGTTCAGTTTAGGGGTGTGCAGGGCTCTGATTCAGGGCTGAGTCTTCCTGAGGTGTCAGCATCAGGAAGCATCACTTGTGCCACTGCATGCGAAGGTGAAACACCCCTCCAGCACTGACCTTTCATCAGTGTGTGAGATGTAACAGCCAGAGCTGGCAGCACTGCTATCCTTATTAGAAAATGTCAATACATACCTTGCTGTTAGATTCAGAGTCTATTTGTACAACCTTTAATCAATATTAGACATGACATAGGTCAATGCAGTATCTTTAGCACCCAGATTCAAAAGCTTTACTTCAAAAACTTTACAACACAAATCATACGGCTAAATGTTTATCATTCCAAACATGAGGCAACCATGCTTTGAAAATGTCAGAAGGATCTATGTCTTGTTTGCTTTCTTTCTATCTCTGTGAAAATTCTAGCTGCAATGATTTCTCATGGATGATTTTTTGGTTATCAAACACAGCTACTATGCTTTAAGAAATAATCTTTGATGTTGGTCTGTTACTTACATCCTTATAAAACTCATAAAATAAAAATACATTAGTTCCTGAAAGAGGCTGTTGTTTCTGATGAGTCCATTATTTCATTTGTTTGGAGAGCCAGGTACATACTTTATATTAAAAATATCATGGCACTGTCTACAGAGGAAAAGTCCTTCCACTTCAAATACACACCTTGTATTAAAATATAGGTACTTATATTGCAGACCAAATATAGATTTTTTCATGTGTTTAAGAAATGAAATTTTCCCTTAATATTGAAGAAATTAGGTTTGACTACAATCATTACAATGAGAAAGAGAATGTTGTGTTAACATGCCTCTACCAAAATTTAATTACTTGTTTGTTTGTTTTTTTTTTTCCCCACAAATCTGTCCATACAATGAGGGACACTTATGTGTACAATTTTCTTGAGAACAGGTTCTTGTGATAAAGTGCATTAGTAAATGTAAAAGGAAAAAAAAAAACAAATTACTTCTGTAAAGACTTCAGTCACAGCTGACGTTATGAATAGTTATTGAAATCTGTATGTAGGTTTCACATACGCAAACTTGGTGGTAAAAGTCCCACAATAACACTTACTATATACACTCTAAAAAAAACAAACTCAAACCATGACATTAACTACAGAAAACTGGGTATATTTGTTTATTGCTGTTTATGTCTTTCCTTTGCAGTCCTATTTTTTTCTCTTTTCACACTGTTTGGGGATTTTTGTTTGGTTGGTTTTGGATTTTTTGAAACATGATTGCAATGTGCACTGCTCAAAAATATCTAATACAAGTTGGGTATTTTTTCCGGTTTGTTTGCTTTTCTTCTGTTAGATATAGTTAAGAAATAAATGTAATTATTAAATATATAACATCTCCACTTAACTGATCAGATTTGTTAGCATTTTAAAATTACTTCTATATTCATGTAACAATAAGTTTGAAGCAGGGTTGTGATTCCTTTTGCAAAGTTCTGTATTATTTTGATAGTGATTATGTCCTTAAATGAATGTGCTGTATTATTTATGCCTTACTTGGTTGTCAAAAACTAACACTTTATATAATAATTAAGACGTATTAAATGTTCTTATAATAAGTTACTGCTTATTTGGACATCTGTCCATTAATAAATGAGGTGGATAAGAAGACTTGTGTCTTTTAGGATTTTTAATTCTAATTACTAACAAAGAATAAGAGAAATACTGTACTAAAGAAATTCTACAGTTGGATGATGAGTAGGCAAATGCTGTAGATGATATAAAAGACTTAACTCAGCTGAGCATTAATACTCCTGGAGAAAGTCCTTCCATAAACTGTAAAGCTTATTATTTGTTGCATTTTCTAAACAATAATTATTTTAAAGAACCATCTTTTACTATTTAAAATACATTCTCCCCCAAACTAGTACTCATAGGTGTCATATTTATCTTCTAGTGTTTCTTAACTGGCCCATACAGCCCCTGTCTTAGCTCCTGGTTGAGTTAGGCAAAAAGAAATCTCATACACACAATTACTGGAAGATATAATCCTTCTAAATCTCACTAGGGAGCCAAAAATAAGTAGCCAGAGAAAAGTCCCTTTGATAAAGCATCTTCTGTGAGGAAAAAAATGTATTCTTGATAATGGCAGAGGCCCTTATCCTGTGTTTCTAATGTAGATCCCTAATGCAGGCACTTGTAAATCCATTTGAGGTACTTTTCCTAGGGAAGAGATCTGGTCTTAAAATTAACACCTATAGACAAAGCTAAAGCTGTGAAATTAATAGGTCTCCCTGAAAACTTTTCCAGTCTAGTGTTCCAGCAGGAAGCTGGGGTTGCAAAAGATGGCTGACTTCATCTTCACACTGGAAAGCCTTAAAAACCCCAGAACATGCTCACAATACTGTTATAAAAGCTCTCCTGAAAAGAGATGCAGGTGAGTTACCATTACTGATCACTGACAGCAGAGCTTTCTGGGATGCAAGGCTTTGGGATCTGATTGTGATCTCCCTTATATCTGTAGAACACAGTATATCCAGGAAATTGTACCTGACATTGAGTTATATAAGACAATAAGTCAATACTGCTATGGTTTTGTTTTTTTTTTTTTTCATGCAGCTTTTTGTTTTGTTTTGTTTTGTTTTGTTTTGTTTGTTTTATTATTTCATTTAATATACTTTCACAACTGTCATGGTTTAGGGAAAAAAAAAAACCCAGGGTTTTTTTCTCTCTGCAACTCAAATGTTTTTCTTTACCGCTAGTTTACTAAAGGAACACTTTTAAGAGAGGAGATTTTTTAAATGCATGTACCTGTGTGTGCTAGCACAGGCAGGACTCAGAAATAATCACAAAACCACAGATGAAATGCAAAAAGAATTTTATTTTCATTACCTCACCAATGAGATGATCCTGCAAGCAGCACCCAGGCAGAGGCACACATGTGGGGACATGGGCACTGTGAGTGACTGCTCCTTTTGCCTGTCCATCAGGGACCCACAGCACTATAGTCCCCCTGTGTTCTGATCTTTTGTTCATCAGAGCAAGAATCTCAAGCACAAGAGGGTGTCTATAAGTCTGTCAGAGGCCTGTGTTAACTTCTTGTAAAACAAAGGTTTTATTTTCAAATGATTTGCAGATTTGCCATTATGTTTATATGAAGACCACAAGGAGTGCTCATGTAGGAACATATTCCAGTTGTGGCCTTTGCCAAATGTTCCACGAATATCTTCTTTGCTTTGTGTGCACTTAGGGTGAAAAAAAAACACTCAATGCAGCAAAAATTTGCAGTTTACAAAAACATATTTGAAAGTGTTTTTCAAGGTTAATATGATGATAGTGAAAACAATATTCTCTTTCCTATCTCCTGTTTGTCCATTCCTGTCCACTCTAAAGATATTTCTATCAACAAAAGGCAAAGATAAAGGAAAAGAAAGAGATTTTCTGAAGAGATGCTCTGAATTAAATACTCTGAACTATGACACCTATGGGTATTACTTGGGCTTGTATGAGATATCGTTGGTACAGACCTTATCTACCATACTCAAGCAAAAAACAGCAAAAGGTATATTTTATTTTGGAAGCACATTTTAAGTTTGAGAAAATATTCTTATTTAATTTTTTATCAAGGGAAGTATTAAAGCCATTGCTAAGTCATAACTTCCTGTCGGTATTCTGTTCTAACTCTCATTGGAATGCACTGTTTTCTACCAAGTGGTCCTCTGAGAGAAATCATAAGGGAATTTTTAGGTCCTTGAAACTAGAGAGAATTCTGACAATTACTCTAGTAGTACCTCAGTATGTCCCCAGCTATCAGCAGAGTTATGCTCAGGACTGTATGGAATTAGTGTAGGTGTGCTGCCCAACCCCTACAACCTCTGCAAATCTGTGAGACTTTGCTCGTGAGTGGGTTTGCCAACACAGATCCAGGTGCTGCATTCGGGACGTGAAGGAAAACCAAACAACAGAGAAGCAAATTTACATAATGAGAAGCAAAGGGTGCTCTACAGGTGGGGATTCCATGAAAATTATCTACATAGCATTTCTGAAGTAGATGTCTATCAGGAATAAGAGAAAGGGAAAGTACCTAAGTTCCACTCTCCTGGCCATTATCATTAGGATTTTCTGCATAATCCTTTTTTTCCCAGGAAGAGGTGACAACTCTCTCTGTGTTTCAAACTGTGCAGAAACTATGCAGCCTGCCCTGAGTATCTCCTACATAGCATCAGGTCATCCTACTTTTGTGCAGTCAAGGTGAATAAAAAACTTTTGGTCAGCTTGGTTTATATTTAGCACAGTACGTTATTTAAAGTTTTATTTTTCTACTTGGAAGAAAAGCTATATTATAAAGAAAATAGGTGGTTTGTAGCAAACTGATTCTTTCATAAGATCTTTTGAAGCTGCTCGGAGGTTTGCAGTGTTAGAAATTGTTTGCAGAATGATAAATTAATGGGCAAAATGTAAGTGAAAAAGGTCACAGATCTATTACGTGCAGATAGAAAGATCAACATAATTTTTGCTCAGCCTTACAAAGATAAATCTTGCTGTTGACAAAACCAAAATATGTGCATGTCAACCCAAATATTTAATCTGCACAAAAAAAAAGTAAAACTAAACCACACAGTTTTGATGGAAAGATATAGGGAAAATTAATTTAAAATGTTTTTATTAATTAACAGGTAAAAACATGATCCAGTTTTTGCATTACTATTTTGAGTTCTGTTGGAAAATAATTTTCACCAAGATACTTATGAATCAACTGGGCATCAGCAGATCATCATATAAATGAATACCACAGGGGCATGTGTAGGAGATATAGTATGTAACCATAATTGGATTCATACATCAATCATAAGGAAATTCTGACTTTATTCTAGTTGAAAAACTTCTTAAACTTACTTATGCGCAACAAAAACTAATGCATAAAAAACTTGGAAGGCAAACTATTTTAGTGTGCGTTTTCCTTCAGTAAGTGCATTACTTTACACAGAAATTACTGTTATCTGTATGTTTTCATGGATTTTCTAATGTCAGGAAGCAACATGAAAATCTGGAAACTTCCATCTCTATCTTTTTTGTTTGGTTGATTGATTTTGTTTCTGTTTTTGTTTGGGTTTTTGTTTGTTTTTTGCCAGAAGAAATAAAACAGTGCAAGAGAAAAATTACCAAAGGCATATATAAACATAAAATATTTGGCTAGAAGGGAAGATATATTTTAGGAGAAGATGGATCCCATATGCTGTTTAACCCTGGTGTCCTGAAACTGCTGTACAACCTATCAAATTTGATATTTGGCTTCTCACATTAAAGAAAATAACCATTAAAAGATATGAACATAGATTTTGTAATAAAGCATTTTTTTTTCCAGTCCTTTAAGATTAAAAACCTTTTTTATACTCAGGGAGTACATTCCCAACACTGTGGTTTCCCTAAGGTCAGTAAGATGCTGTAGTGCAGTTACAGCAATGAGAAATTACCTTTAACAGTTTTAATTTTCTTTTCCATTGTAATTTAAGGAAAAAAACATTTGAGAAAATCATTATACTTTTCTTGCCTTTCTTGAATCAGCCCATTTTATCTAAGACAGGGCAGCATACTTACTAGACAGTATATTTAACAGGTTCATATGTGGCTCAGTTCCCTCTCACGCAGGACGTGGTGGGGCTACAATTTTCTAAGGAATTTACAGTGTTAATTTACTGTGCTTTCTGCTTATGAAGGCAAGAATAAAGCTGAGGTACATACAGATGCTCACATCTGAAGGGAACAAAGGGAATGGGGAAACCTCAAAACTTGGAAATGTGAGAAGAGGATTTAGTGCAATGCTCTTTTCTCACCTGTTCTGTAAGCTATACTCTAAAATGTAGGGAGACTGTACAAAACAGCTTATGGCTCTTCTGAGAAATTCCCTGCACAACTTGAACTCTTTTTGCACTGTTCATATTAATGAACCAAGAAGTTAACCTGTAACAGGAAGCAGCTGCACTGCTAGGATATCTATTCTTCTGGAAAGAAGCTTAGAAGTTTATGTAAGAACATAACAGTAATTGTGTTTGAGTCAAGTAAGCACTAGATTTCCCTCAGAAGTATTATTTCCACACATTTCTTTCTTAAAGAAATTTTTCAACCCACTAGGACTGCAGGTACTGGGATCTGGAACCAGTGAGACCAGGCTGCAAGTTTATGCAGCACTATGAGAAAGAATGTGATATCTTTAACCCAGTGAAATGAGTTTCTGCTTTTTTTACAAAGGAAAAAAAGTTTGCACATGTGTTGCATGTATAAGTTCAAATATACTGAAATCTACAATATAGATTCAAACACAGCTGAGAAACATGTTAATTTAAGAAAAAGCACTGACTTGGACTGAAATGGCCTAAGATTTTAATTCATTATTTTTAAACCCATTAACATCTGATTATTTGTTTTGCTGTTGATAATATAAGTATTGGTATTGATACTATCAACTAGGGCCAGTTGATTCTCAGTTTGTAATCATGTTGCTGTAGCTATCATTTGACTCACTTTTGTTTCAACTTTGTCTTTTGAAGAAGGAACAATGACAACCAAAACACAGTTTTACTTTGACAAAATCTTTCCCATTCTGTACAGGAAGAGAAAGAAACTGAAGTATATGTCACATGAGAATACTGACATCAGGAAAACTCAACTATTAGATGGAACATACAGAAAACTCTTCTCTGAATGCTTATTCACTCAATGTCAAAAGGAAAATTAGGGCAAAATATTCAGTCTAAACAGGGAACTTGAAAGACAGGAGTGTAGTAAAGCCAAAAAAATAGTTACTTTATGTATCTAGAATAGAACAGTGGTGAATTTCCTCAAATCCATTTGGGAGCAATTCTTAACTTTCAGTTGTTTGCTTCCTTGGCAGGCTTTTCAGGGGCTATAAATTTGGCTAGATTTTGGGATTTGGTCTAGCAGTTGGCTTCACTTAGGACAACATAATTAGGAGTCAATATGCATACTTTTTTTCCTAGATTCTTATAGATGAGGAATATTATGAGGGAAGCAAACTACCTTTTTTTATCCTGTTTTTCCCAAGAAACTATTTAGGTTTGATGTGGTGTTTATACACAAACTGGGCATCTGTTTCTCATGTAGAGTAGACTTCAGAAGTTTAGATAATGATCAGATCATTGCTTATTATTTTGCACTGAGATAGCACCTTTAATTGGAAGACATTCAAGAACTTCAATATACATCTATTATCTGCATTTTCCTGCTTGTCAGCTCTAGGAATCAAAAAATGAAATTTACCTGTGTTTTTTTCTCTTTTCTTTATAGGATGATATAACAGGCCTATAATCCTGTGAGACTGTATAAAGATAACTGAGAACTGGAATATAAAATTTGTCTGGTATACAATAGTTACTGTGGATCTTAGCTATATTGTCAGGGTCCTGGTTTGACACAGTAATTTTGGCCTGAAGTATACCAGTCTAATTCCTCCAGCTGCTGTATTTGTAGTATGTGCACTCTGAACCCTGCAAATTATTGGTTGTCATAGTCCAAAAATGCCAACCAATATATCAAAAAAAAAAGTGAAAAAGTCCAAGTCCTTCTCCCTCTCTTCAGATTTCAGCTGTGGCCACAGAGTTTATGCCAGCTTCCTGCTCAGTGCCTGGTTTTCTCTGTGGTACAGGTCTTCCAGACACAGTGCCGAGCTCCAGCTAATCCATAAGCCAGAGAATAAATACTTCTTGAAACCAAACTCTTTGCATTTGAAATAAATAAAGATTAGATGTCACTTACTGAAAACCAGGTTTTGGAATATTTTAAGCTCCTATATTTGAAGCACTAATAACTGAAAATATTATCTGTTATTTGACAGGATTAGTTAAGCTTTTATTGTTTTCTTTCAATGTTTTTGTTTTTCCAGATGGATTTGCAGGTGTGATGCTGGCTACTTGCTGAAATACACACAGATCTGTGATGGCAAGGCCTGAAATATGACCTGGGTATTCAATGGTGTGTTCTCCAAGCCTTAAGATTCCTTGTAGTATGCTCAGAAACTCCATTTGAATTTAGCCATTGGCAAAAACATTTGCAGATGTGGAAATTGCATTTTAATTAGTTTGTATGACTACACAAGGTAGGTTTGTAGCAGGAGTTGCCATAATTACTAGCAGCAAAATTGATCTAATAATGGCCATATGGGCATTTTTCTGTAATTATCATTATTATCTAATCAGCTTCTCAAGAATGCCACTGCTTCTGAACGGTCAAAGAGGACTTCTGGGGCCAGATTATTCTCTTGTTGAGAGATAAATGAATGGAAGTGCACTGATATATTCTTCCCTGGACCATTCTGATCAACAGCAGACACTGGCCTCATTAGTGCTTTGAGAAATTCCTAAAAAAAAAAAAAACAACCCTAAACCCAAGTGTTGCCCAACTTCTTTGATTGCTGATAGTCCTTTTTACTCCTCAGTATAGCAGCAACAGCTGCCTCTTTCAGAGAGAAGTCAGTTTCTTTGAACTGCGCTACACAGAGCTCAGGGCGACATGGGACAAAAGTACTTCAGAATTTGTGTACTCAGGTGAGCTGAGAGTCCTTGAGGTCGGCCGTAAGGAAAAGGTTGCTGCAGAGGGAGCTCAGTGCATGGCATATCACCCCTCCACAAACAATTCTTGGAGATGATTCAGGTCCATGAAACTACCTGACAGCTGCCAATATAGTTAGGATGATCCTTTAAGGTTTTGCTTCACTCTTTCCATCTGTCAGCTTTTTCTGCACATGATATGCTGTAATAAGAAATATACCATCTCCCCAGAAACCAAATTGATACAAAGCTTCTCTTGCCTTTGACGTAAGGTTGTCACCATTGCTTTAGAAAGTGCTATTTTTTAAAATTGGCTTCAAATGCATGTTAAATTTTTATTTAGGAAAATGTCCTTTTGACATAAGAGATGTAAAAAGGAAAAATTGTTATTATTATCTTCCCCTGATATTTACTTATGCTTAAAATCCATCCTTTCTGACTTCAGTTTTAGTCATTATTTCTTAATAAAATAAATTCTGTCTTAGCAAAACATCTTCTTTATTAAAATCCTTTTTTGGACTTCAGATAGTCTTTGCTGTTACTTAGCTTTCCCCAAAATACTTGCAGGTTATGGATTAATATTAAAAGGCCTACTATGGAGACAGCAATCCACATTGGCTGCTGTTCCATAAGTATGCAAAGAATTGTGCTCTCCGATAGTTTTCCTAAATAACACTAGATTATAGGACAAGAGACTGATTTCTTTTTTCACACCTGCAACATTGAACACCTGCTCATCATTGAACTTCTGCATTTTTTGTAGGTTTAGTTTCTTGCTGAGTATATGCCTGGAACATAAAGCAAAAGTGCACTTTTATTTTTTTGCCCTGACAGTGTACCTGTGTACTTACCTGAGAAATCAAGAGAAAATACATCTGGGATTTTTTTAACTGGTCTTGATACAATTGCAATGGTTTCCAACAAACAGAGACAGACTAGTAGCTAAAAAGATGCTACCACCTTAAAAAATGTAAAAAGAAAAAAAAAATTGGTTCCAAAGGAATTCCCTTTTAGTTTGACGTCTTTTTTTTTTCCTTTCTAATACTTTTTGTATGCAACAATTCTATTTTTTTCATCCTTACTTATGATGACTATTGTTTTACTTCATTCCTTTTCTCATAACCAAACAAAACCTCATTCAATGTGTCTGCTTGAAATGTTTAAGTTTTTCACAGGCTATAAATAGTGCTCTTTTGAAAACAGAAATATCGTCAGTGAGATTGATAGAATACAGTCTTTCTATTTAATTTTTGAAAAATTGTAATTAAAATTCAAATGCAGATTGTAAATTCATCTTCTTAATTATAAAGGGCTATTTGAGATGGGTTGATATATTTTTTCATTCTCATTTTTTCATTTTGTATGAAAAATCAAAGCTACAAGCCTTATGTTCGTAGCTTCCATGATAAACTGGGAGAGCTGGATCCTCTAAAGTCAGGGTCATCTAGCTGTCACTATTTTGATTTAGAAGACATAAAAATTTTCTGCTGTGCCAGGGCTTAGTAACCTTAATAGAATTTTACAAGCTCAAAAATCTCCTCAGTGTGACAAATGTGTTGAAAGATAAATTAAGGTAACATGCTCAAGTTCTAATACTGCAAAATTTTACATACATAGGTCAGCCTCTACAAGGCATCAATACTGTAAATAGTTTTATCCATATCTTTGAGCATAAGTAGCCCATGGAGCTACTACATGTAGTGTTTTGCAGACCTGGTGCTACCATTCTATTTTCTAAGTGCTCATTTACAGTGGTAAAATTTAATTTAATTTAAAATAATTTAAATACTATATTACTGTGAATTTTGTCTGGCCTAAGAACAGTACCTTTTGGATTTAATCAGATAACTTATAATTGTAAAATTAATACAGATGTCCTTATGTATCATTATGTGTCACTATCCTCTGGTGTAATAGATCACAGTATTTTCAGAGTTACAATCCTTTCAATAATGAGACAAAAGCATAAATATAAACTTAATCACTTCATATAAGCAGCTGGGTCTTAAATTAAGAAAAGATAGAAGAACACATAGGTATCTGTTAAATCTGATAGACATGACAGAAAAAGTTTGCTTTTAAACATTTACTCTGTATATGCTTGCAATAATTTCTATTTTGAGGTGATATTTTGGCAAATGATAACAAGAGGTAAGTCATGTTAAAAGCAGGGAATTAACAGATTATCTTCTTTCAAGAGGGCCACTTTGCTAGAGAAAATAGAAATTACAAATGATAGTAAGAAGTCATCCAGCTACATAATTATTAAATCAGTTCCTGTCTTCCACTGAAGCATAATTACAGCAAACGTATGCGTGTGTATGGGAGAGGAGCTATTACAAAGCAGAAGCCAGAAAGAAACCCCAAATTATCCACGATGTCCTGGTACAATGTTTAAAAACATTTAAAACAAACTTGGAAAAAGTCAGTGCTACAGAACTGCCTGAAGGCCCCAGTTATGTATCCATTAGTAGTTTTCTCAAAGAAAATAAATTTAAAGCTAGCTAAGGCTTTTTTATGGGTGAAACTGGCATTTAGACTGATTAAAAGCTACAGGTAGACCTTCAAGTGCTTGGCAAAAGAGTGGCACATACAGCACTACAAAAGTAATTCTCCTATTTTGTGCTTTTGGAGATCTTAGCATCAAAATGTTGACAATCAACAGCTTCTTAAATAGTATATAGACAAAATCCAATTATTTGATCTACTATTATTAAAAATTATAGAGTCACACAAGCTACTATAAAAAAATCAACTCTGTTCTGTCCAAACCCAGCACACTCTTGTTCAGGAAGAGCTTAGCATCCCCTGTTCCTTACATAAACATTCCACAAAAATAGTTATAGAGACAGGACTTTCAGAAACCTTTCCAAAGAAAATGCAGTGCCTTTTGATATGTATAGGTGGTATGTACCCAGACCTAGTCTGGAGTAGTGATACCACTCTCAAAAAAGATCAGATGTGCCTGGCTTTTAATAATTCTTACGCTAATAAGAAAGGCTTTCAAAATACCATGGTCCTTTCAAAAACCTCTCACTTTGATACTTGAATCTATTTCAGTATTAATTCTGGAATGGGAATGACAAGGTCAGCTTTTAGTCTCTATCTCACATTTAAGCTCCACAAAACTATGTGTGCAGTCATCCTTGTAAGTCACCTGTTTGCAGTCATGCCTTCCCTGGCGTACACAGGAAATCTAGCATGTCCAAAATGTTGGGAGCTGCTGGTGTAGGCAATCTCAGCACTTCTAAATTATACTGGGTGAACAGTATCTGTTATTGAAAATGTTCCACCTGTAAAGCATTTTTTCACCTCAGGAAGAAATCCAGAAATCCACATGCAGAGTGGCTGCCTCAGGCAACTGATGGGAACACTTCCAGCTTAAGCAAAGGACAGATTTTACTTTTGCAGTGCAAGATTCTTCAACACTGAGATGGTGGAGTCACCATCCCTGGATGTGTTTAGGAAAAGACTGGATATAGCACTCAGTGCCATGGTTTAGTTGTTAGGGCATGGGTTTGATGATCTTTAAGGTCTCTTCCAACCTAGTCATTCTGTGAATTCTGTGAACATGTCTTCCAGCTACTGCAGTGACCTGATGCATTTCTTTTCATCAGTAAAAAAAAATTGCAGCATCTATTTATGCTATGAATGAAACGGTGATCACATTGTTTTCTAAAAAGTGTCTAATGCTCTATTTTTGAACTTGTCATATATAGAAATTTCTGTTGCATAAAACATAATGAAGAGGCTGCCAGGAGTCCTGTATCTTAGAAAGTTGTGTGGTGAAATAACTGGGCAAGAAAGTTTATATGCATCTTCTCATCTTTATGCATAGATCAATACAGCATATTTAAACATTTAAAACCATATAAAAAATCTGCAATGCCAAAGTAGAATGCAAAATTATTAACTAAAAGTATAGAAATGTAAAAACAGATGTGTAGAAGGCTCTCTTGATTTATAAAGAAGCTCTGCTTCACAGAGGGTTTCACTGGGACAGGACCAGTTAAATTAGTAAGTTTGAAAACTTTTAAAATATGGCTTTCTATCAGTAGGTTTTTCAGAGACAGGACATCCAGATGGCACTCGGAAAACACAATGATGAATCAAGCCTTTAGAATGCAATATTCATCACATTATCAGATACAGCAATTTTTGCCAACACCTGGTAATCAACAAATTATTCTTGCTGTAGAGCCATTAAATGGACTAAATAGAAACTGTGGGATATCTGTTAACAAGTTCTTCAGCTGCAGAGAACGTCTGGTTTTATTTTCTTCCACAGTTTATAAATCACAACACACAAACCCACCTGAATAATTTTGAAAGAAAATACTTCACAAGAATTATTTAACAGAATAGTCTACTGAAGACAGAATTTCAGGGAGAATTTTTTTTTTTTTGAAAGACCACATTTCAGGTGAATATTTCTGAACATAAATAGGAAACAAGTGTTTAGTTCTTGCTTATATTTATGCTTCTTAAAAAACGTCCCTTTGACTTTAAAATTTCCTTATTACTTTTTCAGTTGTGATCTATATGAGCACAATAATTTATGAGAGTATTTCTATCAAATGTAAAAGAGTAAATAATGTTTTGTACTGATATAAAAAAGGTTTTTTACCCTTGTCAACTGTGGTGTCATATGAAATAGTTTAAATTCATATTTTAATCTACTGTCTTTATATTTTTGTTTAAAAATTAACTGAGTATGATTTAGATCTCTTTTTATGGAATTTCATTTTAACCCCTTTGGTTAAAAATAGCATATTTCAGGTCAGATTGATCAGTTTATTATAGTCACACAGTGTATAGAATACTTGTGGACAAAACTACTTGATATTGTGGATTTTCTCAGTGTCTCATAATTGGATGTGAATTTCAGCTCTCAGAACTTTATCAAGATACCAGTTTTCCATTACAGAAAAATAATTGCTGCTGTCAAATACTAAATTGCACCTCAGTTTGTAGACAAAGTACAGATAGCAATTTTATTTCCATCACATGAGGCTACACAGACCCCTTTTCCAGACCATCTGAGCAGGGTGCTCTCCCATCAGGAGACACAACCTGAAGCATCCAGTATGTACTTATTGGAATGCAAATGGCTCTATGTGAGTCCTCCATAGTGTTTCCAAATCTAGTATATGCTCTGGACAGAGCAAATGTAACAGAGATATGATAAGAGGCAAAGAAGGAAGACTCAGCAGTGTGGACAGAAAAATAAAACCAAAACAAAAACAAAAATCAAAACAACCCAAAACCCAGCCAGGCATTACCAAGAAGATAAACATATGGTTGTGCTTTCCTTCCAGTGTCCTGGAAGAGTAAACAGAGTATGCATATTAACAGCTTCCCGCTACTTAAAATTTATTTACTTGGAGGAGATATTCAACTATTATTTTGTCTTATTAAACTAGATTTAACTAACACTTCTGAATTATTTTCTTCCCTTTATGACCAGGTATCCTTCCCTTTTTCTTAGAAACAGATTTCTCAGTGAACAGGAGACCCTGCATTTTCTCAAATCTTTTCCCGCTACACCTTTTTTGCAAGCTGTGGGATATGAATACACAGAAATCTTGAATCTGAAAGAGGTTAAATTTGGCCCACATACAAAACAAGTATTATGATTTAACATAGCACTATGGCTGTTGATTTCTGTTTTTCTTTCTAGTTGGAGATTACAGCAAAGGAATACTTTATTAAGCATGAGTTATTCCATAACTCACTGTTAATCTGAAGTTTTCTCCATTTGCTTTTTAAATTAACATACTTTCAGAGGACCTTTGTTCTCCACAAAAGAAACATCCATTCCTTTAATATGTCAGCAGCCATTAGGTTTTTTATTTCTCTTCCCTTCAACTAACTATTCTGTAACTGAAATCAGTTGAATAATTCCCATAAGTAAATGTAATGTACCTGTAAGGTGATTGAGTTTAAGACAGACAGTATTTATAGACAATTAATATATTTTTTCTTTGAACAAAATGAATCCATCTATAAATTCCAATTCTCTCGACTGATTATTAAAGGAATTTAGATTGTAAATTGAAGGAAAAATATCTAAACTTCTAAAGTTTACCACTGCATAGGTTGCATCCAAAGATAAATCTTTGGGACAGAGATTGAGCTAAAAAAGAAATAACAGTTAAAAATATACTAAGAAAGTAACAGATACTGCCAAATAATATAATCATAAGGTAACCTCATATACCTTACTTCAGTTATTTAATTCAGTTATTTAATTCAACTTTCAAAATTCAGCTCAAGGTAGCATATTAGAAACATAATGCATCTGTTTGCTTTTAGCCCACTGCTATTATGATTAAAACATTAGGTATTGCAGAATTTTTCTTCTTGATAGAAGACTTATACATGATTATTTTAAACAGTCTAGAAGTAGTATTTCCCTTTACAGAAGAGTAACAAAAGTTATGGTGGGTATGATTAACATACAAATAGATGTAGAATTCCAGGTACATGTTTCTAGCTCTCTTCTACTAACTGAGGTAACAAAAAAAAATTATCTTGAATCAGATAGTGACAAATATTTGCCACCAACTTCAAATAAGCTAGGTAACACATCCATAGGAATCTCATAATATTTCAATTTATTTAGATGCTAAGGAAGTCTATACAGATTATTAATTCTCAAATTTTTAATTTTATACTTTCAAGGTTAGGAATTGCCCACTTCCCTCATATTATACTACTGCTCAACTGGAAGAATTTTAATCTTCCTCTGCGGCATTTGGTGCTAACTGCTGCTAGACAGAATGTTGGACTGGTAGGGCATTGGTTTGTTCTGCTGTAGCCACCAATATGTTGAGATACCACTGGCTAAAATTTACAAGCAATCAATTCAAGAATTGAATAAAAGAATTGCTGCATTTCTAACTGAAATAGACTTACTGGAAAAAGATAATTAAATAAGTGTTTATATGCTCTGTTGCCTGTTAGTCCCTAATCTGACTGAGATTGAGAATGGCCCAATGTATATTTTAAATAAAGACAGGAGGTATGGTAACAAACAATATTGCAGCATGTTTCATTTATGTCTTTGAATCATTAAAAAACACAATATTGCACCTGGTGTTTATTTCAACCAAGACTGAAAATCCTGCACCCACTTTCTTCACTGTTTCAGTTATACAGCTCACTGATTCTTAAATTTTAGAAGATCAATCATTGAGGTATTGATTTAAAGAGGTATAAAAATCAAAGCTGAATGAACATATTTGACTTGTTCATAATGCATGGTCAGTGTTGGGGAAGAAAAATTGTGAAATAATGTGGCGGAAGAAACACTTGGACTGTGACTTGAATAAAAGAGATTACGTTGCAACAAATCAATGATAGAGCGACGCATTCCATTTCATACCTTTTGCAATAGACAGATGCAGAAAGGTAGTGTGGATGATACAATCCTATCAACATTCCATTTTCTAAGCTGGGCACAGGAATAATATACACGCAGGCTCTGAAAGAAAATTACATGTTTAGATATGGAACTGCAATAGTTATCTATCTTCAAAATCAAGATTTGTTTGGAATCATACACTGCTGCCCACTACATTTGATGAAGATGTATTTTCACAGCAGAAAGATGGTACAATAGTAAAATACTTGCCTGAATTAATTACCTACAGAAAATAAGAAATGGCCTGCTCCTCTAGCAGGCTACATTTCTTCATTAAACAGGAAAAAAAGTCAGACTGTTTTGTTCTTTGCAATATTCCTTTCTCTTTCATTACTGTCACTATAGCTCTTTAAAATTTTGTACCAAGATAAGCTTTGAGCAGGATTTTATGCAATGAGTAAGAGATGAGGTTAGAGATGGGGCAATAAACCATGAACATAACTGTTGCATGATTGGGTTTTAGGGGTTCTTATTTGTGTTAGGTAGCTGAGTCCTGTGTACCCCTGCACTTCCCCCGTATCATTCCCCCCCCCCACGGTTTCTGGCCCCATGCCGCCTGCCGTTGGATTTTCCCCTCTGCCGCTCCTGTAACCACTCCCCCGTCCAGCCCCGGGAACCTCCGTGTCCACCGCCCCGTCCCCACGATCCCACTCAGCCCGAGGCTCAGTGTCCGTCCCTGCGGTTCCCTGGTTGGTCGCTGTCCTACGTCATCATCGCGTCACCCGCACGGATTGGGGGGCGGTGTCTGCCCTCCCTATCACATCCCCTATATCATCCTGCTCCTTCCCGGGTCCTGGCACCCATTTCCCCCACGTGCAGTGAGAAGCGCGGGTTGCTACCCCCCCACTGCAGCTCTCAGCAACAATAAAGCCTTCCTGCCTTCCTTGTGGGTGATCTGGACATTCCTTCACTCTTTACCTGGGATCCCATAGCGCGGGCAACAGAACCCAGCAGACCCCGACCCACGTGCCGGTGCCAGCAGCACACGGGAGAGAAGCGACGAACCTGGAAATCCGGGGAGAGGCAGTGCCGAAGGGCGTCGGAGCTGCCCCCGACCGGGGAGAAAGAGAGAACGCCCCACATAACAGCTTAGAAAACATGGTCAATTCTTGCCCTAAAGACATCTTCACCCACTCTGGACTCACAAGTGTGGGGGAAATGAGAACAAAAATAATCTGAGTGACAGAAGGAGGAAAAAGTAAAAGGTTTGGTCTCATTTAAGTTTGTTGCTGTCCCCGTGAAAGGACTGCAGTAAATAAAAATGCAAGGATATGACTAAGAGCGTATCTGTCATAAGTGACATAAATTTACTATTTAAAGCATAATATTCTCAATAAAGAGATAAGAAATTCAGCAAATCGATTTTTTTTCTCTTAGATAGAGGAAGTTCTTTTACATAGCTTAGAGCATTGCAGAGAAATTAGCAATAATATATTGCTAAATAACACATGCCAAATAGTTTGAGAAATGTTCAACAGCTAGGTATTTAAAAGGAAGAGCTGACTTATATGTTTTCTTTATTTTGGTAAATGAGCAAAAGTGTCTAGACTTTTATGAAATAAAAGTATTTTCCATAAGAAAGAAAGGAAAGAAAGAAAGAAAGGAAGGAAGGAAGGAAGGAAGGAAAGAAAGGGAAAGGGAAAGGGAAAGGGAAGGGGAAGGGGAAGGGGAAGGGGAAGGGGAAGGGAAGGGGAAGGGGAAGGGGGAAGGGGAAGGGGAAGGGGAAGGGGAAAGGGGAAAGGGGAAAGGGGAAAGGGGAAAGGGGAAGGGAAGGGGAAGGGGAAGGGGAAGGGGAAGGGGAAGGGGAAGGGGAAGGGGAAGGGGAAGGGGAAGGGGAAGGGGAAGGGGAAGGGAAGGGGAAGGGGAAGGGGAAGGGGAAGGGGAAGGGGAAGGGGAAGGGGAAGGGGAAGGGGAAGGGGAAGGGGAAGGGGAAGGGGGAAGGGGAAGGGGAAGGGGAAGGGGAAGGGGAAGGGGAAGGGGAAGGGGAA